>NC_054476.1:12095133-13376383 GCF_017639515.1 Carcharodon carcharias | reverse complement strand
ACACTCATACTCACACTTACACTCACACACACACTCAAACACACACATTCAAACACAAACACACACTCATACTCACACACACACACACATACACACACTCACACACAATCACACACACAAACACACGCACACTCACACTCATACACACACACACTCACAATCTCTCACACACAAACTCACACACACACATACATACACACACTAACATA
The DNA here is from genome assembly GCF_017639515.1 of Carcharodon carcharias. Classification (NCBI taxonomy): domain Eukaryota; kingdom Metazoa; phylum Chordata; class Chondrichthyes; order Lamniformes; family Lamnidae; genus Carcharodon; species Carcharodon carcharias. The sequence continues at coordinate 13,376,174 of NC_054476.1, read as the reverse complement.
CACACACACTCATAAACACACACTCACACACACACCCACTCATACACACACACACAGTCACTCATACATACATAAACACATGAACACACCCACACACATGTACACTCTCACACATGCATATTCACACATTCATTCACACAAATGCACACTCACACACATGCACATTCTCACACACATACACACACACATTCATACACACATACACTCAAACACACATATATACACAGTCATTCACATAAATACACACACATACTCACACACGCACACACACTCTCTCACACACTCACACATACACACATATTCACACTCATACACACACATATACGCAGTCATTCACATAATACACACACATACACACATACTCACACACACAGGCACATACACACACACACTCTCTCACTCACACACACACTCTCTCACACAAACTCACACACACAGGCACATACACACACACACTCTCACACTCACATACAAACACACTCTCTCACACTCACACACACACACACACATATAGTTTGACCTTAAATGACATTTCATAACCACGGATCGCTGCAGGAAACTGTTTTTATGAAAATACCAAAAAAAAGCCTGTTTCGTGATGTTCTGATATTGCTGCATGTTTTAAATGGTCATGGCATGTTAGATACGCAAAAAGAAAATTCCAGATTACAACGAACAAAGGAAGCTATAGGAATGTGCACTTCCACAGTCTTTCATGCCTGGATGTTTTGTGCAAAGGCTTTTGATAATGGAACTGCCATGAACAGTAATTCATTTAATAGCAGTAATTAAACCCTTAAGAAAATGACTCTATTTAACAATTTAATTCCTTTCAGTTGAGGAGCTGTGACTGGCTGCACTAGCTATTGAATGACCAATTAGTACCATGTGGCTTGATGTAACTGTGCCAATGAAGATAATATCTGGTATTAGAGAAATTAGATAGACGTGTTGATACAATAGTTAATGATCAACTGCCAAGACATTCAGGACAACCCCTCCCATAACTTGTAAGAGATAAAACCTTATGACGATACTTTTGCGTAGGAATTAGTATTCTAGCAAGCAGGTTCATTGGTAAATAAACACAATAAACTATAGGATTTACCGTTTTGCCACTGCATATCATGATAATGTTATCTTTTCTCTGAACATTTAAATAAATATAGGCTGCTACATCAAATCATATTGCAGTTTTTTTTTAAACACACGTGGCTGTCAGCCAGTTCACTTATTACAGTCAGTGATAGTTTGGTTGTTTCAGTCGGAACACCGATTGATATACCCTTTGTATTTGAAATAATAGATGTACAAGAAACTAGGCAAGAGCCTAAACTAGTTCAAATGCAGTCAAACTACTGAAGCCACAACCAAGCTCAGACTTACTTTTTTCCCCCCTTCACTTGCTCACGGCGTGTTATAGATCACTCAGGGAGTCTGAGTTTTGTGGCAACATGTTTACATGTATGTTGTAGTCTGGAGCTATGAATAGTCATGGCGGAGGCTCCAGCTTTCCTTCCACCTCATGGTTGACCAGCAAAGTCTTCTGCTCTTACCGCCCGCCATTGGCGTGTGTTGGGAGGATTCGCAGGCTGATGGTCAACCTGTTTGGCCGCATACTGAACGCGCCCACCTCAGCCTGGGTGCTGGGGGTGGGAACTCTTAACCCAGAGCGTCAGGCTCAAAGGCGGGGACGCTCACATCCCGACTTCACCGCTAAGATCTCCCACTGGCCCACATGCATCCCTTTAATCTAAAATAAAAGTCAAATATTTAAAAACAGCGATGAACCATTAAACCCTGCGTCAGGGGCTGAAAATATTTGGAGCCACCAAATTTGGCAAATTCTATGCAACTCGTGCACGTTGAATTATCCAAAAGAAAATGATTCAACCTTTTTGTGTCTGCACCTCCTGCACGCAGTTGTGGAGAATCACCTTCTGATACGAGTCTACATGAGCCACTCACTGAAGCTGAACGTTCAGATGCATTGCCTTTTTCACTGACCAACTGAATTAATAACCCATTTAATTCCCTTCCGAATCCTGAGACAGGATTTGCTGCACTAGGTGGCAGCCTATCCCATAATTATACAATGCTAACATGAATTTAAATTTAGCTCAGCGGTATTTAATATTTAATAATTTCATTGAAATTTTAAGTAGGTAATAAATATAAACTTTAACTATACCTTAATTAACAATTATGTTGAGAGCAGCAGTGCAGAAAGGGACAGTCAAGTGCAGTTCACGTGGCAGATTTCTTTTTAATTCCTTCCTGGGATGTGGGCGTCGCTGGCTGGGCCAGCATTTGTTGCCTGTCCCTAATTGCCCTTGAGAAGATGGTGGTGAGCTGCCTTCTTGAACCGCTGCAGTCCCTGTGATGGAGGTGCACCCTGTGCTGTTAGGGAGGTAGTTCCAGGATTTTGACCCAGCGACAGTGAAGGAACGGCGATATATTTCCAAGTCAGGATGGTGAGTGGCTTGGAGAGGAACCTCCAGGTGGTGGTGTTCCCATGCATCCTTCTAGAGGTCATAGGTTTGGAAGATGCTGTCAAAGGAGCCTCTTGTAGATGGTAAACGCTGCTGCCACTGTGCATCAGTGGTGAAGGGAATGAAGCCATTTGCTAATGCTGAACGTTCAGATGCATTGCCTTTTTCACTGACCAACTGAATTAATAACCCATTTAATTCCCTTCTCAATCCTGAGACAGGATTTGCTGCATTAGGTGGTACTGAACATTGTGCAATCATCAGCGAAAATCCCCACTTCTGACCTTGTGATGGAAGGAAGGTCACCAGTGAAGCAGCTGAAGATGGTTGGGCCAGGGACAGTACCCTGAGGAACTCCTGTAGTGATGTCCCAGGACTGAGATACATAGAAACATAGAAACTAGGAGCAGGAGTAGGCCATTCGGCCCTTCAAGCCTGCTCCGCCATTCATTATGATCATGGCTGATCATCCAACTCAATAGCCTGCTCCCACTTTCTCCCCATATCCTTTGATCCCTTTCATCCCAAGAGCTACATCTAACTTCTTCTTGAAAACATACAATATTTTGGCCTCAACTACTTTCTGTGGTAATGAATTCCATAGGCTCACCACCTTCTGGGTGAAGAGATTTCTCCTCATCTCAGTCCTAAATGGTCTACCCCATATCCTCAGACTGTGGCTCCTGGTCCTGGACTCCCCCATCATCAGGAACATCCTTTCTGTACCTACCCTGTCTAGTCCTGTTAGAATTTTATAGGTTTCTATGAGATTCCTCCACATTCTTCTGAACTCCAGCAAATATAATCCTAATCGACTCAATCTCTCCTCATACGTCAGTCCCACCATCCCAGGAATCAGTCTGGTAAACTTTCACTGCACTCCCTCTATAGCAAGTACATCCTTCCTCAGATAAGAAGACCAAAACTGCACACAATATTCCAGGTGTGGTCTCACCAAGGCCCTGAGCAATTGCAGCAGGACATCCCTGCTCCTGTACTCGAATCCTCTCGCGATGAAGGCCAACATACCATTTGCCTTTTTTATTGCCTGCTGCACCTGCATGTTTACCTTCAGTGACTGATGTATGAGGACACCCAGGTCTCGTTACACATTCCCCTCTCTCAATTTATAGCTATTCAGATAATAATCTGCCTTCCTGTTTTTGCTACCAAAGAGGATAACCTCACATTTATCCACATTATACTGCATCTTCCATGCAGTCATGCCCACTCACTCAGCTTGTCCAAATCACACTGAAGCACCTCTGCATCCTTCTCACAGCTCACCTTCCCACCCAGCTTTGTGTCATCTGCAAATTTGGAGATACTACATTTAATTCCCTCATCTAAATCATTAATTTATATTGTGAATAGCTGGGGTCCCAGCTCCGATCTCCAAGGTGCCCCATTAGTCACTGCCTGCCAATTGGAAAATGACCCGTTTATTCCTACTCTTTGTTTCCTGTCTGCCAACCGGTTTTCTCTCCATCTCAATACATTACCCCCAATCCCATGCGCTTTAATTTTACACACCATTCTCTTATGTGGGACTTTGTCAAAAGCCTTCTGAAAGTCCAAATAAACCACATCCACTGGCACCCCCTCATCAAGTTACTAACTACATTCTCGAAAAATGCCAGTAGATTTGTCAAGTAGGATTTCCCTTTCGTAAATCCATGCTGACTCTGTCCGATTCTGCCACTGTTTTCCACGTGCTCAGCTATTAAATCTTTTATAATGGGCTCTAGAATTTTCCCCATTACCGACGTCAGACTGACTGATCTATAATTCTGTTTTCTCTCTACCTCCCTTTTTAAATAGTGGGGTTACATTTGCTACCCTCTAATCTGTAGGAACTGTTCCAGAATCTATAGAATCTCGGAAGATGACCACCAATGCATCCATTATTTCTAGGGCCACTTCCTTAAGTACTCTGGGATGTAGATTATCAGGCCCTGGGGATTTATCGGCCTTCAATCCTATCAATTTCCCCAACACCATTTCCCTACTAATGCTGATGTATTTCAGTTCCTCCCTCTCACTAAACCTTGTGTTCCCCAACATTTCTGGTATGTTATTAGTGTCCTCCTTTGTGAAGACAGAACCAAAGTATGTACTTAGTTGGTCAGCCATTTCTTTGTTCCCCATTATAAATTCCCCTGTATCTGACTGTAAGGGACCTACATTTGTCTTCACCAACCTTTTTCCCCCTATTCTCATTGACTTCAATTTTGTTAGAGCTCCTTGATGTCACACTTGGTCAAATACGGCTTTGATGTCATGGGCAGGCATTCTCCCCTCACCTCGGGAATTCAGTTCTTTTGTCCATGTTTGGACCAAGGCTGCAGTGAGGTCAGGAATGAGTGGTTCTGATGGAACCCAAACTGAGTGTCAATTAGTAGGTTATTGCTGTATGAGTGCTGCTTGATAGCACTGTTGATGACCCCTTCCATCATTTTACTGATGATCAAGCGAAGGCTGAATGGACAGTAATTGACCAGATTGGATTTATCCTGCTTTTTGTGTACAGCACTGGGTAACTTCCACATAGCTGGGTAGATGCCAATGTTGTAGCTGTACTGGAAAAGCTTGGCTAGGGGCACGGCAGGTTCTGGAGCACAAGTCTTCAGTCCCATTACTGGGATGTTGTCAGGGCCCATAGCCTTTGCAGTGTCCAATGCCTGCACCCGTTTCTTGATATCAGATGGAGAGAATCGATTTGGCTGAACACTGCCACCTGTGATGCTGGGGACATCCAGAGAAGGCTGAGATGGATCATCCACTCGGCACTTATGACTGAAGATGGTTGCAAATGTGTCAGCCATTTTTTGTACCGATGTGCTGGGCTCCCCCATCTTTGAGGATGGGAATATTTGTGGAGCCTCCTCCTCCAGTGAGTTGTTTAATCGTCCCCCTACCATTCATGACTGGCTGTGGTAGGACTGCAGGCTTTTTATCTGATCTGTTGATTATGGGATCACTTAGCCATTGCAAGCTGCCTCCGCTATATGACAATTCCAGGGCTCTGTGTTGTACCTTCACCTCATTTTTGGGTTACAAGTTCCAGGATCAAGATTCTTGCCTACGATTAAAATTTGAAAAACGCGCTTTGGTACTATCTCTGTAACTAATGTGCTTCTCTGCTTTTGCTTCCCTCAACTGTTCTTGGGTGTTTGCCATCTAGCCCTGCAGCCTCATAATATTCAAGTTCCTAGTTTAAGAAATAGCATTTCATTACTAATCTTTTACTTTTTCATAAATTAAGCACATTTTCCATATTTGCAATCACCAGAAAGGGAATCCCACCAATTTCTCTATTCATGCTCGCAAAGCTAAGTTGGACCATTCAGTGCTACATGCACAAAAGCTTACCAAATACAAGCCGTAACTTCCGAGCTCCCCAGCATCGATTTGGGGGATGCCCCAAAGATATGCTGGGGAATCTCTCTGGGAGGTTCCCAGGTGAGGGTTTGCATGTCAATTACCCAGAAGTGCAAACTTCCTCTGGACAACTGCGTTGCGCTGGGAACCATAAAAATGCGACTTAAAGAGCAAATTTCAGATGGTTCCGCCAAGGTTACATCAATAGTTACCCAGAAAAAGTTAGTAGAATTAAAGCCTCTTCTAACTTCTGGGTAACTATTGGAATCACCTAGACCAACCCCTTCAGGACTCCCCCCACACCCTCAACACCCACCCCTACAGGACTACCCCCCCCCCATACCTCTGAACTCCCTTCATGGGAAACCCTCACATCCCTGAACCATCCCACAGGACTCCCCCCCCCCAACCCCCGATACTCCCCCAAAGGGAATTCCCCTCACAATCCCGACTGCTCCCCACCCCCCGTCCCCCAAGTGACTCCCCCACACCTCTGAACACCCCCACGGGACTCCCCCACAAGGATTCCACCCTCCTCCACACGAGCCTGCACCCTGCTCCTGACCTCTGATCGCCCTTACAGTCTGGATCTGACCCCTGCCGACCTATGACAGACCTGCCAGCCTCCAACAGCAACACCCCCCGCCGACCTGTGACCCCCAAATCCTATCCACTTATCTTAAACTCTTACCTTCTCCCTGGCCTGCCAATTTCACTGGGCCCTTTAAACTTACCTATTTTATGGCAGTATTATGACTGATGCAGAGGTATTTAAAATTCCCGGAGGGAAACTTTTAAACAACTGTCATAACCTATAATTTTTAAGTGTTATGTTTGAGATGCAACTCTAAATTCAGGAATCAGACCATCATTTCGAGGTTTTACATTAAACTAAATGAAACATTTTATTAAATTATACAGGTTAAAATATATACACATGGCTACAAATTACTACTATCATAACTTTTAATAAATTCCCAAACTAATCTCCATTAAGGCAACAGAAACCCGTAGACTTAACCAAACACCAGGCAAAGCATTTTCACCTTATGAACTCAAAATGAGCTTCTTTTCACCAATTAGAGGCTTGCAGCTGCCTTTTGATCTCACATTACCTCTATCTCTGCACACCCGAAAACTACTGAAGTTATACCTATCGCCACTGATTGAATTCAAATTCTCATTGTCTCACTAGCCTCTTTGAACAATGAAACCCCTTTCGTGGTATCAATTTTATTAGTGATATAAACATATGGCTTGGTAGCTGCTAGAAAGGTGTCAAGTTTTCCCCACTTCTTGAATGCTCTATTCAAAAAATGCAAAGCATGCTGTCTCCCTTCCATATCGAAACTAGTACATATCAAAGCACCCAGACTAGCTGGCTTTAATCCAATTAAAACACACCCGCAGACTAAACCTCTATTTTAAAAGAAAAATGTTTTCTAAAATATTATGTACATTAATAGCTTCATGACAGGCAGCAAGAGCTATAATAGCGGGGGTGTGGCCTCCTTGAATCCACTGGAGCTGCATTTCACTGGGACCTGTGAGGAGTCTTTTAATGGAGGCCCCCAGCAGCTCCGGTGAACGGAAGGGTCAGTGTAATTTTCAACGGCAGGTACATGTGTACTTTTTTGGACTGATTCCTGCGGGCCAGCTCTTTCCAATGCTTTTCAGAAGTTACAGGTCTCCATTTAATGCACAACTTAAACCAACAATTTACTCTCTGGGATATCACCAGTTGCCACCAACAAATGCATCCATGAGGTCACGGATGTTATCTTCTCCATGGCACACGACTTGATGCATTTCGCCCGGGACTGGGACAGCCAGGATGTAAGAGCGATTGGATTCGCCCGGATCTCGGGATTCCCACAGGTGCAGGGTGCGATTGACTGCGCTCATGTGGAGCTCAGTTCACCATCATTACACACGGTGGACTACATCAACCTCAAGGGCTTCCACTTGTTCAATGTGCAGCTGGTATGTGACCACCAGAAACACATCCTGCAAGTATGCGCACAGTTTCCAGGGATTGTGCACGACGCCTACATCCTCAGTCAGTCACAGATCCCTGGAGTCTTCCAGGGACCACAGAGGCTGCTGTGTTGGCTCCTCAGAGACAAGGGCTACCTGCAGAGGCCATGGCTGATGACACCCATTCGGAGGCCTCAGGCTGCAGCGGAGCGACCCTATAATGAGGCTCATGTTGCAGCTCGCAGATTGGTGAAGCAAACCATCGGGAAGCTGAAGATGAGGTCCTGGTGTCTGGACAGGCCTCATGGAGCCCTGCAATACAGTCTGCAAAGGGTGTCACACATCGTCGTCATCTGCCGCGCCCTATACAGCCTGGAACTGCAACGGAGAGATGAGCTGGCTGAGGAGGAGAAGGAAGAGCTGCACGTCTCTTCCCAAGAGGAGGATGCCGAAGGGGATGAGGCTGAAGAGATCCTCGGAGGCGACAATGACAGGGATGAGGTCCTCGCACTGGCTAGATGAGGTAGGCATGCTGGGGGAGGCCATCATAGTTGCCAGGTTTGTGGAGGATGATGACAACATGCAGTGAGGTGACCCCATAGATCCATACTTTGCATTTGTGAACATTTGACTCCAGTCTGGCTTATGGCAGCACACATACCCTCTGTGAGAATGCTCCTGTCATAGAGACACAGTAGAGACCCTAACAGTCGCTCAATTGCAGGATGATGATGACATGCGGTGAGGGCACTCCATAGATCTTCACATAGCCTCTGAGAATGTCTGACTCCTGTCTGGCTGAGGGCAGCTGGCTTATGCTCCGTGATCAGCGTCACATCAGAGAGGAACAGCCATGAAACTTTAGAAGTTCTGATGTTTTGTCCGCCTTCAGTACCTGAGCCCTTCAGGAGCTAAAGCTCAGCATCAGTGATCACAGATGCTGAAGAGATGGGGACAGCCCCTCCTTAAAGGTGCTGAGAGCACACAGAGAGAATGATGGAACTCTGTGATGCCTGCCCATTACATCCTGGCAGCAATGACCAGCACCGTAGAGGTGAAGGCATCAGTAATGTGTCCAGGGGGTGTGAGGTTAGACAATCACTTTGGTCTGAAGGCTGCACAGACACAGGGAAGAGGCCCTGGACTGAGACACCTGCCTTTACCTTGTGCAGAAAGGTTTCACATCTGAGTGACAAGAACACTGCTCATCAGAACAAGGAGCCATAGGCAGGGACACATTCTTGGGTGTTTATTGACAATAGTGAACAGTATGTACAAGTGATTAACACACATGCACAGGCTGTGCAACAAATTCCCCTTAACTTTCCTAACCCTGCTAGGTCTTGGTGCTCTCCGGACATCCACAGTGGAGGTGGAGACAGCCTGCTGACTGTGATGCTCTGTCTGTGATGACTTTAGCAGGCATCCTGTGGAGGGCTGAGTCTTGGGGGGCCCCGGCCTGCTTTTGGGGTCCTGCTGTGTGGCAGTGGCACCCTCCTCGGCCTGTGAAGCTGGAGCTGCTGAGGTCACCAGAAGAGGGGAGTGGGATGGGCTGGACACTCTTGGAGTCACCTGGATGGATGGGCCCAGATTGTGCACCTGCTGATCCTCCTCCCTATGGGTGCCCGGGGGCCACAGGCTGAATCCTTGAGGAGAAGGGATAGCTGGAGTGAGATCGAGCTGCCCGGCACCCCTCTCGCATTGACACTGTTGGAGGCCAACTGTGGTATCAGCAATGGAGTTCAGCCCGTGCAGCAGTGCAGGAGCGAAGTCCTGGACCAAGGTCCCCATGACGGCCACCACCCTACCAGTGTTGACCTCAGTGCGTTGACATGCCGGCACTATCACCTCAGACTGAAGACAGATGGACTCCTCAATCGTGCCTTGCAATCTGAGGAGTGCAGCAGACATCCCTTCCTGATGTTCCCGAGCTTGCCTTTGCAGCTCCAGCAACTGTGACATGACCGAGTCCAGAGGCTCGTCATCTGACTCGGACTCAGCAAATTTCTGGCCTCCAGCAGTGCAGTACACCTGGGAAGACCCTGTCTCCACCTGCAGTGGATCAGACAGTGCAATGTGCTCACCAGATTGTGATCCCAGGACTACTCTAAAGCTAGGTCCCACCGAGGTATGTGCCTCTGCGCTGATGGAGGGTGTGGGTGAGCGCTGTGATGGGACTTCAGGGAGAGTGCCTTCAGATTCCTCTTCAGAGGTCTCTTCGGGGCTTGCTTGGAGGCCCTGAATCATGGGCTCACAGATGTGCCTGGTGGTGGTGGTCTGTGAAACAGGACACATCACTCCCGGCATGGTTGTCGGATGTATGTTGCACCACTGGACCATCACTTGATAGAGCAGTGCTGACCTCACAATCAGCATAGGACCGGTCCAGACCCTGGCCAACCAGCTGGATGGCTCTGTTTTCAAAATACGTGAGGACTTGATTTCAGGTATTCCGTCACCAGTCTTTGACCTCTCTCCCTTGTTGTGTGCCAGCTCGTCCTGCATGGATAGAGATGGAGAAAGAGTTAGCAAGACGCCTTCCAGGCCAGATGATACGTATGCCTGGCCTGTGTGGGTGGTGAGTGGTCCCATGGATGGGATGAGGACAATGACAGTGAGTGTGAGGGAGTGAATGGTGATGTCCCTTGAACTGGCAGTGAGTGAGGGCCCTGTGGATGGGTGATGGGTTTGTGAGTGTGTGAGTTGAGAGTGATGAGAAGAGTGACTTACCCTGGTGGAATGGAGGAGATCGTTCATCCTCTTGCGGCATTGGGTGGCTGTCCTCTTTTGATGGGCATTGGCGCTGACCACAGCTGCCACCGCCTCCCAAGCTGGATGGGTCACGTTGCTGCCCATCCTACAGCCAGAGCTGGGGTACAGGATGTGCCAGTGGGTCTCCAAAGCATCGAGCTATCACTCAAGGGACCCGTCATTGAAGCGGGAGACTGCGATCTTTTTTCCTTTGCTGGCCATGTCTTCCATGCAGCAGTGGTGAGCTGGAAGTAATGAGCTCTGTTCTTGCGGCTGGACATGGTGTTCAGCGTGAAGAGGCGGTGTGGTGATGGCACGTGATGGCAAGTGAGAGCCCAGCCACCATGGAAACGGCGTGTTTCCCGGAAGTGAATCAATAATGAGGCGGGTTTGGGATGATATAGAGTGAAAACCCACCATGGCGGCCGGTGGGTAAAGCATTGTTTTACGCTCCCGCTACCGCACTTAGTGCAAATTTGGGAAAATTCAGCCCAAAGGCTCTGCTTCCACTGCCTCTTGAGGAAGAGAGTTTCAAAGTCTCGTGAGCCTCTCAGAGAAAAAGTTTCTCCACATCTATATCCTAAATGGGTGACCTCTTATTTTTCAACAGAGATCGAACAGGTCTATATTGTCCCACAAGAGGAAACATTCTTTCCACATCTGCCAAGTCAGGACACCTCAGATCTCAAAGGTTTCAATCCAGTTGCCTCTTATTTTTTAAACTCCAGTGGATACAAGCCTTGTCTGTCCAATCTTTCCTCATAAGACAACCCACCCATTCCTCATATTAGTTTAGTAAACCTTATCTGAACTGCTTCCAACACATTTACAGCCTGCCTTAAATAAGACTAACACTGTACACAGTACCCCAGATGTGGTCTCACTAGTGCCCTGTATAATTGAAGCATAATCTCCCTACTTTTGTATTCAACTCCCCTCACAATAAATGGTAACATTCTATTAGTTTTCCTAATCACTTGCTGTAACTGCATACTGGCCTGTTTCGATTCCTGCACTAGGACACCTAGATCACTCTGAATCTCAGAGCTCTGCAATCTCATACCATTTAGATAATGTGCTTCTTTTTTATCTTTTCTGCCAAAATGGACAATTTCACACTTTCCCACATCAATATCCATTTGCCAGGTCTTTACCCAGTCATTTAACCTATTTATATCCCTTTGTAGCCTCCTTCACATCTTACTATCATACATATCATTGTGTCATCAGCAAATTTAGCAACCATACCTTCACTCTCTTCATCCAAGTCATTTATATAAATTGCAAATCATGGGGTCCCAGCACTAATCCCTGAGGCACACCACTCATTGCATCTTGCCAGCCAGAAGAAGACCCCTTTATGCCTACCCTCCGTTTCCTGTTAGATAGTCAATCCTCTATCCATGCCAATATGTTACCCACTACACCATGAGCTTTTATTTTTCTTAAATAACCTTTGACGTGGCACCTTATCAAATGCCTTCTGGCAATCTAAATATAATACATCCACCAGTTCCCCTTTATCCACAGCATATGTTACTTCTTCAAAGAACTTTAATAAATTGGTTAAACACGATTTCCCTTTCACAAAACCATGTTGATTCTACCTGATTACCCGAAGTTTTTCTAAGTGCCCTGTTATAACATCTTTAATAATAGCTTTTAACACTTTCCCAATTTCAGATGTTAAGCTAACTGGCATGTAGTTTCCTGCTTTCTGCCTCTCTCCCGTTTTGAATAAAGGAGTTACGTTTGCCATTTTCCAATCCAATGGGACCTTCCCTGAAACCAGGGAATTTTGGAAAATTAAAACCAATGCATCAACTATCTCACTAGCCACTTATTTTAAGACCCTAGAATGAAGTCCATCAGGACCTGGGGACTTGTCAGGCCCCAGCTCCAACAATTTGCTCAGTACCACTTGCCTGGTGATTCTAATTTTTCTGAGTTCCTCCCACCCTTCCATTTCCTGATTTACAGCTATTTCTGGGATGTTACTTGTATCCTCTACAATTAAGACCACCCCAAGATACCTACTTAATTCATCTACCATCTCCTTATTTTCCATTATTAATTCCCCAGACTCACTTTTATAGGACCAACACTCAATTTGTTATATCTTTTCTTTTTAAAATAATTACAGAAGCTCCTAATATTTGTCTTTATATTTCTAGCTAGCTTTCTCTCATAGTTTAATTTTTCCTTCCTTATCAATCTTTTGGTACTTCTTTGCTGTTCCTTATATTCTGCCCAATCTTCTGACCTGCCATCTATCTTTGCGCAATTATGTACTTTTTGTTTATGTTTGGTACTATCTTTAACTTTTTTAGTTAACCATGGATGGTGGGAATTTTTCTTTCTCGTTATTCTGCATTACTTCACATTACTTACCTTTCCAAAGCGAGGTTATTACTACAGCTCACAGAAAGGGTAAGAGAATTTAAAATTGAAACTTAGCACTATAGTTAAATAAAACTCATACCATGGAACACCAAGGCACCAAATAGGGTGTTATTGAGATTATTTTTCTGGTCATTAGTTCTCAAAATGTTCCCACTTCTCCTTAGTAAATTAGGAGCGCAGTAAATTGGTCTCTGGGGATAGCACACAATGGGACAGTGACTCAGCAGACAAACTGCACTCCACACGAGTGAATCAGAAGCTGGCTTTTCACTGAACACAACTGATTTTGCACACCATACAGGAGATTCGACAATCAATTTTGCACACCACATGAGAGAATTGATAGGCCATTTTACACATCACATGGGTGAATCAATGACCGATTTTGCACATCACATGATTTTTCTCTCTATTGATCACAATAAAAATGAGAACCAAACAGGCTGAATCGCAGGCTGCTAATTTGCCATCTCCCTTTTGCGTTGCCATCCAAGTATTCCCATTTGGCTTTTAATTCAGTGAACGGGTGTTAATATCATGGTGAAACGTATCGAAATCAGAGCAGCAGCATTTCATGAACAGTAACAAAACCTGCAGTCCCTTTTAGACTTTGATTATTGCCCCACAGTGGGAAAGAGAATTGGATGCGTGTAAAATGGACTCTCGATTCACCACCACCTATTACATGCTTCTGCCTGAGGCCAGTTGCAAAGCTCGAGGAATAGCACCTCATCTTTCGTCTTTCGCACTCTACAGCCTCTGGGCTCAACATGGAGTTCAACAACGTTAGATCGTAACCCCTGACTCCATCCTGTTTTCTGTGTTTTTCTTCCCCTTTTTTTGATTTGCTGTGTTAATCTTGTCTTGTCTCTTTCTTTTTCTCTTCATGTTGCAATCGGGTGGTTTTATGTAGCCATTCACGCCTCATTTGAACACAACTTGTGTTTCTTTACTGTGTCCATTACCACTCTCTTTGGCTCCTGCATCGTGAAGTATTTTGTTCTTTGATCTCCCCTGCCCTCCGCCCTATCACAGACCTTCTCTTTTGTCCTTCCTGCCCCCTTCTCCCTCCCTCCGGCCTAAAACCTCTTACATTTCAATCTTTCTTCAGTCCTGATGAAAGGTCATCGCCCTGAAATGCTAACTCTGTTTTTCTCCACGGTTGCTGCCTGAGCTGCTGTGTGTGTGTGTTTTTTTTCCAGCTATTTTTGTTCTTATTTCAGATTTCCAGCATCTGCAGCATTTTGTTTTTGTATCAGCCTTCTCCTTAGTGGCGTCCTCATAGCCCTTCCTCCAATCAGTGTAGAGTGGCCGGGATGACCCTCTTTGTACAGTCCTCCCTAAGCTCCGTGGAGGCTTTGAAGCAGAATGAAGTGATTTTCAAAAGCATAAAAATCAAACTGGGTGAATTGCATAGAGACTCCAGTGGTCTGGGTGCTTTCAAATGACTGTCCCTTTAAGTAGCATCTTGAGTCTGTAGCGTCTATTAGTACTGAGGCACTACACGATATTTCTACTTTGACTCACGATGATGCTATGGGACCCTGACTGAAATGTATTAATAAGGCTCCCGTCTGCTTCCTGAAGGATCGAAATGGCCGCGGACAAATCAGGAGCAGAAGCTGGGCAGTTAATAGTGATTTTGGGAGAGCTACCTTTCCCTTCCTTACCCCAGCCACTTACAATCAGGCCCATTGTTCCTTTAAGGTTGCAACAATATCAGCAACAGGATGGGAGGTGGGGAGGGGAGATAATGTTTTGAATCATGCATCAAAGAAGATCTACGCACACGTAAACCAGCCGCACTCTGAAGACACGGCAAGTCTGCTCTGACGCAATTTGTGAATTGGGGTTTGGGCTCAGAAATCTCTCCCTTATGTTCAAAAGCCAAACTTAGTAATGCTGATCACAATCTTAACCAAAGACAATGATGCTGGAGGCCAGAAGGGCAACATCCCCATCAGAGCAGCAAACTCTTTCCACTCCACTTGAGAGCTATTCTGAATTAACAATCAAACCCCACAGCCATACCGATAAGCTTTTTGGTAAACAACGAAGAGAGAAAGATCGTCACCTTAATTCAACCATACATGTAGAATCGCGCCAGCCCTGCCAGGAATTTTGCCTTCTTAAGGCTCCTTATTTTTCTCCCTTCTAAAAGCAAAGTTTCTAATTAAAGGGTTGCGCATGACAGAAATCCCAGAAGACTGTTCAAATCCTTCTCTCGCATCCACCCTCATTCATGGAATTGATCTGATTCTTCAGAGTGGAGCTTTGTACCATTCAGGTGAAAAAAAAATGCTGCCTGCCTCGAATGTTTAAAATCCAGTACAAGATGGGGTTAGAAGCAAAAGTAATCCCAATTATAGCCCCTGCCAGTGAAAATAGGATGCTACTGCATTGTATAATCCCTGAAACTCTAGGTTTAAGTGTCCAGGTCCAGCCTCATTGCAATGATTTCTTATATCTTTCTCCTGGTTTTCTAGCGAATCAATATTTCAGCTCTATAGATTTAAAAATGAAATCCATTGCACATTTCCAGGAATGTTAATGAAGATAAAGTGACTCACAAAAAATAAAGTGTTCCATGTAATCAACGTCCTCAACTGAATACCTTGTAAATTAATATTTTTTTGCTTAACGAATAAAAATTGAAAATCTCCAAATATTTTCGGTCTGTATTCATCATGTGCTACGTGAGTTAATGGTTTTAGCAATAAATCCTAACATAGTGAATGCTTTTGCCAATTCAAGATTGCATTCATCTGTGCAACTGTCAGTCAAGCAATTTACAAACTCAGATTGGACGAAGACCAATTACACAACAGAAGTTTCTTACCAGTCTTTCACTCTGAGGTCCTGAGAAGTAAATATATTATTAAAGCTGTTTATTCATTTCACAGGAAAGGAACGTATACAGCTTTAGAAGCACCTTGAGATAAGAGAATATAGTATCCTGGTATTTTAAACTGAAGCAACTCAACATTAATTCTGACCAAAGACAGAGCAGCTGAAGAAATGTACTTTCTGGATCATTTACAGCTGTCAAGAAATTTAGCCATTGTTTGCGTTTGCAAAAATAAATTTTGTAGTTTACTACTGACAGCTAGTAATGTGACGCGTTCCATCATGACAAACAGTGACACTACGAGGAGATTTCTCTTGACTTTCGTTCATTAAAAGTGAAGCTAAAGAAAAACAGCTCATCCAATGGGCTGCATTGTAAGATGTCACCGAGGATGCAACTTATGTTTGTTTTTATTCCTTCATGGGATGTAGGCATTACTGACAAGGCCAGCATTTTTTTATCCATCCCTAATTGCCCTTGTACTGGGTGGTTTGTTAGGCCATTTCAGTTAAAAGTCAACCACATTACTGTGGGTCTGGAGTCACATGTAGGCCAGACCAGGCAAAGAAATTATACAACAGAAGTTTCTTACCAGTCTTTCATTGTGAGGTAAATATATTATTAAAGCTGTTTATTCATTTCACAGGAAAGGAATGTGTACAGCTTTAGAAGCACTTTGAGATAAGAGAATATAGTATTTTAAACTGAAGCAACTCAACATTAATTCTGACCAAAGACAGAGCAGCTGCAGAAATGTACTTTCTGGATCATTTCCCTCTTTAAATGGCAATAGTGAACCAGATGAGTTTTTGCAATAATCAATGATAGTCAACATCACTGAGAATAGCCTTCAACTCCAGGTTTTATTGTTCCACCAACTACCATGGCGGGATTTGAACCCATGTCCCCAGAGCATTAGGTGGGATCACTCCATCTCCCCTTTGACTCTGTCTGTCTCAGATTACATAAGCCACGTTGCTCAACATATCACTATTATACCACCTGCAAAAACATATAAACAACTTTCTTCTTGCGTTCTCTGCCTGAAGCCAGGTCCTTGGCAATTATTCACCAAGGCAAAGTGCCATGATTTTTTACAACAGTAGGGTGAGGAGGTAGGCCCTCAGTCTACCTCAGCCAGAATGGGGATTAAACCCTGTGCCATTGACATTAATCTGATCCACAGGCTAGCTATCCAGTCAATTTGACTATCTGGCCCACAGACAACTTTATCAAATGGAAAAGGAGAGATATCTAGAATCAGAGTACACTGCAAAACTAAACTTCGAAGCACCAAGTCTATCTTACATCCAACTATCTTTTTTGAGGAGGTAACAGAGAGGGTAGACAATGGCAGTGCAGTAGATGTAATTTTCTTGGGTTTCTAAAAGTGCTTTGATAAGGTGCCTCATAACTGACTAATGAATTAGTTTAGAGAAGGTGAAGTCAGGGGACAAGTGACAGAACGGATTGTGTTGCAAATATTTAGTTCATTATTCATGGGGAGAATTTTCAGCTCGGTGAGCAGGGGTGGGGCCCGCTGGCCAAGGCGTAAAATGACACGGGGCGTGTGTCCCGACATCACCGCGCGCCATTTAGATATTCAGCTCGGTGGGTGCGCAGCCAAGTTGGCTGCATGCCCACCAAACTGTCAAAGGCCTGTTGAGGCCATTAATGAACTAATTAAGGCTATTGAGAAAGTTGCCCGTCCAAACTTAAGGCAGACAAAGAGCCCAGGCGGCCTTCACATTTTTCATGGAATCTCATCCACAGGCAGGATGAGGTTTCATGAAGGGTTTATCAATTAAATACATTTTTTCATTAAAATTCATTGACATGTCCCAGCTCTTGTGACACTGGCACATGAGGGGGCATGTCTTAAATTTTTTTCTTCATTAAAATTTTTAAAACTTAAAACTTATCTCCCCAAGGCACCTCTGTGTTCTTTCACGCGTATGCACATGAAAGAGTGCACTCCCGACTCAGGGAACACCCACCCCACCCCACCCGCCACACCCGCACAGGGAGCGCTCAGTGCTTCTGCGCGTGCGTCACGCTGGGCGGACTTTAATTAACCATAAAAGGGCGGCACGGACCCGATCGGGGGCATCAATCAAGTCCACGCCTGCCCACACCCCACCCCTGGACAGCTCTCCCCTCCCCACCCCCCCCAACAGGGGGAAAATTCTCTCCCATGTGTTTTAGTGTATAATTTTTATTTCTGGGAAAATGGAAGTTGTATAGGTAAGGTAGGTGAGTAAAATGCTGGGCTTTAGCAATGGCCAGAACACCTAAAGAAATGGCAGTTCAAAAGATGACCCATGTTTGTTTAATAAATTCAGAATAAAAGAGATAGAGCTATAAAACAGCAAGTGAGCTTACTTAGCTAAAGAGCAGAGATGTGATGTCGGCAATGTTTGTAGTAATGGCATTCCAGAGAGATGTTTTTGTTTGGAAGTTAGCGCTAAATTAGTTTAAAAGACTTTAGTCAGCCCCACAAACTTGTAAAACCTATTTAATTCATCAGATCACAGAAGAAATAGTAAATGAGAGATAATTAATCTAAAGAGATAGAATCTAAAGGTTGGTTTGAGGACAACCTAGAGTGGACTATGTCGTCATTGAGGTGGGTGGAGTTTAGAAAGATTCTCTGGCTTCAATTTATCTGGGTGTTTGCTGAGAGACTTAGTTGCAGTTTGGACCTCATGTGGCTTGCAGCTCAGTGGGAGAAGGCAGCCAGAGTAAATGACAGCTAGATAGACCTGCACTGTAAGTAGAGTAAGATGCTAACTTCATCATTGATTGCATGGAATGTGGATGAGGCTTAATCTCAGTTTAAATTTTATGAGGGAACAGAAGCTGGAAGATTACCTATTTTGAAACTAGTGGGAGAATGTACGGTGATCCCTACAAAGTCTTATGATGAAGAAAGCGTCAAGCAGTTTATGTTTGAGGTATTGAAAAATAGCCAGGACAAAGGACTAAGGCATCCACAGTCAAGTGATGGTAAATGAAAGTTTTACCTCTGAGAATAGCTGGAGCTGAGGAGAATTCCCAACAGGACTGCGGCATATAAATGGGTGGTCACTACAGGAGTAAATACTTTAAGATTGATGTGTCTTATAAGAGAATTCTTGGAAGAAATAAGAAGTAAACCTGAGCGCATAACATATTTAGTTATAAACCATAGTGTTAAGTTAATTGTGCTTTATTATTTAATTTATTTATCACTGAGTTTATGTGTTTATTATTGTACACAATCAAAGATTTTTTATGTGCATGGTTAGTGTGTCCTTACCCTCTGAGTGGCTTATCCCAATTGTAATAATTTCCAGCAGCAAGCGTTCGTGATTTTAAAAATAAAGGTTATTTAAGAGCGCACTTTTGGCACAGATGTTATAATGCGACATCTCACACATACTATCAAACACACAAAGAATAGATACAGTTGAGGAAAAAGCAATACAAGTGGAAATTACTTCAGGCCCTTTCATAGCAGGGCTGTAGTTTCTTAGGTGAAGTGTTGCTACAGATGGAATGGAATTTGGGCAAGAGCATAGGATTCTCAGTAAGCTGCAAGGTTTATTGTAGTTAATTGCCAGGAAGTTGTCTCTCATGTGAACATGAAGGTGGAATAGGTTGAGGTGGGAGATTTCTTCTCCCTCCTTCAAGGTATAGCTGCTTTACTTTTCTGGGTTGTCTTGCAGCTGGTTCCATGGCTTTTCAGATGATCTTTCACATGGAATCTCTCATAGTGTTTCTCTGATCTGAACAGCTTCTGCTGTAACTTTTAAAAGTAGATACAAACGTTAACCATTTGACCAATGCAAATCTAAAAACCTTTCCCAAATTGTGGGCCAATACACATCCTGTGTTTGTGGCTGTTCACATTTTGAACGTTTTGCATTGAGGGACCATCATAATAGAATGAAAGGTCGATGGGTCTCATTTCATATTCGTCTAACATCCGTGGAGTTTTGATGTCTCCATTGTCCATGGTGAGGAAGGAAGATGAATCAGCTAGTGTCCTAGTCCTGGTTGTTTGCAGTTCATCTTTAACAAAAGGACATGAGATTCTCAAGAGGCTGACATTGTTCATGTTTTAATAAGGTTTCAGGTCTTGTCTGGAGCCAATATTGTCAAAGTCACTTATTGTGTTTTCAGCCATCTTAAAACTGTTGTAAAAACAAAAAAACTGCGGATGCTGGAAATCCAAAACAAAAACAGAATTACCTGGAAAAACTCAGCAGGTCTGGCAGCATCGGCGGAGAAGAAAAGAGTTGATGTTTCGAGTCCTCATGACCCTTCGACAGAACTAGTTCTGTCGAAGGGTCATGAGGACTCGAAACGTCAACTCTTTTCTTCTCCGCCGATGCTGCCAGACCTGCTGAGTTTTTCCAGGTAATTCTGTTTTTGTTTAAAACTGTTGTGTCCATTTTAAAAAGATATAGCTTTAAAATTTGTCATACCTTCATGCCTGTACTGGGCATGACACTTTTATGTACAATAAAGCTGATTTTGTTTTCAAAACAATGAAATCTTGTTGTGCAGTTCTATTGGTTAAAAGGTGATTTTCGGATTTGCCCTTGAATGTTAACAGTCCCTAAGTGGATGGGTAACACTTACTGGCTGGCTTCCAGACAGAAAGCAGAGAGTGTGAGTATTTATTCAAAGTGGCAGAAGGTGGGAAATAGTGATCCACAAGGATCAGTGCTGGGACCACCACTGTTCATAATTTACATTAACTACTTGGATTTTAGCATCAGGAATATAGGGGAGAATCTTCCCCATATCGAGCGGGGAGTGCGGATGTGGGTGTGGGCGCTGCTGGGCACAGTCCTGATCACCGGTGACGATTGGGACCCCGCTATCATTTTGCAGGGGCCAATTAAGGCCCGTCCAGCGTGTTTGGTGACTCCCGGAGTGGGAGTGGGAGTGGGCAGGCGCAGGAGGAATGGCAATTGCCTCCAGGTCCAACGGCGACCCGACGGCCTGTTTAAAGGCCAAGCTGCAGCCGCACCAAGGCTGCTGTACATGGCCAGAGGTTGGGGGCAAGGCAAAACTGAAACAGCCATGCGGGAGGGTAGGGTAGGTGGCCAGTGTGTGCCCAGGTTCTCCGATGAGCGCCTTGCTGCCCCCCTCGAGGAGGTGGCAGCACGGTGGGATGTGCTTGTCCCCGAGGACAGGAGGAGGAGGCTATCCCACTTGACCAAGCGTGCGTGGGAGGAGGTTGCAGAGGTCATGAGCAGGGCGTGGGTGCGGCTCTCATTGACCCAGTACCGCAAGCGCTTCAATGACCAGGCATAGTAATGAGAGTGCCAGCCACTAGCGGGGGAAGGAAGCACTGCAGACCTGCAATGGCCAACTGGGCTTGGGGTGGGCCGGCCACGAGGAGATTGACGATACAAGTATCACTTATCAATGCAATCTTCTCATTTGCAGGAGAAGAATTCTCATAACAGCGCCAAGCGGCTGAAGACTGGCAGTAAGCCAGCCCAGATATTGATGCTCAGCCACTTTGAGCAGGAGGCACTGGACCTGGAGAGGCAGCACACGCCCAGATCCACTGGAGCCAGGGAGGTTGGGGTTCCATGGATAGGCATGTATGGCCAGCATTCACGCCAACATCCATGCCATCGCTGATTGTTCCGTGAGTGATGTTACCAACATGGCTTGTCCATTGCATGTGGAATGATGCTTGATGATCCAGGGTATAGGCATGTACAATGACATTGCCCGCAGGCTAACCAGTCGAATTTCCTTACTCTTCCTTTCAGCATCATCGGTGCAAGGCCGGGAGCAGGACCAGCAGGGGTCCCCTCTGACACCTGAGAGGCATGAAGTTGCACCATTAGAAGTGTCACACCATCTCTGCCAGACAGGCACCAGCGCAGATACTGGCACCTTAGTGGGCATCATATCTTTGGCTAGAGTCCCGGGTCACAGCAGTGAGGACACTTCACAGTCACTGGAGCAGCTGGCGGAGACAAGGAGTGCCGATGGCGCCTGCAGTCAGAGGACTGAAGGGGCCCAGGCACATGCTCAGTCCATGACAGATGATGAGCCTCTGGAGTCATGTGCGATGCAGCGAACAACTGACACGCGGCCAGGTGTTCAGGAACATCTGGTGGAGATACATGAGGCTCTGATTGGCTTGATATCAGTGGAGGAGGAGCCTACACGGGCTGTGGCTGATACATTGAGCATCATGGCTGAGCGCCAAGCTTTCTCCATGGAGAGATTGGCAACTCTCACAGAGAAGCAGCTCCAGGGACAGGATCAGGGGCTCCTGGGGTTGTGCTCGGACCTGCACGCCCTCACAGGGGCATTGACCTCATCTGGCCAGTGTCCACGTGAGCAATGGTTTGGCCACCAGGTATCCCACCTCGGTGTCCATCCATCTACGCTGAGCAGGGAGGGCCAAATGGACCTTACGTCAGCAGAACAGCTGTCTATCATCTCTGCTGATGCCTCTCAGGGTGCTGTGGATGAGGGCAGCAGCTCCTCCACCCCTCTGCCAGTGACCGAGGCACCCAATGAGGCTGCGATGACTGGGGAGATGCCAGCTGCGGAGCTGGAAGCTCCCTCCCAGGCGGGTCCATCTTGACGGGCCAGAGAACGTCCGCAATGGTCATCGAGGCCAACAGGACATCAGAGAGAGCAGGCTGTCTCAGATGACACTACCAGCAATGGGGCACCACAAAGACGTAGCACCCACAAACGAAAGATGAAGGCACCTTAGGCACACCCCAGGTTCCTCACTGGTGGTTTTCAGTTGCCCCTCACCTCCACCCAAGAGTTGTTTAGAACTTTGTGTGAAGTCCAACACAATTTTATTTCTGTTGTGTGAAGAGACTTTGGTTACAATATTAAATTTATGTTGTCTCAAATGGCTGTGATTTCCTTTTTATTGGAATGGTGCATGGATTCCTGAGATTTGATGAATGATTTGTGTGTCTTTTAGATTTATTGATGGTGCCCATCGCCAATCCTCCTATCCAGACAGATGAGTTCTCCAGAATGGAGGGTACATGCCAGGCTTGTGTTGCAGATCTATATGTGTTGTCCATGCTAAAGGTTCCTTGGATCAGAGCATCCCGAGTGTCCCTGCCTCCCTGGAGGATGCCGGGATCAGCCTGTACCCCTTCATCATTTCCCTGTGTGTGCTCATCCTCGGATTCACTGCTGGACTCATCATGTTCAGACCCAGCCACTCCGACTACATTTCCTTTATCCACAGTGTCCCTGCTTTGCAGAGCTAGACTGTGCAGAGCGCAGTATACAACAATTGGGGGGTACTGGAGTCTGCCCCCGGAACGGTCCAGGCATCTGAAGTGCATTTTGAAAAGACCGATGGCTCTCTCCACTGCAGCCCTTGTGGAGGCGAGGCTCCTGCTGCTCAGCTTCTGTTCTTGGATAGTGGAGAGGCGTCATGAGCCACCTTCTGAGTGGATTGCCCTTGTCACCCAGCAGCCATCCATCCAGCCGGGTTGGAGCACTGAAGAGTCCCGGCACCTGGGAGTGTCTGAGGATGTAGGTGTCGTGGGAGCTGCCTGGGTACCTTGCACAGACTTGTAGAATCAGCATCCTGTGGTCACACACTATCTGCACGTTCATGGAGTGGGAGCCCTTCCTGTTGACAAAGGCACCGGGCTCACCTGCTGGCACCTTGATGGCCACATGTGTACAGTCTATAGCACCCTGGACACGGGGGAAGCCAGCAATGGCCGCGAAGCCTCTGGCTCGCTGTGTCTGGCTGGCCTGGTCCCAGCGGTACTGAATGAATGTCAACGCACACCTGAACAGAGCGTTTGTCACCTGCTTGACACAAGTGTGGACAGCTGATTGGGAGACGCCGCAAAGATCACCCACCGAGCCCTGGAAGGAGCCAGAGGCATAGAAGTTGAGGGCATCTGTGACCTTTAGAGAGCCGGGCATGGGGTGTCTGCCCACACAGTTAGCGGAGATCTCAGGCCCAATCATCTGACAGATAGTGTTGACTGTCTCCCTTGACAGACGGAGCTTCCTTTGGCACTGCATCTCAGACATATTGAGGTAGCTGCTTCACCGCCTGTAAACCCTGGCAGCAGGATAGTGGCGTCTTCTGCAGCCCCTTCCACCTTGGACAACCTCTTGGCCCTGCACCCCTTGGGCCTGTGCCTGTCCTCCCAAAGGTGGCTCCCCTGGAGGCTGAATGTACACTCCTGGCCTATCCCCCCTTCTAGCCCTCCCTTCCTCCTCAGATGAGGTGCCTCCAGTGGAGAGATCGCCTCCCATTCCCAGACTCAGGGAGGCTTCCTGAAACCTACAGGCCCCAAAAGGAATCCTCACTGAAAAGTGCTGACCTGAAGGTAATGAGTGGAGTCCAAGCAGCTGCTGTGCGTTTGAGACTTCTCCACCTCACACACTCAACTTTCAATAACTTCTGAGCACAAACTGTTAAATGTCTGGATTCGCAACAACAGTGATCCCTCTTTCCTGCCCGTGGATGAGGATCATTAAAGTTTCGGATAGCTGCCTGCCTATTGCGCCCACGTGAGGAGCCAAATATCACACGGATTCCTTAAAATCCACAACAGTTGGAGTCATAACTACCTTACTTGGCCCGGTAAAGACTGGCAGGCCAGCAACGGACGTGATCGTGCGGCTGCCCAGTGAAATATCGGCACACGCACCCAACATCACCCCGCGTTATTTTACACATCGGCGTGCTGGTCCCGCCCTCTGAACGCCGATGGAAAATTCTTCCCGTAACTTCAAAATTTGCAGGTGACACCAAATTGCAGTGGAGAGTTACTGAAGAGTCATATGGACTCGAAACGTTAACTCTGTCTCTGTCTCCACAGATGCTGTCAGACCTGCTGAGTTTTTCCAGAACTTTTTGTTTTTGTTTCAGATTTCCAGTATTTTGCCTTTATCTTCGCGGATAGTCATTACCAAGGAGAGCTGCAACAAATAAGAGGACATTAATGAATTTGCAGAATTGGCACGTAATTAGCAAATGAAGTTCAACATAGATAAATGTAGGATGACACATTTTGGTAGGAACAATAGTGAGGTCACTTATTACTTGGAAGGTGCAAGTCTAGATGGGATGGAGGAACAAAGGGTTCTGGAGTACAAATACATCAATTACTCAAAGTTACACCACAGGTTATCAAGGCCACACACAAAGCAAATCAAGCCCTTGGTTTTTTTGCTAGAGGGATGGAATTGAAAAGTAAAAAAGCAATTCTGAACGCCTACTGAATTTTGATTAGATTTACACTTAAGGATTATGGCATGCAACTCAGGTCACCATATTATAATATATTTAGGGGAGACGGTGGAAGAGTGGTAATGTCACTGGACTAGTAATCCAGAGGCCCAGGCTAATGCCCTGGAGACATGGGCTCAAATCCCACCATGGCAGCCGGTGGAATTTGAATTCAATTAATCATATCGGGAATATAAAGCTAGTCTGGGTAATCCTAACCATGAAATTATCTTCCATTGTCGTAAAAACCCATCTGGCTCAGTAGCGTTCTTTAGGGGAAGGAGATCTGCTGCCCTTACCTGGCCTGTATGTTACTCTGGATCCACAGCAATGTGGTTGACTCTTAACTGCCCCCTGAAATGGCTTAGCAAGGTCAGTTCAAGGGCAGTTAGGGATGGGCAACAAATGCTGGCCTTGCCAGCGGTGCCCACATCCCATGAAAGAAAAAATGTAAAAGGATATGGTGGCACTGGAAAGGAAAGGAGATTTACAAGAATGACATCAGAACTGTGTGGGTATACAAAGCAGGAAAAGATTGAAAGGCTGGGTCTCATGCCTCTTGAAAAAGGAAGCTTGAGGGATGACCTAATCAAGATCTCTAAAATTATAAAAGTTTCGCTGCAGTGGATACAGGGAGAATGTTGCTTTTCTTGTGGGCAAGAGTATAACTAGAGGTCATCAATATAAGATGGTCACCAAGAAATCCAATAGGGAATTCAGAGGAAACTTATTCACTGAAAGAAGGTGAGAATGTGGAACTGGGAGCGGTTGAAGCGAATATCATAGATACATTTAAGGGGAAGCTAGACAAGCAGGTGAGGGAGAAGGGAACAGAGTGTTATGATGAAAGATTTAGTTGAGGAAAAATGGCAGGAGTCTCAATTGAAGCATAAACACTAACTGGACTAATTGGCCTGTTTCTGTTTTATATCCTATGTAAGGCTGTGTTCCCAAGATAAGATGGTGCTCAACTCCACACCCACCTGAAGCCTGTCAAAGCTGGGTCCTTCCTGCCATCTTTCCTCCCTCCTATCGTTCCCATTCCGAGCATCCATACCTTTCTATCATTCCCCACAGCTAACATTCCCCAAGAATAGGCAAGCAGCCATATTCTAGGCCATGACCTGGAATTGGCATTATGTTCTTTAAAGTGACAATCCCTAAGTCACTGTAAAGAAAGCGGTTATAAGGCTTTTCTGAGGATATGATTGTTCTAATGGCTTCCCCACCATTGAGGTAGGAGCCATGTTTTGCTTGCTATTATTTAAAGTACTTCACTGTAAATGCCAAACTTGTTCATCATCTGGGGTGTTTGTAAGGGTTCCAGTGGACACACAGGTGACCGCTAAGGTCAATCTGTGTCCAGAAAGTCCTGCGGCAACTAGGACAGGATACTACAGACGACTGAGTTTTGGACAAGATTCTGGCTTTGAATTTCCTCTGTTTCTGGTACACACTTGCTTTCAAAGGAGGCCAGACCGTTTTTTTTTATATTTCATCACTCCAGGTGCAACACTGGCAGCACTTACTGCCCACCAACCCTGCCCCCCCCTCCCCAATTGCCCTTACTCAGAGGGCATTTAAGAGTCACATGTAGGCCAGACCAGCTAAGGACAGCAGATTTCCTTTCCTAAAGGACAGTAGTGAACCAGATGTTTTTATGACAATCGGCAATGGTTTCACAGCTTCACTCCAGATTTGTTTTTATATATTGGAGACAAATTCCACCAGAACATTACCCCTGGGTTCTGGGTTAGTAGTCTATAGTGACGCCACTGCCTGTGCTTGAGACATTAAGAACCATTAAACCTCCTAAGGAATATATATATATTTAAAAATAACAAAAGAACATCATGCAACAAGCTAAAAATAAATGAAGCCGAATGAGCTCACAAACAAGCTCGCAACCATAAATGTGCAATCCAGATGGCCACAAGTGCAAAGTCTTCAACACAACTACAAAATTCCACTGATCTGCCTTCAAATAAATACTGCACTGGCAGGAAGAACAATAAACAGCGCTGATTTCACACTGACAAAATCAGCAGCAATTACACATGCGTGACCTGCAGTGTCAGAAGCTGTGCATGTACATTGGAGGGACGCCGACGGCAAAATATTACTAACTGAGACTAGAAGATACATAACACAAAAATCAAAGGCCCAAACTTAGCTGCCCCAATATTAGTGAGCCTCTCATCGCTCGATGTTCCTCATTGGTAAAACCGACAGGGACTTCTGGTGTCTGCACACGCACAGCTAAAAGCGGGAAACCTGGAAGCTGCTATTGGTGATGTCCTCCTCCTTCTCCTCCTCCTCCTCCTCCTCCTCCTCCTCCTTCTCCTCCTCCTCCTCCAAACAGTCCGTTGACACAGCCCTCGCCCAGGGAATCTGCACAAAGATCATTTGTCATTGCATTAGCTTAGGATAGTTACTCAATATCATCGCTCTAAACACAGCTGCAAAAACGGAGGCTTGTTCAGTCTGGAGTAACTGAGCTTTTAATGGTTGTAATGATCTCAGTGGAGACCAGCGTAACTTTTAATAATAAATCTGAACTCCCAATTATTAACTGGAAGAGCCACAACGCTGGATTTCCACTAGGCCTGGCGCATACAATAGCAGAAGGGTTGGGGAATTTAGCTGGAGTCCAGAAATGCTAGGTCTTCAATCTAAAGCTCCATGAAAGAGAATTCCCCCTGGGGCAGATCAGTATCCCATCCATCCATAACTGGCTGACGTGAGGAAGGTAGTGGGGCAGGGTGGGAGGGACATCAGTCGCCAGGTTTTCCACAGCTCTCATCTCACATGTGCCAAACAACCTGGACTCCCTGACCTGGGATACTCCAGCGAGGTCAGGACTAGAGGGCAGTGGCCAGATTTATAGTCCACTGTAACCAGTCAGGGCTCTCTTCTCGTGTAGTATAAATTACTGTTTCCTTTACCTTTTGGTATTCTTGTCAATTGTCCTGGTGAGTGCAAGACGAAAAGCTTTGACAAGGACTTTTTTCAACAATACTCAAGCTCTGTACTACCAAACGACTATTTGTAACACTAAGGGTATTAATGTAATGCACAATTTATTATCAGGCAGGCTGTACCATCCCCTTTTAAATTGGGGATGATAGAATTGTTTTTGGCATAATACTGTACTTATTCCATTTCTGTGCTCCTTTCAGAAATATGCAGACCTAGATAAAACAGTTCCTTAATTCTGCTGAAATATTTATCATGTAGCGGACTGATCCTTGGCCAAATGCCTGGGATATTCCAACAAACAGCATGGAGTTTTCATCTGGTCCAGTAGCTTTAGATACTACTATGTCTGGACCCAAATAGGATATTTCCTCTTTGGTCTGCCAAATGGGACTACAATAGTGCATCACCACACACATTCAGACTTTGCAAAATTCTAATACTTTCCCCAGTGGATTGAGGATTAATACTGAATAAGACTAGACTACTGACCCATGGGACAGTGTCTTCCACATTTTCCACTCATCCACCTAAAAATGTCAGTCTGTCAAAGAAAAGAACACCTGGGGGACAAATACATTTTGACTCTATCCTTAAATACATCTAGTTAAATCCTATCCATTTCATGTTTTTTTTTAAATTCTTTCACAGGATGTGGGCATTTCTGGCAAGGCCAGCATTCGTTGCCCATCCCTAATTGCCTCAGAACTGAGTGGCTTGCTAGGCCATTTCAGAGGGTGGTTAAGAGTTCACCACATTGCTATGGGTCAGGAGTCACATGTAGGCCAGACCAGGTAAGGTTGGCAGATTTCCTTCCCTACAGGGCATTAGGATCAGCCCTCTACATGGTAAATATTTCAGCAGAGTTAAGGGACTGTTTAACCTAGTTCTGCATGTTTCTGAAAGGAGAACAGGAGATGGAATAGATACAGTATTACACCAAAAACAAAACTATCACCTCCAAGTTAAAAGGGGTTGGGTACCCTGTGCCTGACAATCAATTGTGCATTACATTAATACCAAATAGTCGTTTGGTAGAACAGAACTTGAGAATTGCTGAAAAAAATGTTGTCGAAACTTTTTGTCTTGCACTCATCAGGACAATTTCTAAGATTACCAATTTGTAAAGGGACCAACAATTTATACTGCATGAGAAGAAAGTGCTGATTGTTTGGCAATCAGTGTTATTATAACAATCAATGATAGTTTCATACCGCTGTTCAATTGCAGATTTTTATTCATTAATTAAATTTAAGTTCTACCAGCTGCTACAGTGGGATTTGAACAGATGCCCCTAGGGTATCAGCCTGGGTCTCTTGACTACTAGTCCAGCAACATTACCATGATGCCACAGCTTCCCTTACAAGTAAAAGTATAAGGGTAAAATTATTGCCAATCATAAAGCCTTGATTATGTTCAGAACTTCCCACTCAAACAATTACCATTCTTCGGCTGGTATTGATGCCTGAACTAGCGGAGTATGCATATTCTATTCACAAAGAAGTTCTGTTGGGGGCGATTTTTATTTAGCTAGCTAAAAAATCTACAGTGCCCATTACGCATCATTAACTAGCAGAAAAAAGCCAGGGACAATCAAGACAAGCTAATTTTACAAGCATGTTTTCAATTGTGTACCTGATTAACAGTGCTGATATTGTATGGTGAAAGCTGAGAGTTTCTGTTCTGTAACACAGGATTAAAACTCATGGAATACGTGTAAGTTCCAGCACAGTGATCCTTTATCTGAGCATGAGTAAATTCATGAAAAAGCTTAACTTAAAGAAATAAACTTTTTACAAAGGCCGTCCTGACGCTCCAGATACAGTAGGAAACCTTTGGGAGCTCAACTCCTGGTCTTGAATCAACCAGGTAGCAGAGTTGGCTGGTAGAACACTGGGAGCACTGCCTTCTGCCCAGCAGAGAGACAGTTCATGATCACAGCAAAGAAACAAGGTTGGCAGCCGGTATGCGCTTGGCTCTCCTGTTGTTAATTCCTCTCGACTGCATGAGCCAGATTACCTTGCTGTCCAGACCATGAAGAGTATCTGCCTTACCTCAGGTCTTCCCATACTAAAGTGGGGGTTCTGTACCATCCAGACAGTGCGTCTTGATCTCCAGCAGCTGTATGCCTGCTTCAATCACCCTCACCAGTTCTCCAGACACCGACAGATGTTTTGGGCAGCTCTATTTGTCGCTCTTGCTCCTATCGCACTGTAGCTCACTCTTCAAAGGCTCCTGTTTCTTCTGCTCACTGCTGCCCACTATCGGTCCATGTGGATTCTGCCTCCACCCCTCTCTTCAAGCCCCACTCAGGGCTTCTGGTTCTGCCCCCAGAAGACATCAGTCTCTTCCATCGCCACCTCCCAGTGGAGGCCCAGCCTCCAGAGCTCCTCAGCATTCGTGAGGAATACCCCACAGAGACTGCCCTGCAGAAAGCAGGGTCCAGTGTCCAGCACCGTGCCAAAGTCCAGGGTCAGGAGCTGGGGTTCGGTGCAACTCCCCCTGCTGCAATTCTTTCAAGGTCTTGCATTCCAAAATGGGATGAATGTAAGTTGGAAGAATGACAAATCTGAGCCAGCCTGAGGCTGGAGTCAAATGTGACCTTTGGCCATGTTTAAAATGGCGAAAGTACACTGTGTTTGCCAAACAGGCCCCACAGTGCAACTCATCAGTCAAGAAGGACAGAAGATTGGTGAGCTCCTACGCTGAGTTGTCTGGTAGGTTGGGTGTGGGCGGTGACAGGGAGGTGATGTCAAATGGGCCAGAGTTCTTTATAGGCCTGGGAGGACCACTCCTGGTTCACTAAAATGAGAAAAACTCAGAGTTTCCTAGGCTTTGTTTTGAACTGGCTCTGGTGAGTCCTTTAAGCTCCACTGGTTGGCTTGCTGAGCGCCTCACGCAACTCAGCAAAGGGTGCACCGTGCATGCTCTGCCTATGTATTCCTGAATTTTACAATGAGGGTCCTACAAAAAGGAAAAAAAAGAAAGACTTGTATTTATTTAGAGCTTTCTATGACCACCCGGTTCCTCAAAGTGATTCACTACCTTTGTACCTTTGTACTTTTGAAGTACATAATTGCAGCACCAAGTTCGAGTGGTGGCTGCTGCATGCGTGACTACAGGCAGCCCCTAAATAAGAGGAGGTTATGGATCCAGACTTCAAGGTAAATCCAGGGTATCACTGGGACCTGGCTGGCAGACCCCAGCGAGGGGGTTGAGGGGAGCGCAAGGAGTAGGGGGCCAGGTTTGAGAGGCTGAGAAGGTTGACTAAGGGGGGTTGGGGGAGGGGGGGGGGCGGAGGTGTGAACTTTGGTGGTAGGAGGGAGGTTGTGGAGGATGGGGGCCTCTGAAATGGTGGGTGAATCCAGCATTCCTGCCCCCATTTCCAGTGCTAGAAATTTTCAGCAGCATGGGGTTAAGGGGCAGGTTGGGAGGTGGGACCAACGCCCCCACCATTGCAGGCCTTCCACAGGTTTCCTGGAGCTGGGCTAGCTTTTGAAGGTGACATGCTTCATACCAGCACCGAGGCATCGTGGTCCATGGGGAGCAGTGGTTTGGAGTTGGGAACTATAAGGAAGGTAAGTTCAAAAAGTGCTGCCAACTTCATGTGTCATAATGAAATGCTGTGTCATAAGTTACATTTGTTTTTATTTTGAAAAGGTAAGTGACCATTAAGTAACATATTTACCAGACTGACACATCTGACATCTGGCAACCTGTCAAGGGGATGACAATTATTGTTTGTTTTTTTTCTTTCATGGCTTGTGCGTCTCATTGGCAGGCCCAGCATTTGTCAACCATCCCTCATGGGCCTTGAACTGAATGGTTTACTCGGCCATTTCAAGGGCCAGTTAAGAGTCAATCACAATGTCGTGGGTCTGAAGTCACATGAAGGTCAAAGCAGGTAGATTCCCTTCCCTGGAGGACATTAGTGAGTTTTTATAACAACCAGTGGTAGTTGGTCACCCTTACTGAGACCAGATTTATATTCTAGATTTACTAATTGAATATAAATTTCACCAAATGCTATAGTGGGATTTGAACCCATGGCCCCAGAGAATTAGCCTGGGCCTCTGGGTTACTAGTCTAGCAACATTACCACTACACCACCATCTCTCCCTTGTGAAAATGGAAAGTCCTCAGATACATTAGAATACATTATCTTCTGCATAAAGTGCTATTATTCATTGTACAATAGTGATATCCAGAGGTGATGTTGTGAAAGGTGCATATAGCTTTGAGTTATTTTCCTTGAAGTCCAGCTCACCTATCTGTTTGGTTTTTCAAAGCTTTGACAGATGGCTGAGCTACTGCCTATCTTCAAAGGCTTTAATGAGTTCAGCTCAGAAGGGTTTGTTGACACAGTTGTGCAATGGAATCTCATTATTTGTTTTGACAGACTTTTGAGCTTGTCAAAGACTTCCAAATGTTATTACACAGCTCTTGAGCTCTGTTTCTGGTGGATACTGGTGACTGAGTTGAGGGGTGTGGGGAGGTAGGAGGTATGGGAGGTTGAGGGAGGTATGTCGCAAGGGGAGCGTGAGCATTGCGATTAGGGAGCCTCAAACGCATCTCCAGAACTGAGCTGATGTCTCAGCAAATGGAGGCAGGACTTTTAACTTGGCCCCTTCGGCATTAGCCCGCGACTGTCTCCACCTCGGTCCTGCTACAGGCGGTGATAGGCCTGACTCCAGCCCATCCCTGATTCCTCACCATGAAAATACTGTCAGCTGGCAATACCAGTCAGGAGGCGGGATCGTGACATTGGGAAATCACCTGACTCCCGATTTCTGCCTGGAAGAAAATCCAGCCCTATGTGTCTATTCATAAAGCTTAGGATCCTATATGCTCTTTTTACCAGCTTGATTAACTCGTCCAGCCATCTTCAAAGGTTTGTGTGTGTGAACCTCCAAATTGCTCTGTTCCTGCACCACTTTTAAAATTGTACCATATAATTAATATTGCACCTCATTATTCTTTCTATAAAAATGCATTTTCTTTTTATTTATTCTTTCACAGGATGTTGGCATCCGCATTTGATGCCCATCCCTAATTTCCCTTGAGAAGGTGGTGGTGAGCTGCCTCCTTGAACCGCTGCAGTCCACTTGGTGTGGGTACACCCACAGTGCTGTTAGGGAGGGAGTTCCAGGATTTTGACCCAGCGACAGCGAAGGAACAGTGATATATTTCCAAGTCAGGATGGTGAGTGGCTTGGAGGGGAATTTGCAGGTGGTGGTGTTCCCCTGTGTCTGCTGCCCTTGTCCTTCTAGAGGTTGTGGGTTTGGAAGGTGCTGTCAAAGAAAATTGATGAGTTGCTGCAGTGACCACTGCTGTCACAGTGGTGGAGGGAGCGAATATATAAGGTGGTGGATGGGGTGCCGATCAAGTGGGCTGCTTTGTCCTGGATGGTGTCGAGCTTCTTGAGTGTTGTTGGAACTGCATTCATCCAGGCAAGAAGTCAGTATTCCATCACACTCCTGACTTGTGCCTTGTAGATGGTGGACAGGCTTGGGAAGTCAAGAGGTGAGTTATTCACGGCAGAACTCCCAACCTTTGACCTGCTTTTGTAGCCACAGTGTTGATATGGCTGGTCCAGTTCAGGTTCTGGTCAATGGTAATGCCCAAGATGTTGGTATTGGGGGATTCAGCAATGGTAATGCCATTAAACATCAAGGAGCAATAGTTAGAGTCTCTCTTGTTGTAAATGGTCATTGCCTGGCACTTGTGAGGCATGAATGTTACTTGCCACTTATCAGCCTAAATCTTCATGTTGTACAGGTCATTATGCAGATGGACACAAACTGCTTCAGTATCTGAGGGGTCCCGAATTGCACTGAACATTGTGCAATCATCAGCAAACATTCCCATTTCTGACTTTATGATGGAAGGAAGGTTATTGATGAAGCAACTGAAGATGTTTGGGCCTAGGAAACTATCCTGAGGAACTCCTGCAGTGATGTCCTGGGCCTGGGACTTCAATCAAGATCATTAAAACATTTTGTGCACAGCAATGGTCTCAGTATTGGCCTTTAGTTACTCAACTGAATACAACTGTCCAATTAGATCTCCTGTTATTGATGACTACCTGTTTTTTCTCATTTGGCCAACATCATCAAAACAGCTTTCACTTCACCCATGAATGACTCCCAAATGACTTCTAAAGAATAAGATAAATAATATCTGCAATATTACTGTTATTCTGGTAAACTTTCAAAGACTTTGTACATGTTTTAAGTATAAATTGCCTTTATAAAATTTTGTTGGTCTTTACTGTAGCTATATACACTTGAATTGTTCTCTTCAAAATGGCCATAAGACCATAAGACGTAGGAGCAGAAATTAGGCCATTCGGCCCATCGAGTCTGCTCCGCCATTCAATCAGGGCTGATAAGTTTCTCAATCCCGTTCTCCCGCCTTCTCCCCGTAACCTTTGATCCCCTTACCAATCAAGAACCCATCTATCTCCATCTCTAAAGAAAAACTTTAAAGTTTTTCCGTGCTTTAGACATCAAGTTAACAGGCCAATAAGTTCCAGGGTCATGTGTCAGGATTTCATTTGAAAAAAAATTGTGTTTGCTATTTACCAATTTATTACTTCTATTTTTGACTGGGAATGGGTCAGAAGACTCACCATCATCGTGGACGCGACCATGCCATTATAGAACTGTCGAACCATTGTGATGAATTTCTCAGGGCAGCCAAATTTCTCCACTGCCTTCCGAAAGTCCTCATGGCTGACAAAAGCCTTGGCTAGGTCATCAATCGTGGTGTAGAGCTCCTTGCTCCATGCTCCATCTCTGGAATAAGGCTGCATGCTAGTGCCAACACTCCTCAGCATGTTTTTCTCTGCCATGCTGTCTGATGCCATCCATGATGGTGATCCTAGCATTAAAATCAGGTATCGCATGGGCAGGAAGCTCATCAACCTGAGATCACCCCGGGCAATGACCAAGATTTCCAAAGACATACTTCACAGTTTCCTGTTTGCCAATGACTCTGCACTAACTGCCACTTCAGAGCAGGACATGCAATGTTGCACCAATTCATGCAACAACTTAAGTCTTATCATCAGCACAAAGAAAGCTGAACTAATGCGCCAGCCTGCTCCAAGAAAGTCCTATTTCGAACCCAAAGTTTCAGCCCTGGACCAGAACCTGTCAGCAGTCAGCAGAACTTTGGTAGCACACTCTCTCAAACTGGCTATGTTGACAACATGTGCAAGAATTGCTAAAGCAAATGTAGCCTTCTGCAGACTTTGAACATCAGTCCGGGAACAAAGAGAAGTAAATTTGCGTACCAAACTGAAAGGCTATAGAGCAATAGTGATAGATGAATTTTTAAAAATAGTCTTTGCCTCTCTGCTCTACACATGTGATAATTGGACTGGGTACCAGCGTCATGTCAAACAGCCCACCACTTTTACTTGAGCTGCCTTCAGAAGCTTCTGAAGATCAGATGGCAGGACAAAATGCCAGACACTGAGGTGCCAAGCATCCTCACTGTATTGAGACAGTCACATCTGGGTTGGGCTGGTTACGTAGCCAGAATGCCTGACACTCGCTTACCAAAGTGAATTTTCCATGGTGAGCCAGAGTCTGGGGTGCGCCCTCATGGTGGTCAAAGGCAGCATTACGAGGACACTCTGAGTGTTTCACTTAGGGGTTTTGATATGGACTCGGAGCCCTGGGAGAAGCATGCCCAGGATCACTGAACCCAGCACAACCAAATAAAAAAACAATGCTTTGAAAGCAAACGCATATCGGAGGCAGAGAGAAAACACAAGGAAAGGAAATCAAGAGCCAGTAGCTTGTCTGAAATGCAATCGTCTGCGGTAACCTGCCCTACTGGGAGCAGAACCTTCCAGGCACAAATAGGCCTCAACAGCCACCTACGTAACCAGTGGAAACTATCGAACACATCAAATGATGCGTACAAATCCATGAATTAAGAGCAGGAGGAGGCCACACGGCCCTTCGAGTCTGCTCCACTATTCAATAAAATCATGGCTGATCTGAGTGTAACCTCAGGTACACATTCCTGCCTACCCCGATAACCTTTCACCCCCTTGCTGATCAAGAATCTATATAACTGTGTCTCAAAAATACTCAAAGACTCTGCTTCCACCACCTTTTGAGGAAGAAAGTTCCAAAGACTCACAGCCCTCTGAGAGAAAAAAAATCTCCTCATCTCTGTCTTCAATGGATGACCTCTTATTTTCAAACAGTGACCCCTAGTACTAGATTCGCCCACAAGAGCAAACAGAATTTTTTTAAAATGAAATCCTCTGCACATCCACCCTTTCAAGACCCCTCAGGATCTTAAAGGTTTCAATCAAATTTTCAATCCAGGATTCTCTTAAGGTTAACTTGCAGGTTGAGTCGGTAGTTAGGAAGGCAAATGCAATGTTGGCATTTATTTTGAGAGGACTAGAATATAAAAGCAGGGATGTGCTGCTGAGGCTTTATAAGGCTCTGGTCAGACCACATTTAGAATATTGTGAGCAATTTTGGGCCCCGTATCTCAGGAAGGATGTGCTGGCCCTGGAGAGGGTCCAGAGGAGGTTCACGAGAACGATCCCAGGAATGAAAGGTTTAACATATGAGGAAGATTTGAGGACTCTGGGTCTATACTCGATGGAGTTTAGAAGGATGAGGGAGGATCTGATTGAAACTTACAGAATACTGAAAGGCCTGGATAGAGTGGACGTGGGGAAGATGTTTCCATTAGTAGGATAGACTAGGACCCCAGGGCACAACCTCAGAAAAGGGAAGACCTTTTAGAACAGAGATGAGGAGAAACTTCTTTAGCCAGAGAGTGGTGAATCTATGGAATTCATTGCCACAGAAGGCTGTGGAGGCCAGGTCATTGAGTGTATTTAAGACTGAGATAGATAGGTTCTTGATTGGTAAGGGGATCAAAGGGTACGGGGAGAAGGAGGGAGAATGGGGTTGAGAAACTTATCAGCCATGATTGAATGGCAGAGCAGACTTGATGGGCTGAATGGCTTAATTTCTGCTCCTGTGTCTTATAGTCTTATGGTCTAAGTTGCCTCTTACTCTGCTAAACTCCAGCAGATACAAGCCTAGCCTGTCTAACCTTTCCTCATAAAACAACACACTCATTCCAGGTATTAGTTTAGGAAATCTTCTCTGAACTGCTTCCAACACATTTACATCCTTTCTTAAATAAGGAGATCAACACTGTACACAGTACTCCAAATGTGGTCTCACCAATGCCCTGTATAACTGAAGCATAACCTCCCTACTTTTGCATTCCATTCCTGAACAATAACTTTCTATTAGCTTTCCTAATTACTTCCTGTACTTGAAAACTAACTTTTTGTGATTCATGTATCAGGAAACCAGATCTTTCTGTAGCTCAAAGTTGTGCAGTCTCTCTCCATTTAGATAGTACACTGCTTTCCTACTCTTCCTGCCAAGGTGGACAAGCTCACAATTTCCCACATTATACTCTATCTGCCGAGTTTTTCCCACTCACTTAACCTATCTATATCCCTTTGCAGACCCCTTTTATCCTCTTCACAATTTACTGTTCTACCCATCCTTGCGTCATCAGCAAGTTTAGTAACTATACGTTTGGCCCCTTCATCCAAATCATCGATGTAGAATGTAAATAGTTGAGGCTCCAGCACTGATGCCTCTGGCACTCCACTCATTACATCTTGCCAAGCAGAAAATGACCCATTTATGCCTGCTCTCCCTTTCCTGTTAACTAACCAATCCCTTACCCATGCTAATATGTTAGCCCCTACACAAACTCTTCTTACTTTCTGTGGTAACCTTTGATGTGGCACCTTGTTCAATACCTTCTGAAAATCTATGGACACCACATCCACAGGTTCCCCCTCATTCAGGTTGCTAGTTACTTTCTCAAAGAACTCTAATGAATTAGTCAAACGCAACTTTCCTTTCACAAAGCTATGTTGACTCTGCCAGATTGCATTGAGATTTTCTAAGTGCCCTGCTATAACTTCCTTAATAACAGCTCCAGCATTTTTCCTGTCAGACATTAAGCTAACTGGCCTTTAGTTTCCTGCTGTCTGTCTCCTCCCTTTCCTGAATAGAAGAGTCATATTTGCTATTTTCCAATCTGACAGGACCTTTCCAGAATCTAGGGAACTTTGGAAAATTACAACTAATGCATCTCCTCTCTCTGCAGCCACTTTTTTTAAGATCCTGGGATAAAGTCTATCAGGACCTGGGGATTGTAAGTTTTTAGATCTAAGAATTTTCTCAGTATTTTTTCCCCTGATGATTGTACTTGTTTTAAGTTCCTCCTTCCCTTTCAACTCTTGATTCTCAATTAATTCTGGGATGTTATTGCTGTCATGAAGACAGATGCAAAATATTCATTTAGTTCACCCGCCATTTCTTAACTTACCAATATTAATTCCCCTGGCTCACCCTCTAGAGGACCAATACTCATTTTACTTACTCTTCTTCTTTTTAAATATCTTACTGTCTGTTTTTATAAGAATTGTTTGATAGATGAAGATGGTCATCTTCGTCTCGAAGGGCATAGAAGACAGTAAGAGAGAGACTTCTATATTCAGTGAGATTCAAAGCAAATAGCATCAGCTATTTTTTTAGTTCCTCAAATGTGTCTCTGATGCCTTCTGAATATTCAGGAGTCAGATTTTGCAGTTCTACATTTTTATTAGTAAGCAGAACTGAAAAAAGGCATTGATAACACCACGAGCCAACTGAAATACAAATTTTATTTGATTCATTTGCTCCAAGCAAATTGTCTGTAAGGATCGGCTTATGTTTTGCTGGGCTTTGGTGGAGTATTTTCGAAATAGGTTTTCCTGAAATCTTACATTTTTATTCCACTATCTTGTGCTCTTCTGCATGTCACAATGTCAACTCTAATAACCTCATAGCCACAGGTGCAAGAATTTCCATGTCTCTGAGTTATCCAAAATATCACCACTAAGTATTACATCAAATATAAGTTCCTTTCTATCAAAGGATTTCTGAGAATCAAGAATGATATTTCACAACAAAAACAGAATTACCTGGAAAAACTCAGCAGGTCTGGCAGCATCGGCGGAGAAGAAAAGAGTTGACATTTCGAGTCCTCGTGACCCTTCGACAGAACTTGAGTTCGAGTCCAAGAAAGAGTTGAAATATAAGCTGGTTTAAGGTGTGTGGGGGGGGCGGAGAGAGAGAGAGAGGTGGAAGGGGTTTGTGTGGTTGTAGGGACAAACAAGCAGTGATAGAAGCAGATCATCAAAAGATGTCAACAACAATAGAACAAAAGAACACATAAGTGTTAAAGTTGGTGATATTATCTAAACGAATGTGTTAATTAAGAATGGATGGTAGGGCACTCAAGATATAGCTTTAGTGGGGGTGAGGAGAGCATAAAAGATTTTAAAATATTTAAAAATAATGGAAATAGGTGGGAAAAGAAAAATCTATATAATTTATTGGAAAAAAAAAGGAAGGGGGAAACAGAAAGGGGGTGGGGATGGGGGAGGGAGCTCAAGACCTAAAGTTGTTGAACTCAATATTCAGTCCGGAAGGCTGTAAAGTGCCTAGTCGGAAGATGAGGTGTTGTTCCTCCAGTTTGCGTTGGGCTTCACTGGAACAATGCAGCAAGCCAAGGACAGACATGTGGGCAAGAGAGCAGGGTGGAGTGTTAAAATGGCAAGCGACAGGGAGGTTTGGGTCATTCTTGCGGACAGACCGCAGGTGTTCTGCAAAGCGGTCGCCCAGTTTACGTTTGGTCTCTCCAATGTAGAGGAGACCACATTGGGAGCAATGAATGCAGTAGACTAAGTTGGGGGAAATGCAAGTGAAATGCTGCTTCACTTGAAAGGAGTGTTTGGGCCCTTGGACGGTGAAGAGAGAGGATGTGAAGGGGCAGGTGTTACATCTTTTGCGTAGGCATGAGGTGGTGCCATAGGAGGGGGTTGAGGAGTAGGGGGTGATGGAGGAGTGGACCGGAGGGAGCGATCCCTACGGAATGCCGATAGGGGGGGTGAAGGGAAGATGTGTTTGGTGGTGGCATCATGCTGGAGTTGGCGGAAATGGCAGAGGATGATCCTTTGAATGCTGAGGCTGGTGGGGTGATAAGTGAGGACAAGGGGGACCCTATCATGTTTCTGGGAGGGAGGAGAAGGCGTGAGGGCGGATGCGCGGGAGATGGGCCGGACACAGTTGAGGGCCCTGTCAACGACCGTGGGTGGAAAACCTCAGTTAAGGAAGAAGGAGGACATGTCAGAGGAACTATTTTTGAAGGTAGCATCATCGGAACAGATGCGACGGAGGCGAAGGAACTGAGAGAATGGGATGGAGTCCTTACAGGAAGCAGGGTGTGAGGAGCTGTAGTCGAGGTAGCTGTGGGAGTCTGTGGGTTTGTAATGGATATTGGTGGACAGTCTATCACCAGAGATTGAGACAGAGAGGTCAAGGAAGGGAAGGGAAGTGTCAGAGATGGACCACGTGAAAATGATGGAGTGGCGGAGATTGGAAGCAAAATTAATAAATTTTTCCAAGTCCCGACGAGAGCATGAAGCAGCACCGAAGTAATCATCGATGTACCGGAGAAAGAGTTGTGGAAGGGGGCCGGAGTAGGACTGCAACAAAGAATGTTCCCATAAAGAGACAGGCATAGCTGGGGCCCATGCGGGTACCCATAGCCACACCTTTTATTTGGAGGAAGTGAGAGGAGTTGAAGGAGAAATTGTTCAGCGTGAGAACAAGTTCAGCCAGACGGAGGAGAGTAGTGGTGGATGGGGATTGTTCGGGCCTCTGTTCGAGGAAGAAGCTAAGGGCCCTCAGACCATCCTGGTGGGGGATGGAGGTATAGAGGGATTGGACATCCATGGTGAAGAGGAAGCGGTTGGGGCCAGGGAACTGGAAATTGTTGATGTAACGTAAGGTGTCAGAGGAATCACGGATGTAGGTGGGAAGGGACTGGACAAGGGGAGAGAGAAAGGAGTCAAGATAATGAGAAATGAGTTCTGTGGGGCAGGAACAAGCTGAGACAATCGGTCTACCGGGGCAGTTCTGTTTGTGGATTTTGGGTAGGAGATAGAAGCGGGCCGTCCG
Source organism: Carcharodon carcharias (assembly GCF_017639515.1). Lineage (NCBI taxonomy): Eukaryota > Metazoa > Chordata > Chondrichthyes > Lamniformes > Lamnidae > Carcharodon > Carcharodon carcharias. Next base: position 13,335,011 of record NC_054476.1, on the reverse strand, counting down.
AGGTTGGGCGACTATCAGGTTGGAAGCTGTGGGAGGAAGATCCCTAGAGGAGATGAGGTCAGTGACAGTCCTGGAAACAATGGCTTGATGTTCAGTGGTGGGGTCATGGTCCAGGGAGAGGTAGGAGGAAGTGTCTGCGAGTTGACGCTCAGCCTCCGTGAGGTAGAGGTCAGTGCACCAGACAACAACAGCACCACCCTTATCAGAGGGTTTGATGACAATGTCAGGGTTGGACCTGAGAGAATGGAGTGCAGTAAGTTCAGAGAGAGACAGGTTAGAATGGATGAGAGGAGCAGAGAAATTGAGACGACTAATGTCGCGCCGACAGTTCTCAATGAAAAGATCAAGAGAAGGTAAGAATCCAGAGGGAGGGGTCCAGGTGGAGGGAGAATATTGGAGGTGGGTAAAAGGATCCGTTGAATGGGGAGAGGACTCCTGCCCAAAGAAGTGAGCCCGGAGAAGAAGACGGCGGAAGAAGAGTTCAGCATCATGCTGAGCCCGAAATTCATTGAGGTGAGGGCGTAAGGGTATGAAACGAAGTCCTTTGCTGATATTGCACCTTGTGTTCCGTTGATTTTTTAATAATTTTTTGTCCCTATTGCCAAGGAACGTAACTAGCATCTTACTGGGCAGGATTTTCCCGTTGTTGTGCATGACTGGGCCCCACACGCCGACCTGTAGAATGATGCATCATGGCGCCATCATGATATTTCGGTGGGCAGGCGCGCGATGATCTCGGATGCGCACCTGCCATTCATTAACGGGCCACTTAAGGCCTTTGAGGTACCAATTGATGGCGATTATTCGGGGCCCATGTGACCTTCAGGTCATCGCATGGGCACAACAGGCAGGCGGGTCAGAAACATTTGTATAAACCTCATCCACGGGTGGGATAAGAGGGGTTAGTGGGGTCATGAATGTGCTCAGTCAGATATTTATTTTGGACAGTCACTGATGCTTGCCTCAGTGAGCAGAAATACTTCAAAATTCATACCAGCTGCTTGGACAGGACTCACAACCTTCAGGTCAGCGTTCTACAGTGAAGATCCTTTTTTGGGGCCTGCAGGTTTCAGGAAGCCTTCCCTTAGCCTGGGAATGGGTGTTGTGCTCTCCACTGGAGGCACCTCCTCTGAGGAGGAAGGGAGGGCCAGAAGGGGGAGGAGGCCAGGAGTGCACATTCAGCCTCCAGGGGAGCCGCCTTTGGGAGGAGAGGCCCAAGCACGAGGGGTGCAGGCCCAACAGGAAGTCCAAGGCGGAAGGAGCTGCAGAAGACACCACTATCCTGCTGCCAGGGTTTACAGGCAGAGAAGCAGCTACCTCAATATGTCTGAGGTGCAGTGCCAAAGGAGGCTCCGTCTCTCAAGGGAGACAGTCAGCTCTACTTGTCAGATGATAAGTCCACTAACTGTGTGGGTGGACACAGCCACTAAAGGTCACAGCTGCCCTCAACTTCTATGCCTCTGGCTCCTTCCAGGGCTCAGTGGATGATCTTTGCGGCGTCTCCCAATTAGCTGTCCACACTTGTGTCAAGCAGGTTACAGACGCTCTGTTCAGGTTTGTATTGACCTTCATCCACTTCCACTGGGACTAGGCAAGCCAGATACAGCGAGCTAGAGGCTTTGCGGCCATTGCTGGCTTCCCCCGTGTCCAGGGTGCTATAGACTGTACACATGTGGCCATCAAGGTGCCAGCAGGTGAGCCCGGTGCCTTCGTCAACAGGAAGGGATTCCATTCCCTGAACGTGCAGATAGTGTGTGATCACAGGATGCTGATTCTACAAGTCTGTGCAAGGTACCCAGGCAGCTCCCACAACGCCTACATCCTCAGACACTCCCAGGTGCCGAGGCTCTTCAGTGCTCCAGCCCGGCTGGATGGATGGCTGCTGGGTGACAAGGGCTATCCCCTCAGAAGGTGGCTCATGACACCTCTCCACCATCCAAGAACAGAAGCTGAGCAGCGGTACAATAGGAGCCAGGGCACCACAAGGGCTGTCGTGGAGAGAACCATCGGTCTTCTCAAGATGAACTTCCGATGCCTGTTCAGGGGGCGCACTCCAGTACCCCCCAGATCGAGTCTCGCTGATAGTGGTTACATGCTGCGCTCTCCACAATCTTGCGCTGGAAAGGGGGGACGCTGTGGACGATGAAGATGTCGACACAGTTGCTGCAGCTGCACACGATGAGTCCAGCAGTGAGTCTGAGGATGAGCACACACAGGGAAATGCTGAGGGGGTTGACACTGACCCGGGCATACTCCAGGGAGGCAGGGACGCCTGTGAAGCTTTAATCCAACAAACCTTCAGCTAGAACACCTCAGATGGACTCCAACAAAAGCCTGGGCTGCAGGCTCCATACTCGATACCTGAGTGCTAAATCTGCCTGGATAGGAACATTAACTAAGGGCCTTGTCAATAAAGCTCAATGTGACACAACTCACTCATAACATCATGGGTAACCATCCACCTGCAGAGGAAAAGAGGCACCCTCAGCCATGGTCACATGTCTAAATTTAATGATATAACAAAATGATCTTAAGGAAACAAAATGTCAAAGGTGTTAAACAGCAAACCGACTAATCATGACCTCATTGCGGGGCAACACAAAAGCACCAGTGAGAAACCTGTGGTGTGCTTAAGGTGCCATAAATTTATGCTTTCGGGCGCTATGTCTGGCTTCTGTCCCTCGCTGGCACTGGCATTTGAGCCAGCCTGCTCACTCTGCTGTCCTGTTGGCCTCGATGACCTTGGCGGGCGTCCTCTAGTCCGTGGAGCCTGTGCTGGCCCCGCCTGAGAGGGAGCTGCCAGTTCCACAGCTGGCATCTCCCCAGTCATCACAGCCTCACCGGATGCAACGGTCGCTGGCAGAGGGGCGGAGGAGATGCTGCCCTAATCCAGAGCGCCCTGAATGGTGCCCGCAGAGATGACAGGCAGCTGCTGCACCAATGTGAGGTCGCTTCAGACCTCCCTGCTCACCGTGGATGGATGGATGGGCACTGAGCTGGGAAACATGGTGCCCAGACCATCTCCCACACTGGTACTGACCAGCTGAGGTCAATGCCAATGTGAGGGCTTGCTGGTCCGAGGGCATCCCCAGGAAGCCCGGATTGGTCTCCAGGAGGAGCCTCTCCATGAGAGTGGCCACTCTCTCCATGGAGGAAGCATGGCGCTCGGACATGAGGCTCATTGCATCAGAGATAGTCCATGTAGACTCCTCCACCTTGGAGACCAAGCCAAGCATAGCCTCAAGTATCTCCCCCAGATTCTCCCAAACACCCGGCCGGGTTTCTTGCTTTTGCTGCGTTGCGGACGACTCTAGAGGCACATCATCAGGTACCAACTGAGCATGTGCCTGATCCCCTGCAGTCCTCCGACTGCTGGCGCCATGGGCACTCTCTGTCTCCGCCAGCTCCTCCAGACACTGTGAAGTGCCCTCACCGCTGTGCCCAGGACACTAGCCGATGATCTAATTCCCACTGAAGTTCTTGTGCCTGTGCTGGTGCCCGCCTGGCAGAGATGGTATGGCACTGGTGGGTCAGAGACTTCAGGGCCCTCAGGTGTGAGGGGGGGCCCCTGTGACTCCTCCTGCCGGCCCTGTTCTGCTGATGCTGAAAGGAAGAACAAGGACATTTGATTAGTTAACGTGGAGACAATGTCAATGTGCATCCCTGTCCCCCAGATGATTATGCGCTCATCCTTCCATAAGCAATGGTCAAGTCATGTTGCAAACTTCAATCACTGAACATTCAGCACTGCCATGGCTGCTGGGACACTAATGGTGACCTCACTGCTGGGCACTCATACCTGCTCATGGCACCCCAGCCTCACTGACACAGGTGGACCTGGGCACAAGGCGCCTCTCCAGATCGAGGACCTCCTGTTCGAGCTTGGTAATGATGGCCAACTGGGCTGGCCCTCAGCCAGTCCTCACCCGCTTGGCGGCATTATGTGCATTCTTCTCCTGAAAAGGAGAGAAGAGCATTGATTAGTGTAACTTGTACCTGGAATCTCTTCGCGGACGGCCCACCCCAACCAGAGTGGGACATTGCAGGGCTGCAGTGCCTCCTGACCCTGCAGCTGCCGAACACTCACACAGAGATGCTAGGCCTGTTCCCTCCACCTCCTCGAGGAGGGCAGGGAGGCAATTGTCTGAGAAACGAGGGGCACTGTGCCTCTCCCTGCCCTACCCTCCTGCCTGGCCTGCTCACCAGCAGCGCTCTGGGGAGCCCTTCCGCTGGGCCGTGTTTGACAGCCTTCGCGAGGCTGCAGGAGGAGCTCCTTTAAACAGGCCGCCGGGTCGCCATGGGACCCGGCGGTCATAGCAGCCCCGCCGCTGCCCGCCCACTTCCACTGTCATCAGGAGCCGCGTTTCACTCTGGGCGTGCCTTAATTGACCCGCCCGCGAAAAATGGCAGCCCGGACGCGATCGTGGCTGGCGATCGGGTCCACGCCCTCCAGCGTCCACTCCCACACAGTCCACCCGACAACCAGAAAACTCTGCCCATTGTTACTGAGACCTCCTCATTCCCATTTCTATTTGGTTCCCATCCGTATTGTTACTGGAAACAGAAACAGACTCTCAGCTTTTAGATCCAAAGATAGCAGCTGCCCATGAAGACATAAGATAAAAAAAGAATTACATGAAAGCCATGATGTTTCATGTATGAGTCAGGAAAATGAGAGCTCATGACCTAATCTGCTTAAAGAGACGCAAGCCTTCCTTTGTTGGTATTCACAGATACGGTTCTAGCAAGAGTTGCTAAATAACCCTGAAAAATTCCACTTCAATTTAGTCCTCACTATCACAGGCCAAATGTAACAGCACAATTGCCTCTCTGGTTGATATTGGCCAAATTGGTGGTCTATTTTGACTTTTAGTGTGCGCTGCTTGGCTGCCCATTTTCAACAGCAAAGAGATTGTAATCATTCTGAGGCATTGGCCTCGTTGAAATCGTTCCGGCAAACAATGGGCCTCAAAGGGTAACTCAGTGGACCAAAGCCTCATGTTCAGGGCAGGTGTCAGCAGGTCAAATGGTGGTGAGGGGGTAAGGCAAAAGTCACAATCACTTTGGGTGGGGGTCCAGGTGGACAGCTTCTCAGATTATAGTTCAAAACTTAACTTTGGTGGGCTTCACTGGGTCCATCACACACAGGGTGGGCTCCAACATGTTCAGGACAAAAGCGACAATCCTAGACATGCCACAGAAACCAAAGTTCCATATTAAAATGGAACAGGCAGGTGGTTATGACACCCCCCCCACCACCCCCCCCCCCACCACCCCCACCGCCCTGGGTGGTAGGCCCCTTTCAAAATGGAGCTGGCTGCATTGCCAATGTTCACAGGGCACCAAGGCCATCAACCCCATTTTATGGCCATTACCATTAGCACTGTGCGGTCAAAGTTGACCCCAGTGAACATGGGAACTATATAATCTGTGTGGCGCAGTACAAACTAAAAGAGTGTGTAATGGTGCTGTAGTAAGAACTTGTCAGAGCCTATCTGTAGTGAAGTGCTGGCTCTGATGGCCAAAATTGCTCAGTTCACTAATTAAAGGCATTGGTTAAGGTATGGCTTTATTTTCCTTATCTGATCAACCAGATGCTGTAATGACTGCCCTTCGTCTGCATCACTGAAATGGTAGGAAATGTCAACTACACCTTGCATTTATGCAGTAAAATGCCTCCAGGCACTTCATAGGAATATAATGAGTTAATGTTTGACACCTAGTCAAAGTAGGAGGTATTAGACAGGTGGTCAAAATGGAGAAGGCTTAAGGTTCTTGGGAGGTCTTGTGGTGCAGTGGGTGGCATTCTTACCTCTGAGCCAGAAGCTCCTGTTTTGAACCCCACCCTCGACCTTAATGGCCAAGGAAGGGGAAGGGGCATTAATAATGTGACCAAACAGGTTGGTTGTCAACCTGTGAATCCTTCCAATACACACAATGACAGACAGTAAGAGTGAGAGAGATTCCTAATCGGCCATGTATGGAAAGGACATTTACCACAGCTCTAGACTACAACATGCATGTACAAGTCTATGTTGCTGTAGCAACTCGGACTTTCTGAATGAACGGTAACACAACACCACTATCAGAAGGAGGCTCTTAAAGGGGGAGAAGCAGAAAGGGTTATCAAAGTGTTACAGAGTTTAGGGCTGACATTAAAGTTGTTAGCGGCAATTAACCTGTGTGTAATAGTTGAATGATATTGGTTAAGGAGTTAATAATTTTGTCACATAAGATAAAGAAGAGTTAAACACAGGCATCAATCAATGTGCTAAAAATAATTCCTTTCATTACCTAATCATTGGAAGAATTTTATTGCCCTTGGGGAAAATAGAGAAGCAAGCAACAAAAATTATTCTTGATATCAGCAATTTAAATTACGATGAAAGGTTAGGAAATTTGACCATTTTTCATTATTCCAGATCCAAAACATGTTCATGTTTCAGGGAAAAAAATGTGTATTTTTAAAAGCAGAAAGATCCAAATTGAGAATCTGACATGGACACTGATCCGTTGATGTCCTGTCAATAAGATATGTTGAACAGTATTGCAGTATTTCTAGAGATAATGAAATCTTGGACATTCTGACATGCTGTAATCTTGTGGCACTCACTCGCTATGTATACTTTAATTAATTGCTATCCACTTGTCAACTCCAGCAAGTAGTTTGAGATTGAATTCATCAATAGGACACCGTAACTGCAATTTGAAGTGGCTTTGGCATTCATATCTTTGGAATGGAGCTCATTACAGATTATGATACAAGCAGTACAGTTCATCATTTTCATCTCTGTGAAGAGAAGAGGGTAAAAATGAAAAGGATCTTGGTGAGTCTGACTGACTAACACACTCCCAATATTTATGATGAGCTTCATCTGCTCTATCCAGAATGATAGCGTAACCAATAAAGACTTCAATCTCTCCCAACCTGGGTATTCCTCCTGATACAGAAACCCGACAGCCCCCACAAATACCCCCCACCCCACCCCACAACTCTCCCCGACCCCATACCACCCCCACCTCACAACTATGACCCCACCCCAACCCCTCACCCACAACACCCCACACCCCCCACCCCACAACTACGACCCCAACCCACCCCACAACCCCAACCCCACACCACCCCCTCACCGCACAACTCCCCCCGGACCCCATACCACCCCCCACCCCACAACTACGACTGCACCCCAATCCCTCACCCACAACACCCCACCCCACAACTACGACCCCTCCCCACCCCACCCCACCCAACCCCACACCACCCTCCAACCCACAACTCCCCCCGACCCCTTACCAACCCCACCCCACAACTACGACCCCACCCCACACCCCCAACCCCACACCACCCTCCACCCCACAACTCCTCCCGACCCCAAACAACCCCACCCCACAACTATGACCCCACCCCAACCCCTCACCCCACAACACCCCACCCCCCCCAACTCCACAACTCCCCCTGACCCCATACCACCCCCCCACTCCACAACTCCCCCCCAACCCCACACCACCCCCCCACCCCACAACTTCCCCCCAACCCCACACCACAACCCACCCCACAACTACGGCCCCACGCCACCCAAACCCCCTACCCCACAACACCACCACCCCCCTCACCCTCCGCCACCACCACCACTCTCTTAAGTCCAGGCAGCACACACTTGAACATATATTGTATAAATTTGGCTTATTCATTCATCACCAGATATGACTGGATTACTTCAAATATTTTCAGGTTCTAAATGCCTCTGCCAACATTGTTCACTAGTCCAGGATCATCCCACATTCAATGATAACCCCCTGGCTTCTTTTTTCCACTTCCAAATGTCTCTTTAAATCCCTCTCTCCTGTCCCTTCCAACAACAGATACGAGGAGCCCATGAGCTCCCCGTCACTGAAATTGAAGCCATCTATTCAGCTGCCCCTCTCTTCTCCTTGCCCATTGAGCCAAGCTTCCCTCAGAGTTACCCCCTAGCACTAAGTTCCCATCTTTCTCCATTTTCTCTCCTAAATCCTTTCATTCTGTCAATGAGATCCAGCCCTTGCTCTCTCAACTCTATTTCCATTAAATTATTGAAAACTTAACTTCCCTCCCCTGGTCACCATGCAAGCTGATATAATAAATAGTTTCTGTTCCTCAGGTATTGCCCCTTCCCTTTCAATGCTGCCATCATCACCTCTCCTAAAAATAAATGTTTGACCACCCCCCTCTGATCTTGCAAGCCACTACTCCATCTCCGCCCTCCCTTTCCCCTCCAAAATCTTTGAACTCGTCACCTCACAAATCCATACCACCTTTCCAACTTCTACATGTTTAAACCTCCAGTCATATTTCTGCCTTAGTCTTGGCGCTGAAACGGCCTTAATCAAATTCACAATTTGCACCCACTCCCTCCCCCATCCCCAACCCACCCCTTCCAAGATGTACTTGAGGTTTATTGAGGGTAATGCGCTGGCCCAAAATTCAAATAATCTTCACTGGCAAGCTGCCTGGTGGTGCCCAACGGACTGATATAAATGAGGCCTGAGGTCCGATATTGGATGGTTCTTGATCCTATTCTTTTCATTCAGGGGTCGGTGTCTGAGCCCCGTGCAGCTGTACAATTTCTAAATCTATGTTTCCATGGAGCCCCTTCAGCTCTAGTGGAAAAGGCCACAGCTTTATAACTTTATAACCTTGCAAATTTGGGATCTCTACCGCCAAGAAGGAAAAGGCGGCAGATGTATGGGAACACCACCACCTGCCAGCTCCCCTCCAAGCCACAAACGATCCTGACTTGGAAACATATCGCCGTTCCTTCACTGCCGCTGGGTGAAAATCCTGGAACACCCTCCCTAACAGAACTGTGGGTGCACCTAGGCAACATGGACTGCAGCGGTTCAAGAAGGCAGCTCACCACCACCTCCTCAAGGGCAATTAGGGATGGGCAATAAAAATGCTGGTCTGACCAGTGAAACCCACACTACGTGAAAAGAAAAAAATACTGCAACCTATTATTTCTGGTAAGGTCCAAGATAGTCACAATTAATTAAATAAATTACAGTGTGCAATTTTGGAAGTCAGCTATTTATTGTATTTTTTTAAAATTAATCATTCATGGGATGCGGGTGTTGCATTTATTGCTCATCCCTAATTGAGAAGGTGGTGGTTCTTGAATCTTTGCAGTCCATGTATTGTGGAAACACCCACAGTGCTGTTAGGGAGACAGAACTATTAAACTGCTTTGTGTGTGGCTTTTTAAAGCAAAGTTCAAGACGTATTTAAAATTCTAATGTAATTCTTGTCAAATATCTCATTAGCAGTACTTGGCATCTTTACACAGAATCTTCCAGAACGTTTTAAATTTAGAACTTTTATTCAGAATTCCCTCCAAACATAAATAATGGCACAGCCCTTCCATAGGTTACTCCCTATTAATATGAACAATGATTGCTACAAGTGTAGGGCACACAAAAATATAGATAGCCCATTCGTCTTTGTCTTCATTCCTGAACACCATTCTTCATCCTTCTTCTCCAGGTCTTCTTCTGAAGATGGTTCCGAGGTGAATTTGTGGAGCGTGCAGCAGACTAGGACATCTCCGGAGACCCTCTCAAAGCTGAAGGATGTCTCCAGACCAATCAAGGCAGCAGAAGCTCTGTTCCGCAATCCCGATGTTTTGCCCGAAGGGGAGTTCTGGTTGTGGGCCTGGCTGTGATTGAAGCATTCCTTAACGTCTATGCTGATTGAAAAGAAGAGGAAAATTCAGGACTGGCACAGAACAGGGGGATCATGACAGCTGCCAGGAAACCAGGAACAGGCTGCATGATCCTCCTCAGCCTGTGGTCACAAACCAGCTGCACATTCACACAGTGAAAACTACTTGAATCCTCGGGTTTTCATCCTGCCCCAAGGCAATATGTGTGCAGTCAATTATTTCCTGGATTTCTGAGGAGTAAGCAATTTTCGCAGTTGCCAGAGGTCGGTCTTGATGCTTTGCAGCCTCCCAAGGGAAGATGAAACTGTTCCTCTTGCGTATGTTACCAGCCTCTTTCACAGTGCACTGCAAATTGGCTGACACACACCACAGTCACCTGTTGCAACCTGGAGTGACTCTGAGCTATAGAAATCAAAGGTCACAGTTATGTTAAAGGTCACAGGTACTGCTGTACTTTTTTTAATTCATTCTTTGATGGGATGTGGGCATCACAGACAAGGCCAGCATTTGCCATCCATCCCTGATTGCCCTTGAGCTGAGTGGCTTGCTAAACCATTTCAGAGACCAGTTTACTTCAACCACATTGCTGTGGGTCTGTAGTCAATTGCAGGCCAGGTAAGGATGGCAAGCTTCTTTCCCCAAAGGACATTAGTCAACCAGTTGGGTTTTTAATGACAATCAATTACTGAGGCTAGTTTTCAATTCCAAATCTTATTAATTGAATTTAAATTCCACCAGAGTGTTAGCCTGGGTCTCTGGGTTACTAGTCCACTGACATTACCAGTATGCGGCCATCTCCCCATGCCTTGTAGCCAGAGTCCAGTCATTGCTTCTTAAGGTGCCATAGCTCAGTCAGAACATCCCAGGTGAAGTGGAGCCAGAGGAGACAATGCATTTCATTCACATTGAGGTAGGAAGTCCTGTTGCAGGAGATTTGGATGGTGTAAAGTCTCCTCCTCTTGAAGCCCCAAAGGTAGACCCAGGATTTATTGGGGCGGGGTGGGGGGGGGTGGCGGTGGTGCAGGAGATGGTTGAATATTAGGGTGCTAAGGAGCTGTCGGCACCTTCACCCTCCTCAGAGACCTCCACAGCCCTGGGCTGCCCTTCAGATGGAGTTGATGGGTTAGCTGCTGGTGCACAGCCGTCAGCCAATCCCACAGCCACTAGGCCAATAGCGCAACCGCCCTGTGTATTCCGTGGATGACCCTTCACCTTTGCACCTCATCTGCGGGACCTCCAGGTCTGGGTTGGAAAACTGTGGGACTGTTGGCCCCATCCCTTCAGGTGCAGCTGATCTGTGTGAAAGTCTATGAATTAATGAGAATGTGAATTAATTAATGAGAATGTAAGGCAAGCAGGTTCACAAGTAATTCAGAATACATTGCTATAATTCACTTTTGTGTGCTTACATGCGGACTGACCCAGGTTACTGAGGGAGGCTTGCACCATTTCATTGCTGAGGTGCTGCTCTGGCATCCGTTCCATCTATTGCTACATGTGCCGGTCAATGAGATGGGCCAATCTCTCATGGTCAGAGTTCATGTGTTTGAGACTGCAGGACAATGTGGATCTCATGAGGGTGATGAGACTCCCCCACTTGCATTCCTAGAATTCCAACTGTTTCACGGAACCCCACCAGGGGTCCACACATCTGCTCCTCATTGGACAAACAGTGTGCCCCGAAAGCTGACTCCTGAGGTTTCAGATCCCTGCCCACTGGAGCATCACCATGACTTCCCTTCCTTCTCCGAGAGGGGCTGTACATGGATGTCTCTGACTCTGACACCTCCTCCTGCACTCTGGTGGCGTAACTTTCACTCTGTGCCTCGGACTCTATATTTGCACTACACCCATCTGACGTGCCTGCAATCTGAGTTGGCAGAATGTGGGCCAGTGTGATGTGTTGCTGCCTTTAATGGATATCTCCTTCTCCTCTTGATGCCCAAGGGATGATATGGACCCAGTGGGGAAACTCCTCAGAGCTGGGACCCGTATGAGATATAAAATACCAACAACCAGCAGCTCCCAGCACCCTGGCGATTTCCAGAGTCATCTGTTCCACAAGGTGCATGGGCCTCGAGTAGGCTTTCTCACTCCCAGTCCAGGCCATCTCCCTCACGTTCTCTGCCCTTTTTGTTCTGCAACTACAACATGAAATTATATATCACCCTCATCTATAGCGCATGTGAAGATAATTCTCTTCAATGCGTCTGTGCATCACACTGCCTATTCACATATGTTTTGCAGGCAGCTAAATGAGCTGCTAACACATTCTTCTGCTTCAGCGTTGAGGATTGTATGTGCCAGATGTCACACTTTATCTGCCACATGCAGATGTGACTCTTCCCTTGGACCTCTGTGTCTATGAGCTAAGTTACTGATCTTGCCAGAACACAACAGTTCACTGAACCTTTTAAGGCACTGAATCCACAATTTCCTATGGTTGCCAGTGGCCCACACTGCTGGCGCAACCTGAACATGTGGTTTACTGATCCGTGACTTACCCAGGACCAGTGTGCAATACGTAGGCGTTTGCGACAGCCAGCTGGGTAATGATGACCCTTCACCTTTGCACCTCATCTGCGGGACCTCCAGGTCTGGCTTGGAAAACTGTGGGGCTGTTGGCCCCATCCCTTCAGGTGCAGCTGATCTGTGTGAAAGTCTATGAATTAATGAGAATGTGAATTAATTAAAGAGAATGTAAGGCAAGCAGGTTCACAAGTAATTCAGAATACATTGCTATAATTCACTTTTGTGTGCTTACGTGTACCAACCATGCGCATCATCTCATCTATGAGTACTCTAAACAGTGTGGTTGAGAGAAGGGCTTCACACATACGCTTGATGCCCTGTATGTGGTGGCCCATCACTCCAAGGTGACATGATATGCTCAATAGCCCTACTGGCTTACTGAGTCTTATTCAAACTGTTATGTCACTGCACTGTGCAAATGAAGGAGCTGGTCAAGAGTCCACAGTGTGGGCGCATCAAGAGAGACGAGTGGCAATAGGGCAAGTGAAGGGGATGTTGAGCATGGTAATACTGCTCATTCATCCACTGAGTCTAGCCAGCTCACTAAATCACTGCATATTATCTGCATCGAGTTGTGATAGCAAGACGATGGCATCTCCATGGATGTGTCTTGGGAATTCAAGTGGTTTAGTTCAGCATACTTTTCATTGGGAATCATCAATGACTGTTGCCCCATAGGGAAAGCTCCTGATGGGCCATCCACTCTAGGATAATCTAACAGTTAGACAACACTTTCAGCTTTGACACTCACCTGACAACTCAATAGCGTCTCCCCCAAGGCTCTGGATGTGCTACGTTCACGTAGTAACATTTGAGTCGACAACTCCAAAGGGACGCTTTTTATATGCAGCCAAGCTGCCCAACCCAGACTGGGCCCACCTCCGACCACTCGCCACCTCCAGGATCGCCCGAACCTAATCCACAGCCTCACTGACTGAAAATCAGATGTGCAGGCGGCTATTTTTAAATGTCCGGTTTACAGAGCCAGGAATTCTCCTGTCTCTACACACCCATCCCGGGGGCAAAAATCTGGGCCAGTGTTTCTTTTTATGAATGTTCAATTTTTTTGGTAACATTCTAAATGTTATTATTAGGATATTGAGTGGCGAGAAATTGTCACGATGGCTCTAATGTGGTTGGGGAGAAATTATCGCGTTGGGGTAAATGCTATGCCCACCATACAATTAAGCAATGTTATGTCTAAATTACAGTGCCATGCGATGTCAGGTACATAATGCTGAACGTCCCAATGATTGGCTGATTAAACAACATGCTGATATTCATTTGGTAATTCAGAACTTGAGTATTTCTGGAAAAAAGAGAATTTTTGTTGAAGCTTTCTGTCTTGCACTCATCAGGACAATCCACAAGAGAATACTAATGTCAGGGGAAACAACATATTTATACCCTATGAGAAGAGAGTTGGCAAGTGGACTCTGATTGGTAGAGGTGTTGCCTTGATGAATGCATCAGTTGATTGTGATTGATAGTTAAATGCCAAGCACTGTTTGAAATTTAAACCAGGCAGCTCGACTCTGATTGGTGAAGACATTGCCCTGGAGAATGAACCAGTGAATGGCTGTCACCTATTTTGTTTAGCTGAAACAGACGCAATGTGTGTACATGTTCTTTCTGTCTGCAAAGAAAAGAGCCCTGTGTATTAATATATGTAGCTTCCAGTACACACAAATATTCCACACCATGAGCCTGACTGACAATCTTAAATTGGTTGTCAGTGTAATTCTTAGCACACTGAGGATTATTTAGCAAATGTTGTCCAATCGCAGAATCACGTCTAACATTGGACACTGTGTTTTGAGTTTTGCAAGCCCGGACTGGTTGGGTATGGCCAGTACCTTGCCCATTGCAAACAGCGGAAGGGACATGCCGTTTGATACGATTTTGGGGGCATACGGCCTACATACCTAGCATCACACTGGCACTGAAATTCATACACTACATTGCTCATTTGTGTGATAGGCAGAACGTCTTTTTGGCTTGATGGTAGCATCCTGTTAGTGGCAAGTGCCACTCCTGTTGTTGCTGCATAGTAGCAGTGTGAAACAGTTAGCTTCACCTGTTGCTCAAATTTTGGAGACACCTTACCCTTCCAGGGTAATCTGAGGTAGACTGGGCACTTTTCAGGGCTGAAGGCGACGGCCTTAGGCCCGTTCATGAGTTTGTGTGATAGACGGTGCAAAATGACCTGAACGGGGGTAGCCATTATCCCGCAGGATATCTTTGATGTGCCCTGTGAACAAATGGCGTGGGCCCTATTTACAAGGTTGCTGATAAGACCAATCTTATAGCGTGTGGAACTGTAAGAATCCCAACGTGTATATTGCAGGCCAAGACAAAATTCACCCAGTGGGCTTCAGTTCCGAGCTGCTTGGATTTTCTTCTTTTAAAGAGTTAGAACTTGTGGGTGTTTTGAAAGTATGTTAGAAAGAGACAAGCAACTTCCTTTTTTTAATTCTTTCACGGGATGGGGGCATCACTGGCAAGGCCAGCTGTCCGTCCCTAAATTACCCTTGAGGCGGTGGTGACTACCCTTCTTGAATCACTGCCGTCCATGTGCCGTAGGTACGCCCAATGCGCTGTTAGGGAGGGAGTTCCAAGATTTTGACCCACTGACAGTGAAGGAGCGGCGATATAGTTCCAAGTCAGGATAGTGTGTGGCTTGGAGGGGAACTTGCAGGTGGTGATGTTCCCATGCAGCTGCTGCCCTTGTCCTTCTACGTGGTAGAGTTTGCGGGTTTGAAAGGTGTTTTGAAGGTGCCTAACTATAATAATATTACTGTATGTATGTCAGCAGTATGCCATGGAGGATTGTGCTACGATTTGAAACCCATTATTCCTGTTATACGCAAACCCTGGCAAATGCATTAGTTCATCTGGTTATGTTGTTTTTGGATCAGAATGACTGTGTCTAACAGGCAGCACAACTGGCATAGCTGCTCACTGGATCATTGATTCAGCCATTCAATGTGTTGAAACTAAAAGGAAACATTTAACAAAGTTTATTATTTTACAGAAAAGAGTTTATACTTCTAAGATGTCTTCCAAGTGCAAATTCACAGCAATAGGCGTGGCTATGCCCAGCTATCACTAAAATCTGGATAAATCTGAAATTTAGTTTTTCAGTGTTATGCTTGGATAAGTCAGAGTCGATAGGCAATTAATAAGTACCATTGTACAAAATGGGTATCCAAGAATTTGGAATTGTTAATTAGAATTAAGAGAATCTTCCAGCAGTTACTTGTATTTATAGAGTGCCTTTTAAAATCTCAGGACAGCTCAAAGCGCTTTCAAGCCAATTAATTACTTTTGAAGTGTAATCACTGTTGCAGAGCAGGAAAAGCAGCAACCAATTTGCAGACAGCAAGCTCCCACAAACAACAATGTGATAATGAGCGGACGACGTGATGTTGTGGCTGGTAGGTCGCAGAGGGGAGGTGGAAGGTGATGCCGGGGGGGGGGTCAACTGTGATGGGGGAAAGGAAATGGGTGACTGGGGGAGGGGAAAGGAAGGGGGAGTGTTAAAAAAAAACTGTACCACTACCATGCTTCCTTGAGGGGAAGGAGCAAGTGGGGGGATGCTGAGGTGCCCCGTTTCCCTCTCGTGTTGTCACTGCAGGAACTCAGCCGTGGGTACCTCAATGGAGCGCAGGTCTGCCCACATCTCCGTATTCTGCTGGACCAAGGTCTCCATGGCATCTGCCATCCTCCACCAAGGGAACCTGCATACATGCACTTGTAGGCACCACTTCGTCAGAGAGCAGACAGGCGCACTCCTCATACTCACGTGCCACTCTGTTGAGGGCTTCCAAACGTTTTGTGTAATGTTCTTCCGCCTTCTGATGACTCTCCACAAGAGTTGGAAAACCAAATCCAGAGGCTCATCATCTGACTCGGACCTCAAAGATGCCTCTTCCCCAGCAGAACTCCGAGCGCCGGGGAGCTCGGCTGAACCTGCCTCCATCTGTTATGGACACGTGTCTGTGCGGTGACCACCAGATTGTGAACCTGAGCCTACTCTGGATCTAGGTCCCACCAAGATGTGTGTCTCTGCGCTGGTGCAGGGTGTGGGTAAGCACTGTGATGAGTCTTCCAGGCTGCTTGTTTCCTGCTCTTCAATGGGAGAGGTGTCCTCTTGGCTGCAGTTGGAGCTGAGGGACTGTCTGGCTGAGGGTGTTGATCACATGACAGAGCTCCCTGTGAACCAAAGTAGAGATAATTAGTGCGTGGCAGCAGAGTCAAAAGCAGTTGTGAGCACTCACAATTGTGTTAGGAGAGAGATGATGTGGTGCAGGATCCTCACGTGGGTGTTCACCGTCGACTCACCATCGCCACAGGCACAGTCCACGTCCTCACCATCAGTGTGAAGGCACACTCCTCAAAGTGAGTGAGGGGCCTAATGTTGGCCACTCCACCCCCAGTCTGGGACCTCTCCCTGCTGCTTGTGAGCCAACTTCTCCTGCATGGAAACAGATGGAGAGAGTGTGTTCAGGGGCTTTGGAAGATGATACTGAAAGATTGGTGAGCTGCTGCAGTACATCTTGAAGATGATACACACTGCAGCCAAGTTGTGCCCGTGATGGAGGAAGTGAATATCTAAGCTAAAGAATGGGCTGCCAATTATTACTTAGTCCTTGATGGTGTCAAGCTTCTAGTTTTGTTATATATGGCACTGCGTGGAATGTTTGTGTGGTGAGCGGAGCCATGGATGGGATGAGGACACGAGCTCGAGAGGGTATGAGCCTGATGTAGATGTGAGGGTGTGTGTGAGAATTAGCGGTGTTGCCCCTTGAGGTGTGAGATCCCTGTGGGTGTGTGATGGGTTTGTGAGTGTGTGAGTTGAGAGTGATGAGAAGAGTGAGTTACCCAGGCAGAACGGAGGTGTGGTGCTGGGTGGCTGCCCTCTTTTGCAGAGTGTTGACACTGACCACTGCTGCCAACGCCTCCCAAGCCAGATTGGGGATGTTGCTGCCCCTCCTGCGGCCAGAGCTGGGGTAGAGGACATTATGGCGAGACTCCACTGCATCCAAAAGGTGCTCGAGGGACACGTCATTAAACCGGAGGGCTGCAGTCTTCTTGCCTTTTGGGGCCATGTCTCCTTTGCAGCAGTCCTTGTCTGGAAGCACTGAGAGGTGTTCATGCGTCTGCACTTTAAATATGGCAGCCGGTGTGATGAAGCGGTGAGGTGATGGTGTGGCGGGTGAATGAGAGCCCACCCTCCACAGAAAACGGCATGTTTCCCAGGAATGCGTTATTAACGAGGCGGGATTGGAACGATACGGCGTGAAAAGCCGCCATTGCGGCCGGTGAGTAAAACGCCCTTTTCCCTGCCCGCTGCTGCACTTAGTGCAAATCTGGGACAAATTCCACATCTGGTGTCTGACCGATGTTAAATACAAAGTTTCCCATTTTGAAAGATTGGAGTTGACAGCCTTCGGTCTCTGATGGATCAACACAGCAATGGCCTGAACGGGAATTAACTCTCAAAACTGAACTGGAATTTGAATAATGATCCCTGTCCTGGGCATTTCAGCCACACAGCCTCATGGTTTAAAAAGAAAAGTTACATTTTGGCCTGGTTGTCAAAATAATACCAGGATGCCTAATTGCTCAGTATCCTCTAATGGCTGCATGCTTTCGGTTTTGAGTACGTTTACACTGCTAGCTTAGCATTAGTACAAAGCAATTTCAGTTTTGTAGTGATGCTCATTGACCATGTAAGTTTGGATTTGAGGCTAGACCTGACTCTACGAGGAAGCAGAGTGAAGCGTTTTGCAGAGGATCATCACATAGTGCTTGAGTTTGAGCGTGAACCCCGTAATTTATCAAATCTTTGTCATCCTACGTGATATTAATTTAAATGTTTGAAGAGCAGACAATTTGGGGTCTCAGCTATGCCAATGCACACATCCCGACATGCACAGAACTCCCTCCTGGACTTGACTGTTAAGGATCAGGCAGCTGCCAAGCAAGGTAAACAGGGTTCTCCCACACTGAAACCAAAGCAACAGCTACCAGGATCAAACTGTTAACTGCAGTGTAAGTGCACATTTTGTTGATCTCCAATAGTACAACATGATTTTCAACCTCCAGTCAGCACAAGATAACACGTTAGTCCTTCCATTTATACTCTATGATTACCATAATCATAGGTTCTCAATAATCTCATTTCAGAAGGGTAGAGTCCTATGGAGAGCGTTATAGTTCCTACATCACAGTCACCAGAAAGAAGGGAAGTCAAGCAGGTCAAATGGATGAAAGGTTTTCATTTACGGTAAACCAGAGTGGTAGTTTAGTCATTTTCACAGTGACATATGGATGAGTTATGTGATGATTGCATAGCTGTCAGTGACTACACGCTGGTTCATATTTCAGTCAGACACTATCACTGTTCCATCAAGGAACACGTTTAGTACTATGTGTAATGCTATTTCATCTTGCTGTACTGGATTGTGAAAGAGCGAACATTCCTCTTCAAAGCACCTTGCCTGCTCTTAGTCGTGGCCACGGAATTGCTAAATTTGTTCAAGGTCCTGAGTGGTGGGGTAAGTCCTGATCAATGTTGAATCTACCACATCCTCGTGGAGTGATAGGAACAATAATGTACTTCAACTCAGACAGCCTCAGTATATGGCATACCTGTGACCAGAGAACCAACGAATGCTGTCAACTGTATTTATTATTTCTCCATAATCTTTTCACTTTTTAATCGAAGAATTGAGCTGAACACTCTGGGAGTGAACCAGACACAAAATGCAAAGAAACAAAATAATAGTAGGTCGCACTGTCAGAAAGGCAATAAAAGTAGCTGTAAAGTAGTTTTAGAGCAGGCAGGACAGTGAAACAGTTCCACTACATGGATCAATTTGCATTAAGAGAGACAAATCCGTGCTTCATTTCTTTGTGTACAATGAGCGAAGGTTTTAGTGGATAAGTCTGGATTTGCCTTCAGTTTTACAAACCTGAATACCTAAAAAAAAAGGCATTTTCATTCACCACATTGCCCTTGCTACTTCTGTTTATTTTTGCAGCTGCTTTACAGATTTACAGCAATGAAGGGTGAAGGGTTCTGCAAGATGTTGGTAATTTATAGCCTACGTAAAACATTGCACACCACGTTAGATTCTCTAGTCCTTGCCAAGCGTACAACTTTGTTCAACTTAAAACTAATATTCAGGCTATTTCCTATTGACATTCTCTGGATGAGCGCATAGAAAACATATCACATTAGAAAACATTACAGGTTGGTTGGAATCAGTTTCACCGGAGATAACTTAAGAAATGGCTGATTTTCAATTTATTGCCATTCTTATTAACCATTGTATAAAATAAAATTAAACGTTATGGTTTTTGTTAAGTTTTGGGTTGTTACACCTTTCTCCCCTACAATCTTCTTCCTTCTATCCAAAGAGTAGATTTCCTCCTATGGTACAGTTTAACAAGAGCTGACAGCACACTTGCGCCTCTTGCAAATGGCTATTCTTCAGGCATGAATGTTGATTGTGAGCGTTGGCAAGACTGATTTTGGGGACCATCACAGCCAGCCCCAGTCATGTGGCTACCCAACACTTTCCAGCCTTGATTGTTGGCCTCGAGCCACAGCTGTAACTCTTGTCTCCTCATCCAAAGGTTGCGAATCCGAATTTTACTCCAGATACCTAAACAGATAGTGTGCATGGAAGGAGTGCGGCATTGGCAGAGAATGCACTGTTAAACTGAGGCAGTCTGCCCTCTCATGCTCGTAAAAGGACTTTTTGAAGGAGAGAGGGTCAAGTTACTCTGATGTCCTAATTAATAATTACCCTTAATCAACACCATTAAAACGCAAATAATGCATCTTATCTCCATCCATGGCACCTAGCTGTGTACTGTTATCCTGCTATGTTTCCTGCATTATATTTCAGAGTGCTCAATTTGCTGTGTGGTTTTTTGGGAGGCTGTGACAGGCCCTGGATCAATGCCTGTTCTTTCTTTTTTTCTGTGGAGATGTGGGGCTGGATGTTCAACTGCCCGTGGGGCTGAGAGCAGGTGCGGGCGTGCTTTGAAAATCACACACTCGGATGGCGTGTTAGTCTTCCAATGCCTCCGGAAGGCGTTGCATTTTTCAATGGGTGGGATGGCGGGGTGAGCCAGAGACCCTTCCCTCCTTCAATTCACTGGCGGTTAAGCTTTTTCAAAAGAGAGGGACAGGATGACATTTTCAAAGGTCAGAAGGGGAATAGTCTGGGATGCATTGGCACGCAGTTGTTGGGAGGATAGCAGGGCGCCATCATTTATTGTTGCTGCTGACTTAAAATCTTGTTCCAAGAGAGGGAAAGTCTAACTGAGGTGCTCAGGCAGTGGCACAAAGTTGCCATTTCTTGTGCGAAGCGGATTAAATCCCTAATGAGTGAGCGTTTGAGCCATTTTCTTGGGCTACAGGGGTCCTGGCTTTCTGTTGTCTTGCCTGCTTCATTCCAACAGGTAATGGTGAGTCCAGTCATGGCAGAAATCTGCCTTTGAAAATGGTCCTCCAGAACCAGTTTCACATCCAGGCAGTGCCCAGCACCACTAATTGGGCACCGAATTTTGGGGCCTTTGAAATTTAGGGCCTTTGCTTGTCAAAATAGAGCCGTGTCAGTGATGCTAACACGTTGTGGGATTAGGTATGTTAACTGTACAATCAAGGTTAAGGATACACAGGTGAAGAGTATTGGCTGATAAAGTATCTTCAGTACATATAAAGAAAGACCTCTGGGGTGCATCATCACCCCTGGAAATGACATTTTGATTTAACTTTGTAAGCTTTCTTTCATGTTTTTGTTTTAGTTACAGTGCCCCACCAAGGGGCTGTCACCCCTTCTGATTTATTGATTTTTAGTTTAATTGATTGATTTTTGTTTTTCAAAAGAGTCTGTAAGGAAAGACCTGGGAGGTCTTGTGGCGCAGCGATAGAAACACAGAAGCATAGAAAGTAGGAGCAGGAGTAGATCATTCGGCCCTCTGAACCTGCTCCGCCATTCAATATGATTACGACTGATCCTTTATCTCAATGCCACACTCCTGCTCTCTCCCCATATTCCTTGACACCTTTAGAGTCCAGGAGTCTATCTCCAGGAGTCCAGGAATCTATCTCCACAGCCTTGTGTGGTGGAGAATTCCACACGTTCAACACCCTCTGAGTGAAGAAATTTCTCTTCATCTCAGTCCTAAATAGCCTACCCCATAAGCTGAGACTGTGACCCCTTGTTCTAGACGCCCCCAGCCAGAGGAAATATTATCCCTGCATCCAGCCTGTCCAGCCCTGTCAGAATTGTATATGTTTCAATGAGATCTCCTCTCATTCTTCTAAACTCCCGTGAATACAGGCCTAGTTGACCCAATCTCTCCTCAGATGACATTCCTGCCATCCCAGGAATCAGTCTGATGAATCTTCGCTGCACTCCCTCTATGGCAAGTATATCCTTTCTTAGGTAAGGTGGTGATAGTGTCCCTACCTCTAGACTAGCAGCTCTGAGTTCAAGTCCCACACTAGGATTTGTTGACCATGGAAGGAGCATTCAAGATGCAGTTCAACAGGCTGATAATCAGCCCGGGAATCCTTCTGCCACCTCTGCACAGCTCCCCAAAAAGGGAAATAAATGTGGGTGTAAATAAATGCTGAAGGAAAAGCTTAGCACAAAGAAAGACGGGCTTGTTGGTCTCGAGGTTCGATTCACTTTAAGGGCAGGATTTTACTTCTGTCGCCTGGGCGAGCGCCCGAACCCGATTGGGCACAAAATCACGCGCGATGACATCAGGTGAGCGCCCCCAACGTCATCGCGCACTCTCACGATCTTTCAGTTGGCAGGCCTGTGCAACAATCGGCAGCGCACCCGCCAACAATTAAGTGGCCTGTCAGAGCTCTAAAGCGGTTAATTAATTTGTATTTCCCGCTGCCCGCTCAACTGTTCGGTTGGCTGGTGGGCGAGTAGGCCTTGCGGCCTTTGAGTCTTTTCACAAAACCCCATCCACGGGCAGGATGAGGTTTCCAACGGCAAATGAAGAAGCGGAAACAAATTTTCAACTTCATTTCAAGACATATCCCTCTTCATGTGACTGAGTCACATGTGGGGGCATGTTTATATCATCCTTAAAATCTTTATTTTTGTTTCTCCAATTCTTCAGCTCCCCGAGGCGTCTCTGTGGCCTCGGGGAGATTTCAGAGTGTACTCCCACTCAAACCTCCGTGCTCGCACACCACCTCCCCCCAACCTCCCACCCCCACCCCGGCAGCATTGAGTGTTGCAGTGCACGTTTCACGCTGGCTGGCCGTTAATTGTGGTCGGGGTTGGGGGGAGGGGGGTGATCGCGAGCGACAGACATTTCCCCGGCTATTCCCAGGCCCGCCCGCCACTTCTCGCCCAACGAACAGAAAATCCTGGCCTAGGATTTTCGTTGAGCGAGTGTGCAAGAGGTCCTGGGTTCAAATCACGGTCGAGCCCTGCTGTGTTATCTCCTCTCGTCCTGGGCCCAGACTGTGTTCTCCAGGGGAGGTAATTAGGTTATTTTATTAGTTTATTCCAAAGGGTATAACGGAAGGCTTCTGGAACACATTGTGTTAGTACATAAGAGGCAGGCATCTGTATTGCTGTATTCTGTAAATAAATCAACTATCGAGGAAAGGGAGTTAAGTTTCCTACTTCACCACCTGGCTTGGGATCCAATTAATGTTGGGGCCCGGAAATGACCCGGGCATCAGGTTCCTAAGCCCGGATTGAAAATCCAGCCTCAGGAATGTAAATTTGACTATTTTTTCCTTCCCCAGATCAGGGATACCAAGGCCTATGATTGCGCCCTGTGGTTAACACTGCACAGAGCACCAACTGAGCCTTAAGTCATTCTGCTCTCTATGGTGAAATATCAAAACAGGTGGTTAATTTCGCCAATGAACCTTCAGGACAGCTCAATATCTCAGTGAAAGAACTGCCGTGCTTAACAAGATAGATCCAGTCACAGTACATTAATCAAAATAGGATGTATTTATCTCAAAGCCAAGGAGATGGAAGCTGTGGAATAAACATGTATTATTTCATAGTTCATCAATCATGAGCAATCATCCTCATTTTCAGAATAAACTTGCTGTCTCCACTGTTGCTCTCTACATTGCTAACATTTGTCTTGATCAAAGTGCATGTTTAGATTTGACCCCAGTTTCTGACTGCTAATAGTAGAATGATGAAAAAATATACAAAGCATATTTAAATCAGTCGATGGTAATCCAGATGACAGCCAAGCCACAGATCTTCAATAACAAAATAAACACTAAAGCATACAATGTCAGAACACAGGATCCACATTCTGGGCAGGTTCCACATTTACAAACGCCACAAAACTGGTAACAAAACCAGTAACGTTCCCCCCTTCTCTCCTAAACAGATTTCCTGTAGCCAAATATGAAGGTTTTCTCTAACGCAGCTAGGCTTTCACCCAATTTATTTCGTCAGGAGACTTTCAGCAAACCACCTGAAGGACTTTCCCAGCTCGTCCACTAGAACTGACTGAAATGAGGAGCTCAACAGAACTGAAGATAGCCTGAAGCAATATCCCTCCATTCCATACAGTGCATTGTTTCCCTTTAGCAATCCAGAGACTTTGCTTTTGTAGATCGCTAAGCAAAAAATACGCTGCAGTCAACTATTTTATTCCTGTAATCCTTTCACTTTCCCACTTTTTAACAAAATGAGTTTGAGTACAGTGACGTGAAAATGTAATAATTTCATAATATTGTTGTGATTCATTGTAAACATAGGTTAATAGTCGGGTTTGGATAGTTTCTGTGTGAAGCTTAGCACATTACAAAAATGACCAGTTTTTGGGCCACTCTGGTTTTAGACACTGGATCTAAGACACTGTGCGGGTAAGTGATGCGAGTTTAGCTTTATGCCTGATTTTATCCACTACAAAATCTTGGCTACATTTGCCCTATCTGTCCTGACTAATTTAGGTGAAAACGAAAGGTAAAAATATAATTGGTGGGAAAGAAAGTTGTATTTTCTCCATCTGTCCCAAGTCTCTTCTTCTGTGTTGCTGGGCCAAATGATGTCATTCTCATGCCATGTGTCTGACTGCCAGCTGTAAACTCTCACAGCTGTTACTAAATCCAATGGCATTTCCTTGTGAATCAGCTTCAGCTGGGCTGTTAACTTGGGTAAAACCTCTAACCAGAATAGCAATCCCCACATGCTTGACAGACCTCAGGAGTGCTGTAGGGACCACAGTATGTGCCATTGCCGTTCAGCAATTAGAGAAATGACCTTGTGCAATGTAACTTGTAGGAACAATAACAACGTGTGAATCCACAGAGAAGCTTCCAACGTTTAGTTTCAATCACCACCAAACCCCGGGTTAAATATTGAGAGGTGCACCCTTAGAAATCTATATCGCAAGCGCAAAAGTTTGCAAACTGGTTTGAAAGGATTGAAGAAGGAAAAAACCCTTATGGGCATAGAGAGCAAAATGGCACAGCCCTTAGCTATCACCATGGGTCTCATTTAGTGCATCACTTCTGGGCCTTCATGAAGTGTGTTGAACATTACCAGACAGGAATTGGATCTTCTCCCCAGCAGTTTCCATTCCTTTTACAGTCAGCTCAAATAATGCTGCCAAATTTCCCTCTGGAGGAAGCTCAAATATAACTTTCAGTTAAGACAAGGGGTTTGACCTCAGCCCACTTGGCTAGTGAAATACTGCAGTGTCCTTGCTCCATGTAACAGGCAACCTCAACATCTAAGATTCATTTATTATGGCACAGTAGGAGGCTATTTGGCCCATCAAGTCCATGTTAGTCCATCAAAGCCATTCATAAATTGGGGTTATAGTACATCATCTCATTTTTCTTTCATGTGATGTGGCCATCGCTGGTGGGTCAGTATTTGACCTAACTGCTCTTGAGAAGGTGGTGGTGAGCAACCACGTGATGCAGGTACACCCACAGTACTGTGAAGAAAGGAGTTCCAGGATTTTGACCCAGTGACAGTGAAGGTGATATATTTCCTAGTCAGCATGATGAGAGGCTTCAAGGGGAACTTGCAGGCGGTGGTGTTCCCACGCATCTGCTGCCCTTGTCCTTCTAGGTGGTAGTGGTCTTGGGTTTAGATGGCCCTATCGAAGGAGGCTTGGCAACTTTATGGAGTGCATCTTATAGATGATACACACTCCTGCAATTGTGCATCGGTGGTGGAAGCAATGAATGCTTAAGTTGGTAGGTGGAGTGCCAATCAAGTTGGTTGCTTTGACCTGGATGGTGTCAAGATTCTTGAGTATTGTTGGAGCTGCCCTCTCCCAGGCAAGTGGGGAGCATTCCATCACCCTCCTGACCTGTGCCTCGTATATGGTGGACAGGCTTTGGGGAGTCAGGAGGTGAGTTACTCACTGCAGAACTCCCAGCCTCTAACCTGCTCTTGTAGCCACAGTATTTACATGGCTAGTCCAGTTCAGTTTCTGGTCAATGGTAACCACCAGGATGTTGCCAGTAGGAGCTTGCTGTGCATAAATTAACTGCCATGTTTCCCACATTATAGCAGTGATTACACTGCCAAGGAATGCCCTTGTGATGTCCTGAGGATGTGAAAGGTGCTATATAATTGTAAGTATTAGTGATTTGATTCACCAAGATGCAGTTTAAGGTAATGTGGGAGAACTGAAGTTATCACGAAAGAATATGTCAATTTCCTTTATTTGTCCTTGGGCTGTGGGTGACAAAGCAGTATCTATTGCCCTAAGGATATTAAGAGACAACCAAATAATATGAAAATAAGTCATTTGTAGGTCAGACTAGGTAAGGAATGTAATTTGGATATTTGAATAAAATCTTTATACAACCTACTTAGATTTGCATATTTATAAACAATTATTTGCATTCACTTTGCACCTTTAATTTAGAGGCGTTTCATGGAGAAGGAATCCGAAAAAGAGATACCAGCTCAAAGCGAGATCTGTCTGGAAGGGTGACCCAAAGCTTGGTCAAAGAGATGGGTTTTAAGGAGATCTTAAAAAAGGAGACGGAGGTGAAGAGGCTGAAGAGTTGGTCATAGAATCAGAGAACGGTGGAGGTCATTTCACCCATCATGTCTGTGCCAGTTCTTTTGCTAAAGCAACTCAGCTAGTGCCACTCCCCTTCCTTTTCTCTGCACCCCTGCCTCTTCAGATTAGTATCCAATCCTCTTTTGAGGGCCTCAGTTGAATTTGCGACCACCACAGTTCAGGGAGGAAACTCCAAAGTGTGGGCCTTAGGTAGCCAAAAGCATAGATACAAATGAAGCCATGAAGGAGGGAGTTGTACATGAGGTGCAGGGGTGGGGTTGTGGGGAAGGTTGAAGGATGGAGAAGGCTACAGGTATGGGGAAGACCAAGGAAGTGATTTAAATGTGAGAATGAAAAACTTACATTTCAGGTGTTGGAGAGTCAGGAGTGAGTGTGGGCCAGTGACAGCAGGGGCGATGGGTGAATAGATCTTGGTGTGGGATAAGACACGGGCAGCAGAATTTTGGAAGAGCTGCAATGAATGGGGGATGGGAAACTGACCAGGGGAGCATCAAAACGGTCCAGTGTAGAGGTGACAAAAGCAGGTTTCAGCAGCAGGAGGGATGGACTTAGGATATTACAGAGGCGGAAGTAGGCAGTCTTTTTGTTGAAGAGAATATAGAATATGAAGTTTAACACAGAGTAGAAGGGGATGTGTAGAAGAGATGTGAACAGTCTGTTTCAGCCTGAGACAGTGACCATTGGAAGGGATGGAATTAATGGTAAGGTTATGGAGTTTGTAGCGATGAGCTTAAGATGGTTGCTTTTGTTGACCTTCTAACTCTCAAAACTTATGGCGCACAATTTTCACCCACAAACGGGGATAAATGTGGAGTTGGGTGGGTGGCGGGTGGACAGGCACAAATTCCTGTGTCACCTGTCGACATGCCAGTTTGTCAGCACCATCTGGACTCCCAGGCCATTTTCCCAAGTGCAGGGTCGAGATTGGCAGGGGTACCTGCCAGCAAGTGGTGGTTAGCCAACTTTTTTTATTCATTTTGGGGTGTGGATGTCGCTGGCTAGGCCAGCATTTATTGCCCATCCCTAATTGCCCTTGAGAAGGTGGTGGTGAGCTGCCTCCTTGAACCGCTGCAGTTCTTGTGGGTGTAGGTACACCCACAGTGTTGCTAGGGAGGGAGTTCCAGGATTTTGACCCCAGCGACATTGTAGGAACGGCGATATATTTCCACATGAGGATGGTGAGTGACTTAATGGGGAACTTCCAGGTGTTGGTGTTCCCATCTATCTGCGCCCTTGATTTTCTAGGTGGTAGTGATCATGGGTTTGGAAGGTGCTGCCTAAGGAGCCTTGGTGAGTTTCTGCAGTGCATCTTGTAGATGGTGCACACTGCTGCCACTACTCATCAGTGATGGAGGGAGTGAATGTTTGTGGAAGAGGTGCCGATAAAGCGGGCTGCTTTGCCCTGGATTGTGTCAAGCTTTTCAAGTGACCTTGGAGCTGCACCCAACCAGGCAACTGGAAAGTATATCCATCACACTCCTGACTGGTCCCTTGGGAGTTAGGAGGTGAATTACCCGCCACAGGATTTCTAGTCTCTGAACTGCTCTTGTAGCCACAGTATTTATATGGCTAATCCAGTTTTGTTTCTGGTCAATGGTAACTCCCAGGATGTTGATAGTGGGGGATTCAGCAATGGTAATGTCATTTAATGTCAAGGGGGGTGGTTAGGTTCTCTCTTCTTGGAGATGGTCACTACCTGACACTTGTGTGGTGCGAATGTTACTAACCACTTGTCAGCCCAAGCCTGGATATTGTCCAGGTCTTGCTGCATTTGGACATGGACTGTTTCAGTGTCTGACAAGTTGCGAATGATGCTGGACAATGTGCAATCGCCAGTGAATATCCCCACTTCTCACCTGGAAGGAAGGTCATTGATGAAGCAACTAAAGGTGGCTGGGTTGAGGACACTATCCTGAGGAACACCTACAGTGATATCTTGGAACTGAGATGATTGACCTCCATCTACCACAATCATCTTCTCTTGTACTAGGTGTGACTACAACCAGCAGAGTGTCCCCCCGATTCCCATCAAGTCCAGTTTTGCTAGTGTTCCTCGAAGCCACAATCGGTCAAATTCTGTCTTGATATCAAGGGCAGTCACTCTCACCTCATCGCTGGAGTTCAGCTCTTTTGTTCATGTTTGAACCAAGGCTGTAATGAGGTCAGAAGCTGAGTCACCCTGGCGGAACCCAAACTGGGCATCAGTGAGCAGGTTATTGCTAAGCAAGCGCTGCTTGATAGCACTGTCGATGACTCCTTCCAACACTTTACTGTTGATCAAGAGTAGACTGATGGGGGGGTGGGGGGGGGGGGTGTAATTGGCCGGGTTGGAATGTCCTGCTTTTTGTGTAGATGACATACCTGGACAAATTTCTATATTGCCGGATAGGTGTCAGTGTTGTAGCTGTACTGGAACTGCTTGGTTAGGGGATGCAGAAAGTTCTGGACCACAAGTCTTTACTATTGCTGGAATATTGTCAGGGCCCCATCACCTTTGCAGTATCCAGCGCCTTCAACCGTTTCTTGATATCACATGGAGTGACTCGAATTGGCTGAAGACTGGCATCTGTGATGCTGGGGACCTCCGGAGGAGGCCAGGGATTAAAGGGTTTTAATGACTTATTAAGGCTGACTGTCAGAGGCAGACCGAAATTTAGTCAACCCGTGAATCCCCAAGGCTTTGGATCTAGGCCAGCTGCCAGGAGGCACCTCCCTCGGGGTCCAGCACTCCAGGCAGGCTTTGAGGCCTCAAGATGGATCACCCTCCTTTTATCTACCATACCTGAGCAGCAGGCTACTGTTCCTTCCATGCTAGAGGGCCTCCAGCTTCTGGAGCTCACCCACCCTCCTTAATTGGACATCACCCCAACGTATACCCTCCACCCCCCCCCATCCCCCGGCCATTAACTAGCTAATTCTGAGAAAAGCACTGCTGGGTGACTGCTTCCCAAACTGGGATGAAATATAAACAGCTATTTTAATTAACCCATCTTGAACGACTGGAGAAGCGCACAGGAGCGTGTATGAGAATCATAACATCCAATTCATATAACAAGGGAATGTTAGTATAACTCCATCTGCTTCAGAATACACGGCAGTATGTCTTGGTGTCAGGCTGTGAAAGCAATTCCACAATCATAAGAGATAGAGGTAAGGTCTAAGTAGGTGAAACCAGTGATGTCAAACCAGAAGAAGATTAAAGATAGACCCAATATTTGTAGCGTGAACCATTACATTGTAATCTATAGCATTCAATATATTGGACAGAGGTTATGTTGTGTTGATTCCTCTTTTACTGATATACACAGTTTCTATTTCATGTTTTACAAAGGGTGACTTAGTAGAATTCTACTCTACCATCAAGTACTAGTCTTTAGTTTTTGCTCCTTGTTTCACTACAACCATGTGTTGCTATTGCAATCACTAGGCCACTCACAAACCTTTGATATGCCAGATGCTACCCACTATTGAGCTGGACTGCAACAAAACAGCTACTTAGAAGCAAACGTGTTCTGTTCAGAAAAATAATACATCTGTCAAAGCCACCTTTGTCACAGAGCCTCATGGGAAACGGGCGGGCCCTGTTTGGGGTGTTTAAGGGTAAGCAATGCCTTAAACCTAAGTGATTGGAGATATGGAAATCATAGCAGCAAAGGTTATTCCATCTTGGTTACGGGAGAAAAGGAGATAACATTTTCGGAGGGTAAAGATTGGTATGTGCTTCTCCCATTCCAAAGAAGTGATGTACATCCATAGGCAACCTGTTCTCTGCAAATACAAAGTAGAAAGTTTACAGCACAGAAAGATGCCACTCGGCCCATAGTGTCTGCGTCAGCCGAGAATCGAGCGCCCAGCCTAATCCCACTTTCCAGCATTTGGCCCGGAGCCCTGCAGGTTATGGCACTTGAGGTGCACATCCAGACATGGGTTGAGGGTTTCTGCCTCTTTTCAGGCAGTGAGTTCCAGACCCCCACAACCCCACTTGAGGTGCACATCCAGACACGGGTTGAGGGTTTCTGCCTCTTTTCAGGCAGTGAGTTCCAGACCCCCACAACCCTCTGGGTGAAAAACATTTTCCTCCTCTCCCCTGTAATCTTCCGACCAATATCTTTAAATTATGCCCCCTAGTCACTGACGTCTCTGCTAAAGTAATTAGGCCCTTCCCATCCGCACTATTCAGGCCCCTCACAATTTTGTACATCCCAATCAAATCTGCCCTCAGCCTCCTCTGTTCCCAGGTGAACAACACTAGCCTGCCCAATCTTTTCTCACAGTTGCAAGTTTCCAGTTCTGCCGACATCCCCATAAATCTCCTCTGCAACCTCTCCAGTGCAATTACATCCTTTCTGTAATGAGGTGACCAGAACTGCACACAGCAGCCATGTTGGGAATATGTTCAAGCCTTGCGCCTTTTTGGAATTACCCAGAAGCATGGGGAACCTATAGTCCCCTGTTGTTTTGTCCATGGCAACGCCTTGGCCAATCAGATTCAACTTGCCAACCAATCAGCACCCTTTTCTCCTGTAATATGAATTGTTGTGATCGTTTGAAATTTGGCATGCTTGCATTTATCCTGATGAGTGGAAGACAAAAGGCTTCAGCAACATGTCCCTCTTTTTATCAATATTCTGTGCCACCAAGTGACCATTCCAAAGGTCTGAGACAGGCATCCCAACACCAGATTTGAAACATCACTGCAATTAGGTGCAATGCTACATTGATTGGGATGCTCATTAGGCGTCCCTGGCTGCTGCCTGAAACAAATACCGACATTATTCGAATATGTTATTAAGGGTCCTGTGCCTAAATGAGGGCCTGTAGTAGAAGGATCTGGTACCTAAAGGGTTAACATGGGACTGAGGACAGTACCGCCTACACGGTGATGTAAGAAGGCACATGGCCAAGAGCTAGGGGCAGTCTAGAACTCGGTGGCAACATGTAAGGACCTAGTATGAGGAACTCTCCACACCTTTACCCTCTACCATAGATATGTGCATAGTTCAGTACTGTTAGTAAAGACTTCTTTGTAACTTCAACAAGACTGCTTCATGATGTTCAAGCATCACAGGTGGCAACAACAGTACAGGTCAGGACCTTTTTGAGAAACTTCCGTCAGGGAGCGTTCAACATGTTCTGTCACAAACACGCTCAGCAAATCATGGCAAGAAGATTCAGGGAAGCAGCGCTTCACAAAAGCTATTTAAAGTGATCCTCACCTCCATTAAGGTAAAGCTGTTTTGGCTGGTGTTAGGCTGTGAAATACATTTCGGGGGGAGTGAGATTTCAGAGGGGCTGCACTCTGTCCCAGCTTTTAATTTTTCAGAATTGGGGAACATGTGTTTGCCACCGGGATCTACGCTTGAGGTTGCTGAATCAGGAAGTAGAACAACAGCAAGGAAAGCAACAAAGAACGACAGAGGCTGCAAGAAGAGGACAGTTGAGAGAACGGTATAGGGGATCTCAGTGCATGCACATCTTTAGAATCTGAGCATCATTGTGGATACTTACAAAGGAGAAACTTCAACAGGAGGAACTGAAAGTTGCAGAGACAGAGAAGGACCCAGCATTCCTCAGTGTTTATGAACATTTATATATACAACACAGTATAAATTGTTGGAACACCACTCTTGGTGCACTCATCAAGGAACATATGAGTAAAGATTGTGGGACAAAGATGCTTTTTGAGAATTTCAAATGGCTTATTCCCTGTTTCTCTGTTCGCCTTGACTAAGAAAATAAGTGGAGACACTGCTTCACCACACAAGGGAAACACCAGAACAGGTCTGAAAATTAGACCACTCTGTTTTTTTATTAGACCTACAGAGAACCAACTTTGCAGATGGAAGATAGAAAATGTATAAGATTTTAACAATGCATCGGGCATTCATCATTTAAAGAGTTAATAAAGAAAAGTCAGCGTAGTCGTCTTCAGAAGCAGATTAAAGTCATACTGAAGCATTTAGAAATGCTCTTGAAATATTCCATGAATTTTATTTCCTGTAACCTGGTATGGATTAAAGATGTTTACATGTACATTTGGTTTGTCATAGATCACAAATAAATTCAAAGCCACTCCAGTAAAATGAATACTATCCTGGTCTTTACACTGCGAAGTGTATAATGAAAGTACGATTCTGAATCAATTTTCCCCTCGGCGAATTTCCTTTGCTTGTGTTTAGGATCAGTTGGTATGTTCCACCTGTTTATTGTGCATGACCTGAAGGCTAAAGATGGAAATAAAAATGCTCCATGTTACAAGCTGAAACACATTTTAACATTGGTGAACACAGAAAATGTGCATTGGCATCACCATTTTGTTCGTCTTTTGTAAAGGTTAAAAGTTCAAATCTTTCCTTTAGATGTTGTCTCTAAAAGATCTTCCATTATTGCCACTTGCATTGACCATTTTTTTTTAAATGACACCAGCACAGGTTACATTAATTTCATGTTAAAAACTTACTGCAGGGTTGGGACATGGATCGTGAACATTACACGGGGCAGGATTTTGCCCTTGGCGGGCGGGCTGGGCTGGGGTGAGCAGTCAGGAAGCGAGTGAGTGAGTGGGCGCATCATAATCTCCCTGAGGCACAGGGAGATGAAGCGTTTTTTAAAAAGAGAATGCCAGGAAATAAAAATATAATAAAACATGTCCCCGTTCATGTGACTCTGTCACACGAGCAGGGACAAGTTCTCATTAAATTTTAAAATTTTAGTTTTATTATTATTTGCTTTTGGGAACCTCATCCCGCCCGTGGATGAGGTTTCCAAAAAAAATGCAAAGGCCACTTGGCCTTTTCGCCTGCCCGCCAACCATTAGGATGGACGGGCAGTGACAAGTTTAATTCAGTTGACTATTTAATGGCCTTAACAGGCCTTTTAACTGTCGACAGGAGCGCTGCTGACTCCAGCACCCGCTCGCCTACCAAACTATCGCACATCCGTACGTTGACGGTGGCACACTCAGCCAATGTCAACGCACATCATTTCACGCTTGAGCAGGTCAGGTGCGCGCCTGCCCGCCAGGTGAAAATTTCTGCCCATGTGAGTTGTACGATGCTAGTTCACATAGGCCAGAATTTTATGGTCCTGCTGCCGCATGTCTCTCCCCCAGCAGATGCAGCGAGCCATTTAAATCTCCATTCAGTGTAGCGGGACCGTAATATCCTGCCGGACTGGAGGTGCTGTAAAGTCCTGGCCGTAAGTTATTCCCAAAATGATTTCAGGGAGTGAAAAAAGTGTAAAGAAAAATGCTGACAATTAAGTAAAAAATAAACAAAAAAATCAAATTTGTTTAAAAGTCGGGAGGTGAAGAGGAGCTGGGAGAGCAGGGGTAACTGAGGGAGTTCGGTGAGGAGGGAATGGGGTGATCCATTGAGTACCGTGAGTCCGGCCAGGTAAGCATTTACTACTTTAATTGCTTATAATTTTTAAGGTCTTATGTTGTGGTTCATTGTTTATAAGGGCTATATTCTGTAACAGGGAGGAGCAGGGAAGAAGGCCCCAAGAGTAATTGATATTTCTTGATATTAAGTATCTTCCAAAATGTTTAATTTATTAAAGGGGTAAGTCATGGCAGGAGAGCTCAATGCCGTGGTGTGCTCCTCCTGCTCTATGTGGGAAGCCAGGAACATTTCCAGTGCCCGGGGCCAGCATATATGTGGGAAGTGTCTCCAGCTGCAGCTCCTGGAAGCCCGGGTTTCGGAGGTGGAGCGGCGGCTCGGGACACTGTGGAGCATCTGCGAGGCAGGGAGTATTGTGGATAGCATGTATAGAGAGGTAGTCACACTGCAGGCTAAGAGTCCACAGGCAGGAAGGGAATGGGTGACCACCAGGCAGAGCAAGCGGACTAGGCAGGCAGTGCAGGAATCTCCTGTGGCTATTCCCCTGCAAAATATATATACTGCTTTGGATACTGTTGAGGGGAATGGCCTCTCAGAGGAAAGCAGCAACAGCCAAATTCGTTGCACCACAGTTGGCTCAGCTGCACAGGGGAGGAGTAAAAAGTGTGGGAATGCAATAGTTGTAGGGGATTCAATTGTAAAGGGAATAGATCGGCATTTCTGTGGCCACAAATGAGACTCCAGGATGGTATGTTGCCTCCCTGGTGCTAGGGCCAAGGATGTCTCAGAGCAGCTCCAAGTCATTCTGAAGGGGGAGGGTGAACAGCCAGTGGTCGTGGTACACATTGGTACAAACGACACAGGTTAAAAAAGGGATAAGATCCTAAAAGCAGAATATAGGGAGTTAGGAAGTAAATTGAAAAGTAGGACCTCAAAGGTGGTGATCTCAGGATTACTACCAGTGCCTTGTGCTAGTCAGATTAGAAATAGCAGGTTATATCGGATGAATACATGGATGAAGAGATGGTGTGAGTGGGAGGGTTTCAGATTCCTGGGACATTGGGACCGGTTCTGCGGGAGGTGGGACCACTACAAACTGGACGGGTTACATCTGGGCAGGACCGGAACTGACGTCCTAGGGGGAACATTTGCTAGAGTAGTTGGAGAGGGTTTAAACTAAAATGACAAGGGGGTGGGAACCTATGCAAGGAGTCAGAGGAAGGGGAATCAAGGACAAGAACAAAGAACAAGAAAGGGGAATAAGAAAAGTGATGGGCAGAGAAATCAAGGGCAAGAACCAAACAGGGCCCCAGTGAAAAATACTGGGAACGGGACAAGTAGTGTAAAAAGGACAAGCCTGAAGGCTTTGTGCCTTAACGCGAGGAGCATTCAGTATAAAGTGGATGAATTAACCGCGCAAATAGATGTAAACAGGTATGATATAGTCGGGATTACGGAGACATGGCTGCAGGGTGACCAGGGATGGGAACTGAACATCCAGGGGCATTCAGTATTTAGGAAGGACAGACAAAAAGGAAAAGGTGGTGGAGTTGCACTGTTAGTTAAAGAGGAAATTAACACAATAGTGAGGAAAGATATTAGCTCTGGCGATGTGGAATCTGTATGGGTAGAGCTGAGAAGCACCAAGGGGCAAAAAGCATTAGTGGGGGTTGTTTATAGACCCCCAAACTGTAGTGGTGATGTTAGGAATGGCATTAAACAGGAAATTAGAGATACATGCAATAAAGGGATATCTGTAATTACGTGTGACTTTAATATGCATATACATTGGGCAAATCAAATTAGTAACAATACCATAGAGAAGGAATTCCTGGAGTGTATACGGGATATTTTTCTGGACCAATACATTGAGGAACCAATTAGAGAACAGGCCATCCTCTACTGGGTATTGTGTAATGAGAAATGAATAGTTGGCAATCTAGTTGTGCGAGGTCCCTTGGGGGTGAACAAACATAATATGATTGAATTCTTCATCAAGATGGAGAGTGATGTAGTTGATTCTGAGACTAGGGTCCTAAATCTTAATAAAGGAAACTACGATGGTGTGAGGCACAAGTTGGCTATGATGGATTGGGAAACATTTCTTAAAGGGATTACGGTGGATAGTCAATGGCAAACGTTCAAAGAGCGCATGGGTGAACTGCAACAATTGTTTATTCCTGTCTGACGCAGAAGTGAAACAGGAAAGGTGGCCAAACCATGGCTTACAAGGGAAATTAGAGATAGTATTAGATGAAAGGAAGAGGCATAAAAATTGGCCAGAAAAAAACAACAGACCTGAGGATTGGGAGCAGCTTAGAATTCAACAAAAGAGGACCAAGGGATTGATTAAGAAGGGGAAAATAGAGTACGAGAGTAAGCTTGTGGGGAACATAAAAACTGACTGTAAAAGTTTCTATAGGTATGTGAAGAGAAAAAGATTGGTGAAGACAAATGTAGGTCCTTTACAGTCAGAAACAGGGGAATTTATAATGGGGAACAAAGAAATGGCTGACCAACTAAATACATGCTTTGGTTCTGTCTTCACAAAGGAGGACACTAATAACATACCAGAAATGTTGGGGAACACAGGGTTTAGTGAGAGGGAGGAACTGAAATAAATCAGTATTAGTAGGGAAATGGTGTTGGGGAAATTGATGGGATTGAAGGCCGATAAATCCCCAGGACCTGATAATCTACATCCCAGAGTACTTAAGGACGTGGCCCTAGAAACAGTGGATGCATTGGTGGTCATCTTCTGAGATTCTATAAGCTCTGGAACAGTTCCTACAGATTGGAGGGTAGCAAATGTAACCACACTATTTAAAAAGGGAGGTAGAGGGAATTATTGGCCTGTCAGCCTGACGTCGGTAGTGGGGAAAATTCTAGAGCCCATTATAAAAGATTTAATAGCTGAGCACATGGAAAACAGTGGCAGAATTGGACAGAGTCAGCATGGACTTATGAAAGTGAAATCGTGCTTGACAAGTCTACTGGAATTTTTCGAGGTTGTAGCTAGTAGAGTTGATGAGGGGGAGCCAGTGGATGTGGTTTATTCGGACTCTCAGAAGGCTTTCAACAAAGTCCCTCATAAAAGATTGGTGTATAAAATTAAAGCGCATGGGATTGGGGATAGTGTATTGAGATGGATAGAAAACTGGTTGGCAGACAGGAAACAAAGAGTAGGAATAAACGGGTCTTTTTCCGAATGGCAGGCAGTGACTTGTGGGGTACCGCAGGGATCAGTGCTGGGACCCCAGCTATTCACAATATATATTAATGATTTAGATGAGGGAATTAAATGTAATATCTCCAAATTTGCAGATGACACAAAGCTGGGTGGGAGGGTGAGCTGTGAGAAGGATACAGAGATGCTTCAGTGTGATTTGGACAAGATGAGTGAGTGGGCAAATGCATGGCAGATGCAGTATAATGTGGATAAATGTGAGGTTATCCACTTTGGTAGCAAAAACAGGAAAGCAGATTATTATCTGAATGGCTATAAATTGAGAGGAGAATGTGCAACAAAACCTGGGTATCCTCGTACACCAGTCACCGAAGGTAAGCAGCAGGTGATAAAGAAAGCAAATGATATGTTGGCCTTCATAACGAGAGAATTCGAGTACAGGAACAGGGATGTCTTGCTGCAATTATACAGGGTCTTGGTGAGACCACATCTGGAATATTGTGTGCAGTTTTGGTCTCCTTATCTGGGAAGGATGTACTTGCTATAGAGGGAATGCAGCGAAGGTTTATCAGACTGATTGCTGGGATGGCGGGACTGACATATGAGGAGAGCTTGAATCGGTTAGGATTATATTCGCTGGAATTCAGAAGAATGAGGGGGGATCTCATCGAAATCTATAAATTTCTAACAGGACTGGACAGGGTAGACGCAGGAAGGATGTTCCCGATGGTGGGGGAGTCCAGAACCAGGAGTCACAGTCTAAGGATAGGGGGTAGACCATTTAGGACTGAAATGAGGAGAAATTTCTTCACCCA
Organism: Carcharodon carcharias; assembly: GCF_017639515.1. Lineage (NCBI taxonomy): Eukaryota > Metazoa > Chordata > Chondrichthyes > Lamniformes > Lamnidae > Carcharodon > Carcharodon carcharias. Next base: position 13,297,360 of record NC_054476.1, on the reverse strand, counting down.
GAGAGTGGTGAGCCTATGGAATTTGTTACCACAGAAAGTAGTTGAGGCCAAAACATTGTATGTTTTTCAAGAAGGAGTTAGCTCTTGGGGCGAAAGGGATCAAAGGATATGGGGAGAAAGTGGGAGCAGGCTATTGAGTTGGATGATCAGCCATGATCATAATGAATGACAGAGCAGGCTCGAAGGGCTGAATGGCCTCCTCCTGCTCCTAGTTTTTATGTTTCTATGTAAAAAATATGACAAATGACTGCACTGTAACATTGTTAGGGGCCACAAGTAGAATTAGAATGATGTAGCACCAAATGAGGCCCTTCAGCCCATTCTACCTGTGAAGGCTCTATAGAGTTATTCTACTAATCCCATTCCTCTGTCTTTCCTGCATAGCTCAGCACTGGTCCATTTGTGCCTCATTCTGAATCTCTCAGTTCCAAATGTTGTATAATTTACTAAAGTAGAACTGAAAAACACTGAACAAATGTTTAAAATAGTTGGCATGAAAGGGTCAGCTGTCAAAGGAGCTACAGATGCAAAACATTTGTCAGTGATTACAGTTCAAAAATGGTCAAGAACAATAAACAAAGGAACAGTCTCAATACTGTTTGAGGCTTGTTGAAATAGACAGATGTTTAAAGCATACATTTCCTCTTCACTTATTATAGTGGGAGATAAAACAGGCTGGAAACCATCACTGTTTGTTTTAACTTTCATCACTGGGATGCACAGTAAAAGATTGCAATAGCCCAACACTCCTACATACTTCAGCTTCATAAAAGGCTACAAAGCTTCCTTAGTTTCAAAGGCTCCTTCTGAGAAATACTCAAAATCAAAGGTAAAAAGATAAAACAATGAAGAACGCACTATTATTGGTTGTACTTTTCTTGAGAACCAAACTCGTTTTTTTTAACAGGAGTATTTATGACGCATCTGTTCCCAACAGCAATCTTTAAAGTATAACAATTTGAGGAAAAGATTAAATCAAATCCAAACGGCTTTGCTGAGCACAACACTAATATCCTGTGAATCTGCAATATGTTAATCTTCAAGAGGCACTTTTCATGATACGCTTTTCCAGAGAGTCTCAGATTCTTGAATGTATTTTGTTTTCATAGCTGTATCCTGTGGGAAGTAGCAGGTACGATGATTAAAGAGTCCAAAATTAACTGAATGAGCAGTTGTGACATCTGTCAAACTGCATTGACACTGGGTGACCAGCTGGCAAAATGGAGGCTTATAAATGCATCAGCTTGGCCACCAAGCCAAACCTCCTCCTGCCCTAACCATGACCATGCGTCTTGCTCTAATTTCTCTCCTATCTTCCTTCATGCCATCACTGAACCAGCCTTGTCCACGATATCAACCTCTTGCTCCCTGACTCCGTTCCCACTAACCCGCTGACCACCCAACTTTACCTTTCGGCCACAGGCTGCCTGACACTGCAAATGTTTCTTCTCCTGAAGGACTGTGCCACCCTCTTTCAAAACTGCCATCATCGCCCTCCTTCGCAAAAACCCATGCTCAACCACTTTCGTTTGGTAGTACAGAACTTGCGTATTACTGAAAAAGACATTTTGTCGAAACTTTCATCTTGGATAATTTAGGACAATCGCAAGAATACCGATGTCAGAGGAAGCAGCAAATTTATACTGAATGAGAAGAGAGTGCTGATTGGTCAGCAAGTGGACTCTGATTGGTAGAGGCATTGCCATGGAGAATGCACGAGTTAATGGTGACTTACAGTTAACTGCCAATCAAGGTCAAGCCGCCTGGTATTAGTTTTAAACAATGCTTGGCAGTTAACTGTCAGTCACCATAAACGGATGCATTCTTCATGGAAACGACTCTACCAATCAGAGTCCACTTGCCAACCAGTCAGCACTCTCTTCTCATATAGTATAAAGTTGTTTCTTCCCCTGACATTGGTATTCTGGTGATTGTCCTAATGAGTGCAAGACAAAAAGCTTTGACAAAATGACTTTTTTCAGCAATACTCAATCATTTTGTCTCTACAAACTATTGCCTCTTCTCCACCCTTTCATTCCTCTCCAAAGCCACAAATATTTTGTTGCCTCCCAAATGTATGTCCACCTTGCTTGCCACCCTATTGTATTGAATCTCTCTAGTAAGATCTCCACTTCTGCCACTGTTCTGAACTAGCCGTGGTAAAAGTGACAAATGATGTCCTCTGTGACTGCGAACCTTCTCATTCTCCTTAATCTCAATGCAGCATTTGACATCCTCAACCACCAACTTCATCCAGCACCTCCCCATTTTCCAGCTCAGTGGGACTGTCCTCACCTGGTCCTCGTTTTATCTATTCAATTATCACCACTGCATTACAAGCAATGGTTTCACTCCCTACTTCCAATCCCACCACCTCTGTTCTTGCTTCCAAATTCCCGAAAGGATCTATTCTTCATCTCCATGCTTCCCTTTGCCAATATCAACTGAAGACCTAAGGTGGGTGAGACCTCATCTCCACACTGACAACACCCAGGTCCACCTTCCCACTGTCTAAATTTAACCCCTCCACTGCTATATGTTGTCACTCTGCTTGCCCAGTGTCCATTCTTGGATCAGCCACAATTTTTCTCCATTTAAACGCTGGAAAAACTAAAGCATTATTTCAGCTCCAACCATAAACTTCATATCCTTACAACCAATTCCTATTCCCTCTATGTCCACTGTCCCAGCTTCAACCAAACTGATTGCAACCTTCGATATTGATGGTGAGTTGAGCTTCCAAACCATCATATAGTCTATCTACTTCCACCCCTGCCCTTACCCATGAATGAGTAAAATTCTCATCGATGCCTTTGTAACCAGTCGACACAAGAAGTCCAATTTTCTTCTGGTCGTCCTTGATCCCCCAATCTCCCAAAGTTTCAGATCACCCAACACCCTGCGGCCCATATCCTATCCTGCCCCAAGCACTGCTCTCCCCTCAGCTCTGTCCTTGCTGACCTACAGTGACCCCTTATCCTACTTGACTCCAATTCAACCATCTCAAAGCCTGTCCACCATTTACAAGGCACAAGTCAAGAGCGGGATGGAATACTTTCCACATGCCTGGATGAGTGCAGCTCCAACAACACTCAAGAAGCTTGACACCATCCAGGACAATTAGAGCTTGATTGCTACCCCATTGATAAACATCCATGCCCTCCAGAATCAACACAGTGTGTAACATTTACAAGATGCACTGCGAGATCTCACCAAAACTCCTCAGACAATACCTTCCAAACATACAACCGCTACCAACTAGAAGGACAAAGGCAGAAGACACCTGGGAACACCACCACCTGCAAGTTCCCCTCCAAGCCAACACCATCCTGACTGAAATATATTGCCGCTGGTTCCTTCACTGTCACTGGGTCAAAATCCTGGAACCCCCTTCTTAGTTGCACTGTGGGTGCAGCAGTTCAAGAAGGCAGCTCACCACCACCTTCTCAAGGACCATTAGGGATGGGCAATAAATGCTGGCCCAGCCAGCAAATCCCACATCCCATGAATGAATTAAAAAAAAAACCTCATTGTTGTGTTTAAATCATGGCCTTGGCTGGGGTTGGTGGGGGAGGGGGGTGAGGGGGGCGGGGTGGTGTGTGGTGGAACGAGAAGGCAAAAAATCGGTTTAACGCTGTCCCGAACCCAGTTTACGATCGTCCGCTCCACCTGTCAATGGCAGGCTGCGTTTCCTGCCACCGCTTGTCAGGAACGCCACACACTTGGAAAAGGTTGTCAAAAGTGAGCATTCTTCCACAGCCGAGGCTGTTCAGTGTCAGATCCATTGACCTGCTGGGAGTCGGGCCTCTGAAGCTTTTCCGCCCACTCAAGTAAGGCGAAAGCATGAAAGTGCCACCAAATGTTCCAGGAAGTTTTGCCCTCAGGCCCAGACTGCAAATTAATGTGGGCTTTAGGGGGCTGTAGAGCAATTGACCGACTGGGCAACTTATAACATCCCCTTGTGAGAGGTGGCCATGGTGCAGTCACTGGTGGAGGTGCAATGTCTTTATTAAGGTTTGGACCAGTATCCATCATGGTTCAAGCTAACAGCACAGCCTTGCAGTGTGGTTTAGGAGAATGCCTGTGCCTGAGCTGACAGCACAGCCTGAAGCCCAATGGCCGAAGTTGCCGCCAATTAGTTAAGTGGAGTAGGGCAGAGGTGGGTGGGGCTTCAGACAGCCAATAAGCGCACCACACATATCCAAGTGGTGGCCAGCACTCTCCTGCATGTGTGAAGGGGCCTTCAGACTTAACCAAGAGAAGTTCTTAGTACACCAATGCTAACCATCGTGTCTTTCTTTGATCCTGCAGGAGGAGAACATCAGGATCACAGAGCCTGGTGATTTAGTGATCTGCCTCATGATATACAGAGACCAGAGAAGAAGAAGAGAGTGATGGAGGCACCTGGCTCGGCAAAGGGAGGAGCACCTCCCTCAAGATGAAGGGGTGGCAGGGCCTCCTGTACACGCAGCTGAAGGTCCACAGAGAGCCGTCGCTCATAGGTGCCTCGCTGGAACCAGGGTCTAAAGGCAGCAACTGTAATTCCTGCAAATAACTGTGAACCAGTGTCTCCAAAGAGTCCGCATGTTTAGGAATATACCACCTGCTGCAGGATTTGGCGCCACAGGGACATGGAGGGCATCTACTGCCAGTGGCCATGAAAGTGATTGCAGTGGTCAATTTTTACGACTGTGAGGGCCCTGATGTCAGGCATTCCTCCACCAGCCTGCAACCTCTCCCTTTTGTGTGCCGGCTTGTCCTGACTAAATGCAGATGGAGAGAGTGTGAGCAGGACACCTGCCAGGCCAGGTGAGAAGGGGCATGTGTGGGTGCTGAGTGGTGCCACGGACAGGTTGAGGACACGATCCGCAGGGTAGATCAAGGTGTATGTGTGAGAGTGAATGGTGATGTCCCTTGAACTGGCAGTGAGTGAGATCCCTGTTGATGGGTGATCAGTTTGAGAGTGTGAGAGTTGAGAGTAATGAGAAGAGTGACTTATCCTGGCGAAACGGAGGAGACCATTCATCCTATCAGCACTGGGTGGCTGTCCACTTTTGCAGGGCGTTGGCACTGACCACCGCTGCCAGTGGCTCCCATGCTGGATTGGTCACGTTGTTTGCTGGTCTTGGACCCAAGCCAGGGATGGGGGGAGGGGAGTGGTGGTGGTGGGGTGGGGTGGGGTGGGGGGGGCGGGGGGGGGCGGGGAGGCGGGGGGGTAGAAGGCTTCACGGTGGGCCTCCACCACATCCAGAAGGCACCCGACGGGGACGTTGCTAAATTTGGGGGCAGCATGTTTCCTCCATTTGGCAGTCACGTCTTTGCAGCAGCTTCCGATCCCTTAGAGAGAGTGAGCTCCATGTAGGGGCGCCCTTTCAATATGGTGCCTGAGGTGATGGCGGGGCGGGCGAATCAGTGGCTGCCCTGCCAACGATCTACCGTGTTTCCTGGGCACGCATTATTAATGAGGCAGGAAGCGCCGGGAGTGAGACGATTTGGCGTGAAAACCGTCATTGCGGCCGGCGGGTGAAACATCCATTTCCCCGCCCACTAACGCACCTTGTGCAAACCTGGGACGGTCCCGCCTCTTGTCTCTCCTGAGCCCTGCAACCTCCTCCAGTTCTGCAACCACCTTATAGCTCTGTGTATCTTTAACTCTGACCTCTCGTTCAACACACGTCCCCTTCCATTTCCCACTGACGACTGTGATTTCAGTTGTCTAGACCCTATGCTCTGGAATCCCCTTCTTGAATCTGGCCATATTTCCACCTTTCCCTCCTGTTTTAAACTTGCCCTCAAACCCCACCTTCTCTTTGACAAAGCATTTTGTTGCCCCTGCTAATTTCCCTTCCTTTAACTTGGCATTCAGTTTAGTCTGAGTGTGCTCCTGTAAAATACCTTGGAACATTTTTTTCCACAATAAAGGTGCTCTACAAATACGTTGTCGTTGTTGTAGGTGACAAAACTAGTCTGTTAAGTACGCACCTAAAGTTTTTCTACCAATAACCAGCAAAAAGTGGAGTTGAATATTTCCGACCAACTTGAGGGCTGCCAAATGTAAAGCCAATTGAGTCTCAAAAGGGGAAGTTGCTGCCTGACTGGCCTTAACTTTGCCGAGAAATTTCTAAGTTGGAAGGTCCAATATCTGGCTTTCCAGGAAGCCTTCGATAAAGTCCAGCAAGTTGCACAAACTTGAGGAAGTTGGAATCCTTGGGCAAAGCTTGGAGAGGGCAAAGGTCTTGGCTGAAAAGAGAAGCAGCAAGAGAGCAATGCCACACTAAAGGGAGTGCCTGAGGGATCAGCAGTGGAGAGGCTGCTAATCTAATCTATATCAATAACCCAGATCTTAGAAATACAAATCAGGTCAGTCAAACTGACAGGAAATGCCTCCCTTGGATTGGTCATTACAGCCTTTCATTAATTCAGCCCTCTATTCACAGAATGGGACCTCCAGCTCCAATGGCCACCCTTGGTCTGCTGCATGTAGGCGGCCTCCAATAGTAGGCAGAGTTTGCTCCGCCAGCGGCAAAATGGGGAATACGTTGTAAAATTGCCCCTAAGTGTGACTTAGCTATCTAAATCAGCTGGCCGCCGCTGTGGAACCCTCAGACGGCATGTTTCCCAGACTGGCCCTGGGGCGGGAATGGCCTGGCTGTCCCTGGAGGTGGGAATGTTTCAGGGAGCCCTCCCAACACAGTTCCAACCATTTACTCCCCTCCCCCTCCCCTGTCTTCCCACCCCAGCCTCTATGCTTGCCCCATACCACAGAGCTGGAAGAATTCAGCCCTTAGACTCGGACAGCAGCAGAGATTAATGCATTTAGATCAGCCCAGCCAGTTTGGTTTAATGAAGAAACGACCAGAGAGGTTGGAAACCAACTATAGAGAAAACAACAAGAGGATTTGCTGAACTGTGAGACCTGTGAGAACATTTCACTTGTATAAGTTAGGATTCCGGCACTAGTCTCACCCAGTAGAGTTTCAGACTGGCCTCACTTAATGGACCAGATGGTCATTGTGATGAGGTTCTTTTTTTTTTCTTTAAATATAGACCTTGAGAGACTAACGCAATTAAAAATGTACAGCAAATCATTTCAGTGCTAGTCTAATTCAATAATGTCACTAGGAAATCAAATCTTCAGTATCACATTTATATTGTCGCTAAAGCTTGTGTTACATTATTCACTTTTCAATCATTTCATTACTTTGTTCACTTTCCATGTCACTCCGCCTTCTGAACTGAAAGCATGCTCAAAGGAATGCATATTAAGAGGATATGGAATTAATTCCACTGAAGGAGGGGGTGCTCCCTGAAGCGAAATGAAAAATTGGCACATTCACCACATTCACTCTTAGCTGTGCTCTGAAGCAAATCCAGAGACTAAAGAGAACAAAAATGGGCAAACCAATTAGCAGGATTACAAGTTAGATTCCTGACACAGGAGACTCATAAGCTCCTCTCGCTTATTGATCGCTGCAGTGTTTCTATTTCTTAAATATGACAATTTACCTCCATTACTAACACGCTTGCATGAGCTAGAAGTTCTTCAAACTTGTCACAGTGCCATTAAAATTGCTCATTTTCTATGGCTTGCAATGTATTTGGTAGGAATAACATGCCTCAATTTTATATGATGTAAATCAAAATTCAAGGACTGAGGTTCTCAGGTGGTTCAGTAGTAAAGTTGTCAAGCTGATCCAGAAGATCACAGGTTTCCTCCTGCCCTCGCTGAGTTAGTTGACTTCTGGCAAGGGGGGATTTATCTGGGGAATACATGAAATTGTCACAAGAATTCAAAGGCAGCGAAGTGAATGTTCTTCTATGGCGGTAACCATCTTTATACCAGCCAATAGAGTGATTAGGCCTGTACAGCAGGAAGGTTTCATGAGCTTCCACATCCTATAAGATGGGAGGTTGCTGGGGAGGGGGTGGGTTATTTAGACTCACCTGATGGGAATATCCCACTGGATACACCAACACAAAATTCATAGCAGGAGTTCCGGCTGTCATTCTCCAGCGCTGTCCAGAGTGTGATTGGAACACCATACCTTCTGATCCAGAGGTGGGAATGCTACCGTTAAGCCAAAGGTTCACTCCAACCAAGCCTAACAGAGTGGTACTGTTGGCTTCAGTGTCCATTGTCCGGGACTTAGAAACCAAATCAGAATTCCTGTTCCTGATCATAACTGCAGGGACCTGGTCGGAAGCTAAAAGTTAAGACAAGATGTTTTTCATTTATTTGTTCATGGGATGCAAGCATCGCTGGCTAGACCAGCCGCTATTGCCCATCTCTAATTGCCCTTGTGGAGATTAGGCTCAGCTGAAGGCCACCTGCAGTCAAATGGCCTGTTGATACGCATTGTCTATCAGAATGCACAGGGAAAGGCGGATGTAGGAGCCCAAGGAATTGCATCTTGATTGACAAATAGTCTTGAGGAGAGGAAAAGGGAGAAAAGGGAAGGAAAAATCTTCAAGGGGTTTGAATGGTGTTTACCTGTGATATATCACACAAGTAAGAACTTAAAAACAGTATCTGGCTGAAAGGGTGTAGCATTTGAATACACTTTGCTGCCAGTGGACAGTTAGTCCACAATTTTAAAAACAGGTATGAACTACTTAATTCTGGAAGAGCTGCCAATTGAATTTCTTGTATTAGGAGCTTGATTAAACTGTTGCTGGAGATTAAGGACAGTGTAAATAAAAACAATAAACACATTAGTCCCTTAATATACTTTATAATCCTTCAAATCCAATAAAACATGCCTTTTATGGTTTCTTGAGAAGTCATTCTACTAAGTCATATGAAGAAATATAGGAAATTAATTGTTCATACTTTGAGTGGATGGCTGAGCTTTATGAACAACATGATAAAGTCAGTAGAGCTTCTCTCTTGTTTCAGAATATCCTTTGCATCCCAGTGTCAGGATCAACAATTCCCAGCCCAAGAATTAAATGTTATTTGCATGAGAGAGGTTCCTTTAATCAACCCAATGATATCCCCCTCAAACGCAATTCAAATGAACTGCCCTTGTTTCACGATTACAATTACCTTTTCCACACCTAACATTGTAGCCACCCAGAATGGATATTCCTAAGCCTTTCCAGGGATGAAGTTCTCCAAACTGGATTCATTTCTGGCTCTTGCAGTTGTAACGACTTGGTCTTACTGGGCTCTGTTGAATTTTACATCACATTCTTGAAATGAAGAAACCTGGCAGATTTACTTTCTACTTTTAGAATTCAGAATGTTAACCTCACCGTGAAGAGAAATACTAATAATTTCAGTTTTCCTCTGGGTGAGTTGACTCTTTAGAGTTGTTAACAAAATTGTCCTAAGTGGTATCACCTGCAATAATACTCATTTTGTGCTTCTCAAGTAGTTTAACAGCCACTTAACTGATAGCCAAGGAAAGAATTTGCACTTGCAGAGTACTTTATCACCTCCTCAGGATTTCCCAAAACTTTAACATGCAACGGGTGATTAACAGTCAACAACTGTAATCCAACTCAAGAGAACAGGAAACTTTAGAAAGTTGAACAGAACTGCTCATTTATTAAGTCCAATTGATTAACACAGCCAATTCCAGATTTTTAAAGCTTACTCACTAGTATTTGAACCAAAATATTTGCTCTTAAGTGTGTACGACCAACTTCTGAGTTTTGAAACCGGAACAAAAAGGGAATAAATCAAGTTTCAAAAATTGTTTGCATGGATTCCCTCTATGGATTATACTGAAAATGATATTTAAAGCATTGGTTAGTTCTGGCTGCCTTTATACATGTCATGATTTACTCGAATGTTCAAACTTGAGATCCTCTTTTTCTGATGAAAATGAAATGCAGCTGGCTCAATCCAGGACCTGCTGCGGTCTCAGCAATGGCCACCACACCCATCGGCACTCTGGGACAGAAGACCTGCCAGCCAATCAGCTCTTGGAGGCGGAACCTCTTGTCCCAGGAGGGCAGAAGCGACAGCTTCAGGCATCTAATTGCCTGAGCCATAAAAAAATTGCATGGTGGCTTTCAGGTCTGCTCCCAGATAGAGCCAGCAATCGAGATCGGAGAAGCTAAGCCGGACAGGTTCACTGGGGCTGGTCAAGGCCCGGCGAGGGGAGAGGGAAGGCCATTTTGGAAAGGGTTTCTTTAGAAAGGTGGAAAGGAAAGGTTAAGTATTAGTTGGGGGTTGTCCTCTGTGCACTGGAGGCAACTTCCTCCAACCTTGAACCTCCCCACTCCCTCTCCCCTCTTCCCTCGGCTCTCCAATCCCTCCACATCCTAAAAACCTGGGACTTACCTGTCTCTGGTCACCATCGCTCTTCTCCCTGTGCCTCCTTACAATCCCAGCAGTGCCCACTACTAGGCTCTGGTTCTGCTGGGACTGCTAGAGCTGCTGGCCAATCGTATTGGCTGACAGCCCCCGATGGCAGAGATTTAGGGCCCATCCTGAGCCTCTTCAGGCCGCCTCTAGAGTGTTATCGTTGCGGGCAGGCTTTTTAAAAAGTCTGTACATTTGGGACTGAGTTTTCTTCCAGGAGTGCGAATAATCCACACCCCTCTCCCCATCACTGCCACCCCCCCCACCACTCATAAAATCCAGCCCATGGGCAGAATTTAATGGTCCCCTGCTAGCAGGTTTGCAGGTGTGGGGGGAAGGGGGTGCTGTTAAGTTCCCTGGGTGGTCTCCCCGTGCCCTTCTGCCCGTCCCCAACCCATCTTATGTGCAATTTTATGTGGAGTAAGCGAGACCTAGAGCAGTCCACCACCTTCATGCCAACGGGAGCCCTGAAGTGGCTACAGAAATGTCAAAATGATCTGTCAATCCTTTCTATATCCCCGCTGGATTATTTACCAAAAGTAGTGCTTAACTTAACTATACGTAACAGAATGTTCCAGTAGGGATGCTAGAATTCTTGGACCTGAGAAGGGGAAATTGCCCAGAGTCCCTGCTTCTGATCATAGTCCAGCAACTTAGGTTAGAGAATGTTGATTGAGAGCATGATCAAACTCAGTTACAATGTTCCCCAACACTGTCAACACTTACTGTCTAGATTCACACATTAAAATTATGTTACCGCTAAAAGTATGAGAATGGTCTGAATTATAGGCGTTTTCATATAATTGGTATCTCTGAAACTCTTTGGGCTGTATGCTAGTGGGAAGTTGTGCAGCATTTTGTAAATATAGATTGTCTCAAAAATGAAGAGGTGTAGCTTTATATGAAAAGAGAATATCATTGTGATTGAGAGGGAGGATATTGGTTAGTCAGAGGACCTGAAGGTGTGGAATGTTGCTTGAGCATAAGTTTGATCCATATTGACCCATGGTGTGGATTTGCTCATTTTCTGGGTTGACATTAATATCTTTGCAATGACCATTTGGGTGAATTACTGGGAATGATCAGGAGTAGGCCATTCAGCTCCTCGAGCTGTCCCAGCACTCAATTTTATTCCAGCTGATCTGTAGCTCAACACCATTTACCTATCTTGGTATATATTTGTATATATGTTCCTATATTGCCTCATCTGTGTCATTGATAAATAGAGTGAAAAGCTGAGGCCTCAGTACAAATCTCTAGGGAACACTGTCACACCCTGCCAATTGAAGTACAAATACATTGGGTGGAGGGGTGTGATGAGTGGGTTACTACAGGACTCAGTGTTAAGACCAACTACTCTTCACAGTGTTAGTAAATCATTTGGAAGAATGTATTGATGTCATCGTGTCAAAGTTTTCAGATGAACTAAAATAACTAAGTAATTCTTGCTGCAGGCAGACTTAGGTTGTTGGAGAGTTTAATGTTGAGAAGTTTAAGAGCATAAGAAATAGGAGCAGGAAGAGGCCATTCAGCCCCTTGAGCCTGCACCGCCATTCAAAAAAGGTCATGGCTGATCTGCTTGTGTTTCGAATTCCGCATGTTCATCTACCCCCGATAACCTTTGATTCCCTTGCCTAACAAGAGTCTATCTACCTCTACCCTAAAAAAATTCAACGACCCTGACTCCAATGCCTCTTGATGCAGAGAGTTCCAAAGCTGCACAGGCCTCTGAGAGAGAAAAAAAATCTCCTTATCTCTGTCTTACAAGGGCGACCCCTAGTTTTAAAGCAGTTTTAAGTTTAATTTTAATTTTAAATTCCTCCAGATAGGGTTACAAAATAAGCAATGGAATCAAAGGGAAAATACTGACAAAGACAAATCAAAAAAGGGGCCTGGTAATCAGTGTAGATATCAAGTCCACTTGCTTCGCTGCTGTCAAGTAACCAAATGCGATATCTGGTTATACAAAAAAAGAGAAAAGAGAATGTAGATCAAAGGAATTTATTCTGTAGCTGCACATGGCATTGGTGAAGTTGCAGTTAGAATGATGCTGTGCTGGATAAGGTGCAGGGAGAGTAATTCAGGGGTCGAGAATAAAATGTAAGGATAGACTTACAGCACTAGGACATCTTCATTGGAGGGGAAAAGATTAAAGGGGATACAATGGCAATATTCAAATTAATAAGGCTTAGGAATTTAGAGGATCAGGCAGATATTTGCTTTAGTCCAGGACAGTAAAACAAGAGGACATCAGTGTAAGATGACAAGGGTAGATTGAGGTGGAGTGGAAGAAAGCATTGCTTCAGGAAAAAAAGAGGCTGTTTCTTGAAACAGCTTACCAAGGGAAATTTTAGAATTAAGTAACTTAGATCTCTTTAAGGTCAAATTGAACAAGTATCATTAATATTAAGCGAGTCTAAATCCAAGGGGAGATAATCTCAGGGTAAGAGGTAGGCCATTAAAGACTGAAATGAGGAGGAATTGCTTCGCTCAGAGGGTGGTGAGTCTTTAGAGTTTCCTACCCCAGAGGGCTGTCAGAGCTCAATCATTGAGCATGTTCAAGGCAGAAATCAAAAGATTTCTGGAGATCGATGACATCGAGGAAATTGGAAATAGCGCAGAAATGTGGTGTTGAGGTACATGATCTGCCATGGTCTAATTGAATGGCGGAGAAGACTTGATGGGCTGAATGGCCTACTCCTGTTCTTATGTTCCTAAAGATTTAATTGTCTATAACTGCTAGGCCAGCACTTTTATTGCCCATTCCTAAAAGCCCTTGAGAAGGTGGTGGTGAGCCACCTTCTTGAACTGCTGCGGTACATGTGGTGTAGGTACACTCTCAGTGCTGTTAGGAAGGGAGTTTCAGGAATTATACCCATCAACAGTGAAAGAACGGCGATATATTTCCAAGTCAGGATGGTGTGTGGCTTGGAGGGAAACTTGCAGGCGGTGGTGTTCCCATCCATCGGCTGCCCTTGTCCTTCTAGATGGCAGAGGTCGCAGGTTTGGAAGGTAGTATAGCAGGAGATGGTCCTATGGTAATTTCTAGCCATGGGATTTTCTATGTTTCTATTCACCAGTGGCCTGATGTGTATCACATATGAAATATTGAAAAATGGCACTCACAGTTGCTCTTTGGTTTTGCCTCAAGTCCTTTTCATATGTCCCTCAGCTTGTTCTCTTGGTGTACTTATTGCCTCTTCATTATTATGTTTCCTTGTAGGAATAAGTTGTGGAGCATACAACAATGATCTTTGATTGAAACCTTTGTGGAGTCGCATTGATGAAATGCCCGGCCCCTATCCAGAAATCTGAAGCACTGCTTCAACATACCAACGAAGTGCTTGATGAGAATAACCTTGATGAGCAACCACTCATAAACCTGCCTTTCTGGGTTAAATAATGGGATAGTGTACAGGCAAAACAACAGCATCATTCCAGCTGCCTTGGAAGCAAGACTGTACATAATGTGGTGTGAATTGTCACAAATGAATGCACATAGTATAGAATCCATTCCAATTCAGGTAGCCAATGCCTTTGTGAAATAGAACAATGTATTATTCACTTGCTTGACATATCTTCAGTCAGTTTAATGGCTGAAGTCTCCAGTTGAAACCCAAAATAATCCCAAAGCATAAAAACACTGAGGGGATGCTGTAATTTTACTAGCCATTGGCTTGCAGTGCATGTGAAGGTCTGGTTGGCACATACAGTGCAACTCAGTCAGGACATTATTTGTAATCACAGTTACTACAGAAATTGCTACTCTGAAAAATGTAGCTCTGTGCACCATGACCTGTATATTCTGCTGTTGGGGTACAGACAGACAGGTACAAAGTGCCTTGTGTAGCTGGCCTTCCCAATATCCTTCCATCCCTCCTCTTCCTCCAAATGGCAAATATGGAGATGGATTCTCATGGGAGAGACATTGTGGCTCATTTGGAGCCAATGGAGAAAGGAAAAATCAATCAGCAACACCACTGCAACAGGGATTCCTGAAAACCTGCGTCTCAACAGAGGAAAGAAACAATCAAAATAACTGAGAAATGGCCTCACAATTTAACCATCTTCCTCCTTGGCTCTTGGCACTCAGTGTACAGCTCAATGTCTAGCAATCCTGAATGTCTATTTTATCTGGTGAGTACTGGAAACAGCATAATTGGGAATAAATGACAGAACGTTGTGTGTACATCACCAGTTTGATCTTAGTTATGTGCACCTTCCCATAAGCTAGCAAAAATTATCTCAAATCCAATAAAATCACCAACGCCAATTGAATTCAACACAAAAATGGACAGCGATCAGATGCAATGGATCGCCAACTAATTTCCTGAAAAGTGAGGACCAGGTCGCCATTCAGATGTCAGGAAATATTGAGGTTAAAATCTTCTTATGTGAGAGCTAGGGAGAGAAAGGCACAGTAATCCAAGTCAGTTCTGCCACACTTTGAGTCTAATTAAGAACAGCACAGGGAGAAACTAGAATACATGGGGCATGTCTCTTTCAGTTTGATAATCTAGTGAGGCACAGCACATTAAACCTAAAACAAAACAGCCACAACTGACTATAATAGGTGCTTGAGTAATTTTTATGATGGACTGAGAGATCTCGGGCTAATTAGGTCTTTACTGCAGCAGTATTACCCAAATCAAGATGCTATCAGTTTCCATTTACACAGAATTGAATCAGGATAGATTTCTAGGATGTCTTAATTTCTCTAATTCTGATTCATCTTTTTACTTAAAGAAAATGCAGCAAAATAAAAGAGTTTTACAGATTCCATATGAAAAGAGAAACGTGACCAACTCTCTGTCCCCTATTACAGCACAGAAGCTTCTGAAGCCATTACTTTTGTCTCACAGTTGCTTAAGTTAAAAGTTCTATTCATAAGTGAACATTGATTTTTCTGGAGTGTATCTAGGTACCCGGATCAACCTCAGTGCGCGTTTTGAAATGCAAGTTTTACTTATTACATTTCAAGGCATGCACAATAGTCATACCAGTCACCACTTGATCAATTATCATTTCCTGCAGTCATTTCATGTCACATTAATATCGCAGGGTACAATACATTGCGTACATTATTGAATTTACTTCATCTTTTAGGGAACATGTTTTTTAATACTCAGAGCAATCATCTTCTGCTAATTTGTTGTGTTGAATATTGGAAAAGGTAATTAGAACAAGAATGTTTGAAATCAGATCGTTATGGAAGGTTGGGTCTGAGTAATAAGATTTTTTTAATTTGCATATTCACTGAAGCCTCAATGAAATGAAAACAGTGCTCGTGGCAGCTAAATATTGTGTTGGATCGGTTGAAGTAAGTGGGGCAAATTGTCGGATTTAGGGTGAGTGGGGCAAATTGTCGGATTTAGGGTAATCTATGGGCAGGATTTTACATTGGTTGGGTGGGCTCGGCTGGAGTGGGCAGGAGTGATCGGGAACCCGCCCACCGCCGGCGATCGGCTCCACACCGCCATTTTACGCGGGCAGGCCAATTAAGATCCCCCCCCCCCAACCCCAACATTATACGCGACTCAGGCATCAGCGAGAAGGGGTGGGCGGGGGCTCAATGTCCGCTGGGTCCAATGGTGGCCTGCTGGGCGGTTCAAAAGCGGCTGCGGCGGCCATGTGAAAGCTACCATTGACTCGGAGGACCCTCATTATGGAGAACCTCAGTGCTGAACACGGCAGGCGGGAGGGCAGGTCGTTGGGCAGTCCACCCCGTGTTTTTCCGATGAGTGCCTCACTGCGCCCCTGGAGGAGGTGGCAGCGCGCCGGGATATACTTGTCCCCTGGGACGGGAGGAGGAGGCCTCTCCACTTCACCAAAAATGCCTGGGAGGAGGTGACATCCAGGGTGACCTTTGATGTGGTGAGGCGCACATGGATGCAGCGCCGTAAGCACTTCAATGATCAGCGATCGGGAAGGGTGAGTACTGGTTGGCATGGGATGCTTAGCACAGCAGTTAGGAGCCATGCGTCTAGGTCAACCGGTCGCGGTGAGGTTGGAGTGCCACAGGGAGGTGAGAGTGCAGTGCACGGAGGTCAAAATGTCTGTAATAGCAACCGTTCCACTGCTGTCTCTATATTGATGTGAGCCTCGAATGTGGAATCCCCATTGATAATGGAAAGACGAGGGCACCCTGATCCGGGTGCCAGACATGCACAGTAACAGTGTAACAACTTTAACTAATGACATGTCGTTGTTCTTCCTTTCAGGCTCACCAGAAGCCGTTGGGGTGAGGAGCCTGAAGGCCCGCTGCTCACCCCAGAGGACACAGACGATAGTTTCAATCACCAGCGTCACACCCTCTCAGCCAGGCAGGCATCAGCGCAGATACCAGCACCTTGGTGGGCATTAGATCGTTGGATAGTATCTAGGTGTACAGTGGTGAGGCCGCTTCACACTCGCTTGAGGTGCAGGTGGAGGCAGAGAGTGCCCAGGGCGCCGGCAGTCAGAGGACTGCTGGAGACCAGGAACATGCTCAGTCAGTGGCTGATGATGGGCCTCTGGAGTCTTCCCTGAGGCAGCAGATGCTGGAAGTCCAGCAGGGAGTACGGGAGGATCTGGCGGAGATACATGAGGGAATGCATGCATGGTCTCCGTTGTGGAGGAGTCCATGCGGAGCATGAGCAATGCAATGACCCTCATGGCCGAGCGCACTGCCTGCTCCATGGAGAGAGTGGTGACTCTCATGGAGAGGCTGCTCCAGGAGCTGAATCAGGGCTTCCTAGAGAAGCAAGCCCTCAAACCGGCAATGACCTCAGGTGGTCAGTGTCAGTGTGGGAGATGGATTGGGCACCCAGTATCCCAGCTAGGTGCCTGTCCATCCATGGTGAGCAGGGAGGTCCAAAGTGACCTGACAGCGCACGAGCTGCTTCGTGTCACTGCGGGCTCCTCTCAGGGCGCTCCGGATGATGGCAGCAGCTCCTTCGCTCCTCTGCCAGTGACCACGGCATCCGATGAGGCTGCCACGACTGGGGAGATGCCAGCCATGGCACTGGCTGCTCCCTCCCAGGTGGGGCCAGCACAGGCCCATGGATGTACACTTGCGATGCCATGGCATACAAGGCTATGGGCCTAGTGCTGGAAAATAGGATTAGAACAGTTAGGTACTTGTTTAACCAGCGCAGACTCGATGGGCTGAAGGGCCTTTTTCTGTACTGTAGACCTCTATGACTCAATGGCTCCACAGGCCAGAGGACGCCCGCAAAGGTCATCAAAGCCAACAAGACAGCAGAGTGAGCAGGCTGTCTCCAATGCCAGTGCCAGCGAGGGGGAGCACCTAGACCTAGCACCCGGAAGTGAAAACTTAAAGCACCTTAAGCACAACATGGCTTATCACTGGTGATATTTTTTCCCCCACTTTTACGTTAATTATTAGTAGGTGTGATGGAGAACACCTTTCCATTTAATTTGTTTTACCTATGCCAGGCACCACATCAATAAATGTGTTTGTATTTAACAAGCCTCTGGGCGCTTCATTAGCTGTGCAGGTGCAGGGTAATCCATGATGTTATGAGTGATTTGTTTGTCATTGAACTTTATTGAAATGGCACATAGTGCATGTTGTTCACCAAGCAAATGTTCCTGGCAGGTATCAAGTATGGAGCCTGCAGCCCTGGCATGTGGTGGTGGTTCTTCTTTGGTAGGCAAGCTGAAGGAGCGTTGGATCAAAGCCTCCCGGGTGTCCCTGCCTCCCTGGAGGTTGCCCAGGTCAGGGTCTATCCCCTCAGCGTTCTCCTGACTGTGCTCGACCTTGGATTCACTAATGGACTCATCGTCTGCTGCCAGAGCAGCTGCATCAACATCTTCTTCCTCCACTGCGTCCCCCCTTTCCAGCACCAGATTGTCGAGAGTGCAGCATGCAACCATGATCAATGACACACGATCTAGGAGTATTGCAGTGCGCCCCCTGAACGATCCAGGCATCGCAAGTGCATCTTGAGAAGACCGATGGTTCTCTCCACCGCCCTTGTGGTGCCCTGGCTCCTGTTGTACCACAGTTGGCTTCTGTTCTTGGATGGCGGAGAGCTGTCATGAGCCACCTTCTGAGGGGATAGCCCTTGTCACCCAGCAGCCATCCATCCAGCTGGGCTGGAGCACTGAAGACCCTCGGCACCTGGGAGTGTCTGAGGATGTAGGCGTCATGGGAGCTGCCTGGTTACCTTGCACAGACTTGTAGAATCAGCATCCTGTGATCACACACTATCTGCACGGTCATGGAGTGGAAGCCCTTCCTGTTGATGAAGGCACCGGGTTCACCTGCTGGCACCTTGATGGCCACATGTGTACAGTCTATAGCACCCTGGACACGGGGGAAGCCAGCAATCGCTGCCTAGTGAAATATTGCGATGGTGCACGGTGAGGTAGGGACGCACACCTGACATCACCGTGCGTCATTTTACTTTCCGGTGTGCCAGGCCTGCCCCCACATGCCGAATGTAAACTCCTGCCCCGTGGTTTACAGGGTCCTGTTATATATGGTGTTGTGGGTGATTACAAGTAAGCAGTGGAGTACTCTAGGGGTTTCAAATGACATCACAATCTACTAAAAACGAACGCTTAAATCCTTTATAAATGCCATCTGAACCATAAGATTGAATTAGTATGTTCACTCCCTGTCAGTTATATTTAACATTACATTCAAACTCCAAACTAAAATACGAGCAGTGGTTATGTAGTTTTGAAGCGAGGTGAACTGAGGGCTGGAGCTGTTGTGACATCACAAAAAATCATGTCACATGATCCGTGAAAATATTTGACCGAAATCGAGAAAAAGAACAAAGATGTTTATCTGAAGTAGTTTGGGGGGAAATGGCTCATTGAGAAAACAAGGAATTAGCCGGAATGGGAGGACGTGGATTTTAGTGCCTGAGGTTTCCCACAGACCAACAATAATTCTCAGCTGATATCAGAATAAGATTATTATATTAATGTACATTAACCCCTTGTTCATTTAACCCCTGCTGAATCTTGAACAGGGCAGACCTGACACATGACCTGTCCTTCGCTGTCCAATTTCTGTGAGGGGGTCTAACATAAATGTAAAGCTCCTCAGTTACTAACTTAATGCCTATTTTAGGTGGCTGGTGATTACAGATCAGACATTTTTCATGCTTGCTTCATGACATACAGCATTAATTCCTGAAAGTGGCCCTTGGGCCATTCTGCCCCAAGATGTCTACACTGATGACATAGAATTACATAGAAGGTACAACCGAGAAACAAGCTATTCGGCCCAACCAGTCCTTACTGGTCATCATGTTCCACCTCCACTTCACCTAACTCTATCAACTTAACCCTCTGCTCCCTTCTCCCTCACATGCTTGTCTAACTTCCCCTTAAATGCATCTATCCTGTTCACTTCAACCACTGCCTGTGCACTGATGTTTTCCACATTCTCACCATCCTCTGTTTAAAGAATTTTCTCCTGAATTCCCCATTGGATTTCCTAGTGACTGTTTTATATGGATGGCCTCTATAGCTTTACTTTTCCCCACCATTGGAAATACCCACCCTGTGTTCACTCTATCAAAGTCTTTTAGAATTTTAAAGACCTCTACTGGGTTATCATTCAGACTTCTCTGTTCAAGAGAAAAAGAGACCCAACCAATTCATCCTTTCCTGATGGGCTTAACCTCATTTTTCTGGTACATTCAAAAAATCTTTTTGCACCCTCTCCATCCTTTTTATAATTTGGTGACCAGAACTGTACACAATACTCCAAGCACAGTCTAACAAATGTGATAAAAGTTTGGTATAACGTCTTTACAATTCTATTCCTCTAGAAATAAACTCTAGTGCTTGGTTTGCTTTTTTAAGGCCTTACTGACCTGTATTGTTACCTCCTGTGATTTGTGTATTTATACTCTCAAGTCCCTTTGCTCCTCTACCTCATTTAGATTCTTATTTTACCAGTAATGTCTGACTTCTTTATTTTTCTGACAAAATTATAATACTTACCTTCGTTGAAAGTCATTTGCCAATTATATGTCCGTTCCTCAAGTTTATTAATGCCTCCTTGTAAATTGTTGAGCGCTCCTCAGTACTGACCATCAGGGTGCAACATAAGGTGCAGCCCCTATTCTAAGGTTCACTGCATAGCTGTTGTCTGCAAAGAGACCTCACTACAAACAAAGGACACACTGCTGAAATCATAAGAGCAGTCGGACATAAGTGACAAGGAGAACTTAGTTGCCAAAACACTAACATAGCATCGGAGTTTGGTGCTGCAGGAAGTTACCAGAGGGGAGTGGCATAGTGGTAGTATTGACTGGATGAGTAATCTAGAGACCCAGCGTGATTCCCTGGGGACCTGTGTTCAAATCCCACCATGGCAGATGGTGAAATTTGAATTTGATAAAATCTGGAATTAAGAATCTGATGATGACTATTGCTAATTGTTGTAAAAGCCCATCTGGGAAAGAAATCTGTCATCACTACCTGGTCTGGCCTACATGTGACTCCAGACCCACAGCAATGTGGTTGACTCTTAAATGCCCTCTGAACAAGGGCAATTGGGGATGGGCAATAAATGTTGGACTAGCCAGCAACAACCACATCCCATGAATGAATAATTTAACAAAATACATTCCAATGAGTATCAGAGCTATTTTTATTAAATTTGGATATGGAGACTTGCCTTATAATTCCAACCATCCTATAACATTGTTCCTCAGTGACATGCGAAGCCCGTTGATTACTAGTTTGATTAGTGGGTATTGATTCACTGACTTAGAACATGACTTGTATTGGTCTGCAAGAACATTTGGCAGCACATAGGTCCCATAGGTGGAGATTTGAGGCGCACTGTCACGATCCAGTTTGAAAACAGTCAAGAATTGTCCAACTGTGACATGTCTGGTTGAATTCTGGTTGATAAGCTGCAGAGACAGAAGTGATGATCGAATATGCTGTTCACTCTTCACACCAGCGAGTTGGTAAGGAAAAGTCAAAGGAATCAGGAAAGGTTGACCACATTATCTCAAAGAGAACCATGGTATTGGTGGATTGAACAATGCAAACTGACTTGGTGATTGATTTTGCCACAAAGTGCATTAATCAATTTTGCTATGATGTATGAATCAAGATGTGAAGAGAACTGCAAACCATGGGAGAGGAGAAGGGTGCACTGTGCCTCATGAAAAATGTTTAAAGGCATTCAGTTCTTTATCCACCAGCTTAGTGTGCGGTGAACAAACCCAGACCTGGGCACAGTATTCTGCAATTGACAAAAGTGTAACAGGAGAACAGTGGAAGCATTTGTAATCCAGATAAAACTAGCAAGTTTGATGGTCAGGTTATTAAGGCTGTGATTTTCTGAACAGTTTTCAGTAGATAGCTTTTGTGGTTTAGTAACTAGTCAAGGCCTCAGAAAACTGGATGGGCATCATGTTTGAGGAGTTCACCGTTTAAGTTGACAGTGAGTTTAAGAGAGGCGCTAGTATTGTGGAAGTGAATGATGGAGGAGCCAGTCTTAAGTTTCAAGTGTCAGAACTGTCCCAATTCTTCAACCTGCAATTAAAATAGCTTTCCCTAAAGCACCTCCTCCTATATGTTCTTCAAGTACCATCTATTGCCATTTTTTCACTAGACCCCTGCTCTATTCTAACTATCTATCCCAATCCAGTTCAAATCAAAGGCAGCACATTTATTGCAACCCAAGCATCCAGTGGAATTCACTTATGGTGGCTACTACTCAACCACCCTGTCCGGCAAGAAGTAATTGCTGAAATTGTGAGGGCAGAAGGCCACCATGTGATGTCCATTCCAATACAACCATATATAGTCAGCCACACAAAGTGTTGCACTGTCCATCTGGTGCTATGTGCTTTGTGGCACATTTGTCATCTGTGTAGGTAAGCTTAATGGACTTGATATGGTATTGTCCTGAGAACCATCCACTTGATCCATGACCATTGCAAGCAATCCTATGAGCTAGGCATTCCCTCTACATGGCCACTGATTTGCCTATAGTGGAATTTTGAGTAGCTATGAAATCTATGGATCCTGGCATGTTAAAGCTAGAGAAAAGTGTGTCTTTGAGGTTGGAATGCAAGCAGTCTGAACATTCATGAGAGGTGTTCCAACTGTACCTTTAGCCAGTAGATGCAATGCACTCCATTGCAGACTGTTGCACAGTCAAATTCATTCATTATTGTACAGATCTTCCATGTGACTTCCAAGACTCACAGAGTATTTTGCACAGGTATGAGTCACACATAGAGACAATCCTACTCGGACACCATTTGTAAGCAGGTCCTGAAAGGTCTCCAATTTCTTACTGTTGCAGGAGAGTCACTGGATCTTTGGCAGCAAGTATCTGGCCTTGTGAGCCAACACCATTTGCTGTTCCTCACCTAAGCACTGAGACTCACTTTGTCCTTCCTCTTCAACTGAGGGATCTAGATTCTCTGGGCTGTGTGTCACTGTGCTGATGCTTGGCAGAGATGACGATTGTGACAAATCAATGCAAGGTGTAGATTTGCTCTCCAACAATGGCAGTGACTAGATCCTATTTAGTTGTTTCTGGGGAAAAAGGAGAAAATGTCAAAATTAAAGTGCGTTAAAGCTTTACTCCATTGTGTGGTGTTTTCTGTGGTCTTATTGTATTCATTGTGTGCCTTGTGTTACTATTTAGTAAGAAACATGACCCGATGTGAGTGTTATTGAATTAGCCATAAACTGAGAGAAACCTTTGGCCTTGCTGACCTCCACTCCCAATATGGTCTCTCACAATAATCTATAATACAGTCACCTGGACTGGGGGCAGAGACTTTTACTGGTTAGGATTCCTACCTATGCAGTACTTTTCCAAATTATTAAAAATCATCTCAACCTGCAAGTAGAATGGTAAAGACACAACATAAATGTATAGAGTACTGACAATATTAAATAGCTGCACAGGTCCAATGGCAGACTTGCTGCTTCAAATAAATAGACATCTCCGTGCTAGGCTGGCTTGAAATCTTCACCATGTGAACTGCTCGAGGAATTGTTGCTGTTCATTCAGTTTATGATAAATATTTCATTACTGTACCTTTCTCATTTGTAAGTATTGTGAAAAATATCTTGTTCATGGCTCATGTTACTATTTTAGAGGTAATGTTTAGTTCTGAGAAGATTGTTGTTGTGAATTAGGTAAAGTAACTGAAATGTTGGGCTTTAAAAATTGCCAGAACACCTAAAAGAAAATGGCAGATCAGAAGTTTAGCCTTGTTTGTTTAATAGAGTCAGAATAAAAGAGGAGCTGCCATAAAACAGCAGATGGGCTTACTTAGCTGGAGAACCGGAGATGTGATGTTTACGCTGCTTGCAAAGAAGTGAAGTCCAGAGAGATGTTTTGTTTTAGGAGTTAGAGCTAAATTAGTTTAAAAGCATTCAGTGAACCCTGAAAAGTCAAATCAACATGGAGATGGGTGGAGCTTAAGGATGGTGAGCAGCCATTGAGGCAGTCTGAGTTAGAGTGGCTATTGAAGGAATTCAGAGGTTAAATATTCACAAGTGAAGAGTTGAAAACCCTCATGAGGGAAACAGAATTTTAATGAGATTGTGACTCACAGTGGTCACTGACATCTGGATGGGTTGCTGAAAAATTCATGGCATCTGTCTTGGTCACATCTGCCATTTAATGTGCAATGTGGTGTGTTCAACCACAATTTACCTGTTAATTATTATTTACCTCTTAATTCTCAATGTTAGATTATAAGATAGACATTGTAGGTTGTTTTACTTTTCTGACTTTGTATAGTAAATATTATTTGATTTGTTTTAAACTGTGGAATCTTGTGGCTTTATTCTCTTAGTCAGTAACTGGGATTTCAAACTTTGTCTACTTTAACCAAAAAGTTACTGGTCCCTAATCAAATTGTAACAGTATCTTTATTCATATTAAAGGTGTGTTGTCTTCATTCATGCCCATTCATATTGCACTGGTTGACATTTTGATGTTGGTTTTCATAGAAAAACAAGAAAGGATGACAGGTTTGATTTTCATGCATGTTCATTAATGCCAGGTGTCTGCTTTAGCCATTTTTTTTTTCCAAACCTGCACTCCTCTTGCCAATATCCAGCCAATCCTCTAGTCTCATGAGCCAGTATTAACACACTCTGATATATCTATCTATGTTTGCTACACCAAAGTTTCTGCAGGGGAATGGGTAGCCATCCGATATAGGAATATAGGACTGTGAGGAGGCCATTCATCCCCTCAAGCCCATTGTGCCATTCAATTAGATCAAAGCTGATCTGTACCTTGCCATTTACCCACCCCCGGTTTCAGGTCCCTGAATACCTTTGCCCAACGGAAATTTATCAGTCTCAGTTTTAAAATTTTCAGTTGACCTTGTTAACTATGAGAGAGAATTCTAGATTTCCACTAGCCACTGTGTGAAGATCCATATCACGTATTCTGCTACTCTAAAGGCATTTTCTTTGTCACTTATGCATCACGATATGGTGAACTGCCAAGCTAACAGGCACTGCATTGGACCATTCTACTTAGCAACATTAAAAGGTGTTGGCCATGTTTTACTGATCCTTGTGCTCTATTGGTTGCCCTGTTACAGTATACACTATGTCACAGATTAAAAGCCAATAAAATTGCAGGTTCATGAGTTTGTATAATTAGATAGAAACAACTTGTCCAACCCTCTCAATACGTGAAGAGTAATTTCCATCCTTCTGCATTTCATGTGTAGTTAATTCTACAGCACCTGTAGTGATGTGTGAAACATACAGCTGATTAAAGCTTGTGGCTGAAGCTGCCCTATTCATTATAACCGCAGTCAGAACTTAAGAGCAAGCGGTGCATTTTTTTTAAAAGCGAGAAATTTAGATCTTCAAGTTTCTTCATGGGAAGCAATCGAAATTACAAGTTGAATAAGATTCCACATAGGTATTGAGGATTAGACAGAAGCGATTTTAATCCGGTCGCCTAGTGGGAATTGGATGGATGGTTAAAATTAACATAGACGATTTAGTGCTCCTTTCCCACCAGCTGTCATTTTAACTGCATTTTTAGTCAGCCAATGGTGGAGTCCTCATGAATAAACGTCAATCAGGGCTGTGATACAGTTAGCCGCCAGATGCCATTTTGCAACAACAACTTGCATTTCCATAACACCTTTTAATGTAGTAAAATGCCCCAAGGTGTTTCGCAAGTGTGTTACCAAACACAATTTGATACCGAGTCAGACAAGAATATATTAAGGTTGTTAAATGTATAATGTCTTAAAAAAATGTAAGGTATATTTTAATGCAAAATAACTGAAAGCCTCACCCGGAACCCAATCTGCCAGTGAAAACTAATGAGGTTTATCACTCAGAGCCACCGAAGCAGCATTTAAAGTTGCATAACATTCAGAACCTGTTTATTTTGTATCTGCACTCATAGTTTTTTCTCTTTAGGGAACAGCAGGAAAGCGTTGGAAGGATTAGCAGGCTGATTATCCATCTTTTGAACAGCAGTATGGATGATCTTTCCATGGCCAACAATTCTTGGAGTGGAACAAAAGCAAAAACTCCTGGAAAAGCTCAGCAGGTCTGACAGCATCTGCGGACGGAAGGACAGAGTTAACATTGAGTCCGGATGACTCTTCTCCGGAGCTGACTGTTGGAGTGGGACTTAAACCCAGAGCTTCTGGGTCAGAGACAGGGTGCTACCGACTGAGTCACAAGAGCACTTTTAGGATCTGTGTACCACTGCACTGTTATTGAATTAGCGGGAGAGGTTCCAGCTGCCAGACTGCTTCTTTCTGATGATTTAGTTGATTAGGTATCCTCACTAATCACTATCTGTTTTATTACGAATGGTATTATTGTTAGCTTTATTTTGATTCAAAAGCAGCAGCAACAGCCTCAGCAATCTGCCTGAGCAGCAGACAGCAGGTGAGGGTAGGAGTCCAATACTTACATCAGATAATCCAGCTGCTGGCATGTCCAAGACTGCTAATCCTTCAACCACCCTTCTGAGAAATGATTCTGACATTTAACTGCTGCAGCATTTTAAAGGTAGCACCAGATCAGTATTCCCCTGCTTCCCAATGGCAGTATTCAAATGAATGGCTGTCTTCTGACCTCTTAAACAGCCTTGAATGTCTAAGACATTCTTGAAGGCAACTGTAGTTTGTTGCAGTGATGCTATATTGGTAAGGTGGTTAGGGGCTGTCCTGTCACAAACTCGATAACTGGGAGAGAATCCAGGTCTATAACCAGCACAAAATTGTTTACATCCATTCTTCAAGCATGATAAGGGAAGATTAACAAAGATACTGGAGGGAGAAAGGGATAGAAGGTTATGCTGATAGAGTCAGATGAACTAGGGCAGGATCAGTCTAATTGGGCCAACTGGCCTGATTTGGTACTGTCATTTCTTGTAAGTCCGTGTTTGGAACCAGGAAGGATGCGCCTGTGGGATCGATGTGGACATTCTGCTGTGAGTTGCCACTTGCTCCATGACAGGCCAATGTAGGGGTCATCATTCTTCTATGATCCTTCCCATCACAGGAATTTTCATGGCAACAAGGAGAGAAAGCATTGATGTCGGGAATGTCCAGGGGCTCTCTCTCTCTCCCTCGACTGACGTAACTTTAGTGGAAGCCTTAATCAGGATTTCTGCAAAATTAAAGCAGCAGAGCAGGAGAAACCAAGAGGAAACTTCTGCCATAACAGAAACCAGCTTCTCTGTATAATACAGACACATTTATTAAGTTACATGAATGCATAAGTTTCTTCCTTCTACTTAGGCAACCATGATTTTTACAGTTCTCGAAATACATAGACATGTTTTAATGCTACTGGTGATGTCAAAAGAATTAAAAACAAAATACTGCAAGTGCTGGAAATATGAAACAAAAAGCAAAAAAAAAAGTGCTAGAAACCACTTTGGAGGAGAGAGAAACAGGGTTAATGGGGGGGATGTGGTAGTTGGGGGTGGGGGCAGTGAAAGTCAGGAAAATCTACATCCCGCATAAACCACGTGAAATCTCTCCATTTCCAGCTTTCACTGAAGCAGGAAGGGGGTTGGGCAGCCAACTGGATCCAAAGAGATGGGTTGCAAATTTGAATGATGCCCTAAGTCTCAGTTTCTTGCAGTGTTTGGACTTTCACTGCTGTCAGCTGGGTTTCTCAAGCCTTGTGAAAACCAGCAGCTTCCTCAAGGCAGGGACTTGGTGGAGTCAGAAGATAAATGCCCTTCACGCTTACCCACTGGATCAAGATGACTGCCTGAGGAATCTCTGTGTTCAGGGCACACCCCCAAAGTTGTCTCCCCCGCCCCCCACCCCCCCCAACCCCACCAAATCCTATGACAACACCCTCGCCCTGACTCTGCCTCCGCTTCCCTTCCTCACAAGGATTCCTGTCAACCTTCAAGACCCAGCCTCTTCTCTCCCCCCCCGCCACAACCACTCCCCCACCCCGCCCCTACCACCCCAATCCCCCCAGCCCAAAAGCAAAATACAGCAGATGCTGGAAATCTGAAATAAAAGCAGAACCTGCTGGAACTACTCAGCAGGTCAAGCAGCCTCTGTGAGAAAGAGGCCCAGAGTTAACGTTTCAGGTTGATGAGGAGCGAGAAATGGAATTGGCTTTGAGCAAGCGAAAGGGGAGAGGTGGAGAGAGAAGAGCAAAAGGGAAGATGTGTCATAGGGTGGAGGGCAGGTGAGATTCACTGATGAAAGGCTTTGTGGTAACGGGTAGCGAAGCAGAAAATGTGTCCAGATGAGGTGTGAATGGCAGGAAAGCAGCCACCATCCCCCCAAGCCCTGGGGTCAGGGGTTCCTTCTGCTCATTTCCCCCTCCCCAGCATAGTTGTCCCCCCAAAACCCTGATCAAACCCTGGTGAAAGTGCCATCTTATCTGCTGCTGCCATAGTCAGGGACCAGCTTCCCACCCATGGGAGGCGGGGGGTGGAGGGGGGGTGGTGGTGACAGGACCTAAACAGTGGTCCCCCACCACCACCACTACACCACCCCTCCCCCCAGCCCTCTGACCCTGCAGGCCAGGTGAGTGACAATTCCTTCCAACATTTCAGTTCGATGACCTCCCATCAGGTCAAAAATAATTTAACTTGTGGTTCCTTATCTCTTAAATATTAAAGCTTTACTCAATTCTAAGCATTAAAAATGATGGTTTCCTCATTTTCTGTTATATTAAACAAATTCTTGGCAAAATCCTGAAGAACTACAGAATAAAATCAGTATGCTTAATGGAAGAAACTAAAACTTACGATTATTAGATATGAATGATGCAAGGAGTGTGCAGTTCCATTTTCCAAAACGGTATATTTGGTGCAATATCTGCAATATTATAGAAGCTGTGCACTTGGGCAGTGACATTTAGAAAAGATGCATAAGCCCAGACTGGATTCACCACTTTCAAAATAAATACTGACATTCTATTAGCTTTTTACCGAATCACCATTTATTATGCTTGCCTCAATAACCTACAGATGCCCGTCTGGAACCAAAGTGATATTCTCTTTTTCCTGTTTACATTAGGTGTTGAGTCATAAAAGCTGACCTGTTACTAAAAGCAGCAAAATGAACATGCAGTGGATGTTGTAAACTTTAATTGTTAGGTAATGGGGCATCAATCCTTCTTGAGAGCTGCTTTAAATTCAGCTCGATGGAAATACAACTGGTCTAATTCTTACCTCTGTTTGTTAGCGTGGAATATCAAATTCCTTTCTCTGTTGGAAAGTATTATCTTACTTAAAAGTAATAGCTTATATTAATTTTCTCTACTTAGTAAGGGATAGAAATCTTATTGATTATGAGTTTGTTTTGCAGACAGTGAGCAAAGAATGGTGACTCATAAATTAGCATACCAGTCCCTGCTCTGCTTTTTCCACATCACAAATGTCAACTCAGTCTTAACCAAAAAAAAAACAGAACTTTTTCAATAAGTTTATTGCAAAAACTTTTTTAAGGAGTCTTGATAGAGAAAGTAGTTTTCTACCCTCACTCACTCTCAATGCGCAGATTTAACATCCTGCAACTCACAGGTGAATTCGTCCCTTACTATTCCAATCCTTCACTTTAGAGCAGCATGTTTAACTGCACGACTGCGATACTCCAACTCTTCCTTCTCAAGCCTCAAATGCCCATCCTTCCACACGAGGACAAAGCAAATAGTTCAAAGACACCCTGAAGCTCTCCTTGAAACGCAACGGCACTGGCATTAATGATTGGGAAGAGCTTGCTGTCAATCGTTCAGAATGCCGACAACTTGTCCATCAAGCTGTGTCATGCTTTGAGTTACAACTCCTTAATAAGGCAGAGCGGAGGCAGAGAAGGGAAGAAAAGGAAGCAAATTCTGCATTCCGGATCCCACCATCACGTGGGATGTCCAGCCCCATGTGACAAAGATCTGTGGGTTGAGAAGCGGCCTGTTCAGTCACATGAAGATCTATGGCAGAAACTCGCAATCCTGAGTAGATGTCATTCTCGAGGGACAGCCAGCCATGACAATGTCTTAGTGGAGGGGGGGTTGTTCAAAGTGTTGGGTTACAATACATTTAGTTTAACAGACCCATAGAAATCAAAGGAGAAAGTGACAAGCGGAAATATGAAAAGGTTAGGAAAGAAGCAAAGAAAAAAGGAAGACAAAGAGAAACTATGAAATTCAATCAAGGATCAAGGAATACAGAAAGAAATAGTAAATTATTCTACTGACAGGCAAATAACAAAATAAATTTCAGGATAGGAATGAGGCCACTAAGGATAAACTCACAAGGGCTGACAGTGAAAAGATAGAAATATTAATTAATTGCTTTGCCTTAGTATTTACCAGGGACATTAACGTTGTAGGCATGACATTATTGGAGAGAACTAAAACATTATAATGACATTTAAAATAGAAAGGAGGGAGATAATTGATAAATTTATCAAACTTAGTGGATAAGACTCTTGGTCTGGATGGGTTGTATCTGTGCATACTTAAAGAAGTTAGGGAAGGGTTAGCAGAGGCTCTGTTGCACATATATAAAAAGCATTAGGAAATGGGGTAGTACCAGAGCACTCTATATGTATATTCTATATTTAAAAAGAAAATATAACAAGTTCAAGGAAACAATAGATGAATCAGATTAATGTCAGTGGTAGGAAAGATCATTGAACTTTTACTCAAGGATGAAATGGAACAACATCTAGAAACTGAAAATATAATAAAGCATGGCACGAATTTCAAAAGAAAGAGGTTAGGCTTGACCAACCTTGGTAAATTCTTTGAACAAGTAACAAAAAAGGATGGACACGGATGATGCAGTGGAAAAAAATATATTTGGATTTTCCAAAGGTGTTCAATTAAGTTAAGGGTGATTAATCAATTAATGCTTAAAGTCTGCACTGCAATGCCTGTGAGTGTGGTGGAGGCAGGTTCAAATGAAGCATTCAAAAGGAGATTAGACTGTTATCTGAAAAGGAAAAATATTTAGCGTTATGGGGAGAAGGTGGGAGAATGGCACTAAGGGAATTGCTCATTCGGAGAGCTGGTGCAGACACGATGGGTCAAATGGCCTCCTTCTGCAATGTCACAATTCTGTAATTCTGATTCTGTGATACGGTAGGTGTAGTAATCTCATGACTCAAGTCAGAACATGTGGAGTAAAGGGACAAATAGCAAAAGGTCTCACTAGCTGGCCACAAACCAGATAAACATACACTAGGGGGTTGAAGGTAGTTAATCAGATTGGCGAATTATGGGAAGTGGTGTTCCATTAGGGTCGGTGCTTGGATCGCTGTTGTTCACATAAACTACTTGGACTCAGGAAACAGAAGTACAATGTCAAAATTTGCTCCAAATTGGCGGATATTGTAAATACAGAGGAGGACAGCAACAAAATACATGAATAAACTTAAAGGACAGTGCACAACTGACAAATTAATGGCAATCATAGGTTTACATTTTGGTAGGAAGAATAAGAACTCCACATACCCTTTGGAAAGTAAGTAACTAAGTATGGTAGAGGAACAGAGGGATCTGGGATAGAAATACAGCAATCACTAAAATTATCAATGCAGTTTAATAAGGTCATTAAAAAAAAACAAACAAAACACGGGTTAGTTTCTCAGGATAAAACTGAAAAGTAGAGAAGTTATATTAAAGTCTGTATCAAGCCATGGTTAGGCCACACTTGGAGTACTGTGAACAGTTCTGGCCTCCATGCTGGAAACAGATTATAAAGGCACTTGAGAAGGTGAGAAAAACAGATTTCCTAGGATGATACCAGGTCATATCAGGAAATATTGAAAAGGTGTGTGTTTTTTCCAAAAAAAAAGTGAGGGTTGGCTTGATAGAGGTCCTTATGATTGTGAAAGGATTTGAGAAGTTAGATTTGGAGAAAATATTTCCTCTTGTTGGCAAAACCAGAACTAGGGACCATTAATATAAAACAAAAACAGAAAATGCTGGAAAAACTCAGCAGGTCCAACAGCATCTGTGGAGAGAGAAACAGAATCAATGTTTTGAGTTCATATGACCCTTCTTTGAAGAGGAGTCATACGGACTCGAAAAGTTAACTCTGTTTCTCTCTCCACAGATGCTGCTGGATTCGCTGAGTTTTTCCAGCATTTTCTGTTGTTGTTTCAGATTTCCAGCTTCTGCAGTATTTTGCTTTTATCTTATGACCATAAGACCATAAGACATAGGAGCAGAAATTAGGCCATTCGGCCCATCGAGTCTGCTCTGTCATTCAATCATGGCTGATAAGTTTCTCAACCCCATTCTCCCGCCTTCTCCCCGTAACCTTTGATCCCCTTACCAATCAAGAACCTATCTATCTCGGTCTTAAAGACACTCAATGACCTGGCCTCCACAGCCTTCTGTGGCAATGAATTCCATAGATTCACCACTCTCTGGCTAAAGAAGTTTCTCCTCATCTCTGTTCTAAAAGGTCTTCCCTTTACTCTGAGGCTGTGCCCTTGGGTTCTAGTCTCTCCTACTAATGGAAACATCTTCCCCACATCCACTCTATCCAGGCCTTTCAGTATTCTGTAAGTTTCAATCAGATCCCCCCTCATCCTTCTAAACTCCATCGAGCATAGACCCAGAGTCCTCAAACATTCCTCAAATGTTAAGCCTTTCATTCCTGGGATCATGACCGTGAATATAAGACAGTTAATACTAAAACCAGTAGGAAATTCAGGAGAAATATCTTCATGCAGATAGTGTTTCCAAGGTGGTAGACACTAACACAAAGAATACTTGAATTGACCAACATTGATGCAGAGAAAGGAATAGGAGGAGAGGTTGATGGGGTTAGGTGAAGAAGGGTGGGCGAAAACTCCTGTGGGGCATAAAGATGGGCATGACCCAGGAGAACCAAAATGCCTGTTTCTGTGCTGTAAGTACTACATAATACTTGGTAAGAGAAACAAAGTATGTCCGCATTATCATTTAAATCTTGGTCTGAAGTGGAAAAGGGTATTGTTTAGTCACAACTATTGTAACTTAATCAAACAAGTTAACACAAATTTAAATGTTTGCCCCTGCTTTAGAACATTAGATTTTCTTCATTATTTAGCTAATGACTCACGTGAGAACTGATATAAAAAAATCGATGACTTAGAAATTGAATCACGGTGGTCCAATATGTTGGGCAGTGAGTGCACACTCACAGACCAGAAATCACCACTCCCCAGCTAAATAAAAAAGGTCATTGCAATGCAGGAGTGCCAAGGTAAGGCACCCCTTCACATAATTTCCACACAGATATTCAGGAGTCTACCTTTGCATCAGCACTGTTATTTCTTCTCTTCCTCACTAACCATAGCTACTCACAAGTCAAAAATAAAACAAAAAATTGCATTTATATGGTACTGTCCATGACTAAAACATTACACTGAGGCCCCGTCTGCCCTCACCGATGGATACAAAGGATCCCATGGCACTATTTTAAGAAGAGCTAGGGAACTTTCCCCAGGTGTCCAGGGCATTATCTATCTCTCAACCAACACCATTAAAACAGGTTGGCTGGTCATTATCTCATTACTGTTTGAAAGTTCTTGCTCTGTGCAAATTGGCTGCAGCATTTGCCAACGTTCAACAGTGACCACACTTCACAAGAACCCAATTGGCAATAAAGGACTTTGGGACACTCGGGAATCATGAAAAGAGTTATATAAATGCAGATATTTTCTTTTCTTTCATTAAAACCTGGAAAAAAAAGGCAAGGATCAGTATGTTGTATAATTGGTCATTAAAAATCAGTATGAGTTTGGAACCATTTGTGATTCATGAAGGTAGCCACGTTTTGTGAAGGAGCCCGTGGTGAGACATGAAAACAGGCTGTACTTGGCTGAACCTTACAATCTATAAAAGCTCAGTGTTCTCCTTTACTGTTTCCAAAGGTTCATGTAGAAAGTGAAGACTGCAGTTTCTCCCTATCTACTCTGTCCAGATCCCTCATGATTTTGAACACCTCAGCTAAGTCTCTTCTCAACCCTCACTTCTCTAAGGAGAATAACCCCAGTTCCTCCAATTTATACACATAACTGAAATCCCACACCCTTGAAACGACTCTCATTAGCCTTACCTGCATCCTCTCATGCCTTCACATCCTTCCTAAAGTATGGTGCCAAATACTCCAGTTGAGGTTGTACCAATATATTAGAAAGGCTCACCATAAATACCTTTCTTTTGTATTCCATGCCTCTATGTATAAAGCCCAGAATCTAATATACTTTTTTTAACAGCTTTCTCAACCTGTCCTGCCACCTTCAATGATTTCTGCACATGTACCCCCAGGTCCTTCTGCACCTTTACCTTCTTTAGAATTGTATCTATTTTTTTTATTGCCTCTCCTCATTCTTCCCACCAAAATGTATCACTCCACACTTCCCTGCATTAGATTTAATCTGCCACATGTCCGTCCATTCCATCAGCCTGTCTATGTCCACCTGAAGTCTATCACTCTCCTCTTCACAGTTTACAATGCTTCCCAAGTTTTGTGTCCAACATTGCAAATTTTGAAATTGTGCCCTGTCATTAATATAGATCCAAAATACTCTCCCTGGGATAACTTCACCTGCTGCCAAAACTGTTTTCACCGTTACTGTTTCCTCTTACTCAGCCCACTTTGTATCCATGCAGTTCCTGTCCTTTTTATTACATGGGCTATTCCACTCTGTTGACAAGCCTGTTATGTTTATCATTAAGCTTTTGCAAGTCCATGCACACCATATCACCCATGTTGCCTCATTACCTGTCTGTGTTGCCTCAGCAAAAAAAATCAAGCTGGTTGAACAGAATTTGCCCTTAACAAATTTCTGCTGGCTTTCCTTAATTAATCAATATTCGTCCAAATGGCTATTAATTTTATCCCTAAAATATATTCAAACATTTCTGTGCAGTTTTCAGGCGCCGAAAGTGACAGCACTTTAGATTAAGTGTAGCACAAGTCTCTGAGAATTTTTTTTTCACTGTAAATCCAATCAATACCAAACTCTAGAAGTAAAGCCAGGAGGTCTGGGGACTCTCAAGGCTGAAACTCCTTAGTTATGTCAATATCTGGTAACTTTGGATCACAATGCTCTTAAATATATTGGCATTTTACAGGTGTAAATGCAGAAATCTTTTTCTGTCATATTCTTCTGGTCTGTCTTACACTCTTGATTTCTTTCTCTTGTATGTCTGTCACTCAGTTATTATTGCCATGTCTGTCATGCTATTCTTCTATTGACATCTGACTTGTAATTTTGTTCTGTACATTTCTTGCATGTTCTCCTTTAATGATGTATCAATATCTACCTCTTATCTTTTGCAGCCTATGAGAAAAAGAGAAATACAACGCGTATTGAGGTTTGGGAAATGGAAAGGTGTTGCAACATGGGTGGTGGAAAGAAAAGATGCTGCTAAGGTCCAAAAGGACTGGCTAGGTGGGGCAGCTATAGGCTGATAAAAGTAAGGGATTTGGGTTGGATTTTGGGCAGATCTAGACAAAGCTGGGATGACGTGGGAAAGAATGGGAGGGGAGATGAACCTTGATGTAATTATGGGGAGAGAGGGGCCGGGATTTTGAATCCTGGGTCACTAACCCAGCAGCTGGATCAGTTCCAGGTCCCGATCTCGCATGAATTGTTCCAGGCGAGGTCAAAATCCTGGAACCCCCTCCCTAACAGTGCGGTGGGTGTACCTACACCACTGGGACTGCAGCGGTTCAAGAAGGCAGCTCACCACCACCTTCTCAAGGGCAATTAGGGATGGGCAATAACTGTGGCCTAGACAGCAACAACCACATCCCATGAAAGAATAAAAAAAGGCACGCCCTAATCCAAGGCCCTATCTCCCCTTTCAAGTGGACAAAGGTTCCAGTCACCATCTGAAGGGGAGTAGAAGAGTTCCCCCATTGGTCACAGCCAACACTTATTATCACATTGCAGTTTATAAATTGGCTGCCATGTGTTAGCATTGACTATGCTTTAAAAAATTCCATTGGCTGTAGAGGGTTGAAATGTCCTGTAATTGTGAAAAATGCTATTTACATGCAAATTCACTCTTCCTTTACTAGCTCATTCAGGATTGGTACTTAATGATTTTACTGAAATGCTTTTAATTCACGCACATCTACCAAACAGATTTTTGATAGGTAACAATAGGAAAAAAATACTTATTTTAGCCAGTCACTATTTTTTTCCCTTACAGTTGTGACATTTTAATATGCAGCATCCCAAGTTGTGACTTTGTTAAGGCATGATGTCTCGATTGCTAGGCTCGGAGATGTTGCTTTTGAAAGATACAGTGTATGGTGAATGTATAATTCTTAATTACGGATTGTCAAAACTTTATTTTAGATAATCTTAGCATTTTTTAAAACTTATTAAAACTTTTCCAATGACTCCAAGAATTAGAGACCTTGGGCTGGATGTTCCCATCCTGACATGGGGCTGAAGTGCGTCACGTGGGTGGGACCTGAATCCAGGATTCCCTACCCCATTTCCGGCTCCAGAAATTTTCAGCAGCGCTGGATTAGAGGGTTGGTTGGGAGCCCACACATTGATGTTCCAACATTGCCAGCACCATTGCGGGAGTTGGCATTTCAGACTTTCTGTGATTTTCATGGAGTCAGGCTGGTTTTGGAAG
This sequence comes from Carcharodon carcharias, assembly GCF_017639515.1. Lineage (NCBI taxonomy): Eukaryota > Metazoa > Chordata > Chondrichthyes > Lamniformes > Lamnidae > Carcharodon > Carcharodon carcharias. The sequence continues at coordinate 13,260,960 of NC_054476.1, read as the reverse complement.
ACCTCGTGTTTCAACCAGTGTGAAGGTTGTGAACCATGTTTCAGAGGCAGAAACTGCATGAAAAGTTCAAAAGATGTTGCCAACTTCACGTGTCATAATGAAATGCTGTATTACAAATTATATATATTTTTTAATAAAGTGAGTGATGATAGGGCTCTATTTTGGTGACCATTAAATAATGTGCTTGCCAGGTTGTCACTTCTGACATTTATCAGGATATCAAGGCAATGAACAGTATTGTGAAAGTGGAAAAACCTTCAGATACATTAGAGTATGTTATCTACTTGATAAAATGCAACTTTGCATGTACAATAGTGAAATCTCAATCTTGTGGTGTGAAAGTGCTTAGAGTTTTGATCTTTTCCTAGAAGCTCAGCTCAGCCATCTGTTTGGTTATTTTAAAACTTTGACAAATGGCTGAGCTCTCTTCAAAGGCTGTAATGGATTCAGCTCAGGACAGTTTGCTGACACAGTAGTTCAAAAGAATCTTGTTATCAATGTTTGGCTGACTTAAAAACTCACTAATGGGTTCAGCCCAGCAGGGATTGTTTACACCACCATTCAATAGAATCCAATTGTGAACATTTGGCTGATTTCTAAACTCCCTAATGGATTCTGCTCAACAGAGGTGGTTGACACAGTTGTCAAAGGGTATGTGTGCTTGATTATTTTGATCTATGAACTATTAAGAGGATTATGGTTTTCTAAGTGAATATTCAAATAATGTTTGTCTATTTTGACAGATTTATGAGCTTCTCAAAGACTTCCCAATGTTATTATAGGACTTGAATTATTTTTTATATTGGGGGCTATGAGTGGGTTGAGGGATATGGTAGGGTGAGGGGAGTATGTGTATGAGGGGATGAGGATTAGAAGCCTTACACTCACACCCAGAACTGGGTCGATGTCTCAGTGTACAGGGGTGGGCCTTTTAACCTGGCCACCTTGGCATCAGCCTCCCTCCATCTCCACAGTCAGCCCCCGACTTTGAAATTGTGAAAATAGCGTCGGTGGGCATTACCAGTCAGGGAGTGGGATCGTGAGATCGATTCTCACCTCCAAGCTGAAAATCGGCCACTTTTCTCCATTACCCCAGATCATAGAATCTTTTTCCTTGTGATCCCAGAACCTGTAATATTTCCAGCACCTCCCTCTCCACAATTCCCTAAACCCTGGGACCATGTCTCTAGCATTGCTCTCAAACATAAATCCCATCAAACTATTGTTAGACCCAAAGAGTCCATTCCAGTGCTGTCAATCCCCAAACCCTCTTCGCACGGCTCCAAAGACCACTCCCGATGGGGATCAAGGAAGTGTTACACACCACTTGCTATGACATCCTTGCTCTTATAAAACCTCCAGCTCAGAATGAGCAATGGCACAGCTGGAATAATAAAACTTTCTATTAAAAGTATGCAAACTATTAAGAGTTCAAATATTTTGATCCAAATGTAATTTGATGGTCAACAACCTAACTGATTAAGTTGGAGGGACTGGAGAAGGTAGGTTTGTTGACCTTGGAGCAGAGAAGGTTAAGAACAGGCTTGCTAGATTAGCAAAAAAATTAGAGGTGATATGAGGAAAAAAATAAGCAGTGAGTTGTTATGATGTGGAATGCATTGCCTGAAAGGATGTGGGAAGCAGATTCAATAGTAACTTTGAAAAGGGAATTGGATACAGACATGAAGGGAAAATATTTACAAGGCAATGGGGAAGACCAGGGGAGTTGGACTAATTGGGTCTATCAAAGAGCTGGTATGGGTACAATGGGCTCCTTCTACCCTGTGTCAATTTAGACTGTGCTGTTTTGGCCACGTTCGATGGATAGATAACAGCCGAATATCTAAGGACTTATTGAGCAGTGAATTGGCCACTGGGTCACAACCTGCTGGAGCCCATACCACTGTTACAGGGACACCCACAAGTGAGATGTGGAGATGGCAAATACTGACACAGGCAGCTGGAAATAAGTTGCTGACAGTTATGGCCTTTGGAGCTGACTGTTTGGAAGAGCACTGGAAGGGGTGAGGAGAAACAGAAAGCTCAACTAAGTGGGAAGAGGACCCAGAGAAAACAGGGGCTTGCAAATCCTGCACCTTCTCAGCCCACTCTCTTCCTCTGCAGCAAATGAGGCATCAGGCTGCTATGCTAGAGTGGGGCTCCTGATACACAACACGCAAGGTTTAACACAGAGTTGTCCACCAAGGTGCAAACCATCAGCTCACGAGATGGATGGTTGCCAAAGGTAGGTAGAATTTTCCTGGCCCCTTTGAGATGGATTTGGAGGTGGAGGGTGAGGAACAAAGGGAACATCCTGTCGGAACATCTTCTCTTTGTGATCCTGCCTCCGGGTGTGTTTCCCGGGGGGTGGATTGTCACAGGAAATGGTAACTTGCTCTTCAGGAGTGGACAACCAATCAAGACACTTAAGGCCTCAACTAGTGACCATTTAACAGAGAGGGAAGCAAGCTTGTCCCCATTGCACAGGCTTCCCCGCTGTGTCTGGAGTCCGACAATGCTTTGGAGATAGCTCAACAGCAGGAAGTTGGAGGACAATCACAGGCTGATACAAAAACTGCTATCAATGATCCCAAAGACTGAAAGTGGTAAATCCTCTAGAGGTCTTACCCTCTCTACTTTGTTTCCCTGATAGACCTGGACCTTCTTTTAAAACATGCCTTCTGTTGCCTTTCATGGATGCCTCCATTTTGAGGTGCCCCCAAGGTTTCCCTCTGCCTGAGCAGCACTCACCTGTCCCTGCGGGCTGGTGACTGGCCATCCCATCGGGACCCCCAGCTGGCCCTCAACTGCTCGTGTCCCGCCTGCCAGCCTTATTTGGATGGTGAACAGGAAGGTAGCCAATTAGTGGTGTGAAATGCCAGTGGTGGTAGTGATGCTGAGAAGCGTGCAATCAGGACCAACATATGGTCCCGACAACGGGTTCCTGCTGTCTGTGAGAAAACTCAGCCCTATGTTTATACCTAGAAATTTACACCTGTCAAAAAGGAACTCTTACTATTGCAATGTAAGAATGTAATGTAGTGCAAAGATGAAATAGTAGGTTCCTGAGAAAAGATAGAAGTGATAGTTCACCTGGAGGATTACAGTATGCAGCAAGCTACAATATTCATGAAAAGGAATCAACTTTCTTATTTCTAGTGATATGAGGGCCAGAGTGATAATGAGTGATAATAACCCAAACGGGAGATAATATAAAGGAAGTGACTTGGGATATTTAAAAATAGGTTACTTTATTTCCACCTGGTAAGGTATATACAACATTATTGATCAGAATTCAGTATGCAGGCACTGAGTGCAGATGACTCATGAATCAATATCCAGTACTATCCTCTTTCCTGTTCAGCTACATCTCCATCAAACAGAATGTAAACAAAATTAAAGACAAACTTGGCATGCAGACATTTTGTACATTCTTAACAATATTTGGCAGCTAAAAAAGGCACTTTGTGATTCGACTGACATTGATTCCATCATGTTTGGGACCAGCTTTGGAATTATTTCTTTTTGGCAAAGGAAAGTTAAATATCCCTTAAATTTCTTTATTGGTGGTGGGTGGTGGAGGTGCAAAACGGAAAACTATCTGAAGCACACAAACCCTACTGCAAAACAAACACCTAAATATACACCACTGTCAGGCATTAAACAGCTTCAGTACTTCTGGTTAAAGATTTGCCATCTTTACATTTTAGATCACACCACTTGGTGCCTTAATTGCATTTCAATAGTTCTGTGACTCTACAAACTGGGTTAATCTTTCTAAAACTTGAAAAACCATCCAGATCTCAGCACACGCACACACAAGACATCTGCAATGCTGGTCTTTTTCACAATCCCTAATCATTACCGAGTAGAATCTTTAAAATACAAAGATACTCAGTTCACAACATATTCAGAATTTAGTAAACATATTGGGCTATAACCTCCGAGCTCCCCAGCATTGGATTTGGGGGATACCCCACAGATGTGCTGGGGAATCCCTCTTGGAAGTTCCCCGGTAAGGGTTTGCATGGCAATTGCCCAGAAATGCACGCTTCCTCTGGACAATTGCCTTATTCAAGGAACCATCCAAAAATACGATTTAAATCACAAACTTTGGAAGGTTCTGCCAGAGTTACACCAATTACTCAGGGAAGGCTTGAAGAATTAAAAACTCTTCTAACTTCTGGGTAACTATTGTAAACACACAGACTGACCCCATGGGACTCACTCACACCCTCAAAACCCTCCACCCCCCCAGCACCAAACCTCTGATGCCCCACCTCCTGGACCTCCGACCCCTCTCCCCACGCCCCACCCCCACAGGACTCTCCCCACCTCCCCATCCTCTGACACCCTGCCCCCACCACCTCCATGCCCTGCAACCCTCCACCCCACCACCCCCCCCCCCACCCCCCCGCCAGCCTCCGACACCCCATCCCACCTCCTCCAACACCTCCCAATCTGGACTCCGACAGCAACCCCCCCCCTCCCTTCCTGGACCTCCAATCCACCCATACCCCCCACACTCACCCTCCGACACCCCCTTAACCTCCCGCACCCCCGACCTCCGACTCCCCCAACCCACCATCCGAACCCCCCCTGCCCTCCAATTCCCCCCACCTCCCAAATCCTATCCACTTACCTTAGACACTTACCTTCTCCCTGGCCTGTCAACTTCAATGGGCCCTTTAAACTTGCCTGCTTTATGGCAGTACGTGCTGTAAAAAAAAGAGGATGTGGTCTCCTTAAATCCGCCAAGTGCTGCATTTCGCTGGCGCCTGCGAGGAGTCTTTCAATGTAAGACCCCCAAGCAGCTCCGGCAAACAGAAGGATCAGAGTCATTTGCAAGGGCAGTTAAGTGTGTATTCATTTCTTCTGATTCCTGCGAACCAGCAATTTCCAACGCTCGTTGCAAGTTACGGCCCAATACCTTGTTTATTTTGCTACAGAAGTGCCGAGGAACTTATCGGGATTTTAATCAAAGATAATGTTGACAAAACTAAATATCAATTCAGCGTCTAGCAATAATTTGCAAAGAGTTTCGCGTTTTCAGGAGAGCACAGAAAACATGAGTAGGCCATTCAGCCCCACAAACCTGTTCCACTATTTAATTAGACCATGGCTGATCTGCACCTTAACTTCATATGTTCAGTTTTCCACACTGAACTGCATCTACTATAATTTTGCCTACTCAATTTAAGTATGTCCCTGTGTAACTTCTTGCTTGCATTTGTATAGCCTACTATGAATTAATGAATCGTCTACAAACTTGAATATACTATTCGACATCTTCTCCATGCTATTGATGTAAATGGTGCAAAGTCGAGTCCTAGGTACAGATCCCTGGGGAATGCAACTTATCACATCCCACCAGAGTAAAGTTCCTTTATTCCTACTCTTAGTCTCCTACAGCCAATTACTAATCCACTTTGCAAAGCTAACTCCAACTGCACGCGTTTTCCTTTTTGCTAATGTTCTCTTGTGCAGATCCTTACCAAATGCTTTCTAGAAGTGAATGTAGTCTAGGCTTGTCCAACCTTTTCACTTGGGGTAGGGCGGGGGGGGGGGGGGGGGGGTGGAGCAGGGGTCACATTTTCATTTCCTTCCCACTCAAAGAGCCGATGAGCACATTTTGTAACAATAAGGTTTGGCACGAAATTAAACATGAATTTCAAAATAAAGTTGAGGTATGAAGAAAAGAACCAACTTGCTGAGAAAAAATAGCAATCTCAAAGTAATAAATTGATAACTTAAAAAAAGAGTCATTATTAAAGAGCACCATTGGGTGTGAGAGGGATGGATTTGTTTGCCTTGTTCACTCCTAATCTCTTGACCATCACTCACTCACCCTCAGCCACCATGTGAGTGAGTGCGATTGTGTTGGGGTAAGGGGGAGTTGGAATTCTCAGACTGCAAGTGAGCCAGACACAAGTACACTCACTCACTCACCCTCCCAAACCCACTCACCCTCCCACATCCACTCTCCCAAACCCACTCATCTTCCCAATTCACTCTCCCACACTCACTCACCCTCCCACACTCACTCACCCTCCCACATCCACTCACCCTCCCACATCCACTCTCCCAAACCCACTCACCCTCCCACACTCACTCACCCAAACCCCCTCACCCTCCCACACACACTCTCCCAAACCCCCTCACCCTCCCACATCCACTCTCCCACATCCGCTCACCCTCCCACATCCACTCACCCTCCCACATCCACTCTCCCAAACCCGCTCACCCTCCCACATCCACTCACCCTCCCACATCCACTCTCCCACACCCACTCACCCTCCCACACTCACTCACCCAAACTCCCTCACCCTCCCACACCCACTCTCCCAAACCCCCTCACCCTCCCACACCCACTCTCCCAAACCCCCTCACCCTCCCACACTCACTCCCCCAAACCCACTCACCCTCCCACATCCACTCTCCCACACCCACTCACCCTCCCACACTCACTCCCCCAAACCCACTCACCCTCCCACATCCACTCTCCCACACCTACTCGCCCTCACACACTCACTACCCCAAACCCACTCACCCTCCCACATCCACTCCCCCAAACCCACTCATCCTCCCATTCACTCTCCCACACTCACTCACCCTCCCACACCCATTTTCCCAAACCCGCTCACCCTCCTACACTCTCTCCCACACTCACTCACCCTCCCACATCTGCTCTCCCACACGCACTCACCCTCCCACACTCACTCTCCTGCACCCACTCACACTCTCTCCGCTACTCACTCATTCTCTCTCCCACACTCACTCACTCTCTCTCCCACACTCACTCACTCTCTCCGCTACTCACTCACTCTCTCCGCTACTCACTCACTCTCTCCACTACTCACTCACTCTCTCTCCCACACTCACTCACTCTCTCTCCCACACTCACGCACTCTCTCTCCCACACTCACGCACTCTCTCTCCCACACTCACGCACTCTCTCTCCCACACTCACGCACTCTCTCTCCCACACTCACGCACTCTCTCTCCCACACTCACTCACTCTCTCTCCCACACTCACTCACTCTCTCTCCCTCACTCACTCACTCTCTCTCCCACACTCACGCACTCTCTCAGACTCACTCACTTTCTCTCTACCCATACTCACTTTCTCTCCCATACTCACTCACCCACTCCCTCTCCTACACACACCCTCTCACACTCTCTCTCCCCCCACAATCATTCATTCTCCCACACTCACTCACCCACACACACCCTCTCACACCCACTCATTCTCTCACCCCACTCACTCACTCTCCCCCCCACATCCTTCCCCACTCACTCACTCTCTCCCCCACACCCTTCCCCACTCACTCATTCTCTCCCACACACCCTCCCCACTCACTCATTCTCTCACACACACCCTCCCCACTCACTCATTCTCTCCCACACAAACTCACTCACTCACCCACACATACACACTCACTCTTCCACACACAAACACTCACTTACTCTCCCACACACACTCACTTACTCTCCCACACACACTTACTTACTCTCCCACACACATTCACTTTCGCTCCCAATCATTCCCACACACTCACTCACTCTCCCACACCCACTCACTCACTCTCTCACCCCCACTCACTCGCTCACCCCCACACTCACTCATTCTCTCCCCCCACACTCACTCATTCTCCCAAACTCACTCACTCTCTGTCCCACATTCACTACCTCTCTCCCACTCACTCACTGTCTCCCCCACACTCTCTCACTCTACACTCACTCCCCCACACTCTCTCTCCCTCTCATTCTCTCCCTCACAATCATGCTCTCTACCACTCATTCATTCGCTCTCCCACAATCACTTGCTCACTCTCCCCCATACACACTCACTGACTCTCCCCCCTCACTCACTCTCCCCCCAACACACACTCATTCTCCCGCCCACACACACACTCGCTCTCCCCCCACACACACACTCGCTCTCCCCCCACACACACTCACTCACTCTCCCCCACACACACTCACTCACTCTCCCCCACACACGCACTCACTCTCCCCCAACAGTCACTCACCCCCCACTCACTCATTCTCCCCCCACACACACACACTCACTCACTCTCCCCCCACACACACACACTCACTCACTCTCCCCCACACACACTCACTCACTCTCCCCCACACACACACACACTCACTCTCCACCACACACACACTCACTCACCACCACACACACACTCACTCACTCTCCCCCACACACACACTCACTCACTCTCCCCCACACACACACTCACTCACTCTCCCCCACACACACACTCAGTCACTCTCCCCCCCACACACTCAGTCACTCTCCCCCCTACACACAGTCACTCTCCCCCAACCCACACTCACTCACTCTCCCTCCCCACACACACTCACTCTCCCCCCACACTCACTCACTCACCCCCACACACACTCACTCTCCCTCCCACACACAAAGTCACTCTCCCCCACACACACTCACTCACTCTCCCCCCCCCCACAGTCACTCTCCCCCCACCCCACACTCACTCACTCTCCCTCCCCACACACACACACTCACTCTCCCCAAAAACTCTCACTCTCCCCCCACACACTCACTCAGTCACTCTCCCCCACCCCACACACACACTCTCTCCCTCCCCACACACACACTAACTCTCCCCCCACACTCACTCATACCCCCCACACACACTCAGACACTCTCCCCCCACACACACACTCACTCGCCCCCACACTCAGTCACTGTCCCCCCCCCACACACACTCACTCTCCCTCCCACACACACACTAAGTCACTCTTCCCCCACACACACACACTCACTCGTCCCCACACTCAGTCACTCTCCCCCCACACACCCACTCACTCACTCTCTCACCCCCACTCACTCATTCTCCCAAACTCACTCACTCTCTGTCCCACATTCACTACCTCTCTCCCACTCACTCACTGTCTCCCCCACACTCTCTCACTCTATACTCACTCCCCCACACTCTCTCTCCCTCTCATTCTCTCCCTCACAATCATGCTCTCTACCACTCATTCACTCGCTCTCCCACAATCACTTGCTCACTCTCCCCATACACACTCACTGACTCTCCCCCCACTCACTCACTCTCCCCCCACACACACACACTCACTCTCCCCCACACACGCACTCACTCTCCCCCAACAGTCACTCACCCCCCACTCACTCATTCTCCCCCCACACACACTCAGTCACTCTCCCCCCACACACACACTCACTCACTCTCCCCCACACACGCACTCACTCTCCCCCAACAGTCACTCACCCCCCACTCACTCATTCTCCCCCCACACACACTCAGTCACTCTCCCCCCACACACACACTCACTCTCCCCCACACACACACTCACTCTCCCCCACACACACACTCACTCTCCCCCAACAGTCACTCACCCCCCACTCACTCATTCTCCCCCCACACACACTCAGTCACTCTCCCCCCACACACACACTCACTCACTCTCCCCCCACACACACACTCACTCACTCACTCTCCCCCACACACACACTCACTCACTCTCCCCCACACACACACTCACTCACTCTCCCCCACACACACACTCACTCACTCTCCCCCCCACACACTCAGTCACTCTCCCCCCCACACACAGTCACTCTCCCCCAACCCACACTCACTCACTCTCCCTCCCCACACACACTCACTCTCCCCCCCACACTCACTCACTCCCCACACACACTCACTCTCCCTCCAACACACAAAGTCACTCTCCCCCCACAAACACTCACTCACTCTCCCCCCACCCCACACTCACTCACTCTCCCTCCCCACACACACACACACACTCACTCTCCCCCCACACTCTCACTCTCCCCCTACACACTCACTCAGTCACTCTCCCCCACCCCACACACACTCACTCACTCTCCCTCCCCACACACACACACTAACTCTCCCCCCACACTCACTCACACCCCCCCCCACACACACTAAGTCACTCTCCCCCCAACACACACACTCACTCGCCCCCACACTCAGTCACTCTCCCCCCACACACACACTCACTCACTCCCCCACACACACACACTCTGTCTCCCCCACACACTCACTCAATCTCCCCCCACACACACTCATTCTCCCCCCCACACTCACTCACTCTCTCCCACATACACACTCACTCTCTCTCACACACACACTCACTCTCTCTCACACACACACTCACTCTCTCTCACACACACACTCTCTCCCTCCCACACTCACTCACTCTCCCTCCCACATACACACTAAGTCACTCTCCCCCACACACACACTCACTCGCCCCCACACTCAGTCACTCTCTCCCCCCCACACACACACTCACTCTCCCTCCCACACTCACTCACTCTCCCTCCCACACTAACTCACTCTCCCTCCCACACACACACTAAGTCACTCTCCCCCACACACACAGTCACTCACTCTCCCCCCACACACACTCACTCACTCTCCCCCCCACACACACTCACTCACTCTCCCCCCCACACACACTCACTCTCCCCCCACACACACTCACTCTCCCCCCACACACTCACTCTCCCCCCACACACACACACTCTCCCCCCACACACACTCACTCTCCCTCACACACACACTCACTCTCCCCCATACACACTCACTCACTCTCCCCCACACACACTCACTCACTCTTCCCCCACACACACTCACTCACTCTTCCCCCACACACACTCACTCACTCTCCCCCACACACACTCACTCACTCTCCCCCCCACACACACTCACTCACTCTCCCCCACACACACTCACTCACTCTCTCCCCCACACACACTCACTCACTCTCCCCCACACACACTCACTCACTCTCCCCCAACACACACTCACTCTCCCCCCCCCCCACACACACTCACTCTCCCCCCCACACACAGTCACTCTCCCGACATACACACTCACTCACTCTCCCCCCACACTCACTCACTCTCCCCCACACACACTCACTCACTCTCCCCCACACACACACTCACTCACTCTCCACCCCACACACACTCACTCACTCTCCCCCCCACACACACTCACTCACTCTCCCCCACACACACACTCACTCACTCTCCACCCCACACACACTCACTCACTCTCCCCCCCACACACACTCACTCACTCTCCCCCCCCACACACACTCACTCACTCTCCCCCCCACACAGTCACTCTCCCCCCAATACACACTCACTCACTCTCCCCCCAACACACACTCACTCACTCTTCCCCCACACACACTCACTCACTCTTCCCCCACACACACTCACTCACTCTCCCCCACACACACTCACTCACTCTCCCCCCCACACACACTCACTCACTCTCCCCCACACACACTCACTCACTCTCTCCCCCAACAGTCACTCACCCCCCAATACACACTCACTCACTCTCCCCCCAACACACACTCACTCACTCTCCCCCCCACACGCACTCACTCTCCCCCCCCACACACACACTCACTCTCCCCCCCCACACACACACACTCACTCTCCCTCCCCACACACACACACAGTCTCCCCACCAACACACACTCACTCACTCTCCCCCCAACACACACTCACTCCCACCCCCCCCCCACACACACTCACTCACTCTCCCACTTGTGAGCCTATCTGCAGCAAACACGGGAGAGGAATGGCCTGTGATTGGAGGAGCAGTTTCTTTCAGAATCGTCCACTGCACTTACAGTCATTTTGAAAGCTGCTTCCGGGGGCCACATTGGAGGGCTTTGCGAGCCACATCTGGCCTACAAACCACATGTTGGACAAGCCTAATGTAGACAAACTCCATTGAGACTCTATTATGTATCATGAAAGTGACCCCCTAAAAATATTCACATGAATTAGCCAGACATAACCAACCCTTCACAAATCCATACTGACTCTCTTTGATGAGCTCACATTTGTCTAAGTGGGCAGTCACTGAATCCTTATGAGAGGGTTCAGAAACCTCCCCACTATTGATGTTAAAATGAGGGGTTTGTACTGTGCAGTTTTCTCCAACCCTTCCCTTTTTTAATAATGGAATTTTTATTTGCCAATTCAAACCCAAAGGTACAATTTTGCAAAGCTCTCAAGATTAGCAAGTTGTAACTAATGCATCTGCAATTTCCTCATATTTCTCTTCGTGCCCTGGGCTGTGACACATGTTTCCGACTGACTAATTTTTGGGTTCTGGTGTATTTTTGTCCACTAATTCGAGGATGGATACCAATATTCACTTAGTAATCCTGCCATTTCTTCATTGTCTATTATAGCTTCATTGCATGTCTTCAATGAGCCCACATTCTCTATTATGATGATATTTCCCAATATATTTAGTAAAGTTTTTGCTGCTAGTTTTAATATCATTTGTAAGCTGTTTTTCTCAAATTCCTATTTTTCTTTTGTCTCCCTTTGTGGCTTTTTATTGCTCTCCCAGTCCTCTGGGTTTCTCTTGAAATTATATAAGCTCTTTCTTTTAGCTTGACACTGTCTCTTACCTCATTTGTTGACCACAGGTGCTTAGCTACATAAATGGAGCTTTTAGGTACATGGACTGGTTTTGTATTGTACGACTCATTTCTTTGAATACTTCCCACTGTTTGGCTGTAGGTTTACCCATTCACGGTGCAGTTCAGTTTACTGCAGTCAATTTATTTCTCATCCTATTGAAGTACGTCTTACTTAAATTAAAAACCTTAGTTTGTGACGTTCCCTTTTCGATCTCAATCATATAGTCACTATTTGCAAGATGTTTCTTTGCCATCAAATTGTTAACTAATTCTGGTCTGTTGCACATCACTAAATGTAGTATGGCCTGTTTCTGTGTTGGTTTCGAAACAATTTGTTCTAGAAAACTGTTCTAAAAATATTCTAGAAATCTGTTACCTTTATTATTGTGCAACTCTGCTTCTCCCAGTCTATAAAAATTAAAATCCTCCGTTATAACTGCTTTGTTTTTGTATCATGTTTCCCTGTTCTCCATATTGGTACAGGAAACTTGCTTTGAGTGAAATGTAGGATAAGCTTCAAATTTTATTTTGAAAAAGGGAGAAATGTGGCACTATCTTTGAAAGGTGCTGAGCAAAGGCCAGGAAGAGTCATCTACATTACTCATGTGCACTGTCTAGCTACTGGTCCAGAGCAGTATCGACAGGGGTCTTCTGATGTATTGTTGAGATGGAAGGTCCAGAATGGGGAAAAAGGAGAAATTAACACAATTACATCAAACAGACGGTGAATTACTACAGTCACATTTTTGTAGTTCCTGTGCCAAAAGTGTTCACAACTGACAGTTCCTACACTTGTGAATAAAAGTCCTGTAGCACATTCACACCATCTTACATGTACAAATCCCAGCAGTAACATCACTGATCCAAGGTAGTGGCATATATTAAGATGTAGTTTACCTTTTAAATGTTCCAAACCTCTCAATTCATTGGCATTTTCTCTAAAGGAGTGTGTTTGTATTTAGTCATCTATGCCTGTTGCTAGAGATCACAGCGATGTGTAATATAAAGAGACACTTTGCCTCTTTTCCATGTTTCCTTAATTTACTGATGATGATGGACCAATATCACTTGCATGAAGATAAAGGTTTATCACATTTTTAAGAACCATTTAATCTTTGAATGCTCCACACTCCCTTGACTTTCTTGATGAGTTTTACACTGATAAAAGGTTAGGGATTTTAGTGCAAGAAATGGAACGTGTTTACTTTGAACTCCAGTGTCAGTTTCCCATCAGGCTGGGGATAGCAATATCCCTCTGCTCTGCCCCAACAGTGTATCTTAGCCCATCACAGAGAAAAGCATCCCCCTCCCTCGGTGCACTTGATGACACTTTCCCCTTTTCCTTCCACAGCCATCTCATTGGCTCATTAGTGAGATTATCAATTCGTGTCAAATTGAGGGTTGCTCTGTGACATACTTCTGCCCATTAGAAACTGGTGTTTGAACTCAGGAGACTTATCCAATCAGTTTTGGGCAGACTTGGATTCATGTCGCAGAGGTGGAAGACAAATGTCTAACTCTCTGCTTTGTTCTTGCACTCAGTTCTAAAAGCCAGCTATTCATTTTCAAACACCACATCTAAATTTCTACATCCAATATTTTATTGTTTTCATATCGGTGACAATGGGACAACATTCTTATCCATTAGCATTTTCATCGAAGCTCACAAAAACACCTGCGTATAAAATTCTGTCAGGCTTGGGAATATTAAGGAAACCCTTGCAAGACTGATTTTCACAGTTTTATGGCAGCTCTGAGTTTTGCAGAACGTCCTCGTGGATTTTCCTGAACTTCCTGCAGGTCAGGAGTCAACACTTTCTTCCGAATGTTTGACCAGTTCAAGTTCCTCTGTTCAGCGTGACATGTTTCATCCTCTTCCTGTCTTCTAAGTCCTTGTCTAATTTTTTGCCTTGCGCTTAGGTTCGGCTTCTCGGACAGGCTAATGCCATGTAGGAAACGTTTTACGATGCGGTCTTCGAGTGAATGAAACGTTAATGCAACCAAGCAGCCTTGAGGTTTCAAGAACTTGTGAGCCGTTTTAAGTCCGCTGTACAATTCGTTCAATTCATCATTCACAAAGATTCGCAAGGCCTGGAATGTTTTGGTCGCCACATGCGCGGGTCTCTGAAGCAGGTCTTTGCGTGCATACATTGCTGCTGCTGGGAATGCTCCTGTGACACCCATAAACAAAAAGAAAAGATCATGTTTCATAAACCTAGAGTGAAGATAAATTTTTTTAAATGAAAACAGTCCTTTCTAAGAAAAACATAGAGCTAGATACATCTTGGGGAACAAAATATACAATACGAAGAAATTTGACTTCTGTTATGTAGCTCTGATGTGCTTACTGTAAATTAAATATAACACACATCTAATTTTAGGCGTTCGGTCATTTTTTAAAAACTACTTTTTGTAGTTTCTGACCAGTACAAAGATGATAATGAGGTACATCATGTTGAGTTTCAAATGCTAGTTGAATTTAAAACAGGACAAAGAGCAGAGACTCCCCTGCAGCTGTCCTAACTCCTGTCATATTGCACCACAATGCTCAGGTGCATTCCTGCTGTCTCTATTGCACCCAACACATTTCATTGTGATTTCAGTAGATATCTCAATGAAATTGAAACTGGAACATTTAGTCAGCCTGCAACTGTTCAATGCCTGCAACTCCCTTCCATTTTTAAGACCAACAATTAAGCTATCTTCTATTTGTGAAAAGCAATTATGGAAAGTGATTGTGTCATCCACTAATTATAAGTATATAATGCTCTAAATTAAATGACCAACTGCATTCTTGCTGCCCTACATAGATATTTTCATATTGGCAGACTAGGCAACAAATAAACTATTGATTCTTACAGTTTATCTTACCTTACTTTATTATGGCAGGTCACAACAACGTCACATAATGAAACAGGTTCACTATTATGACCGTCATGAATTAACCTGAAGATAAGAGATTCACTAGAAAGCTACTTTGGCAAAATCAATTTCTCTTTTGCACCGTTAGAATAATATGGGTATTTGGGTACAATACACCTTCAATGACTTGACTAAAAGGAAACACATCCATTCTTCACTGACGTTACCTTATTTGTAGTTAACAAAAAGCAATTTTCACTATGTGGTATCCAATAAAAGTATGTTCAATCTCTAATGCAACATTGAACATAAAACACACAGAAAATTACATTGAACTGCATGCCTAGAAACAAATAGTTAATAAAACTGCTGGATGTTGGTGTAATTGCTATTACTGTGCTCAATTTGAAATGCAACTGTGTGAAAACAATCCCTTCCACAGAACAGCAAGAATTGTATTAATAATCCTATTAAAATTTATCAAATTCATTCAGAGCCTTTGCAGAGCATTACATTTCCAACATTGTTGGAGTTTTTAGAACCAACAGGTTTTTTCTTTGGTTGTTAAGATTGAAGTGATGATGCTGCAGAGTTTTTGATTTGAAAAAAGTCCATCTATTTTGTAGTTCTCTACATCTTAAAGAAAATAAACTTGGATAAATAATGCTGTCCAATCATTAGTTTTGAAGTTGATTAAACAGATAAACAGTTATTGCATGTTTCAAATAGAAGCTAAATTTTTCCAATTGGCTCCATTTTAAATGCACCATTACACACAATTTAAGCACGCTTAAAATTATTGAAAAATTAATTGATATATAACTTTTATATAGGTCATAGTTGTATGATGATACAAGAGTTATTAGCAAGTACTACTGAGTTCCGAAACTCATTCTTTCCTCTACCCAATGATAGTGTACTTGGGAATTGCCAATACTTGACACTGAGCTCCTGAGCAAACGTTAAGAATTCTAGTAAGTGTTTCCACAGGCCTCACTGGTTCATTAAAATTGTTTATTGCCAAGTGGTTCCACTAAGGATTTTCCATCTTGTTTTACAGCACCTCAATTTATTTATTTACTGAGCACATAAAACAAGTGCTCAGAAATCTGTCGGCTATCAGTGACGAACTCCACCATTTAAAGCCAACTGTCATATTAGTGAAGCTCTCAATTTGATGGCTGTGTTTGACTTGGCTAACTGAACTTTGACCATTTTATATTTTACGTCTGTTGATTGGTGTTGTATCCATTTAATTCTACTCCTTTAATTTAACTCACTTGTGTACACCTCCAACAGCAGCATCCCTGTTGTCACTGATATAAAAACAAAAAACCGCGGATGCTGGAAATCCAAAACAAAAACAGGACTACCTGGAAAAACTCAGCAGGTCTGGCAGCATTGGCGGAGAAAAGAGTTGACGTTTCGAGTCCTCATGACCCTTCTGTCGAAGGGTCATGAGGACTCAAAATGTCAACTCTTTTCTTCTCCGCTGATGCTGCCAGACCTGCTGAGTTTTTCCAGGTAGTCCTGTTTTTGTTTTTTCTCCCTGTTGTCACTGCTGATCATAAGCATTCCATTCAGCCTGCCAACCAATAGTGGTGTTGAATTTGGTTCAAGGAAGGGAATTCCTGCATACAGAGGTGAGGCATGTGTTCTGATATGGTAGGCATCAAGCACCCACACAGAGATGAAAGAGGAACTAAACCATATGACCCAAGCACAACAACTTGGATATGTTGGTACAGATTGGGTATGTTAGTACAGGGTCAAGCAGCAAGGTAGTCACTAAGCCATTGCAAGTCATTCTTTGGCTACAATTAGATAGATAAAGATGGAACCAAGTGTGAGCAATCCCACCCAACTGGATGACAGTGGAGGACCGTTGGAGGGTGGTGTGGTCAACCATCCCAAAGGCTGCAGACAGGTTGAGAAAAATGAAGAGGGAAAGTTTATCTTCGTCACAATCATGTAGGATGTCATTTGTGACTTTGATAAGAGCTGTTTCAATACTATGACTAGTGACAATTGCCAGATAAATTTGTCATTCATTCATTGATGAATCAAGCAGTTAACCGCAGCTTTGTTTCCCAGGTGAAATTTGTTTGTCAGTTGTAAGAGGATTTGAGTATAGAGGTAGTGAAGTCTCGCTCCAACTGTATAGAACCTTGGTTAGACTGCACCTGGAGTAGTGTGTGCAGTTTTGGTCGCCTTACCTTAGGAAGGATACTATTGCCATAGAGGGAGTGCAACGAAGGTTCACCAGACTTGTTCCCGGGATGGCAGGATTGTCCTATAAAGAGAAATCGAGGAAACTGGGCCTGTATTCTCTAGAGTTTTGAAGAATGAGGTATGATCTCATTGAAAACTACAAAATAATTAAAGGGATAGAGAAGGTAGATGCAGGTAAGGTGTTTCCCCTGGCATGGGAGACAAGAACCAGGGGACACCATTTCAAAATTAGGGGGAAGCCACTTAAGACTGAGATAAGGAGGAATTATTTTACTTAGAGGGTTGTGAATGTTTGGAATTCTCTACCCTAGAGGACTGTGGAAGCTCAGTCATTGAGTACGTTTAAAGTAGAGATTGACAGACTTCTAGATACCAATGATATGAAGGGATATGGGGATATTGCGGGAAAAAGGCATTGAAGTGGATGATCAGCCATGTTCGTACTGAATGGCAGAGCAGACTAGATGGGCTGAATGGCCTTCTCCTGCTCCTATGTTCCGATGTCTCTCAGAAAAGAAGCTGGAAAAGTAAGCAATTTCCAATTCCCATTTGGAGCTGGCACAAAAACCACCAAACATTCCCTAACACAGTTCCTAAACGAACAACATTTCTTCAAGAAGTACTGTCCAGCTCATGAAAATCCTATTTTCGAACAGCGTTCTTAAACCTGGCTTTTCTCAAGCTCAGAGGCTTAATTTAAACTTAAAAAAAGTTAAAAAGCACTCCAATGGTGATCTCACACTTTTGGATAATTACAGTCATCAGATGTTCCTGTTTTCATTTTATTTGCTTGAAAATAATGAAAAGAATTGGGAATGTTGGACTAATTGAAAAATAATAATAATTGTGTTTGCAGTCAATACTTGGATCAGTGTTGAAATCAGGAGAGCGTTGTTCTCTGTGCCATCGCCCAGAATCACTTTAAGGTGCTGTAGAACTTTGAAAATGAGAACCGATTGTTTTGGTTCAACGGTTGCACTTGGACTTCAAACATTTAACTGCAGGAATTAAAGTGCAAAACACCTTTTTTAAATGAAAACAGAAAGTGGTGGGGAAAACTCGGAATATCTGGCTGTAACTGGAGAGAGAAGCGGAGTTAACGTTTCAAGTCCGTGTGACTCTTCTCCAGCTCCAAAGAAGAGTCATATGGACTCAAAACATTGGGCAGAATTTTGCCCTTGATGGGCGGGTGCAGGCCCCACCGGTTCGGGCAGCTGAACTCCACCGCCGAAACGGGCCCTGCCGCTGCCTCGGGGAGGGCGCTGAAAGTTTTTGAAAGCGTAAAAATAGAAAAATATTTTTTTTTTTTAACATGTCCCCCTCATGTGACAATGGCACACGAGATGGGGGCATGTTAATAAATATCACAGAAACCTTAACATTTTTAAAACCGACATGAAACCTCATCCCACCAGTGGATGAGGCTTCATGTATTATCAGAAGCCCACTGGAGCTCTTGGCCTGCCCACCAGCCTTAAGGTTGAATGGGCAGGTCCTTTAATTGATTTAACTACCCTCAATTGGCCATTGACAAGTCAGCGGGCAGACAGCTGATTTTGCTGTGCCCCCACCTTCCTGAATATTTAAATGGGTTCCCCCCCCGCACCCCCCACCCCCCCGACAACCGATGTCATTCCACGCCATCTGCGCATTGGAGTGCGGGCCCCGCTCCCAGCTCGCCAACGGAAAAATTCTGCCCATTAACTCTGTTTCTCCACAGATGCTGCCAGACCTGCTGAGTTTATCCAGCATTTTCTGTTTCCATTTCAGATTTCCAACATCTGCAGTATTTTGCTTTTGAACATTTTTAAAAATCCTTTCGGAAGTATTTTTTCTCTATTTGTAGTTTAGAATGGCAAAAAAAACAAGCTGATTGTTCTTGTGGTACAAAATTCTAAAAGTTTTGAAAGTTACCGTTCAGCTTTCCTCAGTCCCAATTTTAGAATTCTAATTGATTCTTGTGAAAGTGACAGGCGAATGCAAAACATCCAGTATGAAAAAAAAATTAGTTAATTCAAAACATCAAACAATCTAATTGAGCCATGAAGAATGACTTTCACTGTTTCAAAGTATAACAGTGCACCTAACTTCATGAATTTTCTCAAATCTGTGGCAAGTAAAAGGAAGCATCTTGGCATTCCTTAATTGGGCTGCTGAAATGGTTAAGTTACAAAATAATATCCATATAACGTGCTGCGCTCTCATGTTTGAGGATTTAAGTTCCTCGAGTACCTAAAAACAGTACCTTCTAAATCATTAATTCGCTCCAGGAAGCAATGTGTAGGCATTCTTTTGCCAAATTTGTGTAACACTTTGTGTAAAACTTCAAGAATAATCACCATCTCTGCTGCAACTCACAAAGGCATTTTGGTGCACTGAAAGCAGTGGGGAAATTAATTTGGATATTTATGTTTTGGAATCCATGAAGTATTCCGGAGATCATCCCTTATCATTTGAACATGAGGTAAAATTTAAATTAACCACTTTTAACATTCGGTGGGTTAGCTCTATTTTGTGAGCTGTTTCCCAATCCAAACCATACTTCACCCTCCCACCGTCCCTGTGTCAGCTCTTTGATGATTAGCATTCAGCGATGCCATTAGCCATAGGTTGCTTTTGAAGTTAACTGAATTGAAATTCAGTGAATTCTAGGCAGCCTAAAGGAGATTTTTAATTATCATTAAGACTAGAGTGAAAAAAATGGCATATTTTCTAACCCTTCTGTAGCATAAATCTATTGTGGCTTGTGCTTTCACCCCATAATGTTTTGTCACCAGACTATGAAATATTCTGCAAATTGTGGATGCGTGATCTTTTTTAAAGTTATATTTATCCACTTAATCTGGTTTCAACATATTCTTCCTCAGTCATGAGGGTGCAAGGTTTTGGGCTGTGAGCTTTTTCACAGCTTCTACCAAGCATTAGTCAAACAGGAGGACTGGTTACCAGGACAGTAGAGTCTCCCTGTTGTTTTCTCCCCATCCCCACCCCTACCCCTCCCCCTCTGTTGCCATGATCCAAAAATAGAGAGTTTAAGCTAAGACACCCAGCACAAAGCCAGCAAATATCAAATCTTTTCTATTGAGGGCAGGTGAATTACTAAGTGCCGGCTGGTATTTGAACCTCTGAATAGGAATCCAAAATTCTGCTACGAGTACTGGGGAGAGTTACTGAGACAGTGTTTAGAAGCTACGCATCAATAGAGACATAGTCATAAACACAGCATGCCTCAGCTTCAACTGTGCATATTGATTCAACTCCCTCCCACTTATGCAGCTCAGCAACTCCCCAGAGCCTGTGATGACGCCATTGGCAGCTACTGTTTAAGAACAAATAAAAAGAAAACAGAAATAAATAAAAGGATGTTAATGTTAATCGTATTTCTTTGCAATAGTTGGGCTTTTGAAAAACCTAGACTCCTGATGGTGTTACACACTTCAGAAGGTTGCATAGTCATCACTCACACTACAGCAAATGCATTAAAATGTCTTCAAGGCTAAAGAACAAAAGATATGATTCCTTAGTTAAAATTTGCATTAACATTAACTTGTTAATTTTTGGTTTAATTCTTTCATGGGATGTGGCATTATTGGCAAGGTCAGCATTGGTTGCCCATCCCTAATCATCTTTGAAATGAGGGGTTTGCTTGGCCACTTCAGAAGGCAGTTAAGAGACAACTACATTGCTGATTTTGAACGTTCACCATATTTCCCCACAATTATTTCTACTGATGGACAAGTTTAATCAGTGAATAGCCCAAGTCATAAAAGAAAGGCTTGCACTTATATAGAACTTTTCATGACCACCAGACATTTCAAAGTATCTTACAGACAATGAAGAACTTTTTGAAGTGCAGTCACTGTTGTAATGTCGGAAACATAAAGACAAGGAAGATTTCAGACTCAAACCCTGATGTGTGTGGAGTTGGATGATCTCAGCTGGGGATGCACAAGGCTCCCCCATTTGATGTCAGTACTCCTGACTCAAGACATGCACATAAATAATTACTATTAACTGGAAAACTAGCAACCAAGGAACCATATCTCAGTAAGTAGTCATGCATTCAGAAAACATAGAAAAGGAAAAAAAAAAAATTGATGAGCAGAAAAAAGTCCAAAATGCTTAAGAGAAATGTAACAGATCTACACAAAAATCGTAAACATTTATTCTAGATCTATTAAAAATGTGTTTGTTTTTAGGGATCAACTACCTAGAAAGCAATTTAAAATTACTGTTGGGTGAATTAAAGAAAAGGGCTCAAGGGATAGCAGAGTGATTAGAACTATTTGATCGTGTGTAAGATAAATGCCAACATGGGCTGGTTGGGCCAAATGGCCTACTTCCATGTTATACTGTCTACACATTTCTATGTAAAATAGTGAATTATCTGCAAAACTCAACATTAATGTTTGTTTTTTGACACATGCATCTAAGCTTGTCACTTCAAAATACAAACTAGCCAAATTTTTAGTGGTAAGTTTGCTTTTTTATTATTCAATCATAAGATTTAAGTGTTACTGGCAAGGTCAGCATTTATTTCCCTTCACTAACTGCCGTTGAGAAGGTGATGGTGAGTCACCTTCTTGAATCGCTACAGTCCATGTGGTGTAGGTACACACACAGTGCTGTTAGGAATGAGTTCCAGGTTGTTGACCCAGCGAAAGTGAAGTAACGGTGATATAGTTCAAGTCAGCATGGTGTGTGGCTTGGAGGGGAACTTGCAGGTGGTGGTGGTGTTACCATCTGCCTGCTGTCCTTGTTCTTCTAGATGATAGGGGACATGGGGTTTGGAAGAGGCTGTCGAAGAAGGATTGGCAAATTGCTGCAGTGCATCTTCTTGATGGTGCACACCACTGCCATATGCACCAGAGGTGTTGATCAAGCGGGCTACTTTGTCCTGGATGGTGTTGAGCTTCTTGAGAGCTGTTGGAGCTGCATTCATCCAGGCAAGTGTGGAGTATTCCATCACACTCCTGACTTGTGTCTCGTAAATGGTGGAGAGGTTTTAGGGAGTCAGGAAGTGAGTTACGCACTGCAGGATTCCCAGCCTCTGACCTGCTACTGTAGCCACAGTATATATATTATATATATATATATATATATATATATATATATATATATATATATGCATGGTCAATGGCAACCCCCCAGGATGTTGACAGTGGGGGATTCAGCAATGATAATGCCATTGAATGCCATGGGGAGATGGTTAGATTCTCTGTTGAAGATTCACTTGTGACACTGGTTTTCAGCCCAAGCCTGACTGTTGTCCAGGTCTTGCTGCATTCAGGCATGGACTGCTTCAGTATCTGAGGAGGTTGAATGATGCTGAACATTGTGCAATAATCAGCAAACATCCCCACTTCTGACCTGATGGTGCAGGGAAAGTCATTAATGAAGCAGCTGAAGATGGTTGAATCTAGGACACCACCCTGAGGAACTTTGCAGCAATGTTCTGGGACTGAGATGACTGGCCTTCAACAACCACAACTATCTTTATTTGTGCTAGGTATGACTCTAGCCAGTGGAAAGTTCTCTCCTGATTCCCATTGACTTCAATTTTGTTAGGGCTCCTTGATGCCACACTCAGTCAAACACTGCCTTGATGTCAAGAGCAGTCACTCTCACCTCACCTTGGGAATTCGTCTTTAGCTTTAGTTCTTTTGCGCAGTACTTAACCAACATTCCATCAGATTTATATGCACGGTATTTGTACAGCTGCCACTTAGACAGTTCCTGAAGTGAACATTTAAGGATGGCCCAGGACATATTTTTTCACCACAACAGTTTGTGAGTTGAGGAGAACTTCCATAACTAATGGAATAGGAAGTCCTTTAGAGAAATGCATGGTCAAAATGGTATTACCTCCATTTACTGATGGTGCTTTTCCTGAATATTAGATCCATCCAGAAATAGCTTTGTAGTTTTGCTTACTGCCAGTTGTTGTCATCAACAGAACCTTAATTCTAATCACCAATGCAGCCTTACAATAAATGGTATCTTTGATAGCTGAATGCATATCAAGTAGAGGATATGAAATGCACTGCCAAATATAACAAAGGATAAGGATGGCCTTAACAAAATTCCACGGAACTACATTTAAGATATCCAACTGCAAGCTGAAAACCAGTCTCTAGTCAACCAGAGGATTGGTCCTCTTTGGCTTCCCAGGCCACTGACAGAATCTGGAGTACCCACTGGTGAGAATGCCAGAGGGGGAATTTTAACCTGTAAGTGTGGTGGTGGTGGTGGGGGTGTGAGAAGTGCAGTGCTGCTGTGTGCAAGGGAAAATGCTGCCATGCCAGGGGGCCGATAGGAACCTGCTGACTTCCGCAATTAACTGGGACCTGTTACAAAGTGTTCGGGAACCAGTGTGTCTGCAATTTAAGTTTACAAAAAGCCAACTGACTTGAGGATTTAACCCTGGATTCTGGCTTTAACTGCCAGCGCACAGGTTTCCCAGGCTGTCTGAAGTCTGCAAGGTCAATGAGGTAAAAGCAGAGCAGAAGTTGACAGGATTGTGAAATTGACAGGCTGGAAACTTTTTAAATACTGAATTATAACATCTGATTCTTTGCCCAAGTGAAAGGCTTTTGCTCACAGGATCTGTACTGAGAGTATCCTTTCATTTTTTAGATGAGGAACAGGAGGGACAGCACCATCCAGCAGCAACAGCTGCCTTGCCCTCAGCCACCTGCTGCTCCACCGGACAAAGAAGATGAACGTAGAGCTCCAACTCACAGGAGGTGACACCCCCAATACAGGGGCTACAGGCAGAGGATCAGCTTTCAGGACATGAATGAGCATCAGTGTCTCCAGGAGGGTCAGGTTTGCACGAAGGTCAATGCTGACATCTGCAGCTTCTTGGAACAAGACCTCCTTCCAAGTGGACCAGGATGGCATGCACTGCCGGTTCACTACAGCCCTCAATTTCTTTACCTCTGGCTCATACCAGGGATCTGCTAGTGACATTTGTATGATTTCACAATTTGCTGTCCACAAGTGCATTGCCTAGGTGACTGATGCCATGTTTGCCAGGGATGCTAACTACACAGCTGATGACATCATTCAGAAACAGAGGACTCTTAGATTCACTGCAATCGTTAGATTTTCACAGGAATTCACAGACTGCACACATGTGACAATCAAGGTCCCCCCAAATCAACTAAGGGTACTTGTTAATCAAAAGGGATTTCACCCCTTCAATGTTCAGCTAGTATGTAGACACCAGAAGATCATCATGTAAATCTGTGTAAGATATCCAGACAACGTGGGAGCTTTAGGAGGTCCTTAAACAGAGTTCCTATTTCCATAAGCCCTTTCTCCATCTTCCTTCTATGGTCCAATTGCTCTGCTGTGTTAGCCAAGAGTTGGACAACGCTATATCGCACTTCAGTTAGATGGTGAATGGCCTAAGCAAGGCTTTCTTCCATCCTTTCTAAAATGGCAGACTGAGTGCTTAGACGATTGGTGAGGGCCAGAAAGCACTTGGTTGTCTGTCACACCTGATGTTTCATATCGGTGGCCACACTTTCCATCGCGATGGGCATTACCACAAAGGCCTGAGACATCATGGCATTAATGCTAGAGACAAACTACTGCAATCTCTCTGCACTGGTGTGCAATGCTTCTGGAAATGCTGACAGAACCTCACAATCTCTGCTGCTGTTCCAGAATGGTCTGCTTTGTTGATGACCTCCCTCTTCTGCATTTAGCTTGGCAGGGCTTGGAGAGTCCTACACCACCATCCAATAGGGTCTCTCCACGGCTGTCCCTGCTCATTTGCAACGTGCATTTTACCATGTGACAACCCAACTAGCTGCCTTGGCGACTTGATCAATGTGTGTGTGCCTAGGTTGGTGGAGGGAACACATGAGTTGGGTATGACACCGCTTCCTCAGACTGCACAAGGTCCTCTGAGGACTCCCTGGGCACCTCCTGCAACAGCTGCTGCATGACACTTGATGGATATGTGGGAGATTAAAAACATGAATTAGAACTGAGTTGAAAGAGTTCAAATCCAACACTGTGCAAGTGGAGTTAGATCAGTCAAGAACTTGTTGAATGGCGGAACAGGTTCAAGGGGCTAAGTGGCCTATCCCAGTTCCTATGATCATATTTCAGTTACTGGTGACATCAGGTCAACATGAGTGATTACTGAGTACCATGTAGATGTGTGATATATAATTCTATCAACAGCTATCAGAAAGACTCCATCTCTCCATCTTCAATAGCCAAGTACTCTGCACTCTGCTGATCTCCATCACTGCCCCTCCGCAGCAGTCAGGTGGCGATGACTGTAGGGCTACCCCCCCCCCCCCCCCCCCCCGGTTCTCTGCTTCTCACTGGTGTTCTGCGCTCTCTTCCGTTGCAAGGAGAGAAAGGGAGAGTTACATGTGTGAGAAATGGGATGGTTTGAGAGGATAGAATGACAACATTTGTGGAGGATGACTGTGAGGGAAGAGTGTGAGATGGCAATAGGCTAAGGTTGAGTGTATGTGTTGGCTGTTCAGATGAGGATGTGAGGAGGTAGCTTAAGAGAGAGGAGTGGGTGGAGCTGCAAAATGTGTTGGTCTGAGGAGTGCTGTGCAGGAGAATACCAGGGTAGTCAGAGTGAGAGGGTTGGCAATTGAATGTGACATGCCACTCACCTTTCCAATCCTTTGAATCTTTTTTGGCGCTATCCACTGTGAGACCACGCTCACCTTTCTCAACTTCCAGCTATACCTGCTTGCACTCAGGGGATGGGCCGTTCCTCTTGTTTGCTGGGGATAATATTTTTCTGCAGGGTCTCCCAACCCGGGATGCCTCAGAGAACTGAGGGCAGGAGGCAGTCTTTCGGCATTGAAACTCCATCAGTAAAGTTCCTGTTTCTGCCTGACAATTGCAAAATGTTTCCATTCCATTCCTGCTGAGCCCCTTTAAATATTGAGCCTTTCATGCTCAGGTGAGGGTTTTGATCATGCCCACATGCTCTGACTGGTCGGGATATCTGGAAGTGGGTGCTAATGCCTTGGCTGAGTTAAAAAGCCATGGCAAAGCCCGTTCCACCATCTTTCATATTCCCAAACGCACAGTCACCCTCTCCACTGTGAACAGGTCCAAAGGTTAAAATTCCACCTCATGTATTTGGTGCAGATAAAGTCCATCCTCACTAACAGACGTGCAGTGCTGTCATTCTTACAGGCCTGGTCATTTTAAGATTTCTCATTTTGGGAGAGTTCATGTCAGACTTCTGAGAAACCTTTAACCTTACCTGAAGTGGGTAGATTTCTTAAAAGAGTAGCACAGGGCATTGCTGATGTTCAAAGGTGTATTGCACGTTAATCTATATTTTGTCTCAATCAAAAGTTCTTAACATTTAGAAATGTCTTCATTTTAATCTCAAATAAGTGTACTTTAGTTAATTATTTCTAAAGTCACGACTCTTTCTTTAAGTTGTCACTATCTTTAGATAAACTACATTTCTTTAAAAAAAATGAATCAAATAAAAAAATGCCCCTTTTTGGCACTTGGAAACTGGCCTCTCATATTTTAAAATGCTCTTTAAAATCTGGCTCTAATCAAGCTTTTGTTCACCTGGCCTAATATCTCCTTACATGACTCAGCATCAAATTTTATTTAATAACTCTCCTGGGATGTCCCTTGGGCATTAAAAGTGTTATCGAAATAAGCTGTTGCTGTGGTTAAATCTGTTTTTTTCATGCAGACTAATTTTCTGGTGAAACCATTTGTAGCTCTTCAACAAGTTAAATTTCCGCAATACTAAATATATACAAAGGCACTTCAAAGTGCTTCACAAAGCAATTAATGGCAACTGGATATTGACGTAGGTGAAAGTAAGGGAAGAGAAGTGATCGACTCAGCACAATTAATCTCAGCACTCTGAACTATCATGTAAAATGAATCAGTCAAGTTACCTGTTCATTCATTATCCAGTCACCTTTGCTGAATAAGCGATGCTTAGACATTTGGTATGGTCATGAATATGTTTGCTGTGCCACTGAATTCACTGTTGAAAATTGCACTCCACTCCCTGGGCTCAAACATTCACCCAGATTTGGCATTTAAAATGCCAGTGACACTGTTAACATTCTTCGCTGTCTTTAGTGTGAAACTGATAGCAACTTCTCATATCTGCACATGTGTAGTTAAGTGCAGAAATCCAGAAGATGCTGTCAGTGATTTCTGTTCCTCCATAGGCTGCACTATTGAAGTTCTCAGAGTTAGAAATCATCTAGAAATCACTGAATTGACATGCATTTCCACTATTATTCTCACTGTTAATAACCCTTGATAAAGTTATACCTTATTGAATAAGCATAACTGGGATTTTAATGATGTACTAAGTCATAATTACTATTCAACAACCTCTCTGGCCCTGAAAAACTGATTTTATATTTCGGGAACATTAAATTTCTCGATCCCATTGATTAAACTTACAAATTTAAAAAAAATATGATATTTCAACTTCCACCCAAGGTCCAATCTTTATTTTGCTCTCTGTAAAATTACACAAAGTGAATGATAAAACTTGCTTGTTACTTGCTATCTGGGCTTCAATGTGATTGGCTGATTAGCCTGCTTGATGACACCACTGTTGCTGGGCTTCAGAAATCCCTATAGTTAGTGCCAGACTGAAATTGATGTCAGGAAAGGTGAAATCTACGCCATGGAGCTCGCTAGATCTTTGCGGGCAGCTTTGTTCAAAGTTCGAGGTCACTTTACCACTGAATGCAAAATCCAGGCCATTTAGGAATGGCCCTTGACAAACTGCTACACATGGAACAGTAGCCCCAATTTAATTTCATTGATTCAGTGAAAGAGAAGTAAGAAAAAAGAGAGAAAATACTTGAGGAGCAGAAGAAAACTTTCAGCAAAAAGAAAACATTTAGTTACTGTGGTTATAAATAGCATTGTATTGTCACTAAGCGACTTTGGTTGCTGACTCACAGAAGCTACCTAGAGGTTTCACCAAGCTGTTTTAATCATTTCTTGTGATAGAATTTGTAAATAAAACGTTTGGACATATGGTATACACATAAATATTTACTGAAACACATGGTATCTGATGTATTTTTCTAATATTTGAATATTATTTGAATATCTAAATCTCATTCTAACGAATTATCAATTTTGATCTACAATATGTATGTCTTCTGATTGCACACAGAAGATGGATGGCTAGCTACTTGGGAGGAATCTTATACTCTTGTTGCAACTTCATTAAAAAAATCAAATTGTTAACATATAACAGTATATCCTATAGACACAGCACACAATATTTGTCAGTAAACTGTGTTGTGATGAGGCACAACTAATGACTGTGGTATCATCTCAGTAATCAGTAGCAATACTTTACTCATTCTATGCTGATATTCAGATGGCAGTGCTTCAACAATGCTTAAACCATAACCACATATTAAGAAAAAGGAATATACAGGTTGCTGTCTCTGATATAGAAGATGTTCTTACATGGATTTGTGGCATATTCTACTATTGACTTGCATGAACCTCAACTTTCACTAGGAGGAGGAGGGATCGTTAAAAAGGGGAATTGGTATCTTCATAATGGATGCCATGTGTTGACAACCCTCTTCACACCAGAATATGAATTTAATTTCCATTTTAGTGGATTTGTGTAAAATCACTGTGCTGTAGCCACTGAGTAAAATACATTTTTGCGTTTTGTGCTATGAGCCACTATCCCTCAACATAATGGATAATTGCAAGAATACAAATTTGGCCCTGTATTTCTTTTTCATGCAATTCTACAAAGTCACACGGAACCATTTAGCTCTAATTTCAGAATTCTCATGAATTCTTCTATATACTTATCAACAAAATATGCAAGACATAGTTCAGAATGTGATAGAAAATCAAAAATGTTATGAAGCAATTTATTTGCGAGCACAATGGGGAACCTATCACAAAAATTGATGGCAATACTTTCTAAATAGAAATCCTGATTTAAGACAAATATACAGTAATTTGTTTTGAGTTTATAGAATGAATAGAATGAAGAAGAGCAGAAGTTTAGTATAAAAATAGGACATATTTTGCCTGAAAGGATAAATTCAATCCAAACCTATATCCACTGAGAATGTTCTTGTACACTGCTAAATTTTGTCTTACAGAAAAAAATGCCCTTTTGGAAACTTTGACTTCATTATTTACAGATCATCACTGAATTCAAATTAGACTCCTTTGGGAAGAAATTGGCCCACATAGTACCCATTCGCCAGGTGGAAATCAGGGGGGAGAAAAGGACCAAATTCCTGACATAATGTCCCATCCTCATTCTATGCCTTTATGAAAGGCTCCAAAAAATGGTTTTCCAGGCATTCACCACTTACTACCAAAACCGACGTTGCCCCTCTTTTGCATATGTTAATGTGGGTCCTGAGACTCTCAACACATTATGGTCCACTTAGGTTGTCTTGTGTTTGCCACCAACAAACCAGAGTACATTTTTTTTTATTTTACAGCAAATAGTGGATTTGCTGCAAAAGGCTCTATATCACTTGCTTTGACAAGACTTGAACTAGAACTTACAAGTTCTTTGTTACAAGATTGTTACGAGGATTTTAAACATAAGGCCGCATGATAACATGGGCCCAATGGGATCATACATTCACTTATGAATAATGCAATTAAACCCCACTGAGGAGTGGGCAAATAGTGTAACTTTCCACAGGACTGATGCTAAAGGCAATCTCTTTAGAGTTACCTTCCAGACAACACTGGTGGCTCAAATAACAACTGCACAAATTTTAAGGAAGGGCAGGGCAACCCAAAACATACTTATATGAATATTACAGTTTAGAGAAATTGAATTGATTTCGTGAAACCATACAGCATTTTTTGCACTGTATATCTGTGAGTGGAACATTTTCTGAGTGCCATAAGGGTATCCACCTAGAACAGAGATCTGGGAGACAGTATGCCAAAACAGTCCATTCACCTCAGAAAGCAGATGTGACCTATGATAAATAGGTGGAGGTTGACAGATAGTCAATTCAAAGAACCATGCTTTCTTTGGCCATAAGAAGTAAAAGAATTGACATGGACAGGTGCTTCTATTCATGAATTGGGGTTTATGTTTTAAGTTAAGCGTAGAGTTGCCAACCCTCCAGGACTGGCGATCAATCTCCAGGAAACTGCTGTGTGCAATCCTGGAGAAAAATTATAGAGACATTAAAAATAAGATTTTAAAAAAAATTCTTTGAACATTTCTCTTTACAAGTTATAAAAAATATTGAAAATGGTGGGAAACAGGCTGTTTGGCTGACAGTGAAGCATCGTTTAACTGGGTAATGAGTCTTTTTGCTTTCCAATTGGCGTAGGAAGGTAGTGCTTCACAAAGATGGATGTGTTGGCCAACGAATGGCTGGAGGATTGGGGCAAGTCATGGAATGAAATCTCCAGGAATATATTTAACCACAGTTGGCAACTCTGGTTAAGTGTATAATTTATGTAATTAGCACCAAATATTCATCATGGTTCTTTTCACCAAGACTGTGAAGAGAGTTTTGAGCAGCATGTATTTAGTATTGAGGGACTTTACAATAAATAGGCTGCATTAAAATTTTAAAAGGGGTTAACAGTGACTGAACTATTTGGGAAATAGCAGAGTGACAATAATGAGATTTCTTTAGTTGACAAAATAGTATTAAGTAGCCAAAGAGAGATCTATAAACTTGCATATCTGTCGTACTATTCCTGAACACCTTCAAGCTACGCATATAAAAAAAAAACAAAGGATTACATAGCCTATAAAGAACTGAACTCAAGGGGGTTGAAATGGCAGGAAAAGGAAGCAAGCTGTCAGATGCTGTGGCAATTAAGGCTATGACTCATATTTGGTCCCCCAGCATGAGTTTAATCCTCATATTTTTAAAAAAACTAGTGATTTACTGAGGTGACATAACTGTTCACTCTATGATAATCACATCATGATTTTTCCCATCGTTAAAATTTAAACTTGTGATTAGTTTAGTTAATGGCAATGTGTAAGCAAAAGCAATTAAATTCATCTTAATATGAATATTTTTCTTTCAGAAACAAAGGATTTGTGATACCTCTGGACACCAGCAGCATCTGATTTTGCTGCTGTTACTTAACCCTCCACCCAACAAAAGCACTTCTACTTAGTACTGGAATATTGTCATTTACAGAGCTGGCAGAGATTGCATTCTGAAGCAATCAATGGAAATACTCATGTATACAGCAATTCATTTGCAATGTAAAACTCAACAACTCTTGAAGAACTAAGGAAATGTAATCAAATTGGTATAAGCAGCTTTCAAACAGATTTTTATAGGATGCAAATTTTAATGCAACACTACAACAGACTTGCAATTATTTGAACCACCTGGGAGATGAGAATGTGTGGACAATTAAGAGGATGCTTTACACTTAGCACACAGTAAATGAAGTAAATTTTGATTCTGGGAGAAGTACGGTCTGCAGCAGCTTTTTGTCACAAACACAATGCATCATCAAACATTAAGCTTAAATTTCATTAGATAAATTCTGTTGATTTATACTTCTTCAAAAAGATTCCTAATGAATGGGTTCATTTAAGAGCGTTCCATCTATTTCAATTTTAAGAAATAACGGGCAATTTACATTGCAATAAATCATTATCCCCGATTAAAACAAACATATTATATAATAACCTGGTTGCAACTGCATGCTAACTTCAGGATGGAAAATCTAATTTGTTGGCTTCTATTCTCAATTCTAAAATAAAACTCTGACATCAGAGGCAAAATGCACAGGATTAGTACCTGCAAGTGTACTGTACAAATAGGTCCCACTGGGACTTTTAAGATTAGTATTTTTCCTTCCAGACACTGGCTGGAATTAATGAGAATACCTGCAACTATACTGGCGAGCTGCTGAGTGCAAGTGATGGGATAGATGCTGCGTGCCTGTGCGATTGCTGCAGCTATTTTCTTTGCATGCCTTTCCTCTCCGTAGATCCTTAGGATGGACGCAAGTGACTGTTGATCTAAGGCATTCACCACGTCAGCTGCAGTGGGCATGTCGGTGTACCTACGCACAAGAGGAGCCAATTAATTTGTTTGACGTCATTTTCATTGACAGAGGTGAAGCTTCACAGCACTGAGAGAGACAGGGCTGAAATGCATACAGCATACAAGTATGTCTGAGGTTCTTTTTGGTAACAGATGGTTAAGGAGAAAAAGAAACAAGAAAGATATTTCACAGCCCATCTTCAGTCTTCGGAAGAGAACCCAATTAAACCTATTTTTGTTGAAGTCACCAATTACTAATTGGAATTCAAATTCTGACCCAACACCAAATAGGTATGAAACCCAATAAATGGCAGAAATTTGGTTTATTGTTCTTTTAACAAAAATACATTCTATACTTAGCTTGGAATCACCAAACCCTGGTTGAAAAGTCTGAAATGGGTTTGTGTGGAGTAGAGCTAACTTTATTGCCTGTTAACAAATTTAGAAGACAGTTAAGCCAATTATATGCATCAGATTTGAATAGAAATTTAACTGTCCTCAGAAGGAATAATTTAAATGAACAGAATGATTTTCATTTTGTTTTCACAAACAAGAGTTCACCACAACATATAAAATTAACTTGCGCTGAGGCTATAGTGTTTAACCTTCTGGCATTTAAATAGGCCACATCCATTCTTCCTAATTTAGGAAACTAATCTGATTAATGAATACCGCATTATCTTAAAGAAACAAGGGTTGAAATTCTTTAGCTGTTCATAAATTCGAGTTGAACTCCGGACAATAGTTGTGTGTTCAGTCCAACTTCCATCACTTTTCAACATCCAACTTATGCTAACCCTGATACAAACCACCAATAAGCCCAATTATGCAGATCCAGTCTAAATTAGATTGTAATATATTGTCCTCTTACATCTTTAATAGCTTGTTAATTTGTTGTCTTTAAAACAAGTGTATCATGGGTTAACATTTATTCCAAAAAAAATACGTAAAATTAAAAAAACATTGGAATATGTGATTTTTGTTCTCCCTGCCATGAATTACTTTAGAAGTAAACCATTAACTCTGACAAATGTTGCTGGTTACCCCAAATTTAAAATGGAATTGTATACAAGCAGCTCGATGCCATTTGAGGGTTAGGAGGCAGCATTGTGCCTACAAAACAGGCAGCAGAGTCCAATTTAGCCCTAACAAACACTGTGCAAGCCAGCTTGTGAAAAATGTCACCAAGATCCTCGATTCCAATATATCATAGGGCTGACTAATGATGACGATACTGGCAAAGATCTAACCCAAATACAGAGCTTGATATCTGACGGTCTGTCCAAGAATGAGTCAAAGGTGTCATTTATCATAACTGCCATTTTGTTAGGGTAGTCTTATGCTGCATAATGTTCAACTAGGTCCAGTTCAAACCACCACCCTCTCCAACAAGAAAGTGAATGTATCTTCCCTTTCAGGATCAAAGGAGCTGTGTACTGTTCACTTCTGGACATCATATTGGAGAAAGCGCACTGTAAAGCTGTCCTCTATTATGTCAAGATTCTCCTTCGAACCAAAAGTAATTTTGAAACAACTAATTTCAATTGGATTGGTATTTTGTCTATAATTGTGGAGAACTGCATGTACTTTCATGATATCTTTTACTCAAAATATGTGCCTTTCATTTTGAAACAATAGTCAACTACTGACACATGACCATCCAAAAATGTAAAGGATCTGAGTGCTATAAAACTGATGGCAGCGCAGATCTTTGTGGTCTTCCAATGTGCCATTGGTGAACTGCTTCCTACTCTAACCCACAAAACGTGTTCAGTTCAGTCCATCAATCTGAAATCACATGGGTGCATGGAACAGACCCATGAGTTGCTGAGGCTGTCGCAATGTTTTCAGGAACAGCAAGTCTAGTTTTTTTGAATGTGCAGGGACAATTTAAAGAGCTATTATTTACAATGTTAATTGCTTTTGCATTAATGTGGGCTTGCTGGTTCCAAACACAGAGATCCAAACTTCTGTAACATTAAGGATGTTCAACTGAGCATCATCGCTGAAAGCATAAAGAGAAGGTTAGAAGATTTTACTTCACGCAAAAAGCTACTAAAGTGTGGAATATGTTATCACAAGTGGGATATTAAAACTGATTTAATCACATTTTAAGGGGATTTGATAAACACAAAGAAAAATATTCAAGGACATGGAGAAGAGCAGGAAAATGGGACTTCAAGAATTCTGTTCCATTGTGGAGTTTTCAGTGGCACAGTCATGATTAGCTGAAGGGGCCTCCTGTGCTTGAATTTCTATGATGATGTGAAAATGTTAGTTCTTTCATAATTAACAAAGCAAAATCATATTTCCTTTATACAATACCCCCATTAGCTCTAACCGCACAGAAACCCTGAACTGCACAGATTAGTTGTGTGAAAAATAATTTAGCAAGGCTTAGCTCCAGAACGAATTGAAATATTTTAAAATTTAGCTGAGGAAAATTTATTCTGATAAATTTAAGCTAATCTAAATTCAATTACAGGCATATTTATGAACAAAACATTCTGAAATTAAAATGCATGAAGCTCAAATTTGGTAAACAATTTTCAAAACCAGTAATACGATAACAATCCTTAGTATTCTTAAGAAAATATATTTGACAAGTGTGTTATTGTGATGTTACAGCTTGAGCCAACAGTCCTTACCTCGAAACACATATTAAACATTGTCCTCACTGCTAAGAAACTGAATTAGGGAAATAGCATTACTTTCTATTTGTAGTAGGCCAGAAAATAGATAGTTTTAAGCTCTTAATACCAACACTCTCATTTGCTTTCAAGTCTGGCAGGTATTTTATAATATAGCACCATGTTTGCCATAATCACTATCCACAGAAGTGGGATTAACTGGATTAATCCTGTCAGTTCTTATGATATGAATGAAGACACCTTTGTCATGAGAATAATTGTGGTTTCTGTACCAACCTGTCTCCATCCATTCTCATGTCCAGAGGGCCATCTTTGCTTAATGCAAAACCTCGCAATGGTATATCTAACTGCATAGAGGAGCAGCCTGCATCTATGAGGATGCCATCAAAGGTATCTCTTTCTACTCCTGATGCCATTAGTAAGGCCTCCAGTTGGCTGAATCTTCCAAGAAGAGGTCGAAACCGGCCACTGAAAGAAAAAAGTTACAAAGGGAAAAATTATTCTTTGCAAAATAATTAAGAATAATTACACTTATAAACCCTACATTTTCTTTTGGTCCACTGCTGACAGGTCCAAAAACTCGTCACCATATTTAAGAGCTGCCAACTCAAGCTACTGAGAAACCTGTACAGTTATCATTCCTGTTTGCCTGATATGGAACGTATATTTTTCTCCAGTAGCGTCATAGCTCATTTACCTAACTCACAGATCTGACACATGGAGCCCTCTAAGAAGAGGCTTCTGGATCTACATGTGTGCAACTGAATAATTGTTGGACCTTAATCAGCTAAGAATGGGAAGTTTATCAGGATATTGTTAGGCATTACTTTATTTGTCTAACTATAACTATCTGTGATGCCATTGGCTAGCTGGTTTATCTGGAATAATCTTGTCACCCCCGACAACCCCACCATCCCCCACCCATCTCCAGATGCAATTATTGGTATTGTCTTTGAGTGCTGCAGAGCTACCATCAGGAATCAGATTACAGAAGCACAAAGGGTTAGCTTCTATTGCCAAGCACATCATCTTCGAGCCATCTGACTTAGCTCCCCCAAAGGAGATAGCCACTCGTTAGCAGAAACTGACAAGAACAGATTCGAACCCTCACTAGGTAAATGGAAGGTAGCATTAACATTTTGACTAAATCACTAATTAAAAATGTTGTATGATGTGTGGACATCATTGCATAAGTTCCACTCCAGGATATGAGCACAAAAATCAAGGCTGGCGTTCTAGTGCAGCATTGAGGGATGTGATATTAAACCAAGTCTCAAGTGGATGCAAAAGATTCCATAATACGATCTAAAGAGCAGGGTCCTGCATCATGGACAATATTTATCTCTCAATCAACATCACAAAAACAGATTATCTGGTCATAATTGTTGTAGGGCATTGGTTACAGCTTGGTTGATCTGAGAAGTCTTCGTAATCAAAGACTGTAAGCCTTTATTGACTCCTAGAACTATTTACAAACATGCAGTAAAGGGTACAAACTAGCTGGTTTACATGTTTGCTAATACAGGTGGCTCTGTCCAACACTAGACTGACCCTGGGTGTGGGCCATGTGCTCTCTTACATCATTGTGTGGGCGGTACTGTAATCAGTCCTACATTAACTCTCTATGTGCCAGACCCATATACTATACCTCCCCCAAGTCTTTATCCAATGTATTTTGTTGCTATAGTTTACCTTATGTCTTACATTGTTATTACTATCATACATTTACACTGTCATTACTACATCATCATTCCCCATCTCCCTCCATATGTCCTTGAAATCAAAGGTTCAGGTGGTCTGGAGGCCTTATAACCCTTCCATATCTCGTTTTCACTAGTCGGAGGAGTGGTAGGCTCTGTCACTGCTAGTTTTCCTTGTTGGTTTGGTGGTTGCTCTTGCATCTGGGTACGTTTCCATTCTTATCTTCCCTTCCTTCGTGTTGAACTATAGTTGGTTGGTTCGGCTGTTGCGCTAGTCTGTGGTTGCTACCCTAACTCATTTCTTGTGGGATGGACAAGCATAGTACTTGTCTTTTTGTTTTTTCTTTTGTTTCTTCTGTTGTCATGTGGCGATGTCCTCTGTGAATAGAATGAGGTTTAGCGGTACGCTCACCTCTGCATTTTGCTCTCTGCAGTGGATGGCTGCTACCAGGTTCCAGCATCTTTTGGGGCTTTGGCATTCTGGCTGGGAACCATAGCTTAGGTGGCTGCAATGTCGACCTGCTGTACTGTCATCGGAGCCGGAGGTTGAGGATCATTGGACTGCTGCTCGCTCTCTTTTACATCCTACAATGGAGGCTGGGTAGTTAGCTGGTCTGACCATTATAGGTTTTCCGGCACCTGAGTGAGAATGGACAAGACTGCTCCGTAAAGAGAGGGGACAGTTCAGAGCTGAGGTCCCAGTCAGGATACTCTTCTTTGTTTGAGTACTCAGGAACTTGCAGTATCCAGATGCAAGAGCAACCACCAAACCAACAGTGGTTGTCTTGACATCTTCTGCCATTTTGAGGAGATCCAAAGCTACAATCTCTGCTCAAGAGTGAGAAAGGCTGGTTACGGATGACGTACATCAGCTCTAAGATTTGTTTGCCACCATACCTCAATGGTTCCAGAATCATGTCTATGACTGGAAGTCGGATTCTTCTGGACCCATAGTGTGGTGTGTCTGTTGTTCAAAGCCAGAGGTCTTTTAGCCACATTTCTTTGTCCAACAGGATTGTTACGCTTGCTGCTGTGTCTAATTTAAAGTTTGTTAAATGGCCATTGACTGAAATGTCCTTATTTCAAAATGAGAAACCAAGATCTTTGACCTCACCCAAGAAGCATGGCTCTGTCCCCTCCGGGCTTGCAGTCTCAACCTTGTGGATGATCTCTGGGTCTTCTGTGCATTTCAGAGTTTTTATCTTGCACAATTTGCTATAGTGTCCAATCCTGTTGCACTGAAAGCATTGGGCTGAAATTGCAGGACATTGATCTAGTCTGTGGGGGGAGCTTCGCTCCATGGCGTCGACATGGTTGCTCTGCAGGCTGGTCCGGGTATTGTTTTCCCTTGTCTGGAGTGTTCCTATGTCTTTGTTGTTTAACCAGCTGAACTGTGGGTTAGCCCCTGAACTGTCATTTATTTTCTCTCCTTAGAGTGGACCTGTGCTGCTCACAGAGTTCTGACTGCCTAACTATCTGGATGCCTTTTCCAGGGTTAAATCTTCCTTTGCTTGCATGAGGTCAGACAATGCATTGTCCACTATTCCTGCCACTATTCTGTCTCAGATGAGTTTAGATTTTAAGTCTCTGTATTCACAATATTTTGCCATCCTGTAGAGATCTTTGATGAATAAATTAACAGGTTCTCCTGCCTGCTGGACTCACTTGATAATTTAGGCCTTTCAAATATTTTATTGCTTCTTAGATTAAAATAAATGTCAAAAAGACTTTAGGACTGCTTCAAATTTAGCAGATCATTCATTGATTCTCTGTCTTGGAATAATGTCAGCCATAATCGGGCCTACCGGGTAAAGCAGTGTGTTAACCTGCTTTGCTTCTTGAGTTTTTGTCTAAACCTGAAGTGATGCTGTTTGTTAGGAATCTTTTCCTCCAAAGTCCCCAGTTATGTGATTAAGTTGGGGCTTGGAAGTGTGGAATTCTGATCCATGGTTACATTTTTAAAAAGTGTTCTGCTTTAAGAGCTTTCTGAATTTGAAGAAGGGGTTGCCATTTACTTGGAGACAAAGGGATTTCCCGTGCTTGTCGGTTTTGGCAGGCTCTACTGCAATAGTGATCATGCTCATCTTGACAAAGATTTTCAGCAATGGCTGCCTAGATCGACTGCAGAGTTCTCTTGCTTGGCTTTTTACTCCAAAGTCACAAATTTATCAAATCCTTCCTTTTGCTTTCTCTTAAGTTGAACTTAGAAGTCGCAATTCTCCTAGATTATTTAGTTAATTATTTTTTCTGTTTCAGAGTGAGTTTGGACGCCACGTCTTCAAGCGCCGTCTCAGGATTGGGTTTTGCTGACGTGTTTTGCAAACTGCACTTCTGGCTGAATTATTTAAAGGTTTCTCGGGACTTGCTGTAGCCTGGAGTTTTAGGATTAGAAGGTGGACTTCCAAAGGAGATTCAATGAAGTTTTCTGCTTTAGTAAGGAATTTTCAGTTTCTGCCTCCAGCTTCTAAGACTTTCTTTGGAGCTTTCTCTTGGCAATTTTTCCTCGGCGCCGCTGCTTCTTAAGCTCCTTTTCAGGTCAGGTTGCTTTGCTCAATTTTTTTCAGACTACCAGCATTTCAATTTTTCTCTGCATTTTCTGCAAGGTCTTGGGTTTTTCCACAATCTGCCACCATGTTGTAGGGTGTTGATTACAGCTCAGTAGGTCTGAAGAAGTCTTCCTAGTCATAGGTAGGTTAGCTGTAAGTCTTTATTAACTCTTAGAACTGTTTACAATTATACAGTAAAGGGTACAAGCCAGGAGCTGACTCCATGACTTGTGCACATGACTGTCCGCACCAGACTGACCCTGGGTGTGGGTGATATGCTCTCTTACATCACTGTGTGGGGGGTAGTATACTCAGTCCAACATTAACCCTGTATGTTCATATTAGGCTGGGATTTTCCAGCCTCGTTGGGGTCGGGTGTCAGGGCGTGGGGGGGCGGGGGGGAAGAATATGGTGAGAAGGCCAATAATCACTTTTATGCCGTCATGAAACCAGATGGCAATCGTCCACTCCACCCATCAACGGCAGGCTGCGCTTCCCGACGGCGCATATTGGGGACGCCATTTCAATACATTTGCATTTAATTATAAGTCCTGCTCACCAGAATCATCCCCCCACGTCAAATTTACCATTCACGGCGGTGTGGCTTCAGGATGACTGCCTTTACAAGGCACGCACCCGGCGACCGGGAATTCGAGGGGAACTCGGAGGTGAGTGCACACAACCTTGTGCAACGCTCGCGAGCATCGCCCATGGGACATCAACGAAGGGGCTCTGTGCATTCCTGGGGGTCGCAGAGGAAAGTTGCTTTTTCCTGGCTGGCTTTCAGTGCGGTGGTGGGGCAAGGGCTCCAGTGCGGGTCAGGACGTGGTGGGGGGAGTTGGGGGCAAGGCAGAACAGACTGAAGGAAATACTCAAGCACATGCCAGGGGTGCAGGGGCTGGTTGGTGGGGGGGGAGGGGGGGCTGTTGAGGACAGTGGCCAAGCACTTGGAAAAGCCTGTCAAAAATCAGATTTCTTGAGCAGCGGAGACCATTCAGCCGCAGCTCCAGTGACACGCTTGCAGTTGGGCCTCTGAAGCTTTTCTCCCCATTCAAGCAACAAATGCTCAATAACTTTTCACCCCTTGGGCGCAGGCTGCAAATTAACGTGGGT
The DNA here is from genome assembly GCF_017639515.1 of Carcharodon carcharias. NCBI lineage: Eukaryota > Metazoa > Chordata > Chondrichthyes > Lamniformes > Lamnidae > Carcharodon > Carcharodon carcharias. The sequence goes on along the minus strand of NC_054476.1, from coordinate 13,220,326 downwards.
TTTAAGGAGCAGCAGAGCAAATGGCCGACAGGGCAAGTTGTAAAATCCCCTTGTGAAAGGTGGCCAAGGCACAGTCACTGGTGGAGGTGCTCACATCCCCTTGCAATGTCTTTATTAAGGTCTGGACCAGTATCCATCATGGTTCAAGCTAACACTGTAGCCTTGCAATGCGGGTTAGGAGAATGCCTGCGCCCGAGCTGATAGCGCAACTTGCAGTCCAATGGCCGAAGCTGTCGCCAATCGGTCAAGTGGGGTAAGGTGGAGGTGGGTGGGGTTTCAGACAGCCAATAAGCACATCACACACTTGGCCATCCAAGTTGTTTGCCAGTACTATCCTGCACGCAAGTAGGGGCTTTTAGAACTAACCAAGAGAGGTTCTTAGTACACCTCTGCTAACCCACTCCTCTCACTCTTTGATCTTGCAGGAGGAGAACAGCAGGATCATGGAGCCTGGTGATATAGCTGTCTGCCTCATGGCTTACAAAGGTCAGAAAAGAAGAAGAGAGCAGCGGAAGCACCTGGCTCGGCAAAGGGAGGTGCACATTCATCAAGATGAAGGGGTGGCAGGGCCTGCTGCACATGCACCTGAAGATCCACAGTGAGCCATCGCTCGTAGGTGCCTTGCTACACCCTGGGTCTATAGATGGCACCTGTCATTCTTGCAGATGAGCGAGAACCAGTGTTTCCAAAGAGTGCGCATTGTCTAGGCAATTGGTGGGTCACATATGCCACCTGCTGCAGGATTTGGTGCCATGGGGACATGGAGGGCATCTACTGCCAGCGGCCATGAAAGTGACTGGGGCGCTCAGTTTTACACCAGTGGCTCCTCTCAGGTTTCCACAGGTAACCTGTGTGGGATCACACAAGCCTCCATGCACAAGGGTACCCAGGAGATCACGGATGCACAGGAATTTGTGCATTTCACCTGGGATCAGGAAAGTCAGGAATCAAGAGCGCTGGGATTTGTGCAGATTTCTGATTTCCACAGGTGCAGGATGCCATCGACTGCACTCACATGGCACTTAGATCTCCATGCCAACAAGCAGTCAAGTACATCAACTGCAAGGGCTTCCACTCACTCAATGTTCAGCTGGTGTGCGACCACCAAACACATCTTACAGGTCTGCACACAATCCCTAGGCAGCATTCACGACTTCTACATCCTTAGTAGGTCTCAGGTCCTTGACATCTTCCAGGGTCCAGAGAGACTGCAAGGTTGGCTCCTCAGGGACAAGGGCTACCCACAGAGGACATGGCTGATGACGCCCATGTGGCAGCCTCAGACTGCAGCACAGCGACGGTATAACGAGGTTCATTCAGCAACCTGGACTTTGGTAGAGCAAACAGTAGCATTTTCAAAATGAGGTTCTGGTGCTTCGACAGGTCCTGTGGAGCACTGCAATACAGGCCCCCTAGGGTGTCGCGTATCATTACCGCTTGCTGCATGCTCCACAACCTGCAGCTGCAATGGGGGGAGGACCAGGCTGAGCAGAAGCTGCACATATCTTCCGATGAAGAGGACATTGAAGGAGATGATGATGATGAGGTCCTCAAAGGCGAAGATGCTGGCGAAGAGGCCATTGCACTGGCCAGATGAGGCAGGTGTGCTCGGGAGGCCCTCACTGCCGCAAGGTTCATGGAGGCTAATGATGAGATGCAGTGAGGACAGTCCTGACATCCTCACCTTGCACCTGTGAATGTTTGACTCCTGTGTGGCTGATGGCAGCGCACATACCCTCAGTGCTCAGGCTCATGTCATGGACACGCAGCGGAGGTTTTAATAGTCACTAGATTTCAGGGGGACAATGGCGACATGCAGTGTAGACACTCTATAGATCTTCACATTGCCTCTGTGAATGTCTGACGCCTGTCTGGCTGAGGGCAGCTCGCTTCTGCTCTGTGATCAGGTTCATGTCATGCAGACATAGCCGTAAAACTTTAAATGCACCTGATCCTTTGTCAGCCTTCAGCACCTGAGCCCTTCAGGAGCACAGCGTCACTGGTCACAGATACTGAAGAGATGGGGGCACAACCCCACAGATAGAATGATGGAACTCTGTGATGCCTGCCCACGACATTCTGGCACAATAACAAGGATCATTGAGGTGCAGGCATCACTAATGTGTCCAGTGAGTGCGAAGCCGGACCATCACTTTGATCTGAAGGTTACATACTGCACGGGGAAGAGGCCTTGGACTGAGACTCCTGCCTTTATCTTGTGCAGGAACCAAGGTTACATATCTGAGTGACATGAACACTGCTCATCGTAACAAGGAGCCTTAGGCATGGAGACATTATTGGGAGTTTATTTACAATAGTGAACATTAAATACAAGTGGTTAACACCTGTGCCCAGGCTGTGCAACCATATCTTCTTAACCTTCCTAACCCTGCTGCAATGTCTTGGTGGTCCCCTACCATCCACAGTGGAAGTGGAGGCAGCCTGCTGACTGCCACGCCCTGTCTGTGATGACCATGGCGGTTTACCTTTCTCGAGGGCTCAGGTCTGAAGGGCCCCGGCTTATTTTCGGGATCCTGCTGTGTGACAGTGGCACCCTCCTTGGCCTGTGGAGCTGGAGCTGTTGCGGTCACAGGAAGAGGGGGTTTGGATGGGCCGGACCCTTCACTGGGTGGATGGCCCTGGGGCAGGCACCTGCTGATCCTCCTCCCTATGGGTGCACAAGGGCCCCTGGCCGACTTCTTGAGGAGAAGGGGAAGCTGGACTGAGATAAAGCTGCCCTGCACCCCTCTCACATTGACTCGGTTGGGGGCCAACAATGGCGTCAGCGATGGAGTTCAGCCCGTGCAGCAGTGCAGGGTCAATGTCCTGGACCAAGGTCTCCATGGCGGCTAGCATCCTGCCAGTGTTGACCTCGATGCGTTGGTGTGCCGCTTTATCATCTCAGACAGGAGGTGGAAAGACTCCTCCATCATGCCTTGCAATCTGAGGAGCGCAGCGGACATCCCTTCCTGATGTTCCCAAGTTTGCCTTTGCAGCTCCAACAACTGAGGCGTGACCGAGTCCAGAGGCTTCTCATCTGGCTCGAACTCAGCAGATTTCTGGACTCCAGCAGTCCACCGATTGCCAGAAAACCGAGGAAGTCCCTGCCGCCTGCGGTGTGCTCACCAGGCCCCGAGGCTACTCTAGAACCAGGTCCCACTGAGGTGTGTGTCTCTGTGCTGGTGAAGGGTGTGGTTGAGGGCTGTGATGGGTCTTCAATTAGAGTGTCATTAGAATTTTCCACCGAGGTGTCTTCGGGGTTTGAGTCGAGGACCCGCCCAGATGCTTCCCAGAGAGACAATTAGTGCACGGCAGGGGACTGTGAAACAGTGGAACTCCCTCACAACATGGTTGTCAGATGGATGTTGCTCTACTGGATCCTCACTTGGTTGAGCACCATTGATCTCACCATCAGCATAGGAACAGTCCAGATCATCAGTGGCCAGCTGGATGACTCCATTTTTGAAGTCTGTGAGGACCTTGATGTCAGGCATTCCTCCACCAGTCCACCACTCTTCCTTTCGTTGTGTGCCAGCTCGTCCTGCATAAAGACAGATGGTCAGAGTGTAAGCAGGACGCCTGCCGGGCCAGGTTAGAAGGATGCCTGGCATGTGTGAGTGGCGAGTGGTGCCATAGATGGGATGAGGCCACAATCCACAGGGTGGATGAAGGTGTGTGTGAGAGATTGAATGGTGATGTCCCTTGAACTGGCAGTGAGTAAGATCCCTGTGGATGTGTGATGGGTTTATGAGTGCGTGAGTTGAGAGTAATGAGTGATGGCACTGGGTGGCTGTCCTCTTTTGCAGGGTGTTGGCACTGACCATCGCTGTCATGCAGGATTGGTGACCTTGCTTGCTGGTCTTTGCCCACAGCGAGGGTAGAGGATTTCACGTCGGTCCTCCACTGCGGCCATTAGGTGCCCGAGGGAGACGTTGCCAAATTTAAGGGCAGCATGTTTCCTCCCTTTGGCAGTCATCACTTTGCAGCAGCTTCCAATACCTTAGAGAGAGCTGGCTCTGTGCAGGGATGCCCTTTAAATGTGGCGCTCAGATTATTGAAGGCTTGAGGTGACAGTGGGGCGGGTGAATCAGAGGCCACTCCCCCAGCGATGCGGCATGTTTCCCAGGAATGCATTATTAACGAGGTGGGGCATGCTGGGAATGGGACGGTACGATGTGAGAAACCGCCCTTGCGGCTGGTGGGTAAAACGTCCTTTATCCCGCACTTTTTGCAAACCTGGGACGGTTCCACCCTTATACTACAATTATGACGTGGCTGTTTGTGGGAGCTTGCTGCGTGCAAACTGGTCTCATGCATTTGCTACATCACAACAGTGACAACACTTCGAAAATTAATTCCATGGCTGTAAGACACTTTGGGATGTCATGAGGTTCTGAAATGCACTATTTAATTGCAAGTCCACTTTTCCACTTTGCCACAGTATTCCTTTCACTGATTAGACTGTAGAAATGTGAGTCATTCACAAAGAATTTTGTCCAGTGAGATCCCAGAATGCGACTCTTTCAACTAATCTGATACCAGAGCTATCTCCATATTACCGTTTCTGATGGCTAGTTCAGTCACAATAATGGGACAATCTATCAGAAAAACATCTGCAGCAAACTGCCACCATTTTCTATTATGCACCCCTAGAAAAAAAGTACAAAGCAGAACAAATAATTTGTGAGAAAAAACACAAACTTATGCAGAAGTATCCTCATCCCAGCTTCCAACTAGCCGGCTACAGGTATTAGCAGAAGTATACGCATTCTATTGTTAGGAAATAGAGATAGTTTAAGTAAGTTATACTGGTATTTGTAGGTGTTGGGAACGAGTTTTAGCTTTAAGATTTAAGTTTGATTTGTATTTTTGTGTTAAGAAAGGTCAAATTTGAGTTTTAATTTCACTTTAAAAAGGTGCCTGCTTTTCGAATGGTGTTTTACGACTGTTACAGCTAAGGAAAACACACAAGAGTAGAAGAATTGGGCTGTTGCCTAACAACAATGGTCCAGAAAGGCAGATCCTTCCCACACAATACACAGAAAAGCTAGAGACAGCAGTTTGTTTCGGAAGCTTTTGGAGTTGGTTTTGAAAAGTATCTGCCAGAGAGGCAGCCTAGAAGGGGACAGATAGCCAGTTCCAAGCTAAGGAAAAGACCCCAAAAATCCAGGAGAATGCAACAGGGAAAAGTCCTAAGAAGACATTTTAGTCAAAGGAAGGATAGGAACCTGGAAAAAGTCCTGTTAAGTGAAGTTAAGAGTGAGAGGTGGAGAGGAAGGCTCCAAGCTTCAGGTTTGAAGAGAGAAAAGCTGCAGAAAGCAGAATTAAAGTGAGAACAGCTTGCAAAGGGCAAGAAGGTCCAAAGAGATGGCTGAGGGTCTGTAACTCTTTGCTATGGGCATGTGAAGCAAAGATACTGTTGACAGCTGAGTTGGTGAAAAGAGTACATGGAAGACAGCTTGAATGTATGTGGCAGCCCAAGGAAGAGGAACATTGGAAGGAGAGTTCGTCATCCTGGAGGTGAACCCCTGTGGAAGGTGTCTGAGAGAAAGCGTCAGTTTAGGAGAAGATTCCAAGGCAAGGTCTTGGAGAGTGGAAATTGTAAACCCTCATGTGAAAGACGGAGTGCAGTGAGGCCGGTTGGCTCATAGTGTGACAAGCATCTGGGGGAGTTGATGAGAGATCCATAGCATCTGCTGGCGGTGACATCTGTCACTTGGTTTCAGAGTGTGGTATGTCTGACCACATTGGTACATGGACTGTGTACTTTATTGTGGACATTACAGTATACGATAGCTTTTGTAACTTGTGTTATCCTTACAAATCTGTATATGTTTGTAAAGGTAGATAGAGTTATGGGTGAAGGAGAATTGTAATATAGTTAGAATTTTCTTGTTTAATAAATGTTTTATTCTTTTGTTAAGAGTTCATCAGCTGGCTCCTGTGATTCTGTTCAGTAGTCCCTCTCCACATATCTAAACAAACAATTAAAAGTTAGGATCCAGTAAGCTGGGTTCCACTCTCAGATCAGGATTGCCCCAGGTAACCTCAGCTAGAGATCATAACATTATGAGCTGTACCTTCCGGTCGGTGAGAAAGGGGGGGAGGGGAGGGGTGGAGGGCACTCACCGATGTGTAAAATAATGCAGGGTGACGTCGGGCGTGCATCCTGACATCACCCCACATCATTTAGACTTTCAGTTCGGCGGGCATACAGCCGAATCAGCTGCGCGCCCACCGAACTGTCAAAGGCCTATTAAGGCCATTAAAAACGTAATTAAAGTGAATAAGGTTGGTGGGCAGGCCGGGAGCCCAGGTGGGCTTCTGAAAAAACATGAAACCTCATCCACTGGTGGGATGAGGTTTCATGAGGTTATTAATATTTGTATGAAATCTCTAAATAAAAGAAATTGACATGTCCCACCTCATGTTACAGTGGCACATGAGGGGACATGTCAGTAATTTTTTTTCTCATCTTTATTTAATGTTTCAAACCTGAGCCGATCTCCCTGAGGTAGCACTTTGCCTCAGGGAGATCTGTGTGCTCTGCTCTGGGATCTCCTGCACTCTTTGTACTACTCCATCACTCTCTGCCTGGCAGAATATCCATCTAGAGGGTCATCGATCCTGTCTCGATTTCAGCACGACAGACACTATCCATTTCCCAAGTCGGGATGCAAATCCGCTGAGTCCCACAGTATAATAATGTGCTTAATTCTGTAATTCTAAAACGTCATCAGGAAATATTGCTGTGACTCTCAAAAGGATAGTGTTAAACAATGGCCCAATTAACTATGGAATATCATTAATATTAATATAATTAATATTGTCAGCATTACAATGACAGACTCAGTTGGCAACTTAGGCCAGAAATTTGCACCCCCCCCCCCCCCACCACCAAGCCGGAGGTGGGTGCCAACCCAATCGGCGCCCCCTGTCAGGTCTCCGCCTCCATTTTACGTGGGCAGGACAATTAAGGCCTGCCCATCGTGACGCTAGCAGAAGCGCTATGCACTTCCTGTGCGGGGGGTGGGGCGGGGGGAGGGAGGGATTACCTGAGTGGTTCCCTGCGCTCTTTCGTGCATGCGTGCTAAAGAGGGCAGAGATCTCCCTGACGGTGTCACATGAGCTGGGACGTGTTAATGGAATTTTGGAAAAGATTTTACTGATTTTTTTAAAATACTTCATGAAACCTCATCCCACCCGTGGATGAGGTTCCATGAAATATGCGAGGGCAGCCTGGGCCAGCTGATTTATTTGTTTTAATTAGATTTTAATGGGCCTTAATAGGTCTTTGACAGTTCGGTGGGTGCGCAGCCGAGTTGGCTATGCACCCAAAGAATTGACAATCTAAATGACGCACGATAGCGTCAGGGCACAAGTCATTTTACGGGGTGGTGAGTGGGCCACGCCCCCCTGCTCGCCAAAGGGAAAATGCTGCCCTGAGAAAATTGAACAGTCTTTGATAGTAGCCAAGTAATAGGCCTACCGAAAACTTAGCAACAGGTGTCAGCTCTGGCTCATTGCTGCCACAGGCTGTGGTTCAAGTCCCAGTCCAGACATTTGAGCACGTGATCTAGGCTGATAGCTCAGCTCAGTGCTCAGAGGGCTTCACTTTTGGGAGGTGCCACCTTTCACATGAGATCACTTGATAAGCCATATGGAACTATTTATAGAGCAGGGAAACTCTCCCTGGTTTCCTGGCCAATAGTCAGCCCTCAACAAACAGACAATATGGCCATTATCATGGAAACTTGCTGCCTGCAAATTGGCAACTATATTTTACAACATTGCAATGGTGTTTTTATTATCTTTTCACAGGATGTGGGCGTTGCTGGCTAGGCCAGCACTTATTTCTCATCCCTAAATGCCCTTGAGAAGGTGGTGTTGAGCCACCTTCTTGGACTGCTGCAGTCCATATGGTGTAGGTACATCCACAGTGCTGTTAGGGATGGTGTTCCAGGATTTTGCCCTGGCTACAGTGAAGGCATGGCAATACAGTTCCAAGCCAGGATGGTATGTGACTAGGAGGGGAACCTCTGCTGCCCTTGTCCTTCTAGGTGGTAGAGGTTGTAGGTTTGGACGGTGCTGTTGAAAGAGCCTTGGTGAGCTGCTGCAGTGCATCTTGTAGAAGGCACACAGTGCAGTCACTGTGTGCCGGTGGTGCAGGGGGTGAATTTTATTGTGGTGGATGGAATACTACTCAAGCGGACTGCTTTGTCATGGATAGTCTTGGAGCTGTACTCATCCAGGCAAGCGGAGAGTATTCCATCACACACCTGACTTGTGCCTTGTAGGTGGCAGACAGGATTTGGGGAGTCAGGAGGTGAGTTATTCACCGCAATACTCCCAGTCTCTGACCTGCTCTTGTAGCCACGGTATTTATACAAACTTCAAACGTACTTCATTGGTTGTAAAGTGATTTCGGCCATTCTGTGGTTCTGAAAAGCAAGTTGTTTCTTTTTTAATTTCAGTATATTATAGGTGTTCCAAGGGAAATTTACTTTAATCCACATATTAGAATTCTGGAACAAACAAAATAGGAACAAACTCCCTAAACGAGAGAGGCCCAAAAATACAAAATGCAAAACTCTGTTAAAGTGACTTCCAAGGCGCACAGTATTACAACTGATCTAGGGAGACAAAAATAGAGAAGCATTGTATTTTAGAGTTTAAAAATATGTTCAGGCAAAATAAGGCATTTTAGTGAATGTTAAAGGGCGGTTTGTTCTAGTAAGACCTCTTTCTGTCATTTACCACCATTTTCATACTGTAGCGATTTATAGATGCCATAAGCTTGTGCTATTCATTTTATTTTTAGCATAAATCAAAGCACATTTACAAATGTATCTGATAAATCCTGCTCTCAGAGACAGGCACTTTCTTCTAAAAAAGAACTCTCATGATAATTTATTGATGCATCTTGATGACTGTAAATTAAATCAGTTCTTGTGATGTCAATTAAGTCCCAGTGGGCAGGATTTCACAGCTTCAGATGAACATTTCAGATCTACTACAATTAAAATCCAGGGAAAAAGATGGAGATATGCAAAAGAATTGCTTTGTAAATTACTGGAAAATATATTCTGCATTATTTCTTTCAACCTCGGTTTCCCAAAGTAACTTCTTGTTACCTTTCAGTCCTGTTCATCAATTATGGTCAAATATTAGATGTTATGTCTATTTGCAATTTTCTTCAAAATTAAATACAAATATTAAAACAGAGAAACAGGTCTTTGTCAATCTACAGAAAATATTACACAGTAATACACAGTATTCCCACTCTAATTAGTTATTGCCAATCAAACTAAAATTCTTTACTTCCCTTACTTTTACTCCCCCATAAATTTAAGCTTTTCATATACATGTTTGGTGTCAGCTAATTAGAACTCCCTAATTATCTAGTTGATTTTACTCTAATCAGTGTAGGTGCCCTGCAGTATGGGCCTTGAACCAATCACTTTACAACTCAATATATCAGAAAGCAGTAGTCTTTTAAAACAGTGTCAATGATGTTCCATCAGCTCTCACGATCTTTACATAACCCATTGGGAAGTCTTCTATTAAACATAAAAACTGATATAATTTAATGTCAAAACTAATGCAACATAAATTTAACATCAAGCTTCTGGATATAACATTCCTATCAGTCATGAGTTGGAGGTTTTCTTCTGAAGCATATCTATCAACACTTGAATTGTTCACATTGAATTGTTCACACCCATTACCTGCGTCGCTCTAGGTTAGGATACAGACATAAGTATATATTTTTGAATAGTCATTTTTTTCCTATGCTGCAAGTTTAAGTGCTCAATGCAAATGTACAAGGTTAAGCAAATGAACCGCAAAGTATAATTGGAATAGTCATCCTTAAAATAGAGAGAACCAGAAAGCATTATGTACTTGGTAGCTGAATCGCACATTTTACATTATTTTTTGACAATTAATTTCCCTGATTTGAAGCTGAGAAGAAAATTTGCAAATTGATTCCACTGTCATACTTGCTTTACATTAAACTTGCATCCAATACTCCAAAGCTTATTTGCATCAAAAATCCATACAGATAAAAATAAATTAAAATACCTTACTATCAGCCCCATTTTCCCCAGTCTCGCATAGTACACGTTTCATTCCATAACGGTTAGATGTAACAGTCTTTAACTAGCAATGCAAGCTGATATGGTCAAAGTAATTAGTGGCGAGAAATTCACATTAATGAACACAAAACATACGTAGTCAACATAGGGAAGCAGTTCAAAATTTCATGCCAAATATTCAGCTCTTAGCAGTCCTTAACTGAACATCTTCACCAACATTATTCAATTGTTGGTGAGGCCCCAGAGAATTAGAAACACTATTTATTCTTTCAGAGCTTCAGGTTCAATATCCTTTATTTGTATGCAACAATAGATGATGCACTGATTTACTGGAATGCAAATAATTAGCATATTCCAAAGAATGAGTACTGGGTATAGGATACAAGACATATGCCAAACCTCAGATTAATCCAACATGTGTGGTTTCAAGACATACTAATTCAATGGAAGTTTTTACTCCACCAGAGGCAACCAGAAAACCAAATAATCAGCTCTATCCAGAAATAGTACACATTCCATTCAGACAAAAAAAGGTTATTTTCAATATCTAGGATATTTATCTTGAATTTTTAAATTTGGGCAACCTAACACAGCCATTTTATACCAAGTTGATCTTTTGGGAAAAATGTTGGTTGTCGGTTAGGGCCAAGTGAGAAGGGGAACGAGAAGGATGTGATGTGATTGGGAAGGAAAAGCAAGGTTGATTATAACACGGTAAGCAGAGAACCAGAACAAAAACAAATGATATAAACTAATTTGAAATGTCTCAACTGTGTGTATAAATTGGTAATTGGAACCAGAAGAGAGGAAAGGACGTTTTAAGCTATTTTAACGCATTTTAACGCATTTTCTGTTTTCTGAATAACTCAAATTTTATATCTTTGTGTTCATATGTTTGAATGCTCATTGTAAAACCTCAATAAAAAGTTATTATTTTTAAACAGAAGTACTATTTGCAATCAGTTTTCATGTATTAGTTCTTAGTGTGAATTATTGCTAAATTTTCTCTAGTCTACATATCTAAATTTGTTCAAAGGAATATATTTTCAGATCTTTAAAGCAAGAAATTAGACACCTAGCTTTTATTGAACCCAGAAAGAAAGAATGCAAAACCACTTGATATGTTGAAAATATTGACTTGTGAAGATTCAATTATACCGTTTCTTTTCTCATAATTTAAATGTAGAAATTTCATTGCAATTTGTAATTTATTATAAACTATTCACCTTCACTTTATTGCTATTTTCACAGGAAATAATTCCTGTAAATATGACGTATCACTCTGAGTCTATACTTAGTTCTAAAACAAAAAAAAAACTTGGGGTCCGTCAACTGATAAATACAAATCAATTTAAACAAACTTCATATGTCGAGTGAAAAGTTAACATGGAAATAATACGTGGCATGACTTGAAACTTTGAAGCCACAGCTGGTAACTTACAACAAGATAACCTCTTCCCTTCTCACAAAATGCTGAAAGCCAACATGCAATTTAAAGTGACATGTTTTAGGACTTTTGCTGAAATAAGTACAGTAACATTTGAACTTTCTCTTCACAAAATCTTTGACTTACTAAAGAAGTTACTTGCAGGCCCTACTTGAGTAGTAGACGAAGATCTCAAACAGGGACAACGCATTACAAGTGAGAAAAAAATAATAACTTTTAGCATCAATCCTAAATTGTAGTTGTAATCCATCTAAACTAATTTCTTTTGTGACTTGGGATGGTAAGTTTTTATTTTAAAAATGCGTAATTGAGCGTTACAGAGCAAAATTATGACAAAAATTGTGGAAAAACTTGAATACAATTGTTTAGCTCTGCACAACTAGCTGCAAGTTCAATTCTTTACTCTGTCAGGAATGCAAAACTGATAAAAATCAGTACCAGATAAATAGTGACTGTTTCTAACATTAGTTGCAATGCATAAAAAAGTCTAAATCAGGAAGAAAAGAAATCAGTCTAGCAATTTTCACAACAGGTATATTACTTTTGCTTTTTAATATGCACAGTACACCATTTCTTACATTTATAATTTTGTAGATTTTCCCTCTACTGACCAGCAAACCTCTACCTTGCTCAAGAGGATGAAACAGTTTAGTCCGCTGACATCTTCATAGACATTAGAGCTCTTGCTCTTCCATTATGTCAATATACAACAGGATCAGGTCCACTGATGACTCATAAAGACGGGCAAATTTGCGCCACTGTGGAAATTGAAGTTTTCATAAGAATAGGTTTCAAGCTCTGGTCTCGTACTTAAGTGTCGAACATTTGCATTGCAGCTGGAAGGGGGTGTGTCTGGGGCCTTCAATCAGCAGTGAATTATAATATATCGAGTGCTTACTTAGAGGTGTCAAGTTTTTATTCCGTAAAAATCTAAGATCTGCGAAAATCCTTTCTCCCTTACATATATCCTAGCTAATGATTCCTGAATTATTACTGAAAAAGTAAAATGAAATAACGAAACACTTAAAAATACAACATTTTTTACAACTGCTACATTTAACTGAATAGAATTACCGATGTCTTAACTATGGGACAAATAAGTTTGCTTTTTTTTTTGCATTGCTGCTATCTGCTTATATTTAAATGGGAGTCATATGTCTGAAGTTTGCAAAGCTCTCAACCAATTTCAAAACATCTGAAATTGACTGAAGAACTGAATGCTGGTTCTATCAAGTAAACATTATATTTCACAAGCTGGGATAACAGTGTAAAATAACCATATGTAATCAGTAAATTGACAAGTACATTAGCAAAATACAGGCTCACATTTTTGAAGAACAAACTAAGTTTTCCATATGTGTTTAAGTTTTATTATGAATAATTGCAACACTATTTAAAGCATTGCCTAGATTATGTAATTGCTAAATATTTTCCATGTGGCTACAACTCAAGTTTATACTTTCAATGTTACAGAGTGCTCAACTCTACTTGCATGTCTATCGATTTTGATAAAAATTGTTTGCTGGGAACAAATCCTCCCACCTCAACATCTATAGTAATAAGCTTTACAAGTTTTCCTGCACAATGATGAATTCATATTGCACGATAGCTTTTGTGCTGTAAAATTAAATGCATCATACATTCACGTGACATAAAGACATAATGCATAACTCATGTATTAAAAGCTTGCTAGGGCCCAGGATCTTTCCACCTCACTGAACTGTAAAAAAAAAACATAACTATTTTTATATAACAACGTAACCCAATGGGTCACATCAATCATAAATTTTTTAAAAGAGTTCTTCAGAAAATGAATTACTGAAAGAAACATGCTGCTAATGGCTCCTGATGGGATGACAAAGGTGCTGACGTAAATGCTTAGTTACACTTCATGAATTATTCAGTTTTGTTTATAGAGATGTCTTATGCTATAGAATAGTTTATGAAATGGCAACAGTCACTTGAGAGTTTGCAGAAAATACTAAAACACCTCCTAGTGGTCACATCAGAACAGCAATGGCCGAGGACTCACCACAGACCATCTTCCTGGTTACAATTCGGGGCATGGAGAAAGCAGAAATAAATGTTAAAAGATGGAGAGAACAATAGCGCCATGATTATTTTGTTTTTGAACACAATTTAAAAAAACCAAAAAAGCAAATACAATTTATTCTATTACATTACACTACAGTGCAGCTTAAGAAGAAATTGTAAATCACCCTGTGAGAGGCAATAGTGCTCAATAAAGGGCTCAAATTCTTGCTTAGTCGATGTACTTTTGGTGAGTCCACATGCGCACACCTTTCAAAAGTAGTATTTCATGCACTGTTCAAGGGGACACGTGTCCACCAATTTAGAAATGCCCATTCTGTAGAGAACTACCGTATATAGTCATGTAACAGTTGAGTTTTGAGCCCAAGTCTTTAGGCAAATAGTTGTAGAGTTGACTTTTACACAGCTGATGTTTTTGAGGGGCTTATTTTCCATTAAAACATACCCAACAACCAACATAGTTCTGAAAATAATCCACAAAGTAATGAGGAAAGCAGCGTCCACACCAGTTATTTATTATCTCTGTCGATCTCTCTCTCTCTATCTCTTTGTTTCTATTAAGGAGCCTCCCCTACTCCCACATCCTGGGAGAGGTAGCAGCAGCATAAGCTGGGCCTGTGGTTACAATGCTGCTCGGGGCCCAAGGGAAGGAAAATAAAGGGAAGGGCTGCACTGTTGGAAAATATAACGCCAATGGATCCCAGGCTTGACACAGACCATGGTGAAGGGGGTCGGCATTTGCAAGGACCTGAATGGAAAGGCCTGAACATCCTTCCCCTCCCCAGGGAGACAGAGGGTAATGGATTGAGGACACAAGACCCAGGCGGTCAGTTATTTAAAGTTTGCTTTGGACATTGTGCTGCTTATTACTATTCTTTGATCTGGCAGTTTCTCCTCCCAAAATCAAAATTGATCTACACTCTTGCTGCCTCAATTGACAAGTATGACAAACGTAACTTGTTTAATGAATAATGAATTGAGGTTTTTGATCGGTTGGTAGAGGGTCTGAAATTTGATCCCTGGAAAAGTAGGATTGGCTTTTACATGACGCTGTTCTTTTAGGTTAAAAATCACGGGGTCAACTTTTACACGAGATCATCTTTAATACGTGTATATACGTTATTCATCATCAGATGCTTATTTAATTGGGAGCAACCTTCTCATTCTGTTATGGAAAATATTAATTTAATTTTTTTGTATTAAAATTCCACATTAAAACAAAAAAAATGACAATACTACTGTATCACAATTGGAGTAACGGTACCTGAAGTTTTTTTTAAAAACCATTCTTTCACAGGATGTGGGTATTGCTGGCTAGGCCAGCATTTATTGCTCTTTCCGAACTGCTCTTGAGCTGCCTTCTTGAACCATTGCAGTCCATGTGTGTAGATACATCCACAATACTATTAGGGAAGGAGTTCCAGGATTTTGATCCAAAAGCAGTGAAGGAATGGCGATATAGTTCCAAGTTGGGATGGTGTGTGGCTTGGAGGGAAAATTGCAGGTGGCGCTGTTCCCATGCAACTGCTGCCCTTGTCCTTCTAAGTGATAGAGGTTGCAGGTTCGGAATGTGCTGTCAAAGGAACCTTGGTGAGTTGCTTGCAATTGGCTGCTGCCATCGTGTGTCAGTAGTGGAGGAAGTGAAGGTTGAAGGTGGCGGATGGGGTGCCAATCAAGTGGGCTGCTTTGTCCTGCTTGATGTCGAGCTTCTTGAGTGTTGTTGGAGCTGTACTCATCCAGGCAAGTGAAGAATATTTTATCACATTCCTGACTTGTATTTTGTAGATGGTGGACAGGCTTTGGGGAATCAGGAAGTCAGTTACTCGTCGCAGAATTCCCAGCCGCTGACCTTCTTTTGCAGTCACAGTATTTATATGGCTAGTCCAGTTCAGTTTCTGGTCAATGGCAACCCCCAGGATGTTGATAGTTGGCGATTCAGTGATGGTAATGCCATTGAATGTCAAGGGGCGTTGTTTGGGTTCTCTCTTGTTGGAGATGGTCATTGCCTGGCACTTGTGTGGCACGAATGTTACTTGCCAGTTATCAGCCTTGTTATGGTACAGCGAATGGTAAATGCTATGCTGTTTCCCTGAGGGAAACTTGAACAACTGCCACAACTGTTTTGCACTTTGTATTTTTATTTCGAGATGCATGCCTTAAATTCAGTAATAATAATTCCACCGAGTCTTAGAGGATTTTACAAAACTAAATTAAACATTTATTAATAAATATTTTTAAGCACATACATAGGTCTACAAATTACTACTATGATAACTCGTAGCTCCCCTAATTAATGCTTCTCCCAATTACACCCCAGTTAAGGCAACAGTATAAACAAAATAGATTTTAACAGACCCAGGCAAAGCATACAACATCCCAGACAGGGATATTCACAGTGAATTCTCTTAGCTTTAATTCCTATGGACAGCAGCTTGGTAGATAGAGGTTGTAGGCTTTTCACACTTGTTAGATTTTAGAATTCCTTCTTTCCTTACACATAACCTCATCTGCCTTTTTAATGTAAATCCCGTTGTTTCCATATGTCTTTGGACTTTACCTTTCTAATAATAAAAATCATTCATAGAACCAATTTTATCAGTAAGCTTTGGGAAAAATAAACACACTTTGGCTTCTTCTGGCTAAGTGTAACATTTCACCCTCTCTTTTGAAATTCAGCTACTGTAGTTTATCTAAAGATGCAAATTTTCTTTTACACCTCACATTCTAAAAATGCAGCCATGTTTACTTATTTAGCATTTCAAACCTAGCTTCTCTTCCAATACATCAATGCCTTCAGAGCAGCTGTCTTTAATTCAAGTAAGACATGCAAGCATGCACACACTCTACTCAGGCCCCACTATTCCTACTTTACAATAAACCTCAATAACCCTGTAAAATTATTATATTTTTATGACAGGCCCAAGCCTGAATGTTGTCCAGGTCTTGCTGCATATGGGCACAGACAGCTTCAGTATCCAAAAAATCACGAATGGAGCTGAATATTGTGTAATCATCAGTGAGCATCCGCACTTCTGACCTTTGGATGCAGGGAAGGTCATTGATGAAGCAGCTGAAGATGGTTGGGCCTAGGACGCTACCTTGAGGCAGTGATGTCCTGAACTCCTGCAGTGATGTCTTGTAACTGAGATGATTGAACTCCAACAACCACAACCATCTTCCATTGTGATAGGTATGACTCCAACCAGTGGAGTGTTTTCCCCCGATACACATTGACTGCAGTTTTGTTAGGGCTCCTTAATGCCATACCTGGTCAAATGCTGCCTTGATGTCATGGGCAGTCACTCTCATCTAACCTCTTGAGATCAGCTCTTTTATCCATGTTTGGACGATGGCTATAATAACATCAGGAACTGAGTGGCCCTGGCAGAATCCAAAATGGGTGTCAGTGAACAGGTAATTTCTGAATCAGTGCCGCTTAATATCACTGTCGATGACACCTTCCATCATTCTGCTGATGATCAAGAGTAGACTGAGCGGGTGGCAATTAGCCACTTTGGATTTGTCCTGTTTTTTTGTGAACAGGACATCCCTGGGCAATTTTCCACATTGGTGGATAGATGTCAGTACTCTAGCTGTAATATGTTAGAATCTTATCTTTCAAAACCATATTTTTCTTTTAAAACATGGAAAGACATTATCTGGACACTTGGATGCTGACCTGGAGTTTTTTTTTAAAAAGGGTCATCAGTTCACCCTGGATCTGTCAACAAGAATGCCTTTTCCAAGAAATCACCTGACCAGCATGGTACTTGAGGAGGGGAAGAGCTGTTTGTTTTGAACTGCAATCACTTTAATTGATGGGCAACAAACTGATAAAGGAAAAGGCTGGTGAGTTACTGGAAATCGCAATGACAGACACAAGCTTTAAGTTTTGAACTTGTTGTTTTTGAACTCAGTCTTTTGGGGAATAAGCCGAGAAGGAAGACTGTCCTAACTGGTTCTCTCCCACCCTTGTCTGAAGTTCCGTGTGATCAACCTACAGCCAGAGAATCCTCATATGCGTATAACTTGTCTGCATTTGGAAACCTGAAAAGCTGAGACAAGGAGGATTAATCTGGCCCTATTTTCATTGACGCCGTGGCTCCTTTGGAAAGAATGACCCGACAACTATGGCGACCAGCGCTCAGTCTTAACGCGAGGGAGGACCAGGTTGACAGCCTCAAAACCCTGCGAACTTCATCCTTTTCTTATAAAGTTTCTGTCCGACCACCCATCTCTGCAGAGACTCTACTTGTTTGTCCTTTGTGTGTGTGTGTGTGTTTTTATAAAGGGTTAGATTACAACTGGGTGTTATTCAGTTCTTGCAGCTTGTTAAAAAAGTTCTGTTTTATAATAAATCAATCATTCTAAGTTTATTGAAAGAAACCTGATTAAAGTCTTTTATTCTGGGTAACAGTAGTGAAGGTAAACAATTGGTCACTTTGGTGAGTGAGTCAAACTTTTAATCTAATGCTGCACACTGTGGAGTAGTGGGGCGAGATAAATTGCACTCTCCTCTCACCCCAATTGTAACAACCAGAACACCTTGGTTAGGGCGTGGCTAATTCTGGAATAGGAGTCTTTAGTACTGCTGCTAGAATGTTATCAGGGCCCCTAGCCTTCACAGTATTCAGTGCCTTCAGTCATTTCTTGATATGATGCAGAGTGAGTTGAATTGGCTGAAGACTGGCATCTGTGATGCTGGGGTCCCCAGGAGGAAGCCTTGATGGATCATCCACTTGGAACTTCTGGCTGAAGATGGTTGCAATTGCTTAAGCCTTGCCTTTTGCACAGGTGCTGGGCTCCCCCTTCATTGAAGATGGGGATAGATGCGGATATTTATGCAGCCTCCTCCTCCAGTGAGTCGTTTAATTGTCCACCACCATTCACGGCTGCGGAACCTAGGTCTGATCCACTGGCTGTGGGATTGCTTATCTCTGTCTATCACTTGCTGCTTATGCTGTTTGGCATGCAAGTAGCCTGTGTTGCAGCTTCGCCAGGTTGACACCTCATTTTTAGGTATGCCTGGTGCTACTCCTGTCATGCCCTCCTGCACGTTTCATTGGATCAGGATTGATCCTTCAACTTGATGGTAATGGTAGAATGGGAGACATGCCAGGCCATGAGGCTGCAGATTATGGTTGCATACAATTCTGCTGCTGTTGATAGCATGTAGCCTGTTGTGCCTCATGGATGCCCCGACTTGAGTTGCTAGATCTGTTCGAAATCTATCCCATTTAGCATGGTGGTTAGTGCCACACAACACGGGAGGTTATCCTCAATGTGAAAACAGGACTTCATCTCCACAAGAACGTTACGCTGGTTACTCCTACCAATATTAACCTGAACAGATACATCTGCAACAGGTAGATTGGTGAGGACGAGTTCAAGTAGGTTTTGCTCTTGTTGGTTCCCTCGCCACATGCCGCAGGACCAGTCTAACAGCCGTGTCCTTTAGGAATCGGCCAGCTCGATTTGTAGTGTTGCTATCGAGCCACTCTTGGTGGACATTGAAATTCCCCACCCAAAGTATATTCTGCACCTTTGCCACCACAATGCTTTTTCCAAGTGGTGTTCAACATGGAGGAGCACTGATTCATCAGCTAAGGCGTTGGGTGTGGAGTGGCGGTAGGTGGTAACCAGCAGGAAGTTTCCTTGCCCATGTTTAACCAGATGCCATGAAACTTCACGGGGTCCAAAGTCCATGTGGACAACTCCCAGGGCAACTCCCTCCTGACTGTATACCACTGTGCTGCCATCTCTGCATCAGTCCTGCCGGTGGAACAGGACATACCCAGGGATGGTGGGATGGTGATGGTCATGCCAATTTATATAGAATTTCCCATCTATTTCCATTATTTTTAAATGTATTTCCATCCATTGTTTTATCTCAACCTTTTAGCTTATTTCGATCCCTTCCCCCCATCCCAACCCCACTAGGGCTATCTATACCTTGCTTGTCCTGCTTTCTACGCTTAATGTCACTTATTAGCACATTCCTTAGATAATATCACCACCTTCAACACCTCTTTGTCCTTTTGTCTGTGACATCTTTTGGCAATCTCCACTTATCACTGCCCTCTATCCAGCTCTACCTGTCCCACCCCATCCCTTAAACCAGCTTATATTTCACCTCTTTTCTATTTTTCCTTAGTTCTGTTAAAGAGTCATACGGACTAGAAACGTTAACTGTGTTCCTCTCTGCAGATGTTGTCAGACCTGCTGAGTTTTTCCAGGTATTTTTATTTTTAGTTATGTCAGGTTGTTTCTTGACTAGTCTGTGAGACAGCTCTCCCCATTTTGGCGCAAGCCCCCAGATGGTAGTAAGAAGTTTGCAGGGTTGACAGGGCTAGGTGTGCCGTTGTAGTTTCTAGTGCCCAGGTCAATGCCGGTGGTCCGATTGGTTTCATTCCTTTTCGGCTTCGTAGCAGCTCGGTACAACAAAGCGGTTTGCTTGGCCATTTCAGGGGCATTTAAGAATTAACCACACTGCTGGGGGTCTGGAGTCACAGTTAGGCGAGACCAGGTAAGAATGCCAGAGTAACTGTATCTGAAGCTACTTTTGGATTTTTATTTATAAATTAACAGTAAACTTTGTACAGAATCTCACAGTGCAGAAGAGGCCCTTCGGCCCATCGAGTCTGCACCGACACATGAGAAACACCTCACCTACCTACCTAATCCCATTTACCAGCACTTGGCCCATAGCCTTGAATGTTATGACATGCCAAGTGCTCATTCAGGTACTTTTTAAAGGATGTGAGGCAACCCGCCTCCACCACCCTGCCAGGCAGTGCATTCCAGACCGTCACCACCCTCTGGGTAATAAAGTTTTTCCTCACATCCCCCCTAAACCTCCTGCCCTTCACCTTGAACTTACTGAACCCTCGTGACTGATCCTTCAACTAAGGGGAACAGCTGCTCCCTATCCACCCTGTCCATGCCCCTCACAATCTTGTACACCTCGATCAGGTCGTCCCTCAGTCTTCTCTGCTCCATCAAAAACAACCCAAATCTATCCAACCTCTATTCATAACTTAAATGTTTCATCCCAGACAACATCCTGGTGAATCACCTCTGCACCCCCTCCAGTGCAATCACATCCTTCCTATAATGTGGTGACCAGAACTGCACACAGTACTCCAGCTGTGGCCTCACCAAGGTTCTGTATAACTCCAACATGACCTCCCTATTTTTGTAATCTATGCCTCAATTGATAAAGGCAAGTGTCCCATTTGCCTTTTTCACCACCCCACTAACATGCCCCTCCACCTTCCGAGATCTATGGACACACATGCTAAGGTCCCTTTGTTCCTCAGAACTTCCTAGTGTCATGCTGTTCATTGAATACTTTCTTGTCAAATTACTCCTTCCAAATTGTATCACCTCACACGTTTCAGGGTTAAATTCCATCTGCCACTTATCTGCCCATTTGACCATCCCGTCTATATCTTCCTGTAGCCCAAGACACTCAACCTCACTGTTAACCACCCAGCCAATCTTTGTGTCATCTGCAAACTTACTAATCCTACCCCTTACATAGTTATCTATGTCGTTTATATAAATGACGAATAATAGGGAGCCCAGCACAGATCCCTGTGATACACCACTGGACTCTGGCTTCCAGTCACTAAGCATTCTTCTGTCATCATCCTCTGTCTCTTACAACTAAGCCAATTTTGAATCCACCTTATCAAATTACTCTGTATCCCGTGTGCATTTGCCTTCTTTATAAGTCTCCCATGTGAGACATTGTCAAAGGCTTTGCTGAAATCCATATAGACTACATCAACCACACTACCCTCATCTACACACCTGGTCACCTCCTCAAAAAATTCATTCAAATTTGTTAGGCATGACCTCCCTCTGACAAAGCCATGCTGACTATCCCTGATCAAACCTTGCCTCTCCAAGTGGAGATAGAATTCTCTCCTTCAGAATTTTCTCTAATAGTTTTCCCTACCACTGATGTGAGACTCACTGGTCTGCAGTTCCCTGGCTTATCTCAACAACCCTTCTTAAATAGCAGAAGCACATTAGCTGTACTCCAGTCCTCTGGCCCCTCCCCCGTGGCCAGAGAGGAATTAAAAATTTGGGTCAGAGCCCCTGCGATCTCCTCCCTTGCCTCGCTCAACAGTCTGGGACACAAATCATTTGGACCTGGAGATTTGCTCACTTTTAGGCCTGCCAACTCCTCCAATACCTTATCACTCCCTATATCAATTTGCTCAAACACCTCGCAGTCTATCTCCCTGAGTTCGATACCTTCAACCTCATGACAAGTAAACACAAGTAAAAACCAGAATAAGTTAACAGTGAAAATTTAAAAATCCAAATTTGTAGAAAAATGAAAATGAAAAATCAATTTTAGCAGGCACAGAAAGTTTCATAATGACAATTAAAAATACAAAGAAGTTACAAGTGATTTTCTTCATCTACAGAAATACATTACATGAAAAAAATTATGAATTTATTAATTATCATATACTCAAACTGTAAAAATGTTATCATCTCATTTGGTTCCTGAAATGCCTGACCCACTGCTTTTGATGTCCAAAGCCTGTGCAGGTCTCATAGCACATCTGAGTACAGATGTTTCACATACACACACGTCTCAAAATCTTTCATTTATACCTATAAAATCTTGTGCAAAAAATTGTTCAGTCAAGCTTTTCTACAATATGGTAAAAATCAATAGGAATTTGGGCTAGCTCATACATGATATAGTTGCTTGCAGTTATTAACTGATGTTTTTCTTCAACATCTTCATTTACTCTTAAATCCTTTCATTCAACACTTCCTCAATTGTGTGGGCAGCTGGCCCTATCTCCTGCAACATATGTAGTCACTGGCTTGGGGTAGGGCAAAGCAAGATCTTGATATACTGACATTCTGATGGATAATGCCATAGTCTATGCCCATCCTCATTATCGACTATGCTGCTGATTCTAAGCAGTCATGTGGAGCAGACTACAAACTGCATGTCCACCATCTTACATTCTTGCAACACCTCAATCCACAGTGGAACATGTGGCAACTCCAGGAACACTCTCAGTAAAGCCTGTAGCAACAGAGGTCCAAAGAGCAGTTGGTGCTTCTACTGAATGCCAGCTCACCATAGCCACTGATGGCAGGGTGTAGCATTTGTGGTGTGGTCTTTACACTTCAGAACAGATATCAAGTTATCCTTAACCAGGAGAAAATGACTGACTTTTGAAAAGAAAGCATCAAGAAAAATGTGAATAATTACCACACCTGTGTTTTGCTGACAGTGAAGGCGAACGCTAACTACTTAGAACTGTGATTTGGCTATTGTAACTGCTAACACTTACGTGAGTGAGAAACAATAGCCCAAATTTTGAGGTTGGTGACGAACAAATACCTCTAGCTGCTCATTTCATTTATACTTGCCCAAAGACTTTGTGGGCTTTTGCTTTAGAACTTGTGGTTATTAGAGAGCAAAGGTAGCAAAGCATCCTCTACACATGGAATCTGGGACCTGTGTGAACTGGATACATATCTCCTTGACCAATCAGATTGAATAAACCTCACTGAGATATGCAGAATCTAAAGCAGGAAGTGTAAGTTAGCACAGTTAATCCAATGTCAAATGATGTACAGAAAGTGAAATAAAAAGGAAAGAAAGATGGAAAGTTAAGAAATAAAAAAGTTTTAAAAATCTCCAGTAATAATTAAAACCTGAAGGAAGAGATTGAAAAGTTAATTTTCAGTGGCAGAGAGGCTTATGGTAGTAATTAAGACTTGTCACACCATTAAAAATTAACACACTGGAATGCACAAGCTTAAACTGTTTTCCAGCATATTTAGTGGGCAAGTACCACATAACTCAGACTCTTCCACGTATTTGAATAGCGAGTCACTCAGTGAGATACTGTTATACTAAAACTTCTGGAAAAGCAGGGTAATTAGACAGCTTTCTGATTTCCAGATTTAACTGCATATGTGGGGACACTGAAAAGTGGTACCTGATTTAATCCATAATAACAATGATCACTGACTGCCATGCCATTACTTCTACTGAACCAAACTTCACTGATGCAGAATTATGTAAGATAATTTGTATGCATAGAACAGTCCCATATAACTGTCAACATGGAATTGTAGTTTTTTTCTTTATTCTTTCATTGGATGTGGGCGTCACTAGCAAGGCCAGCATTTGTTGCCCATCCCTAATTACGCTTGAACTGAGTGGCTTGCTAGGCCATTTCAGAGGGCAGTTAAGAGTCAACCACATTGTCGTGGGTCTGGAGTCACATGTAGACCAGACAAGGTAAGGATGGCAGATTTCCTTCTCTAAGGACATCAGTGAACCAAGTGAGTTTTTATGACAATCAACAATGGTTTCATGGTCACCATTACTGAGGTTAGCCTTTTAATTCCAGATTTATTAATTGAATTTAAATTCCACCAGCTGTCATGAGAGGATTCAAATCTGTGTCCCCCAGACAATTAGCCTGGGCCTCTGGGTTATTAGTCCAGTGACATTACCATTATATGCCACTTTCTCCCCAGTATGAGCAATATATATTGTGATCAAAGCCAGCGTTTTAAGGTGACTGAACATGTCTAATATTTTATCGCATGGGATTCCATTTTTTGTATCCCAGTTTGCAACTGCATCCATTTGCAATTCAGCTCCTTCGCTAATGATGACCATTCTTGAATTCCATTTCAATCATTTGAGACTTGGGACTGGCATTTTGGGTATCTTCAATCAGTGATTCCGCCTATTTCCCCTCTTTAACGTCATGAACCAATGTGCATCAGATTTTATTTTGTTTCTTTAAAAATCTAATTGGTTAAGCAAAATTTCAACTTAAGGTGCTTTGAATAAATTGTTAACAGATTCAGCACTGACTGAAATGCATGGGAAGCTAGATAGTCACTATAGGAGAGCTGTTTTATTGGTTAAGTTATGTTTAATTCTTTATGTTTTTTGGCTTCTTAATATTATCCTACCACAACTACATTAATGAATAAATCCACCACATAATGTGGTATTTAATCTATACATGCCTTGAAGGCCCTTCATTTGATCTTTAGACTGTGACAAGATAATCTCAGTCAGAGTTGTAGTGGGACATTGTAATTGGCTCCAGCATTATCAGGCTAGAGGGGAGAGAGAGGGGAGGAAAATAGACAATCAGTGATCTAACTCCTACTTACCATCCAATTGGAATTTGCATTTGTGGATGGAAATTGAGGATAAGATTATGCCAGTTTCCACTGGCTGCCAACTTCCACTGTCACAAATTAAACTTGAAGAACAGTCACTCATGCTAGTTTCTGACAGCTTTCGCAACCTAGGGAAACATCACCCTGCCTTGGCATAATCTGACCATTAGAAGAGTAGGCAAATTGGAGTCTATTGTTGAGGGGTGGGGAAGGCCAGAACAAAAAGAGTGTGAAGTTAGGTTATTCGTACTTGGTATAGTCTTGCTCTTTTTTTGAAATTCAGTTTCGATATACAAAGTGTAGGTTGTCAAATGGAGCCTGAGCTCTTTAAGAAATAACACAGCTTGAGTAGTTATACTCTATCCCACTGTTACAGAGGCAATAATCAAAGCTGCACCCTCAGCACCTCCACTGCTATGCTTTTGTAGCTGGTCTCTCATTTGTCCCCCACACCAGATAAAGCTGGATTTACCTGCTAGCCTTAGAGTCACAGAAGCTATGTGGCACAGAAAGAAGCCACTCGGCCAATTATGATTTGCACCAGCTGATAAACAAGCCACCCAGCCTAATCCCACTTTCCAGCGTTTGGTCTGTAGCCCTGCAGGTTACGGCACTTGAGGTACATATCCAAACACCTCTTAAATGATTTGAGGGTTTCTGCCTGTACTACCCTTTCAGGCAGTGAGTTCCAGACCCCCATAACCCCCTTGGGTGAAAAAGGTTTTCCTTATAAAGATTTTCCTTATCTCCCCTCTAATCCTTCTATCAATCACTTTAAATCTATGTCCCCTAGTCACTGACCTCTCTGCTAAAGTAAAGAGGCCCTTCCCATCCACTCAAACCAGGCCCCTCACAAATTTGTACATCTCAATCAAACCGACCCTCAGCCTCCTGCATTCCAAGGAGAACAACCCCAACCTATTCAATCTTTCCTCATAGCTGCAATTTTCCAGTTCTGGCAACACCCTCGTAACAGCCTTTGTGCCCTCTCTAATGCAATTACATCCTTTCTGTAATGTGGTGTTCAAACTGGCAAACAGTACTTGTGTTGCAGTCAAACTAATGTTCCAGCAACTAATAGTTCCAGCATAACCTCCCTGCTCCTACATTCTCTGTCTCAGCTAATAAATAAAAGGATTCCATATGCCTTCTTAACCACTTTATCAGCCTGTCCTGCTACCTTCAGGGATCTGTGGACATGCACTCCAAGGTCTCTCACTTTCTCTGCACTTCTCAGTGTCCTCCTATTTATTGTGTAATCCTTTGCCTTGTTTGATCTCCCCAAATGCATCGCCTCACACTTCTCTGGGTGGAATTCCATTTGGCACTTTTCTGCCTACCTAACTAATCCATTGATATCTCCCTGCGGTCTACAACAATCGTCCTCTCTATCTACCACGTGGCCAATTTTTGTGTCGGCTGCAAACTTCTTAATGATTCCTCCTACTTTTACATCCAAAACAATAATATATAACCACAAAAAACCATGGACCTAATACTGAGTCCTGGGGAACCCCACTGGAAACCCCTATGAACAATTACACTTCGTTTCCTGCCACTGAGACAATTTTGTATCCAGCTTGCTACATTTGCCTGGATCGCATGGGCTTTCATTTCTTTTACCAGTCCGCCATGCAGGGCCTTGTCAAAAGCCTTGCAAAAATCCATGTAGATGGATTAGCCATAATAATAACATTTCAAACCTTCACCTGTGGTCCCTGGATTGGGAGAGGAAGTTACAGACCTTCCTTATGAGGAAAGATTAGAGAAACTTAAACAATTCACCCAGCAAATTTCAGGACTGATACCAGGAAATCGTTCTTCAACACATGGAATGGACTCCTCGATAGAGTAATGGAGGTGCAAAGCTTGGAATGATATAAGAAAATATTGTATGCTGAAATTGGGCTTACTGTAATGTCATCATGGAGGGCTGGACTAAAACAGGCTGAATGGCCTTCCACATCCCTAACTGATTTGCAATCTTATGAATTCTGAAGATGCTTTATATTCATTCTACTACAGTATTACTTTTCTGATACCCTCGCTTTTTGTAGCTAACTAAACCAGACCCAAATTATGAGCTACAAAATGAAGAAGCAAAGTTTAATGTGATTGAAAATTTCCACTAACAAATGATATGACAACACGGACAGGCTTTGTTTGCTAAAAATTGAAATTAAAAAAACACATCGCATGGCAGTAAATAGAAAATATATTAATCCACTTGTAAGGAAGCAAGTAAGAGGCTCTTCATCACAATCCCAATCTTCAAAGTTCCTTGTTAATATCGTTCTTGAATTTTTCAAATAAAAAGGTATTGAAGCTTATTGTTTTTACTGAAAAACTCTTTTAAGTCTTGGGGTAGCTTTATTATTATTTGAAGCCATGTTCAACTCTCTAACAATTCAATTAAAAAATGAATGATGTCTTAATAATGTAATGTATACCATGGCTTTTGGCTAGATGTAACTATAAATGTTACTGCAAAAGTTGAATAGTAAACACATTTCTTAACCAAATTGGTGTTAATGATTCTTAATGTCTGTTAAGTAATCAAGTTTTAAATGCAAAAATAGAGAGACTCCATTCCTTTGTTCTCTGTAATTTTTCTTCAATTAACATTATAAATGTTAGATTAAATTTAGATGAGATGGAAGGAGGCTCAAGCGGAGCGTAAGTAACTGGCATAGGCTGCTTGGGCTGAATGGCCTGTTTCTGTGTTGTATATTCTATGTAATCTTATGCCTTCAGCCCTGGGGGGGGAAAAAAAACTTAAAAGATTTTTACCTTCCTAATCCAAAAAGCAGCGTAACTTTTTCCAGTCCCATCTTCAAAAACGACTGGCCAGTGTGTACACTGGAAGTCAGCTTACTGAACTTCTGATCTCTAATTATCAGTGTCACTTGCACCACAGGAGCATTAGAGCTAATGCAATGATCAATTTCAAACCCTCCAGTGACCTGTTAGCAAATTATTTAGAAATAAAAAGCTGACGCAAGAACTGATATGGAACACTGTAAATCATTGGCTCAATGCACAAATAGGTAGCCTGTTGTACTTCTGGAATTTTATCATGGGAGATAAGTACGTCAAAAGATCCAATAAATTGAGTGCATCCATTCAAGTTTGGAAGTGCAGTAGGAGATGACAATTTTCATGAAGTCAATCAATTAGGCTGTTCAAGTATAAAGACTTCAAAGAAAAAAGTTATATCAAGGCAATGCTTAAGAAGTAATTAGTTTCTTTTTAAACTTTCACTGGATGCAGATTTTCTTTGGTTAAAGCAATACATAATATATAAGAATTTCTGAAAGGCAAATTCTCTCCAGATTCCATAACCCATAAAGAGTACTGTTGCTCACATAATCTGGATTCACACTTTCAGCACAACGCTATGTTGAAGGCGCTGTAGGAATATGTGACTTTAAACCCAACTCAGGGGTATGGGCCTGTTTCACAGATAAATATCCCCAGCTACATTTAAAAGAAGAGCAAAGGGATTCTGATACAAAAGTAAGATGCTGCAGATATTGGAAATCTGAAATAAAAACAGAAAATGGTGGAAATACTCAGGAAGTAGGATAGTATATGTAACGAGAGGGAGGGGGAAACTGAGTTAATGGCCCAGATTTTCACAGTGTCGTGGAGACTCTGCGGAACTTCCAAAATGGTGGGCAGGACCTGGGTGTGGAAGCCCCATCTCCAATTTCAACAGATCCAGTTCTTGCCGGTAGGGGAAAAGGGTAAGGCATGATGCACATGTGGGGGAAATCTGAACTCAGTGGAGCCTTTGAACTCATTGCAGAGTTCAACCAGACTCCATTTTAGCTGCTGCAAGGGACTTAACCCACAGTGTGGGGGTCATGGATTTATGGAGTGGATGTTCTTGAAGGGGGGCTGTCATGAGATGAAATTATTTAAATCCCCAGCCTTTTAAAAATGAATTTAAAAAATCACAAGTTGTAGTCTTCATATAAAACTTCTTAATACCTCGGTAGATCCTATTTAATCTCATTGGTTAGGATATAATATTTTTAATAAAATATACCAGCAGTATATAAAACTTCTTAATACCTCGGTAGATCCTATTTAATCTCATGGGTTAGGATATAATATTTTTAATAAAATATACCAGCAGTATTCCTGAAGCATTGGTGAGTGTCAGAGGACATGGGTGTGCTATTTTATAACAGGAGTAATATACCATGCAGCATGCAACCTATATTACACCTGATCTTCTGTCACATTGTTCATAGTCAAAAGAAATGATATATCTTCACAAACTATCTTCTTTCCCATTAAACCTTTGTCATTCCAGTCTTCATTTTGCAATCGCTCTCGTCCCTTCTGTTTAGCCATGATAAATGTTTCCTTTTGTGGTGTCTGCCTTATTCTCTCGGTTTTACTGCTTCACATCATCTGTAAGTTTCCTGCCACCCCACCTCATTCCCATCAATATCCACTGCCCCCACTCCCCAATCATTTTTCCTCTGTTTTGTAATTCTAAACCAGCTCTGTACAGCTCTTGCATACTCTTCAACTAGTGTGCTCAGCATCGGCATCTTGTCTTTTATTTAAGGTCTACGGCACACAGGAGGATTGCAGGCACTATCTAGCGGTTTGGAGATTAGTGCAGAGGTACTGTAATATAGGCCATTAAGGGCGACGATAGAACTGAGGGTTAGATGAGAAGGAACGCCATAGTTGTCAGAGCATGTGTACCTTGGAAATGAGTGAGGAAGACCTGCAATGCTGGAAATGCTGGATGAAATATTATTTTGGATGAATTGTTATACAGATGCAATTATTGAGAACAGGTAGAATCTTCTTCAGAAGAATAAAAATTAAAGCAAATTATTACTATTCAAGCAAAAGGAGTTCTGTAGGAACTTCCTTTTATTTACATAACATTTGTGTCATAAACTGCACAAGCTGAAAGCTGTAAATTGTCCATAGCTAGTTAAAACAGGCAGCATTTTATGCATTTACCTCAGTGTGACTGCATCAGTGTTGCAACTTCATTTACCCTAAAATATTGCTACTTAAGCCAAAGTTGTATTGGATATACATTTAGACAGTATGCACAGCAGGAACAATAAGGATATCATGGCAGTTAGCTTCCGCTGTAGTCTAGGAGTATTTATAAATGAACTTTAGATTCCATAGTTCTGACAAAACTGATGATAACAGTTATACAGTAGTTGGACATTTCTTTTTACTATCGTTCAGTATTTCATACAAATGCTCCTGATGCCCTTATGTCTTGTGTATTTATGGTGACTGATAAGATTAAAAGAAAGACCAGGAATTTCACAACAGAATTTACATTACTTTTCCAAAATTTGACTGGGAGGCATACATGGCACTCATGGGAATATCTGTATTAGACCTAACCCAGGTGAGAATGAATATTACAGCTTCCTTTATAGAATGAGTGACCCTGTACTGACTGCAGCTCAGAATAGCTTCCATGCACTGTTCAGTAAAAATCCCTGCAGACCAAAAGAGTGCATTTTGCACACAGTATCTGTGGATTTAAGTGCTAACAATGCACTTGAACCATTAAATAAAAGTAGACAAAGCACAAAGAAGCTTTACTCAGAATCTTTTTCAGTACCCAAAACAAAAATAACGTGTTGCAGCATTACCATTGTAAGAAATTTTAAAGGACTTTTGACCATACAATACTAATGGAGTCCGGGGCTAATTCAAAGAAAATTATACTGAAAAACGTGGCCTCCAGCTTTTCTGCTACTTTTCCTTGTGGCACCTTGGCTATAAGTTAGTTCAGCTGTTGGAACCGCATGACAAAGTATTCAACATTTTAAAGTCAAAAGTGGAGTAATGAGAAATGGCACCGTTCTTCAAACATTTGTGTCCTACCACCATATCTATATGAATGATATCTTTTATTTACTACAGCAATGAATAGGCTACAATGCTTACATGTGAATGTAGTGTTTCTTCAAATCAATATACAATCGCGAGATGTAATATTTTAAAGTGAACAGCCAAAAACAACTTTCATGTCCTTTCTAACTTTGGATCTCTTTCTAATCTGTTCCCTTTAACAATAACATAAGCTATGTTGCTTTTTTTTCATTCACTCATGGGACGTGTGCGTTGCTGGAAAGGCATTTAATGGCATTTATTGCCATGCCTAATTGCCCTTGAGAAGGTGGCGGTGAGCCACCTTCTTGAACTGCTGCAGTCCATGTGGTGCAGGTAAAGTAGGTATGCTTGCATTGTCATTGGATCAGGTGTTCCAGGATTTTGACCTAATGACAGCAAAAGAACAACGATATATTTCCAAGATAATGTGGTGTGCGACTTGGAGGGATACTTACAGGTGGTGGTGTTGTTTTGCTGTGCCTGCTGCCCTTGCTCTTTTGGCTGGCAGAATGAGTGGATTTAGAAGGTGTTGCTGAAGGAGTCTTTGCTGCAGTGCATCATGTACATGATACACACTGCTATCGCTGTGTGCTGGTAGTATAGGGAGCAACTGTTTAAGGTGCTGAATGGGGTGCCAGTCAAGCAGGCTGCTTTAGTAAAAGCAAAATGCTGCAGATTCTGAAATAAAAACAGAAAGTGCTGGAAAAACTCAGCAGGTCTGACAGCATCTATAGAGAGAGAAAAACAGAGTTAACGTTTCGAGTCTGTATGACCCTTCTTCAGAGCTAAAGAGAAGTAGAAATGTGATGAGATTCATACTGTTTAAGGTGGATGGAGCAGATGGAGCTGGCTGGAAGGTCAGTGATAGGTGGGGGCTAAGGAGAGATTGACAAAGATGTCATGGACAAAAAGTTAAAGGGAGTGGTAAGGGCTAAAGAAGGTGCTGATGGTGGCATAAAGGTAGGAAAGCAGAATGTGTTAATAGCAGA
This sequence comes from Carcharodon carcharias, assembly GCF_017639515.1. Taxonomy (NCBI): domain Eukaryota; kingdom Metazoa; phylum Chordata; class Chondrichthyes; order Lamniformes; family Lamnidae; genus Carcharodon; species Carcharodon carcharias. The sequence continues at coordinate 13,188,650 of NC_054476.1, read as the reverse complement.
ACAAAGGTAAGCACTCTGGGAAAGAACAGCATGGAACAAGTAACAGATGGCCCTTTTGAGGATGGGGTGGGGGGAGGGGGCGGTGGTGGTGGGGGGGAAAAGGATGGAAACAGGGATAAAAAGGGGATAAAACAATGAATAAATGATTAAAATGAAAATGAGTGAATAAAAAAAATAGATTTTAAAAAATTAAAGGAGATTTAAAAATGGGTGGAGATAGAGGGATGGTGTGTTGAAATGGCAAGCAACAGAAAGGTCTGGGTCATGCTTGCAGACAGACCGGAGGTGTTCCGCAAAGCGGTCACCCAGTCTGTGTTTGGTCTCCCCGGTGTAGAGCATACCACATTGGGAGCAGTGAATGCAGCAGACCAATCTAAAGAAGGTGCAAGTGAAGCACTGCTTCACTGAAAGGAGTGTTTGGGCCCTTGGATGGTGAGGAGGGGGGAGGTAAAGGGGCAGGTGTTGCACTTTCTGCGATTGCATGGGAAGGTGCTGTGGGAAGGGAATGAGGTGTTGGGGGTGATGGAGGAGTGGGCCAAGGTGTCTGGGAGGGAATGGTCCCAACAGAATGTTGATGGGGGGGTGAGGGAAAGATGCATTTGGTGGTGGCATCACGCTGGAGTTGGTGGAAATGGCGGAGGATGATTCTTTGAATGCGGAGGCTGGTGGGGTGAAAAGTGAGGATAAGGGGGACCCTAGCATGGTTCTGAGAGAGAGGGGATGGTGTGAGGGCAGAGGCGTGGGAGATGGGTCAGGTATGTTGAGGGCCCTGTCAACCACAGATGGGGAGAAACCTTGGTTGAGGAAGAAGGATGACATGTCAGAAGTGCCGTTTTGGAAAGTTGCATCATCAGAACAGATATGACGGAGCAATGGTAATGAGAGAATGTAATGGAGTCCTTACAAGAAGCAAGGTGTGAGGAGCTGTTGTCGAGGTAGCTTTGGGAGTCGGTGGGCTTGTAATGAATATTGGTGGACAGTCTATCACCAGAAATGGAGACAGAGAGGTCAAGGAAGGGAAGGGAAGTGTCGGAGGTGGACCATATGAAGGTGATGGGGGGTGGAAATTTTTCCAGGTCCAGACAAGGGCATTAAGCGACATTGAAATAGTCATCGATGTACCGAAAAAAGAGTTGTGGGAGGGGACCTAAGTAAGACTGGGGCAAGGAATGTTCCACATACCCCGTAAAGAGACAGGCATAACTGGACCTATGCAGGTACCCATAGCCACACCTTTTATTTGGAGGAAGTGAGACAAGTTTAAAGAGAAATTGTTCAGCAAGAGAACAAGTTCAACCAGATGAAGGAGAGTGGCAGTGGATGGGAATTGTTCGGGCCTCTGTTCAAGGAAGACGTGGAGAGCCCTCAGACCATCCTGGTGGGGGATAGAGGTGAAGAGGAGGTGGTTAGGGCCAGGGAACTGGAAATTGTTGATATGAATTAGGGCATCAGAGCAATCGTGCTTGTAGGTGGGGAGAGACTGGACAAGGGGAGAGAGAATGGAATCAAGATAGAAAGAAATGAATTCTGTGGGGCAGGAACAGGCTAACGTGATGGGTCTACCGGGACAGTCCTGTTTGTGGATTTTGGAAAAGAGGTAGAAGCGGGCTGTCCAGGTTTGGGAAATTATGAGGTTGGAAGCTGTGGAGTGCTCACCCTTATTCTGCTATTAACACATTCTGTTTTCTTACCTTTCATTAACACTTCCTTTGTCTTTTTGTCCATGACATCTTTGTCAATCTCTCTTTAGCCCCGACCTGTCGCTGGCCTTCTATCCAGCTTCACCTGCTCCACCACCCTTAAACAGTATAAATTTCTTCACATTTCAACTTCTCTTTAGCTCTGAAAACGGGTCATCCAGACTCAAAATGTTAATTCTGTTTCTCTCTCCACAGATGCTGTCAGACCTGCTGAGTTTTTTCAGCATTTTCTGTTTTAATAAGCAGGCTTTTTCCTGGTTGATAGCAAGCTTCTTGATTTTGCAGCTGTACTCATCCAGTCAAATGGGAAATAATTCATTACACTCCTGACTTGCGCCTTGCAAATAATGGACAGGTTTCAGAAAGTCAGGAGATGAGCTATTTATCACAGATTTCCCAGCCTCTGAGCTCCTCTTGGAGCCACAGTATTTACATGGCTAGTCTAGTCAAGTTTCTAGTCAATGATAACCTCCAGAATGTTGGCAGAGATTCAGCAACGGTGATGCCATTGAACGTCAAGGGGAGACGATTAAGTTCTCTCTCGTTAGAGATAGTGATTTCCTGGAACTTGTGTGGTGCAAATGCATCAGCTTAAGTCTGAATGTTGTCCAGTTCTTGCTGCACGCGGACTTGGACTGCTTCGGTATCTGACCAGTTGCACATGGCTAGCAATGAACATGGTGAAATCGTCCACAAACATCTGACCTTCTGATGGAGGGAAAGCCATTGATGAAGCTGTTGAATATGGTTGGGCCTAGTACACTACCCTGAGGAACTCCGGAAGTGATGTCCTGGGCCTGAGATGAGTGGCTGCCAACAGCCACAACCGTCTTCTTTTGTGACTTCAGTCAGCGGAGTTTTCTGCTCGATTCAAGTTGACTTCAATTTTATTATGACTCCTTGATCTCACACTTGGTCATATGCTGCCTTAATGTTTAGGTCAGCCACTGTCAAACCACCACTGGAATCCAGCTCTTTTGACCATATATGAACCAAGGCTGTAATGAGATTCAAAGCTAAGTGATCATGGTGGAACCCAAACTGAACATCGGTGAGCAGGTTATTGGTGAGTAAGTGCTTGATAGTGTAGTATAAAGGGTTCAACGCTATTATGCTAATAGTTATTATATGTCATTATTGATGTTGAATTGTCCCTCTAGAACTGAGAGAGAGGTACCTCTGGTGAGAGCTTTGTGCTTATCTGTCTCTGCATATGGTTGTATATAGTTAATAAATACTGATGGGCCGAATGGCCTACTTCTGCTCCTACATCTTATGGTCTAAAAGCTACTGGATGCTTGTTTCCAGTAGTCTTTGTTAAACACACCCTAGATCAAGGATCCCTGATGAAACTGCCAGTGGCAAGACAGTGAAAGCCATTGAGCACATAGCAGCGAGGGAACAACTGCAACAAGGAATCAGAAAGAAAAGTGCCAACAGAATCCCAAGACGTTTAAAGTAACAGACAAGCATGGAAAAGGCTCTACCTCTACCCAACATCTCTGACCACTTGGTCTCAACCAAGCAACATACTGAAAACACTAGCATTGCAGATTTAATAGATATAGGACCACTTCAGGATTAGCAGAGAAGCGTGATAAAGTGCAGGTCAGCACACTCCTCTATTCCATTGGCAGCTGTGCAGAAGACAAGACAGGGTGCTAATGAGGACATAGCAACCTATGAAGACGTTATTAAGGCCTTTGATTTGTATTTTAGTATTTGATGAACATTATTATAGGTCGAGCCTTATCTGACTTTCTGCAGTGCAGAGAAGAGCTAACATTATCCAAGGCAGTTCAATTAGTGAGACAGGCTGAACTTTGGAAGTAGAACTGAGTTTTAATCCAAGGCGATGGAGAACCTTTGTGGAGTCAGACTACAACTCAGTTCAGTGTTGGGGGGAATAGAGGTACCAGTGTATCCACTAAAAACCAGACACAGAGGGAAGAAAGGGCAGCTTCCACCATTATCCAGTGTATCGTTCTGCACCAAAAAACCCTATAGGCGCAAATAATGTTCTGCCATATCTGCAGAGCGTCATGCCTGCCGGATTTAGGGCCATTTTAAAGTGGTATGCCGCAACCGAAAGCCTCCTTCTCAAAAATTCAAACAGGGACCAATCAGATCAAGCAGTATCCAGCAAATAGAAGATACAGAGGAACATGAATTGCCTTTCTTGGATGAAGTTGCAAAATCCAAGTAGACTTTTTTGGAATGCAGATACCATAGTCAATGGCCAATTTTAAGTTGGACACAGGTGCAAGAGTGTCCATTCTGTCTTTCTCCTCTACAAGGTGACATTTAGTTCTATTCCAGATGTTGCCTTGACTGCTGAAATTCCTGAAATGTCAATGCCTAGTGAACAGCAAACTCACACTAGTCTGAAAGCAGAGTATGCACAAGCCAAGCAACCATCAGCAGGAAAACAAAACCCTACAGTATTGACAGAAGTATCATTAACTCCACTTGAGAATAATCCTCCTTCTTCTGTTTATCCATCGGATTCATTCTTGAATGAAGCATTGGAAGTACAAACACTCTATTCAGGATACAAGAATCATCGAATGTACCTAAGCAATACATTGCTAGGTAATGAAACTGCTGGATCAGAAGATCGTAGACCCATTGCAGCTATACAAACTTAATGGAAGCTGACCAAGTCTCATGCCTTCAAGAAAGAGCAATCAACAGCATGACCTCAAAACGGTGTTCAAAAAGTAACAAGAAAAAAAGGATATCTGTTCATCACCTTTATACTGTATAACAGAAACAGGGATCTCTGTCTACTGATTCAAGTGTGCTCCAGGAAGAATATGGAGAATATACATCCTACACGTCCTCTAAGAGAGCAAGGAACACAGTTGGAGATTGACACCACTGACACAAGAGGCTGTGAAGGAGGGGGAGGGGGTGGGAATAGGGTGCCTAAATAGTTAATGAATAGTTTAATTAGTAAAATTGGGGGGAAGATGTAGTATAAAGGATTAAAAGCTATTATGCTAATAGATAACATAAATCATCAGTGATATCAGATCATGTGTCTCTAGAGAGAGATGCCTCTGGGAAGAAGCCTAATGCTTATCTGTCCCTGTACATAGTTGTATATAGTTAATACATGTTCAGAAGTTCCTTAATGCCTAGTTTCCAGTAGAATCTGTTAAACACACCCTGGGTCCATTTCTGCTATTACTTCAGAAAGTGACATTGATGACACTTTCCATCACTTTGCTGATCATACGAGAGAAGAAGTCGAGGCACAATGTTAAACTAATAAAAATAGAGCAGCTGAGGCAGAATACTTGAATCATTTAAGAGACAGGCATGAAGGGATTTTAGAATCTGCCTAGGTGGATGAATTAAGATGGGCCAAATGGCCTTCCTCATTTGTAATCATACTGTGATCTTGAATGGCAGAAAGGGAGTGCCACTTCCACTTCACAGGTCATGGGAGGCAGGAGACAGAATTCTGTGCTGCTTCATTAGTTTCAGAATCATGCCTGTACATTGGATTTTCTTTTGCTCCATTATTGCCTCTGTGTGGTTTTCTCCTTTCTAACTTGTACCTTATAATGAGGACATTGGTCCCGGCCCTGTCGAGGTGCAACCTACTCAGCCGTACAGATTCCAGCCTCCCCAGAACTAGTCTCAATGACCAAGGAATCTAAAGCCTTTCTCCCTGTACCATCTCTCCAGCCATCCTCCTGGTTTTATGCTCACAAGTAGGTGGCACCAGGAGTGATCCAGAAATTGCTACTTTTGAGGTCCTACTTGATAGTCTCCTTTCTAGCTCCCTAAGATTTGCCTGCAGGACCTCATCCTTCTTTCTACCTATGTCATTGGTAGTGATATGGACCATGGCTGCTGGCTGTTCACCCTTCTCCCTCAGAATGCTCTGCAGCTGCTCAGTGATGTCCTTGACCCAGGCAACACGCCATCCTGGATTCAGTCTGCAGCCGCAGAAACACTTTTGTTTGCCCTCCTGCATTTCCCATTTTCCTCATGCCTCCCCTGTACCGCTGAGCCACCTGTAGTGCCTTGGAACTGGCACTGGCAGCACTCCCCAGATGAACCATCACTCCTATCAGTATTCAGAACTAAATACTGCTAGGAGAGCAAGATGCACCTGGGGATTCCTGCATTACCTGCCTGGTCTTCCTTGGCTGTATGGCAGTCACCTATTCTCTCCTTGCCTGTACACCCTTAAGCTACAGGGCGACCATCTCCAGAAATATGCCATCTATAAAAGTCCCAGCTTCGTGGATGCAATGCCAGCTCAAGCTCCGAAACCTGGAATTCAAGCTCCTCCAGTTGGCAACACTTCTTACACATGTAGTTGTCTGGGACAAGAAGCATCCTGGAATTCCCAGTTGGCACAGGATGTTCTCTCCACAAGTGTGAAGTGGCCTGTCATGCCTTTATTTATTAGACTAATAACTGACTTAACAGAAATAAACTTAAAGCTAAATAAATAAAAGACTCACTACCTACACACCAATCAGTTGCTTCTTTTGTGCTGACATCACTTTATTTTATAGGGAGGTTAACTTAAATATTTCTACTTAACTCCTATTATTTATACAACAGATTTTAATTTACTGAAAAATTCAAAACCCTTTAGTGTCACTATTCCTTGTTATCTAATTTAAACTTCTTTCCCAGATCTGGTCATTAAATTAAATTGTGTGATATGATCAATTATCAAATTGGTTTTAGTTTTTATATTATTTAATTGATCTGGTCTTAACCTTGTAGTAGCTTGATTTAAATTAAAATAAAAATTACCAGTACACTCACCCCACATAACTCCTTGTGCCGTGACATCCCTTTACAATTTATCCCCGCTGCACTCTTGGGTCACCGCTGCTCTCGCTGTGTTCCAGTGGAGGAAATATAGGTAACCTTCCCCTCACTGGATTGGTTAACCCTGGTTTGGATGATCTAGTTCAACAAAGACCAGGAATCTTTGTTGTGACCATAAAAAGCAGGACATATATCCAGTGAGCAATTCGTTAGGTTAAAATGAAATCTGTAGCGGATACTAAGTTCTTGTAATGTATACAGCATTATTTCAGATATGTCAGATTCAAATAGAAGGATGCAAGTTGAACAGCTAATCTAGTATGTTGACCAGTCAGAAGTTGCAACAATAATTGGTTACAACAGTTCTTCCATGAGGGTCCACGGTTACATTAAACTTCAAATATTTTAAGGAATGATTTGTTTCTGATAACAGAAGTAATGTTACCACATGCTCCCGCATAATTACCCTTTTGATCAGAAGAGATTAGTACAGGGCAGTCGAAATCTATACCACCAGAGTTTAGTACTCTGGAGAACGAAGAGAACTGAGTTGAAGTCCAAAGAGATGGACAATTGCACAAAGGCTATCCCAAGGGGAGAATTTTCCCCACCTCGGGCGGGGAGTGAGGGAGCGATCCCCATTGCCGCCGACAATCGGGACCGCGCCGCCATTTTGCGCAGGCGGGCCAGTTAAGGCCCACCCAGCATGTTTGGTGACTCCTGGAAATGGCGGGAGTGGGCAGGTGCAGGAGGAATGGCAATTGCCTCCAGGTTCAATGGCGACCTGGCGGCCTGTTTAAAGGCCAAGCTGCAGCCGCACCAAGGCTGCTGTACATGGCCAAAGGTTGGGGGCAAGGCAAATCTGAAACAGCCATGCAGGAGGGTAGGGTAGGTGGCCAGTGTGTGTCCAGGTGTTCCAATGAGCACCATAGTTAAATGAAGGGCGAAAGGGACAATGGGGCTCGAACATATTGTCCCCAACAAAGAGTCTCGCAATAGTTCAGTGTCTGGTCTTTATTCTGTAGGAGCAGGTGGCAGCACGGTGGGATGTGCTTGTCCCCGAGGATGGCAGAAGGAGGCCCACTTGACCAAGCTTGCGTAGGAGGAGGTTGAGGAGGTCGTGAGCTTCCAAGACATGGTGTGGCGCTCATGGACTCAGTGCCGCAAGTGCTTCAACAGCCTGCTGCACACAGGAAGGGTGAGTAGCATGTTGGCACCATTCACTGCACGCATCATGTAACCTTCTCCCCCGCTGGTGAACCACCCATGTCTGAGTGGCCTGAGTGCAATGAGTTAGTGACTGCATGTGTCCTTAGCTGGGCGGCCCACCAGACATTGCCCATGAGTTCGTCAGCATGAGAGGGTTGAGATGAGATGGGTTCTGCACCCGCAGCATGTGGTGCAGTGACACCCACGTGACTGTGGTGGGTTCAAACTGGAGGAGCTACACCCAGGCGCACTGGTTGAACTCCACGACATGTGGAAGTCAGGGTGATGACATGGTGTGAGGGGACCTTCAAGGTCCTGTGGCACATATGGATGTGCTGTCCTCAGGCCTCCATGTCATTGTATCTTCTTTGCAACGGCTGGTACAACTGTGTGCTCCCAACTGTGATGAAGGCAGCATGTGGGGAGGGGCGAGGGAAAGGACACGCCAGGCATAGTAATGAGAGTGCCAGCCACCAGCGGGGGAAGGATGCACTACAGACCTGCAATGGCCAACTGGGCTTGGGGTGGGCCGGCTGCAAGGAGATTGACAGTACAAGTATCACTTATCAATGCAATCTTCTCATTTGCAGGAGAAAAATTCTCATAACAGCGCCGAGCGGCTGAAGACTGGCAGTGAGCCAGCCCAGATATTGATGCTCAGCCACTTTGAGCAGGAGGCACTGGACCTGGAGAGGCAGCACACGCCCAGGTTCACTGGAGCCAGGGAGGTTGGGGTTCCATGGATAGGCATGTATGGCCAGCATTCACGCCAACATCCATGCCATCGCTGATTGTTCCGTGAGTGATGTTACCAACATGGCTTGTCCATTGCATGTGGAATGATGAGCGCTTGATGATCCAGGGTACAGACATGTACATTGACATTGCCCGCGGGCTAACCGATCGAATTTCCTTACTCTTCCTTTCAGCATCATCGGTGCAAGGCCGGGAGCAGGAGCAGCAGGGGTCCCCTCTGACACCTGAGGGGCATGAAGTTGCACCATTAGAAGTGTGACACCATCTCTGCCAGACAGGCACCAGCGCAGATACTGGCACCTTAGTGGGCATCATATCTTTGGCTAGAGTCCCGGGGCACAGCAGTGAGGACACTTCACAGTCGCTGGAGCAGCTGGCGGAGACAGGGAGTGGCGATGGCGCCTGCAGTCAGAGGACTGAAGGGGCCCAGGCACATGCTCAGTCCATGACAGATGATGAGCCTCTGGAGACGTGGGCAATGCAGCCAACAGCTGACATGTGGCCAGTTGTTCAGGAACATCTGGTGGAGTCACATGAGGCTCTGATTGGCTTGATATCAGTGGAGGAGGAGCCTACGCGGGCCGTGGCTGATACATTGAGCATCATGGCTGAGCGCCAAGCTTTCTCCATGGAGAGATTGGCAACTCTCACGGAGAAGCAGCTCCAGGAACAGGATCAGGGGCTCCTGGGGTTGTGCTCGGACCTGCACGCCCTCATAGGAGCATTGACCTCATCTGGTCAGTGCCCATGTGGTCAGTGGTTTGGCCACCAGGTATCCCACCTCGGTGTCCATCCATCTACGCTGAGCAGGGAGGGCCAAATGGACCTCACGTCAGCAGAACAACTGGCTATCATCTCTGCTGATGCCTCTCAAGGCACTGTGGATGAGGGCAGCAGCTCCTCCACCCCTCTGCCAGTGACCGAGGCACCCAATGAGGCTGCAACGACTGGGGAGATGCCAGCTGCGGAGCTGGAAGCTCCCTCCCAGGCAGGTCCATCTTGACGGGCCAGAGAACGTCCGCAATGGTCATCGAGGCCAACAGGACATCAGAGAGAGCAGGCTGTCTCAGATGCCACTGCCAGCGATGGGGCACCAAAAAGACCTAGCACCCACAAACGAAAGATGAAGGCACCTTAGGCACACCCCGGGTTCTTCACTGGTGGTTTTCTGTTGCCCCCCGACCTCCACCCAAGAGTTGTTTAGAACTTTGTGTGAAGTCCAACACAATTTTATTTCTGTTGTGTGAAGAGACTTTGGTTACTATATTAAATTTATGTTGTCTCAAATGGCTGTGAGTTCCTTTTTATTGGAATGGTGCATGGATTCCTGAGATTTGATGAATGATTTGAGTGTCTTTTAGATTTATTGACGGTGCCCATCGCCAATCCTCCTATCCAGACAGATGAGGTCTCCAGGATGGAGTGTACATGCCAGGCTTGTGTTGCAGATCCATATGTGCTGTCCAAGCTAAAGGTTCCTTGGATCAGAGCGTCCCGAGTGTCCCTGCCTCCCTGGAGCATGCCGGGGTCAGCCTGTGCCCCCTCATCATTTCCCTGTGCGTGCTCATCCTCGGATTCACTGCTGGACTCACTGTGCTCAGCCCCAGCCATTCCGACAACATCTTCTTCATCCACAGCGTCCCCCCCTTTGCAGAGCTAGACTGTGCAGAGTGCAGCATGCAACCACTATAAGCGACACTCAATTGGGGGTACTGGAGTCTGCCCCCGGAATGGTCCAGGCATCTGAAGCACATTTTGAGAAGACCGATGGCTCTCTCCACCACAGCCCTTGTAGAGGCGAGGCTCCTGCTGCTCAGCTTCTGTTCTTGGATGGCGGAGAGGGATAGCCCTTGTCACCCAGCAGCACTGAAGACCCCCGGCACCTGGGAATGTCTGAGGATGTAGACGTCATGGAAGCTGCCTGGGTACCTTGCGCATAGTTGAGGATCTGCATCCTGTGATCACACACTATCTGCACGTTCATGGAGTGGAAGCCCTTCCTGTTGATGAAGGCACCGGGCTCACCTGCTGGCGCCCTGATGGCCACATGTGTACAGTCTATAGCACCCTGGACACGGGGGAAGCCAGCAATGGCTGCAAAGCCTCTGGCTCACTCTGTTTGGCTGGCCTCGTCCCGGCAGTAGTGGATGAAGGTCAGTGCATGCCTAAGCAGAACCTTTGTCACCTGCTTGACACAAGTGTGGACAGCCAATTGGGAGGCACCGTAGAGATCACCCACTGAGGCCTGGTAAGAGCCAGAGGTATAGAAATTGTGGGCAGCTGTGACTTTTAGAGAGACGGGCATGGGGTGTCCACCCACACAGTTAGCTGATATCTCTGGACCAATCATCTGACAGATAGTGTTGACTGTCTCCCTTGAGAGACAGAGCCTCCTTCAGCACTGCACCTCAGTCATATTGAGGTAGGTGCATCATGTTCTGTACACCCTGGCAGCAGGATAGTGGCATCTTCTGTGGTCCCTTGGGCTACCTCTTGGCCCTGCACCCCTTATGCCTGTGCCTGTCCTCCCAAGGATGGCTCCCCTGGAGGCTGAATGTGCACTCCTGGCCTCCTCCCCCTTGTAGCCCTCCCTTCCTCCTTAGATGAGGTGCCTCCAGTGGAGAGATCGCCTCCCATTCCCAGACTCAGGGAGGCTTCCTGAAACCTACAGGCCCCAGAACGAATCCTCACTGAAAAGTGCTGACCTGAAGGTAATGAGTGGAGTCCGAGCAGCTGCTGTGCGTTTGAGACTTCTCCACCTCACACACGCAACTTTCAATAACTTCTGAGCACTAACTGTTAAATGTCTGGATTCGCAACAACAGTGATCCCTCTTTCCCGCCCGTGGATGAGGATCATTAAAGTTTCGGATAGCTGCCTGCCCATTGCGCCCGTGCGACGAGCGGAATATCGCACGGACGCCTTAAAATCCACAACAATTGGAGCCTCAACTACCTTAATTGGCCCAGTAATGACTGGCGGCTGCGCAATGGACAGTCACCCACCCGCCCAGCGAAACATCGCGATGGCACGCGGTGATGTTGGGACGTGTGCCCGACATCACCGCGTGTCATTTTACATATCGGCATGCGGGTCCCGCCCCCTGCACGCTGACGGAAAATTCTGCCCCAAGGCTCAGGAGGGTTATATGAAGAAGAGATTGCCTGGTGTGCAACTCTACCTTCACAAAAAGGCTTCTTAATGCTGACTACAGAGAGTAAACTATCATGGCCTTTTGGCCAAAAAAAGAAAACAAATTACAGCAAGAATAGAATAACATGTAGTCCCCAACACAACATCTAAGGTCAGGCTATCTTTAGTACATGTAACAAAATTATGGTTCACTCTTGTAATATTTGGTAAAACAGCACAAGACAATGAGTTGAAAAAGTACTAAAATATTTTAGTATGCAAAAAAAAACACCATCACAACCTAAAATAGGTCTTAAAATTAATACAAAATCATGGACTATCTGCTATAAGATTCAAAACCACTGGACTTGCAAGATTAGGCAGTACTGTAAATTATCACAGATTCGCTAATTTCCATTTTCTCTCTCATGCTTTATACTCCGAATTACTAGGCAAAATTGAATTATTGTTCAGCAAGAAGCAATTCATTAGGACACCGTTTCAGTCCTGCATTTTTTAAAAATCTCAGCAAATTTATCAACAATCAGGATCACTGTTAGAAAATATGGTCCATAATTCCTGCATCTTAAACATTTTAATAGAAAACAACATCCATCTGTACGTTACTTACTGATATTCCTGGGACATCTGTTTAGCAATTCCATATGCTATTGGATCTCTGTCTAAGGCAAACACCGAGATGTCAGAAGCTTGGGAAAGGATCATTTTTGTATGGCCTCCAGCTCCAAATGTCATATCTAAAAATATCTGGAAAAAATGACAAAGGATGTCAAATAAAATAGGGTAAGAAAACCTTTTCAAAGAAGCAATGTCCAACTGTACTACGTTCCAATGCACAGGAAACCCAAAATGGCATTCAGTTGAAAATAAGTATATATCACCAGCCAGGTGAAAAAAATATTAATTAATATCCTGCTGGGAAACAATTTGGGATTTCTACAAAACATCATGAAACATGATGTTTTTGACAAGAGATGCAAGAAGCTACCTCTGCTGTTTTTACTGATTTCCAGTTTGGTCTACAAAAGGTCAGCTTGTCTGGTATTTTTCTTTATATTTGAGGGGTGCAGTACATGCTAAACCTCATGTACTATTCTGGCTGTATACCCACAGTAGCACAAGAGATGACTGTTTATGCCGGGACAAGCTACCTTAGTCACTTCACGGCCAACGCTTTTACAGACTTTTTAGGTAAAGGAACTTTGAAAATGTTTAATACTTTGCATGAATGAACAAGATCAATGAACCCTTCTCCCATTCACTATACCTTATAGAATAAGTCATTTCACATAACATTTCAAAAACACTTTTTTTGCAAAAGAAAAACTTGGTGCTCCTTTATGGGTCAGTGGGTAAACACACAACAGTGTTGTACTAATCCTTGGAAATCAACACTGTCACCGGCTTCATGAATGATCTATGTCGAAAATCGCTGAAGAGACATGTTGCTGAAGCTTTTTGTCTTGCATTCACAATTTCAAACAATCACAACAATTTATCCTACAGAAGAAAAGGGTGGGTTGGTAGTTTGAAATTTACCACTCTTGCATTTGTCCTGATTAGTGCAAGACTAAAAGCTTTGGTTAAAAAGTCTCTCTTCTCAGCAATATTCAAGATCTATGGCGAGTTAGTTAATCACTATTTGGGTACTCCTGCTCCTCCTATAGGAAAAAAGGACAAACAACTCATCAATCTTGACCACCTCTGACCTTGGTTCCTCCCTGGACCTAGCTTCACTTGGTGAGAAAGCCACAAAGGCTTCCCCACACATACCACCAATTAAAACAGCTGTTGAGGCCTAATGATATAATCAGGCCCAAATGTTCATAATTAACAACCTTGCGGGTGTTGCCCCTACATGCTCAGTAAAGCAGGTTAAAATAGAAGAAAGCCGGAACATGTCACTGGGTATGTCTCCGACCAAAGTTAATTGACTGTAAGTTTAAACTGCCCTTCACGAGTTACCCCAATCAGTGAAAAGTGGGGGAGGGTGGCAAGGTGGGAGAAGGGTGGGTAATATGAAATTGGATAAAGGAGTGAAACTTGAAAAATATCAAACCAAACTGGACTCATTTTAAAAGTGTTTTACTTATACACTGCCAATCAAGTTAACTGATATAAGATATGGAGGCAAAGGATTGCAAATTGTTCCATCATAAAAAATTAACCAAAAAAGATTCAGCCAAAAGCAAAAGTTTTGGCACTGTTGTTTGCTTTGTCAAATTAAGTAAGAGAGCAAGAGTATGTGGAGGAAAAAGTTGTACAAAGATGACAGCAGGTGCTGAATGTAACACTGGAAAATAAGCATTGCTTCCAAAAGACATAGTCACCCAGGGAATCATCTACCCTTAAAAATGTAAAAAGATCTAACAAAATAAATGTCACACTGGGTGATTTGATTTTTCCATATCTCTCCCCACTCAAAAGCTCCACCTTGAAATCCAAAGTGGAGTGTCTAGAGCTACTACTGTTGATTACTTATATTCAATCACAGCATTTATTTGCCACCCTTAATTGGCCTTGAGGAAGTGGTGGTAAACTGCCTTCTTGAATATAAATGAGTGGCTTGCTAGGCCATTTCAGAGGTCAGTTAAGAATTGCTGTGGGTCTGGAGCCAAACTGGGTAATGATGGCAGATTTCCTTACCTAAAGGGCACTCGTGAACCTGGGGAGGCAGTGGCGTAGCGGTATTGTCACTGGACTGGTAACCCAGAGACCGAGGGTAATGAATGCTCTGGGGACCTGGGTTCAAATCCCACCATGGCAGATGGTGGAATTTGAACTCAATAAAAACCTAGAATTAAAAGTCTAATGATGGCCATGTCGATTGTTATAAAAACCCATCTGGTTCACTAATGCCCTTTAGGTAAGGAAATCTGTTACCCTACATGTGACTCCAGACCCACAGCAATGTGGTTGGCAATAAACGCTGGCCTAGCCAGCAATGCCCACATCCCATGAATGTCTGATAAAAGGGTGGTTTTACCCACTGGCTGCAATGGTGGCTTCTCATGCTGTATCAACCCAATCCTGCCACACTAATTATGTGGGTAACACCCCATTTCGATGCCAGGCAGGCTCACATTCGCCCACCATTCCATCACTTCCCACTTCATCATGCTGGGCGTCATATTTAAAGTCAGCTGCACACAGACCTCTCAGTGCTTCCAGCCCAGGACTGCTGCATGGAAGACATAGCCCTGAAAGGCAAGAAGACTGCAGCCCACAGGTTTAATGACGTGTCCCACTATGCTTTTTTGGACACTGTGGAGACCCTGGTCCAGCAAAGCGTGGAGATGTGTGCAGACCTGCACTCCATCGCAGGAGCCATGGATGAGTTCCTGCAGTGGTGACGCGAGAGGGAAACGTCCCCCCAGGTGCTCCTTCCCCTCAAAGAGTCAGGCCGGGGCCCCTGGGCACCCGAAGGGAGGAGGAGCGGCAACTGGACACCCCCGGGTTATCCACTCAGGAATCTCAGAGGCTTTCCTCTCCCTCTGAGTCCCCTTTGCCTGTGGGCCCCTCAACCTTGTCCTGTCACCGCAGCGCGAGCAGCTGGCCCACAGGAGGAGAGCCAAAGCAAGCCAGGGCCCTCAAGGCCTTGGCTCTCCAGAGGACTCATGCTGAAGGCATCAGAGGCAGCAGGGCCAACCATTGCACAGGCTGTCTCCACCCCTGCTGCAGATCTCAGGGCAGCACCTAGAAGTCTAAGGCATTCAAAAGTTAAGAAATTCTGATCACACTTGGTTGCATGGGTGAACACATTCTATCACTTTACAATCTGGAAATATATTCACTTTCACTGAATAATGTGTAATAGTGTCTTTCAGCTTCATTGACAGGCTTCATGAGTCCTCACAATGCATCCCCAGCCTCCTCCCTACTAGCAGTTCAGCTGCAAGCACTCTCCCACGCACGCAGATCCTTCCCCTATCACACTCATCTCAATGTCCTGAGCATTTTCAATGCTGCCTGCTGGGGTTCACTTTCAGTTGTCCATCTGAGCTGACCTGCATCGCCGCTCACCCACTGATCACACTCCCATGCAGCACCTGACCTTGCCCACCACGACTCTCGTTTCACTTTTGATTTACGCAGCATGGTTGTAATAGTTTTTCTTTCTCTCCCCTGTTCTTTTCCCTCCATCAGTCACCCATTTCCTTTCCCCCATCACTGTCAATGCCCCTGGCATCACCTTCCACCTCACCCCCGTCACCTACCAGTCGCAACCCTTTTCTTTCGGGGATGCCCAGGTGAATGTGCACATTCCCTGCCTTCCCAAAGATCCCACCCTCATCGACATTAACCTCCCGGACCTCCTCCTTCTCACACCCAGGGTCCGTGTCTGCCTCCGAGCCCCCACCAACCACCCTTTGTCATTCTCACAACTCCCTCGTACCATGCCCACCCTCAGTTCACTCCGCAGGAGGCAGTCATGGACTCATCAGAGCCCTCCCATGCACGTTCATCTGGAAATCACCCCCCCCCTTCATACTCCTTCCCCCCTTGGAACTCCTTCCCCAATCCCCGGACTCCCCCCGATTAGTCCTTCCTCCCCCCTGCCCAGACTACCCCACCCCCCCAACACTTACCATTTCCCCTTTCCTGACTCCTTCAGACACCCTTATTTCTTCCTCCAGCCTTACTCCTTCCCCCTTCAAACTCCTTTCTTTGCACATTCTACTCCCCTTACACCTATCTCCCCAGTTGCCGTCTTCTCCCCAGTTACCGCCTCCTTGCACCTGTAGTCCCTCCACCCCAGCAACCTCTCCCCCCACACCTTCCTTCCCCCCTCTCAAACTCACCCTCCCTTGACGTTGACCCTAGACCTTCCTGTCCCAAACACAGCTGAACCTTCCTCTCCACCCCGTCGACCATCATCCATTGTGAGTAGACCCTCGACGTTAACCATCCACCTTCCAAGAGCTGCTTTGCAGTGGAGCCATGTCCTTGAGAATGAACCCAGCCTGTGATGGATGTTCCTCCAGGGTCCCATTACTGTTGGGCTCCAGCATCTTCTGCTCCTCGGATGTCCGCAATGTGAGCAATGCCCTGGCAGTAAGTCCCAACTTCTGCGCGTCACACTTGTCAAGACATGTTCTACATCGGCAAGCTATCCCGCCAACGTGGGCAGATGATCCAGCGTGGTGGGTTGATTCTGGCAAGCTGGCCTTAGAATGATATGCAAATGCATTACAATGAGGTTCTCGATGTCTGATTGTGGGGAAATGTGGCCTGCCATTGACCGGCTGGGTGGACAATTGCAAACTGGTTTCATGATGTGAAACCGATTTTTGGCCTTCTTGCCATATTGTCCGCTCACGCCACCGAACATGCCCGATACTAGCGGGCACAGAAACTTCCACCCTAAATTGAAAGGAGTACAAGTAAATCACTGCTTCACCTGGAAGAAATGCTGGGGCCTTGGGATAGTGATGAGGGAGGAGGTAAAGGAGCAGGAGCTACACGTCCTGCAACTGAATGGGAAGATGCCATGGGAAGGGGGTGAGGTGTTGGGGTGATAGAGGAGTGGACCAAGGTGTCGTGGAGGGAACGGTCCCTTTGGAATGCTGACAAAGGAGTGGAGGGGAAGGTGTGTTTGGAGTTGGTGCAAATGGCAGAGTAATTAGCGAACATCCATTTGTATCACCAGCAGTAATTCCTAGGCTTATATGGCTCTATAACTTGACTAACTACCTCCCTCATAAAATAAATTTAGACTAGCCATCAGTTGTGTGAAAAATACCCAGGCTGATCAGTATTTATCTTAACAAAAGTTGTATTTAAAGAGCACCTTTAATGTAGAAATAAAATCCCTAAGAAAAATGTCATCAGAAATGTCTAAACATTAAATTCCAATTCCAATCAAGCAACTCCTTTTAAAAAGCTTTACTCATCATAGGAGAATTTCATTAAATATATCTTCTTTCTATTTTATATGAAAATCCTTACACAATATTTATTCATTGCATAAGAGTGATGAATTTCTGGAATCTAATACTCTTGAAAAATCCTCTCCTTTAAATATAAGACTTGTTTCCTTCCTCCACCCCACCCCCCCATCAACCCCCCACCCAAGGAAGCTTCTGCACTTTGACTTCTCATCCTCGGCGAGTTCAATTCTTTTCTTGTCTCCCTTGCCTCCTCTGCTCTGAAATAACTGACCTCCTGTCCTTAAATTTCTTCCATCATACAAAACTTTCCTCCCACATTCACAGCCACCAGACACCTCAGCCATGACATTTTGCATGGTCTTTCTACTTCCAGGGTCTTTATCACAGACAAAGCAATTTCTGACCACATCCTGATATTTCGCACATCCCCCTCCTAACCCCAATCCCTTCCATGTCTGTCCCTGGAAAAAAAAAACTCTCATCACATCCTTCCTAACTGCACTTTCTAAATCCAATTTGCCCAGACTTTGGCTCTCCATTTGTCCATAATGCTTCTACAGCCTTCAATCTGCCCATTCACTCTACATGTCCACATTTAATACTCTTAACCCCAACAAAACCTTTACTTTCTTTCATCTGAATTAACCCTCCTGGTGCTCCCATCTTTGTTCCGTCAAATCCAGGAGAGCTGGAGGTGAGGTGAGAGTGACTGTCCTTAACATCAGGGCAGCATTTGATCAAGTCTGGCATCAAGGACCCCTAGCAAAACTGGAGTCAATGGGAATCAGGGGGAAAACTCTCCGCTGGTTGGAGTCATACCTAGCACAAAGGAAGATGGTTGTGGTTGCAGGCCAGTCATCTCAGCTCCAGGACATCACTGCTGCATTTCCTCAGGGTAGTGTCCTAGGTCCAACCATCTTCAGCTACTTCATCAATGACCTTCCTTCCATCATAAGGTCAGAAGTGGGAGATGTTCGCTGATGACTGCATGACATTCAATACCATTTGCAACTCCTCAGATACTGAAATAGTCCATATCCAAATGCAGCAAGACCTGGACAATATCCAGGCTTGGGCTGACAAGTGGCAAGTGACATTCGCACCACACAAGTGTCAGGCAATGATCACATCCAACAAGAGAGAATTCAACCATCGCTCCTTGATGTTCAATTTCATTAACATCACTGAATCCCCCACTATCAACATCCTGGGGGTTTCCATGGACCAGAAGCTGAACTGGACTAGCCATTTAAAAACTGTGGCTACAAGAGCAGGTCAGAGGCTATAAATCGTGTGGCGAGTAACTCACCTCCTGACTCCCCAAAGCCTGTCCATCATCTACAAGGCATAAGTCAGGAGTGTGATGGAATACTCCCCACTTGCCTGGATGGTGCTCAACACCATCCAGGACAAAGCAGTCCGCTTGATTGGCACCACCTCCACAAACATTCAATCCCTCAACCCCCAACGCACAGTAGCAGCAGTGTACACCATTTACAAGATGCACTGCAGGGATTCTCCAAGGCTCCTTACACAGCACCTTCCAAACCCATGATCACTACCACCTAGGAGGACAAGGGCAGCTAGATGGGGACACCACCGCCTGGAAGTTACCCTCCAAGTCACTTGCCATCCTGACTTGGAAATATATCACCGTTCCTTCACTGTTGCTGGGTCAAAATCCTGGAACTCCCTTCCTAACAACACTGTGGGTGTACCTATACTACATGGACTGCAGCAGTTCAAAAAGCAGCTCACCACCACCACCTTCTCAAGGGCAACTAGGGATGGGCAGTAAATGCTGCCCCAGCCAGCGAAACCCACATCCCGTGAATGAATTTTTAAAAAAGTGGCCGAATAGTTCTTACAGAGAACTAGCATATACACAACAGTGCAAATGGCCTCTTCTGTGCTGCAACTATCCCATGATTTTAAGTCCAAATGGCTTAGACATTCATCATCA
Organism: Carcharodon carcharias; assembly: GCF_017639515.1. Taxonomy (NCBI): domain Eukaryota; kingdom Metazoa; phylum Chordata; class Chondrichthyes; order Lamniformes; family Lamnidae; genus Carcharodon; species Carcharodon carcharias. The sequence continues at coordinate 13,169,175 of NC_054476.1, read as the reverse complement.
AATCTGGCCATATCAAGTGCCATTGGCTCCCACTCTCTAGTTCAGAATCACACACTCGTTCAGAATCATGCTGGGCAGCAAAGACATACCAGCTTCTTTTCACCTCTACCAATCATCCTCTTAAATCCCTTTCCCCACCCCACTCCATCCTCACCTTTAACAAGTGCAAGAAGCTCATGGACTTTCTTGACACTAAATTAAAAACATTGTTCAACTTCCTCTGCTGAGTTTCTGAACACAAATCACTAAATTACAAAAACTGTCAACTTCCATCTCCACAACATTGTTTTCCTCCGCCCCTGCCTCAGTTCATTTGCTGCTGAAATCTTCATCCATACCTTTGTCTCATTCTGAATCAACCATTCCTATGGTCTCTTGAGTACTTCCCAATCTCCACCCTTCTGAAATCCCAGCTCATTCAAAACCCTGATGTCATATTCTATCCTACAATAGGCCCCGCTCACATCCAATGTTCCCCCTTAATCTGCATGTTCGTAACGTAACGCACAGAGAAACAACCAGACCCCGCAGCCATCTTAAAGGTGCTGTGCAATGCAACAAATAGGCAGAACACAACAAAAAAAAAAATTAAAGGAAAGATTGCTAACATCACTCCGATCCTTGCTGATCTTCATTGGCCCAGATTTCAAAGCATTTAATCTAAAATTCTCATTTTTGTGCTAATTCCCCTCATGGTTCCACCTCTACTTATAGCTGAAAGCTTCTCCAGTCCTACCAACCCCTCACTCCCAAAATCTCTACTCTTCTGACTCTGGTCCCCTTTATCTTGCCACTGGTCATTATGCTGTCAGCCATTTAGGCCCCACACTCTGGAATTCTCTCCTAAAACCCCTGTGTCTCTCTCCCATTCTCTCCTCCTTTAAGACCCTATTAAAACTCTCTTCTTTAATAAAAACATTTTGGTCACCCCTTCTAATGTCTCCTTCTTTTCTCGGTGTCCCTTTTTATCTGATAATGCCTCTGTGAAGTATCTTGGGGTGTTTTTCTGTAGTAAAGGCACTATGTAAACACAAGTTATTGTAGATGTTATCATTAGTGATGTTGCACGCGGGGAAACTAAACCAAGTGTGGTCTTTAGGTGAAGCACGGTTACACAATGGAGAAAAATTGTAACAGGGCAATGTAATTCAGGCTGAGGAGCAGTGAGATATGACACTAAGCCTCATCGAGTCTCCATTACCAGGAGGGTCTAATTGCAAAGTGACACGTTCACGTAGACATGTTGCATGATAAATGTGGGCAAATTTATGTAAATCACTTTTCAAATTAGGTTTCTTATGGCATTATTACAACAAGTTATTGGTCATTTTCACTATTTATAATTTCTGAATAGGTAAACATTATGGCAAACCTGGATTTCAGAAACATCTGTAAGTACATGCTTCATGGAATATGTCAAGGAGAGTTCAGCTTTACTTAAACAACTGAAGTGTGAAGACATGCAATACAACATTGATGAATGAGAATAGTGGCACAAACCAGAATTTATTAGTTGTCGTCAGGTTTGAAAGATAATTGCAAGTCACAAAATGTTTAAATTATGGCTAAATACTTATTTATTCAAAGCAACAAAAACAATATTTTCCATTTAGTTTGTTCACAAATGCATCAGAACAAAAATAAGCCACGATGTATTCTTGGCTGGTTGAAGAATGGGTGAATGGATGATATTGTATAGCAGATTATTACTGGTACACACACCATTCATAATTAATGTGTGCTCATGGTGTACTCACAATTGTCTCTAAATGTGTCTCTTCTTTCAAGTGAATTTATAACTAAACCTAATTTTGTAATGTATAGGATAAGCTGTATGAAAGGTCTTAAAGGGTATGTGAAGTTTGTCGGAATGTGGATTATTGATATCCAACCTATGGTTGCTGGCAGAAATTAAGTGGGCAAAATTGACAAATGAGAAACTTAAATGATACATTGGCTACGCTGCATTGCTTTACTCTTTAAATCTTTCACAGTCATTTACCCGCTGTCGGTGTTTTATTACATGACGACTTATAATCATGATTATTTGATTACATCTTGAGCACAATGTCCAGTGTGCAAGAGCATATTCAGAGAAAGAGATTAATCATTGGAAAGTCTAGTAAAAATATCACTTATGGAAGACCAACAGCATCCTTTCTCCATCAACAACAGTTCATCAGACTCACGTCCACATCATTGTAACGGATGTAATTCTGCAGCAAAATAGCAACAATTACAAATCTTGATGCTATTCTATTTGGTCGGACAAAAGTGTAATTTGAATGCAGGAGTACAGCAATCCATAGTGAAAGCAAATTTCAATAGCTGCAATATATTAATTCAATAAATTAACTCTGCACTCAAATGGAAATTTGGACTCATTTGTTTGGGTGAAATGAAGCAAGGAGGGAGGAAGGAAATTTGAGAGTGAATCGCATATATGTTATATAAGATGAAAACAGAAAATGCTAGAAAAACTCAGCATATCAGGCAGCATCTGTGGAGAGAGAAACATAGCATTTTGAGTTCGTATGACTTCTTTGTACTCATTCATATCGCTTAGTTAAATCTCAAATGTTTCCTATAAAACAAATTATTTTCAAATGCATTGACTATTGTGTAGGCAGGCACAGCAGGTAATGTATGCTCAGATAGGTTCTATCAATCAAAATGCAAAGTATTACAAAGTATTAACAATATAAAAAAACACGACATTAGGCTCAATAGGTCCATGTCAGTGTTTATACTCGATTTAAGCCTCCTCCCAATACTTTTCACCTAATCCAATCAACATATCCTGCTACTCCTTTCTCTCAAGTGCTTATCGAGCTTCCCCTTGAATGCATCTATGCCTTTCACCTAAACTACTCTTACGAGCATGTGAATTAGGAGGAGTAAGCGATTAGGTCCCTCAGGCTTGTCCCACCATTTGATAAGGCTGATCAGATTGTGGCTTCAACTCTACTTTCCTATCTACCCTCTATAACCTTTGACTCCAATGTCAGTAAGGAATATATCTAACTTAGTCTTAAAACTATTAAAAGACCCAGCCTCCACTGCTCTCTTGGGGAGAGAATTCCACAGTCTAATGACACTCAGAGAAAAAAATTCTCATTCCCATCTTAAACTGAAGGCCCTTTATTTTTAAACAGTCCCTCCTAGTTCTAGTTCCTCGCATAAGGGGAAACATCCTCTCAGTATCCATCCTGTCAAGTCCCCTCAGGATCTTTGTTTCATTACAATCACCTCTCATTCTACTGAACTAAAGCGGGTACAGGCCCAACCTGCCTAACCTTTCTTCATAAGACAGCCCCTTCCTCCCAGAAATCAATCGAGTGAACCTTCTGTGATCTACTTCTAAAACAGATCCCTCTGTACGGCAGAGTTCTGCAATCTATCTCTATCTAAATAATATGCTGCTTTTCTAACCTTCTTGTCAAAGTGGGAAAGTTCACATTTTCCCACATTATATTGCCAAATTCCTGCCCAGTCACTTAACCTATCCATATCCCTCTGCAGACCGCTTATGTCCGCTTCACAACTTACTCTCCTACTTATCTTTGTGTCATCAGAAAATTTAACAATCATCTAAGTCATTGATTGTAAATAGTTCGGGCCTCAGCAACTCATCCCTGTGCCACTCCAGTAGCTACAGTTTGTCAATGAAAAAATGACCCATTATTTATCCCTAATCTCTGCTTCCTGTTAGCTAACCAATGGTCTTCATTTAATTCATTCACAGGATGTGGGCTTTGCTGGCTGGGTCAGCATTTATGGCCCATTCCTAGCTGCCCTTGTTCAGGGGCATTTAAGAGTCAACCACATTTTTGTTGTGGGTCTGGTGTCACATGTAGGCCAGACCAGATCAGGGTGCCAGATTTAATGTCTTATGGTCATCATTAGAATTTTAATTCCAGATTTTTATTGAATTCAAATTTCATCTGCTGTGACGGGATTTGAACCCAGGTTCCCAAAGCATTCACCTGGGTCTCTGGTCCAGCGACAATACCGCTACACCATCGTCTCACCCATGCCATGAACTCTTACTTTGTGTAGTCACCTTTGATGTGCAACATAAAGTGACACGCGATGATGTCGGGCGTGCGCCACCACGCATCATTGAGATCTTCCATTTGGCGGGCACACACCGGAGTTGGCTGTGCGCCCACCGAACTGTCAAAGGCCTGTTAAGGCCATTAATTAACTAATTTACCAAACTGACAGGGTTGCCCGTCCAACCTTAAGGTTGGGAGGCAGGCGAAGAGCCCAGGCGGCCTTCACATTTTTCATGAAACCTCATCTACGGGTGGGATGAGGTTTCATGACGGCTTTATTAAATTAATAAATATTTTTAAACATTTGAGTTCAAAGATCTTGAGTGCAAACTCCTCACATACCTCTTCTGTCTACCTTTCTTTATGCCAACTCTTGACCTTTCTAATTACAGTTTGCTTTTCCTCTGTATTTTGTTTTGCAGTTCGATGTCTTATTATATTACAAGCTCTAGATTTGTCATCTCTTTTAAGTCTCATTTTAATTTCCCAATCCAACTGAAGAACTCGTTTTTTCTATAATTTTCTAAATGGAGAAAGTGATATAATGCATTGGAAAGTGTAGCAAAATGTGCTTAGAAACTCTCCTGTCATGTTTTGGATTGATGTCCAGTGATCTTCAGTGTTGAAAAAATATGACTGCTGTTGAACCTAAAAAAAAATCTAAATACCTGCTACAATCTGCTTGAAATAGAAATAAACAAGGTATGCAGCTTTAAAAAAGGCCATCTGGAGTTTCAGTTTCAATGGACTACATTGTTGACATTTCCCAGGGTTTGTTTTGATAGTTGAGGCTATTTGAATGCTTGACTGAGTTTCAAAAGGTCTAGAACCATTTATCTCAGCAGGGGGGCTTTGTTGATATTTTGACTGACAGTTTTAAGAGGTTAATAAAGGCTTATTTGTTTTTGTGGATAAGAATTTGTGGATAAAACTTTGTTTTTACAACAGCATGACCACTTCAGAGGATTTTACATTTTTTGAATGAGTTTTAACGAGGAGGGTTTTTTCCAATATCAAGTATCTTTGAATATGATAGATCTGTTAGATTGTTAGAAGTTTATTTTTTTAACATTCTTTTCAAAGATTTCCTGAGGTCTGCCTATGGTGAATGCTGGGTGAGTGGTTATGGAGGATACATTGCAAGCATGGAGGCAGCATGGGTGGTATAAGGGTATGAAGGGTTATAGGGTGGCATAGGGAACATAAGGGGGCATAGATGGTATGAGCTGCGAAGGGTGGCATGGGAATGAGGGGCCATAGTGGGAGCATGGGTGGTGTGTGGGGGAGGTGAGGGGATATAAGAGCTATGTTAGAGAGCTGGGCCAATGTCCCAGCGAGCCAAGGTGGGCCTTTCTGCACCTGCAATCCATTGTGGCTTGCAAACGGCACTGTGAACCGAAACCCTGCACGAGAAAAGAAATATCTCAGGCACTTGACATGAGTCAGATGTGCTGTTCAGAAGCCAAAAAGTACACAAGTTGTGTTTCCTGAACCTACACGAAAATCTGGGCCTATAATATAGGATTAATTAAATACCCACTTAGGAAGTCAGAAAACCAGAATGGTACGGTAGAAGGCAGCCACGTCTGAAATTTATTCAAGCTTTTTGAAGAAATAACAGAATATATTAATAAAAGGAGTTTTCAATTAGGTGTCGCATTGAAGGCTTGTTGATAACATTAAGTGCACAATAATAAAAAGGGATATAACAGCATAGGTGGATAATTAACTGAAAACAGAAACAGAGAATAGTAGTGAAATGCTTTTTCACAAAATCACAGAATTTTTACACTGCAGGAGGCTATTCAGCCCATCAAGTCTGCACTGCTTCTCTGAAAGAGCACTCTACCTCGTCCTACTCCTCTTCCCTATCCCCATAACCTTGCACATTCTCTCTTTTCAGGTAACAATCCAATTCCCTTTTGAAAACCTTGATCAAACCTGCCTCCACCACCTTCTCAGGAAGTTCGTTCCAGGCTCCAGACACGCTCTGGGTAAAAAAATTGTTCATCGCATCACTTATCCTCCTTTTGCCAATTATTATGAATCTAGTTCTTAATGCTCCCTCGAGTGGGAACAGTTTCTCACTATTTACCCTGTCTATACCTCTCAGGATCTTGAATACCTCCATCAAGTCTCCTTCCAGCCTTCTTTTCTCCAAGGAACAGGCCTAACTTCTCCAGTCTATCCTCATAACTACTCAATTTTCTTAATGGAGGAAGTGATATAATGCATTGGAAAGTGTAGCAAAATGTGCTTTATCCCTGGAATCATTGTGAATCTTCTCTGTACTCTCTCCAATGCCTTCACATCCTCAAGTATGACGCCCAGAACCGGACGCAGTACTCCAGATGAGGCTTATCTAACTTCCTATGCAACTTCAACATGACCTTACCTTTGTACTCAATGCCCCTATTAATAAAGCCTAAGATACTATATGATTTATTAACTACTCTTTCAACATGCCCTGCCATCTTTGATGACTTATGTGTATATACACAGATGTCCCTCTGTTTCTGCACCTCCTTTAGAGTTGCTCCCTTTATTTTATATTGTATCTCCATATCCTTCCTGCCAAAATGAATCATCTCACCCTTCCCTGCATTGAACGTCATCTGCCAATTGTCTGCCCAATCCACTAACATTTCTATGTCCTTTTGAAGTTCAAGACTATCCTCATCACAGTTGACAACATTTCCAATCTACGTATCATTTGTACATTTTGAAATCATGCCCTGCACACCACAGTCTAGGTCATTTATATATATCAAGAAAATCAAGGGTCCCAACACTGACTCCTGGAGAACTCCCCACAAACCTTCCTCCATTCTGAAAAGCAATCATTTATTGTTACTCTCTGTTTCCTGTCACTCAGCCAATTTCTTATCCAAGTGCCTACTTTCCCTTTTATTCTATGGCCTAGAATTTTCGACTGAGGAAATTGCATTCAGTGTTAAGATGACTACTCTTACTGTCCATAAATAATTTGGATTTTGGTACCGATGGTATATCATTAAAATTTGCAGACAGAAATATATTTAAGAGATGTTAGATAAGTACAGGAGAGAGTAAGGAATAGAAAGATATGTTTATAATGTGAGATGAAGTAAGGTAGGAGGACACTCATGTGGAGCATAAACATTGAAATAAGTCGGTTGGGCTGTTGAATGGCTTGCTTCTGTGTGGTAAACTTATCTGTAAGTGAATCATAGTGTTTTGCTTGCTTTTTTTGTTAAATGGCCTTACTTAATATGCCTCATTATTTTTAAGGATCTATGTATCTTTACATCCAAATCCTTCTGCTCCTCTGCCACATTCGGACACTCCTTCCTAAGGAGGATGTGGCCTCCTCATTCTTCCAGCCAAAAGGTACCACCACACCCTTATCTATATTGAGGTTTATTTACTACATGCCCATTCTGCAAGTCAATTATGCTCCTGTATTTTGTCAATGGAACTCGTAGTTACTTACCTGGTGCAGTTCAGTTGAATTATCATCTGATCTGAATGTAGCAGTACTAACAAAAATGATCTGTTTCTATAATGAACACATCATACAAGTAGTTGGTCTTTGGGTGTATGGTAAATTTTACAAGTACTTTTCTGGTAGCATTCTATCCTCTATCCTTAAAATTATAATTTACATATTAATTTATGAAGTGCAGAATTGATATGCTTAAACCAAGTAGCTGCCATCATAATTGTAAGTATCAACTCGTATCTTCAGCCTAATTAATAAAAAGTGACAGCAAAGTTAATGCTTGAGTAAGATGCATGTTAATTTGGTCTACCAATTGTTAACTGGCTGTTAACTGGAGATACTTGACGTGAAATGAGATTGCCAATGCAAAATTACTAAATTACTATATATTGCCTAGTGTAACAAAGATCAAATTCATTTAAATTCTTATTTAGTCACTGACATTTCTGTATCTTTTTAAAAGTTGCATAAAGTGCGCTCTCTCTGTCAAAAGCTCGATTAAGGCTTTTTTATCCCACATTAGGCATTGCCATCACTTAGTGGCTTCTGAAGATTATCTGAGGATTCACATATAAATGAACTAGAAAATGAACTGAAGCTTGAACTTCTGCAATTCAAATTATAAACTGGCTAATAAGAAAAATTGCCATACTGTAGAAATCAATAGAAAATCTGTACAAAAACAAGGAACCATTACATAACAAGTATATCTCAAACACTAGACATCCAGCATTTCTCTAATTTATCCCATAACCAAATGAAATTTCAGCACATTTTAACATGAGCAACAGTGCATGGGGGTGAGATGGCTACACAGATGACAAAGTTATCATTAATTAAATCCAATAAGTGCAGTGATAAAGGAAGTGGAATAGAAAAAATTATGCTTGAAAGTTGTCCAATATTCATAGACTTGCACTGTACATGAAATAAGAGTTTGGCTATGTTATAATAATGTCATATAGGAACCCACCAATGTAATTTATTTGTGGTTGAAGTTAACTAAAGAAAGGATAATTTCCAAGCTCCACTTCAATTATGAACAAGCATGGTCCAGAACCCACCTGACTTTAAATGTGTGTGTTGCTCGGTGGAAAGTCATCACTATTGTGAAGGACCAAGAAAGGAAACAAATTGTATCAATGGCAAATTCCTCGAGCTTTGCCATCTAGAGTATATGTTGCAAAATGTACCGGCACTCCAACGGCGAACAAATGAATACGTAATTAATCATGGACACAGAATGCTTTACTAGTTGGAACCAAGTACTGGTATTTAAGATACAGTAATCAATTACAGTATTTTTGTGGAATACCAAAATTGTTCCTCATTTTTGTATGGATTTTCTACTAACTTCTACAGTATGGCAATTTTTGCTTATTAACCAGTTTATAATCCATCAATTTCATAAGATCATAGGAGCAGGAGTGGTCCATTTGGCCCATTGAGCTTGCTCTGCCATCCAATATGATCATGACTGATATGATTGTGGCCTTAACTCCACTGTACTGTTTGCCACCCATTACCTTTGACTCCCTTGTAGATCAAAAATCTGTCTAACTCAGTCTTGATATATTCAGTGGCTCAGCCTCTACTGGTCTCTGGGGAAGAAAATTCCAATGATTAATGACCTTCAGAGAAGAAATTCCTCCTCATCTCCGTCTTGAATGTGAGAACCCTTATTTTTAAACTGTGCCCCCATAGTTCTAGATTCTCCCACGAAAGGAAACATCCTCTCAGTATCTACACTGTCAAGACCCCTCAGAATCTTATGTTTCAGTAACAGCACCTCTCATTCTTCTAAACTCCAATGAGTATAGGCCCAACCTGTATTTTGTCTATTATAAAGAACATATATTTTTATTTTCTGTTGGGACTCTGGGATAGAATTACAATGGTTGCAGGCTGAAAGACATGCCCAATGGAACAGGAGGAGAGATATATACAATGTTGCAGTCCTGGAACAGAGTGTGTCATGAAAGGTAGGATGGTGCCGGAAAGGAGTCCTGGACCAAGGGAGCTGCCTGACAACAGCATTTTAATTGGCTCCTGACCAGGTGACCGAAGTTCTGTATGAAGAGCAGGACAGCAAAAAGTTCCTGGCTTGTTATGAGAAAACATCTAAAATCTCTCTTCCTCATATCTCTGTAACCTGCTCCCTCTCTGAGGTAACCCCTATAAAAAGGAAAAGGGGGAAAACCACTGTTCGAGACATTGAAAAGCAAGTTTTCAACCAGTGAACTAAATACTGAAAGTGCTGGAATACTACCTTGTGTCATCAACAAGAACTGAAAGGAATCTGGAAGACATCGATCAAAATCAACCCATCGAATCCTGTACTCCAGAATTGGTACTATCGAACTGTTTTATCCCACCCTTAAAATCCATGTTTAGTGTGTCTTATGTATCTTGTGTGTGTGCATGTGCGTTTGTGAGTGTGTGTGTGTATAAGGATTTAAGAAGGGGGTAGAGTTTAAGTTGCAGCTTTAGAAGTTAGCAGTTGATATTTTTTTCTTTTGCTGCTAGTTAAAGACAATTTGTTCAATAAACAGTTATTTACTTATTAAGTTTACAAACCTGCTGCTCGTATTCTGTTAACCTAAATTAAACAGTTAGGTGGAATTGGGGCAATCTAATGGTTTGATCAAACTTTTCACATTTGTTGTAGCTTGGGGAACAGTGGGGCTTGAGATTACAGCGCATTATCCCCAGTGAGTCGTGACACTATGCAGTAAGCTTGTTTTAGGATTCTTTTAAAGTTTTTTTTAACCAGAAAGGATTAGCAAATAAGCTACCATTTTAATAAACTATATTCTTAACTTTTCTATAAAAAAGATTATTGTGATTAATTCGCTCACAAAAGAACCAGAGGCAACATGGGGAACAACTTTTTTATGCAACCAATGGTTAGGATTTGGAATGAAAAGGTGGTGGATACAAATTCCAATGTATTCTTTAAAAGGGAATTGGATAAATACTTGGAGAAAAAAAATGCAGGGAAATGGGGAATAAGCGGCAGAGTGGCATTAACTGGATTGCTCTTTGAAAGAGCTGGTAAAGACTCGGTGAACCGCATGGCCTCCTTCTGTGCTGTACTATTCTATGATTCTATGACAAGCAATGTGTTAGCTTGTTTAGGTAACAAAAAACACTCTGTGCCCATGGTGTTGGCAAGCCCCCCAGCTCTTGCTCGTGAACAGATGAGTGAAAGAGAAGCAGTTAGATAAGAGATTGAAACTTCTGAGAAACAGGGTGGCTGTGAGGACAATCCGAATTTCCAAGGAAGAGATATGAAAGCTTTAAGCAGGCTCAAAGTCAGAAATGCTGGGGGAACAGTTGGAAGACCTTTTGTTCAAGTACAGCAGAAATGAGGAAGTGTGACATACTTTATATTTCACAAAGCTTATTTGTACTGACTGAAACAAACTAACTTGAGCGTAAGCTATGCTATATGCTTAATTGCTGTGAAATAAAATGCCTTAAGCCTTGCCTCACCAAGTGTTAATTTGATCCAGCCTTGGAGACATTTAAGCAGTAAACATGTTAAAGGCTTGAATATCCAGTCCAGGTCATAGAGGGATGCTATTGTTACATCTCTGGATTACATTGCACAAGTAGATATAGAATTAACTTCTGTAAAAAGTAAATGCTCAAGCCTTTTCTGGAAGTGAATAATGTCACTTGAACCAGAGAAACCAGACCCAAATTTATAACCATCTACTTATGCTTTAGAGTAGTCCTGTGGATCTTTACAATGCTGAATTGTTTTGATCTGCATTGATGTATTCAATTAAAAGGAACATCTCAAGAAATTTGGGAATCTTTACAAACTCTGCATGAAGTCCATTTTTACATCTGGAAATAATTGCTGTCACTCTTGCACTTGGAGTTTCATGTGGAATTCCATAATGTCACCTTTGGCCTTCCAGTTACTATTTTCATATCTTCTAAGGATATCAGTCTTCTACTATATGTGTCTTCAACAAATCCTGCCCACTACAGCATGCTTTTATTTCATATCCTTCCATTTATTCCAGTTGATAATGTCCAGCTTACACACTTGTCAAGAATGTATAGTTTCCATATACATGCCTCCATCAAGGTCCACTTCAACAACAAGTTGCATTTAATTAGCACCTTTAATGTAGTGTCAAGGTGCTTCAGAGGAGCGTTATCAACCAAAATTTGACATGAAGCCAAAAGGTATTAGGATAGGTGACCAAATGTTTGGACAAAGAGGTAGATATTAAGGAGTGACTTAAAGGATGAGAGATAGGTAGAGAGGCAGAAATTTAGGAAAGGAATTCCAGAGCTCAGACTCAGCTGTCAATGGCAGTGTAATGAAAATTAGGGATGCGCAAGAGGCCAGAATTGGATGAGTGCATAGATCTCTAAGGGCTGAAGCGAGGAATAGAGATAATTAGGAGCAGAGAGACCACAGTGGGATTTGAAAGCAAGGATGAGAGTTTTTAAAAGCAAGGCAGGCCCTAATGAAGGTCAGTGAGCACAGGAGTGAGGGGTGTACGAGTTTGAATACTCCTCCCAAGTATTTAAATAGCCCATGATATATTACTATTACCAGTACCAAATCACACAGCAAGTCTTTTTGCACACCCTTCCCCCTGACTCCTCCCGCCCTGCTATTGTCAACATTGCCACATGCACTACCTATTTACGTTCAACCCAAGATATTCTTCCTTCCTCTGTATGTTGAGTTTTACAAACAAAATCATCTGCATAGTTAAATGTACATAAAATAATCATAAAGGCTACAGGTTTCATTCCCACGTAAACTGATGATCATGGAAGTCAAATCTGACAATTTCTCCATCAATACGTCAGAATAAAATTTCAACTTAATTTATTCAATCACATCAAATTAGTGATATTTATAGGTGACAAGGAATTAAAAAAATTATTCTTCAACTCATTTTGAATACCATAAGCGATCAAGTGGTATTTGTAAAATATCAAAAATACTATGTTTGTGCATACTTCCTATCAATTATCTATATTATAAATTCCTATAACCACATTTATCACGATGAATGCCTATGTAAACTTGGCATGCTATATATATATATATATATATATATATATATATATATATATACACACATGTTGTCTCTGAAAGCACTGGGTATATGCTAGAATGTACTACTTTCAAATGGGGATAGAATTGTGTCCACCCATCCACACTCCAAATATTCCCTGACCTCTAATTCTTCTTCACACTAAGACCGCTGTTTACCTTGATTCACCATATTCCTGAACACAGGATATTGACTAGTAATATTATAAAATGGTATATTTCCTGACCATTGCACTTCTAGGAAAGGTAAAAAGAAACAAAGGAACTCTTCAGGAAAACAAATGACCAAAGTCAGGATGCATCCATATTAACTGACATTTCCAAGATTAAAAACACTCAACAGCCTCTTGCCTAAACATTACAACAGTGACTACAGTTCAAAGTACTTCATTGGCTGCAGAGTGCTTTTAGACATCCAGTGGTCGTGAAAAGTGCAATATAAATATGAGTCGTCGTCTTCTCCCAAACGCTTACAAAACCCAAGCAATTACATTTTATAGACTTTAAATATGCACCTATATTTTATATAGTCCATCATTCCCAACTTCATAAAATAATGAGTTCTCAGTTTTACCATGAGTAGAGCTACGTGGGTCTGCAATTTACTTTTAATTACATAATATGTCTCAGTTTACCAATTTTCAGCAATCTAACTGATTAGTAGGAGTCACGTAACTACCAAATCTCTATCTTTGGTACAGATAATCAATGTGCATTGGTCACTATACTTAGTGTTATCTCACAACTTACTGTTCCCATCACCCAGCAGCCATGTTTGGTCACCTATTTAAGGGAAGCTACTCTGGAACACCTGTCTGTTTAACCTTATCAGTTCCAAGGTAGTCACCACCCCCACAACTAACCTCACCAGATCTCAATCTTACCCCTCATCTTGCAGCTTGCTATTCTGAAGATCTGACCTGTACACAAGCAACATGGAATTCACCCTGGGTGAATGAAATGGGTGTCGCCTGTAAGGCTAACATTTATTAACCATCCCATTCTTGAACCATTGTACTCTTTGCATCATCTCCAGGTCTCCTGCACCAGCCCGTGAACCAATCGTAGGTACTCCCAACCCAGTTCTGTTCTATTGGCTACTGCCAACGGGCCAAGCAACCATCTTCAGTTTTCATTGGGATCTAAGGATTTCTTCTATAGTAAGGATATAGGACATTGAAGCATAAAACCATAGAATGGTTCTAACATAGAAATAGGTCATTCAGCCTGTTGTGTCCATGCTTACCCTCTGCAACGGTAACTCACCTAGTCACATTCCCCCACTTTTTTCCCCACAGCCCTGCAATTTTTTTTCTCTTCAGAATCTTTAAAAAATATTTTTTCATTCATGGGATATGGGCGTTGCTAGTTAAGCCAGCATTTGTTGCACATCCCTGTTGGCTTGAGGTGGTGGTGGTGAGCTGCCTTCTTGAACCGCTGCCTTCTTGAACTGCTGCAGTCCATGTGGTATAGGAACACCCACAGTGCTTTGCAATCAGATGATTATTCATCTCTCTTTCGAAAGCCACAATTGAATCTGCCTTCACCACACTCTCAGGTAGTGCTTCCAGATCTTAACCACTCACAATGTAAATTGTTTATCATCATGTTGCCATTGCTTCTGCCAATCGCCTTAAATCAGTTTCCTCTGGTTCTTGATCCTTCCACCAATGGGAATATTTTATCTATTCTGTCTACACACCTCGTGATACTGAACAACTCTTATCAACCTCTTCTCAATCTTTTCATCTCCAAGGAGAACAGCCAAGCTTCCCCAACCGATACACGTAACCAAAGTCCCTCTTCTCTGGAATCATTCTTGTAAATCTTTAGTGCACCCTCTCTAACACCTTCACATCCAGCTTAAAGTGTAGTGCCCAAAATTGGACACATTACTCAGGTTGAGGCCGAACCATTTTGTTTATAAAGGCTCACCATAATTTCCTTGCTTTTGTCTCCATGCCCCTGTTTATAAAGCCCAGGGTCCCATATGCCTTAACCTGTTGTACCACCTTTAATGATTTGTGCACATATACCCCCCCCCCCGAGTCCCTTTGCTCCTGCCCCCTTCTAACATTGCATTCTTTATTTTATAGTCACTCTCCTCAGATACTTGTCAAAATGTATCACTTCACATTTCTTGTATTAAATTTCATCTGCCACATATCACTGGCCTGTCTATGTCCTCCGGAAATATAACACTGTCTGCCCCACGGTTCACAATGCTTCCTATTTGTTGGTATCTACAAGTTATGCCCTGTACACCCAAGTCTAAGACAATATAGTTCAAGAAAAGCAGTGGTGCTGGGGAATCCAACTAACCCTGTCCAAAAAACAATCTCTCATTCCCTGGAACATAAATATCGCTCACAAGTCCAGCATTTGTTGCCTATCCCTAATTGCTCTGGAGAAGATAGTGGTGATCTGCCTTCTTGAACCGCTGCAGTCTATCGGGTGCAGGTACACCCATGGTGCTGTAATTTTGACTTTTTTGTGGCTGTTACAGTCGGAAGAGAGATGGTAGTGTAACTTTTCTCCTTAACTCTTAGTTGTCTGCAACATGGGCCAGAATCTTCCGGTTGGTGAGCGGGGGCGGGGCCAGCTCGCCGACACATAAAACGATGCGTGGTGACGTCGGGCGTGCTTCCCGACGTCACCGCACATCATTCAAATCTTGAGTTGGCTGCACGCCCGCCGAACTGTCAAAGGCCATTTAAATTCCAATTGAAATAATTAACTGAGTTGCCCGTCCAACCATAGGGTCGGCAGGAAGGCGAAGAGCCCCGGCGGCCTGCGCATTTATCATGAAATCTCGTCCACGGGCGGGATGAGGTTTCATGAGGGTTTTTAAACTTTAATTAAAATTTTCAAAAAAATTCATATTCACGTCCCAGCTAATGTGACACTGTCCCGTGAGTGGATGTCTTAAAAATTTTTTTCCCTTTATTTAATTTTTTACATATCAAACTAATCTCCCTGAGGCAGCTCTGTGACTCGGGGAGATTTCTGCGCCCTTTCACGCGCATGCACAAAAGAGCGCTGGTCCTGACTCAGCCTACTCCCCCCACCCACACAGGGAGTGCTCAGTGCTTCCGGGTGTGTGTCACGCTAGGCGGGCCTTAACTGGATGCCTGCTCCCGCCCAACCTCCCCACCCCCCACCCCGACAGGGAGAAAATTCTCCCCATAATGTGGGTTTAGTGGGCATTCTTAAACCTTTTGAACGTTGTGAGTTTTAGTAATAAACACAAAGCAGGTTTTCGGGTAAGTGTACATCAGAAGCAAAGATAATGCTTATTCACACAACATCCTGAAATGTAAGTGCAATGAAAAACACTTACTCCCTCCGGCACGCACGCACACACACACACACACACACACACACACACACACACACACACACACACACACATACACACAAACGTTAAAATGGATTCTAGATTCGAAACATGCATTTAGATTATTAACAGAAATTCAAGAAGCAAATCATCTGTTTAAATTTAGGCCTTTAAGATGCACATGTGGCAGACCTGGATGGGGTCTCTTTCACAGTTCTTTTGGCCAACAGAAGTTGGAAGACTCTGAGTTTCCAGACAAATTTGTGGCCGAATTTCTGTAGACAAGAATCGTTGCAGGTGAAGACAAATTAGCCTCTCTCTCTCACTGATGGGGTTGACTGGTTGTCCAGGCCGGATTCTATTCTTCTTGCTGGAGGACTATTGGCTTCCAGACTGCCCTGTCTCTCCATGGTTCTTGGAGTATTAAGATTTGTTATTTGAAGTCAGTTTCAATCATGTGATCACATGATCAATACTTCTATTTTCCATACAAAGGTTTTGAAGTTAGAAGCCATTGCTGCACAATGGGGGATGGATGGTGGCTGTTCGCACCTGCGATAAATTGGTTTCTCCACCTCTCACTTTGTTCGGTATCGAGCTCACAGACACCAAGTATAAGGGACTATTGATTTTCAGTTTTGGTAAATACTCAGTCAACAGAAGGTGGAAACGCAAGTGGTTTTGCATTTTGAATATCTTTTCTAGGTAGGGCATTCCACCCACAGTCATTTACATTTTAAGAGCTTTCCAGAGACGAGCTAATTCTTTGTGCAGAAATCCAACAGAAGGCGGTAGCGAGAAGTGACTGAGAAGCATTCTGGGAGAAGTCAGCACAGTCACCGCAACTCAGAATGGGATCGAGGAGAAGGACCCTTACACTCAACAGGAGGCAAAGCATCCAACAAAGGGCAGTAATAAGAAGTGGCTGAGAAGCGTTCTGGGAGAAGCCAGCACAGTCACTGCAACTCAGAAGAAGATTGAGGAGAAGGACCTTTGCATGCAATAGGAGGAAGAGCATCCAACAGAGGGCGGTAGTGAGAAGTGACTGAGAAGCATTCTGGGAGAAGCCAGCGCAGTCACCGCAACTCAGAAGGAGATCGAGGAGGACCCACTGCCAAAGAACGGAATAGACTGTCAAAGAATAGCCCCAAACATTACATTGCTGTAGTGTTTCCATTCCTCCCTCCTCCTCAAACAAAAAAAAGAGGGAGAGGCAGTACCTTCAGGAGTGCACCAGACCTGCGAGGGACACTCTTTTCAAAGTGGATTTAAAAAAAGCAGCTGATTGGTGAGTAAATCCTGGTGAGTTTTTTTTTCAATCTATTAAAGTAATTCATTGCTTAATACTGAGGTAGGAACTAAAAAAAAGTATAATGTACAAGTACAATTAGTCAAGAAACAAGGTTCCTAGCTAACATAAATAAGGCCTCGAGCTAGCTTATTTTTTTAAGGGAGTAACTAGCTTAATCAAAAGGGACGTCATGGCAGAAGAACTCAGACCCCTGATATGCTCCTCCTGCAGGATGTGGGAAATGAGGGATGCTTCCAGCATCCCTGGTGGCCATGTGTGCGGAAGGTGTGTCCAAATGCAGCCTCTAGCTAACCATATTTCAGAGCTGGAGCTGCGGGTGGACACATTGTGGAACATCCACAATGCTGAGCAAGTTGTGGATAGCACGTTTAGCGAGGTGGTCACACCATAGGTGAAGATTACACAGGCAGAAAGGGAATGGGTGACCATCAGGAACAGTAAAAGACTCAGGAAGGTGGTGCCAGAGTCCCCTAGGGTCATCCCCCTCTCTAACAGATATACCGCTTTGGATACTGTTTGGGGGAGATGGCCTCTCAGGGGAAAGCAGCAACAGCCAAGTTCACAACACCGTGGGTGGCTCTGCTGCTCAGAGGGGAGGGAGGAAAACAAATGGCAGGGCTATAGTGATAGGGGATTCAATAGTTAGGGGCACAGACAGACGCTTCTGTGGCCGCAAACATGAATCAAGGTTGGTATGTTGCCTCCCTGGTGCCAGGATCCAGGATGTCACGGAGCAGCTGCAGGACATTCTGGGGAGGGAAGGTAAGCAGCCAGTGGTAGTGGTACACATTGGTACCAACGACATAGGTAAACTAAGGAATAAGGACCTGCAAGCTCAATACAGGAAGTTAGGAGATAAATTAAAATGCAGGACCTCAAATGTAGTAATCTCAGGATTACTCCCAGTTCCACGTGCTGGCGAGAGCAGGAATAAGAGGATAAACCAAATGAACACGTGGCTGGAGAGATGGTGTAGCCGGGAGGGATTCAGATTCTTGAGGCTCTGGGACCAGTTCTGGGGAAGGTGGAACCTGTATAAACCGGACAGTCTGCACCCAGGCAGAGCTGGGAACAATGTCCTTCCGGGGGCTTTTGCTAGTCCTGTTGGGGAGTATCTAAACTAGTGTGGCAGGGGGATGGTATCCCAGGAGTAGGGTCAGGTAGGTCAGATTCAGATCAGAAACTGGAGGTAGAACATTAGCTAGGGACGTTGTGATATACATGGAGTTACAGGAGAAGCAAAGTTTAAAAAGTGTCCAGCAAGGGAAATTGACGGGGTTAAACTGTTTATACTTCAATGCAAGGAGTATTACAAACAAGGTAGATGAGTAAAGGGCACAGGAAAACAAATGGCAGCTCTCCTGTCCCACCCCCTTCTACCAGCATATAATCTATCTCATTTCTATATGTCTTAGTTCTGATTAAGAATCATATGGGCTCGAAACATAAACTGTATCCCTCTCCGCAGATGCTGTCAGACCTGATGAGTTTTTCCAGGTATTTTTGATCTTGTACCAGGGCCAGATGGATTGTTTCCGAGCCTGCTGAAGGAAGTCAGGGAGGAGATAGCAGATGCTCTGAAGGTGATTTTCCAATCTTCACTAGATACAGGGGAGGTACCGGAGGATTGGAGAAATGCAAACGTAGTTCCATTGTTTAAAAAGGGATCAAAGGAAATGCCAAACAATTATAGGCCAGTTAGTCTTACATCAGTGGTGAGCAAATTAGTACAATCAATCCTGAGAGATAGGATTAACTGTCATGTGGAAAGGCATGGACTAGTCAGGGATGGTCAGCATGGATTTGTTAAAGGACGGTCTTGCCTCACAAATTTGATTGAATTCTTTGAGGAAGTGACAAGAAGTGTTGATGAAGTGGATGTTGTGTACAAGGATTTTAGCAAGGCATTTGACAAGGTCCCACATGGCAGATTGGTCAGGAAAGTAAAAGCCCATGAGATTCAGGGTAATGTGGCAAACTGGATAAAAGGTTGGCTTTGTAACAGTAAAGGGTAATGGTCGATGGAAAGTTGTCTCAAGTGGTGTTCCACAGGGCTCAGTGTTGGGACTCTTGCTGTTTGTGTTATATATTAACAATTTGGACGTGAATGTGGGGGGCACGATTGGGAAATTTGCAGATGACACAATGATTGGCTGAGTAGTGGATAGTGTAGAGGATAGCCATAATCTCCAAAACAATATAGATGGGTTGGTGGAGTGGGTAATAAAGTGGCAGATGGATTTTAACATAGAAAAGTGTGAGGTCATACATTTAGGGAGCTCAAACAGTTGCAGGGATCACACAATACATGGGAATATACTTAGAAGAGTAGATGAAGTGAGAGATCTTGGCGTACAAGTACACAGGTCCCTGAAGGCAGCAGTTCAAGTAGACAAGGTTATAAAGAAGGCATATGGAATGCTCTCCTTCATTGACAGAGGTATAGAATATAAAAGTAAGGATATAATGTTAGAATTGTATAAAACATAGGTGAGGCCACAGCTGGAGTACTGTGTACAGTTCTGGTCACCACATTACAGGAAGGGCGTAATAGCTCTGGAGAGTGTGCAGAGGAGGTTTACAAGAATGTTGCCAGCATTAGCTGCACTTTTCTATGAGGAGAGATTGGATAGGTTGGGGTTATTTTCCTCAGAACAAAGAAGGCTGAGAGGTGACTTGATTGAGGTGTACAAAATTATGAGGGGAATAGATAGAGTGGACAAGATAAAAGTGTTTCCCTTGGTGGAGAATTCTAGAACCAGGGGACATAGATTCAAGATAAGTGGCAGAAGGTGTAAGGGGGACATGAGGGAGAATTTTTTTTCGCAGAGGGTAGTGGGTGTCTGGAATTCGCTGCCCAGTTTGGTGGTAGAGGCAAAAACTCTAAACTCTTTTAAGAAGTACCTGGATCTGCACCTTAAGCTGCAGGGCTATGGGCCGGGTGCAGGAAGGTGGGATTAGAAAGGGCACTTGGGTGTCAACGGGCTGACATGGACAAGATGGGCCGAATGGCCTCCTTCGGTGCTGCAACTTTTCGATGATTCTATGGCAGAGCCAAACAAATCACAAAGGTCACCTGATCCTTGGCGGCCATCTTTACAGCATGCTGCTCACTTTTTAAAGTCAATTTCAAAAAGTCTACATTGCAACAAGGCCGTATCTTGAAAGTTAGGAATATATCTTTACTGGGCATAACAGTAGCGGCTTGGTACAACCGAGTTGCCTTGCTTGCTTGGCTGTTTCAGAGGGCAGTTAAGAGTCATCCACATTGCTATGGGTCTGGAGTTACATGTAGGCCAGACCAGGTGAGGGCAGCAGATTTCCTTCCCTAAAGAACATCAGTAAACCAGATGGGTTTTATGACAATCCAATAGTTTCATGGTCACCATACTGAAATTAGTTTTTTTTTAAATTCCAGACCTATTAATTAATTGAATTTAAATTCCAACAACTGCCATGGTGGGATGTACTTGATTACTAACATTACCATGACGCCACCATCCCTATATTACTCTCTGTTTCCAATCACTCAGCCAATTTCGTATCCATGCTGTCCATGTCCCTTTTATTCTGTGGACTTTATTTGCTGACAAGCCTGTTATGTGGCTCTTTAACAAACGCCTTTTGAAAGTGCATATACACCACATCACCCACATTACCCTGATCAACCCTTTTGACTACCTTGGTAAAAAGCTCAATCAAGTTAGTTAAACATGATTTTTCCTTAACAAATTCTTGCTGGCTTTCCTTAATTAATTCACATTTGTCCGAGTAACTTAAAGATTATAATTAAAAAAGCTTTCCCACCACCGGGATTAAACTGATTGGCCCATAGTTCCTGGGCATACCCCTACACAAGAGTGTAACATTTGCAATTCTCCCGTCCTCTGACACCACCCATGTATCTAATGAAGTTTGGAAGACTATGGCCAGTGCCTTGGCAATTTCCACCCTTAGTTCTCTCAGTATCATCAGATGTGCCTCATCTGATCCTGGTGGCTTATCAACATTTATTTAATACCTCCTCTTCATCAATTTTTAGCCCATCCAGTATCTCAACTATCTCCTCTTTCACTATGACTTTGGCAGCATCTTCTTCTTTTGGAGACAGATGCAAAGTACTCATTTAGTACCTCAGCCATGCCCTCTACCTCCATGCATAAATCCCCCTTTTGGTCCCTAATCAGCCTCACTCCTTTTTTACCCTTTTACTATTTATAGACCTGTGGAAGACTTTCGGATTCTCTTTTACGTTCGCTGCTGTACTTGTCATACTCTCTTTTTGCTTCTCTGATTTCCTTTTTCACTTCCCTTCTGAACTTTCTATATTCAGCCTGGTTCTCATTTATATTGTAGACTTGACAACTGTCAGGTACACCAATGAAGCACCAGGAACAAACCTACTGCTGAATCCTTCAAGTGCCATGATCAACATCCCTTCTCTGATGGGCACTCAAGTAAACACACACGCCATGAGTCACATTTGCAAATAGCCCTTTGTGCAAAATACAAACCGTTAAGTTTATTGACCATATCATTATAACAACATAATATGGGTTAGCAGAAGGGAAGTTTACTTATTTATGTGAACCATTAAATGAATGTGTTAAATGAAGCAGGAAACAGTGGAAAGGACAGTTAATAAACGATCAACAAGATCTTTTCATTTAAAATTAAATGGTCACGGCAATGAAGGGAAATATCTATTAAGATACAAAAGGCTCTTCAGCTGCAAAGACGTGCATGACATAGTTTTATTGATTTAAAACATTCCGATTTCAATGTAATAGCAAACAGACTAGCATGAATGTTTTCTATCTCAATCTGCTTTGAAAAACCAGCAGTCCATGATACAGCCAGGCATTTCCTAGATTTCTGTAGATTTAAGTATTCTATGTCAAACCAGATAAAACAAAAAATAGGATTTAAAACATGTTTGTTGCAAAAAGATAATGGAGAACATCAGTTTTTATTGAATGTGAAACATGATGCTGCTTCCTGCAACAGTGGTGCTATAGGAGCCATCAGTCAAAAACCGAGCATCATGAATCATTTAACAAAGTCAAAAGGGTAGATATAGCAAATTGAGGAAATCTCCTTTATTTCTTTTAACTGATCAATAAAAACTTTACAAGTTAAAGTAAAGCGCTAGGTTATTCTGCATTACATAAATCACGAGAATGGGTTTATACTGACTTGAGCCTCCAGCACAATTTACTACGTACCAAAATAATAAGTAAAACCCCACCTTTGCTGGAGGATCAGAGAGAATACCTGGATGGCATGACAATGTGTGGAGCAAGGGGACATAAATATAAAAATAACAAGCATTTATGTAGATTCATCACCTCTCAGTTTTCCACAGCCAATTATTTATTTTTTTAAATAAAGCCACTGTGTTTATATAAGCAACACTAAGGGCAGCAAAGTTCCACAGATGGCAGTGAGATGAAAGGCCAGTTAATGTTTTGAAGTTGCTGAGTTGTTGGTTGAATGGAAGTTGGAGGATTATAGGCCAGGGGAGGGGGGTTTGTTGTTGGCAGCTTTTTGAGGGAGTGGGGGACAGGGCAGGAAGGGAAGTGCAAAATATCAGGAACAGAACCTTGGTCTTTCACTGTGTTCCAGTGCTGGAGCGGTCACCAAAGTGGTGTGGTTGCAACAGCTAATGCAACTTGTAGTCTATTTTCAGCACCATTCTTGAATCTGCCCATTTGTTCTGATGCTTAAAAGCTTTTAGCACAATCCTTGATCATCGCGAGTCTACCTGCTAGAAATATCTTCCCAAAGGAAGTTTCTTCAAAGCAACAGATTCTGCTGCAACTCTCAATGCAATGATACTAGACATGACCACTCTATTCTGCTCCAGAGCCCATGTGTGGTATTTCTAACAAACTAAAAGCGCGGGATGCAAGGACCAAATTGCGGCTTGCCATCAGTAGATTTTTCAATGGAGCACAGATTAACTGTGAAAAGCATCAGGAGTTACTTCAGCAACTTCCAGTAATTGTGCGGCACTCTGCTGAATGAACCCTGTCCAGTGAGCTTGATGTCTTGCCAAACACATCTGTTTAGACTGTGATGGTGTCCAATGGGCTGGAACGAGTGCCTTTTCGTGCAGTGCTGGGGAGTCGGGGCTCTGCTTGCTCCTTTTTTGGTGAGGGTATTTGGGAGCCGCACTGTGACAATTGAAGCCACCTGGAGCGAAGGGGCTGTGGCGGAAGCGCCACGGGGTTGGTAGCTGGGCCCGGCTTGGGGTCTGCAGGAATTATGGTCAGAGTGGAGGGACCACTGTCCAGGGATGCGATTGGTCTTTGTGGAAACGGTGATGGAGGGGTTGGACCTGCCTCCGAAATGGCTTGAAAACCTGTGACCACATGACCTGGAGTGAAATGTAGATGGGGCAGGTAACCAGTTTTAGGTTAGGGAGAAGGAGGTGTGGTGCAGCTGAAAAAGACCAAGGTGGCTGGATCCAGCAGTATTGCTAAGAGGGATCTGGAAACGTGTACCTTTTGGTGAAAATTTTGCGCTTGGAACTCAAGTGGAGTAAAGCTGCTAGTGGATGGGAATTGACAGCTAAAGCCTTGAAGAAAAGGAGCTGGAATTTCACCGGAGAAGGTTCAGAGCTCTGAATGACTTTTGTGGCTCAAATTGGTGCCATATATACTAATTGGACTGCCTATTAAATCTAAGATCTATCTATTTAAAGTGTAATTTATAGTTTATATTGAACACAATTTGCCTGTTAATTCATGTTTAACTTATGTCGATTTTGGTTTGATTGTTAAAGTAAAAGTTATAAGAGTGAAATCCTGTCCATTGCTTTTTTGTTGGGACCATTCAGTAAACTAAGTTTTTTTGCTTTCGTTGGTCTCCACGTAGATCATAACAAGATCCTTCCAGATAGATCATTGAATAAGTACATCAATACATTTAGAGCCATGGTTTGGATAATGTCATATGTTGGTCTGTATGAAATGTGGAGAAATGGTTCAACTCTGGGATCAGGGATCTTTGCCCACCAGTAACGAATATCCCATCAATTTGTGGCTTTAATAGAGCAAACCACCTTCAAGAATTTAATCCATCATTACTCCATAATCAGAAAAGGCTTGTTCAGAACTGTTGGAAAACTTCTTCAATCTGATGGTTTGGGAACTCTAACCCATCCCTCTGTAGAATGGCTCCTGACAGGTGTGTGTACGGGGTCCCCCTAATTTGATCTTGGTGTCGGGGTCCCGAAGCCTGCAGAAAAATCCAACCTGGTAACACTTGTGTCTCTTTCCAGACTTGCTGCTCTAGAGTGTTTACAGCATTTTCTGCTTTGGTTTTTAATTTTCAATATTCACCAACTAAAGTATTCTGCACTTTTCATGCATAAATAACCTTCTCTACTCTTAATTGTTGATACTGGCCCACTATTTGAGATGTCATTTAGGAAGCTGAATAGTGATGAAACTCAAGAGTTAGCTCACCAGGTCAAGCGTGGGCCAACAGAAATCATATTCATCTGACATCTCCCAAAATGGTGTGAAAGCACTCAATTAGAAAATCCAAATGCCTATGTTGTTGGCTTCATGCATTTGTCTATTTTTACAAAGATTCTTATTGAGCATCATGACTTACAAAATTTCCTGCAGTTTTTCCAAAGATTATATAATCACCATTGTTTTTAACGCTACTCTTTCAATTTCAATTGTAGCATGTGATTGGTACAAAATGAAAATTGCCAGTTTCAGCATTATTTTTGCATATTATGATATTCCCCATATGATATTCCTCAGTAACTTGCGTTTGCTCATTTAAAGTTTTTATTTCACGACAGCTTTCTGTATACACACCTGGAATAAATGGATTTTACAGTAGTAATTACAGCAAAATTGTCAACGTGTGTCATCATTAGTCCTCTGAAACTGACAGCAACTTCTGGCTGGCACTTCCTACACAAGCACGGTTAAATGCAGAAATCCAAAATTTGCTGTCAGTGATTTGATGCTTCCCAAAAGTGTGCACTGTCGAAGTCCCCACAGTCTGCACTCAATTAGAAATCACTGAACTGATTACAGAACATGCCCTTTTACACTATTAGTCTTACAGCTGAAAAATCATTGAAAAAGACAACCTTGTTGAATGAGGTGTAACTGAGTATTTAAACAGTGTACTAAATTCATATTTACAGCTGAAAAGCCTCACTAGTCCTGAAAAACTAATCTTATATTTGTGGAATCTCAAATTGTTCTATGATATAAAAATTCCACATATTGTTTTTTTTAAAGTTGGTTTCATGATCTTTTAGCTTCTACCGTATGATAATCCTGTGGGAAGAAGGGGTTATCTTATGAGGGAAGATTGAGGAGGTTGGGCCTATACTTAATACAGTTTAAATGAATGAGAGTTGCTCTTATTGAAGCATATAAAAAATCCTGAGGGGGCTTGACAGGTTGAGAGAATGTTTCCCCTTGTGGGGGAACCTAGTGGATGCAGTTTAAAGATGAGGGGTCTCCCATTTAAGACTGAGATAAGAAGAATTTTTTTTTCTCTTACAGGGTCATTAGACTTTGGAATTCTCTTCCCTAGAGAGCAGTAGAAGCTGGATCATTGAATACATTCAAGGCTGAGTTGGATAGATTTTTGATTGATAAGGGAATTAAGGGTTATCGGAAGTAGACTGGAGAGTGGAGCTGAGTCCACAATCAGATCTGCCATGATCTGATTCAGCTCAATGGGCTGAATGGCCAACATCTGCCCTAAATTCTCGTGTTCTTTCATGGGATGTGGGTGTTGCTGCAAGGCCAGGGTGTTGCCCAGTGCATATTGTCCTTGAGACGATGGTGGTGAGCTGCTTTCTTGAACCCCTGCAGTCCACCTATTGTGCTGTTAGGGAGGGAGTTCCAGATTTTTGGCCCAGCAATTTAAAATGGGAATTGGCTGTAAAGCCTGTTTGATGAAATCAATGTTGCTGGCCATCTGGAGATCCACTTGACTCGGCATCGGGTTCAAACCAACATCGGGAAAGGAGAAATCCATGCCACGGAGATTACTACACCTTTGTAGGAAGACTTCCTTGTGATCAGCTGCAAGAACATTTGCTTGGCCACTAACGTCAAAGTCCAGAATCCTTTTTAATGGTCTATAATTAGAATAACTTATTCAGCTTCAAAAACTGAGGCTGCTTTCTTACTCAATTTGGTCACCAAAGAAGCTCCTTTAAAAAGTGCCATTTAATAATTTGTCACGCTACTAACATCAAATTCTAACTTACAATGTAAACACTGTAACTATATTATAAATTGCCATGGCAGATGAGCAATTCAGGTAAAGCATATCCCTGTTGCTAGGATTTAGCAGTCAAGCTGCCTACCAGCACTTAGCAGTCAGAGGGCTAAAAATTCAAAATAATCTCTATTACAAGTCTTTCAATTATACAACTGGTCAGGGGCTGTGCCTGGCAATCATTTTTAACTTTAGTTCCTTAAAATCAGTTAAGACGGCAAACAATATCTTGTGAATAAAACATGAAAGTCCCTCACACTAAAATATTAGTCGTATGAAATTATAGTCGCGGCCTGTAACCCTTCAACTAAAATAATGAGAATTTTACTTTATGGTAACATATTCCGGAACAGAATACTCATCGGCAAGCCATAGAATTCACTCTATTTAATGAAACCTACACAATTCACGTGACCCTACAGTGCAAGGAGTTTTTCAGTTTCATAAGCCTCTGGGATCAATCCATGTTCAGTGTCTGTCTTTAAATATTCTCTCTTAATTCTTGGGCTGCCAATGCTGCACCAGCAATTCCAAGGTCAGATATGTGAAATTCAAGCAGCTTTTTTCAAGTTATCCTGCACAGTCTTGGCAAGGTACCTGAATTCAAAGCTTGAAGCAGCATCCCCTGGGTTAAAAGAGGTCTCTATTTTCACTGTACTTAATGTAAGCTTCCCTGGGACGCTATCATTCAACTTGTGCTAAACTGGGCAATTTCTTTCTAAAAGGGGTTATGATGTCTGAACTCAATTGAATCTCAGTTAACAGGGAATGTTCTTCTCAGCTTTAACAAGGCGTGATTCGACCACATATTGCAACATCTTCAAAAAACATCATTTCTATGTCATAATGTGGTTACAAAAAAAATCAGAAAATCAAAAACGTTCCCAATTCAAATTTCTATTAGATAACTGTTTCAGAGATTGGAATAGAATACTGAAAAGAAAATTACTGAAAGAAGCACTTCTGCTTTACATATGAGGCATCTTTGGCTGTTGCATCATGAAATCTTTTCTTATTTAACCCCCCCTGCCCTCCACCCTATCACAGACCTTCTCCTTTGTTCTTCCTGCCCCCTCCCCACCCCCTTCCACAGACTTAACAACTCTTAGATTTTCATCTTTCTTCAGTTCTGATGAAAGGTCATCAAACTGAAACATTAATTCTGTTTCTCTCTACAGATACTGTCAGACCTGCTGAGTTTTTCCAGCATTTCTTTGCTCTTACTATAAAGGATTTCACTCATCTGTTTTCTTGTATCCTTTCTGCATCCAGAAAGGGATGAATTAGCTTACACATAGGCACAAAGAAGTTAGGGCTACGGGCCAAGTGCTGGAAAATGGGATTACAACAGATAGGTGCTCGATAGCTGGCACAGACATGATGGGCCGAAGGGCCTGTTTCTGTGCTGTAGAACTCTATGACTCTAAGCTGTCAATAACACTCTTCAGTTGACCGGTGAGGTGGTGGCTTAACTATATGAAAGTAGCTTCCCTTCCCTTTACAGTGTCCCGGGGTCTCATTAATAAGAAGAGCGTGTCAAACTGTGAACGCTATTACATTTGCTGTAGCGCAATTTAACCTGATCCAAGCTGTAAGAAAAACCTTGCCATTTATTTTTTTTCTTTAACGTTTTGTCAAATTGTCCTTGCATTTTTAAACATATTGTATCTAAACCCCCAAGTCACATCACCCTTTTATTACTTTTACAATTTTACCATTTGCCTTATTCTTCCTCCCAAAATGTACTAATTCACATTTTTCCACATTAAATTTTGTCCAATATTCATCTGCCCAATCAAACTATGTCTTACTGCAGCAGATTACAAACCCCTGTTTTTGGGGTTACATAGAATTTACAGCACAAAATCAGGCTATATCACCCAACGGGACTATGCCAATGTTCATGCTCCACTCCTGCCTCCTTACTTTATCTTACGCAATTAATATATCCTTCAATTCCCTTCTCCCCCACGTACTTATCTAGCGCCCCTTAAAATGCATCCTTGCCTGCAAATTTTGATACATCTCCTTTACCTAATAATTTAAAGACATTAGGGTAATTATCCTAACACTGATCATAAGGAGATACAACTTAAACAACTTATAACAAACTTAACTCCAAAGAGCACTACTATTCTCTATTTTCTGTTATTTAGCCAATTTCCCATCAATGTTGTCACATCCTTTTATAATTGCACATATTATCAAACTCAATATCTACTGTAATAAAAGCAAAAAACTGCGGAAGCTGGAAATCCAAAACAAAAACGAAAATACCTGGAAAAACTCAGCAGGTCTGGTAGCACCTGCAGAGAGGAGCACAGTTAACATTTGGACTCGAAATATTAACTGTGTTCCTCTCTGCAGATGCTGCCAGACCTGCTGAGTTTTTCCAGGTATTTTTGTTTTTGTTTTCAACTTCTACTGTGTTCCCTTTGTTAACACACTGTTATTTCCTTAAGGGGTTTGGATAACTTTCAGACATTGCTGGCCATTCACAATTCCGCTCTCGCTGTCCTTTACTAATCTCTTCCAAAGTGAATATTTAATTTATTCCACAGTATGGCCTCTAAACCTTTACCTATTACCAATGTTAGGCTAACTAATCCATTCTTGCCCAGTTTATCCCTTAGCTCTTTACTTATAGACTGGTGGTAAACTGGTAACCTTCCAATCCTCTAATACAATCTCCATATCCAAGGATGTTGAAGTAATATGGTCAGAACCTTTGCTATTCCTTCTCTGACTTTCCTCTTGGATCCCTGGATACATGCCCCATTTAGAAACTGCCTTTTACATTTTTAGTTCCACTTTCTTTAATTCCCTATGGTTATTCTAATTGTGTCCCTTCATTTCCACCATCACTCCTTGGGGGTAAACTGATCATTTACCATCTCTGCTACCACCTGTTCCTTCATGAGATTTTCTTTCTTGGTTTTAATTTTCCCTATCTTGCATTTTTTTTTAATCTTAATATGGCTAAACAATCTTTTTTTTTATTCATTCACAGGGCAAGGGGGTCATTGGCTAGGCCACCATTTATTGCTCATCCCTAATTGCCCATGAGTGGTGATGAGCTGCCTTCTTGAACTGCTGCAGTCCCTGTGGTGTAGGTACACCCACAGTGCTGTTAGGGAGGGAGTTCCAGGATTTTGACCCAGTGACAGTGAAGGTACAACGATACATTTCCAAGTCAGGATGGTGAGTGACTTGGAGGGGAACTTCCAGGCGGTGGTGCTCCCACCTATCTGCTGCCCTCATCCTTCTAGATGGTAGAGATTGAGGGTTTGGAAGGTGCTGTTAAGGAGCCTTGGTGAGTTCCTGTAGTGCATCTTGTTGATGGTGCACATTGCTGCAACTGTGCAGCTGTGGCAGAGGGAGTAAATGTTTGTTGATGGGGTACCAATCAAGCAGGCTGCTTTGTCTTGGATGGTGTCGAACTTCTTGAATGTTGTTGGGGCTGCATTCACCTAGGCAAGTGGAGAGTATTCCATCTCACTCCTGAGTTGCGCCTTGTAAATGGTGGACAGGCTTTGGGAGTCAGGAGGTGAGTTATTCGCCACAGGATTCTTAGCCTCTGACCTGTTCTTGTAGCTACAGTGTTTATATGGTTAGTCCAGTTCAGTTTCTTGCCAATGGTAACCCCCATCAAGGGGCGATGGTTAGGTTCTTTTTTGTTGGAGATGATCATCGGCTGGTACTTGTATGGCACAAATGTTACTTGCCACCTGCCAGCCCAAGCATGGATATTGTCCAGCTCTTGTTTCATTTGGACATGGGCTGCTTCAGTATCTGAGGAGTCATGAATGGTGCTAAACATGTGCAATCATCAACCAAACATCCTCACTTCCGACCTTATGATGGAAGGAAGGTCATTGATGAAGGAGCTGAAGATGGTTGGGCCGAGGGCACTACCCTGAGGAACTCCTGCAGTGATGTCCTGTAACTGAGATGATTGACTTCCAACAACCACAACCATCTTCCTTTGTGCTAGGTATGACTCAAGCCAGCGAAGAGTTTTCCTCCTGATTCCCATTAACTCTAGTTTTGCTCAGGCTCCTTGATGCCACACTCAGTCAAATGCTGCCTTGATGTCAAGGGCAGTCACTCTCACCTCACCTTGGGAGTCCAGCTCTTTTGTCCATGTTTGAACCAAGGATGTAATGAGGTCAGGAGCTGAATAACCTGGTGGAACCTAAACTGGGCATCAGTGAGCAGGTTATTGCTAAGCAAGTGCAGCTTGATAGTACTGTTGATGACTCCTTTGATCACTTTACTGATGATCAAGAGTGGGCTGATGGGGCGGTAATTGGACAGGTTTTGGATTTGTCCTGGTTTTTATGTACAGGACATACCTTGGCAATTGTCCACAATGCTGGGTAGATGCCAGTCTAGTAGCTGTACTGGAACAGCTTGGCTAGGGCGTGGCAAGTTCTGGAGCACAAGTCTTTAGTGCTGTTGCCGGAATATTGTCAGGGCCCATAGCCTTTGCAGTATCTAGTGCTTTCAGCCATTTTTTGATATCATGTGAAATGAACTGAATTGGCTGAAGGCTGACATCTGTGATGCTGGGGACCTCCGGAGGAGTCCAAAATGGATCATCCAACTGGCATTTCTGGCTGAAGATTGTTGCAAATGCTTCAGCCTTATCTTTTAGACTGATGTGCTGGGCTCTCCCATCATTGAGGGTGGGGATGTTTGTGCAGCCTCTTCCTCCAGTGAGTTGTTTAATTGTCCACCACCATTCACAACTGGATATGGCAGGACTGCAGAACTTAGTTCTGATCCATTGGTTGTGGAATCATTTAGCTCTATCACTTGCTGCATTGTAGTTTCACCAAGTTCACACCTCATTTTTAGGTATGCCTGGTGCTGCTCCTGGCATGCCCTCCTGCACTCTTCATTGAACCATGGTTGATCCCCTGGCTTGGTGGTAATGGCCGAGTGGGGACTATGCCAGTCCATGAGGTTACAGATTGTGGTTCAGTTCAATTCTGCTACTGCTGATGGCCCAAAGCGTCTCATAGCTGTCCAATCTTGAGTTGCTAGATCTGTTCAAAATTTATCCCATTTAACTAGCTTTATACCATCTCTTGACCTTTTGAGTTATATTTTACTTCTCGACTCTAATTTTTATTTTCAACTCGATGCCCTGTTAAATTATAGGGCAAAAATTTAACCCGTGGTGGGAGTTTCTTGCCCTGTAGGGGAAGAATCCAGTAGGAAGCTCATTCCCATTCCAGATGGCCACCCTATCTTGGGAGGAAGTCCAGCCTTCAATAGATTCCAGCCATCTGATTGGCTGGCAGCTCTCTGGTCCTAGCAGCGCTGCTGGGAACAGTGGTCACTTAAGGGCGCCAACTGGGGCAAGGTCAGGCTGGGTGCCCCAGGCCCTGTCCGCCAAACCTAAAATAGTGGGGAGGTTGAGTGCGGGCGAGTAGGCGGTAGAAAGGTCACCTGTAGAATTTTAGATGGCCCTCCCCAATTGCAAAAACAACCCACTGGATACCGTAAAATTCTGCCCGTAAGCTCTAGGTTTGTCATAAGTCTCTCCACTTCAATTTCATCTTAATTTCTCTATTCATCTGAGGAACTCCAGCACTGTCTATACCGTTTTAGTTCTTGTGGGAATATGTTTAGTCTGCATCGTAATCAACTGTTTAAAATTTCACATTGTTTGAGCACTGCCTTACCTGCTATTTAATTTTCCAATTTATCTGGGCAAGCCTCCTTTTTAATCATACTGCAATTTGCATTTTTCCAGTCTAGTACTTTATGCTCACATAAAAGCAAGTGCTGACTTTTTTTTTAAGCACACTATAATTGCTGGGAAATTTAAAAATGTTTAACTCCTCTTTTATACTTTATGGTACCTACTTTCAACAGGCTCAGAGATGAAAGTAGCAAGGTCTCAAATAGTAATTAAACGTATAATGCTGCAGTAATATGAAGTGAAGTGAACTTCAACAAATCTCAGAGGCAAATACAGGATTCTGGAACTCTACCATTATGTAAAATTCATCACATGACCCGGCTATGAAATATCAAGCTGTAAACTTTATTTGCTTGCTGTTTCTTTCATCAGCCCACAATGTTGATCAAACAATTTCAAATATTTGAATATAATAAAAATGGTCATTTCGATCCCAAAAAAAAAATACCTAGGAGGGGTGAAAACATTTTTTCAGTGAAAATGGATGTGAAAGAAGGCCCAAATCTTACGGTCTCTGGATCGTCAGAGACTGGGCAGACAACTGAAGATGCTTGTTGGGACCCTGCGTGGGAAATTAACTTATGTGAGAAATTGCCCAGGAAGTCTAAACTTCCAATGGGCAATTCCCCTGCTCCTCGGGACACTGTGCGAATATCTCTGACTTAGAGATAGAGTCGGAGACTTTGGACAGTTCCAATATACTTACCTGAATAGTTACCCAGAAAATGTTAGACTGATTAAAACCTAGTCTAACTCCTGGGTAACTTCAGGTTGCCTCCACCTGACCCGACCACCCAACTATACCCTCGTTCACTCTCAACCTGACCCTCTCAATCGCCCGATTACCTGACTACCTTTCCAACCTGACCACCCCCCCAGAAAACCAACCACCCCAACCTCCTAAGGCTTGACTGCCACCTCACTCACCTGCCACCCTACCCACATGCCATCTCACCCACCTCTCCCACTCTACCCACTTACCCATTTAGCTCATCCACCTACCCATTCGCTCATTAATCCAGTCGCCCATTCACCCATTCACTAACATTCAAACTTGACCTTTAAGCTTACCATAAAGTAGCTAGTGCTGTATAAAGGGGGTGAGTCCTGCCTTGCCCCCAACTATAGTCCACTCCATCATAGTATATCATCGTTCCTTCACTATCACTGGGTCAAAATCCTGGAACTCCCTCCCTAACAGCACTGTGGATGTACCTACACTACATGGACTGCAGCAGCTCAAGAAGGCAGCTCACCACCACCTTCTCAAGGGCAACTGGGGATGGGCAATAAATGCTGGCCCAGCCACTAAAGCCCATATCCCATGAATGAACTTTTTAAGAAGTTCCTAAGGGACAATGTACTCCAGATTCCTGGGAAAGCCAGGCATGAAGGAATGCGGAGCAGCATCGGGTGGGGGAAGTGTTCAAGCGAAGCAGCAATCCAACGATAATTGGCACTCCTCATTAGATCCGGGCCATAATGTTTATTAAATCTGCTCCCTGGTCAGATTTTTCCTCCTCCTTCTACTGATGCCTGCTACGGTTCTATAAAGAGTGGAAGTCTTCCACTTACCCAAGTAGACAACTTGCATTGAAAGGCAGCTACTAAAACCATGACAAGCAATTAGATCTTATCCTCACTTAATGCTTTACACCAAAATAGAATGAAAACAAAAAAAAGAAAAGCACATAAATATAAATTCCATATCCTCACTGGTTCAACTAAGATCACCTGCATACACTAGGGATCAAAACACAGACATTAAGGTTAAAAACTATTGCAATGCATTCAACTGGATAAGTTATGCACAGCTACAAAAATGCAAAGCAGAGTAACAACCATTCGCAAAACTATAGGGTAGCCGATTGCCATTTTTTGTTACTTCTTAATGAATATACACTACTTTGAGCAATAAAATTCCACTGGCAAAGCCATGGCTAACCAGAGGAGTTAGAACAACATCAGATTAAAAGAGGCTTACAATGTTGCTGAAGAGTAGAAAGATTGAAGATTGGAAGGTTATTGAAAATCAAAGAAAGACTATAAAAATTGAAGAAGAGGAAGAAAATCAAATGCTCAAGAAATTTTTAAAAAACTGATCACAAGACCTTTTACAGTTACGTAAAAAGGAAGAGATTGCCAAAAGTAAATGTGGGTCCTTTAGCAGCAGAGACAGGAGAAAATATAATGGGGAATAACAAAATGGCAGAAACGTTAAGCAAATAATACAACAGGACAAAAGAACATATTGGAAATTGCGGAGAGCCAAGGATCTAATGAGAGTGAAGAACTTAAAGTAATTAATATTAGTAAAGAAAAAGCACTGGAAAAATTAATGGGATGAAAATTCAACAAATTTGCAGGGCCTGATGGCCTACATCCTTGGGTTTTAAAAGAAGTGACTGCAGAGGTAGTAGATGCACTGGCTTTGATTCCAACATTCCCTAGATTCTAGAACTTGGTTTGAAAGGTAGAAAATATAACCTTGCTGGTCAAGAAAAGAGGTAGAGAGCAAACAGGAAACGATAGGTCAATTAGCCAGACATCAGTGGAAGGGAAAATGCTTAAATTATTACGAAGGACCATGGTAATAGGGCACTTGGAAAATCACAATATGATTAGGCAGCATCAACTGTTCTATGAAAGGGAAATGGTGTTCGACAAATTTATTAGAGATTTTTCAAGTGTGTATCTGGCACAATAGATAAGGGGGGACCAGTGATTTTTTTTCTATTCATTCACGGGGTGTGGGAATCGCTGGCTGGGCCAGCATTTATTGTCCATTTCTAGTTGCCTTTGAGAAGGTGGTGGTGAGCTGCCTTCTTGAACCGCTGCAGTTCATATGGTGTAGGTACACTCACAGTGGTGTAGTATATTTGATAAGGTGCCACACAAGAGATTATTACACAAAATCAGAGGTAACATTTTAGCATGAATTAAGGATTGGTTAATGGACAGGGAACACTGGTGTAGAAATAAATGGGTCATTTTCGAGATGACAAGATGTAATTAGTGAAATGCTGCAAGGATATGCTTTGACCGTAGCTATTTACAATCTACATCAATAACTTAGATAAGGGACAAAACAAAGTTAGGTGGGAAAGCAAGCTGTGAGAAGGATGCAAAGAGGTGCAGGGATACAGATCAATTAAGTGGATGGACAAGAAGGTGGCAGATGGAGTACAACGTGGGGATGTATGAAATTATCCACTTTTGTATGAAGAATAGAAAAGCATAATACTTTTTAATAGGTGTGAGACTAGCAAATTGTGGCAGAGGGATCTGGATGTCTTTGCACATGAACCACAGCAAGTTAAAATGCAGATACAGCAAGGAATTTAGATTAGCCTTTATTGCAAAGGGGTTGGAGTATAAGATTAAGGCAGCCTTGCTGCAACGATATTGGGCTTTGGTAAGAACACATTTGCAATGTGTACAGTTTTGGCCTCCTTACCTAAGGAAGGTTATATTGGCTTACAGGGGGTGCAACATAAATTCACTAAACTGACTGGGCTATTCCACGCCATATATCCTATATAATCTTATGTAATGCCTTCCAGCCTATTACAGACTTTCTACTTTGTTCTTTTCGCCACCTCCCCCTATTTCATCTGCTTAAAATCGAATCTCTAACTCTTCCCAGTTCTGATGAAGGATCATCATACATGAAACATCAATTTTGTTCCTCGCTCCACAGATGCTGGCAGACCTGCTGAATATTTTACTAGATTGATTGCTGGGATGAGAGGATTCTCCAATGAGGAGAGATTGATCAAAATGAGCTATATTCTCTGGAGTTTAGGAGAATGAGAGGTGGATCTCATTGATCATATAAAATTCTTTGAGGGTTGAACAGGGTAGATGCTGAGAAACAGTGTTCCCTGGTTGGACAGTCTCGGACTAGAGGTCAAAGCCTCAGAATAAGCGGTCAGCAATTTAGAATTGAGATGAGGAGAAATTTCTTCCACTCAGAGGGCTGAGAATTTTTGGAATTCTCTAGATGGTTGGTTCCTAAATACGTTCAAGATTGGGAATGAAAGGTTTTTGGGAAATAAAGTAATCAAGAGATATGGAGATAGAAAGTGGCATTCATGTAGAAGTTCTGCCATGATCTTCTTGAATGGTGGAAGAGGCTCAAGCGGTTGTTTGGCCTACTCCTGCTCCTATTTCTTATGTTTGTGGATCCAGCTGTTACAAATAAATTAATTTGATGAGTACACTGCACTTCTGTTGTCAGTGGAACCATTCCAACGATTTTTGAGGGCCTATTCCAATACACGCTTCTCAAGATTTGGCCTGTGCCTAGTCCCTGCTCTCATGGCACATTTGGTCTTAGGCATCTTCTTCAGTACAGAATCCTTCATCTTCCATTCTTGCACTGGGTTTTCACTGACGCCGAATTCCCTCACTGGAGCACAGTTATTTGACCAGTGAGCAAATGTTATGACTTTTAGCTTGAAACCAGCTGCATACTTCATTTGTTTTGTGTTCGTCGGTGGCCAAGTGCGGTCTGCTCTGTGTGGGCGTGTCTTTAACTCGTGCACATCTTATTCACAACATGGCCCATATCGCCGTCTTGATCTGCTGCACTAACCTATAAGGAAAATATAACCCTAAACATGTATTTCTGAGCTGAAAAATCGAGCCCGCCTCCTAATGCAAGTAATTCCCTGAAACGCATTTGATGGCTGAAAACTGAAGGCTTAATTTATACGCGAGTTTAGGCCTATACTTGCATTTTGGAGCTAAAAAATAAGGTTGTCTTATCGGCCGGTCAATTTATACGCTGCAATCTATGGTAGTTCAAAACTAGCCTGGGTGCATTTAGGTGTAGCAACTGACCATTCACAGAATTAAATTGTCCAAGACATTGACCAAGCCAATTATATTGTATACTCCATGGTTCATCTATTTAACCAACATTTGCCAAAGATTTAAACATAGTAAATCCAGGACTAGCACATGGGATACAAGAGCAAAGCACTGCAGATGTTGGAAATTTGAAATAAAAACAGAAAATACTGGAAGTGCTCAGTATGTCTGGCAGCAGTTGTGGAGAGAGAAACAGAGTTAACGGGCAGGATTTTCCCCTCAGTGCTCTAAGTGAGGTGGCGGGCGTGAAAATCAATGTTTTTCCTCCTGGCTGCAATGACGGGTTTTAACGCTGTATCGTCCACTGCTTGCCTCATCAATTATGCACACACGGGAAAAACGTCAAATCGGGGCTTCTGATTTGCTCACCAAGTGAGCTCACTGGTGCCTGACTCCGGGCAGCCACACACAGTAGTCTCACTGCACGCAGCACAGGACTGCTGCACTGAAGTCATTGCCCTGAACGGCAAGAAGGCGGCAGCCCACAAGTTTAGTGATGCCTCCCTGGGCCACTTTCTGGACGTCGTGGAGGACTGCCATGATGTCCTCTACCCCCGTGATGGCCAGACATTGTCCACCAACGTCATCACATCGGCTTGGTAGGCGGTGGCAGAGGTCATCAGTGCCAACACTGCACAGAACAGGTCAGCCATCTAATGCAGAAAGAGGATGAATGATCTCATCCGTTCTGCCAGGGTAAGTCAACCAGATCATCACTCTCAATTCACACATTCATAAACTCATCAGCCATTTGCAGGATGACACTCCACAGGGATCTCGCTGACTGTCAGCTCAAGGGACATCATGACTCACTCTCTCACACACACCTTCACATCTCCATTTGGCCTCATATCCTTTGGAGCTTGCCTCATCCCATCCATGGGTCCACTCAGGACCCACACAAGGCAGGCATGCTTAACATCTGGCATGTGTTCTGCTCACACTCTCGCCATCTATCTTTATGCAGGACAAGCTTACGCACAATCGGAGGGAGAGGTCCCAGACTGGAGATGGAGTGCCTGACAACAAGGTCCCCATAGAGTATGAGAATCCAGCCATCACACTGGTTGCAGAGGACATGAATCGTTCCTGCAGTGACATCCCCCGGACAACCATACTGAGAGTCAATTAAGCATTTTTCCAGTCGTCTGGCACGCACCAATCGTCTCTACTTTCTTTCATAGATACCTCTGCCAAGTGCATGAGGCCCTCATCTAGCCAGGCCCTCCGCTCGATGACACTTCAAATGAGAAACCTAAGGACAGCACCCTTGAACACCCGCACCCTCCGCCAGTGCAGCAACACACCTCGTGGGTTCTAGTTCTAGAGCAGGCTCAGGGGTCACAATCTGGTGAGCACAGCACACAATCTGGTTCACAGCAGACGGAAGCAGGGACATCCAAGGACAAGTCGGAGGACTGCTGGAGGCCAGGATTCTGCAGAGTCTAAGCCAGATGATGAGCCTCCGGATTCAGTACTATATCAGTTGGTGGAGCTGCAGAGTCAATCACGGGAACGTCAGGAAGGGATGTCTGCTGCATTCCTCAGATATCAACACACAATGGAGGAGTCCATCTGCATTCAGTCTGAGTTAATGGCACCAGCATGCCAACGCACCACGGTCAACACTGGTAGGACGGTAGCCGCCACGGAGACTTGTTCCAGGACACAAGTCCTGCACTGCGGCAGGGGCTGCGCTTCATTGGTGGCATCCAGCAGTGGCTATGCGAGGAAGGGGAGGGGAGCTTGATCTCTCTCCAGTTTACCTTCTCTTTAGGGAATCAGCCAGGGGCACTCAATCATCCACAGGGATGAGGACCAGCAGCTGGACACTCTGGGGCCAACCACCCAGGTGACTCTGGCAGTGTCCAGCCGATTCCAATCCCCTCTTGCTGTGACAACATCAGATTCAGCTCCACAGGCCGAGGAGGGTGCACCTGCCCCACAGACCCAAAGCAGGCCGGGGCCCGGCAAGTCTCGGCCCTTCAGAGGATGCCTGCCAAAGTCATCACAGACAACAGGGCATACCAGTCAGCAAGCTACCTCCACCTTTGCTGTGGATGTCAAGGGAAGCACCAAGACTTCAGTTAGGGTCAGGAAGACAAAACAATACTAGGATCACATTGGTGGCATGGGTGTTATACACATATATGTAGATTTTACAAATGGAAATAGGATTGCACCCATTTCACTTAGCCTCTTGTGTATGCCTCCTCTTTATGATCAGCTGTGTTGTTGTCAATCATGTGTGACACCATGGGCTGTAACTTCCGAGCTCCCCAGCATCGGATTTGGGGAGTACCTCAAAGATGCGCTGGGGAATACCTCTCAGGAGGTTCCCAGGTAAGGGTTTGCACGGCATTGCACAGAAGTGCACACTTCCTCTAGACAACTGCACTGCACTGGGAACCATTCGAAAATGCAGTTTAAATCGCAAACTTTGGATGATTCCGACAGGGTTACACTAATAGTTACTCAGGAAAAGTTAGAAGAATTAAAACCTCTTCTAACTTCTGGGTACCTATTGTAAGTGCCCAGGCTGACGCCACGGGTCTCTCCCCCCACAGCCTCACCACCTCCCCCTCCCATGGGGTGAACCACCGACCCCTTCACCAGGATGTCGGAGCCCCCAGTAACCCCACCCCCCAACATCCTCCCCCCAGGACAATGGAACACCCCACCCCCCATCCTGCGGGCGTCAGACGCCCCCCCAGGATGTTGCCCCCCCCAACAACGCAACTCCCTATGGCCTTCCGACCCACCCCACCGGACCTGCGACCGACCCCCCCACCACCCCCCTGCCCACATAAATACTCCGGACACCCCCACCCCACAAATCCTATCCACTTACTTTAGACACTTAACTTCTCCCTGGCCTGTCAATTTCCCTGGCCCTTTAAACTTACCTGCTTTATGGCAGTACGTGCTGCAAAAAAAAAAAGGGGGCATGGCCTCCTTGAATCCACTGGAGCTGCATTTTGCTGGGGCCTGTGAGGAGTCTTTCGATATAGGCCCCAAGCAACTCCAGCAAACATAAGGATCAGTGTAATTTTCAATGGCAGGTAAGTATGTATTTATTTCTTCTGATTCCTGTGGGCCACCTCTTTCCAACACTAATTGGAAGTTACGGCCCCCATGGTCCCTCCCCCCATTTATTGCAGATGTCACTCTCATGTGCCTCAGGTCAATGCTGTATGCTTCCAACTGACCAAACTGTGTGCCCCTTCTCAGCTCATTTCTGGCATTATTTATGCCTCATCCTTAAAGTGTGCTTGTGGAAGAGTTTGTTTTCTCGCTTTGCTTGGGTCCTGTAATGTTAGATCTTGGCTGTGTACGATTGAGGTGGAGATGTTCAGTCGTCTCATCATTATCAAAAGGTGGAGGTTTGGTGTGCAAGGAAAGATGTTGGAACGCATTGAGAAGGTTCACATATATTGGAAGTCGATGTTCTCTCTATCATCAGGCAGGGTTTTCATTCAAAGAGCCGAAAATCACAGCCCGCCTGTGCTCCTGTCTGCCTTGAGTGGTGTCGGCTCTTCAAGGATACATCTGATAAGGTTACCCATAAGTGTGACCAATTTCTCAGCTCAATGTGCCAGAGCTCTACCCCTCGCGGCCATATTATAGTCGTGGCATTCGACACTACTAGCTTGAACGTCTTGCACCTTGTACTTGTCTACATAGAGCTCACAAGGCTCTCATCACAACGTAGGGAAGCAGCACTGTGCCAGATGTTGTATATCCCCTTGCCTAGAGTCGCTGAAGTCACTCTAAATGATGATGTGTTTTGGTCAACTGAGCCTTTGAGCAGGGTCTCAGTGTGCATCTGTCACCTTGATGGGAAGACAATGTTGAGGGCAGCAATGACCTAAGAACCAGGATATAATGAAGCCGAAGTGCGCCCTTCAATGTGAACCAACCTTACATTCAGGTCTCCATTGTGTCTTTGCTGAATCAAGGTCACAATTAGGTCATTAGGGAAGACTGTCCATTCTCAAGAGGAAGCATTCTAATTTGTGTGAACATGGCTATCCTCTGGTGGTCAATCTATATGGAAAGGTCAAGCTAAATGTAGGCCCACAGAGTGCTTGAAGTCAACGTAATGGAGATGAAAGCGAAACACAGAACTGAAACATGTAAAAATGCTTGATGACCTGCTGCCTTGGCGCAAGTGTCACCTCTCAGTATCACCAATGGGTTGAGTCATATAGGACTCTCCCGCTGCTGGAGATGGATTTCCTTGAAGAAATTTGTCATTCTGAGGGTATATAGGTACAGGCGTACTGAGGATCGTACAGCAGTTCCTGCCTCTACTTGGCTGCCTTAGTGAATGAGATGTTGGACAGACATGTGAAGAGGCAGCACCTTCTGATGTCTGATGCTGGGATGCCCTCCTCCAGTCAAAACATTATCTCAGCAAGGACTCAAGCTCCCAAATCTCATCATCCTTGAAAGCATCAGGGCAATGTGGGCCTGATGCTTAAGTTGTCACTCTCTGATTGAAATGGGTAGTTGAAATGAGAGGGAGAGCCACGCTGATGTTAGTTAGGGCCCATTATCGAGGACACTTGTCCAAGAGGACATTCACTCTGACTCGACTTCTCCTCCTGAAATCTGGTGGCAATGAGGGCCTCACATGCACGCCTGCTGCGGTCTGGCCCCGTGCAATGGCGTCTTCCCCTGCAGCTTCAGCTTCCTCAACCTCATTGCCCTCATTCCTTTCGATGTCCTCATCGGAGGAGACGTACAGCTCCTCCATGTCATCATCTGGCAACTCCTCTCCCCTTTGCAATGTCAGGTTGTGCAGCACGCAGCAAACCACAATGATCCATGAGGCCCTCTGGGGACTGATGGTGTGCTCCGCCAGATCAGACCAGACATCGGAATCGCATTTTTAACACGCCAACGGTCTGCTCCACCAATGTTCGAGTAGCAGTGTGAGGTTCATTGTACCTTCTCTCTGCTGCATTCTGTGGCCGCCGCATGGGCATCATCAGCCATGTCCTTTGAGGGTATCCTTTGTTATCAAGCAGCAAACCTTGAATCCTGTGTGGTCTCGCGAATATGTCCGGTACCTGCAACCTACTCAAGGTGTAGGAGTTGTGGCAGCTTCCTGGGTATCACGATTTGCTTCTCGTGGTCACAAACCAGGTGGACATTGGTACAGCGGAAGCCCGTTGATTACGTGAGTGCCTGTTGCCAGGGAGCTTTAATAGCCACATGGGTACAGCTGATGGCACCCTGCACTTGTGGGAAACCAGAAATCGCAGTGCTCTGGCATTCTGGCTGGCTTGATTGCTGTTGAAATTAATGTAGTTGTCTGCCTTGGCAAAACGGGCATCTGTTATTTCTTGGACACACTTATGAGTGGAAGCTTGGGAGATCCCGCGGAGGGCCCCAGTGAAGCCTGGAAAGAGCCAGTCGTGTAGAAGTTAAAAGCAGTTGTACTTTAACAGCTACTGGCAATGGATGTCCTCCCAGTCCCCATGGCGTCAAATCCTGCAGAATGTGGCAGATGTGCGCCACAAGGTCCCTGGTCATGCGGAGGCGTTGGCAACACTGTCTGTTGCTCATCTGCAGAAAAGACATGCATCTTCTATACACCCTTGGTCTTGAGAGCTGCCTATGCACAACATTTCTGTAAGCCTCATTCTCTGCATCTGGAGGAGGCCCTGCTGCCCCTTGCTCATGAGGGTGTAGCCCCTCCCTTTGGTGAGCCTGACGCTTCAGTTGCAATCTTCTCCTACTTCTCTCCTGCTGGTATGCGATGGTGCAGGCAGCAATAATTCCAGCATCCATCTTGCTAAATGTCTCCTCTCTGCAGCATAAATCAGAAAAATACATGAATCAGCATGAGCCTCCAAATGTCCTATTTCCGTTGTTGAATAGCGAGTGGCTCTAGGTTCAAGCTGTTGGGTCCAGTGTTGGCACCTAATCACCCGTGAAATCTTGGCACTTTTTTTTCACGGTGATATTCCCACCCCCCCACATCTGCATCAGCCACTGCTATGACATCACTTTGGCCAGGTGCTTGGGTGTGCAGCTTTCACTGGGATCCTCACGCTAACTAGACTCTTTGGAAAAGACATAAGGGCGAATGTTTAATGAGGACGTTTGATTATTTGATTGGGATGATTGAGGCTTCTCATCTGGTAAGCCGCCAGCGACTGTATTCTGAACTCGTATGCTTAAGACGCAGCTCCAGCTTGTCCATCGCCCAATAGCCCGACACTTTATGGCTCTGGGGAATTTCAGTGCTTGGAACAAGGGGTTAATAGAAGGATTTTGGTTCGTGCCAGGAATGGAAGTTCGGCTCGCGCTGAATCTTGCCTCACTGCTTAACCCTCTTGATTCTCTGCATTGCCACTGAAAGGCTCAGGCGTGGATCTCCCCTCACAATTCAGTTGGGTGCCCCTTCAATTAGCCTCCCTGTGCAGAACACCAGTCCTCCAAATGGCCCTCACAGCCCTCACCATTAGAGGGTCACCTCATTTTAATTTTGTGTTGCGCC
Source organism: Carcharodon carcharias (assembly GCF_017639515.1). Taxonomy (NCBI): domain Eukaryota; kingdom Metazoa; phylum Chordata; class Chondrichthyes; order Lamniformes; family Lamnidae; genus Carcharodon; species Carcharodon carcharias. The sequence continues at coordinate 13,125,526 of NC_054476.1, read as the reverse complement.
TTCGCTTCAGGTTGGAAGATGGCGGTGATGAGCTCTCACTCCCAGACCCACACACCCTCCCTGTGTGACTATAAAAATCCCTCCCATCGGCCTGATGGAGCTCAATTTCCATGTTTCCCTTCATCCAACAACTGCCAATCCTTCCCCCTCCAATCCTGGAACTCTTTTGCTTGTGGAAATCCCGAAGTTGCCCCCTGAACCTTTGGAGGTGGCCTGTGCCCTGTGTGGACCTCTACCTTCCCCATCTTGAGGCCTCCTGCCCAGTTAGACATATAGCACCCCATCCTCAGAACCTTCCAACGCCCTTAACTACCTTTTCCCCATCTGTAGGCTGCAGATTTGTCCCGACTGAATACGCTATCCACAGCACAGTATAATGTCAAAAAAACCCCACCAAATTGAGGCACATGGTGTTACGAAGACTACCTGTGCACAACATTCTGGGCAATACTGACCCTGGACCAATGTGCCGTCCCTCTCCCTGGACTGGAACAAGGAGAATTTTTTCAAGGTCAGCTATGTAAAATGAAACGCATTTTCATAATTCTATCCTCCCATTCTGGCCCCAACTTGCTTATGTCCCTTTGTAACAGACTCTTCCCCATTGTGGCCCAGGGGGTGCCTCCCCCACCAAACTCCCACACCACGTTTCTCAGTCAAACCTCTGTCCACTATAGCTCCTCCCCCATGAAGGCCTTGCTCTGCGGCCCCTTCCACAGCACCCCTGCCTTACTGTTGGTCTGGTAGGTAGAACCTTGCCTGTGATACCACCCCCCCCACTGAGAGCGATGTGGTGCTGCCTGCGAAGCCTGGCGCTGAGTTGAGGTGCCGCGAGCACTATGCGACGACAGGTAGGTGAACAAACCTCGAAATCACGAGCGAAGTGCAGGTCACCAGGTGCGCGTCACTTATATACAGTTGTGAGGCACTTCAGTCTAATTACACGCTGACGCTACCTCTTGATCCAGCATGGTTGGGGGTTGGGTGGGGGGCGGGGGGGCCGGGGTTGATACTGACAAGCAGGCTTTATAATGAGCATTCATGACATTTAAATATATTCAAATGGCGTTCCCGACATTGCACATCAGGAAACACGGTCTGCGACGGAAGTCTGGAGCAGACAATAGGACCCTGTTTTCCTGCCGACGTGAAGCTGATTTTTTTTCATCTTGCTATATTTTCCACTGCCACCCACCTGCAGGCTGCAGCAGAAAATCACCAACGCTTCAGGCCGGTGGCTGACTGGAAATGTGAACTCTGTTTCTCTCTGGACAGATAACGTTACTTGGGAATTCAGAGAGACTTGTTTAACAAGTCAAAACAGCTTTTATTCAGGATTGCAGGACCACTACTGCGAAACAAGCCAACACAGCCATGTATTCAAGAGCAATCAAAACCTTATGTGCACATATTAATACATATGTCTGTTCTTATGGCTCATTAAAAATACCATAAATTATGACTATTCATGTGACAAAATCACACTGCGAAGGCTTTGCCACTCTGTGGGAATCTGAAGTTTTATTAGTCACACAACAATGTTATTGTTTCATAATACATGGTTTTGCAGATGTAAGGTAACAAAAGTAATACAATTGATTAAGTGTACTGCAATTAGCATAAACATAAAGGAAATTAACATTTAATTAACATTTCAAAAGTATTCAATGGACTACATCACAAACATTATTTCAGCAGAAATGATTTTCAACTGCAAAAAAATCTGCATCTATTTAAGTTGAAGAGAAAAAAAAAACCTAAATGTCTAATGTGTCTTAATACATCTCTCAGAAACATCTTAAAGCACTTTGGCCAATTAGCTTTTGAAGTTTCCTGCTTTTTGGTTAGTTTTTGGTGATATTGATTGACAAATGAACGTTGACCCCAGAAAACTCGATGCTCTCCTTCAAATTGGTTCCATGGAACCAATGTGGATTTGAACATATAACCAACCTTTGTTTAACGTCATGCCTGAAGTATTTCTAACAATGAAGAAGCTCTCAATACTGCAATGGACTGTTGGCTTATATAATGAGCTCAAATCCTGATGTGGGGTCCAAGCTGGCAACCTCCTGACCAAAACTACCTCACAAAGGATGTTACACAGTTAAAGTGAAAAAAGTTTCACAACAAGGAAAGTCAAATTTTATGACGAAAACGCTGGTTATTTAAAAAGCAATGACTTCAGTTTTATATTTAGTTCTGTTACAAGCTAGATTCTAATTACATCAAATTGATCCATTAAATATGTGAGTATAAGATCAGAAGGAAGAAAGGAAAACATAGAAATTAGACATAGGACAATAACTTAATGAATGATAACCACACTCAAGTGGCAAATTGAGCTGCACTGGATGAGCAGGCCAATATTCAGGGAACATGAATGTCTGAGAAGTAAATGAACAGATTAGTAGTGAACAAATGAGGGATGAATGTACTGACAATCTAAGAGAGGTAATCAGGAAACCACCTCTCACCAACAAGCAACATAAAGTAGCAGATTAGCACTCTGCCAGAATTGATCAGCAAACTGGAAGACAATTGCGTTCTGGTGGTTGCTGCATAATTAGATTTGATAATATAGTTCGGGATAAATCCCTAAATAATTGTACAGATGCGCAAGACTGTTTGGGCTTATGAAAAAGTGTTTCTGAGATGATTAAATGGGAATCACAATTAAATTTTTTCCCTTCATATAAAGATTAAGGAAAATAGTATCAGCAAGAGCAAGACTACAGTGACTTTACAAAATCAAAGCTCAAAAAGGAAAATAGATTGTCCATAAGTGTAATCAATACTTTGTCTGTCTGTCTCACCATATGTCACAGAAACAACTTAAATTTATATGGCACATTTAACATAGCAAAGTGTCCTCAGGCACTTCACAGGCAGTTGAAGACACGGTCATCAATGGTGTAGCAATTAAAATCTGGAATGCACAAGGGGCAAAAATAGGAGGAGGGTACAGAAATAAGGAGCTGAGGACATGAAATGATGTGAAATAAGGATGAGAATTTTTAAAAATCGAGGAGATTCTTAGCAAGAAACTATTGTAGGCCAACAAGCACAGGGATAATGGGCGAGAAGTGTTAGGTGGAAGTTTATACACGGGCAGCAGAGCTTATGATGATCTCAAGTTTATAGAGGGTAGAATGTGAGAGGCCAACCAGGAGGACATTGGAATAGTCAAGGCTAGAGGTAACCATGGAATGATTCTATCATCAGCAGCATACTGTATACAAGAAAGCTGAATGGTGCTAGCTATAATGAGGCCTCAACTGCAACGATCTTGGATCAAAGACAGACAATAAGTAACAGAAGTGATGTAGGGCTAGGAATAAGACTCAAGGGTAATTAAAATTGTATTATTTAAAAAAAGACAGGGAAGGAGACACTGGAAAAGTAGATGTTAGTCAGCAGAAAGATGGAGCCAAAGAAGTGTTAAAGCTAGCCATGTAAACATGCCAGAGGTCAAATATGTCCTTTAAAGTATAAATTTGATTAAATTATTGTATAAAAATCAGGGTAAGGAAAATGTATCACATGAATTAACAGGCAGGACAAAATTCTAGGTCCAGTACTTCTGGGAGAGGAATCTATGAAGAAGGAATAGGTCAGTACAGCAGACATTACTAAAAAATCCCAAAAATTTAAGACCTTGCATACAAAGTCCTGAATCTAGAGGCATTCTGAAAATTTGACCAAGTGCACACATTTACTGTTCAACTGTTAAACGCACTGACCCCGGTTTTGATGGAGTGGGATAATTCACACCATGCCTGCTTAATTAGAAATGTTCGTGCATATTTAGACTTTTAAACCTTCTGCCCACAAAGTTACAGGAAGTGCGAGCCGGTAACAGCACAGAGGGGGCAACAAGACAGGGCAGCAAAATACTGCGGATACTGGAAATCTGAAACAAAAACAGAAAATGCTGGAAAGACTCAGCAGATCTAACAGCATCTGTGGAGAAAAAAGACAGAATTAACGTTTCAAGTCCTTATGACTCTTCTTCAGAGCTCTGAAGAAGAGTCATTATGACTCAAGATATTTGGGACCTCGGTAAACATCAGGACAAATACATATTTCACTAATCAATTCAATTCAAGGATTTAGAAATATAAAATGAGGAAGGACCAAAAAGGAGGAACTAAAGTTGGTGAATTAGACTGCAATCAGATATAGAAACAAAAACTTGAGGGAGGGGGAAGAAAGATTAAGCGAGAGAGAGAGAAAAAAGGACAGAAAGGAAAAGTAAGATTCTTTCAAAAAAATTCATATTTTCAAAATCTCCTAAAATAATTCATAACCTGAAGGAATGAGACTTCCATACTTTTAATTATTCAATTTTTGGGCAAAGGAGGTTGATTGGTAATAATTACCAATTATCCTGTGTTAAAGTGATGCTTATGCTGCTTAATTACTTGACTTAAAATTTCTTGGTGAATTTAATGATAATTAATGTGCAAATGAAACAACGTCATGAAAATCATAGGGAGGTTAAGTACGAGATGCTGTTTTCTCAAAGCTAGTGGCAAAGCAGAGCAAATTGGCCAGTGCCTTGTGATGATTCTAATTCACAGGGGATTTCTTCTTCAAGTCGCTGGCTAATTTGCAGATTAATAATGGATGCATTGCTCATGCAGTTACTTCCTCAGAAAAATCTGTCTCATAGTCGCCACTTTATGTTCAAAGTTAATCTGAATATTCAATCATCAAGCAGCTGTAATAACTATAGCTGAATGGCTAGACAAAACGGAATTAAAGCACCTGACTGTGTAAATAATTATATCATAACAGCTCTTCTGCATGTTGTTTTGGCACAGCCAATGGTAAATGCTGAGTCATTCAAATCCCAGAGGGAAACACGAGACAACAGCCACAACTATTTTTTTTTCAATTTGTATGTTTTGAGATGTGGACTTTGAATTCAGTAATAACAAGACTACCGAGTCTTATAGGTTTTTACAAAACTAGGTTAAACATTTGTTAATAAGAGAAACGATTTTAAGCACATACGTATGTCTACAAATTACTACTATGATAACTTCTAAACCCCTAGTTAATCTAACTTCCAGTTACACTTTCGTTAAGGCAACAGTAAGACATATAGGCCAGGATTTTCCCGTCGGCAAGCCGGGTGTGGGGCCCACTCACTGACGCGTAAAATGAACTCCTGATGTCACCATGCCTCATTTCAATTTTCAAGTAGATGGGGGGGTCAGCAAAATCAGCTGTGCGCCCGCTGACTTGTCAATGACCAATTGAGGCCATTGACAGAGTTATTAAAGTAATTAATGGACCTGCCCAACAACCTTAAGGCTGGCGGGCAGGCCAGGAGCCCTGGAGGGCATTAGAAAAAGCATGAAACCTCATCCACGGGTGGGATGGGGTTTCATGTAGATTTTTAAAAATGTAATGAAAGAATTTATAAAAATTATGGACATGTCCCAACTCTTGTGACAATGTCACATGAGGGGAGATGTCACGGAATTTTCTTTCTATTTTTAATATTTTTCAATGTTCAGCCAATCTCCCTGAGGCAGCACTTTGCCTCAGGGAGATGAGTGCACTCTTTTGTGCGCACGTGTGAAAGAGCGCACTCTTGGGTTTAGGGATCCTCCCCGCTTACACAGGGAGTGCATAGCATTTCCGTGCGAAAGTCATGCTGGGTGGGCCTTAACTGGCCCGTCCATGTAAAAGGGTGGCGCGACCCCAAATGGAGGCACGCCCACTCTTCAACTCCCCGCCCCCCCCACCCACAATGGCGGGAAAATTCCGCCCATAGATTTTAAAATACCCAAGCAAAGAAACATGATACCCTGAACAATCCAATTCAAAGTGAGTTTTCTTAATTTTAGTTCGTTATAGACAGCAGCTTGCGACTTAGATGCTGACGGCGTTTCACACTTGTTAGATCTTAGAGTTCCTGCCTTTATACATAGCCTTCTCTCTTTTATACATATTTTCCCCTTTGAATACAAATTCTCATTGTTTCATGATGTCTTTGGACTTTACCTCCCTGATAATAAAAGCTTATCATAGTACCTATTTTACTAGTAATCTTAAGGAAAAATAAACACACAGTTTCTGACTTCACCTGGCTAGGTGACACATTTCACCCCTCCTCTGAAAACAATCTAGTCTGGTTTATTTAAAAATGCAAAGATCCTTTTACACCTTACATTCTAAACTTCCCCCATGTTTACCTACTTAACATTTCAAACCTAGCTTTACCTTTTGTTACATCAAACCCTTCAGACCAGCTGCCTTTAATCCAATAAATCTCACACACACAAAGATACATATAGACACAGATACCACTATTTTACAATAAATTCCAATAACATTATTATATCTTCCAGACATATGTAGCCCACCAACATACCTTAGAGGAAGTGCAAAATACTATGTGTATAGAACTCTCTTCCACTACAGCCAAAACTTAGTAAAATTTTCCACTTTAATAAAGGCTAAACCAAAATGAGGAATGCTTTTTATTGATACTGTATGGGATATAGAATTTTTGTTTTTTATTCTGACTCAGGTCTCCTTTCTGATAGATATTATGGTGTCATGTCCATAGCCCCTTCACTATATGTAGTTGATCTACCAGCACAGTAAATCTCCTACACCACGATGATTACCAAATTGCCCAAAGATAGGCTATTACCTGAACAGCCCTTAGTCAAATATTTCATAATTCTTAAATGTCATTTAAACTCACAGCAGGCATTAATAGCATGATGTATTAATAATCGTCACTAGTTAAATGCTGTTTGAAACATGTCTATTATGAGAGACTGTGCCCTGAAAGACATCCTTGCTAATGTGTATTAGCTGTTGAAACAGTCAAAGAAAATTATTAAATTACAAACCTTAATCTTTATGTAAACTGTGGTTTCAGTGAAGACAAGGCTTCCAATTTTAAGTCATTAAAAAGTGAAATGCACACTCATGGTTTTCCCATTCAAATCCACTTTCAACTCATGTCCCCAACTTGTTAATTTTAAACCACTGCGTATCCCACATATTAATTGCTTGTCCTTTTCAATTCCTGTGACGTCTCATCAGCGAAACCAAGTAGAGAAATATTACGGCAACAAATTAATCTTGGCAATCAGAATTTCCGAGGCATATTTTTGCACTCACAGTTAATTCAAAAGTTTATTTAATCATCTTGTTATCATAATCATCCATCCCAGACCTTCCTCCACACAGTCTCTGCCAAATTTCTCTAACGTTCTATAATCTCTGAGTGAAACTAAATTTAGTGCTAAATTGAGTATTGAATACAACTCAATTGCAAACATAACATTGTTGATTCAGGCTTTCACTCTATTTGAAGTTGTTACAAAGTGAAAATACAATTCAATAACTGTGCCAGTATACCCAATTTCTACATTAGCACATTTATAAAGATTGATTTTTTTTTTGCAACAATGTTAGCAGTTGAGACTAACTCCAAAAGGAGTTGCAATCAAACTTTTATGGCAGGTATCATGTTTAAGAAAGAATGTAAACTTTCTACTGCACAGTAATACAAGAATTATACCCAAAACAAATCAAAATTTTTTATAAAAGAAGAGGATCACCTGGGAGGTTGCAGCTACTAAATTGGACAACACATCTGTCGCTTGCAGCTTGTTCATGGTGTTATGTTTTCTGTGTCTTTCACTTCTTATCTGTGTTCCTCTCCTTTTTTTTATTATCATTGTGGTCTTCTGATTGTTTCCTTTTTCTAATCTTTTGGCTAAAAGGTAGAGGGCAGTAAGGGGATAAATGGAAATGTCAAGGGCTCCAGTTCTCAGTTTTTGGTGGCACATTCAGGGAAGAGGTTAAAATTCTGCCCTGCTTGTTTTTCTGCAATATCTTGTTTGAACAAACTGAATCCAAATTTTTCAGACATGTACAGAATTTTCCCACATATTTACAAAAAAAATGCAGATGGAGCACTTTGTTTTAGTAAAAGGACAGTAAATTTGTGGAACAGACTACCAACATGAGGTGGAATAAGAAACATTAATGGATTTTGAGAAGGAACCAGACAAACTCTCGTCAACAAATGTGATTCGGAGTTATTAGAAATACACCAAGGGAACTGTGCACAGATGGGCTGGATGAATGAATGGTCTTCTGACTGAAACTGTTACTATGCCCTTTTCTCCACTTCGCCCCAATGTGCTTCATCAGCAGCTCTGTACCCTCCATCCATCCCACATCAGCTGATCATAAAGTCCTTATAACGTAACCCAAAGTGGTATCTTCACACCCTCAATCTGAGCTCGCTACCTCCTCATCCTGATCATGTGCCCTGACCATCTTCCTGCCACAAATCTAATCACAGAATTTTGTCACCTATTCTCAGTCATCCTCATGATGGAGAGTGGGAATCCACACTGTTCATTTTATTTCTCCTGGCTAGTGTGATGCCAAACAGCATCTTCCTTTACAGCCTATCACAATCATTCTGACCTCTTGCCCAACCCCAGAAGCCTGGTGCCACAACCCTACCCTCAGCCTCTCCAGCAACATGCTTAACCAGCGCTATCATTTCTCAGTGTTTGCCCTCACTCCCACCCTGGGGTCAAATGAGACTTCACTTCACCTCCCAGAACCTGATGACAGCCAGAAGTTTTTATTTATAAAGTAATTAGACAATTAGAGAAAAAAATGATGAATGCTAAACTTGTTTTTTTAGACACGGTAGGAGTGCTGTACATAGATAGTCAGGACTGGGTGGTTGTGCAAAACTTTTAAATGTGAATGGATGCATCAGTAACAGGGGGCAAGAGCCAGGATTGGAGTAGACTGAAATAAACATTAAAAGGCTAGAGCTAAGATCAATAGGGCAGAACCAATAAGCCAGTTGTGAAAGGGGCAAATGGCAGCCAGGGAACTGGAAGAGACAAGCCTATAAATTTTTAAGCTATCAGGGAGAGAAGCAGAATTGAAATGGAAGGCAGTGGGACTGGCATTTTCACTTAGAATAAAAAAACCTTGGAAAAGAGACAAGCAACCCAGGGCTGAGATAAGTTGGGCAAAACTGATAGGCTTGTTGAGATGGGAAGAAATAAGAGAAATACAAAAATGTATAAATGTTCAATTCAACAAAATAGAAACTGATTTTATATCATTGTTTATTTTTCGACCAGTTTTTCCCAAAGTGGCACTGCTTATGGATTTAACAGGTGTTGCGCAAAGCCACTGCTTTGGTCTCCCCAAATTAGAGGTGACCACATTGTGAGCATAGAGTCATTGAGTCTGCACCAGTCAAACAAGTACCTAACTATTTTAATCCCATTTTCCAGCACTAGGCCCATAGCCTTGTATGCCTTGGCATCGCGGGAGCACATCCAAATACTTCTTAAATGTAATGAGGATTTCTGCCTCTAACATCCTTTCAGGCAGTGATTTCCAGATTCCCACCACCCTCTGGGTGAAAAAATTCTTCCTCACATCCCCTCTAAGCCTCCTGCCCCTTACCTTAAATCTATGCCCCCGGTTATTGATCCCTCTACCAAGGGGAAAAATTCCTTCCTGTCTACTCTATCTATGCCCCTCATAATTTTATACACCTGAGCAGCAAATACAATATACTGAATTGAAAGATGTACGAGAAATACTTCCCACAATGGATGTCCGATTCCTCTACACCTCCAACCCTCTCCGCTTCTTCCTTGAATGGAGGCCCAATTAGTGTCCAACCACTACTACCCTCTTCTACTATGCTCAACTTGTTCTCACATTGAACAACTCATTCAACCCGACTCACTTCCTCCAAATAAAAGGTGTTGCTATGGCTACCTGCACAGTTCCTAGCCTGTTTTATTGTGGGATAAAAAGAACATTCCTTGTTCCAATCCTACCGCGCCCCAGTCTCACCTCCTTTTCCAGTACATTGATGACTATATCAGTGCGGTCTCCTGTGCTGCACCAAAATGGAAAATTTGATCAACTTTGTTTCCAATTTCCTCCCTCTTCTGCCTTCACATGATCGATCTCAAACTCTCACCTGACTGTTACTTAAATTTACCGTTTTGCTCCTAATCTGACCTTTCTGTTCTTGACTTGAAGCTTTCCAATGAAGTTCACTGCAAGATTGAGGAACAGTGACTTCAATATTTTTAAGTCATAACCTCTGCCCTCTGGTCTGCTCCTTTTCTCTTGTTCCTCTCTTATTTCCTTGACTTTGATTTCTGACACCGCCTATTCAAGATCCTGCCATTCACACCTCCTCTGGACACATCTTTTGTTCCTTTACTTGTCCCACTACCAGTCCCTTTGATCTTGCACGATAAAACCTTTAATCTCTCCTGCCCGCCACCATATCACAGGCCACTTCTTTTGTTCTTCATCCAACCCTCCACTGCACCGCCATCCGCTTCGCTCACTCAAAATGTATTACATTTCTAACTTTTCCCAGTTCTGATGAAAGGTCACAGACCCGAAACATTAATGGTGCTTTTTTTTTTTTGCTTCACAGATGCTGCCAGACTTGCTGAGTATTTCCAGCGTTTTCTCTTTTTATTTCAGATTTCCAGCACCTATAGCATTTTCCTTTTGAATAATGGGCATCTGTGAGAGATGTCAGAAAACAAACAGGACCCCCTAGAACCAAACCCCATTGAGTAGCTTTAAAGTCAAAATTTTCTACCCTAATTACAAACTTTCACTGCAGACTTTAGTTATTAGATTAGGTTTAACAACGAAGAAAAGGAAATAATTCCAGGGATGGGGAAGTTATGTAGAAAGATTGAGGAACACAAGAACAGAAGAATTAAGAGAAGTAGGCCATTCAGCCCATCGAGGCTGCTCCGCCAATCAATAAGATTATGGCTGATCTGATTGTGGCCTCAGTGCCATTTTCCCCACATAACCCTTGACTCCCTTTTCAATCAAAAATCTAGCTAATTCACCCTTGAATGTATTCAATGACCCAGTCTCCACTACTCTCTGGGGAAGAGAGTTCCAAAGATAATGTCCCTCGAAGAGAAAAAATATCTCATCTCAGTATTAAATGGGAGAATTGTAATCTTTAAACTGCATCCACTAGTTCCAGATACCCAACAAGGGGAAACATCCTCTCAGCATCTACCCTGTCAAGTCCTCTCAGGATCTTATGTTTCAATAAGATCATCTCTCATCCATCCAATGGGTATAGGTCCAACCTGTCCAACCTTTCCTCATAAGATAACCCTTTCATCTCAGGAATCAGTCAAATGAACCATCTCTGAACTGCTTCTAATGTAATTATATACTTTTGAAAGCAAGGAGGCCAAACTGTACAGAGTACAATGCAGCTTTTGGCTCCCTACAGGTTTTATGCTTTTAAACATACGAGTGCAGCCAACAGTGAGTTGCTCTGCAATCCTAACAAATAAAATTATATTTTGATTCCACCATATCAAATATGTGATCATAAAAATAACAATCGGCATTCTAAAAGTTGGGACTGTTCTCCTTGGAGAAGGGAACGTTAGGAAGAAATTTAACAGAAGTATTCTACTCCTGCTTCTATTTTCTATGTTTCTATAGGGGGGTCTGGACAGAGAAAATAGGGAGAAACTGTTCCATTGGTGAAAGGATCGACAACCACAGGGCACAGATTTAAGGTAATTTGCAAAAGAATTGAATGGTGAGATGAGGAAAAGCTTCATCACACAGCTACTGGTTAGGATCTGGAATGCACTGCCTGAGCCTGGTGGAGGCAGGGCCAATTAAGGCTTTCAAAAAGGAATTGAATCATTACGTGAAAAGGAAAATATTTGCAGGGCTACAGGGAAAAGGCGGGGGGAGTGACCTCTTTCTGTCTGTAACCATTTTATGATTCTATAATGTACTGTCTTTTCCCCATCACCAAATTACAAATACTTACTGGTAAGCTACAGCATAATCTTGAGAAAATACTGCATAATAATTTTAGCACTCAATCCATTACAAAGGGCATTTCTACAATACATGCAGAAGTGAATGTGGCAGATAATTTACATCAAGTTGAGAGATAAAATCAAAACATGCCATGACAATAGGTAAATGAAGCACAATTCACAGTATAAAAGAGGAGAGATCATTCCAGAAATTCAAACAATCAGGATCCAGCTGCAACATCCAACAATATTTTGTGCTTAATTTTTTGCAAATGCTGAAACGTTAATCTTGCTGGAGGCCTATATTAAAGTAGAGACATCATTAACCTGGCACAGCTATCCAGACACTCTAGCTTCCTTGCCCAACAACAATAACAAAGAACATAAAATTTTAGTTAACATTTTGCTGTTAAAAGGAACTTTAATTTTTATCCTTTATGTGTTAACTATAATCAATAAAGTTACACTATTAGTGGGTGGTAGCCTGAACAAGCACAGCATTCTAGCGATTACTGTACTGGGCCAAAAATCCAGAGGTCACAAACTCAAATCTCACTGTGGCAAGCTGTAAAAATGGCAACCTAATCATGACAAGCACATCAGTATTAGAGCTACAAAACTGTAAGCTAATTCTCTGCCCTTTCATGCCAGACAAATAACCATGAAAGCTTCCAGGTTGTCACAATGTGCTTCAGGGAAGGGAATCTAATAGCTACAACCCAGTCATGAAAATCCAATCCCACATTATGTAATTGGCTCTAATGCCCTGTGAAATAAGAATAAGTCTGTATGCACACATCAGCAAAATCCGAGGTATTGCATATCAGGATCAGACTAAAGCAAAGTCCTGTTCACTCATATACTAAGAGTCAGTGGAAAACTAAGGTGAGTGTCGGTAGGAAGGAAGCTCTCCACTGACTGGGGTCACACCTGACACAAAGGAATATTGTTGTGGCTGTCAGAGACCAGGCATCATAGACATCGAACATCACCACAGGTGTTTCTCTGGCAAGTGTCCTCAGCTCACCCATTTTCAACTGCTTTATCAATCACCTTTCCTCAGTCATAATTTCAGCAATGGGGTTGTTATTAAAGATTCCACAATATTCAGTTCCATTCACAAGTTGGCCTACAGCGAGACTTTGATAGAATGTGGGATAAGGCTAATAAGAGCTAGCACTGAACACCTTAAGCAAGAGAAATTCAGCCATCTGCCCTTGACCACGATTAAGGAATCCCACACCAACATCATCTTTCAGGTCACCACTGACCGGAAATGTAAATGGACCATATCAACACAATAGCTACAAAACCAGGGCAGAGGCTATCATCTCTGTGATGTGGCTCACCTCATGACCCAAATGCCTCTCACCATCTACAAGGCTAATGTCGGGAGTGTGGCAGAACCTTCACCACTTGCCTGCTTGGTTGCAGCTGCAACATTGTACAAGAAGCTCAACAAAATCCAGATTGCTTAACTGCTGCCGTGCCACCAGACTTAATATCCTACCCCTCCACCACTGTACTTTCTGTAAGATACACTGTAGCAACTTGCCAAAATTATTCCAACAACATTTCCCTCATCTGGTATTTTTACTACCAAAACAAACAACTGCAACATTATAGATGTGGAAAAAAACATCATTAAGTTTGCTGCCACCGCAAACCCTGACCCCTCCCCACCGAGTCACACACCATTCCCTCTACCACTGGATAAATATCCTGGAATTGTCGGTAAAAATATGCACCACACAAGGACTCCAGCAGCTCAAGAAGGCCTACCAACTACCTCCCCACAGCAACTAGTGATGAGCAGTCAACAAAGCCTTTCTTGTGTTACCCACATCCCAAGAACAAATAAAAAAGGAAACAAGTTAACGACCAAGCTACAGTAACCATTACAGCAGACAACAGTGGAAAAGAATATGCACACTGTCTGGGTCAGGTTATACAAGAGTCATGCAGCCAGTTGGAGGGAGAAGGATGGGAAAAAAAGAATCATACGCTCAGAAGACTATTACATTCCAAAATAATTTTAAAAGTATCATGTTATTCTTGATTCTCCTGTCAAATGACTAAGCTATGTAGAAATTCATCTGTCTGCTGACAAAGAAGTAATATTACAATAATTTTGCCTTGATCCTAGATGATTGCTGCCAATTTTGAGTTATACGAAAGAAGCATTGATTTTCAGCCCAATATTTTTTATCTGTCATGCATTAAACCACATTAGAAAGTATGGATACTTTTAATGCAACAGTAAGTGTTATGCAATTTTTAAAAGACCATCCCTTTCAGATCTGTCACGTTATGATTAACAAAATGGATGAACAAATATTTAGGTATAGAACACATATGATGGTTGGTGTAAAGAAATAGATCCACAGCATGTCAAATGATACTAACTAGGCTAAGAACACAGCATGAATTAAACAGTTTCCAATTAACTAGTCTAGCGCTTCTCTAGCCTCTGTGGCAATGACTCAGTGCACTGACTCATCCAGCCAAACTTTCTACCGGAAGAAAAAATATTAAGTCTGCTGCAAAAAAAACAACAGAAGCAACTAGGGTCAAAGGGGGGGAAAATGGTAAAAAGGCAAAATTAATGGCTCTTTACTTAAATACATAGTATTCAGAACAAAATAAATGAACTAACAGCAGAAATAGAAGTTAATGGGTATGATCTTATAGCCATTTCGGAGACATGGTTACAAGAGATCAAAGTTGGGAACTAAATATTCAGGGGAATGTGACTTTTCAAAAGGGCAGGCAGGAAGGAAAGTGTGGTGGGGTAGCTTTGTTAGTACGAGATGGAATAAGTGCAATAGCAAGAAATTATCTTGGATTGGAAGATGTAGAATCCATATGGGTGGAGATAAGAAATAACAAGGGGAAGATGACACTGCAGGAGTAGTCAATAGGCCCCCTAACAGTAGCCATACCGTAGGACAGGGAATTAATCAGGAGGTAATGAGGGCATGTAAAAAAAAAAGTACATTAATCATGGGTGACTTTAAGCTTCATGTAGATTGGGAAAATCAAATAGGCAGAGTTAGCCACGAGCAAGGATTCATAGAGTGCATTCAGGACAGTTTCCTAAAAGAATATGTTGCAGATCCAAACAGGGATCTGGTAATGTGTAATGAGGCAGGTTTAATAAATGATCTCAGAGTAAAAGATCCCCTAGGCAATAGTGACCATAGCATGGTAGAATTTAGCATTCAGTTTGAGAGTGAGAAACTTGGATCGGAAACAACCGTGCTAAACTTAAATAAGGATAATTACAAAGGAATGAGGGCAGAGTTGGCTGGAGTGGACTGGGAAAGGAGTTTAGCATAAAAGATGGTTGATGAACAATGGCAGATATTTAAGAAAATAGTTCATGATTCACAACAAAGACATATCCTAGTGAGGAAGGAGGATTCTACGAAGGAGATAAACCAACCATGGTTAACCAAGGAAGTTAAGGATAGTATCAAATTGAAAGAAAAAAAACAAACAATGTGACAAAGATTAGAGGTAAGCCAGAGAATTGGGAACATTTTAAAAACCAACAAAAGATAACCAAAAAAAAAGGGAGAAAATAAACTTTGAGGGTAAACTAGCAAGTTATATATAAAGACAGTAAGAGCTTCTTTAAATTTATAAAAAAAAAAGGAAGAGAGAGGCCAAAATGAACACAGGCTCCTTAGAAAATGGGGCTGGGGAAATAATAATGGAGAACCAGGAAATGGCAGAGGAGTTGAAAAAATACTTTGCATCAGTCTTCATAGTAGAAGACACTAATAGCATTCCAAAAGTACTAAAAAATCAAGGGGCAAAAGGGGAGCGGGGGGAGTGGAAGAAATAAATACTATAACTATCACTAGAGAAAAAGTACTAAGGAAATTAATGGGACTAAAGGCCACTAGGTCCCCTGGACCCGAAAGGTTGCATCCTAGGATATTAAAAGAAGTAGCTACAGAGATAGTGGATGCACTGGCAGTAAACCTCCAAGGATCCTTAGATTGTGGAAAGGTCCCAGAGAATTGGAAAGCTGCCTATGTAACACCATTATTCAAAAAGGGAGGGAGATAAAAAAAAAAGGTAGCTATAGGCTAGTCAGCTATTCAGGATCTAAAGCAGAGTATTTAGAAATGTATAACATAATCAAGTAGAATCACCATGGCTTCATGAAGGGGAACGTTGCTAAAACTATACAAGGCACTAGTTAGACCATGCCTAGAATACTGTGAACAGATTTGGTCCCCTTATCTAAGGAAAGAAATACTGGCATTGGAGGCAGTCCAGAGAAGGTTCAGTAGGTTGATCCTGGGTATGGAGGGATTTTCTTATGAGGAGAGGTTGAGTAGGTTGGGTTTGCACTCATTGGAGTTTAGAAGAACGAGAGGCGATCTTACTGAAACATAAAAGATTCTTAGGGGGCTTGACATGGTAGATGCTGAGAGGTTGTTTTCCCTCGTGGGAGACTCTAGGACCAAAGTGCATAATCTCAGAGTAAAGGGTTGCCCATTTAAGACAGAGATGAGAGGAATTTCTTCTCTCAGAGAGTAGTGAATCTTGGAATTATTTACCGCAGAGGGCTAGAGAAGCTGGGTCGTTAAGTATATTCAGACTGAGATAGACAGATTTTTAATCAGTAAGGAAATCAAGGGTTATGGGGAAAAGGCAGGAAAGTGGAGTTGAAGATTATCAGATCAGCCATGATCTCATTGAATGGTAGAGCAGATTCGATGGGTCGAATGGCCTACTTCTGCCCCTATGTCTTATGGTATAAATTTGTTATAAAAAGTGACCCTCAGTGCAATGAAGCATCAGGAGGATCTGGAAGTATCATACTGAAGTGATGTTTGGCAATCATTTTTTTCATCCGCAAACTTTATAGAATCACAACATTAAATACAATTTTACAAATAGGCTGTCAAAGCTGATGACCCACAAAATCACTTTTTTGGGTGTTTTAATGGGAATGGAATACGTAGCTCCAATTTTTAAAATAAAGCAACAGAAAATACTCTTTGAAAAAAACAAACATGCTGGAAATAATCAGCAGGTCAGGCAGCATCTGTGGAGAGAAACAGAGTTAACAGGCTGGATTTTCATGGAGTCGGGAAGACTCCGCAGGGAGTGAAAATGATGGTCGGGATCTGATTCCGAGACTCCTGGGGTTTCCGATTTTCACCAGGCGCTTTGAAGGGTGTGGGCTGGTTCAGGTCGCGAGTCCTCACCCTGTATTCCTGATCTGGCCAGCTCCATTGCGGAGTTAGGCATGGCCTAATCCTCTGCAATTTTCATGGAGTCGAGCCAGCTTTTCAAAGAGCTGTGATTCATGGCACCCCAGAGGTGTCGTGAACCAAAGTCTGCATGAGGGATTCTTTTGAAAGGCAAGTTCAAAAGATCTTCCTCGTGCCTCCCCCCGCCACCCCCCCCAATGCCAGGGAATGCCCCTCACCCACCCCTATGGGCCCTCACGCCAAGGTATTCCCCCTCCCAACCCCAAGGGCCCATTTGCCTCCCCCCCTGCCAAGCTATGCCCCAACCTACCCTGTTTGGGGGGCATGAGGGGGCCATAGGGGTGGTTGAGGAGCATACTTTGGCATGAAGGAGCATAGGGGTGGGTGGGGGGCATACCTTTGCATGAGTGAGGGGCATGGGGGGGGGTGGGGGTTCCATAAGCTGGCATGGATGGGGCATGGGGAATGTGTGTGGGGTGGCAGGGGAGGGGGTGAGGGCCACAGGGCCTTAATCTTTGTTCATTGTAACTAGAACAAAGACCCACAGCACCGAAACGGGCCTTTTAAACAGCCTGCCTCAGCAGCCAGCAGCTCCAAACTCTTCCTGGGTTGGCTGGCCCGAGTGCCCCCTGCACTCCACCCCTCCCCCCACCCCACCCCCCACCATTGAAAATTCCATTCCATTTTACGGGCACTTACTCCCTAGGCGGACAGGCCGGGCAGGGGAATTTCCTGACTCCCGCTGCACACCTCGAGGATGAAAATCTAACCTGTTAACTCAGTTTCTCTCCCCACAGATGCTGTCCCACCTGCTGGGAATTTCTAGCATTTTCTCTTTTTATTTCAGATTTCCAGCACCTGCAGTATGTTGCCTTGTGTTATAGGATTTTGTTTTGTACTGAGGAATGCAAGCAGCAGAACCAATGCCACTTGCTGCAGTGCTTGAATTAATCACAATTCATTAAAAACTAAAAGCGCAATTATGTGTACTCCATTTAATTTTACATTATGACTTTTTCTAATCAAAGCGAACAAAATGCTGATCAAAGGACATATTAACTACAAAAGGCATTAAAGAAAGTCTCCTTTGTAATCGTGGAAGTCTTCAAAATTGCAAAAATTAGGAAACATGAAAGTAATGTTAACACACATAGAACTTTATAAAAGAGCTACACATCTTTCTTTTAATAAAATAACTTCAACACTTCAGTCTATTTGGCCACCTCATATACAATAATCCCTGCTCCTGCATGTTGCAAGTTTATTTCTTTGAGACTATCTTCAAATATTTACAATACACCTCTTTAAACTGGGTCAAATTAGTACAGTATGTTATTCCTAAATGCAATAATCATTGTTGCTTTAAAAGATAGAGCATGTCACAGTTAAACCAAATGGAAAGATTAAGAAATCAAATAAAGGCTTTTATGAATAATCTACAAATCCAATTGACGAGCTGCAATTTCAGAAAATCCCCACCTTTCTATTCTGCTGAATCTACATTAAGGACAATAGTAAAATGATACTTCCATTTATAATCTATAGTCGTTTGGTAGTACAGAACTTGAGTCTTACTGAAAAAAGAGATATGTCTAAGCTTTTTGTCTTGCAATTATCAGGACACTGGGTATTCTTGAGTGTCCAGATGAGTGCAAGACGAAAAGCTTAGACATGTCTCTTTAATCAGCAATAATAATAGATACCAGACGTACTGCATATTCTCTATTCCCAGGATTTTGCAAAAAGCAAGCAAGCGTTCTTTATAAAAACTTCTTAACTGTTAGGTTTGGATGTGAACAATGAATATTTTAGTTTCTCAGTTTACATACCTCCCAATAAAGTGCATTTTATGTGTCTACCAGTGACTGAAGAAGATGCTGATGAATCACAAATCTCATTTCAAACAGGAGATTATCATAAAAGTTTTTGATTTCCTCTGATAAGTCCTTTACAAAAATTCACACAGTGCCTCTATATGCTGACTTTAAACATGAATAAATACAAAACATCAGAAAGTGCTGCAAGATTACATGAGCTGCAGCTGCATCAATAAGAACCATACTCAGCCAAAGTCCTGTTTTTGCCTTTTTCAGAGAAATTTTGAGATTTGGAGGAAAAGAGCACAAATCAAAATAAACTTCACACTTATGGTCTCATTTAACCAATACTCATGTTTGTGAAGTACATTACCAAAAGAAATACGCCAGAATACATATTTTGTAGTCAATATAAAAGGCCAACATCCAACATACATTTAAATTCATTATTGAGTACCATTTTAGGATCATCAAAGTCTGATAACAGACAAAAAAAACTGGCCTTTTATGAAAAACTGCATTCTCCTTAGTGAGTTGAGTACAAAGATACTTATTTCTATGTTTTGCTGAAGTTAAGATCAACAGGAAACCAGTGCCTGCCAGGAACATTGGACTAAATTTTACAAAGGAACTATAATTTTAATGTAGTCAAGACCATTTCTGCCAAATAAAATCGCCTCTACAATGACGAAATAAAGGGGTTGGGAGAATAAGTGGCGGAATATTTTGATCAATTTCATGTTGTGCATTGAAATCAACTGTTAAAAATGTGAAAACGAATGTACCACTGATCTATGTGAAGCAAAATACAAGTCGTCTTGCAGGGGTCATGCTTTGCTGCTTGGTGTTGAGATGTGTAAGGTGAATTGGCATTGTAAAATCACTGATGTTTAATGTTGAAACAAATACATAAAGTAAATTACACTGAGTGCATATTTTTAAATGTTTTGGTTTTCCACTGAAAATGGCACCCAGACTGACTTCCCCCACTGAGGACTATTCATGGCAGCCCCTCCCCGTTATCCTTTACCCCACTGCTTAGCATCCCTTGCCCTTAATACTGGATATATTTTAGCTCAACCTACAAATTCGAACTGAAGTTAAAGCCCATTGTCCATCCACTGACCCTGTTTGTTCTGCACTGAACTGCTCTGGTCCTGATTTCCAAGAAGCTGCACTACGCTATATACATCAGTGCTACGATGCTGATCTACCGCTTATTCTAGCCCTGCACTCATACTGCTTAATGATTTTTGCTTTGTAGCCGTTGATCCTATTCAGCTTCACACTGCCTTCAGAACTTCAAGACATTGTTGTGACCGGATTTGACTAGCCTGTCACACTCCCGCTGCTGCTCCCAATCTTAGGTGCTTCTCGATTTCCTCCGTCTTTTCTTTGACTCATTTTTCTTGTTTGTATTGATTGGATTTAATTCTCACTCACACCTGGCTCTCTCTCATCTTCACTTTGCTTGTCCCTTG
Source organism: Carcharodon carcharias (assembly GCF_017639515.1). NCBI lineage: Eukaryota > Metazoa > Chordata > Chondrichthyes > Lamniformes > Lamnidae > Carcharodon > Carcharodon carcharias. Next base: position 13,105,124 of record NC_054476.1, on the reverse strand, counting down.
GTTTCACTCCTATGAATCCTTGCTCCTATGCTGATCTATTATGGTTTAATGCCAACACCTGAACAACAATCTGTCCTGGTTCCTTCCCATCGCTGGGCAAACTTCATCAGTGCCTCAGCTGATATTCTGCTCTCCCACATAACTACTGGATCCTATCCTCTCCAACACTGACTCGGAACTTGGTCAGTGGCTTCTTCATGCTGATGGCACACTGTCCATACGTTGGATGAATTACACATTAGTGTCCTGGCCTATATGAGTTTCAATTTTCAACTGTTTCATATTGTCTCTGTTTATGAGGAATGTCTCACCTAATTTCTGCTAAACCATTGAATCCAAAATGCTAGATGCTCATTCTTGTGTGTATTTTAGCTGCTGACCTGAACCAAGTGCCAATACTTTTGTCTCTCCTTTTGGACCTCACAGGTCTGCTACTCCTCTCACTTATTCCCCTAAATTATGAAACTTTCAGAATAACCTAAATAATTCAACAAATTAGTGAAATGTAATATGATGAGGTATGTCCTCTGCGCTTATATTATACAAAGCTGTTGAAATAATATCAGATCCAAAGTGCTTTTATCAGTGAAAGGGTCAGGGAAGAGAGGAAGGAATGTAATTACCTGTGAATGCTTGGTGCTGGTAATCAAACACAACTCAATTGTTTATAAAAGATTAATACTTTGAAAATCAGTAGAAACTGTTTCTACAGCTGTTCCCCTTAGTTGAAGGGTCAGTCATAAGGGGGCATCAGTTCAAGGTAAGGGGCAGGAGGTTTAGGGGGGATATGAGGTACAACGTTTTTACCCAGAGGGTGGTGACGGTCTGGAATGCTACTGCCTGGGAGGGTGGTGGAGGCAGGTTGCCTCACATCCTTTAAAAAGTACCTGGATGAGCACTTGGTCCGTCATAACATTCAAAGCTATGGGCCAAGTGCTGGTAAATGGGATTAGGTAGGTAGGTCAGGTGTTTCTCACATGACGGAACAGACTCGATGGGCCGAAGGGCCTCTTCTGCACTGATTCTGCCATATAACAATTTTAAATGGAAGTCATGATTTTGAATTGACAGGAGTAAATACTATACTCCCCATAAATCACATATTCTCCCACTGCAAAAATGACCTCTACCAAAACTGTAACAATTTGAGCCTAAGTTTAAGAGCTTTTACATTAGTCTTTCATTTCCTTCCACCCAGAAAAAACTCCAATCTCACTCACTATTCTGCTTGACAAACCAGTATGTATGCAGTAAGGACAAAATACAACAAACAGTTGGAAAAACGATTAGGCATAAAATTGGGGCATGGTCACAAGAGAATTAGAGATCATTTTCTTGTATACTTACAAGAGGTTGGTGGCAAAGGGCATTAATTTAATGATGACAAGTAGAAGTAATTCTGCCCCCATTTCAAAAGTAATTTTGTTCTTTTATATTGGAATGATAAATTAGTACCTTTATAATGGAGACTACCAATGTCAACTTGTTACACTATTATAATCTTCCATTAGTAATAACACTGTAGAATCTCCTCTGTCAGGAGGGTACAATTAATAATGACAAGTTTACATTTCCAGTTTCCATAATAAAAAATGGACATAGGCATTTATAATGAAAAAAGTTGATGAGAAGTGTACACAGATGCACAATTATAATACAATAATTTTCAAGTAATATCTGCACTTATTGAACTATATTACAATAAATACACATTTATTTATGCAAAGCAAAGTGAAAATTCTTTAAATCAAAAACTGCTGTAGGTTTGAACTGACACTAAAAGACTTTCTTATGATATTTAGCATTGAAACAAATGTAGAAAACAAATTAAACCGAATAACTAATCTGAAGTGACCACTGCCTCCATGACAACCTGGTTCACTTTTCTATCACCATTCCCCCCAACACCTATTCCGCTTCCTCAGGACCTTCACGTGCAAGTGCAAGAGTTGCAACAATTCCTCCCTTCCCAACATCCGGAACCCCAAACAATCCTACTGGATTCACTGTTTGCAATGTGGTTTCCTATGCATTGGGGGTTGGTGGCAATGCTGGTGGTCTGCTATGGGTACATGGTTAGTGAAGTTGGTTCGCCCTAGTGCTGTCTACCCACCTTTCTCCGGCTCATCTGCGGACCATGGGAGCCTTCTCCCCTTTGCCAGATTTTCCATGCCTCCCATTTCCTCACGTCCTCTACTATTCTGCTGTAAGAATTTACAGCTCCTTGGAGGCCATCTTAGTTACTTTACTTGTTCCATTAGCGCCCTATTCTGTCTTGCACCATAAATGTTCCTGCCTTCCACCCTACCTGTTCTGCCTTTTGTTCCCCCAGCTCTGTACTTCCTTGAAAATTGTTAACTGCTAACATCTTCAAGTTCTGTTGAAAGGTCATTGATCTGAAAAGTTAATCCTGTTCTTCTCACCACGTACACTATCTGACCTACTCAGTGATTTTTTTTGAAAAAGCATTTACCCTCATCTGCAAAGCATACTGCTTCTACAAACACCTGTATGGGAAAGTATTGCACTGAAAGAAACACACTTCAACTGATTAGAAATAATTGTCACGTCAAATCAATATTTGGCCTTTGAAAGCACGTGTTAATTTCAAACCAGTAATTGTCACTTTCAAAACCGATCCCAGGTTATTGTATACATTTGTGCAGTAACAACTAGACTATCGCTGAAAAGAGAGACGGGTTGCTGAAGCTTTTCCTCTTGCACTCATCAGAACAAACTCAAGAATGTCAAATTTCAAAATTTCACATTCTTACGTTTATCCTGATGAGTGTAAGACAAAAAAAAAACTTCAGCAACACCAGTGCATCCAAGCTCTGCACTACCAATTATCTCAGACTCCAGTGGGATCACAGAGTAGGACTGGGCCAAATATGACGACAATAAAATATCAAAAGCAGATTAATTAATGGGAGGGAAGAGGGTCATCATGATTAGTGACAAACTATATGGTGACTTATCTGGCGCAAACTTTATGGTGACTTAACTGGCGCAAACTTTATGGTGACTTATCTGGCGCAAACGTTATGGTGACTTATCTGGCGCAAACGTTATGGTGACTTATCTGGCACAAAATCTGGACTCACCTGCCCTGGTTTGGGTGACAAGTAATGAGTGACCTCCTTGGCCATGACGGGTTGGTGCCAGCCCAGCAGGGGATGTTGTGAACTTTTGCCCCCGAGGTCTTCCGAGTGGGTGGCCAGGTCCAGGGAGCCGGGGGCCTGGGCGCGGTGAACTTTTCCAGAGGCCGAGGGGGAGGAGGGGTCTCTGCCGGCGAGAGGAGGGGGACTCCAGCGGCAGCAGCGGGGGCTGGGGCCGGGGCGGATGGAGAGGGGAATCCCCCTGACCAACCGGCAGCTCCTCGGGCAACGGTTCACCGACCCCCACCAGCTCATGTTAGTCAGTCTTCAGCCGGGTTAGGAGGGGGAGGCGGGAAAATCCCCAGCAATGGGGGGGGGGGGGGGAGGGCGGGGGGGAGAGGCCGGATGACAATCGGCGCCAACCCTTCCGCCCGAAATTCCGCCCGAACTTTCCCAACGGTAACTAAGGAAATCCGGCAACTCCCCAAAAGAGAAAAGACCCGACCACAACTCACCCTTTGCCTTTGCCGCCGCCAACTTTACCCCTCAAAAAGGTTGAAACCTAATGTCTTGTCCACCGACATCTTCATAAAATTTAAAACAAACCCCCTCCCCCCACCAGACGCTGAATGATTTACTCAGAGGGTCGGCCCTTATATTTCCTTGAATGGCATGTGTTATGACCTAGATTTTTTTTTTAAAAAAACCCCTCTTCGTTTCTTACGAATGGAAAATGTTAAAATAGATGTTGGGTGGGAGGAAGGGAGGGGAGGGGCGGGGGGAAACTTGCTGACAAATTTGTCTTGTGAACGAGGGTGAAAGGTTTTCTTTTTGAACCCAGAGTTCTTGTCAGCCGGACGGTAATAGAGGGAACACACCCACCCACCGGACGGTAATAGAGGGAACACACCCACCCACCGGACGGTAATAGAGGGAACACACCCACCCACCCACCGGACGGTAATAGAGGGAACACACCCACCCACCCACCCGCCGGACGGTAATAGAGGGAACACACCCACCCACCCACCCACCCGCCGGACGGTAATAGAGGGAACACACCCAAACCCACCCACCCACCCGCCGGACGGTAATAGAGGGAACACACCCACCCACCCACCCGCCGGACGGTAATAGAGGGAACACACCCACCCCTCCCTCCGTCTTCTTCGTGCGGGGCGGGGCGGGGCGGGGCGGGGCGCGGCAGTGGCGACGCGCTGACGTCAGGCCACCCACCAATCAGGATTGAAGCGGGCGGCCAATGGGGAGGCCGGCCGTTCCGGTGACGGTTGGGGTTTAAATTCTATAGGCGCGCGAAGCTCCCGAGTCCCCGTCCCCCGACTCCCACCCCCACCCCAGACAGCCCGATAAAGAAAGGAGCTGGTGAGTCGGGTTTCTGTTGTTGTGATAAAAGAGCCGATAATTTTGGTCTTTTTGTTTTGGTGTGTGTGATGTTAAAGAATAAACGTTAGCCCCGGTGGGGGAGGGGGGGAGGGAATGGCTTCCCCGGCCTCTCCTTAAAGAGACCTCGGTTGTCACGTCTGATCCGAAAGCTGGCACCTCGGACAGTGCAGGGCTCCCCCTGTACTGCACTGCACTTGATTTATATACAATATAACGCGCCCCGAGTGGGACTTGAACCTGGAACCTTGTGGCTAGGGGTTACCAACCCTCCAGGATTGGCCTGGAGTCTCCGAGATTCGAGTATCAATCTCCAGGACACTGCTGTGTGCAACCCTTGTGTGTGGGGAGGGGTGGGTGTTGGAGATGGAGGGGGAGAGGGGGGTTGGGGATGGAGGGGGAGGGGGGGGGGTTGGGGATGGAGGGGGAGGGGGGGGGGGTTGGGGATGGAGGGGGAGGGGGGGTGTTGGAGATGGAGGGGGAGGGGGGGGTTGGGGGGGGGGAGGGGGGGGGTTTGGGGATGGAGGGGGAGGGGGGGGGTTTGGGGATGGAGGGGGAGGGGGGGGGTTGGGGATGGAGGGGGAGGGGGGGGGAGGGGGAGGGGGGGGGGTTGGGGATGGAGGGGGAGGGGGGGGGTTGGGGATGGAGGGGGAGGGGGGGGGTTGGGGATGGAGGGGGAGGGGGGGGGGTTGGGGATGGAGGGGGAGGGGGGGGGGTTGGGGATGGAGGGGGAGGGGGGGGGAGGGGGAGGGGGGGGGTTGGGGATGGAGGGGGAGGGGGGGGGTTGGGGATGGAGGGGGAGGGGGGGGGTTGGGGATGGAGGGGGAGGGGGGGGGTTGGGGATGGAGGGGGAGGGGGGGGGTTGGGGATGGAGGGGGAGGGGGGGGGTTGGGGATGGAGGGGGAGGGGGGGGGTTGGGGATGGAGGGGGAGGGGGGGGGTTGGGGATGGAGGGGGAGGGGGGGGTTGGGGATGGAGGGGGAGGGGGGGGTTGGGGATGGAGGAGGGGGGGGTTGGGGATGGAGGGGGAGGGGGGGGTTGGGGATGGAGGGGGAGGGGGGGGTTGGGTGGGATGGGGGGGGAGACCATCTGGACCTTTAAAAATAAATTGTTGAAGTTTTAATTTTAATTCCCTTTGAACACTTACCAGAAATAAAGAAGTTTGAGAATTGAGGGGTGTGGGTTGTTTGGCTGTCAGTCAAACATCATCCATTTGCTTTCCAGTTGGCCTAGGAAGGCAGTATGTCACAAGGGTGGATGTGTTGGCCGGACCATGGAGGCAAATCATGTATTGAAACCTCCAGACACGCGTTTTAATCACAGAGATAAAAACAAAAAACTGCAGTGCTGGAAATCCAAAACAAAAACAGAATTACCTGGAAAAACTCAGCAGGTCTGGCAGCATCGACGGAGAAGAAAAGAGTTGACGTTTCGAGTCCTCATGACCCTTCCACAGAAGTTTTTCCAGGTAATTCTGTTTTTGTTACGCGTTTTAATCACATTTGGCAGCCCTACTTGTGGCTCGGGTAAGGGTACTACCCACCGTGGGCTGCTGAGCCACAGCTGGCGCTCGAGCGGCTGTCTCATTCCCTTCTGAAATTTATGGATTTTTGCTCTGACAGTGGTTTGTGACAGTGATTCAGACTCTTATCGATTTTCCCCACGCCCCCACCCCCTCCCTTTTCTGTGTGTGTAAAAAAAAAAAAACACTTCACCTTTCAGATGAGTGGAGTCTATTACTCGAATGCCAGTTGTGGCTCTGTTTGGTAGCCACCCTTGTCCCTTGGCAGATGATTGTGGGTTTAGTCCCACTCCAGAGATTTGAGCACGCCAAGAGTTGTTTACAATTAACAAAAGAGGTTTTTTTTATTATGTAAAATCGTACTAAGTGTGCAGTGTTACAGCTGTCACCTTTTGGCTGAGATGTTAAGCAAGCCCAATTTGCCCCTATAACTGTCATCTCAGCTTGTTACTGTTTTCATGAATTTACACCACACCTTATTTTGCTTCTATTATAAACTGACCAAAATTAGACACACTACTTGTGGCCTTATTTAGGTCTTGATTTTTGAATATTCTATACCTTGATACAATTCACAGGGTCCTATTTACCTTTCTTATGATCTTTTACACTACCAGACTTAGTGACCTGTGTTCAGGCACACCAAGGCCCCTCTGCTTCATTTTCAAACTTATTCAGTTTTTACTTCCAAATTGTAATGCTTTGAACTGCATCTGCCACCTGTCTACCCACCTCACTAACCCAACTACATTCCTCTAATTTTATACAATTTCTATCCTGTTCTCCCATACCTTCCAATTTGATGTCATCAGAAATTTTTTGTATTGCTCCCTCAGTTCTTAAGCCCAAATTACAGGCACAGTGAACCAAATAGCCTCCTTCTGTGCCATAAATTTTCTGTTTCTCTTCGCAAGTGTACCCAGCAGACGCCTCACTGAACATTTCACCTTCCAGTCTGAAAATTCTTATTGACCCCATTGTGTACCTTCTGCTCTCCAACTATTTCAACATGTGTTATCTCATTCCCATAATTGCATGTGCAATACCTTTGCTATATGGGTCTTGCAATTCATATCCAGTGTTTTATTTTTAAATCTCTCCTCAGCTGCATGTTGATTAATTGACCTATAATTTCCTGACTGTTTGAAAAGGAATTACACCTTTGCCACCTGTCAATCCAATGCTACCTTTTTCCCTTCTACAGAAATTCAAAAATGTGCAGTAATGCTTATTGTCTAAGTGTGTTGTATACTAAAACAGACTTCATTTTCTAAGACCGAATCATTTTGGTTGAATGAGGGACAGTTGTTATTTCGTTTTCCTGACTTCTAAAAGTATTGCATTTTAAGAACTTGTAAGCAGTGGTTGAAAATAGTTTGTTTGGATCTTCAAGAACAAAAAAATTAAATTTGTCTCAACCTACTTAATTGGAACAATATTATTCCTAGTTTAAATTGTTTATCCTAAGTGACTGTTTCCCACTCATCAACTTGAGCGTTTGTAAATTTTTTTTTACGTAGAAGTAATACTTTTATTTTTGTTGATGGTTCTCTTCCTTGTAAAACTTGTGAATCCATAAACTGGTGTCATTCAGTGCAACCTAGTGCTGTGCCTTTCTACAGAAGGAAGCATTTTGAGCATGCCTTTTACGTGTATCTTCAAATATATAGTGTATAAAAGATGACAAATCTATTTATGATTTCTGGTTATGTTGGTGGATCACCAACTTTTGTTGGGTCATCTTTAGTCTACTTGTCCTGCCATTGATGCTCGACTTTGGGTAATTCTTGTTCCCTGTAATGCAATAATGAGACTTCATAAATCTACTTTTGTTTCTAATTCTTCCAGGAAAGAAGTGAATGAGTTACATTTGAAACAGATTCTTATCAAGAGGAACACTTGAGCATGCCATAATGCCTTCCACTGAAAATGATATGTGTAATCATGTAAAGGTTTTTATCCGTGTCCGGCCTGAAAATTTAAGAGAGCAAAATGGAAGGCACCACAAAGTTGTACATGTAGTTGATAAGCACATGTTGGTTTTTGATCCCAAAGTGGAAGAAATTAACTATTCTTATGGCTGTAAAGTTCAGCGCCGTGACTTAAACAAAAGAAAAAATAAGGATCTCCAATTTGTCTTTGACCGAGTTTTTGGTGATGACTGCTCACAGTCGGATATATTTGAAGAAACAAAATCAATACTAGAAAGTGTTTTTAATGGATATAACTGTACAGGTGAAGTATTAAATAATTCCTATTTCTTAAATTTATTTGAGATGTTTTTATAGAAATATGTGGAGCTAAGAAACAAGAGGCAGACAACACTGGTGGGAGTGGTTTTTATGCTTCCAAACAGCATTTGTAGTGTTGGGAAGAATATAAACAAGAAATTAGATGTACATGTAGCAACGTCAATACAGTAATCATGAGGATTTTTAATCTTTATATACTGGACAAACTAAATTTGCGGTAATAGTGTGGCAGATGAGCTCATGGAATGTATACAAGGTAATTTTCTAGGTCGGTATGTCGAGGAACCAACTACAGAACAAGCTATTTAGTTCTGGTATTATGAAATCAAAGGGTTAATTAATAGCCTTAATAGCAAAGGGACCTCAGAAAGAGTTATCATAATATGGGATTTTAGGCTGGGTGATTGTTATGCTTAAGGATCTTAAATCTGATAAAAGCAAACTACATGGGTATGAGAGGCAAGTTGGCAAAGGTTAGATTAAAAGACATACGCAACAGCAAAAATTTTAAATAATTAATTCATAAATTGCAAAACATGTCCTTCCTTGAGGATTTAAAAGCTCCATGGGAAAAGTAATCCTATCCTGGCTAACAAGAGAAGTTAAAGATAGGTGAAAGGAAGAGGCTTGTCATGTCGCCAAAAAAAAGTAAGCCTGAAGATTGGAAGGATTTTGGAATTCAGCAAAGGATGACCAAGAAGATAAAGTAAGAGAAAGGAACATGAGAGTAAACAAGCAAGAGGTTTGAAAACAGATGTAAAAAGGAAGAGATGAGCACCTTGCAGGCAGAGAAAGGAGAAAATGGAAAACAAGAAATGGCAGAGATATTAAACAAATATTTTGCATCTGTGTTCATGGTAGAAGATCCACAACATTCAGGAAATAGTGGAGGGTGTCTAAAAGTCCAGCAAGAATGAGGAGCTTAAAGAAATTTACTATTAATAAAGAAATATAACTGCTGAAATTAATGGGACTAAAATTGACAGGTCACAAAGACAGTGGATACGTTGGATTTGATCTTGAATCTGGGGAATTCTGGAAGAGCAGTTGAATCACATGGTACATACCATTAGCATATTGCATAGTTCCTATTTCTCATTAATTAGCTGCAAAAAAAGTCCATGATGTGCAAATTTCTTCCAATAAATATTTTGAGAGCCTTGGCTGGAGCTGAGGCTTGAGTTGCAATTGGCTGAAAATTACACTTGGGTTAAACCATTTAAATTTTTCTATTTTTTTTAATAGATTTCTTAGAGACAGTTTAATGTGGGAGGGGCAGCTGAAACCCAAAAATCACAGTTTGGGATGTCCTGCATTTTCTTTGTCTTGGAAGACCACATGTGCAGGTGTTTATATGCCTGAAGCACCTCAATGGTTGAGGTTTGATCGATTCAAGCTATTTAAAATTATTACACGACTTGTTAGGGTAGATATGAAGAGAGACTATTTACTCTGCAGATGGATTCCCTAACAAAGAAGGCAGAATGTGAAAGAGCTGGATATCATCAGTATGTATGTGAAAACTAATACTTTCAGATAATGTTGTTGCAAGGCAGCATGTAGATAGGAGGGGACAGAGGATAAATCTTTGGAGGATGCCATAGGTGACAGTGCAGGAGCAGGAAGTGAAGCCATTGCACATTGCAAGTGGTACTCTGGCAACAATTTGATACATAATAATGGAACCAGATAAGAACAGTTTCAGCTGGATAACAGTGGAGAGGCGTGGGGGGGAATGTTGTGGTGAACCTTGTCAAAAGCTGCAGACAGGTTGTGAAGGATGAGGGATGGTTTACCTTTGTCACGGTCACTTGGGATGTCAGTCATGACTGACTGATTCAGTGCTGCAGCAGGGTGGAAACCTGATTGGATGGATTCAAAGGTAGAGTTCTAGGAAAGATGGGCACAGAATTGGGAAGTGGCAACATGTTCAAGGATGAACAAGGCTGGAGTTGGGGTGGGGTCAAGATTTGATTATTTGAGGAGCAGGATAACGGTGACAGGTTTAAAGAAGAGAGGGGGAATGCTCTGAAGAGAGAGAACCTTTAACAATATCAGCTAACATGAGCACCAGGAGGGGAATTTGATGGTCAGTAGTCTAATGGGAATAGGGTTAAGGAAGCAAAACGTGGGTCTCATGGACGTAAGTCAGAGAAGAGCTGTAGGGAACTTCAGAAGAAGTTTAGCCTGGCAAATTTTTGGAAGGGAGTGATGCGGCAAAGGCAGATAATTGAATCGGTTCGATCATATTAACAAAGAAATCCATGAGCTTCTCTTACTAATGGGTAGAGGAGTCAGGAGAGCAGTTTAAAAGACTGTTCACAATACAGAATAGAATCTTGCCAAAAATGTGATTTTAAAGTATGGGGTAGGCATATTCCCACAAGTCTGAATAGTGGTGCAACAAAATTGAATGTTTGATATTATTATAGGTCAAACAGATTGGCTTGTTGAAATTTGGAAAACTGAAGTAGAGTTGATTGAAACATAGATGTTTTCCAAACAGATTGAGCTAGGATGTACAAAATTGAGATGTTACAATGCCCGCAGCGACAGAAGGTGCAAGTAGTGTCAAGCTCCCATTCTCACTAGGACAAAGGAATTTATAATTGGAAAACGTCAACATAAAAGTGTGGTGAAAATGTTGCAACAGGAATTGAGGCTCGGTGGAAGGAAATGAAAAACCTTGCATAATATTTTTCTTATTTGGATATTTTGTTTTATGTCTAGCCACAGGAAATCCACCAGAAATATCAAAAAAGACAGGAATTCCTGTTGTCTTGCCACATCCGTTAATCTCTTCTGTCTTAGTTCAAAAGTCAATAGATATATTTTTATCTTATTCCATAATACCGTAGGAGTATGGAGCAAAAAAAAAGACTAACTTTCAACTTTTCACTTGTTTCTTTTATTTCTGTTGATTCAAAACATTTTTCCAAAAGTTTATTGATGACCATTGAGGTGTGGAGGAGTTTGCATGATTGAACTCTACACAAAATTAATTACTAAATTTTAATTTATTTGAAATCTAATCAATTGTAATGAGACCTACTGTCACCTGATGAACATATAGTAACAATGGCCTCTTGCTTTACGTAGTCTTTGCATATGGTGCAACAGGATCTGGGAAAACGCACACCATGCTAGGATCACCTGGACAGCCTGGGGTGATGTATCGAACTATGAACGAATTATACAATCGAATAGAACAGGTGAAAGATGAGAAATGTTGTGATGTTGCAGTCTCGTATTTGGAGGTGAGATTTAATATTTTTTGAAAATTTTATTATCTGATGCTGAATCTCGTGCAATACTATATTAATTTATGCTTATACTTGCAACCTATGAGAAAACTTTTCACTGGTTTTGACTCTATTGTAACACTCACCATTTCCTATCATGTTATGAAAAGCTGTAGATCTTTAAAAAAATCTGCAGCCAAAATTGATGTTAATGGGTGATGCAAGCATGAAACTGAATTACTAGAAAGATGACCCTTGTGGTTGCTTGTGCTAAGTATGGAATATGTTCTGTGAGGAGATTCCCTTTGAGTTCAATGGAGCATGGGCACATTTTTCTTTAATAGCATGTGGTATTTTTCTAAAAGATGAAAAAACAGCATCTACAGTTCAAAAAAACTTATTCTTAGATCTATTATTATTAAAATGGCATCCATTTTTTTCGTTTATGGAATGTGGATGTTGCTGACTAGGTCAGCATTTATTGCCCATCCCTAATTGCCCTTGAGAAGGTGATGGTGACCTGCCGCCTTGAACAGGTGAAAGATGAGAAATGTTGTGAACTGTTGAAGTCCCTGTGGTGTAGGTGCACCCATAGTGAGAGGGAGGGGGTTTCAGGATATTGCTGCAGCGACAGCGAAAGAACAATGATATATTCCCAAGCCAGGATGGCGAGTGACTTGGAGGGGAACTTAAGGTGGTGGTGTTCCCATCTATCTGCTGTCCTTGTCCTTCTACATGGTGGCAGTCGTGGGTTTGGAAGCTGCTGCCTAATGAGGCTTGGTGAGTTTCTGCAGTGCATCTCGTAGATGGTACACAATGCTGCTACTGTGCATCGGTGGTAGAGAGAGTGAATGTTTGTGGAAGGGATACCAATCAAGTGGGCTGCTTTGTACTGGGTGGTGTCCAACTTCTTTAGTGTTTTTGCTCTTGATGATCAGGGAAGTCACTGTTTTAAAAGTAAGATTATTGTATAATGTAATAAACAATATGGCATTTAATTTCATTATTATTGTGACATGACACAAACACTCATCCCCTGTCTGACATGATTCTTAATCCATGTGGAAGTCTTACTTCCTTGAATCCTGGGAATTGCCATAGGGCTGCTGTTATCAGTGTTCTGATCATTTAAGTTCCTTGTTTGCGGATCATGGCACTGTGATAGATTATAACAATGTCGCTGGTCCCCTGGTTGGATTTACAGGACGACAGCAACAATGATTCATAACCCTTGCCCAATGATTTGTCCTTCAGCAATGTTAAATCCACTGGAGTTCTTCACTCCCCAACTAACCAGAGTCTTCTAATCTTTTCTCATCAAAACAGCCTCCTCCCAATGGTGGCAACAGGAGTAACCAGAATAACTGCTGCAGCCCCTTCAATCAAAGAATCACTCTCCCATCCTTGCAGCTTCTCCAATCATTGGCCCTGTCTCTGGAGGAGCAGCATGTGTAGGGGAGAGGAAATCTGATTGGAGGAGCTGGAGCAGTTAGCATGGGAGAGACTAAATCCATAATTGGAAAAGAGCTCCTGGCAGATTCTGTGTTCCTTTTTACAGGTGGTGACTTTTCTCATGATTTTTTTCTTTTTTAGGTGTTGGGGGTGGGGTGCCTTCAAGGATGAATTTGTCCACCACCCCTGTGTATTTTGAACCCTGTACCTGAACCTTCCCCTCAGCCTACCATCTAGTTTGTGGCTCCTGTCACTTCGTCACCCAGCCTCTCGTTGCTGGCTCTCTGGCTTCTGACTTACCTTCTGCACGTCACAGCTGCTCTTCCTGCCTCTTGCCACTCCTCACCAGAGACCTCGCTCACAGCAAGAGTTCAGAAGAGGAAGGGAGCGAGAGGTTAAGTGAGAAGGCTCTGCAGAACTGGGAGGCTGAGTGGCAGATGCCTCAAATTGGAGGGTTGACGTGAGAAGAGGCTTCTGTGACCAGAGGATCAGGGAGTGAGACTTCTCCCAATAAATCCTGTCTTGAGTGCTCACTATCCTGACAGCTGCTGCAATGCATTCACCCTTCACGGGTCTCCACAGGATACTAGAAGCTCAGAAACGAAGACCACTTTCTGTGCATTTGGCTAAAGACAGAAGGGCAATGGGTGTACAAGCAGACTAACAAGAAACATCATGGTGCCGATTTAGTCTGTGTCTTTTCGACTCCACTTTAACTAAAACTACTTTCCTTGAGCACCGTGGACCCACTGCAATGAAGAGTCACAGATGAACATAAGTGTCCTCTAGGCCACTAACCAGCAATAAAAGACAGCCAGAAAAACCTTCTCATAACATCTTTATCCAACATGTCCAGTTGTACAGACAGAAATGAACTATTAACCTTTATACATTCCCTTGGTGCCTATCAGGCAAGTGCCATTGCCTGTCCAAGTAGCATTAGCATGACTGCTGATCCATCCATACATGGCCTTACAGGATGTCTTTGTGTAGCTCTGGATCTTGGGGGCCTATTTCAGTCTGCACTATTTCAGCTGGGGCACCAGCAGTTTGGCCTGACTGGCTGAGAGGCATCATCAAGGGTACTAGTGAAGTGGCAGTAGAGGGACCATGAATGCTGTCACCCTAAGAGAAGACAGTAGGTTCATGCACGACAGTGCCACTTCTATCAACCCTAGCGATCTGTTGGAGGAAAGATTACTGGAATGTTGCAAGGGCCTGTATGGCAATAATCATGGAAAATTGCATCCATCTGAGCTTCCACTGCAGCACTTAGATGTTGGGTGTCTTTTGCCTGTTCTGCTGTGGAAGCTGAAATGGTGACCATCAAATACTCCATCATGGTTGAGCCTGTTAGTGCTGCCACCACAATGGAAAGGATGGGCCCCAAGCTCTTATGATGTCCTGTGCCAATATGGAACTGGACTCTTCTATGTTCCTTAACCATGACAGGAGGCTGGCTGGAGCCCCTACCAATGCACTAACCCTTTGTGTGCATCATCATCAATATTCCCCTGTATGCCACTCCATTGAAGTCAACATCTGAGTTCCCTATAGTAGAACACCCTCCCATGACCTCACCATTTGGGATGCTGACATATGAACTGTTGTCTGCCTATCTTGGCTGCAGCCCACTCGCGCCAAGTGATAAGCCACGTTTAGTCCCCGGTTCTATCCCAGCTCCTAAACTAGGTGCAGTGCCAGAATATGAACTGGTGGCTGAGTGTCAAGTCAGCTGTAAATGACGATGTTTCCTTATTGTTGGTATGTGTTGTCTCTTTTCTGATGCCTGTCCTGTGACTGACCAGGCAGCAATTCTTGGATATCTGAAAGTGCAAAATCACAAGGGGAGGGTTCAATTGAGGAGGGAAACAGAGCTTCCTGGTCACACCATCTGCACCTTGCACATCATGCAAGATAGCAGGAGAGGGAATTGAGAAGGTGCTTAAAGCATTAACTATCATTCCCCCTCAATGTTCTCAGCGACAACAGATGATACAATCTCAGTCACTGCTAGCTCCATGATGTGGAGCTCCATGGCCTCCAATAGGCTCGATGGATGAAGGTGTACCTGTCCCCTCCTGTAAGGATCTCTCGTGTTCTGCAAGAGAAGGGAAAGTATGTCAGTGATGGTATTGCAGTGTGTTTAGTAGATGTCTTTCATAATTAAATAGCTAGAGGTTTGTGGAGCCTGCGAGAGGTGGGTTTGAGGCTGACATAATTGGAGCACATATGAGAGTGAGGTGAAGTAAGTGAATATTATTTGAGTCTTGTGTGCTAGGGACTGCTGCTGGGTGAGTAATAAGTAGTATGGGAGGTCGGTGGTTTGCATGTCAGATGTCACGTGAAGATATACTCATTGGCATTGAACACCCCTGTGAGGTCTTTAAACTTCCCGCACTGCTGCCAGTTCCTCTCTGTCTGGCTTCAGGCATTGACCTCGCATGCCATCTGCTCTTAATTCCCTTTGGAAGGCATGCCTCAAATGTCTCCTGGCCCCCAATGGGGGAAAAAGGCCTCTCTCCATCTTCTACCTTCATGATTAACACCTCTAGTGCTGTATCTATAAAACTGGAAATACTCTTTTTGACATTCCCCTTGTTTAGAATTGCAGCAAAGTATTTAGCAGCAGTCTGCTGTAATTCAGTGCAACCTCTCCTTAAGAGCTACAGAGCCCCCCAGCTCTTAAAGACAACCTGGAACACATGCTAGCCCCAATTGTTGATAGGCCCCCTTGGGTAAATGAGCAGGCAGCATGATGTTTGCGTGCTGCCTGACTTGATGTAAACGTTCATGGGCAGGTCGGGAATTAGAACCTCCTCCCAAAAACAGGAGCAGATGAATTTTTAGCCCACCTCCCATGAATGAATTTTTAAAAAGTTAAGTAAGCAGCTCAGTTTAATTGGTGAAGCAACTGCAGGATTGACTCAATCAGTTTAATTGCCCTTCAGAGTATAATTCAGGACAGATGATGAATTGGCTGGCTTTAGGTTTTATGTGTGATTGCCAAGTCTTATTTTCCCATAATAGGATGAAATGGTTGCTTTGAGATTATGGTTGGAGCAGGAAGTTGTTTTGTCCATTCCAAAAAAAAAGTTGACTTTTCTGTTGGAAGAAATTTGCAAATGAGCCAAAAAGCTGCAAGAAATTGGCCTATAATAAAGTTCCACTACATCAGTGTGATGCGGTTTGCTGGTCAAGAAACGTCTTGTACACATTTTGTTAGTAAGAAATAATCAGTGCAATGTTTTAGTGTTATCTGAGCATGCAAATTTTTTTTGGATCTAAGAAGCACAGTGGGCTCAAGTCAGTTAGCTCCTCCTCCCACCCCAGGTAAAATACAGGGATTGGTTCTGTTTGTGTGCAGACACTGAAGTGTCCTATGAAGTTCATCAATGGCTGAGTAAATATACCCAGTGAGCAATGGCTTATAGCTAAGAGAGCCAGGTTCAATACTTGGTCTGTACTGAGTTAGCTGGTTCTGGCTTGGGTTTTTTGAGGACGTAACAGAAGGTTGATAAGGGAAAACCTGTTGATGCAGTGTATATCAATTTTCAAAAGGCATTTGATACAGTGCCACACAACAGACTTTGAGTAAAACTTTGGGCCTTTGAATAAAAGGGAAAGTAGGCACTTGGATAAGAAATTGGCTGAGTGACAGGAAACAGAGTGGTGATAAATGGTTGTTTTTCAGATTGGAGGAAAGTTTTCAGTGGAGTTTCCCAGAGGTCAGTGTTGCAACCCTTCCTCTTCCTGATTATATATTAATGACCCAGACTGTGGTGTGCAGGGCATGATTTCAAAATTTGCAAATGATACAAAGATTGGAAATGTTACCAACTGTGGTGAGGATGGTTTTGAACTTCAAAAGGACATAGACATGTTGGTGGACTGGGCAGACTGGCAGATGAAGATCAATGCAGAGAAGTGTGAGGTGATCTGTTTTGGCAGGAAGAATGGTGAGACAATATAAAATAAAGGGAGAGACTCTAAAAGAGGTGCAGGAACAGGGCAACCTCAGTGTATAAGTCATGAAGATGGCAGGGCATGTTGAGAGCGCAGTTAATAAAGCATATAGTAGCTTAGGCTTTATTAATAGGGGCATTGAGTACGAGAGTAAGGAGGTCATGTGAAACTTGCATAAGACGCTAGTTAGGCCTCATTTGGAGTACTGGGTGCCATACTTGAAGGATGTGAAGGCATTGGAGAGGGTACAGAGGAGATTCACAAGAATGATTCCAGGGATAAAGAACTGTATGAGAATAGATTGGAGAGATTGAGACTCATTTCCTTAGGGAAAAGAATGCTGGAAGGAGACTTGATAGAGGTGTTCAAGATCCTGAGGGGTATGGACAGGGTAACTAGTGAGAAACTGTTCCCACTCAAAAGAACATAAGAGCTAAAGGGCACAGATTCAAAATAATTGGTAGAAGGAGTAAATGTAATGTGTGGGGAAAAAAATTTTCACCGAGGGTGGTTGGAACCTGGAACAAACTTTCTGAAACGGTGGTGGAGTCAGGTTCGGTCAAGGTATTTAGAAGGGAATTGAATTGCTGCCTGAAAAGAAATAATGTGCAAGGTTATGGTGATAAGACAAGGAAGTGGGACCTAGATGGAATGTTGTTTCAGAGAGCCACTGAAGACTTGATGGACCGAATGGCCGCCTCCTACTTTAGTGTAGCTAGCTGCTGCTATGCTCCATCTGACTAAGGACAAGCTACCTGCTGGAGTGCAGCTTATTTATTGAATGGATGGTAAACTAATCTTGGTACTCAAATTAAAAACCAAGCCCATCTTGACCTCATTTATTGAGCTCGAACAATACATTGATGATGCATCCTTGGTAAGTTCTGTGTCAGAAACAGATCTCCAGAGAATCAATTGATGTAATCACTGAGGCAAAAAAGAAGATGGAACTGGCACTCAACATTCAGAAGACCAAAGTCCTCCATCAGCAACCTCCAACTGCACATTGATTTAAGATTCATGATAAGTGCCTGGAAAATGTGGACCACTTCCGGTACCTTGGAAGTGATCTTTCACAGAAGGCTAACATTGAAATCCAGCATTGCTTGAAATCTGCTGGTGCAGCCTTTGGTCACCTGAGGAAGAGTGTTTGGAGATTGTAAAATCAAAACTGAAACCAAGCTCATGGTCTACTTTGTGGTTGTAATCCCTACCTTACTGTATGGGACTGGAACATAGACAACTACAGGAGGCACCTCAAGTCATTGGAGTCACACCATCAACACTGCCTCTTAAAAAATAAAGTGGGAGGACAAATGCCCCACCAACATCAGTGTCCCCTCATAAGTCAGCATCACAAACATTGAGGCTATGATTATCCACCATCAGGTTCATTGTTCAATTGGTCAGATTGTTGTTGTGGGATATTAGGCTCCCAAAGCATGTCATCTTCTCCCAGTTCAGTCAGGGCAGTTACACCAGAACACAGAGGAAGGGCTTCAGAAGTGTGCTGAAAAACCAACATGGGATCAAACCAGAGTCTGTGGGAAGGATCCCAGCATCTTGAGACCCAACGACGACATTGGAGAGGGAAAACAAGAGTGGCGAAAAGAACATGCTGTAACCAGAGTTAATAACACATGACCAGACATCCCAAATGACGACAAATGTCCTATGTGGCATAAAGTCTGCAGATTCTAAATTGGCTTCAATTTCAGACTCATGCAAGTGAGGAATGATTGTCTTCTGAGGTGTAACCAATAATAATTTACTTTGCCTCATTCGGCAAATTTACATTACGAGTTTACATTTCTGATCATTCTCACTCCTGATCATTGTGCCTTAACTTTTGCAGATGCATGCAAACAAACTTCGAATGAAGACTGGATTGAACTCTCCACTTAGCAATGGAAGTGGGGAGTAGAGGAAGTTGGCATGGGAGGGTTGGGGAATGCTGGGCACATCCTCTTTACGTAGCACAGAAATGTAAAATGGAGCTTCTATCTTAATTCTAAAACTTGATTTTTTTTTTTTGAGGTATACAATGAGGAGGTCCGAGACCTATTGACGAATTCCAGATCACTGGCAGTGCGAGAGGACGCTCAAAGTGGAGTTATTGTCCAGGGGTTAACACTACACAAGGTACTATTTTTAAAGAAAACTATCATTTAATTAAGCCATATTGAAAATTTCTTTTCCCCTGACCTAGTTTTGGAATGAACGTTCTAAATTTGGTCTAGAAGACCTCCTTTGTCAAGTGGAGCATTGAATCTGATAAAGCAACCGAGATAGAATTATAGAAGGAGGCCATTCAGCCTGCTGGCTTTCTGCAAGAGCAACATAGCAAGTCCCACTCCTTGGCCCTGCAAATTGTCCTTCTTCAATTGTTTATCCAATTCCCCTTTGAAAGTCATGATTGAAACTGCTTCCACCATCCCCTCAGACAATGCATTTCAGATGTTAACCATTTGCTTATTAACATTTTCCTAATCTCACCATTTTATTCTTTTGCCATTCACCTTAAATTGGTGCTCTGAGATCCATTTCTCTGTCTAGATCTCCGGGGATTTTGAACACCTGTCAAATCTTCTCTGTTTCTTTTTACAGACAAAAAAAAACTGATTCATGCAAATATAAGACATTGATTATGATGATCCACTAATTAATTAGATTCCAGAACAATGCCTGTAATAGGAATGTAGGATTTAGGATCAGGAGTAGGCCATTCAGCCCTTCGTGCCTGCTCTAGCATTTCATAAGATTATGGCCAATTTGGTTATGGGGGGCAGACCACAACCCTTGACTCCCTTGTTGATCAAAAATCTATCTAATTCAGCCTTGAATAAATTTGATGATCCAGTCTCCATTGCTTTTTGGGGAAGAGTTCCACGGACGCTTAATAACCCATTGAGATAAAAAGGCTTCTCATCTCCATCTTAACAGGGGAGACCTCTTATTTTTAAACTGTGTCCCCTAGTTCTGGTGTCGCCCACAAGAGGAAACCTCCAAATACCTACCCTGTTATGCCCCCTCAGGATCTTATGTTTCAATACATTTCGTTCTTCTAACCTCCAATAGGTATAGGCCCAATCTGTTCAACTTTTCTTCACAAGTGAGCCCTTCATCCCAGGAATGAGTCTTAGATGAACCTTTCCTGAATTGCTTCTAATGCAATTATATCTTTTTTTTCAAATAAGGGGACCAAAACTCTACACAGTATTCCAGATGTACTCCCACCAATTCCCTGCACAGCTGTAGTAAAACATCCTTACTTTTATAAAAACAACACCTGCCTCTTTATTTCCCCTTTCCTCACTGTCCAAGGGCCAAAACACTTTTCAAGTGAAGCAGCATTTCACTTGCACTTCCTTCAATTTAGTCTACTGCATTCGTTGCTCCCAATGCGGTTTCCTCTACATTGGAGAGACCAAATGCAGACTGGGTGACTGCCTTGCAGAACACCTTCGGTCTGTCCGCAAGCATTACCCAGACCTCCCTGTCGCTTGCCATTTCAACACTCCACCCTGCTCTCATGCCCACATGTCCGTTCTTGGCCTGCTGCATTGTTCCAGTGAAGCTCAACACAAACTGGAGGAACAGCACCTCATCTTCCGACTAGGCACTTTACAACCTTCCGGACTGAATATTGAGTTCAACAATTTTACATCATGAACTCTCTCCTCCATCCCCACCCCCTTTCCGATTTCCCCACCCCACCCCCCTTTTTTTTCCAATAATTTATATAGATTTTTCCCCACCTATTTCCATTATTTTTAAATGTATTTCCATCCATTGTTTTATCTCTACCTTTTAGCCTTTTTCGATTCCTTCACCTCACCCCACCCCTACTAGGGCTATCTGTACCTTGCTTGTCCTGCTTTCTACCCTTAATTAGCACATTCCTTTAGATAATGTCACCACCTTCAACATCTCTTCCTCCTTTTGTCTGTGACATCTTTTGGTTATCTCCACCTATCACTGGCCCTCAATCCAGCTCTACTTGTCCCGCCCTCCCCTTAAACCAGCTTATATTTCACCTCTCTTCTATTTTTACTTAGTTCTGTTGAAGGGTCATTTAGACTCAATGTTAACTGTGTCCCTCTCCGCAGATGCTGCCAGACCTGCTGAGTTTTTCCAGGTATTTTTGATTTTGTCCCTACTTTTATATTCCATTCCCCTTGCAATAAATGCCAACACTCCATTTACCTTCCTAACCACTTGCTGTACCTGCATACTAACATTTTATGACTCATGTACCAGGGCACCCAGATCCCCCTCTACCACTGAGTTTTGCAAAATTTCTCCATTTAAGTTGTATACTGCTTTTCTATCCTTCCTGCCAAAGTGAACAAGTTCACATTGACTCATATTATACTCCATCTACCAAATTTTTGCCCACTCACTTATCCTGTCTATCTCCCTTTACCTCCTCTTGGCAACTTGCTTTCCTGCCTATCTTGATGCCATCGGCAAATTTTAGCTATCGCATATTTTTGTCCCCTCACCCAAGTCATTGTAAATTGTAAATGGGTCAGTGCTGGGGCCTCAACTAGAAAAGTTATGGTGCAGAAAGAGACCATTCACCCCATTGTATCTGTGCCAGCCAAAAAAGAGAAAGTAGCCACTCATTTTAATCCCACTTTCCAGCACCTGGACCATAGCCTTGCAGGTTACAGCACTTCAGATGCAGATCCAGGTACCGTCTAGATGAAATGCTGTAACCTGCTGGACCAGGTGCTGGAAAGTGGGATTAAAATGAGCAGCTAGTTTCTCTTTTTAAATGAATTGAACATTTCAGCCTCCTTCACCAATTTAGGAGGTGAATTCCAGATGCTCAAACACCCTCTGAGTGAAAAATATTTTTCTCATGACCCCTCTAATCCTTCCACCAATCACTTTAAATCTATGCCCCCTAGTAATTGACCCCTCAGCTATGGGAACCCAGTCTTTCCTGTCTACCCTATCTAGGCCCCTCGTAATTTGTACACCTCAATTAGGTCACCCCTCACCTGCCTCTGTTCTAAGGAAAACAACCCTAGCATATCCAACCTTTCCTCATAGCTGCCAATTTCAAGTCTTGGCAAGGTTCTTGTATATCTCCTCTACACTCCAGAGCAATTATGTCCTTGTAATGTGATGACCAGAACTGTGTACACAATTCCAGCTGCGGCTTAACCTGCATTTTATACAGTTACATCATTACATCCCTGCTTTTGTATTCTGTACCTCATCGAATAAAGGAAAGCATTCCATATGCTTTCTTTATCATTTTATCCACCTGTCCTGCCACATCTGGGAATCTGTGGACATGATCACCATTAAATGCCCTGCCCAATTAATGGAAAGTAAGTCTGATGGGATGGTTTTGCAGTGCCAATTTTATTGCCCTGTAAACAAAATTGAGATCAATTCTGGAGAGACAAAAAAGATAAAGTAAAACTAGCTGAGAAAGGGGTAATTTTTCATTTTTTTTGTGAGTTAGAGCATGGGAGATCAATTAATTAAACTAATAGGTATATGCCAAGAATGTAATCTTATAAGCATAAGAACATTGGCTATATGCATGAACTCCTCAAGAGAACCGGCTGTAAACTTTGGAGATATAAATATTGGGTCGACAGGTGGCATTTTTAGCACTAGTACTCTGTCAACCACTCCCTAACTCGTATTGGTTAAAATCAAAACTGGGCAGGTTGGAGCCAAATTTCCTTTTTTTTTTTGGTGAACTTCTACCTCATTATAGCTGAGCACCAAGGGAAGCATGAGGCTGAGGGGGATTTTGAATCCTTGTTTTTTGTTTGGAGAATGGGAGCCAATACAGACTGGGTGATGAGTGGATTTTGAAAGCAGCGTAGTTAATCACTAAAACATTTTCTGACCATTATCACATTGCTATTTTGTGGGGCCTTGCTGTGCGTAACTTGGTTACAGTGTTTCCCACATTACAACGGTGACCACACTTTAAATATCCTTCATTGGCTATAAAGCATTTTTGGGTATCTTGAGCTTGTGAAAAGCACTCTTTCAGTATAGGTCTTTCTTAAGTGTCAAATTCTATTGGTTTGTTCAATATTGCACTGTTGCAATGCGAATTTTCTTGATCATATGAAAAATGTTTGTGCACAGCTGCTACTTCTACTAGACTCTTTTTATGGCATTCTAGTAAGTCATCTTATTATCTCTGCTTTTTGTTGCTCTTTTTTTCTTCATTCATGGAATGTGGGCTTTGTTGGCTGGGCCAGCATTTGTTGCCCATCCCTAGTTGGCCTTGAGAAGGTGGTGATGAGCTGCCTTCATGAACCACTGCAGTCCATGTGGTGTAGGTACACCCATGGTGCTGTTAGGAAAGGAGTTTCAGGATTTTGACCCAGCAACAGTGAAGGAACAGTGACATATTTCCAAGTCAGAATGAGTGACTTGGAGAGAAACTCCCAGGTCGTGGTGTTCCCACCTGTCTGCTGTCTTTGTTCTTCTAGATGGTAGTGGTCGTGGGTTTGGAAGGTGCTGTCAAAGGAGCCTTGGTGAATTCCTGCAGTTCATCTTGTAGATGGTACACACTGCTGCTACTGTGCGCTGGTGGTGGAGGGAGGGAGTGAATGTGGTGCCAATCAAGTGGGCTGCTTTGTCCTGGATGGTGTCAAGCTTATTGAGTATTGTGGGAGCTGCACTCATCCAGGCAAGTGGGAAGTATTCCATCACACTCCTGACTTGTGCCTTGTAGATGGTAGACAGACGTTGGGGAATCGGGAGGGGAGTTACTTGTCGCAAGATTCCTCGCCTCTGACCTGCTCTTGTAGCCACAGTATTTATATGGCTGGTCCAGTTCAGTTTCTGATCAATGGTAAGCCCCCAGGATGTTGTTAGTGGGGGATTCAGTGATGGTAATGCCATTGAACATCAAGGGGTGATGGTTGGATTCTCTGTTGGAGATGGTCATTGCCTGATACTTAAGTGGCAAGTAACATTTGTGCCACATGTCAGCCCAAGCCTGGATATTGTTCAGGTCTTGTTGGACATGAACTGCTTCAGTATCTGAGGAGTTGTGAATGGTGCTGAACATTGTGCAATCATCAGCGAACATCTTCACTTCTGACCTTATGATGGAAGGAAGGTTATTGATGAAGCAGCTGAAGATGATTGGGCCGAGGACACTACCCTGAGGAACTCCTGCAGGGATATCCTGGAGTTGAGATGACTGACCTTCAACAACCACAACTATCTTCCTTTTGTGTTAGGTATGATTCCAACCAGCGAAAGAGTTTTCTCCCTGATTCTCATTGACTTCCAGTTTTGCTAGGGCTCGTTGATGTCACACTGAGTCAATTGCTGCCTTGATGTCAAGGGCAGTCACACTCACCTCACCTCGAGAGTTCAGCTCTTTTGTCCATATTTCAACCAAGGCTGTAATGAGGTCAGGAGCTGAATAGCTCTATTTTGATTACTTTTTTTATTAAAAAATCTTAGACTCCTTGACCCACACTGTACCCAGTGCAAGTACATTTTAATGCCAAGATACCTGGATGTATTTATGCACTACTCTGCTGACTCCATGCAATCAATGTGCAACAATTTTATACGATATATACACAAGCACATTTTAGAAGTCGAGAGAGCAAATTTTAAAAAGTCTGAAGTCTTCATAGAGCTTTGACTTAAGAATCAAGGTTATTGAAAACTATTCATGAAGCTGCAACTTGTATACAAGTTTTGCGTTTAACTATTTACGTAAGGAACATTGAAGTTTCACTGGTGGCTCAAACTATTTTGGTTTTAGTTGGATTTGCCTCAGAATTTCTTTAAAAAGTCTACATTTGTAAGTATGATTTTTAAATTTAATACATATTCATGAATAAGCAGCAAAGGTTTGTTGTCAATCCAATATTTATATCTCCAGTTTACAACAGATTATCTTGGTGACTTAATAAATATAGACGTTTGAGTAGCTGAACCAGCTTGACCAGGCAGGCCCCAAATCTGACCGCAAGTAGAGTTGGCTGGGTGATGTAGTGGTGAGGCATTTGACTTGTCCTTCATGTCCTGGCCTAAGGCTGGTAAAATCAATCCAGGGTTTTGCTTTTGCTCACTATCCAGTGATCCTGGCTGGAAGTGTACACACCTGGACATCAGTTTAGAATAGGATCTGGTTTAACAAGTTGACCGGTGTCAATCACGGGACACTTGAGCAAAGTAACAGAGAACGGTGGACATAGCCTAGCATGGAATGGATGCCTTCACGTGAAAACAAAATTGGTGACATGGGGGGCAAGTTTGCAGCTATGAATTGAAAAGAAAACAATTATTTTCGTTATATGAATATGTGCTGGTTTATTTGTGTTTGAAAATAGAACAAATTGGTGTTTTAATTTGACATTAGGTACTGAAACTAATGGTCACTGTATCACATCATTCTTTTTAACTAATGTTTCAGACTTAAGTCATTTATGACAAAGGCACTCATTTGTTAAATTACAATTGAGTGTTGTATTCAGAACAAAACAGTAAAGCACATAAAAATAAGAACATATTGTTAAAAAGAGAGACATGTTGTCAAAGCTTTTCACCTTGCACTCATCAGGACAAACCCAAGAATGCCAAATTTCAAATGATCACAACAATTTATAGGTGCAGATTGTTTGGCAAGTCTACTCTAGCCAAGTGGCTGAGGCATTACCATGGAGAACACAATGGGAAATTAGAGAGATTACAGAAGTTGAGTTATAGTGGGATCAGGGTGACCGGATACACGAATCACAAAGCTATTATGCAGGTGATTAAGAAGGCAAATGGAATGTTGTCGTTCATTGCAAGGGGAATGGAATATAAAAGTAGGAATATTTTGTTAGAGTTGTATAGGGTTTTGGTGAAACCACATCTGGAGATTTGTGTGTGGCTTTGTCCTCCTTTTTAAGAAAGGATATAAATGTGTTAGAAGCAGCCCCAAAAAGGTTCACTTGAATGATATTGGGGTAGAGGGAGGGCGAGGCAAGGGCACACAGGTTGCGCTTGATTCCTTTGGAGTTTAGAAGAATGAGAGGGACTTTTATTGAAACATGCAAGACCCTGAGGAGGCTTGACAGGATGCATGCTGAAAGGAGGTCAAAACTAACTTCTCAATCCAAGGTGTGAGGGGTATGGGGGAATGGTTAAAAACTTAAATCTAAAACCTGCTGTCCTGCTCCCTCCCTGATTAACAGCAAATATCAGGTCCAGATCTTTCATGTTAATGGGAAGAGAGAAAATATTATTTGGACTGAAATATTAACATTGTCCACAGGGACAATTATTTCATAATACAAGAAGATAAGTTGCATAAATGTTTGGGGAGCATTCTGTTTATGATTTGACTAACATGTATAAAACTATTGATGGAAATTGAATGCCTTTCTGTTGTAACAATACTTTGTAGCCTACATCTTCAAAACAGCTCCTTCAGATGTTGGATTATGGGAATAAAAATAGAACACAACATCCGACTGATGTCAACGCCAATTCTTCACGTTCTCACGCTGTCTTTCAGGTAATTCTATGAATAGAAACTCAATTCGTTATTGCTTATTTGTAAATGGGTTTTTCCTGGTGTGAAGTTGTCGAGGGCTCTTTACCTTTTAATATGGATGTTTTCATCACTAATTCGACTTTTTAAACTTGCCAGCATAAATGAAACTTTGTATTTGTTATGCAAATCATAAATCATAATACAAGAGAGACAGAGGCTATTCTAAACCTAAGGTTTCAAAATGGTGCCCACACTTGAGGTGCCATCTTGGTAAAGGGTTTGCCTACACTCAGCTGCCAACAATATGCAGAGCAGAGAGACGTTGATGAGAATCTGTACGCAGTGCTGATTTTAAAACCCACTACTAATGTTTTGCTATTTTGGCTGATGCCCTAACTTGACTTTGCACAAATGAACACTGTTATACTGGAAGACAGACTCCCAACCCCTACCCCTGCCAGTGCTATTTAAAGAGATCATAGAGAAGTTGCAGATTGGATACTGGATCATTTATTTTTGGCTGCTGTATATATAAAAATAAATGTTTTTTTTTTGAAGATTTACTATACTGGGCTAAAGTTTAAGCATGGGAAGTAGTGCAGCTAATCTTGTTACCTTTGGTCACCCAGGCATGTGTGACCCATTAGTGCTTCCTCTGGGAATGGAGTATTGCTGAGGGAAATGTGTTGCGCAGAAAAGGAAGGAACAACAAGCACTTAGCAGGAGGCCATATTCACAGAGCAAGTCTCTTATTTCAGTGCTGACCTGTGCACAAGATACCTTTGGCTCACTAACTGTAGTGAAATCTTGTCAGTTCTGCAGTCACAACTGCAGCCTTAAAGCAAGACAAAACAGTATTATTTGAGCCTGTCAAGGTGACTAGCTCTTATTTTTTATGTCTCTGGCTGCTTTCAGGCTACAGCTAGGGAATATAAGCAGCATCTTGAAGCTTGCAGTGTTCTACTGTATAAGGGAGGTTACTGAGGTTCTATATAGAATGAAAACACTTTCAACTCAATCTCTCTTGCCAGAGATGAACAGGAGGAGGAAGCATAGTATTTTGCACAGATTGCAGGCAGCCTGATGCTTTAAGATGCATGCACATTGCTTCGTATTCTCCTGAGCTCTGCAATATTTATCACAAGAAAAGGATTCCACTGCCTTAATGTACAGCTGGTGTCTTGCTACAGGCAGGCATCATGCAGGTGAATGCTTGTTCACCTGCCAACTGATGGGACTGCAACAGAATGAAAGAATTCTGTTTTACCTGTATTGGAACCAAAAAGGCAAGTCACGGGCTGACTACTGGGTGGGGAGGGTCATCTCCTCATGGACTCTGGTCAGGACCCATGTGCACATGCATAACAGGCCTGTATTAAGAGCCATGCTGCCACAAGAAATGTAATAGAACACACTTACAGACCCGGTTTGTTTATTGAGGCAAATTTAAAGACCGCACAGCACTATACAAAAAAAAAATGCTTGGGAACTCCCCTGCTATGTTTCTGGACCTGGACTGTTTTGGAAGAAATATTTATGGCCCTGGCCAGGCTCTGAGCTTGTGACTGAGTGTAAGATTGATTTAACTGTTTCTTCACCTTCACTGTATGCCTTATCCTACTGAATAGGAAGAGTTCTTAAGTATCTGAAATGGGTTGGGGGGGGTGGGCGGCTGCGGGGGAGGAAGAGTTGGGTTGTGATAAGTGCGGGGGGAAAGAGAAAGCTAGAAGTGCATGCATATACCATCTGCAGTTTGTGTGTCAGAAGTGATTGTAGGAAGAGAGAAGGAACACTAGGTATGCAAAGATCCTCATCAATGGCACCCATAACCTCACTGATCCTGTTGGCCAGCACTGTAAAGAATCTTGTCCCTTTTTTATCCCCAGCTGGCTCCAATTATGTGTCACCTGCAAGGAGTGATGTGGGTCAGCGAGTGCTCTGAATGTGTTTGGGTGATGTGATTGTCATAATGTGCACTGTCAGTTTATGGATGTGAGGCATACACTAGTGTATAAAACTATGGTAAAGCATATTGAATGGGAAGGTTGAGAATTGATAGAGATGAGACTAGTGCAATTTTTAGGATATGCTATTTGAAAATTGAACTCTCACCCGGCCATTTAAATTTCCTGTAGTGCACCCATGTTCGTGGAGTTATACTCCTGACTTTGACCTCCCCTACTAATTCTTTGCACTGTTTCCTGAGTATATGTCTCAAGGGTTCTTGGAAATAGATGAAGACTCTCCTCTCCATGTCTTGCACCAGCACCTCCAGTCCATTACCTCAGAACCTTAGTGTGCACACACTCATATATTCACATGTTCCTCAATATATTACAGCACAATCAGTTCACAAAGGACTCCTACTGTTTCTTGCTGGGATCCTGGAAATCAGCAGGCAACACCAGTTTAGCATGTTGCTTCCAGTAACATGAATGGTTGTGATTTAATTGTGGACTGTGATCCTCACATCCATACTTAATTTAACCCCACCCTATTAAATTGTTTGTCTCTCCTTTCATTAATCTGACTGTCCTAGATAGACACAGCCTCCATGATTAGACTACAATATCCTTTGTGATTAAGCCAAAAGCTGCACGATCCCTACCCAGTTCAAGCTCTTTACCTTCTCTCTCAGCTTGATTATCTATTCTACTTACTACTGCTGAGGTGGCTCAAACATTTTATTCATTTATGTAGCACCTTTTAATGTTGGTAGTCGAACAAATAAAAAACCTTATTTTTAATATCCTCGGTTCTTCTCATAACTGAGAGAGATTGCCCACTGTTCCTTTGTGGGCTTTTGTCTCAGACCCTGGAATACATTTCACTTATAAAATCCAATTGCTTTACATGCATCAAATTACCTTGAAATGCATTTCTGACCCTGCAAAAGGGACTACACTTCAAAAGCACTTAATTGACTATAAAGCACTTTGGGACGTCCTGAGGTCACGAAAGGCATTTATTAAATGCAAGTGTTCTTTGTAGACAAATTTAGAGTTACTACTTGCACTCTTGCTCAAAGCATCCTGGTACTTCAGGAAAAAGCAAATTGTAAAAAAGAAATGTATCCCTACAATTTGTCACATGATTAGCACACAGCTCTTCCAATCTGTTGCTTTTTTCAAAGAAAACTATAAATAGCGTTCATTTTATCTAAAATAAATGGTATATATTTAGATCATTTTCTTAAAAGTTTCTGGCATTTAAGATGCACAGAGCTAACCTGGGGTTGAAGGAAATTAAGTCTGAGCATGAGTATGCTCATTTGCATTTGAACTTGGTATTTCAAAGTCCAAGCTTTTTTTTAGCATAAGTTCCATCATGAATATATAGTCGTCCTTATGTATCAGTCCAAAGCACGTTTTCAAAGAACGTGTGCAATACTTGTATGTTTAATATTCCAGTTATTAGTATTATTCTCAAAGCCTTTAGTTTTGCACAGCAGATCTTTAATGCTATTCATTCGTTTTACAGATTTATTTAAGGCAGCAAGATAGAACTGCAAACATCAATCAAAACATTAAAATTGCAAAAATGTGCCTCGTTGATTTAGCTGGATCAGAGCGTATTAGTGCTATGAATGCTATGAAAGAAGCTCGCTTCAGGGAGGGGGCAAATATTAACCAATCTCTCTTGGCTCTGGGAAATGTCATCAATGCCTTAGCAGATTCCAAGGTAAGAACTAATAGCTTTCAGAACTTTTTTTTATTTTGTACCTCTGCTGGTGCGTACCTATAATTTAGTGGTGTTGTAGTGCTGTATTACTCCTGGTTCTTTCCTCAAATTTTCATCAACACTTTCTTCTTAAAATGCTTTCTAGAATTTATGCTTGTGGAATCAGAATAGATCTAAAATGTAAACATTAGATTTTTAATAATATTTCATTTGGTGTGTCAAATTACACCCAAGCATTTGACTTTCAATGTATATCATGGTTAGAAGACTTAGCTGTGCCAGGAGTGTATCTCTGCCATGTTTCTGAATTTTGGCAGGGATTCCATCAGTTCCAGATGCCTGGGTAAAAGCAAAATACTGTGGATGCTGGAAATCTGAAACAAAAACAAAAATAGCTTGAAAAACTCAGCAAGTCTGACATCATCGTCCTGCTTTCTACCCTTAATGTTACCATTAGCACATTCCTTAGCTAACATCACCACCGTCAACATCCTTTTGTCTATGACATCTTTGGCAATCTCTTCTTTGCTTCCACCTATCACTGGCCCTCTATCCAGCTCTATCTGTCCCACCCCCCTCAAGCAGTTTATATTTCACCTCATTTCTATTTTCCCTTAGTTCTGATGAAGAGTCATACGGACTCGAAACGTTAACTGTATTCCTCTCCGCAGATGCTGTCAGACCACCTGAGTTTTTCCAGCTATTTTTGTTTTTGTTCCAGGTGCCTTGTTTTTTCAGCTGTCAACTGGCTCTCCATATTTGATCATTTTTGACAGCACTGAAGAAACCACGCATGTCATTGGTGAGTGTTGTTGGATCTCCATTCTTTCTACCCACTGCTGTTTATGTCCTGAATTATGCTGTCCTGCTGCCTTCTGCTGTCTGTAGGGCTGCTGTTTTCCTTATGAGGTGTGGTTAAGTTTCTAGTCCGTATAAGCTTTGTACCTGATTAGGTTCTGTATCTCTGGTCATTGCTTGTCAAATCACTCACTCTTTTCTGGTGGAGACCAAGGACCTCTTTGAAGTGCTTGTTATGATGGACTTTTAGATCGACTAGGCACTAGGGGCTCTCTGTAGCTCCTGGCGGCAGGAGGTTAAGAAATTAGCAGTGAGGTGCTGACTGAGAAGGGTTGCCCTGGTGGGACCTTCAGTGTTAATTTTCTTGTGATATTGCTTCTGTTGTGTACGCTGTTTGGGGCCTGGTTGATGGAGATGCTGGATTGAATGAGATTGTAATCATTCAACCGTCATCAGTACCTGTCATTAGTGTGGGTGATGTGGACAGCTCTGTGGTCCCTTGCTGAAACGATGTAGTCAAGCAAGTGCCAGATTGGACCGTTGTTGCCATGTGGTCTTGTGCTTGTCTAACTGGTGAAACAGGTATTGATCATGGCAAGATCATGTCATGCTCTATACATTTCATTTGTTCCATAATGGTTGCTGTGCAGTCAGCTCCTTAAGGGGGCTCCTCACGATGCCCTCCTATCCATGCCACCTATTACACTTTCTCCCCCTAACTCCTCACCACTTGCTGATTTCGGTAGCCCTTATTCTAAATTGGGGGCATTTTACCCAAACTTCAAGTTAACTGTTCATTTAAACAGCCTGTCTGAGGAAGCCTATCACCGATCTACCTCGTGAACTCTGGCAAAGATCCAGCTGTGGATTTTTCTCTCATATATGGCTTCACTGGACATCTAGACCTTGTTTCTGCACAGGACTACATTGTGGGGGGGCAGAAAGAGGAAGAATCTGTGGCTGCTATTTTTTCTTGACCTGCAATTTGCAGAAAAGATTTGAGAAAACCTAAATCTAATCTTTTCAAGTTTGCCTTCAAACTTCTGGACTCCTGACATCATGGAAGACATTTCTGCTTAACTACACTTGCTATACTGTAAGGCCCAATTTCTCTCTGATTTGCTTCTTCTTTACTTACAACATTTAAAGCATCTCTGCTTAGTCCGCTGCTTTCTCACTAACCTCCTACACCCTCTGAAATCTCTGGGTTCCTCCAATTCTGACCTCTTGAAACCTCTGTTAATAGCTGCACCATTGGTCTCTACGCCTTAAGCTGGCAAGACCGAGAGCTCTGGAATTCCCTCCCTAAATCTTTGTTCCTTTTTAAGATATTTCTTAAAACCTACCAGCTTTTAGTCATCTGTCCTAATAACTCCTATGTGGCTCTCATGGTTTGATAATACTCCTTGACGTATCTTGGAACATCTTACTATAGTCAGTTAATATAGAACTTTCATTTTGCACTCATCAGGACAAACACACTGCCAAATTTCAAATGATCATTATAATTTATACTACAGGAGAAAAGGGTTCTGATTGGTTGGCAAGTCGACTCTGGCTGAGGCCTTGCCATGGAAAAAGCAACAGGGAGTTATAGGCTCCTGATCCTCCCTGGGTAATTCAAAAAAGGCGCAAGGATTGAACATACTCCTTTTGCAGAGAACGGGTCCCTGCGTATGTAGGTGTGTCACTTATAGCAAGCATAAATAAGCCACATTACAAGCTCGACTGATTTTATCTGTAGCTATCGGTGCATGTTGTTGAGCAAGTGCTGCCCTATTGTGGAATTGTATCTAACAAACGTTTTGTTATTGGCTTTGCAAACACTAATTGGCTGCAAACGGCCCTTTTTTAAAATTCTATTCCTCACAGGATGTGAGCATCGCTGGGTAGGCTGGCATTTTCTGCCCATCCCTAATTACCTTTTGAGAAGGTGGTCTGAGCGGCACTTCCTTCAATTATTCATTAAAGGGCAGTGTATGAACGTGCTGTTTGATTTGAATAGCCAATCATTGGGTCGCCAGGCCAGGTTTAAGCAAGCTATCTAGAATTGCATTTAATATACTGAGATGCTATTGTTCAGTTGTGACAATTAACTTAAGATCTCATCCACCTGTTGAGATGCATGTAAACGTTACTGATATTTAAAATAAAGGCAACGAGTTCTTCTCTCCCAGCCAACATTGCTCTCTAAACCAGTTGTCAACCAGAAAAAATGCTCCTTCTCCTCTTGGCTCCACAGAGAAGTCAAAAAAAGTTTATAAGAACATACCTTTTTTGAGGCATTTCTGATCCCTGCTCTTGCCCCATAAGATGGGTTGATGAAAAGCCACAATGGATTCCCTACACAGGTCCATGATTTTAAAAAGCAGTTGGGCTCCAATCATGTTTCCAGGGCCCAAATCTTGACTGAAGCACCTGGTTTCCAGCAGGTGATCTTCCCACCTGCTCTGAAGAGCAAGTTAAAATTCGAACCTGTGGGAAAAGAGCAGGACATTGGTAAGTTCCACAGGAGATCGAATCCTCTCCTGGTTTCTGCCTGTCTAATGCCTGCTCAGTATAAAAACAAGTTGTGTTGAGCTGACCAGAGAAGAATTATGGGAATTCTTGTTTTTATGAAATAGAACAGTATTATTGCACTGAATAGCCTCCATTTTGACCCTATTCCTGTACGTGCCTCGTTTGTCCCTCTTTTTTTTTTCTCCCTTTTTTCAGTGAGTTGTGGATGCAGTTCCATTGCCACTGATGGGAAAGATTGCACACCTCACGCAATATACGAAGCGGCATCACAACATCAGAAGTCATATTAGAAATCTGGCGTTGTACACCTTGCTATTTAATCCAGATTCTATACTATTATTTCCTTATGTTGAGGCTATCAAACTAGGAACTTTCACCGTTGCAAATTAGGAAATTAAATTGAATAAATCTATTAAGTTGGCAGCTCGCATCAGAAATGAAGGCTCATGGTGGCAGCCTTTGACCCAGAAGCAAAAACAGTAAGGAAAGTTTTGTTCGGGGAACCTGGAACTTTGAAAATCTTTGTAAAAGACTTTGAGTTTGCATGAATTGTAAAGAATTAATCCTAATTCTAATTCTTGGATAATAAGATAATGGTCCATGTAATCTGGTGACCCTTGTCCTAGAAGCAGGACCAACAGAAAAGATTAAATTACGAAGGTCATTTGGTGCCGAGAGGCCAAGAGAAGAGGAGCTGAAAGTTGAGAAGGTTCCAGAAAGAAGTGCGCCATATAGGGAAGATAGCACAAGCGGACCTTCCTTTACATGGAAGCTACTACCTGCAGAGAATATGTTAAGCCCTTGAAGGAAAGTGACTGGAATTCTGCTTGGAAGAACTGTGGCTGAAACTGGGAACATACAGGCAGAGTGGACTACCTGCTACCTCCATGAACAGTCTTACTATCTACTATTTCATGTGTAATTTGTAGCTCGTACTGATTGTGATTTGTCTGTTTAATTTGCATGCATTTTGATTCATGTTACAAACAGTGACATCTTGTTCAATTAATTTCTTCATTTGGAGATCAATTTTGATAAACTTTTGATTTCTTTTGGTTTATGGTTCCCCATAGGCGTTGCAACACCATGAAAACTTCCATTTAAAATTCATCGGACTTGCTAATTTACTTCAAGGCAGTAAGTTTGTCACTACATCCGCAAACATTCACTCCTTCCTCTGCCGCAAAGTAGCAGCAATGTTACATCTACAATACTGCAGGAATTCACCAAGGTTCCTTAGCCACTCACAAAAACAGAATTACCTGGAAAAACTCAGCAGATCTGGCAACATCGGTGGAGAAGAAAAGAGTCCTCATGACCCTTCAACACCGATGCTGCCAGACCTGCTGAGTTTTTCCAGGTAATTTTGTTTTGGATTTCCAGCATCTGCAGTTTTTTTATTTTTAGCCACTCACCATCCTGACTTGGAAATCTATCG
This sequence comes from Carcharodon carcharias, assembly GCF_017639515.1. NCBI lineage: Eukaryota > Metazoa > Chordata > Chondrichthyes > Lamniformes > Lamnidae > Carcharodon > Carcharodon carcharias. Next base: position 13,070,259 of record NC_054476.1, on the reverse strand, counting down.
CTGTTCCAAGATTTTGACACAGCGACATTGAAGGAACTCCCTTCCTAACAGCACTGTGGGTGTACCTACACCACATGGACTGCAGCAGTTCAAGAAGGCAGCTCAATACCACCTTCTCAAGGGCAATTAGGGATGGGCAATAAAAGCTTGCCCAGCCAGTGAAGCCCACATTCTGTGCATGTATTTTTAAAAAAAAACACTGCCTTGTCTAGCCTACAGATAATTATAATTCCACATAATGTAACTAATTCTTAATGCCCTCAAGCAAAGAGAATAAATGCTGGTTTGCTCATGTCTGCTATGTCCCAGGAACAAATAATTTAATTGTCTTGAATTTTAAAAGGTTTTTTTGTTTTGCCAATGGATTCTGATATCTGAAATAGTTTTGACAATGCTAAGTCTCGGATGCTCCAAACCTCTGAGCTGCGAGGGCTAGCAAAAAGAAGGGTCCAGTGATTTTTCTTTTTGTAATGATAATATGCATCTCTAGATGTATTTGCTGTGTGTATAATAACACAGTATCCCAAACTATCCTTCCCTCGGGTCTCAATACTCTGCGTTTAATATTATTTGAGGCTGAGAAAGCCTGTATGTATTTTGAACCTGAGCTGCAGGATACATCTGTGTTCTCTATTAACCCTCCTTGCTGTGAAACTACAAATGAAAGACCCTCCTTTGCAAGTCAGACAAGTTTGTAATGAAGTCTGGATTGCTGGTTATCGTGATAATGTGACTTTTATTTGGACCAGTTCAGGCCAAACCTGAAAAATGTTCTTCTCCTCTTCCTTCCAAAGGACAAATAGCGAAGCCAGTATGAAAACTTTTACATTGTCAAAGCACTAGGTCTGAAACTTAAGCTTTCAAAAGGAGATATTTTATATAGCAAAGAAGCCACTGCACAGGAGTTGGGTAGCTTTGAGACGCATTCTAGTTAGTACACCATGTTACACTGATTCCCAGATCTAGCAAAGCCCCACTCAAATACAATTTGATATATAATTGAGTTCAATTTTTAATGTGGATGGATGTTTACTTTCAAAGAGTCTGTATAGTCAAGGTGTTACAGCTTTTAGTTCACAATTAGTCTATTGATTTTTGTCAATATTCTGAGATAAGAGCTGGACCACTGGTGTAGTAAACGTTGCCCCATGTTTAATTCACTTCCATCATCACTCATGCATTCTAAATTTGAAGTTGTGTTTCTTGTCTGGACTGTAATGGTTAGTGGGAGGGAAGGGGAGGATGTTCAGAAGCTAAGTTGATTTCAATTCTTTTCCATCTCCTTAGACAGCAAACATTGAAGCTTCCAACTTATCAACTAAATGTCTTTTTGACTTAAACTCACCCTTTTTGTGTGTAAATTTCTATAAAGTACTATTAACAAACTGAGCCTAGGTAAAATTCACAATTATTTCCATTAGTGTTTAATGCAAATTTTTAAAAAGCTCCACATTAAGTAGCTGAAAGCAGGAGTTTCCAGTGCTGAAATGGAGTTATCGCCAGTGGAATGTGACTGCATAGTGCTGGGTCCTCAACTTTTTATAATTTATATAAATGACATGAATAAAGGGACAGGTGCTGTTGTTGCCACATTTGCTGAAGTCACAGGTAGGAAAGTCATAGAGATCTACAGCACAGAAAAAGGCCATTCGGCCCATCGAGTCTGCACTGGTCAAACCTAACGATCTCCCATTTTCCAGCACTAGTCCCAAAGCCTTGTATCCCATGGCATCGCAAGTGCATCCAAATACTGTTTAAATATTATGAGGGTTTTTTGCCTCTACCACCCTTTTCAGCCAGTGAATTCCAGATTCCCACCAACGTCTGGGTGAAAAAAATCTTCCTCACGCCCCCTCTAAACCTCCTGCCCCTTACCTTAAATCTAAGCCCCCTGGTTATTGATACCTCCACCAAGGGGGAAAGTTCCTTCCTATCTATGCCCCTCAATTTTATACACCTCAATCATATCCCCCCCTCAATCTCCGCTGCTCCAAGGAAAATAACCCCTGTCTATCCAATCTCTCCTCATAACTAAAACTCTCCAGCCCAGGCAACACCCTGGTAAATCTCCTCTGCACTCTCTCTAGTGCAATCACATCCTTCCTATAATGCGGATTCCAGATCTGCACGCAATACTCTAGCTGTGTTCTAACCAGCGTTTTACACAGTTCCAGGATAACCTCCCTGCACTTATATTCTATGCCTGAACTAATAAAGGCAAGTATGCCTTTTTAACCACCTTATCTACCTGTCCCACTACCTTAAAGGACTAATGGGCATGCACACCAAGGCCCCTCTGATCCTCGGTACTTCCCAGGGTCCTATCATTCATCATGTATTCCTGTGCCTTGTCCTGCCCAAGTGCATCACCTCGCACTTATCCGGATTAAATTCCATTTGCTGCTGACCAGCCCGTCTATATCCCCCTGTAATCTAAGGCTGTCCTCCTCACTATTTACTGCCCCACCAATTCTCATGTCATCCACGAACTTATTGATCAACCCTCCTACATTCAAGTCTATACTTCTAGATATACTATACTACAGGAAGTGACATAGGTTAAGTGAGTGGGCAAAGACCTGGCTATGGCATATAATGTGGGCAAATGTGAAGTTTCCCATTTTGGCAGAAAGAATGAAAAAAACGTATCTAAATGGTGAGAGATTGCAGAACTCCCAGATGCAGAGGGATCTGGGTGTCTTAGTGGATGAATCACAAAAGGCTAGTATATGGATACAGCAGGTAATTAGGAGAGCTAATAGAATGTTGTTTATTGTGAGAGAATTGAATACAAAAGTAGGGAGGTTGTGCTTCAGTTGTACAGGGCACTAGTGAGACCACACCTGGAGTACTGTATCCGGTATAGGTCTCCTTCCTTAAGGAAAGGTGTTACTGCATTGGGAGCAGTTCAGAGAGGCTTTAAGAGGCCAATACCAGGAATGGGAAGGTTGCCTTATAAGGAAAAGTTGGACAGGCTGGGCTTGTATCCACTGCAGTTTAGAAGAGTAAGAGGTGACATGACCGAAACTTTTAAGATCCTGAAGGGTCTTGACAGAGTGGATGTGGAGAGGATGTTTCCTCTTGTGGGAGAATCTAGCACTAGGGTTCATGGTTTAAAAATAGGGGGTTGCCCACTTAAAACGGAAATGAGAATTTTTTTTCTCCTGAGGGCCGTGAGCCTTTTGGAACTCCCTCAAAAGGCAGTGGAAGCAGGGCCTTTGAATATTTTTAAGGTAGAGCTAGATAGATTCTTGATTAACAAAGGGGTAAAAGGTTATTGGGAGTAGGCAGGGATGTGGGGTTGGCGTTACATTCAGATCAGCGATGATCTTATTGAATGGCGAAGCAGGCTTGAAGGGGTGAGTGGCCTACACCTGCCGCTTGTTCGTGTTATGGCACAGCCAATGGTAAATGCTGAGTTGTTCAAATCCCAAAGGGAAACTTGAAGCAACTGCCACAACTTGTTTTGCAATTTGTATGAATTTAGAGATGCATGCTTTGAACCAAGTCTTATAGGTTTTTACAGAACTTGATTAAACATTTATTAATGAGAAATTATTTTAAAGCACATACAAAGAACAAATTACTATGATGACTTCTAAATCCCCTAATTAATCTGACTCCCAGTTACACTTTTGTTAAGATAACAGTAAGTGCATGAGATTTTTTAAAAGACCCAGGCAAGGTGACACACAATATCCTGAGCCAGTCGAATTCAAAGTGAGTTTTCTTAACTTTAGTTCGTTGTAGACAGCAGCTTGAGGTATAGATGCTGAAGGCTTTTATTAGATTTTAAAGATGCCTACCCTTACACACTGCCTTCGCTTCTTTATCCATATTTTCCCCTTTGCGTGTAAATTCCCATTGTTTCACTTTGTCTTTGGACTTTATCTTTCTGATAATTAAAATCTCTCAGCACTAATTTTTACCAGTAATCTTTGGGAAAAATAAACATACGGTTTCTGACTTCACTTGGCTAGGTGGCATATGACAGGCTTTGAAGAAGGGTCATACTGACTCGAAACGTTAACTCTGTTTCTCTCTCTCCCCCTCAGATGCTGTCAGACCTGCTGCGTTTTTCCAGTATTTTCTGTTTTTGTTTCAGATTTCCAGCATCTGCAATATTTTGCTTTTATCTATGACATATTTCACCCCTCCTTTGAAAATGATCTAGTCTGCTTTATTTTAAAATGCAAATGTCCTTTTACACCTTATATTCTAAACTTCCCCTATGTTTACATTAAAGCCTTCAGACTAGCTGCCTTTAATCCAATTAAGTCTCACATATACACACCATTATTTTACAATAAATTCCAATAACAGAATTCTTATCTTTCTGACATTCATATCCTGTAGATGCTTATATTGCACAATTTAGAACATAATTTTGGTTGCATTCAGCAAGTGTATATTTTTTATATTAAAAAAAATGTTCATCATTCGAGATGCCTCAGATACTGAAGCAGTCCTTGGCCAAATGCAGCAAGACCCGGATAATATCCAGGCTTGGGCTGATAAGTGGCAAGTAAGATTCGTGCCAGGCAATGACCATCTCCAACGAGAGAGAATCTAACCATCACCCCATTACATCAATGGCATTACCATTGCTGAATCCCCCACTATCAGTATCCTGGGGCTTACCATTTACCAGAAACTGAACTGGGCTGGCCATATAAATACTGTGGCTACAAGAGATGTCAGAAGCTAGGAATCCTGTGACAAGTAACTCACTAATGGACATTAGTGAACCAGATGGGTTTTTACGACAATAGTTTCACGGTCATCACTAGACCTTTAATTCCAGATTTTTATTGATTCACCATCTGCTGTGGTGGGATTCGAACCCCCGGTCCCCAGAGCATTCCCCCCTGGGTTTCTGGATTACAGGTCCAGTGCCAATACCATAATGCCACTGCCTACTGGCTCTGCAAAACCTGTCCACCATCTACAAGGCACAAGTCAGGAATGTAATAGAATACTCTCAACTTGCCTGGATGAGTGCAGCTCAAGAAGCTTGACACCATCCAGGACAAAGCTTGATTGGCACCCTATCCGCAAACACATGGTGGCAGCAGTGTGTATCATCTACAACATGCACTGCAGGAACTCTCAAAAGCTTGTTAGACAGTACCTTGCAAACCCACCACCACTAGCATCTAGAAGGATAAGCTGCAGGAGACAGATGGTAATACCACCACCTGGAAGTTCCAATCCAAGGCACACATCACCCTGACTTGGAAATATATCGCCACTTCTTCATGGTCGCTGGGTCAAAATCCTGGAACTCCCTCCCTCCACAACAGCGTTGTACCTACACCTCATGGAGTGCAGTGGTTCAAAAGAGCGCTCCTATTAACATTCACTATCTAAGACAGTGGGCAACCTAGGGTAGTGAGTGGGCTGCATGAGTGGCCCTCCTTCATCTCGATGGGCCGCAAGATTGAAATGGCGCATATGCACTAACCTTGACCCCATGAATAAGAATTTGTGGGGGGTGTCAGATGGTCCGCAGCAGCGTTTAAATGCAGAGGGAATGCATGGCTCTCAATCAATGTGTGAAATCAGCATGCACCTCACTTCATGTGCGTATCACCGGTAGGGAAAAAAAAACTATGTGGACATAACCAGTGGAATCTGACAACCCTGCACATGGGCAACAGTCAACAAAATGTTTCATGGGCCTCACTCAGAACCCTAATGTGCTGCAGGTTGCCCACCACTGATCTAAGATCACACATGAAGAATGGCTACTTTAGGAAGTTATTAGACCAAGGCTGTCACTTGATAAAGTAGATGCAAAAGATCCTATGGAGCTATTCATGAAGAGTAGCGAGTTCTTCTGGTGCCCTAGCTAATATTCCTCTTGATCAACACCTCAACAAAAAAAAAATTGGTTAATTTACCTTGAAGGGACCTTGCTGCGTACAAATTGGCTGCAGTGTTTTCTTAAAGTGATGCAGCCCATTTTACATTTTTCCCAATTTTTTTATTTCCATTGATTAAATTCTAGGAAAACAAGCACAACTACTTAAACTGGTAAATAAAAGAGCATTAGGTGAGATCAGAAAAGTTGGAAAAGTCTTCACTAGGTTAACCAAAGTGCCACATGGCACCAATACCAAAAATTCCAAAGTTGAGAGCTTGTTCTATCAATCATCTGAGATCTGAATGCAATACACGAGTTTCAATGCTTCCTATCAAGAGATTTCCTTACTGTTTGCGTGATGTTCTGCAGGAGCAGTATTTTTTTGCATACTGCACTTATTACTCAAAAGTAGTCACAAGTAGCACTGAAACAAAAATAGCTGGAAAAACTCAGCAGGTCTGACAGCATCTGTGGAGAGGAAGACAGAGTTAATGTTTGGAGTCCGTATGGCTCTTCATCAGAAGTGAAGAGAAATAGAAATCAGGTGAAATATAAACTGTTTAAGGGGGATGGAACAGGTGGAGCTGGACAGAGGGCCAGTGATAGGTGAAGGGAAAGGAGAGATTGCCAAAGATGTCATAGACAAAAGGACAAAGGGGTGTTGATGGTGGTGATATTAGCTAAAGGATGTGCTAATGGTGACATTAAGGGTAGAAAGCAGGATGACTTAGTAACAGATGGCCCTAGCGGGAGTAGGGTAGGGGGAAGGGATCGAAACAGGCTAAAAGGTGGAGATAAAACAATGGATGGAAATAAATTATAAAAGAAATAGGTGGGAAAAGAAAAATATGTATTTAAAAATATATATTAATGATTAGAAAAAAGGGAATCGGAAAGGGGGTGGAGACGGAGGAGAGAGTTCACAATCTGAAGTTGTTGAACTCAATATTATGTCCGGAAGGCTGTACAGTGCCTAATCGGAAGATGAGGTTCTGTTCTTCCAGTTAGCTTGAGCTTCACTGGAACATTGCAGGAGGCCACAGATGGACATGTGGACATGAGAGCAGGGTGTTGTGTTGAAATGGCAAGCGACAGGGAGGTCTGGGTCGTGCTTGCAGACAGACTGAATGTGTTCCGCAAAGCGGTCACCCAGTCTGCGTTTGGTGTCTCCAAAATAGAGGAGACTGCATTGGGAGCAGCGAATGTAGTAGACTAAATTGAGGGAATTGCAAGTGAAGTGCTGCTTCACTTGAAGAGTGTTTGGGCCCTTGGACGGTGAGGAGGGGGGAAGTAAAGGGGCAGGTGTTGCACCTTCTGCAGTTACATGGGAAGGTGCTGTAGGAGGGGGCTGAGGTGTAGGGGATGATGGAGGAGTGGACCAAGGTGTCCCGGAGGGAACGGTCCCTACAGAATGCCAACAGTAGTGGGTGAAGGGAAGATGTGTTCAACACCCCTTTGTCCTTTTGTCTATGACATCTTTGGCAATCTCTCCTTTGCCTCCACCTACCATTGGCCCTTTATCCAGCTCCACCTATCCCACACCCCCTTAAACAGTTTATATTTCACCTCATTTCTATTTCTCTTCAGTTTTGATGAAGAGTCAAACGGACTCGAAACGTTAACTCTGCCTTCCTCTCCACAGTTGCTGTCAGACCTGCTGAGTTTTTCCAACTATTTTTGTTTTTGTTTTTCAGATTTCCAGCATCCACAGTATTTTGCTTTTATCTTAGCACTGAAACATGCTAGTTTTTTTTAATGCAGAAAAGGTGCTTCGTATGCCACAGGCAATTCATCCTCCTTCACTTTCCGTCCTGAAGTGCAGAAAATTGTGGGTGGGGCAAAGCATTTTTAAAGCATCTTAGCTTAGGAAAAGAAAAGAAATGTTGATGCAGGAAAATGTCATGCGTTGGAACAGGCCTCCTGAAGTTATGATCTCCCTTCTTGCTGAATCCCACACAATAAAGGCAATCCTAACTTTGGATCATTAACTAAGGGAAGTACATTATAACTTTGTTCCAACCAGGGGGCTACAGCTGTACAACTCCAGCGTACAATTACATTACAGTAATTGAAGTTTATCTACAAAGTACCTAATACCAATATAGCTAACTTTTAATTACATGAGTGATTGATTAGTTGTAAAAGGAACTAACCATTTGATTATATACTTTTCATAAATTTTCTTATGTTCAGAATTATTGGTATTCCTTTGTTTAATTGTAAATTCATGGCTAAACAGTCATTCCTGCAGAAAAATGTGAATAAATGAATTTTTTTATTTCACGTAGAGCGAATTAACATGGCTGTTATTTTGTCTCCAGTTCCCTTTGAATGAAAGGAATTAAATGCATTTTCACCAAAGGAGATTATTAATAGAAAGGGCAATTTTGTTAAGTGGAACAAAGAACTTGTGCTATACACCATGCAGCTTGACCTTATGTAATGCTGAGTCTCTTGCCTTTATTACAATACAAGCATAATAATTCTCAGTTCTCACAGAGGGCTTAGAAGTTATTCTGTATTGCAAGCCAGGCAAGAATACATTTTTAAAAATTAAATTACTGAAGTTTTCTGACATTTTTATACATGTATATTTTACATCGGGCAGTAAAGATCACTTACACCACTCCTCAAGCTTCATAAACTGAAATTCTGTGTAAAGGTTCAATTTGCAAACCAGATTATACAGTATATTAATAGTTAGAAGATAACACTTGATAAGACAGGTGCAATGTTAACCTACAGGAAAGTTTTTTTTCTCTGTTTACCAGCATTGAGACATCTAGAGCCCAATTACAATTTCAAGATCAAACGTTACTAGATAAACAAACTCTGTGGATGATTCACATTTTGTATGGTGAATAATCACATTTTCCACTGCCCAAATACTTAAACTGCTAATTATTGATTGAGAGCTTTTTGTATTTTCTGTTTTTAAATGGAGGGGCCACAATTGTCCTTTAACCCATTACACTACAGAGAATAATAGAATAGCTATAGTAATGAGTGATGTAGGACATGATTTAACAGTGACATCAGCAGTCATTTGCTGGCCTCTCAGGAGAAAGGATGGAAAAGCCTGTACTCGAGAAACATACTGACTCTGTAATCTCTTACATTTAGTGTTAATAAACCAGTTTGAAACAAGTAAGATTACAGCCTCTCTAGATAAGATAGGCTACGTATACCAGAAGCCAGCAACTGTGCCAGCAGTATATGAAACATGAGGCAGCGGTGGTGACACCAATCTAACAAAGGGTTGGTGCCATCGACGGGAACCACAGCAAGAAAGTGCAAGAAAAACTGGTAGCAGTAAGAATTTGCAAGCCTACCAAAGAAGGAGGCAAGCTGGAAAGTAGTAAGCCTTTCCCCGGTTAGCAGTCACAGCCCCTACCCCGCCCATTTGCAAAGTCTCAAGGGCCTGCAGACAGGCCAAAAGTGGGAGTTTTGGAAGAAACACTTTTCCGGTATCGAGCAACATTGGGACTTTGTGCTAAAGAGCAGAAGCACCAGGTTTGTTCATTCCTTTGTCATAGGTAGCTGACGATGTCCACTTGAGACAAGGGGTGGAAGAGACATCTGCAGACTTCAACACCATTCTCAAAGCCTTTGACACATGTTTTAGGCCCAAAATGAAACTTCATGATAGAGCGAGCGTGCTTTAACATAATGTACCATAGACCAGGGGAATCGGTCAAAGTATTACTTACTGACCTGTATCGCCTAGCTTTTGCTGGTGCATGGCATTCAAAGGTGACCTTATTCACGTCCGTATCATTGTCGGAGCCTGTGATGAAAAGCTGGTGGACTTTTTACAGACCAAGGACAATCTCAGCCTAGATCTAGCAGTCCAATACACAAGGCAGGCCGAACTCCGAAATAAATCAGCCTATAATCCGTTGTGTCACCAAGGCTTTGGGTGACTCTGTTAACTGGGTAGGCCCAAGGGCGGTGACCCCACCCACTCAAAGGCCCGGCGAAAGGGCGGTAAACCCCACAGCAGCCTTTTTGAGATGCTTATGCTGTGGTGCAAAAACAATACAGATGCCAAGATTGCCCAGCAGGGGGCGCAGGATGCTTCCAGTGCGGGAAGATTGGACATTTCAAGCGCTTTTGTAAGTCCAACAACTTTATTTGAGGAAGAAGAGAATATTTATGCAATACTGTACACTCCATCCAAGAAATTGTAAATAATGACAAACAACATTGTAGAGTTTAATGGGGAAGTAAATGATCTTAATCAGGACCCCTGGTTGATTACAGTGCAAGTTAAAAGCTTCGACACCAACTTTAAACTTGACACTGGAGCTGGCATTAACCTACAAGCTGATCATCTGGACTGGCTTGAGCCAATATCCCTTCAGCCATCAGATATTAAATTGCAAGGTCCAGGTGACACAATCCCTCCAATAAAAGGCAAACTAATTGGCCCTGTTCATTACAAGGGGCAACAGATTGTTGATATTCTCTGTTCTTAATCAGTGTACATCGTTATTGAGTGAAGAAGTTGGTGTACTACTGGGTATTCTGGAAAGCCAAACGATGACCTGCATTTGAACAACTCAAAACCTTTCATGGAAGAATTTTGAAGTTTTATGTGGAACCAGTGGATTTTCAGCCTTGAGCTGATGATGTTTATTCACTGAGTAGTGATTTCCTTTCCATCACAGAGACACCATCCACTAGACCCTGAGTGGATGTTGAGGTGGATCTCTGTTCTTTACAGAGCTAGGCCAAAGGGTGCGGATACAGAAGGCACTGCGGCAGACTGATGCCATCTACAAATAAATCTTCTGGACCTGAGTTGGCTCTTTCCTGAAGAAGGTAATAAGGAAGAGCCCATTGTAGCAGCAAGTAATTGGTTAGAGGTTAAAGACCTCGGGGTTAGTTTTCCATTCCAATCTGCTGCTGAACCATTTGTAGCCTGTTGGTTTTTTCCTCTTGAGGAGTCAGCTATGTTTAATGTGGCAGAGCAGCATTCAGATCTTTATCCCATTGAACCTACTGATGCAATACCTTGTGTATCACTGGTTAACCATGAAGAGTTGTCGCGGGAGAACAATATGCTTGATTCCTTGGAGGATCACACTGCCAGAGTTGATAGCACCTGTTTCCATGGTGAAAGTAAATTGACACCCACACTTCAACCTCAGCTGAGAATGTTTCCTCCTACTAGAGCTGTCCTTCAGAGTAGAGGCAGAATCTTCAGCACTTTTCAGCTACAGAGTCATGTACAGGAAATTCATCATCTTATTGTCTTAGTGACTCATCCCATTGTTGAAAATGTTGTTTTATCATCTTATCCAACAAAACTCTTCCTGTTGCCCAGGTGGAGTAGCCTTGCACAATGTTACAACTGCCTACAGAAAGTGAATATCCTTTGAAATGCCATCAGGAAATATCTCTTGTTTTGTGCATAGAATCTCAAGTCTTCAATACCTTTTTCATCTGTGAATGATACAGCTGTGAGAACCTTCATTGGAATTGAATATCTTTCGCCAGAGTATTTTGAGGGAGCAGAAGATTCCTGAGCGAGTCCTAATTTCTTCTCTACTATTTTAAGAGTTTTAAGCGTTGATGTCCTTCGGTGCTCTCTCTTGGATCAGCCTTTCTCTGAAAAGGGTCCATAGTCTTTACATTTCAGCAGTCCTGACGTTTACATTCCGATTACCAGCAGTCCTGGAAAGCTGCTGTCCCATTTCGCTGATCATGATGTCCCCTGCAGGCCAGAGAAGTGCCCATGTGTTTCCAACACCACTCCCAGAGAGCCAAGAACACCGTGGCAAAGGAATCCCTCATAACAGTCACCTGGTGGGGATGGGGGAAGAAGTGTAGGAATTGTGTAGAACCTGTAACAGTAAAACGGAGTTACAGAAATGCAACGTAAATAGTTTAAATATAATTTAACATGTTAAGTTGATCGAATCCTTGGAAGCTGTAGTTCAATGAGCTAATGGAATAGCTATGGTAACGAGTGGTGTAGAACATGTAACAGTGACATCAGCAGTTATGTGCTCGACACTAGAGACAGAGAGAGAGAGAGAGGATGGAACAGCCTGTACTCCTCAGAGACTTACCTGCTCTGTAACTAAGTGTTAATCAGTTTGAAGCAAGCACCAGAGTAAGACTAAAGTCTCTCTCTCTTTAGATGAGATTGATGGGTAGGGAGTATGTGCAGGGGTGTGTGATCAACCTACCCATTGTTGTTCCTTGTCGGATTCCTTGCACTTAAAGTGCCCACTTGGGTGAGTTACTGGAGTGCTCCCTGTGAAATTGTGCTGCCTTCAGTCAAGGTGATGGATGAAGAAATAAAGAATGGGAATAGGGTGTAGGGGGAAACTTATACTTAATTTTTTTTTCTTTTCAATTGAGATCATGTATCACCATGTTAAGCAGGTGCAAATTCCTATTTTAAAGAGTTGCATCCAAAATCAAGCCCCATTTATGCATTTCACTGAACAGTCGTGTGTTTTTTTTGGGGGGGGGGAAGCAGACTGGATGGTAATGACAACAAATGAATATTGAATTATGTTAATTAATGTACAACTTTTTAATGCAAATTGAGTTATGAAGATGAACCAACTAAAATTATGTTGTACATTTTCACCATATCTAAGCTTTGGTTTGACTTGGGACTCGATGCCTGTATCTCATTCACTAAATGTCTGGAGTCACTTATTTTGGAGGATTGCAATATGTTCAGGTTTTGTCCCATAATGTTTTTGCATAATTCTATCAAAAAGTACCCCTTTATTTGCATCCTTAAAAATAAGGGTGTAAATTATGGCAAATCAAGTGAATTTCAATGTTTTAATTATGTTTTGTTTCCTATTCACTTTAGATCAGAACAATGTTTTCTTTTTATATTGAAAATTATGCATTTCTGAAGTCACTCTGTCGATTGGTTAGAGGCAGGGAGTGGGAGTTGGGAAATCTCCTGGCTCACGTACCCGCCTCAGGAAAAAGTGCCTCAAACAGTGCAATTTTTCTTGTAGGGGGTGGGTGCATGCTGGAAGCACTCTCAAATGCAGACTGAAGGTGGCCATGGGCTACCGAATTCAGAGGCAGGCTGGTTAAAAGGCCTGCCTTAGTTCTCTGGGACTTGGTCCCAGTTGTGGTGTTAAATATTGGGCCCTGTATCCCCATGCCTCTCCACTCGACCCCAGTAGCCCTCATATCCTCAATGCCAGCTTGTAGCACTTCCAAGCCCTTTCACCCAGTATGCATTCTGCACAGAGCCAATGAACCCTATTGTAACAATGGTATGTGTGGAAAAGTTTAGAAAAATCAGCCATTCATAACTTTCTTTAAAAAAATTGTTGCTACAACCCTATAAAAGTGTCAATCAACAGACCTTTAAAGTATCAATAGTAGAATCTCAAGCACTTGACACCTAGATAAAAGCAAAAAACTGCAGTTGCTGGAAATCCAAAACAAAAATAAAAATACCTGGAAAAACTCAGCAGGTCTGACAGCATCGGCGGAGAGGAGCACAGTTAACATTTCGAGTCCGTATGACTCTTCAACAGAACTAAGGAAAAATAGAAGAGAGATGAAATGTAAGCTGGTTTGGGGGGGGGGTGGAACAAGTAGGGCTGGATAGAGGGCCAGCGATAGGTTTTCTTTTCCCATTTCTTTTCCATTATTTTAAAATATTTTTAAATGTATTTCCATCCATTGTTTATTCTCTACCTTTTAGCCTATTTTGATCCCTACCCCCCACCGCACCCCCACTAGGGCTACCTGTACCTTGCTCGTCCTGCTTTCTACCCTTAATGTCACCTATTAGCACATTTCTTAGCTAATATCACCACCGTCAACACCTCTTTGTCCTTTTGCCTATGACATCTTTTGCAATTTCCACCTATCGCTGGCCCTCTATCCAGCTCTACTTGTCCCAACCCCCCCCTTAAACCAGCTTATATTTCACCTCTCCACTATTCTGTTGAAGAGTCATACGGACTCGAAACATTAACTGTGTTCCTCTCCGCAGATGCTGTCAGAAAAACCTGAGTTTTTCCAGGTATTTTTATTTTCACTTGACACCTATTTGTGTAAATAAACATTGAGCCATTGAAAAAAATAGATGTAAGAATAACAACCATCAGTCAAGCAATGTTTTCCCTTGTATGCACCTGTTTCAATAAATGAATGGAAATCTGGGCTCTGAACCCAGCCTTGGCCATTGGATAAGCTGGTGTCTAATATAAAAACACATCTCAGCAATATCTTGCATTTTCCCATTCTACCTCTTCAAAACAGCTGACAAAAGTAGAAACACAACAACAAACACAAGTCCTGCACCTCTCGCATACAATTGGTCAAATGCATTCTTGACCTCACCTGTACATTGCTAGATTTAATTCAAATGAAGATATTCTAGTCTATTACATTTCACATATACTTGTTAAATTAAGTTACTACCTGGAGGGTAGCTGTTCATGCAATGATTCAGAAGAGAGAACCTTTCATAACCTTGAACATCTCCCCCTTCTCGATAGTGAATATTATCACAAAAATGATGCATTATTGCCCAGTATTAAGGTTGGTTGCAGTTTCCTTAATTTAGTCACCAAACAGCCAAGAGGTTCTGCTAGGTTGTGCTAAGTGTAATTTGCCTCAAATCGCTCAAACCACTGCACGAAGTTGAGAAAAGGTGCGAGTTATGTCCAGCAAAAATTTTAGTTTCTGTGATTTTCTGCTGATTTAACAACATCATTTTAGAAGCCAGCCTTCCCCACTCCACTCTTCTGACGAAGAGTCATACTGACTTGAAACGTTAACTGTATTCGTCTCCGCAGATGCTGTCAGGCCTGCTGAGGTTTTCCAGCTATTTTTGTTTTTGTTCCCCGTTCCACAGCCTGATTAATCACAATTGCATGTTTCTACTCAATCATGATTTGCAAGCCTTTGAGGCTTTTCTTTATTTGTTCTGGAAGATGAACATCACTGGGAAGGAGCAATTAGGGATGGGCAATAAATGCTTCCCTTACCAATTGGAGATGGTCATTGACTGGCACTTGTATGGTACGAATGTTGCTTGCCACTTATCAGCCCAGGCCTGAATATTGTCCAAGTCTTGCTGCATATGGGCACAACTTCAGTATCTGAGGAATCATGAATGATATTGAGCACTATGATCATCGGTGAACCTCCCCACTCCTGACCTGATGGTGGAGCCAAGGTTATTGATGAAGCAGCTGAAGATAGTTAGACCTAGGGCACTACCCTGAAAAGCGCCTGCAGCAATGCCTTGAGACCGAGAGGACTTGCCTCCAACAAGCACAGCTGTTTGTGCTAGCTTTGATTCCAACCAGTGAAGAGTTTTTTTCCAAGATTCCTATTGATTTCAATATTCAGGCTCCAGTCAATCAAATGCTGACTTGATATCAAGGACAGTCACTGTCGCCTCACCTCACCTGAGTTCAGTTCGTTTGTCCACTTCTACACACAAACAGTGCGTAGAAGGTTTGGACCAAAGTTGTCATAGGAATCTGGAGCCGAGTGGCCCTGGCGGAACCCAAACTGAGCATCCGTGAGCAGGTTTTTAATTGGTTAAATTTTGAAAGCTTCTAGGTTTTTAAAGTTTATTAAGAAACTGATTACTGCACACCAATGTAGGCATATTGGAACAAGAGCTATCTATTTAGTACCTTGAGCCTCTTCTGCTATTCAATACTGCAATGACTGATCTGTAAGCTAACTCCATATACCTGCCCTTGCCTCATACCCCTTTATACCTTTTGGCTAACAAAAATATATAAATCTGCTTTAGAATTAACAATTGATCTAGCATCAATTACTACCTGCGGAAGAGAATTCCATACTCCAGCCACTGAAGTGTTTCCTAATGTCTCTCTTGAAAGGTTTGGCTTTATAAACTGTCCCACAGTCCTAGATTCCCCAACCAGTGGAAATATGTGCATATAAAGAAACTATTTTTTTCCCCTTACCTTCTTGAAAACTTTAATCAAATTGCCCACAGATCCTTCCAAATTCCAAGGAACACAACCTTAGTTTGAGTCTTTTTTTTTTAATTTGACCCTTGGAGCCTGGAAAGCATTATATGCTGCACTCCCTCCTAAGGCATGGTGGCCAAAACTGCTCAGCGTACCCAAGGTGTCACCTAACCAAGACTTTGTACAGCTGAAGCCTGACTTCTATCCGCTTGTATTCCATACCTCGAGAAATAAAGGCTGGCATTCCATTAGCCTTTTTCATCATTTTCTGTACCTGTTCATGACATTTTAATGATCTGTGCACCTGGGCTGCTAAGTCCCCACTGTGTCTGGTTTTTCGCCATTTAGAAAGTATATTCTCCTATCCTTTTTCGTTCCAAAGTGGATGACCTCATATTTGCCTTGCTTGAAATCTATTTTCCAGTTTCCCCCCATTCACTTGTCAATATCTCTGTCAATATCTCTTGTAGTTTTATGCTCCCATTTGTGCTGCTTTTAATGTGACTTATCTTTGTGTCATTGGCAATTTTGGATACATGGGTGTCTATACCCTCATCTTAGTCATCTAAATGCAGTGAATAGTTGAGGCTTCAACACAGATCCTTGTGGGACACTAATAATCACATCCTACTAATTAGAATACCTGCCCATTAACCCTAATCTGTTTTCCTGCTGCTCATCCAATTTCCTAACTAGGTCAATAAATTGCCTGGGATGAAGAGGTTCAATTATCAAGAATGGCTAACAGGCTAGGCCTTCATTCATTAGAGTTTAGAAGAATGAGGGATGATCTTATTGAAACTTACAAGATTCTGAGGGAGCTTGACAGGGCAGATGTTGAGAAGCCATGGATCCATGGATGCTCCGCTGTCCACTACTTTAGTGACGTCTTCAAAAAAATTCAAATGCATTAGTCAGGCATGACGTACCGTACTAACCCATGCCAACGCTCTTTGATCACCTGAAAGCTTTCTACCCTTATTGTAGACGCTACCAATTTCTTGATGATATTAGACTAACAAGACTAACTGGCCTATAATTCCCTGGTTATGCAACATCTCCTGCAATGCCTATCGCTAGAGGAACCCTGCACTATTCTAGATCTTGCCAAATTCAACAACAAGGCACAAAAATGTGTCCAGTTCTGGCTGGGCCATGTATAGACTCTCCGTAGACACGGATAATAAGAAGAAAATTCCCTGGTTTCCCTCTGTCACCTTTTCTTAAAGTGGAATAATGTGCAATTCGCAATCTAAAGAAATGCTTCCTGAATCAGTGAAGGCCTCAGTGCAACTCTAAAAGATTGTAGTTAGGGCATCTGCAGTGTTCCCACTACTGCTTCTAAACTCTGGTCTTGGGGGTTTGTTGCTCTTTAGTGCCCTTACTTTCTCCATTACTGTAATCTTGTTTAGGTTAATTTGGTGTCCCTCACCCTGATTCAACAGCAACTTTCAGCACCTTTAACGTAATAAAGTGTCCCAAGGCTCTTCACAGGATCATTATACAATCAAAACATGATACCAAGTCACAAAAGGAGATGCTAGGTCAGATGACTGAAACCTTGGTCAAAGAGGTAGGTTTTAAGGCACATTATGTGTCTGGAATTCACACCCAGAGGAGGTGATGGAAGCAGGTACGATAGTGGTTTAAGAGGCAGCTTGACAAATACATGAATAGGATGGGAATAGAGGGATACGAACCCCGGAAGTGCAAAATGTTTTAGTTGACGGGCAATATGATCGGCGCAGGCTTGGAGGGCTGAAGGGCCTGTTTCTGTGCTGTACTTTTCCTTGTTCTTTCTTTATAGAGGGAAGAGATAAAGGGAGGGAATTCCAGAGCTTGGGGCCACGAATGTTGAAGTGATTAAAATCGGGAATGCTCAAGAGGCCAGAATTAGATTATTGCAGATATCTCGGAGGGTTGTGGGCGTGGCAAGATTACAGAGGTGGGGAGGGGTGAGGCAAAACGAGGTCAATTTATAAATGTAGTAAGTGCCGTTCATCGTAACTTGAAGATTATAAAATCAAGGACTGAATGTAACCAGGTCTTTTGTCAGTATTATTCTGCCACTTTTAAGGCTGGAAGGATCTTGTGGGGACCCAATTAAACAAATCTAAAAGGTTTTCTGTTTGTGGTCCTAGTTATGCTTTCAAAAACCTGCTTCAATATACAAGGCAGTGAGTATGCACTTGAGGTAGAAAGCTAAGGCTTTCTTCAAATACCAACACTGTCAAGAAGATATAATAATGTTATTGGAAATTATTTTAAAATAGAGTTTAGTGGTGTCTATGTCTTAGTGGTGTGTGTGTGTCTTAATTGGATTAAAGCTAGCTGGTCTAGAGGCTTTGATGTGTAGAAGAGAAATAGGTTTAAAATGGTAATTAGGTAAACATAGGGAAGTTACAAGGTGAAGTGAAAAGTGGGCACTTTGCATTTTTAAATAAATCATTCAAAAGAATGGGTGAAATATCACACTTAAGCTTAAGAAGCCAAACAGTGGGTTTATTTTTTTCCCAAAGCTTCCTAATAAAATTGCTTCTATGAAAGGGGTTTTATTGTTAGAAGAGGTAAACTTAGTGATACAATAAGAATTGGCATACGAAGAGGAACATATGTATAAAGGAAGACAATGCTGTTGGTTAAAGAGGACAGATTCTAAGATCTAAAGCTTCCAGCCTCAAGCAGCTGTCTGCAAGCACCCAGAGCTGAAAGAAACTCATTTTGAATTCAACAGTCCGGGCTTTGCCGGGGTCTGTTTAAATCTGTGTGTTTTGCTGTTGCCTTAATGGAGGTGCCACTGAGAGATTAATTAGGGGATTTTTGTAGTTATCATAATTCGTAGACATGTGTATGTGCTTACAATCTTTTAATAAATGTTTAATTTAGTTTTATAAAAACCTTGAGACTCGGTCATATTACTACTGAATTAAAAGCCTGCATTTCGAAACATACAAATTGCAAAAATTGGGAATTGAACAGCTCAGCGTTTACTATCGGCTGCATCGTAATAAAAGCCAAGCGATCAAAGTTAAGGGCTGGAATGATCCATATACCTAACCAGTACCTAGTGTAAGGTAAGTAGGTTAGTCATATAATATAGTCATAATAATCCTAAACCTTGTCTATTTGAATTACTATCCAAAGTTAAACCTTAACTGTGTTCATGTAGAATGATTCCGTTTGCATTTTTGGTGGTGAAGAGGTCTATTACCTGGCATAAAAATCAAGGAAGTAACCATGGGTATAAATCATATTTCTTTATAGCAAAAGAATGCAGCTCCTCACCTTGTATAGAGTTGCCCACAGTCCTTTTGCGAGTTTGTCGACAGGAATTTCCACTAATTTAACATTTGTTTTAATGCAGGGGTATCTGTGGTGTCTGTGATTAGGGCAAACAACAGAGGCTCTGTCATGAAAATATAATAATTTTTATAAGGTTATTGGGCTTTGTAGTAAAGTAGGAATAGTTGGGTCTGGATTGTCTGTTTGCGTGCATGTGTTGTATTCATTCATAGGATGTGGGCTTCACTGGCTGGGCCAACATTTATTGCCCATTCCTAGTTGCCCTTGAAGGTGGTGGTGAGCTTCCTCCTTGAACCACTGCAGTCCATGTGGTGTAGGTACACACACACTGCTGTTAGGAAGGCAGTTCCAGGATTTTGACCCAGCAACAGTGAAGGAACGGCAATATATTTCCAAGTCAGAATGGTGAGTGATTTGGAGGGGAACTTCCAGGTGGTGGTATTCCCATCTATCTGCTGCCCTTGTCCATCTAGATGGTCGTGGTTGTGGGTTTGGAAAGTGCTGTAAGGAGTCTTGGTGAATTCCTGCAGTGCAACTTCTAGATGGTGTACACTGCTGCTACTGTGTGTCGGTGGTGGAGGCAGTGAATGTTTGTGGATGTGATGCCAATCAAGTGGGCTGCTTTGTCCTGGATCATGTCAAGCTTCTTGAGTGTTGTGGGAGCTGCACTCATCCAGGCAAGTGGGGAGTATTCCATCACTCCTGACTTGTGCATTATAGACGGTAAACAGGCTTTGGGAGTCAGGAGGTGAGTTATTCATTGCAGGATTCCTAGCCTGTGACCTGCTCTTGTAGCCACGGTATTTATATAGCTAGTCTAGTTCAGTTTCTAGTCAATGGTAACCCCCAGGCTGTTGATAGTGGAGAATTGCTGTAATAGGGTCAGGAGCTGAGTGGCCCAGGTGGCACTCAAACTGGCTGTCAGTGAGGAGGTTATTGCTAAGCAAGTGCCGTTTGATAGCACTGTCGAAGACCCCTTCCATTACTTTACTGATGATCGAGAGTGAACTGATGGGGTGGTGGTTGCCCAGGTTGGATTTGTCCTTTTTGTGTACTGGCCATACTTGGGCAATTTTCCACTTACCGGGTAGATGCCAGTTTTGTAGCTGTACTGGAACAGCTTGGCTAGGAGCTCAGCAAATTCTGGAGCACAAGTCCTCAGTACTTTTGCTAGAATATTGTCAGGTCCCAAAGCCTTTGCAGTATCCAGTACCTTCAGCCATTTCTTGACATCACATGGAGTGAATCGAACTAGCCGAAAATTGTTGCAAATGCTTCAGCCTTATCTTTTGCACTGATGTGCTCCCCCATCATTGAGGATGGGGATATTTGTGGAGCCTTCTCCTCCAGTGTGTTGTGTAATCGTCCACCACCATTCACAACTAGATGTGGCAGGACTGCACAGCTTAGATCTGATCAGTTGGTTGTGGGATCATTTAGCTCTGTCTATCACTTGCTTCAGATGTTGTTTGGCACTCAAGTAGTCCTGTGTTATAGCTTCACCAGGTTGACACCTCATTTTTAGGTATGACTGGTGCTGCTCTTGGCATGCCCCCCTACACTCTTCATTGAATCAAGGCTGATCCTCTGTCTTGATGGTAATGGTAGAGAGGGGGATATGCCGGGCCATGAGATTACAGATTCTGTTCGAGTACAATTCTGCTGCTGCTGTTGATGGCCCACAACGCCTCATGGATACCCAGCCTTGCGTTGCTAGATCTGTTTGAAATCTGTCCCATTTAGCAACACGATGGAGAATATATGAAGGTGGGACTTCGCCTCCACAATAACTGTGAGGTGGTGGCTCCTACTGTCATGGACAGATGCAACTGCGGCAGGCAGGTTGGTGAGGATTAGGTCAAGTATATTTTTCTCTCTTGTTGGTTCCCTCACCACATGCCGCAGACTCTAGCAGACTCCTTCAGGACTTGGTCAGCTGGGTCAGTAATGGTGCTATCGAGCCACACTTGGCGGTGGACATTGAAGTCCCCCACCCAGAGTACATTCTGCGCCCTTGCCACCCTTCGTGCTTCCTCCAAGTGATGTTCAACGTGGAGGAGCTCTGATTCATCAGCTGAGGGAGGGCAGTACATGGTAATCAGCAGGAGGGTCCTTGCCCATGTTTGACCTGATGCCATGAGACTTCATGGTGTCCAGAGTCGATGTTGAGGACTCCCAGGGAAACTCCCTCCCAACTGTACACTACTGTGCTCACCACCTCTGCTGGGGCTGCCCTGCTGGTGGGACAGGACATACCCAGGGATGCCGGTGGTGGAGACTGGGACATTATCTGTAAGGTATGATTCCGTGAGGATGACTATGTCAGGCCGTTGCTTGACTAGCCTGTGAGACAGCTCTCCCAATTTTGGCACTAGCCCCCAGATGTTAGTAAGGAGAATTTTGCAGGGTCGACAGGGCTGAGTTTGCCGTTGTCATTTCCGGTGCCTAGATCAATGCTGGATTGTCCGTCCAGTTTTATTCCTTTTTTGAGACTTTGTAGCGATTTGATACAACTGAGTGGCTTGCAAGGCCATTTCAGAGGGCATTAAAAGTCAACCATATTGCTGTGGGTCTGGAGACATGGGTGGGCCAGACCAGGTAAGGAAGACAGATTTCCTTCCCTGAAGGACATTAATGAACCAGATGGATTTGAACAACAACCTACAATGGTTTTGTGTGTCCGTGTGTGCATGCAACTTAATTGAATTAAAGAAAGCTGGTATGAAGGCTTTGATATATCAGAAGAGAAGCTAGGTTTGAAATGCTAAATAGGTAAACATGGCTGAAGTTTTAGAATGTTAGGTGTGAAGGATATTTGCATTTTTAAACATACCAGAGCCATGAATTTCAAAAGAGAGGGTAAAATGTTACACTTAGCCAGAAGAAGCCAAACAGTGAGTTTATTTTTCCCAAAGCTTTTTGATAAAGTTGGTACCATGAACAATTTTTTATTTTCAGAACGGTAAAGTCCAAAGACATATTGAAACAATGGGATTTACATTAAAAAGGGAGAAACACGTATAAAGGAGATGAGGTTATATGAAAGGAAAGAAGAAATTCTAAGATCTAACAAGTGTGAAAAACCTCCAGCCTCCATGTATCAAGCAGCTGCCTATAGGAACCGAAAATAGGAGAATTCGCTGTGAATGTCCCTGTCCATTGTATTGTGTGCTTTGCCTGGGTCTGTTAAAATCTATTTTGTTTTTATTGTTGCCTTAATGGAGGTGTAGCTGGGAGTTAGATTATTTAGGGGAGCTAGGAGTTACCATAGTAGTAATTTATATACCCATGTATGTTCTTAAAACTTTTTCTTTCATAATAAATGTTTAATTTAGTTTTACAAAACACCTCCAAGTCTCAGTAGATTCACTACTACCGAATTCAAGGCAGGCATCTCGAAATCAAAATACAAATTGAAAAACAGTTGTGGCATTTGTTTCAAGTTTCCCTCTGGGATTTGAGCAGCTCAGCGTTTACCATTTTTTGTGCCATAACTGGCTGTCCACTAATCAAAGTGAAGTACCTTCGCTGCAAACTAGGACTGGAAGAAGGAAATGCAAGTTACTTTTAAATCATTTAAAGGAAACAATATAAATACAGATGGAATTAAGGGGGAACAATAAGGGACAAAGGAAAAAATATCAGTTTATAAAGCTACATAATTTTTTGGGGGACAGAGACTTCACACATAAAATTGGTTCTTTCAGGGACAGAGAGGTTCTTCAGCAACGATTATCACATACTAAACTTTAAAAATAAAGTTATTCCTGAATATGCAAGGCATTTTTTTTCATCCATCTTTGGGTAGATGCCCAAAATTCAGTGATTTCAGTGCAGTGCCTATCAGCACACCTTGTAGAGGAAGGTATCTCTAACAACAACCGCTGGATTTCCATGTTTAACTGGGCATGTACGGGTGTTAGCAGTTGCTAGTAGATGGACTCTTGATAACCTCCTCGTTATTATTACAGCAAAATCTGGCCAGTGTGTTCTGCATGTTCTTGTAAATGTAATTTATATATTTTCCCCTCAGTCTCATTGACACTCCAGATGATGAGCTGAAAATTAAGACCCTAAAAGTTGATTAGACTCGAGTGGATATTTTTAAAATCAACAGGACCACTGGTTAACATGCATTCAATGCATGAGCTAACTCCAAAGCTATGGCTTTTCTAATTTTTTGCTTAGAGTTCACCATTTCTGTTGTATTTTGCAAGTGTGTGTAATGTAAAATTGAGCAGTATTATGTAACTATATGGATTTCTTAGAATTGTCATAAAACAGTTTAAAATGATTTATGTTCTATGCAAGTGCACGAATGACCACTGTATTTTATTGGATTGCAGTTTCCAAAAATATACTACCTTTGCTTGGCCTGGAGGTCTTGTCATTGTTAGAGTTGCTTTTTTAAAAATTTTGTTGGCATCTGCAATGCTTCCAAAACCATTATAATTGTATGTTACATTTTGATTTTAACATGAGATTTTGTGAATCTCATGATTTCATGACATGAAATGGTAGTAATGTTGCAAGGAGTAAGAACTGGTTTCTAAATTTTGTTGTGTATAGATATTAATAATGCTGCAGAGAAACATCAAACAGTTTTGATGTTAACTTTAATAAACAAATAAGCATGACTTTTTTTACTTGCATGTGTTTAATTATATGAGAAGTGCAAACACTTTTTTCAGTCTTTTCTAATATAAAATACTCGTGACTTCTGTTGCAATATGCAAACAGTAGCACCTTGAAAATGTTTGAAATACTTTTGTGCAATCTCATAGTCTCTATAAAATAATACCTAAAATTATACTTCATGGCTGACTTTTAAAAAAGTAAAATGCAAAGAACTACAATGACTAAATAATAATAATATTGCATGACAGTCATTTAAAGCAACAACTACTTAATCTGGGGAAAACTGAACGTATTCATAGGTGTCACCTGAAATAGAGAGAGAATCTTGATGGAAGAAAGTGCTATGCTGCATAACTTTTATGATCTATGGGCAGTTTAATTAAAAATATCAAATTAATTCAAATTCAGTGAGAATCTGGTGTTTGCACAGTTATAATTAGAAAGTCAAATAAAGATGCTGGAGATATTCCAGTGATTTAAATATTCTGACGTACTAAGTAGAATATCTCATGATTCACAAGATTATTTTAATAAAGACATTATTTTGCAGTTCTAAAGTAGGATTAAAAGAGAATTAAGAACCAAAACTATTTTAAAAGAACATGATAGGGATTATTTATTATTAATGTATTATTAATTAGCTAAAGTCATCTCATGAAGTTGTCAACAAGAAGCTTCAGATTGTCAGTTGAGGCAGTAAAATTAGAACATGGGCAGCTGTAGCAATAGGAATATGGTAAGAAATTGAGCTACAATCTTCCACTCCACTGGGGCTAACAAATTATCAATAGTGACCAAAATGTTTCAGCTTTCTTCAGCACTTCTTGTCATTCATTTTTGAACAGACGAATTAGGAGCAAGAGTAGGCCATTTGGCCCCTTGAGCCTGCTCTACCATTTGATAAGATGATGGCTGATCTGAATGTGGCCTCAACTCCACTTTTCTGCCTATCCCCATACTCTGACTCCCTTGTTAGACAAGAATCTGATGCTGCCTTAAAAATATTCAATGGCCCTGCTCACTGGGAAGGAGAATTCCACAGGCTTACAACCCTCAGAGAAAAAAAATTCTCCTCATCTCTGAAATGGAAGACCCCTTATTTTTAAACTGTATCCTCTAGTTCCTGTCTCACCCACAAGGGGAAACATCCTTCCAGCATCCACCTTATTAAGTCCCCTCAGGATCTTATGTTTCAGTAAGATCACCTCTCAGCCTTCTAAACACCAATGGATACAGGCCCAACCTGTTGAACCTTTCCTCTTAAGATAGTCACTTCATTCCAGGAATCAGTTGAGCGAACCAGTTGAGAGGTAATGAGCAGATTAATCTTGTCCTTTTTCTAGATGGAATGTACCTGCCCAATCTTCCATATTGTTGAGTATGTTGACACTTGTAATACTGTGTGTCACACTTGGGGTAATGTCCATACTTCTGGGCCCCATATTATATAAGTGAGAAAGGCATTGGCAATAAAGATTCACAATGATAATGACCACAACTGAGAGGATATACTTTCAGGAAAAGCTGAACAGGCTTGGGCTTTTTTCCAGAAGACTGAGGAGTGACTCAGTCTGTAGATTAATAGAGGTGTAAGATAATGAAAGGGTTTGATAGGGTAGAGATAGAAAAAATGTTTCTACACATGGGGTGTCCCAAACTTTAGGTCAAATATGTAAGCTAGTCACAAATAAATCCAATAGGAAACTTAAGACAAAATTCTTTACCAAAAGAGTAGTAAAACCTATGGAATGTACTACCACAAGGAGTAGTTGAGGCAAGTAGCATAGATACTCTGAGTGGAAGTTAGATAAGCACAGGATGGGGAGAGAAATAAAAGGGTATGCTAATAGGATTTGATGAAATTCAGGGTAGGATGCTTGTGTGAAGCTTAAATGACTTCATAGACCTCTTTGTCCAAATGGCCTGATTGTGGTTGTATATAAGTCTGCTGCTCCTGATGGATCACAGAGCCTCATAGATGTCAAGATTTGGTTTGCTTAGAGTTGCAAGATTTTTTTTTAGTCATGATGCTATCATGGACATATATGTCTGTGATTAATAGCTTGGTGATTGTTGCAGTCAGGTGAGAAGTGGTAGAATGGATCCCTTCTCTTTCCACCTCTTTTTTGACTACAATTTGCTTACCAATGAATGTTTAACTGTTCAAGTGCTGTGACTGTAAAAGACACACACTGACCGATTTCCTTGTAAACGTTGAAAGGAAAGAAAATAATGTTTATTGTCCTTAACAGTTGATAGATAAAAATAATTTTTAAAACTCCAGCTCGCACTCACACATGCATCCAAGAGATTGAAACGTACGCAGAAGAAAGTTACATGGATTAAGAGTATCCAATCAGTGGTTCTTGTGGTTTGGTGCATTGGATGGTTTCAGGCCAAATTCAATGTTTTTCTGGATTGTGCATCAAGACAATTGAAAACTTGATGGACGATCTTGATCTTTTTCTCTGAAGTCACTGGCTGTTTGGTTTACATTGAAGATGCTGCCTGCGGTGTTTGCTTGATCAAATACAGGCCCAACACATGCTTGCAGAATGGCTGGAGAGAGGGACTGCGAGTCATCTTCCTACTGTTGCAAACTTATGGTCTTTCTGGTCTGACTAACTGATCCTGGAAAAGCAGTTTTTGTAAACACAAATGGTTAGCTTGCTATCACATGACCTTGATTCACAAGATGGCCAATTACTAAATATAGTCACAGGAAGCTGGAAAACCCTTATTCCAGGCCCATTGTCTAAAGTGATTGCGTTTAATGGCTTGGTCTGTACTCACCTGAATACACAGGTTATGTCTGGATGTTATGAATAGTTCAAGCGATGGGTCATTCACAATCGTTTAAGCTGATAGTCCTTGATGGGTCAGTTCAAGACAGCACAGCTCTTTCTGATAACTTTGTAACTTGCAGGGTATATTTATGTAAGTGTTCAGCCTTCTTAAGAGCTGCTGCTTAGGTCACATAAAATGCTGTTGGTCTTTTCAAATCTGTCCTGGGGTTTCAACCTGCTCAATAAATAAAGTCTTTTTCAACATAAAATATGGTTTTATAACATGAATATGAGATCAAGAATGTTGATAGCTGATATGAAATTGCTTACCACCTGGCTTAGGCCCGATCTGTATGGCTATGTTCAATCAATGATGATACTACCAAGCTGATCTTAGTGGTGCACATTGAAGTTCCTCAGCCTGACTAGATTATGTACTATTGCTTCCTTTTATGTTTCTTCAAGTGTTGAAATACCAAATTATCAGTTGCAATGATCAATAGATTTTCTTGATGTTTTTGATCTGAAGCTGCGAGATTACAAGAGGTTCACAACTAATGATGTTCAATGGCATTATCATTACTGAATTCCCCCACTATCAATATCGTGGGGGGTTACCATTGACCAGAAACTGAACTGGACTAGCCATATAAATACTGTGGCTACAAGAATAGATCAGAGGCTAGGAATCCTGTGATGAGTAACTCACCTTCTGACTCCCCAAAGCCTCTCCACAAGTCAGGAGTGTGATGGAATACTTCCCACTTGCCTGCATGAGTGCAGCTCCAACAACACTCAAGAAGATGGACACCGTCCAGGACAAAGCAGCCCGCTTGATTGGCACCTCATCCACAAATATTCACTTCCACCACCACCGACGCACAGTAGCAACAGTGTGTACCATCTACAAGATGCACTGTATGAATTCATCAAGGCTCCTTAGATAGCACGTTCCAAACCCACAACCACTACCATCTAGAAGGACAGGGGCAGCAGATAAATGGGAACACCACCACCTGGAAGTTCCCCTCCAAGCCACTCGCCATCCTGACTTGGAAATATATCGCCGTTCCTTCACTCGCTGGGTCAAAAAGCTTGGAACTCCTTTCCTAACAGCACTGTAGGTGTACCTATGCTACAGGGAATGCAGCAGGTCAAGAAGGCAGCTCACCACCACTTAAGGACAACTAGGGATGGGCCATAAATGCTGACCCAGCCAGTGACGCCCACATCCCTTGAATAAAAAAATTATGTTGAGGATTCCCAGGGCCACTCCCATGCCTCGGTGCATCTGTCTGGTCAGTGGGATTGGACACATGGAGGAATGATGGTGGTGTCTGTGATGTTGACTGATGAACATGGTTGTGTGAGTACACCTGTGTCAGGTTGTTGGTTAACCATTTTGTAGTACGTTTTTCCCAGCTTGGGCACTAGAACTGAGATGTTATTGATCAAGATTTTTCAAACTCAAGTGAGCTGAGATTCCTCAAATCTTGTATGATGCAATGGCTGGTGAGTCGGTCAGAGTTTGTCTTACTTCTGAACGTAAAATTTTAATTTCATTAGGTGCTGTAGTGTTCAAGAAACATCATATAACTATTGACAGGTTTAACATTGAATATTTTCATATTGAATGAGATCTGTCTTTTCAGCAAAAGACTATGCTTAATATTACTGGGAATTGTTGCTAAGTAACTTTACTGGTTCTTTTTTTTTTCAGAGCAAAAAACAACATATTCCCTACAGGAACAGTAAATTAACAAGGCTATTGAAGGATTCTCTGGGAGGAAATTGCCAGACAATAATGATTGCTGCTATCAGCCCATCTTCTTTATCTTACGATGACACATATAATACTCTAAAGTATGCCAATAGAGCAAAAGACATCAAATCTTCAGTAAGTTTTGTGCGTGTGTTTATGTACAATATTTTCTAATTGATCTCCCATAGCAGGGCATATGCAAAGTCAAGGCAAATATATTCTTTATGTGAAGCGGCATTACAGGAAAGGAGGTACCTGGATCAAGGCACAGATGTAATTCAGTCCTGTTTTAAAGTTGGGCTTCTTATTATTTTTATTTAATACTACTGATCTTTTTTTGTTGTAATAAAATTTAGGACAGTTTTGAATAGCAAGGAAGTAGGGTTGGAGCATTGGAATTTCTTTGTTGTAGAGGCTAAGGAGCTGCAAAATACAAAACTGAGGTGTTATAGTGCCACCACTGGCAGGAGGGTTTAATTAGAGTGTGAAAAGTTACAATGGTCATTTGCATTACGAATATGGCCCAGAAAAATTTTCAGAGGGGTTGGAAAGTGTGCGCAATTATGACATTTTTAATACATGATAGCTCCAAACATATCAATCTGGCAGATATTTTCTTTGCACTTTATTGTTGCTATTCTGATCTTTCAGAATGTCAGAGCGTTTAATTCAAAATATGTATGCATTATGCTGCGTGTTTTACCAGTTTAAATACAAATATATCTAATTACATTTAGCTTTTTAATGCATCATAGACTTTAATGTAATTTAGCTAAAGCCTGCCCAGTGCATAAACTGCAGCTATTTGCTTTGCGTATTGCTGTAAGTGTATTGCAATCTACTCTACAATCTACTGACCTACTTCTTTGCGTGGAATAGGAATGTAAAGTTAAACAGGATGTTCTCAGATTCCAGGACAGTTCTCTCTCCTCATCTCTGCAGACCCTACTACCAGCAATAGCATTTATAAAATATGAAATTAATCTTGATACAGACTTTTATGTTTGGTATTATTTTGGCATAACTTTGTTCTAATTTATGCTTTATTATAATTACTCTACTTTATTTCCATTTCTGCAGATAAAAAGCAATGTCTTGAATCTGAATAACCATGTGGGTAAATATGCAAAGATTTGTGAGGAGCAAAGGAAAGAGGTAAATCGTCACTATATAAAAGTACCAGAGACATTTATCTGTAATGAAATTAAAACAGACTGTCCAGAATATAAAATATATTTTTATTCTACCTCAAAACTTGCCTATATGACCATGCTTTCAGTCATCTTTGTTAACTCTCCTGGTCTGTGTCTTTTTTTGTAATATCCATTGAAATTTTATTACAGTAAGAGTGCTACATGATAAAGTTAAGAGTTGGCCAAAAGCACATTCAAAAATTAGATTTTTGGAAGGTTTCTAAAGGCAGGGAGAGAAGGCAAAGGGATTATTGGAAGGGTAGGTCTGAGATGGTTGAAAACCATACTACAGATGGCTAAGAATCAAGGGCATAAGCTTTACTTTCATTTCCTGAAGGTGAGGGAACCATTAAGAGGTTAGCAATGCTGGGGCAATAAGGTGTAGAACAAGATGTAGACATTGGAATTTTAGACAGGTTGAAATTTGTGTAGGCTGGAGGCCAGCGAGGAGGGTTTTAGAGAA
This sequence comes from Carcharodon carcharias, assembly GCF_017639515.1. Classification (NCBI taxonomy): domain Eukaryota; kingdom Metazoa; phylum Chordata; class Chondrichthyes; order Lamniformes; family Lamnidae; genus Carcharodon; species Carcharodon carcharias. The sequence goes on along the minus strand of NC_054476.1, from coordinate 13,040,289 downwards.
GTCACGTCCGAAGGCAACAAAAAATGTGAACAGCACGTATTTAAAATAATGGTTTAATTCAAGAGCTTGGCTCAGACCTTTATGCCTATGTGTTTCACAGATTACAGAGCTCAAAGAGAAATTGAAAGCTTATGAGAGTGAAAAATTGTTGGTTCGTAATAACCATGGACGAAATGTTATAGTTGGTTCAAATCCAAAGGAAACTGAAATAAAAAGGTAAATGCACAGACAAATATTTTTTTGTTTCAAAATCAAAAGCACGCAACTTTTTGAGGAGATGCTTTTTCACTTGTCTTCAAGCAGAATTTTGGAATGTTGTTTACTTTGCAGATGTAATACATAGTTTATGTTGCTCTAAGGCATTTAATTATTGATTGATGGGCTTCTTCTCCATGCCCTTTTTGTCTTCAGTCCTTTTGTCCTTATGCAGCTGTAACAGTTAAACTCTATGGCTTCAGAGTTTGTTTAGATATCAAATTCAACGTTAAAATAATAATGGGCATGTCTCTTTCTACTGTGAAAACTTGTTTGATCTTATTATGTTAATACTTCTCTTTGATGTGTTTCCAAAGTTATCTTGTTTATATTTAAGTGAAAGTTTAGCAGATATGTGTTCAATTAGATTTTAACTATGTTAAGAATAGGTGATGAAACAATGTAAGACAACCAAGGATTGATATACCATAGGGTGCTATGCCTGCTGTCAGAGAACAACATGCATTTCATCTCTCCCAGGTCATTAATAAGTTATAGTCTTTTGTTAATTAAAAGTTAATTGTAGGGACTATTGCCACATAGGAATGCATATTTCCTAGGAACAAAGATGAAGCCAGTCTCCATCCCTTTACGTTACCCTGAGCCTTCCAGAGTTTACTCCAGGGGAGAATGCAAGATCTGCATACCAAAGTGAGTGTAATCCTGTAATACCACAAAGGTGATGCAAGAACCGGTGGTCGCTATTATGTCAAGCTCCCCACAGAAGCCTTGCAGGGACTTAGCAGCGATGGAAAGAGGTCCATATGATAAGTAGGGCCATGATAACTTTCAACCCTACAGGACTCAAACTGCTGTTTTTAAACAGTCTTCCCTCTCAAGTGGTCATAAAAAGATCCCATGGTACTATTTTGAAGAAGTGCAAGGGAGTTTTCCCAAGTTTCTTTCCCAATATTTAGTCCTCAAACAACATCACTAAAAAAATTATCTGGTCATTATCTCATTTCTGTTTGTGGACCTTGCTGTGTACAAATTGCCTCTGCTTTTCCTATATTACAACATTGACAACACCACAGAGTGCCTCATTAGTTGTTACAATTGGCTTAGGGACCAGTAACTATTTGTTTAAAATTACATACAAAGTCAGCACAATAAAACAATCTACAATATCCAGCTTTATACTCTAACATTCAGAATTAACGTGGTATTCATGAATTGACAGGTAAACTATGGTTAAATGCACAACACTTCACACTAAATGGCAGGTGCAACCAGGACAACTCCCACGGCTTTTTCAACAACCCACACAGACATCAGTGACCTCTTTGAGTCACAAAATCCAATTAACTCTGCCTCCCTCAGGAGGAATTTCAACTCTTCACTTTCAAAGATCTAGCCTCTGAATTCCCTCAAAAGTCATTACGACTCAGACTGCCTCAATCTTAATCTCTTCTGAGACTGAGTTCCACGCGATTCACAAAGCTGCACTCCCACCTTTAATTACCGGTACAATTCCAGCTCTTTCACAGACCACAAGCTTCACCAAGCTGCCACTGCCTCTGTATTTCTCTGAACTCCAGTCTCCTGGATGCACCAAGCTATATTTGACTTCCAAGGTTTCTCCTGAGCCCCCTCCGACTCCCTCCAACATGGAACTAGCAACCTTCTACCACCTTTTCAACTCCCCAGGACCTTTGAGCCCTAATGGCACTGAACGTCTCCCAGGGCTATTCTGAGCCCTAACTGTCTGGAGCCTGCTAACAGCAGCATCTTTTTGGTGTAGCCTCTTCCCCTGCTGCAGAACACTCACCGAATTGAATCGAGTGAAGCTCCTTAATCTCTATCTATATCTATGACGGCATAGCTTTTCAGAGCTTTCTGAACGCTTTAAACCAATTTAGCTCTAATTCCCAAAACAAATTATCTCTCTTGACTGCACTTCTTTGCAAGCAGTGTAGACATCACGTTTCCAGCTAAGTAAGCCCATCTGCTGTTTAAAATCTTATCTTTGTAGCTGTTAATTCCTTAAGTCAATATGGCCCCAACCTTTGAAGTGTAATAGACTCCAAACTGCTTTAGTTGCATTTATCATGTTTTCTACTGTTAAACTTTAATCTTCCCAGAACTAAACATTACCTCTAAAATATTAACATGAACCATAAACTAGATATTCATCACAAGTTGTAAAGCATTTGGAGCGTCCTGAACTAATGAAAGGCATTACATAAATGCAAGTTACTTCCCTTTCTTTTGCACATCAATATTGATGAGGTCAGCAAAAGTCATCTGAAACAAAGGGGTGAATTTTACAGACCACAGCCTGTGTATTTGAAGGTGATGGGGGTGGAGCACATGTAAAATAAAGCAGGTGGCCAACCCACCCCTTCCCTCCCACCCCTAAGCTGTCTCCTGTGTCACAGGAGATGGGTAAAGTGTCAGGCAGACCCCTACCCTTAGGCTATTGAGGCCCTTAAGTTGCCAATTAAAGGCCACTTAAGGACCTCATTGCAACCCCCGTTACATAATTCGTTAGATGGGGAAGTCAGAAAGATGGTGGCCAACCTGCAACTTTAACAGCGCAGGCTAAAAGGCAGGAAGCGGGGGGAGGTCCTCTGTGTCCATCAGGAGTATCCCCACCAGCTTTTAAAACCCTTCAACCCCCATGCCTCCCATTTCGACTAACCCCCACCCCGCTAGGGTCCCAGTTCCCTCCCTGACGAAATGTCCCGGACTTACTTTGAAGTCCGATATTCATCTTCTTTCTTTTCGGGGCTCCTTGTAGTCCCAGCAGCAGTCACTACTGTGTTCTGATGCTGTTCGGACTACTTAGATTGGCCGGCAGCTCTCGAGGGCGTGACTTCCTGTGTTTGGGGGTGGAGGTCCCACTCTCACTTTGTTATGGCCACCCATGGTGTATTATCGCAGCAGGGCAGCCTATTTTAATATCGGCAAGGTGCCAACCGACCTTTTGACTAAGGGGGTGATGAATGCACCCTCACCCCTCGTAAAATACACCCCCAAAGAGTAATACAGTTTTCTTTCTCCTCCTTTTATGAGCCGCTCTTTTCCACCTTTCCCAGTGATCTATGTAGGGTTTTGGAATACAGGTGGGGAGAGTGTTAACAGACCTAAGGCCTTCAGTGAGGCCCAGCAGGCTTCACCTGGCTTTGCATTGGCGAAGGACGGCAGTGAAGGAATAATCATGAAGTAACTATGGGCCATAGAACTATTTATTTTTTGACCAGGTGTGTTTTTTATGACTGAAGAAATTAGGAATTAGATGATTCCGAGATCTGGTTGTTCCCTGATTACATGCTGGGGTATGATTTGATTCCTGATCCCAGAACCTGACTGATAATAGGGCAATGATGTTTAAACCTGAATGTGTTTTTTAATTATTCATTCTCTGTATATGGGTTTTGCTGGCAAAACCATAATTTATTGCCCATCCTTAGTCTGCCTTGAGAAGGTTGTTTTAAGCTTTGAAGCACGTCGCTCCATGTGATAGAGGTGCTTCCAAAGTGCTCTTAGTCAGGGAGTTCAGGATTTTAACCCAGCGGCAAAGAACAATATATGTCGCAAGTTGGGGTGCTGTATGACTTGGGAGAACTCAGAGTCTGATGTTCCATGAGCCAGCTGTTTTTGTCGTTCTTGATGTTGGAGATCGCGGATTAGGAGGCACTATCATAGAAGCTTGATAGAGCTCCTGTAATGCATCCAGTAGACACTACAACCACGGTATGCCAATGGTGGAGGAAACGAAGTTTATGGTGATGGATGAGTTGCTGGTCATGGAGAGTGCTTGGTCTTTGATGGATGCAGCTGCACCCATTTAGGCAAATTGAAAGTACTTTATCAGACTCCTGCTTTAATTTATATTTTTTCATGGGTTATTGACATTGCTGGCAGCATTTATTGCCCATCTTAATTGCTCTTGAGAAGATGGTGGTGAGTCAACTTCTTGAACGCTGCAGTTCATCTGGTGTAGGTACACCTACAGTGCTGTTAGGAAGGGAGTTCCAGGATTTTGAACCAGCGGCAGTGAAGGAACACAATGTAGCTCCAAGACAGGGTTGTAGCTCCAAGATAAGGCTGTATACGGCTTGAAGGGGAGTATGCCAGGTGCTGGTGTTCCTAAGTGTCCAATGCCCTTGTTCTTCTAGGTTTCTAGGTGGCAGAGGTTGCAGGTTTGGAAAGTGCTATCAAGAAGAATTGGTGAACTGTGCCTTTGTAAGCGGGGATGGCTTTGGGGAGTCAGGAGGTGAGCTATGCCTCAAAATATCCAGCCTCTGACCAGCTTTAGTACCCATGGCATTTATGTGGCTAATCTAATTGTATCAGTGGTGACCCCAGAATTTTGATGATGGGAGATTCGGTGATGGTAATGCCATTGCCTTGAGACGTTTTATTACCTTAGAGGTGCCATATAAATTCAATTGTTGTTGAAAGTCAAGGTGGGGGGTGGTTAGACTTCTTTTGGAGATGGTCATTGCCTGGAACTTGTGGCACTAGTCTTGACACTTTTCAGTTCAAACCTGGATGTTGTCCTAGTCAGGTTGCATGCGACATGGACTGCTTCATTATCTAAGGAACTGCGAATGGAGCAGAACACTGCAATCATCAAGGAACATCCCCAGTCCTGACTTTGTGATTGAATCCTAATCAACAATAGCTACATTTTACGGACAAACATTCACACAGTCAAAAGGTTTTTCAATAACTTTTAATTATTTTTTAAGAACAATGATTTATGATGATAAGCAGCAAAGTATAGATAATCGGCTGAATAGATAAACACCACAGCTACATTATAACTTATCATAGAGTCAGTTTGGCTCATAAGTCTTTTAATGTAGTTTTAATAAACACGTAATGTCTAACGAATATTTTTAGATCTCCAGGTTCACTGTAAGTATACATAACATCTTATTTAAAACTGCTCTAGATTGCATGTCAAAATATGAGCTGCAAGAGCCCTGACATTGTGGCAGCAAAGCACAATTTTATAATTTGTCAAAATGTTCTTACTCGTATTGTACAATAAAATTAGCTGTGTGAATTTCAATAACTGATATCTAATGGCAAAAAGTATTAGGGGAAAAGAAAACACCTTTTTGTTGGTGAGTAATAAATAGATTGATATGGAATTGTTTAAAACATTATAAATTATTTACATGTTTGCCTATAAAAATTATGGTAATTTGCTGCTAGTAAACAAAGCCCCTCAACTGAAAAAAAAAATTGTTATAGCTTGGCAACAGCAGTAGAAAATCTGAAGTATTAATAGGTCTTCTCAGCAGTCTCTTACATCAGTCGTTGGAATACACAGTCGTTCTGAGAGATGTAAATGTCTCTGTGTATCAATATTTTAAGAGTCAACAACAAACCATGTACGTCAGAGTAAGATTACAGAGTATAGTCACGTCTCTAACTTTTTAAAACAGTTGGTGCTATTTTCTGTATCTAACATCAGAATAAGTTAAAATATGTTCACACTTTGATGGTTTTCCTAGTAAAACTGACATGAAGTTGGTTGTCAATTGGTAGTTCATAACTTGAATATTGCTGAAAAAGAGACATGTCAAAGCTTTTTGTCTTATGCTCATCAGGACACTTCGCAAGAATAACAATATAAGGGGAAAACAACAATTTATACTATATGTGAAGAGAGTGCTGATTGGTTGGCAAGTGGACTCTGATTGGTAGAGGCATTGCCATGGAGATGCACCACTGATGGTGACTGACAGTTAACTACCAAACATTGTTCGAAATTTAAACCAGGCAGTTTGACCCTGATTGGTCAAGGCATTGCCCTGAGGAATGAGTCAGCAAATGGCTGTCACTTATTTTGTTTAGCTGAAACAGGTGCAATGTATGTACATGTTCTTTCTGTCTGCAAAGAACAGGGCCCTGTGTATTAATATATGTAGCTTCCAGTATATACAAATGCGCCACATTGTAAGCCTGACTGACAATCTTAAATTGGTTGTCAGTGTAATTCTTAGCATATTGAGAATTATTTAGCAAATGTAGAATATTAGCATCTAATCATGGAATATGAGTTAGGATTCTTACAGTTCCACACGCTATAAGATTGGTCTTACTTGCAACCTTGTAAGTAGGACCTAAGCCACTTGTTCACCATGTAAGCTTGATGCTAAATGGGGCGCATCAAAGGCATCCTGCAGGATAATGGCTACCCTGATTAGATCATTTCACGCCATATATCACACAAACTCATGAATGGGCCTAAGGCTGTCACTTTCGGCCCTGAAAAGAGCCCGGTCTACTTCAGATTGCTCTGGAAGGGCAAAGTATCTCAAAAATCTGGGCAACAGGTGAAGCTAGCTGTTTCATGCTGCTACTATGCAGTAGCAACACGAGTGGTATTCGCCACTAACAGGATGCTGCCATCAAGCCAAAAAGATATTATGCCTATCACACAAATGAGTAATGTGGTATATGAATTTCAGTGCCAAAGATTGACGGACATTACCAAATAGCATGTGCCAGCCACTGTTTGCAACGGATAATTAAGTGTCAGTCACCATCATTGGTGCATTCATCATTGCAATGCCACTTGCCAACCAATCAGCACTCTCTTCACATACAGTACAAATTATTGTTTTCCCCTTATATTGGTATTCTTGCAAAGTGTCCTGATGAGGGCAAGACAAAAAGCTTCAACGCGTCTCTTTTTTCAGCACTACTCAAGAAGTTGGTTTTCATATGCAGGATTTACCCCCATCAGGGGCGAAGTTGAAGGGCGGACGCGCACAGGCGCGCATCCAATCTGCGCCCCCAATTGGGGGCGCAGTGCCATTTTACATGGGCAGGCCAATTAAGGCCTGCCCAGCGTAACATCCGCACAGAAGCGCTATGCACTTCCTGTGTGGGCGGGGGGAGTGGGGGGATTCACAAAATCGAGACTGCACTCTTTCGCACGTGCGCACAAAAGAGCGCACTCATCTCCCTGAGGCTAAGTGCAGCCTCAGGGAGATCAGCTCGAAACGTAAAAAAACTAAAAATAGAAAAATAAAATTTCTCTAACATGTCCCCTCATGTGACACTCACATGAGTTGGGACATGTCCATAATTTTTACAAAAAACTTGATTAAAATTTTTAAAAACCTACATGAAACCTCATCCCACCCGTGGATGAAGTTTCATGCTCTTTTCTAATTCGTGCCGGGGCTCCTGGCCTGCCCGCCAGCCTTAAGGTTGGATGGGCAGGTCCTTTAATTACTTAATTGACCCTATCAATGGCCTCAACTGGCCATTGACAGGTTGGTGGGCACGCAGCTGATTTCGTTGCGCCCCTGCCTACCGGAAAACTTAAGTAGGGCGCGGTGATGTCACCGCGTGTCAGCGAGCGAGCCCCGCCCCCGCTTGGCGACGCGTAAAATCCTGCCCATAGTCTTTTAATTGAACTGAATACAAACACAAACATGAATAACTCTTGTTCCTTGTGTTATTCAGTCTCTTTACAATGTATATGACATGGAAGCCAAAAGATTTTCCCTTCTTCATAGCACAACAAAAGTGTTAGCTAACTTTGTGAAGAAGTGAGTGCCTGAATTTAATATAGTAATGCTGTAAATTTCTCATGAGCCTTAACATTTGGTCTTTCATGTCATGCAGCTTCTTGAAACAAATTAATCATTTCAATCACTGTAGCATGAAATATTTGTGTTTGATCACCTAAGCAATCTAAATTTGAAGGACAAAATATTCAGTCTTTGTGGATGGACATCTTTCACAAAGGACATAACCTATTGACAAGTATAATTATTTGTTTTTGAAGGAAAGTTGGTCATATACTCTTGTTATTACTGAAATCTGTGCAAACTTCCTGTCAATTCAATTCAGTTTCACATATGGAAATTCATTTTGGATGACATTAACCATTTGTTAAAAAAAATAAATAAATGGATAATAACAATATAAGAAAGTTACCCTATCACAGAAATCTAACTTTAATTAAATATGCATTTAAAAAACTATTCCAATGCATTTAAATAATCAGTCAGTGAGCCCTACCATGAATGCATATCCTAGTCCGTACATCAAACTCCTGTTAAAAGCTCTTATAGAGAAGGGCACAAATGAGTTCAGGAACTGATTTGTCCTTCATCTGAGAGATTAAAGCCTTTTCCCAGAACACAACCAGCAATAATACTGAAACAAGGGGTGATTCTTCATGTTTCATGAAACTCTTTAGTTTTGTCAAAATTCTTGGAGAGTAGGTTTCATCAAGAAAGACCTGCTCATCTCCTGTCTGGTTTAGTAATCTCTGTACCCTTAAAGAGTTTGCTTTCCTAAGACAACAGTGCCAAGCGAGACATCCAAAAAGGATAGCACTCTGAACACTTTGCCATTATAAATTTCACATCTATATTTAGAATGGAAACTGCCTATGAATGTTATGTCCCCCCAGTGGAAGTGGAGCAGCACTACCAATAGCAGAAGGTTGTAATCACGATGTGACAAGTATACACAGTTTCTATTACAAATGTGGAAATAAGAATTTTTATAAAATTTAAATAGGACAGCAGGATGTGTGACTGCAGAATTAATACTGAATTACCTCTGTGTGCCCTGGTCTAATTATCCCCTTGTTCCATCTGAAAACTACACTACATCTTGACTCCCCATGTGTTTTGCTGTTATGGCTTATTTTGAGATGGAACATTAAGACACAAACTGAAATAAAATAGTTTTTTTTAGGTTATGTAACTTATAAGAGACTTGTAGGAATATTCCAGACAAATTCTGAAAATGGGCATCAGAGGACATAATACATGAAATTTGTTCTTTCTAAAGCAATACTTTAGCTGAATTCTGCAAGTAATTTATTCTTAAGTTTTTGCTATACTTAGGATTTCAAAGTAATAAGAAACAAATGGCAGGATATTGTAATACTTGATCATATTCCTTTTCTTTTCCAGATTTGAACGAGTCCTTGAAAATATCTTCAGCAATCGACAGAAAATCAGGATTACCTGCTTAGATTTAGAACTGAGGCTGAAAGAGATGGAACTAAAAATATATTATTATCAACGGTACCAGCAACATGCCAAACTGTTTTCCCGTGAGCCTATAACAGAAAAGGTAAAATTGTTTGGTAATGAACCTTTCATGGATGGAAAAATTAGCCTGGCCTGACCCCAAAAACTTACACTTCCATTTTGGCTTCTTAACTATGTTTCCCCAACAATTGTATCTTGTAACTTGAGAACTGGCATCAGTTTCTTTTTCTTCTCAATACACTGGAAAAGCATCATATGAATAGTTACTCTAAGTAATTTTCTTTTTAAAAGTTGGTGATATTAACTGAAACACATCCTTCTATTAGTGTCAGCTGTGGCTCTGTTGGTAGCACTCTTGCCTCTGAGTCAGAAGATTGGGGATTCAAGATCCATTCCGGGATTTATTTGCACAATAATCTAGGCTGACACTCCAGTGCAGTACTGAGTGAATGTTGTACCTTCTGAGATTCAATCTTTCAGATGAGACATTAAAGCAAGGCCTTGTCTCCCCTCTCAAGTGGACACAAAAGATCCTGTGGCTCTTATTTCAAAGAAGAGCAGGGGAGTTAGCTGCAGGATCCTGGACAATATTTATCCCTCAATCAACATCACAGAAACCAATCATCTGGTCGTTATCACATTACGTTTGTGGAGGTTTCTATGTGCAAATTAGCTGCCACATTTCCTACAACACATAAGTGACTACAATTCAAAGTATTTCCTTGGCTCTGAAGGGCTTTGGGATGCCTTGGATTTACATGTATTCTGTGTGCACAGCGTTTGCACCCTTAACTCAGGAAAGAAACAAAGAGGGATTTCGAAATGGACCACAGTTACTCTATGATTATTACAATCAAAGTGCTGCACAGATGAGTTACATTTTAATTTGTACAACAGTACAATTATGTTAAAAAACAAATTTCAAATTTGATGTGTTTAAATGCAAGTATCACAAGCTAAACAAGTCATGCAGTATCCAATTGTAACATAGTAGTTTCTATTTTAGTCCTTTATATTGAGTCAAGGGCATTCATTAAACATAAAGCTGTTTTGCAAAATAGGTAAAAGCTGCTTTGTTTGTTTTGACATGGGCCCCTGTTTATTTTTATACTTTCCACTGCATGCATCATGTATAAGATGCAAATCTTATTTTGATTTTCATATGTTCTTGAGTTAAGGACATTAAACCTATTTGACCTCTAACCCAAATGTTCCATTATGGCACATTGCATGGTTACAGTGGGCAAGTAGTTATGTCACTAGATTGCTGAAATTGAACAACCCCCTGGCAGGACTCCCTTCACATCTAAAGCAGCTCAAATTGGATCTTTAATAATGAACACCAGAGCACAGCATGCTTTTGCAGATGCAAAATCCTTCTCCTTTCCTCCTTGTCCCTAGTGGAAGATTTCTTTGTGTAGCTGAGGAAGCCACTTTAGGAACCGATGATCTCAACACCAGTAGGTTGTAGAGGAAGTTTTTGCTTCAATATTCACACACTGGAACTGGGTGTGGTATTTTTCACTTTACAGTAGTACCAAAGCCAGATTGCTAGCCAGCTATATAAAAATATGGAATATAAAGAGGAAATGTTGGAAAAATTCAGTGGGACAGGCAGCATCTGGGGAAAGAGAAAAAGAGTTAACAGACAATATTTTCCCAGCCAGGTGTAGATGGCACCTGTTGCATGCAGGGTGAGAAGGTTCTGGGAATTGTCATCCAGTCAGAATCCCAACATTATCCCACCTTCTTCCGGCTTTCCCGGGTCAGGATCTGAGTACAGTGTGTAACCCTGCCATGGGGCTAGAGGAAAACCAATTACTGTGATTTTAAAAAGCAGTTATGAGCTTTTTTAACCATGGAATCATTTCCCAACAGCACACAGGTTCCATACTGTGTCTTTGACTCATCAGTTTGGGGAAGGCATTTGTACAATAGAACTCATCATGAAATGAAATACACTTGAAATCAGTACTATGAAGGGTGAAACCAGCAAGTCTGTGGTCAGCCATATTGAAAGGCTTGCGCTAATAGGAGTGGTCCTTTCAGCTGAAACTCACTGATATTGTTGAGGCCACAGCAACTTCATCAAGTGCCTTGGTTCCCACTAAGGGCCGTATCATCTTATTGAGTATGAGACTTCCCAAAAAAATGGTTTGGAACTGATATATACTCCAGCTGAGCAATGACAGGGACAGCAACTTCAGCAGCAACTGCCTTCTCCATAGATTTGGGCTTCACTGGCTGGGCCAGCATTTATTGCCCATCCCTAGTTGCCCTTGAGAAGGCAGTACACCCATAGTGCTGTTAGGAACAGAGTTCCAGGATTTTGGTCCAGCATCAGTGAAGGAATGGCGATATATTTCCAAGTCAGGATGGTGAGTGACTTAGAGGGGAATTTCCAAGTGATGTTGTTCCCATGTATCTGCTGCCCTTGTCCTTCTAGGTGGTAGTAGTCATGGGTTTGGAAAGTGCTGTCTAAGGAGCCTTGGTGAATTCTTGCAGTAGATAGTACACACTGCTGCTACTATGCATCAGTGGTGGAGGGAGTGAATGTTTGTAGAAGTGGTGCCAATCAAGTGGACTGCTTTGTCCTGGACAGTGTCCAGCTTCTTCAGTGTTGTAGAAGCTACACTCATCTAGGCAAGTGGGGAGTATTCCATCACATTCCTGACTTGCATCTTGTAGATGGTGAACAAGCTTTGGAGTCAGGACACCATTCCACCATCTGCTGTGGCGGGATTCGAACCCGGGTCCCTAGACCATCACCCTGGGTCTCTGGATTACTAGCCCAGTGACAATACCACTACGCCATCGCCTCCCCCTATATTGAACAGAAGGGATGGAGATAGGGCTGCACCTCAAAGGAGGTGCTAACCTCAACCACAAGGTTTTTAGACCAAGAGTCAGCTTCCTCAACCTCTCTGAGCAACTGTGCTTCAGAAAGGTCAGGTTCTTGGGCAAGTGGTCATAGTCATGGGGAAGGGCCTTCTTCCAAGTGCCTGCCTAAGAGGAGCAGGTGGCCACCCATTGCCTGTGGCTGTTAAGGTAACCACAGCGCTAAGATCCTACACGCCTGGATTCCTTCCAGGGCTCAGCTGTTGAAATAAATAGGATCTCACAATCTGCAGCCCACAACTGCTTCAGCTAGATTACTAATACCTTGTTTGCGACGACTTCCAATTATATTACCTTTGAGATCAATGAGACCAAATCCAGAGACTGTCAGATTTGCATCTCCCTGGATTTCCACAGATCCGGTGGGGGGGGGGGGGTCACAGTGTGCATTCATGTGGCATGAAGATGCCATCAGAACATTCTGGCATATTTGTAAATAGGTAGGGCTTTCACTCCCTTAATGTGAAGTTGGTATGTGACCACCACAAATGGATAATGCAAGTGTGCGCCAAGCATCCAGGGAGCTGCCATAACTCTTTCACACTTCAGCACCATTCCAATGTTCTTTTCTCCAACTGACAGCCTCAACAGCTGACTCCTAGGGGATGAGGGATACCCATTCAAGATTTGACTGATGACCCCAACAAGAAAACCTACCACAGAGGCGCACGATAGGTACTACTGGAACCTTTTCACCACCAGGGTGACAATAGAGCAAGCCAATGAGGTTCCACTGCCTTGACTGAACTGAAGGTGGCTTTCAATTTGCCCCAACAAGGGTCTCCAGGATTATATTGGTCTACTGTGCACTGCAAGGCGCTGCATAAAGAACTGAATCTGGAACCAGAGAAAGATGGTGAACACATGACATCCTCCGAGAATTGGGAGGAGCAGCACCCAGTTGCACCATTGGTGCCTGCAGTCAATGATCTGCCTGTTAGAGAAACCCATGAGTACCTCATTGAGGCATGTTTAACTTAAGGAATGTGTTTGCAGCTTTGAAAGCTTCACATCATGACCCCCTGGGTGAGTGATGCCTGTTAAAATGGAGAATAGAGGAGGAAGCTAGAGAGAAAGCAAGGTCGATCAGAGGGGTGCTATTCAAGAAAACGCTAGGGAGGTGACGGAGTGATGGTGGCCAGCTACCAGTTTGCAGAACACTCACCTTATGACTTTATGAAGCCATTGAGCCTTTTCCTGCACTGGACCCAGGTCCTTGGCACTGCACTTCAGCTACTGACAGTCTCTTTGATTTGCAGGCATGCCTGCTTTTGAGAATGGCTGTTCTCTTCCTGCTGTCCTCAGGGAAAAGGACTTCTCTCCATGCCCTCACCGCATCAACCATCACATCCAGGAACGAGTCTGTGAACCAGGGAGTTGCTTTTCCACTTCTCCCCTTCATTCTTCATCTCTTTGCTCCTTTACACTGGATTGTCTGCTGCAACCACTGCTGTCATTGTGGATCTTGCAGACTGAACAGAGGTGTTCAGCAAAACCATCACCCAATCTGCATTTTGTCTTCCCAATATAGAGGAGACTAAGTCGTGAGCAGCAAATACAGTATACTAAATTGAAAGAAGTAGAAGTAAATCACTGTTTCAACTGGAACGAATGTTTGAGGTCCTGGACGGTGGAGTAGGGAGGAGGTGAAAAGGTAGGTGTTGCAACTCCTGTGCCTGCATGGGACGTTCTACACTATTCCAATGAAGCTGAATAGAAGCTTGAGGAACAGCATCTCATCTTTCGATTACGTACTTTACAACCTTCCAGACTCAATGTTGAGTTCAACACTTTTAGATCATAACCACTGCTGCCATTTCCTCGGCCAATAGGTGCCGGTATCTGCTGTTCATTTAATCACTCCTGCGTTCCATCCTATCACAGACCATCCTTTTTGCTCTTTCTCCCTGCCTCTGTACTTGCTTAAAACTTGTTATATCTGTAATGTTTTCAAGTTCTGGCAAAGAATAACTCTGGTTCCCTCTCCTCAAATGCTGCCTAACCTGAGTATTTTCAGCATTTTCTGTTTATATTTCAAACTACAGGCGTTCACAGTATTTTGCCTTTATTTAAAATGTTAGATGGGACTTGTTCCAAAACCCGCTGTGCTCTTGACCTGTATTAATATCACACCATGCTCACCGATATTCTGAGTCAGACCTACTTTTTCACATGATCTTGGAACATGATCCTAACTGGAAAAGGAAAAAGCCTCGCGTGGTATTTGTGTTGTTTTAAAGTCTTACATTTTTTACAGCCCATTAAATTTGCAGAATTGCTGCTGTACTGGTTATTGTTTTTGAAATAAATCAATCTTTTGTACCTATTTGATTAACCTAGTGCTTTACCTATCTGACCTTTAGGCATCTTGCAAGCATGAACGTAGGCTGGCAGCATTAATTACACAACACAAGCATATACAACAAAAGACAGAAACTGTGGAGAAAATGCTCGAAGAAAACAATAACTGGCTGCACCGTGTGGAGAATGAAATGTGTTTATTGGGCCAGGATGGAAAGATGCCTCAGGTAGAACTAAAATAATTGATAATCCTTAAGAGGTTCTTTTTGTACATTAAGATCCATCATAGCACATAACGTGCAATATTGTATGTATATTCCTTTCAGACCGGAAGATATTGTTCATGCTTGAAACCAATTACATGTCAATTTCTATTAGCAATTTCTGAAATCAATTAAAGTTCAGATGGACTTTCTTTCCCTTTTATTGAAACATAATTCTTACGATCAAGAACCGATGGGACATTCTGACTCCTAGGCTATAGGGTATTTTCTGAGAGGGAGTTTCTCTGTTGATTGCAGTGGATTGACTTCTTTTAGTGCTTGTTTTTCTGTGACATCCAAGCACCTGAAGTGTGAAGGACAAAATCGGTGGACCAGATTTTGTGATCATTGGCGAAGCAAGAGCTCTCGCCACTGACAATGAAGTAAGTCTCACTGAGAGATCTTGCAATCTCTCCAGCGAGAAATTTACCTCTATTGTCATGCAGGTGTACCACAGTTGATTGCAGCGTTCTTTACTGAGGATTTCCTAGCGTAGAGTTGGAGTGATGTCATCAGGCTGCCCACATAGTCAGTCTCATTAAAGTATTTTAACAGATTCCCCTCCGCTCCCCCAACCCAGTTAAGAAACTAAAACATCTAAAGTAGGATCGCTTTTATTAAAAAAATTTACACTGAGCAATTTAGGTATTAGGACATATACACATGGAGTGAATTTAGAAGGTATAATTTTTTTGAATTTTTAAAAATTGTTATTTAAAAATGTTTTAAAATCTATTAATTTATCATGTAACAGCACTCCAAGATTTTTTTTTAAATATGTTTTTTCAGGGCCAGTCCTGTTGTTCATCAAATGCTATTAATCATATAGCCATTAAAAGCCTAGTTACACCTGATTAAACAAGGGGCAGCAGGAATGTTGAAATTCCTGTTATCACCATCTACTCCCCTTCCAAGTATGTCGTGTCCATAACATTACATCCACATAGCCGTATTCCTTTGTCCCATATATACAGTTCTGCATCTCATCCCCTCCACTTTACACTCTTGTTCTGCCTTAGCCCCTTATTCCCACTGATTCAGTCCCTATCCCTGAATTCTGTATGATGCCTCATAACAGCCTTTGACTAACCCCCACCCCTTTCTACCTCTTGACTGACCAGCATTTTCATCAATCGTTTTCACATCTAGCACCTTACTCCATCCCTTGACCTCTCTTCTGCCTTTAAGACATTGCTTAAAATCTTATCTCTTTGAACATTAGAAATAGGAGCAGGATAAAATATTAGGCACCTCAAGCCAATCATGGCTGATCTGATTGTGGCCTGAACTCCATTTTCCTACCTGCACCCCATAACTCTTGGCTCCCTTGCCGATCAAAAATCTATCTAACTCAGCCTTGAATATATTCAGTGACCCAGCCTCTGCTGCTTGCTCAGGAAGAGAATTCCAAACACTAACGAACCTCTGAGAGAAGAAATTCCTCCTCACCTCTAACTTAAATGGACACCCCTTTTTTGAAGTTGTGCCCCCTAGTTCTAGATTCCCCCATGAGGAGAAATATTCTCTCAGCAACTACCCTTTCAAACCGTCTCAGCATCTTTATATGTTTCTATAAGATCACCTCTCATTCTTCTAAACTCCAATAAGTATAGGCCAAATCTGCTCAACCTTTCCTCATAAGACAAATTCCTCATCCCAGGAATCAGTCTAGTGAACATTCTCTGAACTGCTTCCAATTCAGGTATGTCCCTCAAGCGTTTGGCCATCTATTCCAATGCATTCTTTGTGGTATGGTGTCCAATTTTGTTTAGTAATGCTCCTGTGAAGCACTTTGGGATGTTTTACTGTGTTAAAGACAAGTTGTTGCTGTGAATGAACACCTGTTAGCCCCTCTTTGGGTGCCACCACCCCATATTTTCCTCTTCAACCGACACCACTGACTTTCCACCACCTTTGTTTCAAGCCTCTGTTCTTCCCTTTCTGGCTGTTGCAGTCTCCTGTTCTCAAATTGAATCCTTTTGTCTAATTTTTATTTTGCTCCTTTATCCTCCCCCTCTATTTTCAGCCTCATCCAGCCCCTCCACCCTCAAAGCCTCTTTAGCTGTCTTCCCATCCCTTTTGGCTGCCCCTAAAGCCTTTAATGTTCCTTTGAAGCACATGAATATAAGCACTATAATTACAACATAGGTATTCTAAAGAACAAATTGCTGGTTTCAGCAGTGAAGAAATCAGTAGGAAGATGGCAGGGCTACAATTACCAATTAAGAACTGGGGACAGGCACAATATCTGTAGGAAAAGTGCTGCAAACAAAAGAAGAGGAAGCCATGGAACAAGAAACAGGATGTCCCAAGTTCCACTGAAGCCAGAGGGTTTGAGACCTTCCAAAACTGGAAGTGAATAGTTGGATAGCAATGGCAGGATGAGGCATCTTGGCAATGCTCTTGAGTGAACAAAGAAAGAAATCAGACAAGACCATGATTAGAGAAAGGGGATGACCTGTGGCCCATCAAATCAGAAGAAATAGGGCCCACCAGCAGGCAAAGAAGGCAAATGGGTGATTTCCAAGGCCTGCCAAAATCAGAAAAAAATGGCTTTTTGTGACTAACATTAATCCAGTGTTTTATTTTAAATTAAAGTACTTGCCTGCCATGCCACCAAGAGAAACACACCTGGGTGACACGTTTTGGAGGTGCAGCAACACCATCTAGTGTTAGGAAGACTGGTGAAGTTCCCATGTTCACAGAAAGACATAAGGATAAGAAGTTTTATACAATGTAATAATGCACAATGCATTATTCTGCTGAAGTGGATCTACGTACCCTAAAGGCAGAGGTCACCAAATTGGGAGATGAAAGGAGGTTATTGGAGGGGCACAGGCAGTGTGGACTGATCTAAACCAGCAAGTATGGGAATGACAAATACTGACTTGAATGGCCAGTGGAGGCATTTTGGAGCAATTCCTCATTATTGTCCTTTCCCTACATTTGAGGTCCACCATATCCGTTTTTTCTCATTATAAAGCATGGATTGAGAACATGGTCAAATAGGAGAGATTTTTGGGAGTTCTTTGAAAGTTAAGAGGGAGTTGGTAAAGCAGAGGGAAAGAGTTAGAAGAATTCCAGTAAGCAGAGGCATAGTGGCTGGTAAAAAGAAGCCTGGCATTGGGAGGAACAGAAAGTGAATGCGAGAATGTAAGGCTTATAGTAAATAGGTAAGACATACATCTGGGAAATTTGATCTAACACTTGTCCATCCAGACTTTTCTGTTGCAACCCATTTTGTATTGCTTTTAAGTGACTACTTGAGCATCTTTTATTGTGTGTGCCAACAAAAACGTATCATGCTTCGCTTGTGGGGGAAAAGAAACAACTGCAAAACAAGTCATTGTTGATGTAAATACTTAAATTTAATTTGAATTTTAAAATTCCTAAACAAATTACTAAACTTATAAAGTTTAATTAACTGCAGACACACTCCTCCTGTAAAACAATTTTTAAATTTGCAAATTCTGCCAAAAAAATAGGCAAAGCAAATACAGTATTGGAAACATTTCAAATGGACCCAGCAAAATATTACATAATAACAAGAATTTGTCTTTCTGAAGTAGCATTTCTATTCCCCCACCCACCATATGTTAAATGTTCTCCAGCTACTTAAACGACCGTTCAATATATGCAAACCTAGGCAGCAAGTATTAGGAGGCTCTAGGGGCATCACCAGCAAGCACAATTATGCCCCCAGCTGACATGCAGACACAAATATTTTCCAAAAGGAGTCATTGAAAAGCAGTCATGAAGCAGAATCCCTGAAATCATTTTCTTCTCTCTGGCCTGCAATAGCCCATTGTTGGACTATCTGAGATCAGTTAGCTCAGCATAAATCAGAGATCACAATTTATAGACTCTGTGGTTCTGTAGTACATCACAAAATGCATAATCTACTGAGTCCTCAGAAAACTTGTATTATATGCATGTTTTTTTCAAAAAAACAATAATACTGGTCAGTATTAAAACGTCTAAGGACCAATAAATTCTCGTAGAAGCCCATAATTCCAAAATGTTAGCCCCTGCAAGAGATCTTAATGACTGAATGGACTGATTCTCAAAGACAGGAGGACATTACTTTTGGTGGTCACTGTAGTAACATCTCGAGTGCTACATAGATCCTGGTTGTACTGAAATAGCACTGAATCACCAGCAGAACAGAAACTCTGAGGACACTTCCAAGTCTTACCTTAGACCTTACAACATGAGAAAATTGGCACAGGAATCTGCTTGAGAAAAGCTATTTCAAGGGGAGTGAGTGATGCCTTCTGTGGT
The DNA here is from genome assembly GCF_017639515.1 of Carcharodon carcharias. Classification (NCBI taxonomy): domain Eukaryota; kingdom Metazoa; phylum Chordata; class Chondrichthyes; order Lamniformes; family Lamnidae; genus Carcharodon; species Carcharodon carcharias. Next base: position 13,021,304 of record NC_054476.1, on the reverse strand, counting down.
ATCTGGAAATTTTTTTAAAATTGCTAGTTAAAAGATTTATTGAGCTATCAAGTGGTTGAAGATTGTCTAAAAGCAACAAACTTCATAACTTTAGGTGCAAATGGACCATTACATCAAGATGCAAACAATCAGGAACAATAAACAAACAAGCCCATGTCACAGAATAGTATGTATAAGATGGGTAGCACCTGGGTCACCACAGCTGTGTTCAACAAAAGGCAGTACATTAAGAATGTCATTACAAATTGTTGGCAGATGACTTGTGGCTAATATCCTTTACCCATGTGTACAAAAAGCTCTGAATCTGCTCTCTTTAATTAGCAAAATCTATCAATACATGCTTTGGACTTTATTAGTTAAATATGGGTATTTAGTGCTTTTACTTTGGTATATGAGCAACCAGGGATTCTTAAAGTCCTGTTGAAGTGTTTTCTAGTCAACCATAACCTGTGTTCCTACCTCTTTGTGCAGTATGATTGATGTGGGATGTACTATGTATTGCAGCCAGCAAATTTGCCCTTACAAATATACTTTTGTTGACAGGTCCTTAATCAAGATCTACAGTGCAGTCATTTAAAGATGGAAGTAATGGACTTAAAACGTCAAATTCAGCATATGACTCAGTTACTTTCTTTTCAAAAACCAGAGAACAGAAGAACAGAAAAGTAAAGCAGTTTTTAATTTGTGCCAATATCTTGATCTGAAAGACATTATTCAACATGGCATTTACAGCTTAATATTAAATTATAATTAAAATGTGAATATACTAAAGAGCTTATTGCACGATATTTAAGGAATTAGAATCTTTTTTACCTTGGGAAGTCACACATCCACAGCCCATAATATTTTGGCAATGCATGCAAAAGCACAGGCATGCACCAAAGGAGAGAGTCCTCCTTTATAACCCTTAAGTTGTGGCCATATTGACTAAATGTATTCTACTCCAGAATTTTCAACAGCCTCATACCTGAGGCTTTATAAAATTATGACTGTGTATTTGCTAAAAAAAAAAATTCCTTAGTGCCCTTCTGTGATGTTGGATGGTAACCCTGCTCAACTTCTGTGATGTTGGATGATAACCCTGCTCAACTTCTGTGATGTTGGATGGTAACCCTGCTCAACTTCTGTGATGTTGGATGGTAACCCTGCTCAACTTCTGCCAAATGGAAAAAAAAACAGTTTTCTGGTCTAGCCCATGTTAACTTACTGCGGTATAGTGTATTAGCAATAAGGTTAAGTACAAAAAAAAATGCTTTGACCCTTAGAGCTAACTGTTAATATATACTCCATGTGTAGATGTGATGCAGTGAGAAGTTTTAATCACAGTTTACTGCATTAAGGAAGAAAAAAATCTCCTTGGTTTTCAGTAATATAGGGAAACGTGTCATCATATATGGAACCTTGTATCATGTTACATGTATGATATAGTTGGACATGTGTGATATAATTGGAACTGCACAATAATTGTTTCTTTTGCTTTCACTTTACAGGCTTATAAACACTTTGCTTCCTGCATTCTGCCAACAGTATCAAACACTGAAAGAAACTGGACTTGCTTCAGCAGCTGCTGAGGATGCATTTGTGCAAGTGGAGCAGTTAGTACAACAGGAGAACGGGATTGCATGGGAAGATCAGATTATGGAAATACCAGAGCAGTTACCTGATGGACAGCTAAGCATTTCCTCCATCATGAATTACTCCCAGATCACCTATTGCCAGACTGCACCATGTAGTATGTAAACTGTATTTAAACTATAATTAAATATCAGGTTTTAATTAGCTGGAAGAATGAACCATTGTAAGAATGTAGATCATGCATGCTGTTGGAAACAATTACAGCAGCTTGGACATTTAAATGTTATGCACATATTTCATTTATGCGGAAGCAGAAAACCACTTTACCAATCCAGTTTTATTCCTTAACAGTAAAAACTGATCAGAATAGTATGCATATATAATTAATTTTTCCCCAGTCTAGTCCTAAACCTTGTTGTATGATATCACAGTTAATCCTACAATTTTTCAATTAGTTGCCAAGAAACTTTTATTATATTTATAAATATAAAGTTATATTTTGGTTACTCCTGGTAAGCATTAATGTAAACTTGGTTTCCCCATTTTCTACTCAGTAGCATTGCCAGATGAAGGAAAATAAATTCCTTTGGAGCAATATGCATAGTTCTCTTGTCCTGTTTGGTTGCTATAAAGTGAAATAAGTTAACTCTGAGTTTCCTTTTGAAATTCGAATCAAATGAACGAAAATGCTTAAATTGTCATATTTTATTTCTTGTTCAGTAAGCACAGTGGAAATACTTGAAGCTGAGGAAAATGCACATTGGAAGCACCAACTATGAACCCTGGCCAATATGACAAAATACAAAATTCTTGACTTCTTTCAAGTCCTCACCAGTATTTCTAAATCCTGCTGTTCTTTTGAAGGGAAGAAATAGCAAATAGATTTTTCCACTCATCCATACCTGCCCTCAACACCCACTTGTATCTCAACAAAAAAGCATTCTTAATGTGAGTCTAGATAAGTAATGTTGGCAAGCTATATGAGAACAGGGATTATGATGGCTGTGCCCAGTGTTGCCTTTCTTTAATGTTAAAGCAGGGGCCTGCTGATGGAGGGCAGAGCAGTATCCATATCTGTTTTTAATATTTTCCTCCTCTGTTAAGACAGCAACACAGGTAATTGCATTTCTTGTATGTTAGCCTGTTTAAAATCTGCTAATTCAGCAGAGAAGGTAACAAACCTGAAACCTTCTTGTTTTGCCTAACATATTGTGATTGTGCTTTTTAGCACCAATCGATTATTGTTATATTTTTGGATCTTCTTGCCATTTTCACTTTGGATATATTTAGGCCCCTGTGTTTCTGACTGTTCTTGTAAGTGAGCCTTGTTCATTGCATTCTAGGGAATGTTTATACTTAGCCTATGTAATTTTGATAGTGCACTCAAACAGCATGCTTTCTCTTAGAATTACCTTAGTTATCAGCTCTATCATCTTTGGATTGTCTTCATCCCCTTGAGAAGTGATAGTTTCACAACATCAGATCTTGTTCAAGATTATTCAACAGATAGATTTATTGAACAATAATTTTTTTAAATTTTATTTATATATACATATCTATTTACAGTAAAGTGTTCACAATCCTTGTACTAATTTTTATTCTTGACCTGAATAATACTTGACCCAAGAGTTTCAAAAGTTCCAGGCTGTCTCTGGAATAGCCCAGGCTAATAAATACTCCTAAAAAACAGTTGCTGAGCTCCATGGATTTAAGTAACTGCCAGTCAAATTCGAAAGGAGCTGCCAATAGCAGTAACTGAATAAATCACAGACTGTTTGTATTTGAATTGTATGGCTTGGCTCCTCCCTCAAACCAACTCCCCAGAGAAAACGCAGCAAGTATCCTTATAATATTTATACTGAGGTAAGTTGGAACATAAGGGTTTACATGATAAAACTTGAATACCCAGCTAAAAGTAGCCAAAGATGTTTCATTTTTGGTACAATTAATTTTTCTTGCTTTACCAAGTATAAATAGAATTTATATAACATCCCACTGGTCCTAACCACATTGTGTGCATCCAGTTTACAATTTTTTACACCGTTTGATTACAGTGTTCCATAGATAAAAGCAAAAAACTGTGGATGCTGGAAATCCAAAACAAAAACAAAAATACCTGGAAAAACTCAGCAAGTCTGGCAGCATCTGTGGAGAGGAGCACAGTTAACGTTTCGAGTCCATATGACCCTTCAACACAACTAAGTAAAAATAGAAGAGAGGTGAAATATAAGCTTATATTTCACCTCTCTTCTATTTTTACTTAGTTCTGTTGAAGGGTCATGAGGACTCAAAACGTTAACTGTGTTCCTCTCCGCCGATGCTGCCAGACCTGCTGAGTTTTTCCAGGTATTTTTTTTGTTTTACGGTGTTCCATTGTTGCATAATCAACACATTTTATTGGATCTACCAGTAGAAGTAAAAAAAAACTATGCTTAACCTAACATTTCTTTCATGGCAACTGTTAAAATCTTTGCTACTGAGATGAAATCTTCACATAGGAGCTCAGATGCTCTTTTTGATTTAAACTAATTGTCTGAATTTGGGTAAACAGGGCATAATTTCAGAGTTTGCAGATGATACCAAACTCAAGTTTAGTAAACAGGGAGTGACAGACTTCAAGGTAGCATAGACTGGTGAAATGGGCAGCCACATGTCAAATGCAATTTAATGCATAAAAGTGAGAAGCGATGCACTTTGATAGGGAGTGTGAGGGGAGGAAATATAATCTAAATGATGCCGAAATAGACATCTGGGGGTGTACGTACACAAATCTTTGAAGGTTGCAGAGCAATTTGAGAAGACTGTTAAAGAAGCAAACAGGACATTTGGCTTTATAATCACAGGCATAGAATAAAAAATCAAGAAAGCTATATTTAATGTTTATAAATCGCTAATTAGTCATCAGCTAGAGCAATGTGTTCAATTTTGCGCGTCACAGTTTAGGAACAATGTGAAGATCTGAGATAGGTGATTTACTAGAATGTACTAGAGATGTGGAATTAAACATGGAGAGATGAAAGAAGTTGGCATTCCCCTTCAAGCAGAGACAATTAAGGGGAGATTTAATGGAGGTTCAAAATCATGAAGGGTTTTAACAGACTTAATTGGGAAAAAATTGTTTCCAGTGTCAAAAGGGTCAATAACCAAATGACACAGATTTAAGGTAACTGGTAAAAAAACCAGAGGCATGATGAGGATTTCTTTTATGTAGCAAGTTGTGACCTGGAACACAACACCTGAAACGATGGTGGAAACAGGAGATTTCCAATAATAGCTTTCAAAGGGGAAATGACAATACTTGAAAGGGATTTTTTCTTAATAGCTATGGATGTCTTTGTGATCTATATTTATATTAACATGCAGGGGTTACATTAGTATCCGTATGACCTCTTAGCATACCTATTCCTCAATCTGTGACCACACTTTACCTTGACAGCACCATTTTATAGAAGTTTAATCTTTTGCGCAATAAACTTCTGTTGGCTAGAATAAATGAATGAATAGAATGTCCAAGTATTGACAACTTTTATCTGCAACTTATAAAAAATCTGATTTAAAAGAACCTTATTTGGTAAAGCTGTACAATCAACAGCATTCCATAAATAAAAAAAGTTTTTAATAGTGTGCTTGATAGCTTCAGCATGCCTTTTCGCCTATTTAAACATGGATTTTATCTGTGTTTAATTCCATGTACGTTAATTGTACCAGGAGAATATACATTGTCTCAATGCTTTTTTTTTATGTCCTTAGGCTCAAAAAGAACTCCTTCCAGAAGTTTACAGGCGACGACTGTAAAAGTCAAAAAGGATAAATCTCCTGATCAATTAAAATCATCAATAGGTAGGTGGAATAATTTGCCATTTTATTAAGATATTCAATAGTGCACATTGTTAATGTGCCCATGTAATGTATCAATGTAATTCAAATAGGCTTTACATTTAAATACAATCTGCATATCGATGCTTATAGTTTAATAAAAATACAATTGTATTTGCAACTAATGAAATGAAGATTATTGAAATAAATGCCTGAAGGAAAGATTTCATCCCTTGAAGATGGATTGAAGTGTACAGAGCAATTTTTGTTCAAAGCACTCATTGTCTAATTTTTAAAACGTGCAATGGTTATCTTAACCCTGGTCAGTGTGCATGGTATTGCTGGAACAACTGTGCCCTGGAGTAGCTTCAATGATACATGATGTTTAGACTGATAATACAGCAATCTGGAGCTGGCCAACCCTAAGAAAGCTAAATGTTGAGTTCAGCTGGTAATAGTTTTCTTGTGGTTAAGCAGCTCCTGATCAACTTTAAGACTAGTCCAAAGCAGCAGCCCCATTCAACAAATGGAGTTACTCAAGGGCTCACATGCAAGAGTTTATTTCTATTAGTACAAAAGAAAAATACTTTGGACTTTGGAAAACTGAAATAAAAACAGAAAATGCTGGAACAGATCAGGCAACATCTTTGGAAAGAGATAGAGAGTGAATGTTTTTGTTCATCACAATTACTAAGACTGAAAGTCTTCTGGTTAGAAAAGTGGGCACAGCGGAAGAAAAGCTTGGCATTATCTCTCAAAATGATGCCAAGCTCTTCTTTCACCTCCATGGCTTTGGACAGGAGGCTTTTCCCTGTACTATCTTCACTTAACCTAATGCTGAGCTCTTCGTCCACTGAGCCAGCAGACAGCACAAAACTATGTTCAAGCTAGGGGTACAGTAGCATTATAGTTATGTTACTGGGCTAGTGATCCAGAAAGAGGCATTACATTCAGTTAATACATAAATCTGAATAGAAAGCTTTTAGTAATCTGTAACTTCATGGTGCAATATATCCCTCAGCATACTATTGGCATCAAACCAGGAGACCAACTCTGGTTCAATGAGGAGTGTAGGAAAGCTTGCCAGGAGGCAAACCTTAAAATGAGGTCCCAACCCAAAGAAACTACAACACAGGACTAAATGTATGCTAAACCACAGAAGCAGCATGCAATACGTAATGTTAAATGATCCTACAACCATTGGACCAGATCAAAGCTCTGCAGTTCAGCCACATCCCATTATGAATGATAATTAAACAATTGATAGGAGGAGGAAGTGGCTCTAGGAGCATCCCCATCCTCAATTATAGTAGAGGCCAGCAAATGAGCAGAAAAGATGAGGCTGAAACGTTTACAACTACCTTCAGCCAGGAGGACCTAATAGATGATCTATCTCAGCCTCCTCCTGAAGTTCCCACCATCACAGATGTCAGTCTTCAGCCAATTCCGTTCACTCCATATATCAAAAAAATATCTGAACGCATTGGATATAGCAAAGGCCCTGTGTCCTGACAACAACCCAGCTACAGAACTGAAGACTTGTGCTCCAGAACTAGTCACACCCCTAGCCAAGCTGTTCCAGTACAGATACAACGCTGGCCATGACCATGTGGAAAATTGCCCATGTATGTCTGGTCCACAGAAAACAAGACAAATCCAATTGGCCAAACACTGCCCCATCAATCTACACTCAATAATCAGCAAAGTAAAGAAAGATGAAACTGGCAAGTGGCACTTACACACCAATATCCTGTGCACTGATATTCAATTGGTTCCACTAGGACTACGCCTCTAAACCTCTTTGCTGCCTTAGTCCAAAAATGGACAAAAAAATACTGAATTCCAGAGGTGAAGTGAGGTGCTTTGACATCAAGGTATCATTTTACCAAGTGTGGTGCCAAGGTACCCTAGCAAAATTGAAGTCAACTGGGAGGAAATGTCTTCACTGGCTGGAGTCATACCTAACATTGGTGCCCAATCATCTCAGCCCAGGACATCACTGCAGGGTAGTGTCCTAGGCCCAACCATCTTCAGCTGCTTCATCAGTGACTTTCTGTCCATCATCAGGTCAGAATTCAGATGTTCATTGATGATTACACAGTGTTTAGTTCCATTGCAATTCCTTAGATAATGAAGTGATCCCTGTCTGCATGAAGCAAGACCAGGATAACATTCAGGCTTTGGCTGATAAGTGGTAAGTAACATTCGTGCCACACAATTGCCAGGCAATGACTTTCCAACAGGAATCCAACCGCATCCCCGTGTCATTCATCAACATTATCATCGCTGAATCCTGCACAGTCAACATCTCTGAGTCACCATTGCTCAGAAACTTAATTGGTTGGGTTAGGTGCTGCTGCCACCTCAGTTATGCACTATCTTGTCCTGTAAGAGGGAAGGAAGGAATTATGTCAGTGAGTGTGGTACAATAATGTGTCTTTGTGATTGAATGCAAGCTTTGAGATCTGGGTGTGAGGCTTACAGCAGTCCTAAGTATGAGGGTGAGGTGATGTTATGAGGTTAGACATGAGACATGATTGATAAAAGAGATTGTTAATAGGTGAGTGGTGGAGATGTGCATTGAGCAGTATCTGAGGCTAGTAGAACAATTAACAGGATATGTATTTAAAGATACAATTGACTTTAACAACTTGTATGAGGTCATTGAACTTCTTGCAGCAATGGATCCAGCCCTCAGGGTGAGACCACTGGCATTGACCACCACAGCTATCTGGTCCCATGGCCTTTTCAAAGTTTGTCTGAAGGACCTTCTGGTTCCCTCTGAATAGCTTACATGTCGCCTGCATCCGCCATCAGAAAATCTTGGAGTCTGTTCTCTGCCACGTTGTGCCATTCTTGTGATTTGTGGCAATTAATGCTCACTTGAGGGCCTCATCCCGTCACTGCTGATATTCAATGACAAGGAAAACTTGTCAGATTTACTTGTGGCCTAGTGGGTTGAGGGGGCCTTGTTCAAAAACACTCTGTCTGATTGAGGGACACGGCTGCCAATCAGGAAGGGGGGGGTGCCCAGCTGAACGGCTGAGAGCCAACCACCCCCCTACCCCCACCCTCACAATGACCCCTATCCTGTTGTCACTTAGCTTTCTCCAGGGATCCCACATTGAACATTGGTTAAGGCCCAAGTGCATTACTGGCAGCAGCCACTGTTCCTGGTGGCACTGCCGGCAATGGAGTACTGGCAGCCTCTGATTGGATGAAATTTCTGCCCTGCTGAGGAAAGTCCTGCATTTAAAAGCCATGTGCAGTTCCTCCCCACCCACCCACCCCCCGCCGCCGCCGCCGCCTTGGCAGCAGGGACCCTGCTGTCAATTAGGTACAATTCCTTCAGTGCTCCTGAAGACCACGCTCCTGCCACCTTCATTAAATTCCACCCAAGATTTGTAACATTGAGGGCAGGGATAAACAATAATGCAAGCTAATGTGATGTCCATTTATATAAAGGTGACAAAACTAACTCACTGGTCTTCCATCAATTACATTAAAAATAATAGCATCAATTATCAGAAGTAAACTTGGCCATAGTCTACGTGATAATGTAATGGTAAATAACAGCCAGCACGGATCCAGAAAAAGAAAAACAAATTAATGACTTAAGTACTCCCAAGAATGGGATAAACTGTGTCTCAGAATATAATTGAAAGAAATCTAGCTGTTGGCAGAAGTTCAGGGAGCTGATCTGCATTGTCGGAGAACTGAATATAAGAGAAGACTGGAGAACCAGAGCTTCAGGGCATTGAAATGAAATGTCTGAAACTTAGATATACAGGAGGTAGTTGGTTGTATGGAAAAGGTAGATACAGAATTTTATAAAAATTTATTCTTCTTGGGAAGCTGGCGTTGCTGGCTGGAACAGCATTTATTGCCCATCCCTAATCGGCCTTGAGAAGGTGGGCGTGAGCTACTTTCTTGATCTGCTGCAATCCCATGTGTTGTAGGAACACCCACAGTGTAGGAATGGAGCTCCAGGATTTTGACCCAGCGACAGTGAAGAAACGGTGATATAGTGTGACATAGCATGGTGTGTGGTTTGGAGAGGAACTTGAAGGCGGAGGTGTTCCCATGCATCTGCTGCCCTTGTCCTTCCAGATGATAGAGATGACTTGTTTGGAAGGTGCTCGGTGAGATGCTGCAGTGCATCTTGTAGATAATACACACTGATGCCACTGTGCAACAGTAGTGGAGCAAGTGAATGTTGAAGGTGATGGATGGGGTGCCAATCAATTGAGATTATTTATTCTTTCATGGGATGTGGGCATCACAGGCAAGGCCAGCATTTGTTCTCCATCCCTAATTGCACTTGAACTGAGTGGCAGTTAAGAGCCAACCACGTTGCTGTGGGTCTAGAATCACATGTAGGCCAGACCAGGTAAGGATGGCAGATTTCCTTCCGTAAAGGGCATTAGTGAACCAGATTGGTTTTTAGGGCAATCGACAACAGTTTCATGGTCACTATTACAGAGACTAGCTTTATCGTTTATATTTTATTAATTGAATTAAATTCCAACAGCTGCCATCGTGGGATTTGAACTCATGTCCCCAGAGCACTAAACTGGACCTCTGGATTACTAGTCCAGTGACATTTCCATCATCTCCATTTAGGGCTGCTTTGTCCTGGATGATATTCAACATCTTGTTGGAGCTGCACTCATCCAGGCATGCAAAGAGCATTGTAAACCTTTCACATGAACAGAAGTTTTAATCCTATTCGCTCTGTTTCCATGACCTATTATCCCTTCAACTCCCTATTCAACTCATTCTTAAACATCGACATGGTCTATCCTTCAATTTTTACTCTGGTAGTGCATCCCACAGCCTTGTAACACACTGTAAAAGTTTCTCCTGTTGTGTGCTTTAATTCTCTTACAATTAGTCTTTTATTTATTTCCTTTTCTACTAGACCAGAAATAGTCTATTTCTATCTATTCTATCTCAACCCTTCACAATTCCCACACCTGTTTTTGTGCTACTTTGGCTTAATTCCTATGGGTGTGAAGATTATGTAAATATGAAACCTCAGCATCATCAGCTTTCCATAGCTGGTGGCAAACTTAACACTTTACAACAAAATGGAAGTCATAATTATGACCTTCAATTACTCTATCAAGAATTTAGTAAATTATATTGCCCACTGTTGCGTGTTTCAGCCTGTTTTAGCTATCCTATCTGCTGCATCCATGCCCACATAAGTAAAATAATCCTCCGCACAATGAATGTGAATGATTATTAAGCATCTGAGAAAAGTTGATAAATTGGGTTAAGACAGTAGTTCCTCATTGAATCAGAATGAAATAGATTTGGGATTTTTTGATATTCCCAGAACTGATTCATCTGGCTTTAGTACAAATTTTCATTACATACAATCATATTTATTAAACTTGTGTGAATTCACTTTGTTTTAAAAACCCCAAAATTATTTCTGTGGAAAAAAAATTAAAATACCGCAGTGGTTTCTGGCTCATAATCTCCATAATAGCTACCATTTTTTAAAATTAATCATTGGATGGGCATTGCTGGCTAGGCCAGCATTTATTGCCCACCCCTAATTGCCCACCCATGTTCAGGGGGCATTTAAGAGTCAACCACATTGTTGTGGGTCTGGAGTCACATGTAGGCCGGAAATTTCCTTCCCTAAAGGACATTAGTGAACCAGATGGGTTTTTACAACAATCAACAGTGGTTTCATGGTCATCTTTAGACTTTTAATTTATTGAATTCAAATTCCACCATCTGCCATGGTGGGTTTCAAACCTGGATTAGTTAGTCCAGCGACAACAGCAAAACCCCACCGCCTCCCCTTGTTTCAGGTACAGTTCTTTCTTCCTGCCACCCTACCTTTTCAAATCTGCTAATCTCACCCTTCTCCTCAAAAATCCCCACTGTACCTGCAAACTCGCACTTCATTTCCAACCTCCATTTCCTCTCCAAAGTCTTTGAATGTGTAGGCACTTCCCATGTGCACCCTTCCCCCAATTATATGTTTGAATATCTCCAGTCAGGTTTCCTTCCCGACCACAGTACTAAAACAGTCTTTGTTAAAGACACAAATAACATTCTTTGTGACTATGACCATGATTATAGTCCCTTCTTATCCCTCCCGACCTATCTGCAGGTTTTGACACAGTTGACCACATCTTCTTCCTCCGGTGCCTCTTCTCCGTCATCCAGCAGGGTGGCACCGACCTAGCTTGGTTCCATTTTTATCAATCTAATAGTAGCCAGAAAATTATCTGCAATAACTTCTCTTTCAACTCCTATCCTGTTAGCTCTGGAGTTCCCCAATCTATCCTCAGCCATCTTCTTTTTCTCATCTGCATGCTACCCCTCTGCGATATCACCTGAAATACAATATCAGGTTCATCTCACCACCACCTCCTTGACTCCATTGTCTTAGTTTTGCCACTGCTTGTACGATATCCAATATTGGATGAGGAGAAATTTTCTCCAACTAAATATTGAGAAGATTAAAGTCATTGTCCTTAATCCCTGCCACAACCTCCATCCGCTATCCACAGTTTCATCTCTGGGCAAACTGAGCAAGACAGTTTGCAACCTCTGTGTTGTTGACCTCAAGATGAGTTCTGACCTTCTTTCAGTTCTTATGCTGTTGAAACCTTCATACGTGCCTTAGTTGCCTCCAGACTTGATTACTCTCATGTGCTCCTTGCCAGCCTCCCATCTTACACCCTATATAAACTTGAGCTCATCCAAAACTCTGCTGTCTGTGCCTCAACTTGTTCCTAATCTTGTTTGCCCATCACCCCTGTGCCTTCTGACTAGCTCTCTGTTTGATGATGTCTTAATTTTAAAATCCTCATCCTTGTTTTCAAATCTCTACACGGCTTCACCATTCCCTATCTCTGTAGCCTCATCCAGTCCAACAAACCTTTAAAATCCCTGCAATCTTCCAATTCTGGCCTTTTGTGCATCTGTGATTTTAATTGCTCTACTTTTGACAACAGCATTTTCAACTGCCATGGTCCTAAACTCTGGAATTTCCTCCCTAAACCTCTCTGTCACAATTTCTCGCTCTTTTAAGACACTCCTTAAAACCTACTCTTTGATCAAGCTTTTGCTCATCTGTTCTGATTTCTCATTCAATGACTCAGTATCAAAAATATTTTTATTGATATCACTCATTACATGTCTTGGGACATTTTACTACATTAAGTGTGCCATATAAATGTATGTTGATGATGATGTCATCAAGCAGAGTAAGCAGCCAATTACATTGAACAATTTTCACAGATAGCATTTAAAAGCACTAATTATCCGTCACTTTTTAATACCATTTTACAGAAAGTTAAATAAATATTGGATTAAGGTAGAAGATGAAACACTATAAGCAATCTTAACTATTATTTTAAAAATCAGGAATTTCTAACACAATGGAGAAATTTGACATTGCAAATGATAAATCAGTTTTTCGGGGCCAGAGAGGATGTTCAGCAGCAATTATGTACTTAATACCCAGTTACATCTCATTCATTATGGCGTAACTTTTTCAAGAATTTTTACAGAGAGACTAATGACATAGAAGTGGAAGTTTCCATTAGTTCATAGTCACGCCCTATGGAGAAACATAGAATAACTGACAAATGTCTGGATTTTCTCATTTAACTGCACATGCGGACTTCAAAAGTTGCTATCAGTTTCAGAGGAGTAATGACGGCATCACTGACAGTTGCAGCATTATTATTCCTGCAAAATCCTGAGTCATTGCATCTGGCACTTGCATTGTATTTGTAATGCTGAGAGACCATTTATAGCTGCAGTTCCCAAACAGTGGGTTGCAACCTCAGTTTGGGCTGCAAAGACAACGGATAGGGTCATGACCTCCCCCTCCTCTGAGACTGCACCCACACTGCCAAGCAGCAACAAGTTCTGCCCTTGCCCTGCATGTTTCTCAGTTGCTGTCTCCAAGAGATGGTGGAATTTGAATTCAATAAAAATTTGGAATTAAAAGTATAATGATGACAATGGAACGATTGTTGATTGTTTTAAAAACCCTTCTGGTTCACTATTGTCCCTTAGGGAAGGAAATCTGTCATCCTTACCTGGTCTGGCCTACATGTGACTCCAGACCCACAGCAATGTGGTTAAGTCTTAAATGCCCTCTGAAATGGCCTAGCAAGCCACTCAGTTGTAACAAGCAGTTACAAAGTCACAAAAAAGGAATGAAACCGGATGGACCACATGGCATCAACCTTGAAACCAGAAGTGACAACGGCAATCTCGGTCCTGTCGACCCTGCAAAGTCCTCCTTACTAACATCTAGCGGCTAGTGCCAAAATTGGGAGAGCTGTCTCACAGACCAGTCAAGCACAGCCTGACATAGTCTTCCTCACAGAATCATACCTTACAGATAATGTCCCAGACCACCAGCACCTTCCCTGGGTATTTCCTGTCCCACCGGCAGGACAGGCCCAGCAGAGGTGGCAGCACAGTGTTATACAGTCGGGAGTGAGTTGCCCTGGGAGTCCTCAACATCGACTCCGGACCCCATGAAATCTCATGGCATCAGGTCAAACATGGACAAGGAAATATCCTGTTAATTACCACGTACCGCCCTCCCTCAGCTGATGAATCGGTATTCTTCCATGTTGAACATCACTTGGAGAAGCACTGAGGGTGGCAAGGGCTCAGAATGTACTCTGGTTGGGGGACTTTGATGTCCATCACCAAGAATGGCTCAGTAGCACCACTACTGACCGATCTGGCTGAGTCCTAAAAGACATAGCTGTTAGACTGAGTGCAGCAGGTGGTGAGGGAACCAAGAAGAGGTAAAAACATAATTGCCTCATCCTCACCAAACTGCCTGCCGCAGATGCATCTGTTGATGACCGTATTGGTAGGAGTGACACCGCACAGTCGTCGTGGAGATGAAGTCCCGCCTTCACATTGAGGATACCCTCCATCGTGTTGTGTGGTGTGGCACCATGCAAAATGGGATGGATTTTGAACAGAGCTAGCAACTCAGGACTGGGCATCCATAAGGCGCTGTGGGCCATCAGCAGCAGCATTCCACTCGAACACAATCTGTAACCTCATGGCCTGGTATATCCCCCACTCTACCATTACCATCAAGCCAGGAGATCAACCCTGATCCAATGAAGAGTGCAGGAGGGCATGCCAGGAGCAGCACCAGGCATACCTAAAAATGAGTTGTCAACCTGGTGAAGCTATAACACAGGGCTACTTGCATGCCAAACAGCATAAGCTCCTAGCCAAGCAGTTCCAATACAGCCACAACACTGGCATCTACCCAGCTATGTGGAAAATTGCCCGGGTATGTCCTGTACACAAAAAGCAGGACAGATCCAACCCAGCCAATTACCGCTTATCAGTCCACTCTTGATAATCAGTGAAGTGGTGGAAGGATTTATCAACAGTGCTATCAAGTGGCATTGCTCACTGATCAAGCAATAACCTGCTCACTGATGCCCAGTTTGTGTTCCGCCTGGGCCACTCAGCTTCTGACCTCATTATAGCCTTGGTTCAAACATGGACAAAAGAGCTGAACTCCCGAGGTGAGGTGAGAGTGACTGTCCTTGACATCAAAGCATGAGTGTGGCATCCAGGAGCCCTTGCAAAACTGGAGTCAATGGGAATCGGGGGGAAAGCTCTCCGCTGGTTGGAGTCATCCCTGGCACTATGGAAGATGGTTGTGGTTGTTGGAGGTCAGCCATTTCAGCTCCAGGACATCACTGCAGGAGTTCTTCAGGGTAGTGTCCTCGGCCCAACCATCTTCAACAGCTTCACCAATGACCTTCCTTCCATCATAAGGTCAGAAAAGTGGGGACGTTCGCTAATGATTGCACAATGTTCACCATTCGAGACTCCTCAGATACTGAAGCAGTTTATGTCCAAATGCAGCAAGACCTGGACAATATCCAGGCTTGGGCCGACAAGTGGCAAGTGACATTTGTGCCACACAAGTGCCAGGCAATGACTGTCTCCAGCAAGAGAGAATCCAACCATCGTTCCTTGATGTTCAGTGGCATTACCATCACTGAATCCCCCACTATCAACATCCTTAGGGTTACCATTGACCAGAAACTGAACAGGACTAGCCATATAAATACTGTGGCTACAAGAGCAGGTCAGAGGCTCGGAAGAGTGCGACGAGTAACCCACCTCCTGACTTCCCAAAGTCTGTCCACCATCTACAAGGCACAAGTCAGCTGTGTGATGGAATACTTCCCACTTGCCTGGATGAGTGCAGCTCCAACAACACTCAAGAAGATTGACACCACCCAGGACAAAGCAGCCTGCTTGATTGGCACCACATCCATAAACATTCAATCTCTCCACCACCTATGGACAGTAGCAGCAGTGTATACCTTCTACAAGATGCACTTCAGGAATTCACCAAGGCTCCTTCGACAGCACCTTCCAAACCCATGACTACTACCATCTAGAATGACAAGGGTAGTAGATAGATGGGAACACCACCACCAAGAAGTACCAGTCCAAGTTACTCACCATCCTGACTTGGAAATCTATCGTTGTTCCTTCACTGTCATTGGGTCAAAATCCTGGAACTCCCTTCCTAACAGCACTGTGGGTGTACCTACACCACATGGACTGCAACAGTTCAAGAAGGCAGCTCACCACCACCACCTCAAGGACAACTAGAAATGGGCAATAAATGCTGACCCAGCCAACAAAGCCCACATTCCCTGAATGAATATATTAATAAAATTTCTGTGGGGAGAGCCCTGCCTGGTGCCAGCACTGTGAATGTGAGTCATCGATTTGTCCTCCCCATTTCACCCTTCTCCCACTGAATCTTTCTACTGGACCCAATCTATACACTGGTACCTGGGATTTTTTTTCTCCCTTTAACATTGGACTTCCTATTCCTTGGCCCACATTGGAACCTGGCAAGCATTAAGGAAGGTTTAACAAACCCATTGATCTGAAAAAGTTAACTGAAGCTTGAGGAGGAGTCAGTTCTTATACTGGTGAGTATGTGGGTGATGACGGAGGGTGTGGTGGCATTGAGGAGCTTGGGAAGGGAGTAACCTCCCTAATTATTACATGACCCAGTTTGAAAGGTGACAGCATCACAGTTTTCATCCTGGCATCTGTTTTCAGTGGACTGTGGGGGGGTGAACTTTACAAGAATAGCAAGTTTTAACTTAACATATGTTAGGAAAATATGAAATTGTTAATAAGCAAGAGTAGGTAGGCACAGCAAGAGCTTGGGGTTGGTGAACCAGCCACACTCGTGCTGTCAGAGCTTCTGTACCTTCCCCCTGGCAGTTACCAACTTACCTGCCTGCCATGTGGGGGGAGAGTGGCAGATTACTGTGTGTGTATTTTTTTCAGTAGAGGCAGGGAAAGGGATTTCACTGTGTCTTCTGTCACTGCGAAATATGGAGAGCTTGACTGAAACTTACATGAGTACATAGAATAATAACATTTTTACAATGTACTTTAAAGACACATATGTATTATATGCTGATCTATAAAAAGCAAACTTTAATAATGATATACAGAATGTTACCTTGCTGTTTTGTTTTTTTTGTTGGTGTCTGGGGCCATGTTAGTTTTCAAGTGTTAAATTGGGTCACATGGGAAAATAGTTTGGGAAGCACTGAAATGGGTAAGTATAGACTGAATTATTTCCATGAGTCTTTTAGTTATCTTTCCTATTACACTGAATTCAACAAAATATTGCATTTAAAGTATTTTATGGAAAATTTGTGATGCTACATGTGAAATTTATTGTATTATGGTCTGAAATTTTGAAAGTATTTATCTTAATTGTAACTAATGTATGTTTTGACACTTTTCCTTGCCATAGATGCGAAGGGAAATCTGTTATCAATGGGAAAAGAAGGCAGAGTTTCTACTTACAAATCCTCCAGGCGACGGCTAGATCAATCATTATTAACTTGCAGCGATCTAGATAATCGTGCTGCACAAAACTCCAACCTTGCGCAGCTAAATGATAGCCTCTCCAAAGAAGGGTTAGGACTTATAAACTATACACCGGAGAACTGCAAGTCACAGATCACGCAAGTTTCCTGTCAACTGCCTATCTCAAAGCTACAGGTCCAAAGAGCAGATTGTCTCAGAGAAGAGGAAGGGAGAAACCTGAGTGACACAGAGAACCCTGCCTCTGGAATGAATGAGAATCTAATAAATGTTACGGACAATATAGGAGAATGCAGCCAGTCTGCCACAGACACAACAGGAGCGCAGCACTTGTTTGTGAATAAAACCAGTTGTAACAGGATAGTCACTGGTTACAATGCATCATACAAGCACTCCAAGAATCACAGAAGCTTCCTGCAAAGGTTTGTTTTACAACCTCAATAAGGTTTTCTTTCATTTTTCTCACATTTCAGCCTTGCATTGTGTATTCCCAGGATTCTAATGGTAATTGAGTTAAGCAAGGGAAATGTCAACTGTCGTATTTATTCACAACTTTTTGAGTTAACATTTTCAAGAGTTACATGTACACCATATTTCCATTAGACCAGTTTGTACACCTGAAATGCAATAAACTCTGTATTGGTTGCCATTCTTAATATTTCATGTTGCTGAACAGCAATGAATATTAAATTCTCCAGAATAATTTTACTCATCCTTAAATCTATATAACCTGTAATTACAGTTTGGTATTTTGATCTAATCAATACATTTTGTAACCTAAGTACTGTTGGAAAAAAATACCAACAGCAGGAACTTCTGTCATGCTATGAAAATACCTAATTTAATTTCAAGTTTTAAGGCCTGACTTAGAAATAATAGAGCTAGCAACAGTCCAAACAAGCAAAAAGTACCCAAATCTGCCAGTATTTTAAAAGAATATTTTAGAATGAAGTATCTTTTTCAAAATAAAAAGCACACAGTTTCTGGTCCAATTAAAACAGCTATTTCTGAGGCTATGATGTTTTAAAAAATAAAATTCACCACTTGGCCTTGTTTGCAGGACTTTAACCTGGGATATTTCCCTCAAGTGGATTCAGGTACAATGGCATAGCTCAGTTAATTTTGCAGTTGTACCTAATTAAATAATTAGCTTCAACTCGACTAACAAAGAATCCGAAGTTGAGTATGAGGATCAATTACAGAGATTTTACAGCCGTGATGTATTTTGTTGAGGACTTGTAAGATTAACCTAATTTTCTAACTAACTATTGAAACTAAAATACTAGTTACCTGCAGTGAAATCATTTGTTAACGTTTGTCAACTATTATTTTATGTTGAATGCTGTACTAAATACAATGTGAAAGCTTATTGGAGAATAGTGTGGAAAACGAGACATTTTTTTGAAGAAAGTGAAAAAATGCACATGCACAAGTGCAGGCTTTAAAACCTAAAATTAAATGAGGTATTTTCAGAGAATGGCAGGAGCGCTTGCTGTTAAATTAGGTATTTTCACACAACAATTTTAAGCTACATGTATATATAAAGAACAGTCAAGGAATTGGTTCAAACTGTAGTGGCCTTTTAGAATAAACCTGTGAAAATCCACCTTTATTTTGGTATACTACAGTACCATAAACCATGAGAGTAGGTAGGACAAATACTATTTTTGTGATTTGATATTTTAAAACAAGTTCTGCAATAAAGATGCCCTTATTGGTGGCTACAATGCAAATTCAATATTATGTCAGGAATAAAAAGTTTTGAAATGATAGAGGACCTTAAATTTATCAGGTAATTATTACATCTCTTCATTTGATTTTAAATTTTCATAAAAGTCTCTGCTGCTGCTCTGCTGTTTGACATTCACTGGAAGTCCAAGATGCAAGGGTCTGTTCGTTGTTGAAAGGCTTGAATTTTTTTCTTTTAATTTATAATGCAGCTCAAATGGACAAACGAAAGCCTGTTTATTTTGATACTTGTGCTGATGGCTGCAGATGGAGATGTGTAGCCATATCTTCCAAACTTAATCTGCTAAAAGTACAATTAATTTTGAACCGCCTATTGATCTTTTTTCATGGAAACAAAGCATATTTGAACTTTGAAGTATGACTGTGCTTACACAGTGGAAGAAACTATATGTTAAGTCACTTTTGTTTTTAACAATTAAGAGTTAGCTGATAATTTCTTATTTTAAATTAGTTCCAGTTTGTGACTTCGGTTCCTTTTGGATTTGTGACCTGAGTTGCTTATACGTATAACTAAAAACTTTTCTGTACAATAATTAAGGATAAAAAGCTTTGACTTTGATTTCTTGAATGTAAGTTAATCTTTGTTTCTGTTAGCGATGTAAAACTCTATTGTAGATTTCTTAATATGTAATTACTGCTGCAGGTTGGGTCTCCCATCATTGCTATCTTCAAATGGAGCAAACAGCAAGCCTTCTTATATGGCTTTAACATCTGCTGCCAGGAGAAAAAGGAAATCTGAAAGGTAAAAATAGGAACTTCATACTGAGATTTCTGTTTTCATGTTAGCCTGAACATCCACTTAAGTACTTTGGGGCTTGAGTAAAACTTTATAAACTGTAGGAATTTTTAAAAATTAATTTACAGGCTTTAGGCGTCACTGATTTGAGCCGTCTGTTAAATTTTCCATACAGTCCACCTTTATGTTCAGAATTTAATAGTGATATTAAATAATTTTTAGTCTGACTTTTAATATATGTATTAGGCATTAATTGTGATCATTGCTATTAATTGAATCTGATTGTGGGAACGAGGAATATTTTAACTGTGCATCTCGAAATACATTGCCTTCTACTAAGGAGGGAAGAGTCCAGAAATATATTGTATTTTTGTCAACATGCTTGTTGCATTGCTCAGAAAGAGACATTTCCATAGTAGCCCAGTTGTGAAGATGGGAAACCTCAGTTATTTTAAGCCATAGAACAGAATAATATCATGGATTAATAATAAAGGCATTAATTAAGTTGCCACTGAGGGAGTAAATTAATGACTTGTTTCATTAGGCTTTCTTGACCATTGTGATTTTATCATAGTGTTTGTCCAAGCAGTATCCACCACAATTATGCAAACAATAGTCCAACCTGCTTCATCTTCAGCATAGACATTGATAGCAATGAGGTATTTGCTTTGATGTTACCTAATATGGACTTGTGGAAACATTGCACTGTTCACCAAGTCTTCAACCAATTTCTCTTTCTTAGCGCTCAAGAAGAGGAAATTGGAGAATATCTCCCTTGAGGATCCTCTCCAGAGCACTCAACAGGTCATATCTAGATGAGTGCTGTGTCTACTTCAAAGACACAAGCCCAGTTTCTGGCTATGCCTGGAACAAATAAATGTGCTATCTTTATTTGAATGGATATATCAAAGCTTTGCAGTGTTTCCGCCACTATCTTATGTGGGCTGCAACTAAGGTTGAATGGAAAACATCTACTTCGGACTTGAGCTATAGCTCCCATTGAAGCGATCTGCAAAGCAGCTTTCAAGCATTCACCAAGCATCTTGGTTGATGTGTCAGCTCAGGATGATCAATGCTTTATCACACCTTTGATATGCTCCAAGCTGGCCTACAAAGACAATTCTTCAGAGATCCATCCTTAGTTATTTACTTCCGTGTTCCATGTGAAAGTTGAATGAACGAATGGTGAAGAATAGTAAATTACTTGCTAAAGTTGATCTCCTCCTGATTCTTTGAAGTTTAACTTCTACACACACAGTTCCCACCAGACTACCCTACATTTTGTTTTTTTAGCTGACACAATTTGGAACTATTTCATTTTTATACTTTTTCATATTTCACTCGTTTTGACTATTTTATTGAGACCACCCTTTTATTATTCATACTGCTATTTTCATAGAAGTAGGAGCTGGAGTAGTATATACAACCATTCAAGCATGCTCTGCCATCCAATACGTTAAAGTCTGATCTTCTTCATCAACTCCATCCAATCCCCATATGTCTTGATTCCCTTGAGAGTCTAAAGATCTATTGGTTACAGCCTTGAATATACTCAAAGAATAAGCATCCATGGCCCTCTGGGGTAAAGAATTCCAAAAGATTCACAACACTGATTGAAGAAATTTCTCCTCCCCTCAGTCCTAAATGACCAACCTCTTATCCTGAGATTCTGCTGCTAGTTCAGGATTCTCCCACTAGGGAAGCAGCCTCTCAGTATCCACCCTGTCAAGTTCTCTAAGAATCTTATACCTTTCAATAAGATCAACTCTCATTCTTCTAAACTCCAGAGAGTGTAGGCCCAAAGAGTATAGGCCTATTCTACTCAATTTTTCCTCACAGGACAACCCTCTCATCCCAGCCATCAATCTAGTGAACCTTCATTCACCCCTTCTAAAACAAGTATATCCTTCCTTGTGTATGGAAGTCAATACTTTATGCAATACACCAGTGGAGGAATTATCCCCCCGTCAGGAGGGTTGTGCAAGAGCGGGCGCGAACCCAATTGGCGCCCTGATCAGGTCCGCACCGCCATTTTACATGGGCAGGCCAATGAAGGCCCGCCCAGCGTGACACACACCCAGAAGTGCTGTGCACTCCCTGTGCGGGCGAGGGGGATTCCCTAAGTCAGGGAAATAACCCTGAGGCACGGAGGTACCTCGGAGTTCAGAAAAATTTAATAAACAAAAGAAATTAAGGACATGTCCCCTCATGTGAAGCTGCCACATGAGCTGGGACATGTCCATTAATTTTTCTAAAAATTTTAATTTAATTAATAAACCCTTCATGAAACCTCATCCCACCCGTGGATGAGGTTTCATGAAAAATATGAAGGCCTCCTGGGTTCTTCGCCTGCCCGCCAACCTTAAGGTGGACAGGCAGTATTCTTAACAACTTTAATTACTTTCTTAATGGCCTTAATAGGCTTTTTAGAGTTCAGCGGGCATGCAGCCAACTTGTCTGCACGCCCGCCAAACTGACAATCTAAATGACACACAGTGACGTCGGGATGCACACCGGACGTCACCGTGTGTTAGCGAGCGGGCCCCACTCCCGCTCACTGACCAGAAAATTCTCCCGCAGGTGTGTTTGCACCCAAGGCTGTAGAATTGCAGCAAGACCTCCTTACTCAAGTACTCCAACCCCTTTGCATTACAGGCCAACATACCATTTGTCTTTCTAATTACTTGCTATACCTGCACGTTTCATGTACAAGAACACACACCCAAATGCTTTTGAACACCAAAATTTACTAGTTTCTCACAATTTAAAATATATTATGTTTTCTGTTCTGCCTACTAAAATGAAAAACTTCTCATTTCCCCACATTATAATTCATCTGCCACTTTCTTGTCCAATCACTTTATTTATCCCTTTGCAAATGCTTTAGGCTGGATTTTTTCACGGGCTCTGGAACCCCAATGTCAGGAACAAATAGGGGTCGTGAATCCACACTTGCCAGCAGTGTACCTAACAGTGCAGTTTCCCCAGAGGCAGCCTCCATTGTTTGCCATCCATTTAAGAGCAGTTGGGCAGTTGGCAGGCTCTCAGAGGCCTGGAACTCTGGAGCTTCAGCAACCCCACTTGGAGAGGTGAGTACTGCTGAGGCAGGTCTGAAACTGAAAGGGTGCCTCAACATGGACAAGCCCTTGAAGGCACCCAAGAAGGTCAAAAATAGTGAGGGCTGAAGCTAGTAGACCCTCAGAGCAGAGGAAAATCCCTCCAGAATAATCATTTGGGCTTCAGAAGCGGCCTTTCCTGCCTGCAAAATTGGGGCATGGAGCCTCTGGCTCCCATGGGTCCCCGGCATGCTGCAGGGTGGCCTCCATGTGGGGCAGGGGGCTGCTCTGCCAGCAGCAAATGCCACCAAGGCTGCAAAATCACACTTATTGGAGGCTCAGTCATCATAATTGGCTGCCCACCTCTGTAGAGCAAGGAATCATCCCAACATGACTTTCCCCACTATTTTCCAGGTTCTCCCACTTCCAACCCTATCTGCACGGGATCGGGATGATCCAGCCCATTGTGTCCTCCTCACAGCTTACTTTCCACCTAGCTTTGTCTCATCAGCAACCTTAGATACATTGCACTTGGTTTCTTTAACCCTTTAACTAAGTCATTGATACAGATTATAAATATCTGAAGCCCTAGCACTGATCCATGTGGCAAGCTATCAACCTGAAAATGACAAATTATTTGACCTCTATCCAACCCCATGATTTCTTATCTTTCATGTGGCATCTTATCGAATACCTTTTAAAAAATCAAAATATACCACATCTACTGGTTCTACTTTATCTACCCTGCTAGGTACACCCTCAAAAAAACTCAATAGATTTGCCAACACAGTTTTTCTTCCGTAAAACTGTATTGATTCTGCCTAATCAAACTATTTTTTTAAATGCCCTGTACCACTTTTTCAATAATGGATTCCAGCATTTTCCCAACAATTAGTGTCCCCTTAATAACCTAAAATTCACTGATGCCTTTCCAGAGCAAAATAACCAATAACATTGGCACCACTGAATTTCCTCTAAGTACATTGAGATCAAATTCAAAATGTGAAAATCCAAAATAATTATTCACTCACGCCTATAGCCAACTTATGTACAGCAGCTTATAAAATTCGTTGTCAACTTGTGCTGATTCTCTTGAATCACTGAGAAGTCAATGAGTTTGCATACAGATTCAGCAAAGAATAAAGGTCTTGGAATAAAAAAAACTGAAAGCAAAATAAAGATTGAGACATATAGGGAGGAGTTGAAATATAAACAACCTTTTGATTTTGATTATTTTAAAAATCTATGGAATCTTTACCATTGAATGAAGAAATTTAACTTTCCACAAGTATATCATTAATTTTGCAGGGCCAGAGAGGTTGTTCAGAAGTAATTATGACTTAATAAACCACTAACAACCCAGTGGCACCCCATTCAACAAGGTGTAACTTTTTCAAGGGTTCTGCAATGAGATTATTAGCATAAAAAGTGAAAATAAGTTATTTCTATCTGCAAGGATTTCAATAGCGTACCTTATGGAGAGTGAGGAATCACTGACAGCAACCTCTGGGCTTCCACGTTTAACTGTACATATACAGACACTGGAAGTCGCCGTTAGTTTCACAAACTAATGACGGTGAATGCTGACAGTTTCAGTCACTGCAATGACAAAATCCAGACCAATATTCACTGCTTGTTGGATTTGTTCTGAACAGTTTTCAAAAAATGTTGAGTTTGAAAAAGAATCAAAAGTTTAAGAAAATGAGAGCAACAAAAAAAAAGAAAGCTAAGAAGCACTTTTGAAAGGCTGAAACGGGAAGCGAGTATGACATAAAGGTAATATCTACTGTAATAAGTTGAAAACCCTAAAAAAATTATTGAGAATTATGGTTAAACAATAGAAATTAGAAGCATGACAAAAAAGCATTTTCAAAGTAAAAGGCCAATACTTGCTCCCATCAACTTGCTTTTCGGTTTTTGAGAGAGCATGATACAATATTTCAGTTTTGATTATTATTAGCCTAACTGCAATTTGGAAAAGTGAAATAATATGAAGTAACAGATTTTGGAACAGAGGGAAAGGAAATGCACAGATGACGGAAGCAAAGAGACTTTGCTGTGCAGATACACAGACCATTGGAGGTGGAAGATCAAGTAACTAGGCCATTTAAAAAGAGAAATTCATGCCCAGTTTTCTGCAGAGACTGAAAACTTTTAAAAACAAATTCGAACTTCCAGATGATATGACAGGATTTCATTTTTAAGACATTTACTGTAACAAAAGACTAAAAGCACCAGTGACTAAACACAATCTTTGTAGGCAACTTATACTTTAAACCACAGAACAGAATACCTGCATTCTTGCATTTAGCATAACTGAAAAAAACACACTCCACAGATATTCATTATTCTGTCCTTTAAGTAGACATTCAATTCTGCTAGAATCAATCCAAAATGATTCTTGGCTCCTGAGAGTTTGCTTCTGCTCTTCTCAGCCTGGTAACTTCTAACCCCAGAACAGTCTTTCATGGCAAGAGTATTACTGGAGACTCTCCCTCTAGTGCAATCTGGGTGAATTTTCCAGCTTCATTTTAACTCAATTTTGACCTTTTCAATCAAAGCGCAAGATTCCACTTGCATTCTGGTACAGTGAACCAAAGAGACTTTTGGCCTCTGGTTGCTCTCTCTCTCTCTCCCTGGCAGACTAACCTGTGATCTTTTAGGAAAGTCTGTGACCCAATATGGTAATGGCTTCCTCTGTCCCCTACCCATCTCAAAACCCATCACAATTGCAATGTGAATTAGATGGACCTTGAATCCAGGTGAGATGCTGATTAGCTATTCGTAAGCCACCAACTGTCTTTAATTTTGGAAGTAAGTAGACATTTTAAAGCACAACTGTTTACAAACCGACATCCTGAACACTTTTCTGAGACTTTGGCGACTCTCAGTCTATCCCACTGTTGATATTCATGCTGCTGCCATTGTCTCCAAGTGTAAACATCTTGCAACTTCCCAGTTAAACAGTCGGGACCCATCTTTAATCTCTAACAATCAAACCACCCACTTCAGAACAGATCACATGACCCCCCCTTCATTTTACCTAAATTTAGAGACCGTCCCAAAACATAACAATCTTATAAAACTCATAATTATAATACCAGTATCTCACCACATGCAGATCATTCCTCTAAGCTATCCTCTAAAGTACATGCAGTGTCAGTATCTGAACTGGTAGTTACCAGTGTGAGAGCAAGCAACAGTGTCTCTTCTTTATCACTGTATTCCTGCTCTTCTATTTTTTATACCACTGTCTGACCAGGTTGAAGTTCTTGGGTATTAAAAGGAGAAAGGCAAAAGATAGGGTTGTGGTGAAGCAAGGGAGGGTAAGCATGATTACACCAGTACAGCTTGTAAATTAGAAGAGACTGGGATGAAATCAAAGTTGAATGTGAGGAGGAGGATTAGGTACGAGGATATTATCATCGTTGATGGTTTCAGCCCCGTCATTGGCCACAGCCTCAGTGACGGCCACACCAATGATAGTGAATACCACCTCTATGGGTGTAAGGACATGCAGCAATGTCTGGCTCCCATGAGTTAGCTGCTGCTGCCTCTGATTAGGCACCACCGTGAGCTGCAAGAGAGTGAGATGTGTCACTGAATGTTGCGCAATCTGTTTGGATGATGTAACTGAATAGCAGGCACTGTGTGCAAGCTGTGAGATATATGTCTGAGGCTTGCAGCAATGCTAAGTATGTGAGGGTGAGGTGTAACCATGACTGTTAGGTATGAATCGTGATTGATAGAGGATTTCCGGTAGGTGATGGTGGTGTGGTACATTGAGCATTGTATGAGGGTAGTGGTGCTGTTGATGGGATATGGCATTTGAATATACATTCACTAACCTTGGTCACCCATGTGAGGCCATTGAACTTCTTGCAACACTACATCCAGGATCCTCGGGGTTAGATTCCTGGTATTTGAGTGCCGTGGCTAATTGGTCCCCGCAAAGTTTGTAAAGGATACTTTCTATCGACCATATTTCTCCTCCTCTTCACCTCCTGCACCAAGACCTTCAGTGCAGCATCCAAAAATCTTGCAGCCCGCTCTGCCATGCTGAGCCATTATTGCATATTCCTCATTCCTGACATCGAAATCACATTTATAACGAGTCCAATTTCTGCTTCAAGCACAATGCACCTCCCTTTTAAGAAGTGTAGACTGGCTTAAAATAGTGAAAGCTAGCTTCAGGTTTGCACACTGCAATCATTTAAATCAGTAAACAGCACAACGTTTGAGTGCTGCCTGCATCAGAATCAATGGACGCGGGGTAAACCTACATTGCCAAGCCAACTTTCAGACCCTATCCAATTTTGTGCCTTAAGTGTTTTAAGTCAATAAAATGTGTTTCACTTATAGCAATGTATTGCATGTGCCCCATCATAATGCCATGGAAAAGCAATATAACTGGACTCTGACCTCATTTCAGTGGCATCATTTGTAATAAGCATACATTTCATGTTGCAAACTGTACCAGTGGCAGTCTAGATTATTCATTTTTCTCCATAGGTTTCTTTAGTTAATTGTGCATTTGGTATATTGAAATATTGCTAATCTTTCTTCACTTCTCATTTAGTTTCATAAGACAGGGAGATGACAATGGAGGACTTCTTGCAGCAAAGCGTGTATGTCAAGACATGTTACCTGTTATGGAGAATAAACCTACACGAATGCTACTACCAGGTAATTAGTAAAGCAAATTAAGAAAGTTTTTTTTATAGCTAGAGAGACTGCTTTTCAAAAATGAATATTCAAAGTTTAAAAATACAAACTCCTGACTTTTAGTCAGATTTTTCTTCTCTGTACCAGACAAAAACATAGGGACCTCCAAGATTTCTGTCCCTTTAAAGGCATTTTTATTATAAATGCTATTTACAAGATTAATACTTAAAGTACTATCACCGCTTTGGGGTGATTTCAGGACTAAAAGAGTTCTAATTTGCTTTTCACTGGTTTAAGACATGCTGGAATCCCCCCATGCTTGTCGTAGCTAATTTTCCAGTCTAACCTAACTTGTACAATTCTTCACATCTCCATGTGCAAACTCAGGTGGGTCGGAGAATAATATCACTGATTGGAGGGGAAGCTGATGTGCAAGTCAAATTTATGGGGATTGGTACATGCAAGTTTATGGGGATGAGTGTCACAAAAAGAGGGGCAAAAATTTAGAAAACCACTGATGAGCATTAAAATTCAGATCAAACAATCGGCAATCTTTGCCAAGGCTAAATGGGCAGGGGATTAACAAGTGGCAGGCCAGGATGAAGTGAAAGTTACCTCTAGGTACAGGCATGAGCCTGCAGCATACCTAGAGGAAGATGCAGGTGAGGCAGTTGACAGGCCACAGTTGATCATTATAGTCCTTGCACATGTACAAGCTCTATGCTACACTATAGCTGCAGAACGTGGCGGATCTTGATCCTGAAATTTAGAAATTATAGGGTAGATTTTCATTTTGGGCTAAGGCGCAAAACAGCGGGGTATTAGATCGGCTGCTCAATATACACGGCGCCTGCTATTTAATTCCAGTGACTGCAGTAGAACTGAATAACATAGGCTGCATATAACAGGCGCCCAATCTGATACTGCCAATTTTGCACCACTGACCAAGATAGTTTCTACCCCTATATCCTCGTGGTTTTTGAAGGGAAAAGAAATGTGGAATTTATTTACTAATACAATGCTAATTTCACAATCTTATGTTTACAGGAAAACCACAGAACCGCAGAGAGGAATACTTGGCTAAAAGAAAACGTATTTTAAAAGGAGACCTCACTTGCAAAGGTCTAACAAATAATATAGGCAAAAGAGGACATGGGAAATCTGTGCAGCATATCTAAGCTGCAGGTTACAAATATTGTATCCAAACAGTCACTGGGTAGTAGCGAACTTGAATATTGCTGAAAAGGAAGTTATGTTGCTGAAGTTTTTCGTCTTGTACTCATCAGGACAAACACAAGAATGCCAAATTTTAAATGACAGCAACTCCAGGAGAAAAGGGTGTTGATTGGTTGGCAAATCTGATTAGCTGAGGGTTTGCAATGGGGAAGACAACAGGGAGCAAAAGACTCCCCATGGTCCCATGTAATTCAAAAAAGACGCCAGGCTTGAACATTTTCTTTTTTACAGAGAATGGATCCCTGCATATGAATATATGTCACTTTTAGTAAGTTTAAGTGAGCCACATTACTAGCTCAACTGAATATCTTAAATTTGTTGTTAGTGTACCTATTACCGCACTCAGGATTCTTCAGCAAGTGCTGCCCAATTGCGGAATCATCGCCAACGGTAGACATTTTGTTGTGATCATTTGAAATTTGGCATTCTTCCATTTGTCCCAATGAGTGCAAGGCGAAAAGCTTCAGCAACATGAGTCAATTTTCAGCACTAAACATAGTATTGTCTTATGTAGCTGTCCTTTGAGACCAACATAGTTTTTATCTTATTCTAAATGAAATGGACTGGACTGTGTTCTTGATCTGTGGAAACCATTGATTGGAATTTATTTCCTTTAAAATCTACCTTGATTTGCTTCAAAACTTGTGATCACCCAAGTAACCATCATTGAAGTAGTTCTGCTTCAGTTATCTGTGTACATAGAGAAGAAATGTGTTTTGTGTAAAATAGTGATACATTTCAATGCAATAAACAAGCTTTTAACATGACTTTGAAATGCATACCTTCTCAAATAATCTGCAGAAGACAAACTTATCTATCCTTAATATCTTAAAAGTCTTACACATGCACTTGCTTTTCATTCTTTATCGCAATTTTGTTCTTCCTCTGTCATGAATTTACCATGCCTGGCTAATGGCTAGAAGAAGACTATGATCTTGCCTGGGTGTTATGCATAGTGATGCTGTTAAATTGAAAATTATTGTATTATTACTTTGCAAGGCACCCAATGTTGCATAACACTATTATGCCTGTAAACTTGGTGACCTCATTCTAGCCGCTGTCAATTCTAAGGTATTATTTGCATTATTCAATTAGATATTTTTGCATATGTCTTTACCAAGGAAGATGTTACCCGGGCCACAGTGAAAGACGGGATAATTAATACACTGGAAGGATTTAATATTGATAAGGAGGAACTGTTAGAAAGACTGTCTATACTCAAAGTTGATGAAGCACCAGGACTGGATGAGATGCATCCAGTGATGCTGAGGAAAGTGAGAATCGAAATTGCAGATGTGCTGGCCATAATTTTCCAGTCTCCTTTGCACTTGGTGCTAGAGGACTGGAGAATTGCAAATGTTACACCTTTCTTCAAAAAGGGATGTAAAGATAAGCCCAGAAACTACAAGCCAGTCAGTTTTACTTCTGTGGTGGGAAAATGTCTAGAAACAATAATTCGGACAAAATTACTAGTCACATAAACAAATGCGGGTCAATTAAGGAGAGCCATCTTGGATTTCTTAAGGAAAAATTGAATTTATAACTAATTTCCTAGAGGTTTTTGAAGAGCTAACAGAGGGTTGATGAGGGCAACGTTGTTGATGTGGTGTACATGGCCTTCCAAAAAGCATTTGATGCAGTGCCACAAAACAGACTTGTGAACAAAGTTACAGCTCGTGGGATAAAAAGGACAGAGCAACATGGATACGAAATTGGCTGAGCGACAAGAAACAGAGTTGTGGTTAGTGGATGTTTTTCAGACTGCAGGGAGGTTTGTAATGGAGTTCCCCTAGAGTTGGTGTTGGGATCCAATCTCTTCCTGGTATATATTAATGACTTAGACTATGGTGTGCTGGGTACAATTTCAAAATTTGCAGATGATACGATACTTGGAAGCATTGTGTTGTGAGGAAGAACGACAAAAAGATATTGACAAGTTGGTGGAATGGGCAGACAATGCAGAGAAATGTGAAGTGATTCATTTTGATAGGAAGAACATAGAGAAACAATTTAAAATAAAGGTTCAACTCTAAAGTGGGTGCAGGAGCAGAGAGACCTGGGTGTTTATGTGCATAAGTCATTGAAGGTAACAGGACAGGTTGAGAGAGCAGTTACTAAAGCATACAGTATCCAACACTTTATTAATTGTGACATAGGGTACAACAGCAAAGAGGTTATGTTGAACTTGTATAACAGACTAGTTTGACCTTGGCCGGAATTTTCTGGCCCTGTTGGCGTCAGGCCGGTGAACGGGGGGTGGTGGGGGATCAATGTGGCGAGATGACCAAAAATTTGCTTTACGCTATCTTGAAATAAGTTTGCAATTCTCCGCCCCTCCCATCAATGGTGGGCTGTATTTCCTGCTGTCGCACTTCAACAACCTAACTTCAATATTTCAGCATCTCATTGGCCAGGATCTTTGTGTCGGCGAGCGGGGGAACATCGGGTGGATCTCCCAACGTCACCCCACGTAATTTCAATTTTCAGGTCATTGGGGACGCAGCCGAATCAGCCGTGCACCTGCCGACCTGTCAACAGCCTATTGAGGCTATTTAAAAAGTAATTGAGATAACTAAATGGACCTGCCCGTCCAGCCTTAATATTGTCGGGCAGGCCAGGAGCCCTAACGGGCTTCAGAAAAAGCATGAAACCTCATCCAAGGGTTCCATGAGCGTTTTTAAAATTTTAATAAATTTATGCTTTAAAGTGATGGACATGTCCCAACTCATGTGACAGTGTCACATGAAGGGACATATCAGGGAAATTTTGTTTTAAAAACCTTCGGGCAGCACTCATGGTCATCAGCGCTAGGCTTTGCAGGTAGCACCACATCATTTTTAGGGGGAGCTCACAGGCAGGTCTCTACCTATCAGACGAGCCATTGGGCTGAATTTTCCTCCCATCGGGGGGAAGTTGAATGGCTGGTG
This sequence comes from Carcharodon carcharias, assembly GCF_017639515.1. Lineage (NCBI taxonomy): Eukaryota > Metazoa > Chordata > Chondrichthyes > Lamniformes > Lamnidae > Carcharodon > Carcharodon carcharias. The sequence continues at coordinate 12,989,637 of NC_054476.1, read as the reverse complement.
CGCACAGGAGCGCTTCTGATCGACGCCCCCGATTGGGGGCACAGCGTCATTCGACGTTGGCAGGCCAATTAAGGCCTGCCCAGCGTGACATCCACACAGAAGCGCTATGCACTCCCTGTACGGGCAGGGGGGAATCCCAAAATCAAGAGTGTGCTCTTTCGCGCACGAGAAAGCGCACTAATCTCCCTGAGACTAAGTGCTGCCTCAGGGAGATCGGCTGTAAATGTCAAAAAGATAAAAATAGAAAAATAAAATTTCCCTAACATGTCCCTTCATGTGACAATGTCACATGAGTTGGGACGTGTCCATAATTTTCACAAAAACTTTATTAAAATTTTTTCAACAGCTACATGAAACCTCATCCCGCTCGTGGATGAGGTTTCATGCTTTTTCCAATTCTCGCCGGGTCTCCTGGCCTGCACGCCAACCATAAGTTTGGACTGGTAGGCCCTTTAATTACTTAATATCCTCTGTCAATGGCCTCAATTGGCAGCACCCCCACCTTCCTGAAAATTTAAATGGGGTGTAGTGATGTTGGGAGTTCCCCCCCAATGTCACCATGCATCATTTTACGTGTCGGCGAGTGGGCCCCACCCCCCACTCACCAACGTGTAAAATCCTGCCCTTAATGTTGGGGTGGCTTTTCAATGACTGCGGGCCTACGACTTGCTTGAGGAAGGGGGAGAAGAGGCGTCAGGCAATTGAGGAGGCTGCAGAGCGTGGGCTACACAAGGGAAGGGGGTATACCAGGGTGTGTGTGGGTGCACATGTTGATCTGTAAAGTTTCCTCATGGTGAGGGCTGAGGAGGCAGTCTCCAGAAGAGATATGAGGGTGGATGGGAGAGAGTAAGTGGTGATGTCCCTTGAGCTGGCAGTGAGTGAGATGCCAGTGAATGTGTGATGGCCTTGTGAGTTTTGAGTAATATTTTACCCTGGCAGCACGAAAGAGATCAGTCATCCTATTTCTACACTGTATGGCCAACCCCTTCTCTGCAGTGTTGGCACTGACCACCGTTGCCACTGTCTCCCAAGTCAGAGTGGTGAGATTGCTGGACCTTTTGCAGCCAGAGCAAGGGTGGAGGACATCACGTTGGACCTCCAAAAGGCATTCCAGTGACAGGTCACTGAACTCTTCTTGGCTTTCAGGGCCATGTCTTCACTGGAGTAGTTCTGGGCTGCAAGCATTAAGAATTGTGTGTGTGGTTGCAGTTTAGATATGGCAGTTGGAGTGAGCAAATGGTGAGGTAATGGCATGGTGGGCAATTCAGTGGCCACCCGCCAGCCGGATGATGTGTTTCCTGTGGCTCCATAATTAATGAAGTGGGAAGGGGACGATTTGGCACGAAAATCCGCCTTTGCGACCAGTGGGTAAAATGTATTTTTTCACACCCGCTACAGCACTTAGTGCAAATCGGGGACGATTCCACCCCTTAGCTGAAGTATTGCATCCGGTTCTGAGCGCTGCACTTTAGGAAAGATGTGAAGGCATTGGAGAGAGTGCGAATAAGATTCACGAGAATGGTTCCAGGGATAAGGAACTTCAGTTCTGAAGATAGACTGGAGAAAGATAGGACTGCTTTCCTTGGAGAGGGGAAGACGGAGGGGGAGATTTGATAGACGTATTCAAAACCATGAGTCAGGACAGAGGAGATAGGGTAAGACTCTTCCTAGTCATGAAAGGACACAGAATGAGAGGGCACAGATTTAAAGTAATTAACAAAAGAAGCAATAGTGACATTAGGAAAAACTTCTTCTTGCAAGGAGTGTTTAAGGTCTGGAACGCATTGCCTGATGGTGAAGGCAGGTTCAATAAAGGCATCAAAGGAGAATTAGACTGTTATCTGTAAAGGAAGAATATGTAGGGTTATGAGGAGAAGATGGGGAATGGCCCTAGGCTAGTTGCTTATTTGGAGAGCCGGTGCAGATATGACAGGCTGCAAGGCCTCCTTCTGCGCTGTAACAATTCTTTAATTCTGTTGACGTAAGCCTGAGAGCTATCATTATAGGATTAACGCTGCTTGATTGATTCCACAACCTATCGTTATCACAATGGAGGACTTGTAAATTCACAGTTTGATTGACAACTCTGAAATTTTGACTTAGGGTTATGAATACAAATGTGTGTTTTCAAAAGGGATTAAGTATTTGAAGGAATTTAAATTTTGGGGTTTTTATCAATGATTGGTTTTGGAAAAAATAAATCTGCCACAATAGGCACTTTGAAATTTATTTTATTTTATCTCAGAATAGCTCTTGAGGTCTGTCCATGGTAGATACTGGGTGAGTTTGCCTAGAGGGTGTAAGAGCAGAGTGTGGGCAGGGGGGCATGTATTGGCAGTAAGTTGGCATAGGGGCTTTGAAAGACCATGGGGGTGGCTAGCAGGGCTTAGGTTGGCATGGAGCGTATGAGGGGTTTTGGGAGTGGGTGGGTGCATGTGGTGGCATGAGTTGGCAAGAATGGAGCATGGGGAGTGAGGACTAGAGGGTTTTAGTTTTTTTTTAACAGCTGGGCCAAAGTCCCAGAGGACCAACGCGGGCCTTTTAACCAGTTCACCCTGGCACACAGCACCCCTGTGGCTGCCTCCAGAGTCGATGGGTCCGACTCCCATTAACACCAGCTCCCCGGAACAAAATTCCAAAGATCTAGGGCGCTTTCTCCCTAGTCAGGTTTGTGGAGTCATGAATTTTCCAGACTCTGTGCTCCTAACTCAGGAGTGAAAATTTGGCCCAATAATCTTATTCAATAATCATTCTACTATAGGCTGTTATCTTCCCAATTAAGAACACACTTGTTTATGCCTAAATCATAGTGCATGCTTTTGAAAAAAATATTTGCACTCACTTTTTTAATGAATGAGGGGGCATATAGTCAGAATAATCTCCAGAAGAACAATAGGGAGATTGGAAGTTTTTTCATGCAAAGAGGTATTAGAACCTGGAATGCTGTTGAAGTAGACACTAGAACATAGCTTAAAAAGGAATTGGAGGAAGAATATAAAAGGTTACAGAGAAAGCACAGGGTAATCAGATTAAAGTAGATAATCCCAGCCAAACTGCAGCAGAGGAGGCAGAATAGTGACTTTCTGTACTGATTCTAAGAGCTGTTATGGCACATTGATGCAACAACTTAATTTCCTTGTCAGTCAAGTGACTGAACCTGATTAAGGCCTTTTCTTTGTTCTTTTAGTTTTTTAGTTTATTCCATGCAGTTTATTTTTCATCCAGAGAGAACACACATTGTAAATGATTTTTACCATTTCTTCTTTGGGCGTAACAGAACATGTTGAATGTTTAAACTCCCAACAGCTGTTTTCCCTTTAATTGTTTGCTACAACTGTAGACTTGTAAACATTAAAGTTTCCCTTAGTATTTCCTTGGCAACCAGATTACAGTCAATGAGCAGGAGGAGCCTTGAACAGATTAGGTATTTTTGGTAGTCACTGCCTTAACTACAGAACAACTTTCTGTTGCTATTTTAAGATGGCATTATGCCTTCCACTGTTCAAGTTTCTGCATCACCATGTAAATATGTTACATTTTATTCCTGTTTTCTGAGGTCTATTAAGCTGCAAAATGTGTGTATTTTTGTTTGTACCTATTACTTAAACGGAAGGTAAAATGCTCCTGATACTTACTGATGGATAGACCTTGAGATCTTTTCTTGATTTTTCCAGGTTTCTGGCAGATAAAAATGGATTTTTCTCATACAACCCAGCATTTTTTGGCAGATGGGGTGGGGCACAAGAAATGGGCATTCAAAAAAAAGTAGCGGTGACATCGCACATCCTGCTTTTATAACCGTCAGTTCATTAACATTATCATACACCCATGAAACAACAAATTGCATTTACGTCATGCCTCTCACATAGTTAAACATCCAAAAGTGCTTCACAGGAAAATTTGCAGACTTTTTTTTACTCATTCACGATATGTGGGCTTCGCTGTCTTGGCCAGCATTTATTGCCCAACCCTAGTTGACCTTGAGGTGATGGTGAGCTGCCTTCTCGAATCGCTGCAGTCCCTGTGGTGTAGGTACACCCACAGTGCTGTTAGGAAAGGAGTTCCAAGATTTTGACCCAGCGACAGTGAAGGAACGGCGATATATTTCAAGTCAGGGTGGTGAGTAACTTAAGAGGGGAACTTCTAGGTGGTGGTGTTCCCGCCTAACTGCTGCCCTTGTCCTTCTAGATGGTAGTGGTCATGGGTTTGGAAGGTGCTGTCAAAGGAGCCTTGGTGAATTCCTGCAGTGCATCTTGCAGATGGTACATACTGCTGCTGTGCATTGGTGGTGGAGGGAGTGAATGTGGATGTGGTGCCAATCAAGCGGGCTGCTTTGTCCTGGACGGTGTCAAGCTTCTTGAGTGATGTGGGAGCTGTACTCATGCAGGCAATTAGGGAGTACTCCTTCACATCCCTGACTTGTGCCTTGTAGATGGTGGACAGGCCTTGGGGAGTCAAGAGGTGAGTTACTTGTTGCAGGATTCCTAGCCTCTGACCTACTCTTGTAGCCACAGTATTTATATGGCTAGTCCAGTTCAGTTTCTGGTCAATGGTAACCCCCAGGATGTTGATAGTGGGTGATTCAGTGATGGTAATACCATTGAACACCAAGGGGCGATGGTTGGATTCTCTCTTGTTGGAGATGGTCATTGCCTGGCACTTATATGGAGCGAATGTTACTTGCCACATGACAGCCCAAGCCTGGATATTGTCCAGGTCTTGCTGCATTTGGACATAGACTGCTTCACTATCTGAGGAAATCTGGTACTGAACTGTATTAGAAGAAGTGACCAAGGAACTTTCTTGAGGAGCTAGATTTTAATGAGTGTCTTAACAGAGGGGAGAGAGGTGGGGTGGTTTAGGGATGAAAATCCAGAGCTGAGGATCTGGACAGCTGAAGCCTGGTTACCATGATGGGGTTAAAGAGATGGGAGATGTACAAGAGGTCAAAATTTGAGGAACACAAAAGAGCTGAAGGAGGTTACAGAAATGGGGAGGGGTGAAGCCATGGTGTGATTTGAACACAGCAATAAGAATTTTAAGATTGAGATGTTGACCAAGAGCCAATGTAGGTCAGTGAGCACAGAGGTGATGGGTGAATGGGACTTCGTGCGAGTTAGGATACAGGCAGCAGGGTTTTAGGTGAACAACCATTCAGTGTTTACAGATAAATAAAAAGTAGATGTGCAATTAAAGGACATAGCCGCTGTTATAGAAAAATTCATATCTTATTTAGCTGATTTTGATCAATTTTGTGGGTGAGGCCAGTGGGTGTTGTTAATGGCAGTATCTTCAACATTCTTCCTGTTGTGGAGTTCCCATTTCAACCCCAAACCGCAATGCTAACAATTCGACAATGGGTTTTCCATTGAAAGTACTATATCTTTGCTTTTGAAGGAAGGGGTGGAGCATCGTCAAGCTGGTCAAGCATCCTCTGCTGAGTTCCCCGGTCAACTTTGTACAGGCCAAGTTGTTCTGCTGTCTAGCTAACCCAGGAGCAGGGTTGCAGAGGCTGGGATTCGCAAGGAAAGTCATCAGTGAGTTATGCCACAAGATGAACTTGAGCTGCAGTCCACCTCCACTGCAGAAATCACATTGTCAGTGGGTGTGAAAGTCACAATTGTCATTCTCGGCTGCCTCTGAGTTAATCAATAATTAGAAAGGGGAAGAAAAGACTTGCCTTTAATTAATGCTTTTCATAACTTCAGGGACTTCGCAAAGCACTTTACAGCCAGTGAATTACTTTTGGAAGTGTAATCACAATTATAATGTAGGAAAAGTGGCAGTCAATTAGTACGCAGCAAAATCCTACAAACATAAATGTGATAATGATCAAATAACCTGCCTCTAATGATAATGATTGAGGAATAAGTATTGACCACAACTCCAGGGAGAAATCTCTGCTGTTCTTTAAAATAGTCTCACGGGATCTTTTACTTCCACCTGAGGCAACAGACAGAGCCTCGGTTTAAGGTCTTATCTGAAAAATAGTGCAGCACTCTCAATACTGGAGTGTTAGCCTAGATTTTGTGCCCAAGTCTCTGGACCAGGACTTGAACTCACAACCTGGACTCAGGTGAGCATTGTTACCAACTGAGCCATGGCTTGCACCGTAAGTTAATCAGCTGTACCATGATTTGCATCCCACTGGTGGCAACATGACAGCACTACAATTTTTCCTAGGTACAAGATTCAAAAAGCACATGGTGTCACCAGTTATTCACAGAATATCACAGTGCAGAAGAGGCCCTTCAGCCCATCAAGTCTGCACTGACATGTGAGAAACACCTGACCTACTTACCTAATCCCATTTATCAACGCTTGGCCTGTAGCCTTGAATGTTATGACATGCCAAGTGCTCATCCAGGTACTTTTTAAAGGATGTGAGGCAACCCACCTCCACCACCCTCCCAGGCAGCGCATTCCAGACCGTCACCACCCTCTGGGTAAAAATTTTTTACTCACATTTCCCCTAAACCTCCTGCCCCTCACCTTGAACTTATGTTCCCTTGCGCCTAACCCTTCAACTAAGGGGAACAGCTGCTCCCTATCCACCCTGTCCATGCCCCTCATAATCTTGTACACCTCGATCAGATCACCCCTCAGTCTTCTCTACTCCAGCGAAAACAACCCAAGTCTATCCAACCTCTCTTCATAACTTAAATGTTTCATCCCAGGCAACATCCTGGTGAACCTCCTCTGCACCCCCTCCAGTGCAATCACATCCTTCCTATAATGTGGCGACCAGAACTGCACACAGTACTCCAGCTGTGGCCTCACCAAGGTTCTATACAACTCCAACATGACCTCCCTATTTTTGTAATCTATGCCTCGACTGATAAAGGCAAGTATCCCACATGCCTTTTTCACCACCCCACTAACATGCCCCTCCGCCTTCAGAGATCTATGGACACACACGCCAAGGTCCCTTTGTTCCTCAGAACTTCCTAGCGTCATGCCGTTCATTGAATACTTGCTTGTCAAATTACTCCTTCCAAACTGCATCACCTCACACTTTTCAGAGTTAAATTCCATCAGCCACTTATCTGCCCATTTGACCATCCCGTCTATATCTCCCTGTAGCTCAAGTCACTCAACCTCACTACTAACCATCCGGCCAATCTTTGTGTCATCCGCAAACTTACTAATCCTACCCCCCACATTGTCATCTATGTCGTTTATATAAATGACAAGTAACAGGGGACCCAGCACAGATCCCTGTAGTACGCCACTGGGCACTGGCTTCCAGTCACTAAAACATCCTTCTGTCATCACCCTCTGTCTCCTACAACTAAGCCAATTTTGAATCCACCTTATCAAATTATCCTGTATCCCACGTGCATTTGCCTTCTTTATAAGTCTCCCATGTGGGACCTTGTCAAAGGCTTTGCTGAAATCCATATAAACTACATCAACTACACTACCCTCATCTACACATCTGGACACCTGCTCAAAACATTCAATCACATTTGTTAGGCATGACCTCCCTCTGACAAAGCCATGCTGACTATCCCTGATCAAACCTTGCCTCTCCAAGTGGAGATAGATTCTCTCCTTCAGAAATTTCTCCAATAGTTTCTCTACCATTGACTTGAGACTCACTGGCTTATCTCTACAACCCTTCTTAAATAGCAGAACCACATTCACTGTTCTCCAGTCCTCTGGCACCTCCCCTGTGGCCAGAGAGCAATTAAAAATTTGGGACAGAGCCCTTGCGATCTCCTCCCTTGCCTTCCTCAGCAATCTGGGACACAAATCATCCAGACCTGGAGATTTGACCACTTTTAAGTCTGCCAACACCTCCAATACCTTGTCACTCCCTATATCAATTTGCTTAAGAACCTCACAGTCTCTCTCCTCGAGTTCGATACCTTCACCCTCATTCTCTTGGGTAAAGACAGACGTGAAGTATTCATTCAACACTCTAGCGATGTCCTCTGGCTCCACCCATAGACTGCCCCCTTGGTCCCTTATGGGCCCTACTCTTTCCCTGGTTATCCTCTTCCCATTGATATACTTATAGAATATCTTGGGATTTTCCCTACTTTTACCAGCCAGAGCTTTCTCATATCCCTCTTTGCTCTCTTAATTGCTTTCTTAAGCTCCATCCTGCACTTTCTGTACTCCACTAATGCCTCCACTGATTTGCTTCCCTTGTACCTGCTAAAAGCCTCTCTTTTCCTTCTCATCGTAACCTGAATATCTCTGGTCATCCATGGTTCTCTGGGCTTGTTACTCCTTCCTATCACCCTGGAGGGAACATGCTGTGCCTGTAGCCTCCCCATTTCCTTTTTGAATGCCCCCCACTGCTCCTCTGTAGATTTCCCCACAAGTAACTGTTCCCAGTCTACCTTGGCCAGATCATGCCTTCTTTTACTAAAATCCACCCTCTCCCAATCCAAAATATTTTTTTGCAACTTGTCTATTTCTTTGTCCATAACAAACTTAAACTGTACCATGTTGTGGTCGCTATCACTAAAATGCTCACCCACCACCACCTCAGCCACCTGTCTGGCTTCATTCCCCAGAATTAGGTCCAGCAATGCGCCGTCCCTTGTTGGACCCTCTACATATTGACCTAAAAAGTTCTCCTGTACACATTTCAAGAAATCCACTCCATCCAAGCCTTTAACACTATGTCTATCCCAATTAATGTTCCGAGGTTTCACAGGGGTGTTATCAAACAAAATTTGACACTGAGCAAAAAAAAAAGATATTAGGAAAGGTGACAAAAGGTTTGGTCAAAGAGATAGGTTTTAAGAAGCATCTTAACAGGGTTGGGAGAGGTTTAACAAAGGAATTCCAGAACTTAAGGCCTAAGCAGTTGAAAGCACGGCCAGCAATTGTGAATCGATGACAAAAAGTTGTGAACCGATCTGGGACCAATGTTCTAGCAAAAAGGGTAAATAGGGTGGTCAACCAGACTTTAAACCAGAAAGTGGGGGTGGGAGGGAAGGGTAAAACTCCAAGAAGTATGACTAATGGGAAACAAAGCAGCAGGTTAGCATGTGGTGGGGTGAATTCAACTTCATGGAAAATTATGAACAAACTGAAAAGAAAGGAGAGCCCAGGAGAGGCCATTAAAGTCTCCAGAACACAAAATAGGACAGAGTGTTTGGAAAGGGCTAGGAATCTAACTTCAAACACATCAGATAAAGGGACAACAATGAGAAAGGGGACGGGAAATACAGGACTGAAGGTGTTGTATCTGAATGCACGCAGTATACGAAATAAGGTAAAGGAGCTTGTGGCGCAGATTGAAATTGGCAGGTATGATGTGGAGGGCATCAGGGAGACATGGCTGCAAGGGGATCAGGACTGGGAGCTAAATATCCAAGGATATACATCCTATCGAAAAGATAGGCAGGTTGGCAGAGAGGGTGGGGTTGATTTGTTAGTAAGAAATGAAATTAAGTCGATAGCAAGAAATGACATAGGGTCAGATGACGTAGAATCTGTGTGGGTAGAGTTGAGGAACCACAAAGGTAAAAAAAAAACCATAATGGGAGTTAGGTACAGGCCTCCGAACAGTAGTCAGGATGTGGGGCACAAGATACACCAGCAGATAGAAAAGGAGTGTAAGAAAGGCAAGGTTACAGTGATCAAAAGGGATTTCAATATGCAGGTAGACTGGGAAAATCAGGTTGGTAGTGGATCCCAAGGAAAGGAATTTGTGGAATGTCTACGAGATGGCTTTTTGGAGCAGCTTGTGGTGGAGCCCACTAGGGAACAGGCAATTCTAGATTTAGTGATGTGTAATGAGGCAGATTTGATAAGGGAGCTTAAGGTGAAGGAACCCTTAGGAGGAAGTGACCATAATATGATAGAATTTACCCTGCAGTTTGAGAGGAAAAAGCTGGAATCAGATGTAACGGTATTACAGTTGAATAAAGGCAACTACAGAGGCATGAGGGAGGAGCTGGCCAGAATTGACTGGGAGATGAGCCTAGCAGGAAAGACAGTGGAACAGCAATGGCAGGAGTTTCTGGGAGTAATTTGGGAGACACAGCAAAAATTTACACCTAGGAAGAAGAAGCATACTGAAGGGAGGACGAGGCAACCATGGCTGACAAGGGAAGTCAGGGACAGCATAAAAGCTAAAGAGAAAGCATACAATGCGGCAAAGAGCAGTGAGAAACCAGGGGATTGGGAAGCCTACAAAGACCAACAGAGGACAACTAAAAAAGAAATAAGGAGGGAGAAGATTAAATAGGAGGGTAAACTAGCCAGTAATATAAAAGAAGATTGCAAGAGTTTTTTTAGATATATAAAGGGTAAGAGAGAGGCAAAAGTGGACATTGGGCCACTGGAAAATGACGCTGGAGAAGTAGTAGTGGGGAACAAAGATGGCGGAGGAACTGAATAGGTACTTTGCGTCAGTCTTCATGGCGGAAGACACGAGTAACATCCCCAAAGTTCAAGAGAGTCGGGGGGCAGAGGTGTGTATGGTGGCCATTACCAAGGAGAAGGTGCTAGGAAAACTGAAAGGTCTGAAGGTGGATAAATCACCTGGGCCAGATGAATTACACCCCAGAGTTCTGAAGGAGATAGCTGAAGAGATAGTGGAGGTGTTAGTGGTGATCTTTCAGGAATCACTGGAGATAGGGAGGGTCCCAGAGGACTGGAAAATCGCTAATGTAATCCCCCTGTTTAAGAAGGGAGTGAGGTAAAAGACGGGAAATTACAGGCCAATTAGCCTGACCTCAGTCATTGGTAAGACTTTAGAGTCCATTATTAAGGATGAGATTTCAGAATATTTGGAAGTGCATGATAAAATAGGGCAAAGTCAGCATGGTTTCATCAAGGGGAGGTCATGCCTGACAAATCTGTTAGAATTCTTTGAGGAGGTAACAAGTAGGTTAGACAAAGGAGAGCCAATGGATGTTATCTACTTGGACTTCCAGAAGGTCTTTGAGAAGGTGCCGGACAGGAGGTTGCTCAGTAAGATAAGAGCCCATGGTGTTAGAGGCAAGGTACTAGCATGGATAGAAGATTGGCTGTCTGGCAGGAGGCAGAGAGTGGGGATAAGGGGGTCCTTCTCAGGATGGCAGCCAGTGACTAGTGGAGTTCCGCATGGGTCAGTGTTAGGGCCACAACTTTTCACTTTATACATTAATGATCTAGATGAAGGAACTGAGGGCATCCTGGCTAAGTTTGCAGATGACACAAAGATAGGTGGAGGGACAGGTAGTATTGAGGAGGCAGGGAGGCTGCAGAAGGATTTGGATGGGTTAGGAGAATGGTCAAAGAAGTGGCAGATGGAATATAACATGGGAAAGTGTGAGGTCATGCACTTTGGTAGGAAGAATAGAGGCATATATATTTTCTACTTGGGGAGAGAATTCAGAAATCTGGAGTGCAAAGGGACTTGGGTGTCCTAGCCCAGGATTCTCTTAAGGTTAACTTGCAGGTTGAGTCGGTAGTTAGGAAGGCAAATGCAATGTTGGCATTTATTTTGAGAGGACTAGAATATAAAAGCAGGGATGTGCAGCTGAGGCTTTATAAGGCTCTGGTCAGACCACATTTAGAACATTGTGAGCAATTTTGGGCCCCGTATCTCAGGAAGGATGTTCTGGTCCTGGAGAGGGTTCAGAGGAGGTTCACGAGAATGATCCCAGGAATGAAAGGCTTAACATATGAGGAACGTTTGAGGACTCTGGATCTATACTCGATGGAGTTTAGAAGGATGAGGGGGGATCTGATTGAAACTTACAGAATACTGAAAGGCCTGGATAGAGTGGACATGGGGAAGATGTTTCCATTAGTAGGAGAGACTAGGACCTGAGGGCACAGCCTCAGAGTATAGGGAAGACCTTTTTGAACAGAGATGAGGAGAAACTTCTTTAGCCAGAGAGTGGTGAATCTATGGAAATCATTGCCACAGAAGGCTGTGGAGGCCAGGTCATTGAGTGTATTTAAGACTGAGATAGACAGGTTCTTGATTGGTAAGGGGATCAAAGGGTATGGGGAGAAGGTGGGAGAATGGGGTTGAAAAACTTATCAGCCATGATTGAATGGCAGAGCAGACTCGATGGGCCGAATGGCCTAATTTCTGCTCCGATGTCTTATGGTCTTATGGGATGAGCAAGAGGACAGAATTGAAGGAATGCAGCAAACCCAGAGGGTTGTCGGGGCCTGAGGAGGGGAGAGCTGGGGAGGGATGAGGCTGTGGAAGGATTTGTAAACAAGGGTGAGCATTTTAAAATTAAGCATTGCTGGGCCGGATGCCAATGTAGTTCAACGAGCACAGGGGTGAATGGAGCTTGAGCCTGAATTTTGGATCTCCAAGTCAGGAGCAGAATCAGGAAAATTCCTAATTCCGCAAATGTGACTCAGGAGAAAGTGCCCCAAACAGTTGGATTTTCGCTCCGTAGCTGGGGTGGGAGTGGGGGGAGGGGGGGGGGGGGGGGGGGGGTGGGGGGTGGGGTGGGGGGGTGGGGAATGGATGCTAACGACCAGAGTCAGGCCTGTCAACCCCGGAAAGCTTTCAGAAGCAGCAACAGGGGCTGTTAAGGTGCTGAGGCGGGCTGGTTAAAAACGTTTCTTTTTAAAGTAAAACCACAGACAGCCCTCATTCCCCCAAACACTCCCCATGCTCCAACTTAAGCTACCTCATTCCCCCCACCCACCCCCATGGCCCCTCATAACCTCCATGCCAACCTATACCCTTGTATCCATCTCCCATGGTCCCTCATACCCTCCATGCCAACCTATACCCTTGTATCCATCTCCCATGGTCCCTCATACCCTCTATGCCAACCTATGCCACTCTACCCACCACACAGCTCCTCATACCCCCATACCAACTAATTGCCAATGCATGCTAACCTATGTTCCCCCCCCCCACTTATCCCACATAGCGCTTTATAGCAACTTAGTGCGAAGTCATGCCAGCCCATGACCCACCACCCTTTGCTCTTACACCCTTCATGCCAAGCAACAGGGATAGCATTGTTTCAAACTTAGTGACAGAGAAGTCCACACCTCTTCACACTTGCTGTTGTAGGTCAGAGTGGAAGAGGCAGTGGAGGAGTTTGAGAAGACAGTTTGTAGAGGGGAAGGGATGTTGAGGATTATCTTTGCATTCCAGGATCGTCCTGGAATAGTGAGCAGTATCAGCAGAGGAGAATGGAACCTGATAATGCCTCATGCACTGGAGAAAGATGTGGCGACGAATGGCTTGACCAGTTGTCTGCAATAAGCAGAAATCTTAAACCAATCTATTGCTGAAGACCTTTTCTTGACTGCCACATTTGACCTGTCAACATCCTCCCCCTTCCCACCACAAAGTTACTTTCATCTACATCCACTTACATGCATGTTTGAACTCATATGGCTCCAACTGGTGCCATCTTATCAAAGCCACTTACTAAACTTTAACAGAACAGTGTTGTATGTACATCAACATTAGTGTAACCAAAAATTTAATACAAACCTGTACCTTATCTGTGTTTCACGATTCCCCTGTGATTCTTGTAAGTGCAGGTGTGTGACATAAATTCTAGCCTCGAGGTTGTCCTAGGTGCTACCTGAGTTTCAAGAACCTATGAGGCAAGAATCCTTGAGATATCAAACTGCTGCCGACCATTAGTAACACCTTGGGACTGGGGTATCCTTTTATCCTTTGACACCCTGGTCCACTCCTCCATCACCCCCTACTCCTCAACCCCCTCCTATGGCACCACCCCATGCCCACGCAAAAGATGCAACACCTGCCCCTTCACTTCCTCTCTCCTCACCGTCCAAGGACCCAAACACTCCTTTCAAGTGAAGCAGCATTTCACTTGCATTTCCCCCAACTTAGTCTACTGTATTCGTTGCTCCCAATGTGGTCTCCTCTACATTGGAGAGACCAAACGTAAACTGGGCGACCGCTTTGCAGAACACCTGCGGTCTGTCCGCAAGAATGACCCAAACCTCCCTGTCGCTTGACATTTTAACACTCCACCCTGCTCTCTTGCCCACATGTCTGTCCTTGGCTTGCTGCATTGATCCAGTGAAGCCCAACGCAAACTGGAGGAACAACACCTCATCTTCCGACTAGGGACTTTACAGCCTTCCGGACTGAATATTGAATTCAACAACTTTAGGTCGTGAGCTCCCTCCCCCATCCCCACCCCCTTTCTGTTTCCCCCTTCCTTTTTTTTTCCAATAAATTATAAAGATTTTCCTTTTCCCACCTATTTCCATTATAAAAAATAACCCCCACTAGAGCTATACCTTGAGTGCCCTACCATCCATTCTTAATTAGCACATTCGTTTACATAATATCACCAACTTTAACTTTAACAACTATGTGTTCTATTGTACTATTGTCGTTGACATCTTTTGATGATCTGCTTCTATCACTGCTTGTTTGTCCCTACAACCACACCCCCCCCCCCCTCCACCTCTCTGTCTCTCTATCTCTCCGCCCCCCACACACACACCTTAAACCAGCTTATATTTCAACTCTTTCTTGGACTCGAACTCAAGTTCTGTCGAAGGGTCATGAGGACTCGAAACGTCAACTCTTTTCTTCTCCGCCGATGCTGCCAGACCTGCTGAGTTTTTCCAGGTAATTCTGTTTTTGTTTTTGATTTCCAGCATCTGCAGTTTTTTTGTTTTTAGCTCTTCATTGGCAATGGTTTTCAAAAATTTGGACATTTTGTTTCTAACCAGATCACTGAAGAATTGAGAGACAACCACCTAGCAACCATTTTGGAACCCAAGGTCTTTATGACAGCAGTCTGTGTTTTCTTGATAAAAGCTAAAACTGTCCTTAGACCTTCTATCACAGAAGCCTCCCATGCAGATCAGCTTGAGCTGCCAAATGGTCTAAGATGGGCTGCAGTTCTGCAAAGCCATCTGTTAGAATGCGACAAACATAGGTAAGTGTAGTTCTCCAATAACCAGCTATCTGGAGATCCAGTTCCTGCAAGTGTTTTAAAGCTTTTTAACGCAAGAGCCATGAGATCTGGATCACAAGGGGTGACCGTCTAGTTACAAACATCTTTATCTTCCACCCCACTCATGCTCAGAGTGTTAGCCCATGCACTGTCCTCTGGGCCACTCTCTACTAATCTACTGGTGGGCAAATCTGGACTGGCACTTCCCAAGGAAAGGGCGGCTGATTGCTTGTGATATGCTCTAGTTTTATGAGCAGGATCAGATGGCCGGATACATTTTTTAAAATTATTCGTTCATGGGATGTGGGCATTGCTGGCTGGGCCAGCATTTATCACCCATCCCTGATTGCCCTTGTTCAGGGGGCATCTCAGAGTTAACCACATTGCTGTGGGTCTAGGGCCACATGTAGGCCAGACCAGGTAAGGACGGTAGATTTCTTTCCCTAAAGGGCATTAGTGAACCAGATGGGTTTTTACAACAACCGACAATGAATGGTTTCATGGTCACCATTAGACTCTTAATTCCAGGTTTTTATTGAATTCAAATTCCACCATCTGTCATGGTGGGATTCGGCATTAGGTCCCCAGAGCATTACCTGGGTCACTGGATTACTAGTACAGCAACAATACCACTACACCTCCGTCTTCCCCCAAACACTTTCCTCTTGCACCGACTCAACCACTTGTTACTAGTTTACATCTGAAATAGAAGAAGAGAGTTTAGGATCGATTGCTCTGAGACAAAGTTTGCATGGTAGGGATTTCAGTAAGAATGACATGAGGGTTTTATGATGCAGTTATAACTCATAGACTTTGTAAGGTGCAATATTGGCAGAAGAAAGGGAAGCAGAAGTCATGATGAACCTGCAGCTGCAACCTGCTCTCTAACTTCCCCAGGTCTGATTTCCCTACTTCAAGATCTTCAACATTTTTTCCTTGTATTATATGAAAACTTAGAGCTCAAACATCTAGCCATTCTTTATCTATCTCTCTCTCTCTCTCTCTCTCTCTCTCTCACACACACACACACATTATGGTTGTCTTCAGCTTTAAAAAGAAAATTAAAAAATGATAAGAAATGCAGAAAAGCTCAGACACCAAGAGTCAAATCATAATGGGGGTAATGACAGGTGTATGAAACAAAGAATTAGATATAATGAGGCTTTTAGTGAGGACAATACATATAAGGCTGAGGGTGAAGGAACACTTGCAAGTGAAGACCGGGAATATAAAGAGCCCAGTAGAACATTCTGAGTATGAAAGGTGAGATCTTGGAAGACTACAAGGCAGTGAGAGAAAGGTGGCTGTAATTGACAAATATGCTTGGTAACGAGCATTTATGGAATTTCCAGCTTTTTCCCCCTTATCTTGCCTGACTGGTAAGGTCATCAAACTCTATTGAGCTGCCAAATGTGCGGTCATGGAGTTGGTACTGGCTGCTTTGGCCTGGGCTGTACGTTTTGATGGTCTTCTCTCCATTCTAAATAAGGCCTTCTTCCTCAGCCTTCCTTGGGCCAGCAGTACTTCCATTGAAGCCTCCGAAAATTTGGGGTTCTATGCCATGCGGTAAGCCTTCAAATATTGTGCAACTATTTTCAATCCTGTCTGATGGCCCTATAAGCTGCTGCAGGTGTTTAAATCCTACAGCAACACTCCCTTTCTCACTGCCAGACAGGAAAGCTCCCAATCAAAGGCTTCAACAACTTTGGGATCCCACAATGGCTATTAAAATTAGACTGACCCTGAGGACTGTGGGTCAGTCCAGACAGAGGTTGTACACACCATAATTTCACTAGCAATTGCACCAAAGAGAAATATTCTATATTGGAATTGTTTGAAAAATCTATGATAGGGGATTTGGACAATACATTATAGTGGTAGAAATGTACTAAAAAGCTAATAACACCAATTACATTTTCGGTGTATGTGGCTCAAATTCTGTATTATTGTGGCCTGTCTTTAAATAAGTTAAGAATTTGATAGGTGTATTGGGCAATTCTGCATTTTACCATTAGAATTCAAGAATGAGTTAAGTAACTTCATGTTGGCTTTTTTTGTTGTTGCATGTGCCCTTGTGTTTTTCCAATCAACAGATTTCTGTTGGCACCTTCAGTAATTTGTTGCTGCAGGAGATTAATGAATTCTTTACGTAAGGATCTGGGAAGTGAATTCACAAAACCACAGGATCTTTACTTGGCAGAAGGAGACCATTCAGCCCATTGAGTCTGCACTGGCTCCCTGAAAGAGCATTCTACCTGTCTCACCATATTCTTCCTGCCGAAACGAATCACCTCCCACTTCCACCATAAGACATAGGAGCAGAAGTAGGCCATTCAGCCCATCGAGTCTGCTGCACCATTCAATGAGATCATGGCTGATGTGATAATCCTCAACTCCAATTTCCTACCTTTTCCCCATAATCCTTGATTCCCTTACTGATTAAAAATCTGTCTATCTCAGGCTTGAATAAGCTTTATGACCCAGCCTCTACAGGCCTCTGCAGTAAAGAATTCCACAGATTCACTACCCTCTGAGGGAAAAAATTCCTCTTCATCTCTGTCTAAAATGGCTTTGAGATTATGCCCTCTGGTCCTAGACTCTTCCAAAAGGGCAAACAACCCCTCAGCATCTACCCTGTCAAGCCCCCTAAGAATCTTATGTGTTTCAATAAGATCGCCTCTTGTTCTGCTGAACTCAATAAGTACAGGCCCAACCTACTCAACCTCTCCTCATAAGAAAATCCCACCATACCCGGGATCAACCTAGTGAACCTTCTCTGGACTGCCTCCAATCCCAGTATATCTTTCCTTAGATAAGGGACCAAAACTGTTCACAGTTCTAACTCATGCCTTGTACAGTTTTCTCTGCATTGAACATCATCTGCCACTTTTCTGCTCAATCCACTAACATGTCTATGTCCTTTTGAATTTCAAGACTATTCCCATCACAGTTGATAACATTCCCAATCTTCATATCATCTGCAAATTTTGAAATCATGCCCTGAATACCAGGTCATTAATAAAAATCAGGAAGAGCAAAGATCCCAACACTGACCCCTGGGGAACTCCACTTCAGACCTTCCTCCAATCTGAAATACAACCATTTGTCACTACTCTTTGCTTCCTGTCGCTCAGCCAGTTTCTTATCCAAGTGCCCACTTTCTCTTTTATTCCATGAGCTAGAATTTTGTTCACAAGTCTGTTGTGTGGCACTGTGTCAAATGCCTTTTGAAAATCCATATATACCACATCACCAGCGTTGCCCTTACCAACCTTCCCTGTTACTTTCTCAAAAAGCTCCAGCAATTTAGTTAAACATGATTTTCCCTTAACGAATCCATGCTGGCTTTCCTTAATTATCCCACACTTGTCTAAGTGATTATTGATTTTGTCCCAAATTATAGTTTCCAGAAGTTTCCCTACCACTGAAGTCAAACTGACCGGTTTGTAATTGCTGGATTTATCCTTGCACCCCTTTTTGAACAAGGGTGTAACATTCACAATCTTCCAGCCCTCGGGCAACATCCCTGTCTTTAGGGAAAACTGGAAGGTTATCACTAGTGCCTCTACAATTTCCACTCTCACTTCTCTTGGATGCATCTCATCCAGCCATGACTATTTTAAGTTGAGGATAGCCTTTCTAACACCTCCTCCTTCTCAATTGTTAATTCTTAAAGTGCTCCAGTTACCTCCTCTCTCGCCTCGGCCTGGGTAGCATCTTCTTCCTTCATAAAGACAAATGCGAAGTACTCGCTTAATACCTCCCCTATTTCTTCTGCCTCCACATGCAAGTCCTCTTTTTTTATCCCTAAGTGGCCCTACTCTTTAAATAGCAATTAAATAACAATCCGACAGCATAATCAAATAAATTCTGTTGTCTTATAGGGAGGAATTATGACGATGAAGCAATATCACCAAATATCCAAAATTTAAGTTTTTAGTACTTCACTAAACACACAAGGTTTTGAAATAATTTTCAATTAGATGTTGTATTATGGCCAACATCTACCTTTTATAATTTACAGGAACTTATGTTATGATGCTGGCTATAAAATACCCTCAGCACGTTCTAAAAGCAGTGCATCAATATAACATTTTACAAAGCAGGTGCCCTACATTGTGAATCTTTGTTCAGTTCTTAGCCTGGTGTGTGGAATAGACTTTTATTGAAGAAGGATTATGGAACTTCTAAGCCTCGTTCTATGTCTTTAAAAGGGTAAGTATAAAATATATTTGCTTTAGCTATAACAATGTAACAAAAGTGTACAAAAAAATCTACAGAGTTCAGAAAGTCTCACCTTCCATTTTGAAATACAATTATATCTTTTTTTTAAAGGGCCATTGTAAAAGGCTTTCGCACTGTCTGATTTCTTAAAAGCCTGAAATTCCGAACAACAATGCACTTTTAAGCAGTGAAAGCCCTTTTGCTTTTTTCTCTTGAGCAATTTGTAGTTAATTTGTTTGCTTTAAATCCTTCTCTATGTTAAGAAAACGTTCTTGAAGTTTGTCAAAGCTTTGTTGTATATTCGTTTGATTGCTTTATTTGTTGGTGAACCATCTCCATAACTAGCCCACTTGGGATAGATCCAAAGTACACAAGTCATGCAGATGGTCCCTGGAGCATGATCTTAAGCTTTACTTTTGGGAACTACAAAGAGATTATTTTAACTGCTTGTTTCACCTCGATGGGCACATATGATGATACAAACCACATGCTGTTTCTGGGTCAAGACTTAATTTAAAATTTAGTCAATCTTTTAATTTAATAATTATTCATGGGATATGGGTGTCACTGGCTAAGCCAACATTTATTGCCCATCCCTAATGTCCTCAGGAGTCACATGTAGGCCAGACAAGGATTGCAGATTTCCTTCCCTAAAGGACATTAGCAAACCAGACACTTGCTTTTGGGTCACCATTGACCTTTTAATTCCAGATTTTTATTGGATTCAAGTTTCACCATCTACCACCACCATCATAGTGGGATTTGAACCCTGGTCCCCAGGACATTACCCTGGGTCTCTGGAATATTAGTCTAGTGACAATACCACTATGCCACTGCCTCCCCTTGTTTTGCAAATATACATCAACAACTGCTGTTTGGAAATAAGCAGTGTATTATTTTCCGACCTACATGGAATCTAATCAATGTATTGCATTCATCCTTGATTCTAATATACACTTCGCTTGAAGACAGCAGATGCACCTTTATTCCTGGCCTACCTTGGTCTGACTTCAGAATTTTAACTTTTAGCTTTGCTGCTTGAGTTTTCTCCGCACTTTTCAAAATATGAACCTGTTATTATCTAATAATACCTGCAACAAAAAAAAATCCTCTGAATCGGCAAATATAAAATAGAATTTTAAAACATTAATAACTCTCTGCTCCTCACAGAAAGCCGCATAACCACAGAGGAAAAATGGCACTGGGCCTTGGTATAACTGCAACTTGGTGAGGCAATTTCGCACCTTATATTCTAGGTGTGGCCTAACCATTAAATTGTATAGGTGTCACATTACCATTTTGCTTTTGTACTCTACATCTGTGTTTATAAAACCTAGGAACTCACATAGTTTTTTTTTGAAACTTTATCAACTCATCCTGACACTTCAAAGATTTATGCACCTGAATCACTCATTCTCTCCTCTTGGAACGTTGCCAGTTAGTGTATATGAACTCTTCTAAACTCGTACTTTTTCTCCAGAAAATTAATATAACAGGATGAACAAAAACAATAACAAAAATAGCTGGAAAAACTCAGCAGGCCTGACAGCATCTGCGGAGAGGAATATAATTAACGTTTCAAGTCCATATGACTCTTCATCAGAATTAAGGAAATATAGAAATGAGGTGAAATATAAGTTGTTTAAGGGTGGGTGGGACAGGTGGAGCTGGATAGAGGGCCAGTGATAGGTGGAGGCAAAGAAGAGATTGCCAAAGATGTCATAGACAAAAGGACAAAGGGGTGTTGACAGTGGTGATATTAGCTAAGGAATGTGCTAATGGTGACATTAAGGGTAGAAAGCAGGATGTGCGAGGTACAGATAGCCCTGGTGGGGGTGGGGTGGGGGGAAGGGATCGAAATTGGCTAAAATAGGCTATCTTATACTCCAACTTCCAGAATTAACAAGTTAAACATGAATTAACAAACAAGTTGTAGCTGACTATAAATTATAAATTGCACAGTAAATGGCAGATACAACTAAAACAGATTTACAAAATGGTGCAGGGGTCCACTCAGATTGTAGAGATCACACTCAGTCACAAAGTCCTTCAAACTCTTTCTTCCTCATGAGGAATTTTAGCTCCTCCTTCAAGGAGCTCATCTGATTCCCAGCCAACAGTAGCGCACGACTAACCCAAGTTCCACAGACATGACCCTCACCACAAATGACACGCATCTGCTGCAGACCCTGCTCAACTCGGTATGGATGGTATTGATCCACCACTGTTATCTTCCAGTAAAGTTGCAGCAGCTTAATCTCTTTGCCTTTTCTCAGCTTCTGGATTAGCCTCTTCTTGAGTCTCCTTCAGCTTGTCTGTCCTGCTCCACTAGACAACTGCTACTGCCCAGCCTAATCTGATATGTGTCCTTTTATATCTTTCACCAGGGTTTTAGTTTCATTTTCCCAACCTCAGTTGTTTTTGGTTTCCTTAGAAACTGGCAAGTTCGGTTTCTTTCGTAGGCTTTTCTGCTTCCTTTTCAGTTTCATTTTCAGTTCCGTTTCTGTTTTGAGGTAGGATCTGCCTCAAAAGCAAACAAATTATCAACATCCTGGGGTTTGCCATTGGCCAGGAACTGAGCTTGACCAGAAACTGAACTGGACCAGCCAAATAAATACTATGACAACAAGAGCAGGTCTGAGGCTGGGAATCCTGCTGAGAATAACTTACTGCCTGATGCTCCAAAGCCTGTCCACCATCTACAAGGCACAAGTCAGGAGTGTGGTGGAACACTCTCCGCTTGCCTGGATGAGTTCATCTCCAACAACACTCAAGAAGGTCAATCCCATCTAGGACAAAGCAGCTTGCATAATTGGCACCCCACCCACCACACTCAACATCCATTCCCTCCACCACTGATGCACAATGGCAGCAGCGTGTACCATCTACAGGATGCACTGCAGCAACTCGCCAAGTCTCCTTTGACAGCACTTTCCAAATCCACGTTCTCTAGAAGGGCAAGTGCAGCAGATACATGGGAACGCCACCACCTGGAAGTTCCCCTCCAAGCCACATACCACCCTGACTTGGATATATTCCGATTATTTGGAAATATTTTCAGTCCTTCATTGTCACTGAGTCAAAATTCTGGAACTCCCTCCCTAACAGCATTGTGAGTGTACCTACACCACATGGGCTGCAGCGGCTCAAGAACTCACCACCACTTCTCAAGGGCAGCTAGGGATGGGCAATAAAATTCTGGCCTAGCCAGCGATGCCCAAATTCCCATGAAAGAATAAAAGTAAATAAATAACAGATTTCCCAAAGCCTGATTTGAACACTCAGGATTGTAACTCGCGCACACAACGTACAGATGCCAGGTAATGTAAGGAGTGTTTTCCACAGGTGAGAGAGGTGATATATGAACATTTCCTGCCAGATTTCAGTGTCAAATTAACAAACTCTGACAGAATGTTAAGATGCATTTCCAGCAAATCTTGTGTTCCTGGCAAAGACCTAGCTTAAACATTAACTACACATTGTAAGGTTCAAGTTATAATCTTAAGGAGAACTGACAATCTGGTCACATCTGTTTAATATTGCACAAGAAACCTACTGGTTTCTTAATATGGTTATGTTATGCCTTTACTTGGCACTCAAGCTGAATAGAAGCCCCGAAACTAACTACAAATAGATCGGAGGTTTTTTTTTGAGGATTCCAGGCCTTTCCACCAGGCTCCACCACCTGTTCATTCCAGTTTATATTGGAAAATTAATCCTTTGGCTTAATGCTGCCGGTAGGGAACCTTATTGGTTGGAAAGACATATCAGAACTTGATACATGCTGCACATGACTTTCCAACCGTTTTAAATGATCAAAATAAATCATTCTCAGTCTGCCTGATGCCTGTTAAGTGTTTCTGGTTGGCAAATTTGGCGGTGGCTGAGATCCAAGTCAATAGATAACCCTCTTGGTGTATTTGCCAAGCCAAAGTGTAGAACTTTTGCAACTGCTTAAGAGAAACGCACCAGCTGAGTATTAATCGCAATGTTACATAGAGATATTAAAACTGAATGAAGATATAATTATAGAACGTAGGGCTGGATTTTACCATGGCGACATGTGGGCAGGTGGGTCGCCTATCAAATGCCCTGGGCACCATGCCTAATGTATACCCATCTCCCCTGCACCTATCCCAATTTTACCAGTGGTGGGGTGGCCTAGAGTGGCCCTGCAAGCCCCAAGCCCATGGCTCAATTGAGGTCCTTAGGGTGGCCAATCAATAGCTACTTAAGGTCCTCATCCTAATGCCTTGGGATTTAAACAGTGACGGGAGAGGCCGATGCCAAGCAGGTTGGTGGTGGGCAAGAGGGAGGGTGCTTCTTTAATAGGGCCCTGGGCCCATCGGAGGCACCCTAGGTCCTCCATGCCACCCCACCCCATTCTGCCTTATGTCCAACCTGGCCACCCTTTTCCCCTCCCCACCCATGTAGCCTGGCTCAGCGATACACCCCTCCTCCAACTTACCTTTAACGCCAGCCCCACGGCTCCTCAGTGGATGCAGTACCAACAGTGGCCATTGCTCCTGATGGCACTGCTAGGACCAAGAAGCTGCCAACCATTTGATTGGGGTGGAATCCCCAGATGGGGGCACAACTCCCGCCTTAAGCTAGCATGAAGGCCATTAACTACCTCCAAAGCAACCTGCCAGAGTGGAAGTGAGTTCCCCCCGGAATTTTTCTCCAGGGAGTGGGGACACTGGCACCCCGTTAAATCCAGCCTGTAACAGCCCAACATCATCGAAGTTATATATGTGGCAAAACTTATGAGAGCCTAATCTGCCTGTCAATTGCCTGAAGTTCTATAATCCAATTCTTTCCATCCACCAAAGATTACAAAATTACGTTCCTAATCAATCTTTATTTTACAAATAAATTTTGAATGTTTACATATTGGTTGTACTTTACAATTTCTAAATAAGAGTTGGCTTATTTTGGCATGTTGATCAATGTCCATTTTTACATTGAAAATTTCTACTTTGTCTCTCTGGTGGTTTAGTTGAGTTTGATAGTGTGTCGCTGAACGTGACAGAACACATCTGGAAGTCTGGGGTGAGTTAACTGACCACAACCATAATCACAGAAGGAGGCCATTCAGCCCCTCAAGGCCAACTGAGATAGAAGCAGAGATTTTCCAGTTGACGTCAGCTTCTCATGCTTAGGAAAGGGGGTAAAAGATATCGGCATTGGCTGCTGCTCCCGATCACTATTCTGGCATGGAGGACAGAGTGAGAACTGCACAAGGGGCTTATTTGTGATTCCATCTCTCCTAGCAGCCTGCCTGGGAAGAAAACATCCTCGCAATATTCACTTGAGTGATGCCAAGTTGGAAAACATGAAGACATTCTCCATCTACAGGAGATGGGAGAAAATTTTGATGGAGAAAAGCTGGCAAGATACCACACTGATTTCTTTATGGGAGGAATTTTGTGAGTCTATCCTGCAGCACAGGTGTGTTAAACAATTTTCTAAATGGACATTTTGTAAAAAAAAATCCCTCAAATGGTCCTAAATTATCACCATCCAAATAAATTACAGCTAAACTTTCCCACTAATATATAATCCTAGAACAGTAGGAAAGACGCTGCAGGGGCCAGGCTGCTGGGCACAATGGTCTACAGTCAGAGCGTGAGTGACTCAGGGGGTCCCAAACTTTCACTGGATCCCGTGAGATCTTGAGTCAGGCAAGATCACAGCAGTCCGCTGATTACCTCTCATCTCCTCCTAAACAGTACTCCTCCATATCTGAACACTCCACCCGGTGGAAGCACAGAAAGAAGCAATGGCACAAAATGTACTCTGAATGGGAGACATGAACATCCCCAAGAGACAGCAGCTTGCATCAGTGAACAGTGTGTCCTATCTCACTGCTTCCAGAGATGTTGCAGTCATTGCCTGTGTGCAGGTGTTGGTACTGCCCGGTCCTTGGTCTCTTCTCAGGTGGGGTCCTTTGCAGATCCTGGTGAAGCTGCCAGATGCTCCATTGCCGGTTGCAGCAAAAAAAAATTCTCAGATGTTGGCACAAATTATAGCTGTCGTCCCATGTGTCACACTTGGTAGCTGCTGCATGTCATCAGTGACTAATTTCCGAGCCTGCAGGCCAGTGTGATGTTCCTCAGATATCCTTCAGTTCAGATGACTACCCATCCCACATCTCTAAGTTGGTAGACAGCCCTCTCCTTAACCTCCACTAGGAAGGTAACAGATCCTCACCCATTCCCCAGTTCTCCAGCTACTCCATGCTCTGCGAATCACCTATTGCCACTGCCTCACTAACGCTACTTCATTCTGCTTGGGCAACTGTATCTGATCTGATGTGCATGGATGAAAAAACAAGTGATACGGTGGGGTGGCTTTGAGTCAGAGGAGTATGGACAAGGGAGCTCTAGTGACCCATAAGAGTGTTTCAACTTGCATCATCTGCTTTATCTCCTTCTTTGTTATTATCTCCTCACCTTCGTCAATATAGGCCCGAACAAAAAGATGGCAACTGGAAAGGGAGATGGCAGGATTTAAACAATGCCAGGTGCCCAACCTGGCAGGTTTTCCTGTGCGGACTGGTGGTGGGCAGAGCGGTGTCCCTCCTTATCCTCAGACTACCCCAAAGGTGTCACACCCCAGAGCCCCTTCCCTCCCCCCCCACCTCCCCGTGGCCTCTCAAACCCCCAACCCCTCCCCACACATTCCCCTCACCAGGACCTGCCAGCTTGTCACCCAGCGGGACGCCAATGCGCCCACCTCATCCAGCGCCGCACACCCCTGCCCTGAAGTTCTGATTGGCCGTCAGCTCTCTGAGAGGGGCAGAAGTCCCGTCTCCAGTCAATGGCTGCAGGCTTGTTGGTGTTACCCTTGATGGGCTCTCACTTCACTTCTTAGCCAGTGTGAAGGGAATCCAGTACCTTGACTAATTCAGCTGGGTGTTACTGATAGCAGCCTTTTATTCCAGGTTTATTCTATTAACTGATTTTAAGTACCTGAGCTGTCTTGGGGGGATTTGAACTCATACCCAGATCATTAATCCAAGTTCTGGGTTATTCCTCCAGTAACTATGCTACCTTACCATACTAATGTTCACATAAATTATCAAACATCTCATATTGGGAAAACTAAAAAACCTCGATGTTCTGATTTAGCACCCATCCATCACTGAGGTGAAAGTGGTCTTTTTAATACCTCCAGATGGTAAACACCAAATGAGACGTTTGAGCAGAAACATAATTAAGTCGCCTGGACCTTCGGGACTGAATGGCAATGCATGGGGGTTCATGTGTAACCATAAAGCCCCATTGAAGACAGTTCTGCTGTGGAATCCCTTTGATAAAGCATATCACTGATTAGTGAGCAATGCCTCTCTACTCCTCATGATGCAAGATACAACGCCCAACAGTTGTTTCTGCTCGGGGATTCTCCCTAAATGAGCCCTGGGTGTCAGCAAGATTTTCTGTTCTGACTTTGTACAACTCTGCTTCAAACCATTGTGTTCACTATAATATAAGCCTCTCTGAGAAAACATCGCTGAGTCACATATTATGAACCATTTTCATCTCTTGACACCAGTGAAATTTACTCTGGTAAAGTAATTTGCAAGAGGGGCCAAAAGTTCTCACATATTCCTTGTATCCGTAGGAAGCATTCGTTTGATAGACAAGGCACTAAGCATTCCCAACACGCAAATCCAAAATATTTGTTCAGTGTCTTCAGGGACATTATTCCAAAATCATTAACATGACAGGGCTAAATAATTAAAAATGGCAATTTTTAGTCAAACTGAGTGCTGTACAACACACAGCCACAAATAAGCCGTGGGAAGACCTCTTATGGATTGACGTGCACTATTCTTTTTCATAAATTTCCGATTTAGAAAAGCTATTTGCCCTTAAGCGTTTTTTTCTAGGAAGGTACTGAGTTAATTTTTTTACAGAAATCCATTATTACTCTTATCACTTCAGCAAATCATTTCATCTTCTATAGCTTGAATCATTGGATTCATAAGGTACAAGAGAGGTTTGAATATTCAAACATTGCTGATGAAATGTATGGTCAAATTAGCTTATTTTCCTATTCTTGGATATCGTGGAGGCTCCAAAAGCAACGTAACATGATCATCTTGAAGTAATTTTCCCATCTTTTATGAAGGAATGAAGAATGAAAAATGGACAAAGCACTTTAGGGAAGACTGGGAAGGCATCAAAGAGGGCGCAGAAAGGATTCACGAGAATGGTTCCAGGGATGAGGAACTTCAGTTATTAAGATAGATTGGAGAAGCTCAGACTGCCTTCCTTAGAGAAAAGAAGGTTGAGAGGTGATTTGACAGAGGTATTCAAAATTACGAGGGATCTGGCCGGAATAGATAGGGAGAAACTGTTCCCACTTGTGAAAGGAACGAGAACGAGAGGGCACAGATTTAAAGTAATTAGTAAGAGAAGCAAAAATGATAAGATATTTGAATGATTGTAGCAAGCAGCCTAGTGCTACACGTGCCTCATGTGCGCGCCTCAGTAGGGACCCAAATTGGTGTGAGGCTAGCCCCACTTAAAGCTAGGATGCGCTACGTAAAGCCATCCGGGGTTCCACATTCTTAAAGGGAGTTGTGTTCTGGCTTCAGAAGCTGCTCAAAGTGGTTGGTCAAGAATGTGTGACTCACAAAAGAGCAGAGAGCATGTTCTGAGGTTCTCTGGCACAGTACTGTGGTGCATGTGCTGTGATAGGAGGAAAAACCGTTTCGCGTAGCAAGTGATTAGGGTTTGGATGCACTGCCTGAGCTGAAACATTAAAAAGGGAATTAGACTCTGTTATCTGAAAAGGAAGAATGTTACGCGGAAGAAGGCGGGGACTAGATGAGTTGCTCATTCGGAGAGCCGGTGCAGACATGATGGGCCAAATGGCCTCCTTCTGTGCTGTAACCATTCTGTGATTCTGTGAAAGCAGTTTTAATGATCAGCAAAATTCGGAAGCCCAGAAAACAGGCGCGGGGAGCACTATGCATTAATAACTCATGCTCGCTCCTTCCACTGCAGGCCGTACACAACCTTCACATTACCTACTTATTTGAATGATTGTCGCAAGCAGCCTAGTGCTACACGTGCTGTTGAGAGGCTGCAAGCCTCAGTAGGGACCCAAACTGGTGTGAGGCTAGCCCCACTTAAGGCTAGGATGCGCTACTAAAAGCCATCCTGCGTTCCACATTCTTAAAGGGAGTTGTGTTCTGGCTTCAGAAGCTGCTCAAAGTGGTTGGGCAAGAGTGTGTGACTCACAAAAGAGCAGAGAGCATGTTCTGAGGTTCTCTGGCACAATTCTGAGGCCTTGGTGCATGTGCTGGGCAAGAGGAGATTGATTCTCTATCCACATGGGGCCAGGAAGCCTTCCAGACAAACACTGTGAAGGCAGTTAAGACTAGCTAGCCACTGCTATCAACAGTAAGACTAGCTAGCCATCACTGTCAATAGTAAGACTAGCTAGCCATCGCTGTCAATGCAAGCAGTGTAGCACCAAGCACTGAGATGCAGTGCCTCAAGAAGTTTAATGACCTCACAAGAATGGTCAAGGTCAGTGTATTCATCCTCAAATGCTGCATCCTTACAACTGAACCATGAGCCTCACACCCTGATCAATTCACCAACCCTCTTGCGCACACCTACCACATCAACCCAACTTCATACCTATTCCCATTCATAGCTTCATCACACCCTCACATACTTTGTACTGCTGCAAACCTCACACTCACATCACACAGCTGGCACACACTACCGGCTGTTCCACGTCACCCGGGAACATTGCATCACACTCACTGACACACTTTCCTCTCTCCTGCAGGACAAGATGGTGCATAACCCAAGGTAGAAGCATCTAGTTTCCAGGGCAGGCTTGACTTCATTTTCTCACCCTGGTGGAGGAGATAGTGATCACCATCACTGGAGTAACCATGACGGAGGCTGCAAGGTGTTGAAAAGCTTGGAGTAATTGTTTGGATTCCTGTAAATAACTTAAAAGTTCACACAGCTTCCTCATGAGATTGTAAGTCTTTAGATCCTTCTTTGTTCCACATTAAGTCATTGCCTGGATCACCCCCTTAGCATCTGGTAGCTCCACTATCCCCACCCCCACCGTCCAGCCACAATTCAGTCCCGCCCCCCACCAGTACACCTGACCTCATCTCGTAGCCCTACCGTGACCTTGTAGGAAGGTCCAAGAAGGGCCCGGAGCACAGGGATTTTAACACATAGGCCACAAAATATGGCTCCGTAATGCCGCTGGTTCAGGGAGCCTGGAAGCCATAAAAATGGTAGTGGCGGAGTCCCCTTCTGGTGACTTCTGACATCGGCCAAGCAGATCACCATCTCAGGAAGGGTGATGGCACATGCATGCCATCTGTGCGCTGGAGGCTTGCAGAGTAGGCAAGTCGTGATGCCAGTCAGTATCTAACAGTGACTTGGTGCCCAACCTGCCACTTTGGATCTTGCAGCCCCGTTAATATGCTCTCTTAAACACAAGCAGCTGCATGAGGGACCCCCAATCCACCAACCCTGCCCCTCACCCCCTCTCAATGGTTCGATTTAAAGGCATTATGGGATTTCCAGGTGAGATGCTTTTGCTGCTGTAGGTTGAGTGGACATCCCTGTGCATTGTGTCGCTGGAGGAGGTCACAGGAATTGTTGGAATTACAAGGGAGTGGTGCTGGAACTTTGCCAGGAACGGGGTGGATTTTGTAGGGCCTCTGAGCAGCTAGGCTGCTATCACTCTTGGGGGCTAGAGTTGCCACTCCCCTTGGGCTGCAGCATGACAACAAAAGACCGTACACGTCAACGGTCTTTAAGGAGCAGTTTTTCCAGCCTCCAACTGAAGGAGGTGGCTACTGCTCATCAAGGACATGCGACCCCTCTGCAACCAGGCCTGCAGCCACACCTCAGGGTGAGGACAACATTGCTGGTCAAGATCACCGTAGCACTCATCCAGATTGGAGCCAGCGCCACATCCCTCAGTTCACCACGCGTTGCTGCATCAGAGAAGTCTCTGAGGCCTGTACACTAAAAGAGGGGGCTTCACTGTCTTATTCCTAAGCAGGAAGATGCAGAGAAGGGGGGCTGACATTGAGACCCTCATGGCGCAGCGTGCCAAGGAATTCTACCTTGGAATACCAGCATTTACCCCGCAGTTGCATTGTTGTATGTGTTTACCAAAGAAGGCATTGCAAAGAGCAATGATTATGACTGGGATTTTCGAAGCTTTAGTGCCTGCTGTAAGAAATGTGATTGGAATGCAATCAATCTTTCTTTGAAAAGGAAATTAAATGTGTCCTTTTTGAGCAAGAATCTCAAAACTATTTGAAATGCACAGAAGGAACTTTTGCAAATGCTGAAATTCTAACAAGGATTCAGCCAGGTTGGCTAACTGAACTTTCACTTATTCAATAAATTTCCAAAATTAAGATTTTTTTTATATGTTTCCAATTAATCCACCCATGCTTCTAGGACTGACATGTTAAGAATGAAGCGTTAACTGCAAATTACAAGGGCTGAATTTTTGCTCCTGAGTCAGGAGCACGGATTTGGGAAATTCCCGACACTGCAAACCCGACCTGGGAGAAACGGCCCTGAGCCGCCAGGTCTTTTGTTCCGGGGGTGGGTACGTGCAGAAGCCGGCGCTAACTGGAGCGGGTGCTCTGCAACATCGTCCCAAATGAAATACAAAGAGTGAAACAAAAAACAGCCCCCTAGCCCTCACCCTTCACACCTTCTCACCCCTTATTTAGTCCCCATGCCCAATCTATGCAATGATGCCACCTCATGCCCTCCACCTCCAGTGCCTCATACTCTCCATACCAACCTATGCCCCTCTACCAACCCCTCATGGACCCTTATGCCCTTCATGCCAACCTATGCCCCTCTACCCACTCCCCTTGGTCCCATATAGCCCCAGTGCCAACTTATAGTGCTAACTCATGGCAACCCATGCCCCTACACCTTTGTCCTTACACTCCCCATGCCAACTTACCTGGTACGTACCATGGGCAGACATCAGGACCCATGCTGAGAAGAAATAAAATAAAGTTCTAAGTATCCATCACAGACTTTACTACATTAAAAAAGCACTCTCTTGATAAAATTCCATTCAATATATTTAAATCCCTTCAAGTACTTAACCCTTTATAAAAACAAACATTACTATCCATGGCCCCATATCAAAGATAGCAAATCTCTTTATAACCACTTGGAGCTATCAATCAAACTGTGAACTTACTGGCCCCCAGTGCGATAGTGATGGGTTGATGGAAGCAGTCAAGTAGCACTAATCCTATAATGATAACCCTCAGTTTATGTCAACAAACAGCTAGTGAAATTACAAGCACCAATTTCTTTCAACTGCAAACTATGATTTATTCAAAAATTTAAAGAGCAGGGTATTTAAATGACCGGACAGCTTGACAGTTCCACAGACCTTATCCACTTTCGATACACATTCATGTCAGCTCTTAACAATCCCAAAGAGTACTTGACCTCTACCAAAGGGTACTTGACCTCTCCCAAAGGGGTTCCTGACCTCTCCCAAAGGATACCTGACCTTTCTAAGTAACTCCAACATTCAGTTCCTCAAAATGCCTACAGCCCATGAGCCATGTTTCAGAAACCTGGGTAATCAAAATTGCTTCTGAGTGATGGTAACTGTACTTTTAAATGTGGAGCTGACTCTGTGCACCACTGATGGGCAAAATACATCACACCCCTGTTCAGTCCCCCACATACCACCCAACCCCCTACCATTAGACAAAACTCTCACTATAAACTAATGGTGGCTGAACATTACAGCAGTACCTCATTGGCTGTAAAGTGCTTTGGGATATTCTGAGGCCATGAAAGGTGCTATGCAAATGCAAATCCTTCACCTTTTTCAGTAAAATAAAAATATTTTAAATTGGCCTGAAGAGGACGATTTGCCCCATTTTAACTTTTTCCGGTCTGAGTCTATCACTGTCTATCACGGTTTATCCAAGTCTATCACCGCAATGGACTGAATAATAAATCTTCAGATTTATGAAAGTAATTTTTATGGTTTGTCATTCTGTATGTCTTTAAAAAAGCAAATTAAAAAGATTGAAGGTGCAGAATTTCCACCTAACAGTTCTTAACATCTAAAAGACGAATGAAGCAGTGAGGGGGTCATTCAGATGATATTTTTGGCCACACAGTTTTATGTAGGTGTTTTTTTTTTCACACACGGAATCCTCACGTTTGGATAAGGACCTTTGCAACGAACGTTGTCTGCCAATTGGAATTATTCCCTATCAAACAAAATGGGGTGTAAATGTTTGACAATGTAGAAAACATTACAGCAACTTAGAGATAGAGGTGTCTGCTAGTAATCTAATTCAGCATTCAGTTCCATCAACCTTTCACACAAGGTGACAGTAAGCTCTTTTGGAAACTGTAAGTACGGACAGAAAATTCAGTTACAAAAACAACTGATACTAAGTAAGGTTTATGATACAGTCCATTAAAGCTAGGCTGAAGTAAACAGACCTGATTTCTCACCCCCCCCCACCACCCCCCGCCAACAACCATGCACTTTTGGTTAAAGCACATGCTGGTCAGGGTGAGGTGGAAAATCAGGAGCAGACCTGCAAGGCCTGATTTCTCTGGCTCCTTGGAGACCAGGTTGAAGGCAGGAGTCAAGGAAGGTTGGGGGGGGTGGGGATGCCTGTACCAGAGTAGCTCCCCAGCACATTCCTGCTGCCAGAGCACTTTGCCGGGGTTGGACTGCTAACAGGTTCAGTTCCCCGCTCACTGTGGGGGGGTGGGCAGACAATTAGGGTGATTAAGGCCCCAGATGGAAGTGATTTTTGCAACATTGCCAGAACCTCCTCACCACACGCAAAGACCACTGGCTCATTGGAGGTGACCTCACCGTTCCAGGCCTGGAGGTCATCGGAGCCATCAGGCTTTCATAGCCCAGTGACAGACCCCAGGGATGAAAAGCCACAATCACAACTGAATCCAATCCCATGCAGGAGTTTCCCTCCCATCCCAATGGCCCTACTGGATTCAGGAATCCTCAGTGCCTCCCTTCTGCGTTGGCCAGTGAGGGTGCCTCCATGTTGAGGTGCCGTCGGGGTCTCCGACCTGTCTCAGCAGCACCCACCTCCGCCAGTACGGCTGCTGAGACTCCGGCACTGCTGGCGCCCTGAGTGGGATGAAGAGGCGTTGAAGAGGTCACCTCCCCGACGATTGCATTTGTCTCACTGCCGACAATTGCAGTCCCGTCAGGATCTGACATCAGGATCCTGAAGCAAGTGGGAACATCCAGCCTGTAGAGCCTGAAAAATAGCAGGAAGATAATTCCATACTACAGCAGTGACTTTGCTGGCTGTAAAATGTTTTGGGACATCCTGAGTTTGTGAATTTTTTTTTGCAAAAATATACTTTATTCATAAAATATCTTCAACCACATTCCAAACCATTTCAAAATCATCATTACAAAAGTACAATCAGGTTCAAATTTTACAACATGAATCACAAGGTGCATCAGTACAAACAATGAATATAACAATCATTTGCAGACATTCATTGTGAGCTGTACAGCCCGAGGGGATCTCAACAGTTCCCAGCCCCTCGGTGCACTGGGCAGAAAGGTCTTAGACAGTGACCTTTCCCCATTGCACCTTTGCAGCGGCTGCCCCAAGCTTTAGTGCGTCCCTCAGCACGTAGTCCTGGACCTTGGAATGTGCCAGTCTGCAACACTCGGTCGGGGACAACGTTTTGCGCTGGAAGACCAACAAGTTTCGGGCAGACTAAAGAGTGTCTTTCATCAAGTTGATGATCCTCCAGCTGCAGTTGATGTTTGACTCGGTGTGTGTCCCTGGGAACAGCCCGTAGAGCACAGAGTCCTGTGTCACAGAACTGCTCGGGATGAACCTCGACAGAAATCACTGCATCTCTCTCCAGACCTTCTTCGCAAAGGCACAATCCACAAGGAGGTGAACAACAGTCTCATCCCCACCACAGCCACCTCGAGGGCAATGTGAAGAGGGGGTGAGACTCCTGGCATGTAGGAAGGATCTGATGGGGAGGGCCTTTCTCACCACCAGCCAAGCTACATCTTGATGCTTGTTGGAAAGTTCTGGCGATGAGGCATTCTGCCAAATGACTTTGACAGTCTGTTTGGGGAACCATCCCACAGGATCCACGCTCTCCTTTTCCCTCAGGGCCTCTAAGATGTTACGTGCCAACCACTGCCTGATGGACTTGTGGTCAAAGGTGTTTCTCTGCATAAATGTTTCCATGAGGGACAGGTGGTACGGCACGGTCCAACTACTTGGTGCGTTCCACGGCAGCGTGGCCAGACCCATCCTTCGCAACACCGGGGACAGGTAGAACCTCAGCACCTAGTGACACTTGGTGTTTGCGTACCAAGGGTCTATGCACAGCTTGATGCAGCCGCACACAAAGGTGGCCATCAGAATGAGGAAGATGTTGGGCACGTTTTTTCCCCCTTTATCTAGAGGCTTGTACATCACGTCCCTGCAGACACGATCTATTTTCGACCTCCAGATAAAGCGAAAGATGACTCGGGTGATCGCCCTCGCGCAGGAGTGTGGAATGGGCCAGAACTGCGCCACGTACAGCAACAGCGAGAGTGCCTCACACCTGATGACCAGGTTCTTACCCACAATGGAGAGGGAGCGTCACTCCCACATGCCCAATTTCATTTTCACCATAGACACTCGCTCCTTCCAGTTTCTAACGCCAGGGTCAGTCCAGGGATGGCCAGAGTTGTGTAAAGACCTAGAATGGAGTCAGCTCCATACCTGTACTCTCTACTGTATATATGTACATAGTTATGAGCTGTTAAAAAAGACTTGTCGTTAACCTACTCAAGACTACGAAGCCTACTTCATGGTGCCTGAAGCAGGGTTCTTCACCTTTCTCTACTTCTCGTTGCTATTTTTTCAGGTCAGGTCTCAGTTTAGCCATGTTTTTTATGTATTTGTATTTTCTGTTCAGGGTTGTTGGCAATTGAACAGATGCATATTTCTTGCCTGCCTCCCACTTGCCTGGATGAGTGCAGCTCCGAAACACTCAAGAAACTCGAGGCCATCCAAGGCAAAGTAGCCCGCTTGATTGGCACCACATCCGCTACCTTAAACATTCACTACCTTCACCACCGATACACAGTAGTAGCAGTATGTACCATCTACAAGATGCACTGCAGGAACTCACCAAAGCTCCTCAAAAGCATCTTCCAAATCCGCAACCTCTACCATCTAGAAGGACAAGGACAGCAAATGCATGGGAAAACCACAACCTGCAAATTCCCCTCCAAGCCACACACCATCCTGACTTGGAAATATATTGCCATTCCTTCACTGTCACTAGGTCAAAATCCTGGAATTCCCTTCCTAACAGCACTGTGGATGTACCTACAACACATGGACTGCAGCGGTTCAAGGAGGCAGCTCACCACCACCTTCTCAAGGGCAATTAGGGATGGGCAATAAATGCTGGCCTTGCCAGCGATGCCCACATCCCATGAAAGAATTAAAAAAATAATAATTCCTCATGATCAAATTGCAGAGTCTCCTGCTTCATTTATGGACATGTATTGCTTTCATTTCAAATGTAAATATACAATGGCTGACGGATTGAATTTGACGCATCTATGTAAATGTGCACAATTTGTAGTCCAGTTGCACAATTATCGTAATAGGACACTTATACTTTAAGCAGATTTGCACATATGTAAGGCTTGATTTTAATCCATTTAAAATGTATCCACTTGCAGTGTTAAAATCAGGCCAAATAGTCTCACAATCAATCCACATCTGTCCTTTGACTGTTTACTAGTTTGTTAGTGTTTACTAAGCACACGTGTCCTTTCACATGTGTGTATATGTGTGTGTGTGTTAGTGTATATGTGTGTTTTACAACTCTTTTGCTTTTTTTCTGTTCAGGTTTAAATGATATTCATTGGAATATTCTCTAGTTCTGATGTAGAGTTTATAGTGTTCAATTGTTTGGTGTTTGATTATGTGTGTATATTGACTGCACACTGTGTGTGATCACTTCAGCCTGGGTGTGGTTACTTTGAAGGAGAGGTAACCATTTTGTAAGCATGACAGTAGACATTTTAAAAACATTGTAAATAAAGCTCCTGCACACATAAAAGCTGGTGTCTCATCTCTGCATATCTCCGAGGCATTGAATACAACAGGGTCCACACCTGAAACAATAACTGGTCCATTCTTACCACAAATTCTACAGAACCTGCTGAGTGTTTCCAGTATTTTTCTGTTTCAGATGCAAATAAATTATTTTCCCTGGTGGTGAAATCCACAATGAGGAGCATTAATCTTAAAGTTTGAGCTAGGAAGTTTAGGAGGGAAATCAGGGAGCACAGCAGTAATCTTGCTGCTTGCCATTGCTGATGGAACACTTGGATCTTCCAAGAATGAGATCAACAGATTCTCATTTGGTGAGGAGAGTAAGGAATATCAAGTCAGAGCTGGTAAAAGAAGCTGAGGTACTGTTCAGCCTTGATCTAACTGAATAGCAGAGCCATCTCAGGAGGGGGTAGGGATGTGCTGAAAGGCCTACGCCCATTCCTTTTTTATTCATTCATGGTACTAAATGGTGAAAGAATTCTACTTTCTGAAATCCTGTGGAATCTGACATGAGAAATGTAAATTCAAGGATTGGTGCTATTAATACATAAATATCAAAAGCAGAAAACACACCTGTTTATCTTCCTTTTGAATACTTAAACATTCTTTGCATTATATATTTATTTTTTGTTCAACAGAAACAATAAAAGAGGCCATTTATTCAACCAAGTGAATGGTTATGGTTTCTGGTCAAATAGTAATTTGTATTTTTCAATAGTTAGTGTGACAATGTTTGACCTGGGAAACAATAACGAAAATTTGTAATGTCTTTATAATGTCTTTGGAACCCATAATTGGTTTTAAGAATGCTAGAAAAGAACACTTTAGAATTTGCATCAATTGTGAAGGGATCAATTCTAATTTTCTTCAATGATAAGAAATACTGCCCCATGTGATCTGGTGAATTTTGACTTGGAAGCAGTATCAACAGGAAGGAAGTTAACATACAAAAACCCATAACTCACAGGAGAGGTGCAGCCAAAGGAGAGCTGCAACAGGGGAAGAATAGAGAAGGCACATTTACAAGGAGCTGTGTGTGTAATAAAGTTAAAAAGGACAGAAAGCTAAAGACAAGGTTAGAGTAGAGGTTGTGAATTGGAGAATTCTATACGATGGTGCTTCTGTTTTGCGAGAGCCGACCAAACCATTTAATGAAAGTTATTAAAAGAGTCAGATAAAAGAATCTCTGGGGAATTTGTACCATCAAGACTGTCATGAAACTAGCTGTGTGCTGGTTGTGTGATGACTGTCTCTGGGGGACTCCCGTGGAATAGAGCTAATGTTGCAGATGACCCAAGGACCAAATCCATTGAGTGAGAAAATTGAAAGTTTCTATTTTCCGGAGATTGAGTCAGAAATACTGAGACTGTAAACGGTGCCACATTTGTGTAGGGAATGATATGAATGCTTGTAATCTTGTCAAATAGTCTTGGTTATATCTGCTTTTCCATGCGTAATTTATAGTTCGTGTTGACTACAATTTGCTTGTTAATTTATGTTTAGTTTACATGGATTCTGATTCATGTTAAAGTAAAAGCTACAATAAGTGGAATTTTGTTGGCAATTTCTTCATTTGGGGGACTTGCAGTAAATTCAGTTGTTTTGGTTTACGGTCCCCACACAGGGACCATAAATTTGTGTTTCGCTTGGTAAAGTTCTTGTTTTCAATCATTAACAATAAATAGCAACTTAAGCAGTCCAAAATTATAGAGGCTTGTAAATGTTAAAGTCTTTCTTTGCGATGAGGCTCAATAGAACTAGCGCCCTCCAAGATTTTACTAATTATTTTTAAAAGAGCAGAGGGTTCCCTATCAACTCTCTAAAATATTCTTTAATATCTGTGGCAGTAATACTTTCACACGACCATTGACCTCCTTTTCATTCAACCAAAAATATATGATTTTAATCCCTGTATGATTTAGCGCTGCAGTTATATGGGTTCTCTGTGGAAATTCATTACCAAGCATTTTCTTGTGAGGAGTTGCAGGTGGGATAGGAATTCAAAATAAACACTTCCTCCAGCACAGGTGAACAGTCAAAAAAATGTCCTTGCTTCAATCAAAGTTTACCAATTGCCCATAGGATAGAATAACACACAAGTCAGAAATTTCTTCCAAGTAATTTTAGGTTAATATTCTACAACAGTGCATAACTGTGTTCAGAATTTTGCTCTTGTTGGGCAAGCCACAGGAGTGGTCAAGAAGCCGAATGCCGCTTGCGATCGGACCCCGGCGGGCTCTCACACTGGCCGGCCATTTCACCGTGTGGTGAAAGCGTGCGCCTCAGGGAGCTAAAGGCTTTTAAGCAGTAAAAATAAAGATTCTAAAAACTAATGAAAACACGTCCCCCTTCACGTGACTCTGTCACGCGAGCAGGGATGTGTTAAACATGAGCGTTACAAGCTCTTAGTTTCTTTTAAAATCACTGGCTGAAACCTCATCCCAACCCGTGGATGAGGTTTCGCCAAAAATGCAAAGGCCACTTGGCCTTTCCCCCGCCCGCCCGCCAACCGAACAGCTGGACGGGCGGGCGCAAAATTCAAAATAATTTTAATTGATTAAGGGTCTTAATAGGGCCGCTTAAATATCGGCGGGTGCGCTGCTGGACTTCCCGCGCGCTTCCCGCCGACCGAAATATCACACGAGTGCGCGACAATGTCGGGACTCCCGCCCGACGGCATCAGGCGTCGTTTCACGCCGGTTTGGGCCTGGCGCATGTGCCCGCCCACCCGATGAGAGGAAAATCCTGCCCCATAGGTCAGGCTGCCCCAAAAAATCCTGTTGGAATCATTTCTGCCGGGGCTGAATTTTTCTCGTACAAAACGGGGGGACTTGGCATTAACTGTACATTTGGAGGCTATCCTGGGGATTTTTTTTTTTTATAAAGAAGGTCACAAGTTCATAAGTTGGAACTGTCAACAAGCAGGTCCCTTCCAAGAAATCACCTGACCTATATGGTACTTGAGAAGCAGTTGTTTGTTTTGAACTGCAAAGCTCCTTCATTAAATGAAAAGCTGGAAGACCAGAAGACAATCAGGTGGGCAGGGACAAACCTCTACGTTTGACCCTGTGGTTTTACTTGTTGGGGGTCAGACTGAGGAATGAAGGCTACCCTAGCTGGCTCCCTCTCTCCACCTTGCCTAAAATTATGGCCAGGATATTGCCGTTGGCATGTGGGGGCAGGGCCGACATGTAGACGCACAAAATAACACGTGATGGCATCCGGCGAGCGTCCCAACGCTGAGCGCTACGGGACGCGCATTATGCTGGGCGGCCTTAATTGGCCTGCCCACTTAAAATGGCGGCGCCCAGCCAGTCGTGGGTGGCGATAGGCTCTGCACCCACCTCCGCCCAGCCTGCCCAACATAGGTGAGATGCAGCTCTACGTGTGGGTATCCACCGGTAACCAGTGAACCCTCATCTGAGTGTAACGAGTCTGCTTTTGGATGTGCAGAGCTGAGACCGGTTGGCGAGAACTTCCAAACATTCGCTGGGGCCAGCGGCCCGTCTTCACATGAGGGAACTCCAGGTCGACACCTTCGAGACCCTGCTGACTTTATCCTTTAGTTTACAATGCCCACCCTCCAAGCTGCAGAAAGACTCTGCTTGTCTGTTGGATTCTATTTGTTTGTCTGTGTGTGTGTGTGCGCGCGCGTGCTGGGGGATTTCCTTAGGAAGAGGTAGATAGTTATACTTCCCGATTACAA
The DNA here is from genome assembly GCF_017639515.1 of Carcharodon carcharias. NCBI lineage: Eukaryota > Metazoa > Chordata > Chondrichthyes > Lamniformes > Lamnidae > Carcharodon > Carcharodon carcharias. Next base: position 12,949,667 of record NC_054476.1, on the reverse strand, counting down.
TTGTGTTTTAACCAGCAACTTGTTAAAATAAGTTTTGTTTTACATAAATTAACCATTCTTAGTTTTTTGAAAGGAGCCTGGGTCAGGTTCTATTTTCTTCTGGGTACCAGAGATATTGGTACACAAATGGCCATTTTAGTTTCCCCCGAGCCCCACACCACTCCCACCACCCCCCAACCGCACCCCCCCCCCCCACCCCCAACACCCCCTCCACACCCCTGGAGCCCCCAAGGTCTGTAAACAATGGGTGAGCTGTGGAGAACGCTGCTGCTCACTCACCTCAGTTCCCCCAAAGTGGAGGTCGCCTGCGTGCTATTGTGAAACACGTGGGCGTGCATTCCGCTAACGCGGACAGACAATACATAAGACCATAAGACCAAAAGACATAGGAGCAGAAATTAGGCCATTCGCCCCATCGAGTCTGCTCCACCATTCAATCATGGCTGATAAGTTTCTCAACCCCATTCTCCCGCCTTCTCCCCGTAACCTTTGATCCCCTTACCAATCAAGAACCTATCTATCTCCATCTTAAATACACTCAATGACCTGGCCTCCATAGATTTCTGTGGCAATGAATTCCATAGATTCACCATTCTCTGGCTAAAGAAGTTTCTCCTCACCTCTGTTCTAAAAGATCTTCCCTTTACTCTGAGGCTGTGCCCTCGGGTCCTAGTCTCTCCTACTAATGGAAACATCTTCCCCATGTCCACTCTATCCAGGCCTTTCAGTATTCTGTAAGTTTCAATCAGATCCCCCCTCATCCTTCTAAACTCCATCGCGGTATAGACCCAGAGTCCTCAATTGTTCCTCATATGTTAAGCCTTTCATTCCTGGGATCGTTCTCGTGAACCTCCTCTGGACCCTCTCCAGGGCCAGAACATCCTTCCTGAGAATACAGTGAGATACAGTGGGGGCCCCAAGAGCCTGGTGGGACGGCCTTTTAATTAGATGCTAATGTATTACAATTAGATCCCTGCTGACCAATGGTGTGAAACGCACCCTGCCCCCAACGCCCCCCACTCCCCCCCACTCCGCTAGACAGCGGGCCGAGTGGAAGATTGCGACCTGCCTTCACGCCATTGTGAAGCGGGTCCCGCCATGTTTGCTGCACACACCCACCTATCACACCCACCACCAGCGGGCTGGCGAAATTCCGCCATTACCTGGAGAGGTGTTATGGCCTCTTGGCATTCTATCATTGAACCAGGTTTTGGATTCCAAAAGGTACTCATCGATTCAGAGTGTGTGGCATCTACTGAATGGCTTAGATGCATTTAAGGGGAAGCTTGATAATAAGTGCATGAGGTAGAAAGGAATGGGAGGGTAGTTGATAGGGATAGATGGAATAGGCTGGGGGGTGGGGGGGTTGGTTTTGTGCAGTATACACTGCCATTGACCAGTTGGGTTGAACAGCCAATTTCCATATTGTAAACTCGATGTAATGGGCAGGCTGAGGCCCTAACAGCAGATTAACAATAACTAGGGCAAACCCTAGAAGGAGGAAGCTGGTGAACAGATAGGGGAGAATTTTACCCCCGTCGAGGGGGTTGGGCGTGGATCTGATAGGCGCCCCGGATCGGGTCCAGGCCGCCATTTTACAGTGGGTGAGCCAATTAAGGCCCGTCCAGCGTGACGCGCGCCTGGAAGCGCTGAGCATTCCCTGTGCGGGTGGAGGGGGGTGGGGTGGAGGGGGGGGTGGGGGGGGGTTCCCTGAGTTGGGGGTGCACTCTTTCATGAAAGAGCGCAGAAACCTCCCTGAGGCACAGAGCTGCCTCGGGGAGATTAGTTTAAGTTATAAACATCTAAATAAAGAAAATAAAAAAATTTAAGACATGTCCCCTCATGTGACAGTATCACACGAGCTGGGACATGTCAATGACTTTTTAAAAAAAAATGTAATTCAATTTTTAAACACTTCATCTGCCCGTAGATGAGGTTCCATGAAAAATACAAAGGCCGCCTGGGCTCTTTGCCTTCACCACCGCACCCCCCCCCCACCCCCCCCCCAACATTAAGGTTGGATGGGCAGCTCAGTTTATTAGTTTCATTAGTTTTCAAATGGCCTTAATAGGCCTTTGACAGTTCGGCGGGCATGCCAGTTGAACTGAATATGTAAATGATGCGCGGTGATGTCTGGATGCATGCCCAACGTCACCCTGCGTCATTTTATGCCTCGGGGAGAGGGCCCTGCCCCCACTCGCTGAGCCAAAAATTCTGGCCATAGGTTTAGTTAGATTGAGTTCAACCAGAAAAAGAGTCCTGTGATTGCAGAGGCTTGCGAGCATCAGTTGTCTCATTCCATAGCAATGTTCTATTTTTCAATGGCTTACAAAGGTCGAAATGTAAATTTGGAATGTTTCAGGTCAGATCAGGTTTGATGTATTCCAGCGGTACTGTCACAAATTTATTGGATTTAATGCTAATTGCCTTTCCTGATCTGGAAGGAATGAAAGTGGTTCGATCCTTCAACACAATCCCACAATCTAAGAGATGAAGCATTTCTCTGAAACTGGGTATAATTAGATTGCTTAAAGTTGCCATCTCTTAGCAACAAGCCGTACTGTGTTAAAATTCGTAAAAAAACAATTATTCTTCATTGCTATAATTCTGTCATTAGCAGGTTGATCTCTTCTAACCATTCTGTGTTTCGTAAACATAAGCGAAATATGTTCTGAGTTATATCTAGCAACATCTTTTGGCATTCTAAAAGAATACTAGAAAAATCACTCAGAGGAAATTTTCTTGCTACATCCACAATGTTCCCAAGCTGTACTTCCTCCGTGCCAATCTTTGAATAGGTATCAGGCCTCGCAGCACCAAACCAGCTTCGGAGCTGGTTCAGATAACAATAAGCTTTTTAATTTTAAGAATTGTAAAATGTTATTTATTTCTCTGAGGAATTGACCATAACAGTTAATTTTTTTCCCCCTTAATCTTTCATGGAATGTGGGCGTCACTGGCAAGGCCAACCTTTGTTGTCCATTCCTAATTGCCCTTTGAACTTGGTGGCTTGCTAGGCCATTTCAGAGGGTCATTAAGAGTGAACCGTGTTGCTGTGGGTCTGGAGTCACAGGTAGGCCAGACCAGGTAAGGACAGCAGGTTTCCTTCCCTAAAGGGCATTAGTGAACCAGATGGGTCTTTACAACAGTGATAGTTTCATGGTCACCATTACTGAGACTAGCTTTATATTCCAGATTTATTAATTGAATTCAAATTCCACCAGCTGCCATGGTGGGATTTGAACCCATGTCCCCAGAGATTTGGCCTGGGTCTCTGAATTATTAGTTTTGAGACATGATATGGTTATGTTCTTGCTAAAAACAGCTTCAACCATCAAACAGTTTTAACTAAAATTATGAAGCTGATTCCTGTCTTGAATAAGCCAGACTTTTTAAGAGCAAATAGAACTTTCCTCTTAACAGAACGTCATTGACCCACACTTAATAATTGATTCACAAGTTAGTGTATATGGATAGATTAGCAATTTGCCATTAAATTGAGTAATCTTTGAAATACACCAGTCAAATTGTTCCCTTGGCATAAATGATTCAAATGCCATTTGTGCTGGTTTAAATTTAGAGACCACTCCACAGCATTAGCTTCGTCATACCAACAACCATGAACATGACTGGCACAAATATAACTGCATTGGGAAGCTGCCTGGGACATTGACTCGATCACCAGACAATCTCCTGTCAGAAACTGCAGTAAACAGAATATTGAGGCGCCATGTCTGTTTCTCTGAAACCCAAAATAAGGGCAAGAAACACAACTTTTATAACATTGCTGGCAATGCCAGCCTTCTGTGTTTAATAGGTGGCATGCACATTGAACTACAGCCACCTCCACAGGAGGACAGTTTTCCCCCACAAAATGCAAAAGCGTTTTATTCTACGAGATCATGGAGGTGCTACTAATTATCCTGGATTCTGTTAGCACTGCATCCAATTTCTGGCAGTACTCTCACGGAATCATCAAAAGCTTGAGGGATTGTTGTGTACCTGATCTTTTCCTTTGATTACACTGTCTCCTTTGGCATAGTTTTAAACGTAATTTGCTTCTGACTGTACATTTTCCAGTTAATAATATATAACCATGGTCAAGGATGATTCCAATTCTGAACCTCAGAACCTTGCCAAACAGAATTGTCACTTTTTAAAAAAATTGGTTCATGGGATGTGGGCGTCGCTGGCTAGGCCAGCATTTATTGCGCTTGTTCAGAGGATGGTTAAGAATCAACCACATTGCTGTGGGCCTGGAGTCACAGGTAGACCAGACCAGGTGAGGGCAGCAGATTTCCTTCCCTAAAGGACATTAGCGAACCAGATGGGTTTTTACAACAATCGGCAATGGTCTCATGGTCATCGTTAGACTTTTAATTCCAGATATTTATTGAATTTAAATTTCACCATCTGCTGTGGGTGGGGTTTGAACCCAGATGCCCAGAGCAAAACCCCGGGTCTCTGAAGTACTAGTGACAATACCACGATGCCACCACCTCCCTGGATGCATTAGAATGGATGCATATTTAGCATGCTAAAAACACTGTTTGGATGCCTGGAGTGATCACACAGTATGGAAGATTTTCCAGTTACTAAGGGCACCGTACATTGCACACAATAATTTAACTTGGTGCAGGATCCAAGATTAGGTAGCTTCTTTATTAATAGGTTACAGGGCTTACATGCAACAACACACTAATTCGGTTATATAGCGCTTTTAGCTGAGCAATCCATTCTGAGGCAGCTGGCAGGATCATCATCAAACCACATTTGACACTGAGCAACAGAAGGAGATTTTAGGACCGTTGACCAAAATACTTGGTCAAAGAGGTAGGCTTTAAGGAGCGACTTAAGAGGGAGACAGCTAGAAAAACTTAGGAAGGGAATTCCAAAGCTTAGGGCCGAGACGCCTGGTCAGAACCCTAAAACAGACATTAGTACCTTAACTACATAAATTTGAGGCAAAGTTGAAAGAACCTATTGAAAAGTTAGCCGGCCACAAGCAGTCAGGCTTTGGACCTACCCCTTTCCGAATTCTTCCGCAGTCACCAACTTGGTCAACGTAAGGTAAGATTTTTTTTTAAAAATGTGTCTTTAACACTACAGTCTTGTGTAACTATGGGAGCAGAAATGGTCCTCCACCTCTACTTGAGTTGTGGTTGTCCCTGTACCCCCACCAAGCCAGTAATCCATTCCCGGTATAACATCCCAGAACTTAACTGAAGGTCATTCCCGGAGAGGCAAACAGACCAGAATTGATCTCTTTGTTTGAACGAGCTGCCTGTGGAGGCCAGAATGGTGCTGGCATTTTGCGCTGTGTAGGCGGTAAGAGGTGAGGAATGATTTTCATCAGTTCTCAGTATGTAAGGGCGTTGGTTGTGGAACGCTGAGCGTGGGCCTGAAAATGGGCCCAAACCAGAATCTACCTTAAACCCTTCATAAAACCTACGCAAAACAAAGCCGCTTAAAAAAAAACCCGTAATGGAATTTTGAGATGAGAACAAGCCAAGCAGGTGTGAAATGACTTCCTGTCAATGAAATACTTTAGAATTATTAAATGGAGAGTGTGTCAGACTGTCAAAGGGCCACTGTCCTTTTAAAATGCTCCAGAGAGCTAAGTACACAATCTTGAATTTACTTTCCATCTCTTTTGCTGTGCCTTATTTATAATGTTGTTTTGCGCTGGTAAAGTTAACACAGTGTCCATTATCAGGCCCACCTTTTTTTCAGGCCAAGCCAGTTTATAACACTTCAAGTGTTACCACGGAGACCATCCTGCCAGAAGCTCATACTCCCATCCTTTCCATTCAAGATACCCTCCTCACAACAATTTTGTTGAATTTTGTTGTCATACAACTGACAAACCACTTAGCATCAAAACCCTACTTTATGCAGTCAGATTTATGTTGGGGTGTTAGGGTGTGAGTAACAACTTAGAACTATAGAATTGTGGCTTAAGGCAGTAAGATCTGATTAGAACCCTGAGTGCACAGGAATCTGTTTCTTCTAATATTTACATCATTTGAAGAAGCTTTTACCCATATGTTTGAACGCAGTGTGGATCTCAAGCCTTCTGCTTCCAAGTTTATTGCCGTTTTGGATGGGTTTCCAGTATTCTTGGGGCCATGGATTTGGTTACTTTCATCCCAAGTTTCCCAAGGCCAGCAATGGGGACCAACTTCTACCTCGATCGCAGGTGTGAACCTATTTGCTTCCACTCACAATCGAAGCTCCGACACGTTAAGGTCACTGTGCACCTCAGACAGACCATTATGATTGAACTTGGTCTTCCGAATCTGTGCATTTTTTGTCCGTATTGAGAAATGTTGTCATTTCCTCTTCAGCGATGGTAGCTGGCTTCATTTTTATTACACCGTCGGGGTCATTTACACGAGATCCCTGTGTACCCACTATTTATTTACATGTTTTACGATTTATTCAATGAATTGGTGCCAGCAAAATGTATGCGACATTGGAAGATTAAGATAACAAATTCTCGTCATGATGGGAATGTTTTCTAATGCCAGAAAACAGAAAAAAAGCCATCAGACCCTACATAACGGATTGAAAATTCAGTCCAGGCTGACTAAAATTTCATGGAAAGGAACTCAGTAACATTCAATATGCCTTTAATTTAGAAATAAATTACTGTACTGTGTAACGTTTGGGACCAAGGGCAAATTATAGGTTAGAATGGAATAGACTTCTCCCTTTTACAGTATGGTTCAGCTCCCCAGTACACTGTGGAATGGAATAATACTTCGACAATACAGCTGGTTACATGGAATATGATCTTTTTTCTGGGTGAACTGGACGTATTCTGTGTGAGGTGAAGCAGGGTATAGGGGTGAACTAAAGTAAAATGGACAAGTCTACAAAAAAAAACCCTCCTTGATACATCAATACGCTTTTCTATCTTTTGTCTAAATTTTCTTTCTTTACAGTGCAAGAGCACTCGGTCTTCCATTACTGCCTCACTTGGGGGATTTAGAAATAGTCTCAGTTCCTGAAAGTCTGCTTTAAACGTTTTGTTGCTGAACTGCCATTGTGACACCTTTAAACTGCTACAGATGTTGAAGCAGCTCTGTATGAACCTCTGCAACTGCAAATTTAAGTGCATACAATGGATAAATCAGTACCACCAGGCATGACGGCCGGCATTTTCCCTGAATTGCGCTGAGTGCGGTGGCTGGCGTGAAAAATTATGCTATTCCCTCCAGCAGCAAGGGTGGGTTTTTGCGCCGTATCGTCCGCTTCCTGCCTCATTAATTATGCAGCCGCAGGAAATGGGCCGTATCACTGGCGGGCAGCCTCTGAATCGCCTGCCGAGCGCATTACCTCACCATTTCCTCACTCCGGGTGCTATATCTAAACTATAGCTGCGCACACAGTTCTCGGTGCTCGCAGCCCAGGACTGCTCCAGTGAAGACATGGCCCTGAAAGCCAAGGAGAGTTCAGTGACCCGTCCCTGGAATGCCTTTTGACATCCTCCACCCCCGCTCTGGCCGCAGGAAGTCCAGCAATTTCACCGGCTTGGGAGGTGGTAGCAGAGGTGGTCAGTGCCAATGCTGCACAGAAGAGGTTGGTCATCCAGTACAGAAACAAGATGAATGATCTCATCTGTGCTGCCAGTATAAGTCAACCATCTCATCACTCTAAACTCACACACTCACAAGCCCATCACACATTCACTGGCATCTCACTCACTGCCAGCTCAAGGGACATCACCGCTCACTGTCTCTCACACACATACCCTCACATCTCCATCTGGCCTCATCTCCTCTGGAGACTGCCTCCTCAGCCCTCAACATCATGAGGCCACCTGCACAGTGTGCCCCCACACACACCCTGGGGTACCCCACCTTCCCCAGTACAGCCCTCGCCCTGCAGCCTCTTCCCTTACCCGAGGCCACTTCTCACCTTCCCAAGCAAGCCCTAGTCCTGCAGCCATTGAAAAGCCGCCCCCGTCTTACGGCTGGTCTGGTGGGTAGAGACCCGCCCATGAGCCCCTCTAAAAGTGACGTGGTGCTGTCTGTGAAGCCTGGCGCTGATGACAGTGAGTGCTGACCGAAGCAAGGTCGGCAAACAAACCTCGAAGTCCCGTGTGAAGTGCAGCTCGCCAGGTACATGTTGCTTATGTACAGTTGTGAAACATGTCAGCGTGGAACTCATGATCCAGCATTGAGGATGATTCCAGAGGGCAGGGTTTATAATGAGAGGCTAAAGTATTGATATTAGGTTCCTGACGTGTGGCGATAGGAAACACCATTGACTGGTGGAGCGGACGATCACAAACTGGTTTTACGACAGCGTGAAACCGTTTTTACTGATCTCCCGAAACTTTCTGCTCCTGTCTCCTATGGCGCCTGCTACAAATGGGGGCGGATAATCCCGGCTGATGAAGTAGCCTCTTCACCAATCGTCTACTTGCACCTTTTCAACCTTTCACTAATCAAATAAAGTAATCCCGTAAAATAATTCACCAGACGATAAAATCCTACCGTCCAGCTTTGAACCCAAGTATTTGGAAAGCACGTTGGGCGGAATCGTCCGTGCCCACTGGAAACGGGCGTGTTCGGTGGCGTGAGTCAATAATATGGCAAGAAGGCCAAAAGTCGGTTTCATGACGTTGTGAAAACAGTTGGCGATCGTCCGCTCAGCCTGTCGTTGGCAGGCTGTGTTTCCCACCATCAGACGTTGGGAACCTCATTGTAATACATCCGCACATCATTATAAGTCTAGCCGGCTGGATTCATTCCCCCCACTGCTGGATCATCCGCCCGTGTTGGTGTGATTGCACGCCCACGTGTCGCACAACAGCGTATAAAAGGCACGCACTTGACGGCCTGCACTTTGAGGGGAACTCGGAAGTGAGCACGCAGTAAATTTGTGGAGCACTTGCAGGTTGAGGCGCATTGTGGGGGCTGCCCTGCAGTTGAGGTGACTTTGGGGGGGGAGGGGGCAAAGGCTGCCCTGCTGTTGAAAGTACCGCATAAGTACGTGTGGGGGTGTGCGGTGGTGGTGGGTGAGGGGAGTGGCCACACATTAGGGACATCTTGTATAAAGTGATCATTCTTCTGCTGCTGAGACAGTTCAGGTGCAGCCGCATTGATACGATTGGAGTCGGGCCTCTAGCTTCTCTGCCCACTCAAGTAGCGCAGAGACATGAAAGTGTCACCAAGTGCTCCAGAGCTTTTCACCCCTCAGGCACAGGCTGCAAACTAATGAGCATTTTAGTGGACGGCAGAACCGTTGGATGACTGGGCACGTTGAACAATCTCCTCGCTCAAGCTGGTCATGGAGCAGTCACTGCTGGAGGTGCTCACAGCCCCTTGCAATGTCATCATTCCAGTTTTGACCAGTCTGCCCCATGGTTCAAGCTAACAGCGCAGCCTTGCAGTGTGGGTTAGGAGAATGCCTGTGCCTGAGCTGAGAGCACAGTCCAATGGGCAAAGCTGCTGCCAATCGGTCAGGTGGAATGGGGCTGAGGTGGTGGGGTTTCAAGAAGCCATGCAGCGCAGTACACTTTGGCCATCCAAGTGGTGGGCAGCACTCTCCGGGATGTGTTAAGGAGCCTTCAGATTTCACCAAGAGATGTTCTCAGTACACCCATGCTAACCCACGTATCTCTCTCTCCCACCCTGCAGGAGGAGTACATCAGGAGTACGGAGCCTGGTGAACTAGTTGTATGCCTTGTGGCTTACAGAGAGTGGAGATGATGGAGAAGAGGCCATGTGAGGTGCCTGGCTGTGCAGAGAGAGGAGCAGTACCCTCTGGAAGGGCTGCACACACCACTGAAGTGTCACAGTTGGCGCTGGTTGGTGCCAAGCTAGACCCAGGGTCTATAGTCACCACCTTTCATTCCTGCAGATGACTGAGAACCAGTGTCGCCGCAGACTGTGCATGTCCAGGGAACTGGTCGGTCACATCTGCCAGTTACCGCAGGATTTGGCTCCACAGGGACATGGAGGGCATTCACTGCCAGTGGCCGTGAAAATAACAGTGGTGCTCAATTTCTATGCCAGTGGCTCCTTTCAGGGCTCTAACGGTCATCTGCATGGGGTATCACAAGCCTTCGCCCACAAATGCATCCATGAGGTCACGGAGGCCAGGGTTCACAACTTTGTGCTGTTCGCCTGGGACCAGGAGAGCCAGGGTGCAAGGGCAATTGGATTTGCCCAGATCTCAGGTATCCCATAGGTTCAGGGTGCCATCGACTGCGCTCACATGGTGCTCAGATCTCCGTCACAACACATGGTCAACTATATCAAAAGCAAGGGATTCCATTCGCTGAATGTGCAGCTGGTGTGTCACCACCTCAAACACGTCCTGCAGATCTGCTAACAGTTTCCAGAGAGTGTGTATGACTCCCTGATTCTCAGTCAGTCACAGATCCCTGATATCTTCCAGGGGCCACAGAGGCTGCAGGGTTGGCTCCATAGAGGTTGTGGCTGATGATACCTGTGCAGTGGCCTCAGACTGCAGCAGAGTGAGGGTATAACAAGGCTCCTGCTGCAACTCGCAACTTGGTGAAGCGGACCTTCGGGATGCTGAAGATGAGGTCCTGGTGCATGGTCCGGTCTGGTGGAGCCCTGCAATACAGTCCACAGAGGGTGTTACGCATCATCGTCGCCTGCTGTGCCATTTACAACCTGGCGCTCCAATGGGGAGAGGAGCTGGCTGAGGAGGAGGTGGAGGATCTGGAGGTCTCCTCTGATGAGGAGGACGTTGATGGTGATGAGGGTGAGGAGGTCCTTGAAGACAATGATCATGACAATGAGGCCCTCACACTGGCCAGGTGGGGCAGGCCTGTTTAAGAGGCCCTCACAGCCTCTAGATTTGTGGAGGATGATGACAACATGCAGTGAGGAGACACCATAAGATCCTCACATTGCATCTGTGAACGTTTGACTCCAGTCTGACTTATGGCAGTGCAAATACCCTCTGTGAGAAGGCTCCTGCTCTGGAGACGCAGTGAAGGCCCTAATGGTGAATTGATTGCAGGAGGATGAGGACACTCCATAGACCTTCTCACAGCCTCTGAGAATGTCTGACTCCTGCCTGGTTGAGAGCAGCTCACTTGCGCTCTGTGATCAGGGTCTCCGCGGAGACGCAGTCACAAAACTTTAAATGCATTTGATCCTTTGTCAGCCCTCAGCATCTGTCCCTTTCAGAAGCACAGCGTCACCAGTCACAGATGCTGAAGAGATGGGGGCCAGCCCCACCTTAAAGGTGCTGAGAGCACACAGAGAGTATGAGAGACCTCTGTGGTGCCTGCCCACTACATTCTGGCAGTACTGACCAGCACCACCGAGGTGCAGGCATCAGTAATGTGTCCAGGGGGTGTGAGGCTGGACCGCCACTTTGGACTGAAGGCTGCACAGACACAGGGAAGAGGCCCTGGACTGAGACTCCTGCCTTTATCTTGTGCAGAAAGGTTTCACATCTGAGTGACAAGAACACTGCTCATCAGAACAAGGAGCCATAGGCAGGGAGACATTCTTGGGAGTTTATTGACAATAGTGAATGTTATGTACAAGTGATTAACACCCATGCCCAGGCTAGAAAACTACATTTTCTTAACCTTCTTAACCCTGCAGCTGCATCTTAGTGCTCCCCGGACCCCCACAGAGGAGGTAGAGGCAGCCTGCTGACTGTAACACCCTGGTTGTGATGATCTTGATGGGCGTCGTCTGGAGGGCTGAGACCTGTCAGACCCCGGCCTGCTTTCGGGGTCCTGCTGTGTGGCAGTGGCACCTTCCTCGGCCTGTGGAGCTGGAACTGCTGAGGTCACAGGAAGAGGGGATTCGGCTGGGCTGGGCACTCCCGGAGTGTGTACCTGCTGATCCTCCTCCCTATGGATGCCCGAGGGTCCCTGGCTGGCTCCTTGAGGAGAAAGGGGAGCTGGAGTGAGACCAGGCTGCCCTGCACCCTTCTCACACACACAGTTGTTGGAGGCCAACTATGGTGTCATTGATGGAGTGCAGCTCATGCAGCAGTGCAGGAGCAATGTCCTGGATCAAGATTTCCATGATGGCTGCTGTCATACCAGTGTTGACCACGGTGCGTTGACATGCCGGCGCTCTCACCTCAGACTGAAGACAGATGGACTCCTCCATCGTGCCTTGCAATCTGAGGAGTGCCGTGGACATCCCTTCCTGATGTTCCTGAGCTTGCCTTTGCAGGTCCAGCAACGGAGGTATGACCAAGTCCAGAGACTCGTCATCTGACTCGGACTCAGCAAATTTCTGGCCTCCAGCAGCCCTCTGAGTGCCGGACACCAGGGAAGTCCCTGGCTCCACCTGTTATGGAATAGAAAGTGCGATGTGCTCACCAGATTGTGATCCCGAGGCTACTCTAAAGCCAGGCCCCCCCACAAGGTGTGTGTCTCTGCTCTGGTGGAGGGTATGGGTGAGCGCTGTGACGGGACTTCAGGGAGAGTGCCTTCAGATTCCTCTTCAGCGGTTTCTTCAGGCCCTGGATCATGGACTCCATCGGCTGTTTCCCAGATGTGCTTGCAAATGCAAGGGGAGATCATTAGTGCATGGCAGTGGCCTGTGAAACAGGACACCTCACTTACAGCATGGTTGTCTGATGGATGTTACGCTGCTGGATCCTCGCTTGGTAGAGCAGCACTGAGCTCACCGTCAGCACAGGACCGGTTCAGATCCTTGCCGGATGGCTCTGTTTTCAAAGTCCATGAGGACCTTGATTTCAGGCATTCCTCCACCAGTAAGCGACCCCTCCTTCTTGTTGTGAGAGTGTAAGCTGGATGCCTGCCAGGCCAGATGATAAGTATGTCTGGCCTGTGTGGGTGGTGGGTGGTCCCATGGACGGGATGAGAATGATGAAGGTGTGCATGAGAGAGTGAATGGTGATGTCCCTTGAACTGACTGTGAGTGAGGTCCCTGTGGATGGGTGATGGGTTTGTGAGTGTGTGCGTTGGTTGGGAGTGATGAAAAGAGTGACTTACCCTGGAGGAACGGAGGAGATCATTCATCCTCTTGCGGCACTGGGTGGCTGTCCTCCTCTGCAGGGCATTGGCGCTGACCACCACTGCCACCGCCTCCCAAGTTGGGTTAGTGAGGTCGCTGCCCATCCTGCGGGGGTAGAGGGCATCATGGCAAGCCTCCACTGCGTCCAAAAGGTGCTCGAAGGATGCATCACTGAACCTGGGGGGGCGGGGGGGCGTTACAGTCTTTTTGCCTTTCAGGGCCGTGTGTTAGTTTGCAGCAGTGGTGGGCTGAGAGGTGTGCACAAGGCTGGACTTCAATCATGGCGACCGGCAGGATGAAGCAGTGAGGCGATGGTGTGGCAGGCGAATGAGAGCCCGCTCGCCATGGGAACACTGCGTATCCCGGGAATGCATAATTAATGCGGCGGGTTCAGGATGATATGCTGTGAAAAAGCCGCCATTGCAGCCGGCGGTTGAAGTGTCACTGCCTGCCCGCTACCACACTTAGTGCCAATCTGGGACGACTCCCCCCCCATTATTATAATGGCTGCAAACGATAAGAAAAATATCCGGATTCCATAAGTTGCATTTTCTGCCAATGCTTTGGCTGCCCAAGTTTGCTTTTGTTTGTATAAAGGCAAGATACTGTGGATGCTGGAGATTTGAATTGGACACAGAAAGTGCTGGAAAAACTCAGCAGGTCTGGCAGCATCAGTGGAGAGAGAAACACAGTCATTGTGACTCTTCTTCAGAACTTTACTTTTGTTTGCCTATTTTGAGAACAATACGAGCTGGAGCTGCCTAACAGAGAGTCTTTTGAAAGCATCCTGATCAGATGTTCTCGTATAATAAGACCATAAGACCATAAGACATAGGAGCAGAAATTAGGCCTTTCGGCCCATCGAGTCTGCTCCGCCATTCAATCATGGCTGATAAGTTTCTCAACCCCATTCTCCCGCCTTCTCCCCATACCCTTTGATCCCCTTACCAATCAAGAACCTATCTATCTCCGTGTTAAATACATTCAATGACCTGGCCTCCACAGTCTTCTGTGGCAATGAATTCCATAGATTCACTACTCTCTGGCTAAAGAAGTTTCTCTTCATCTCTGTTCTAAAATGTCTTCCCTTTACTCTGAGGCTGTGCCCACAGGTCCTAGTCTCTCCTACTAATGAAAACATCTTCCCTGCGTCCACTCTATCCAGGCCTTTCAGTATTCTGTAAGTTTCAATCAGATACCCCTTCATCCTTCTAAACTCCATTGAGTATAGACCCAGAGTCCTCAAACGTTCCTCATATGTTAAGCCTTTCATTCCTGGGATCATTCTCATGAACCTCCTCTGGACCCTCTCCAGGGCCAGCACATCCTTCCTGAGATACAGGGCCCAAAATTGCTCACAATATTCTAAACGTGGTCTGACTAGAGCCTCATAAAGCCTCAGCAGCACATCCCTGCTTTTATATTCTAGTCCTCTCGAAATAAATGCCAACATTGCATTTGCCTTCCTAACTACCGACTCAAGCTGCAAGTTAACCTTAAGAGAATCCTGGACTAGGACTCCCAAGTCCCTTTGCACTCCAGATTTCTAAATTCTCTCCCCATTTAGAAAATAGTCTATGCCTCTATTCTTCCTACCAAAATGCATGACATCACTCTTCCCCACGTTGTATTCCATCCGCCACTTCTTTGCCCATTCTCCTAACCTGTCCAACTCCTTCTACAGCCTCCCCAACTCCTCAATAATACCGGTCCCTCCACCTAATAGGACCATTGTTTGTACAAAATGTTTTCCATGTGTGATACGCAGCCTTTTCATTGAGAAATTGACTGCAGCCATTGTAGTATAATTTTCTTCTGCATATGAAAATATGTGCTTCATATATGGAATATTTTCACTTACTAAAACTGATATGTATTTAAATATGCTGAATTTATCATTTTTAATGTATTTGTGCAAATCACAGACATTTAAAATTATAGCCATTTCAATTTATCATATATGATGATAAATTTGGATGAGCAAATTTTATTGCAGGTAGCTTCATGTTTTGGTGTTGTAAATGTAATGCAAAAAGGCTTTGTTTATTTGGCAGTGTGGAATTTGCAAAGATTCATGTGTTATTCAGGCAGAGATCAATGCATTTTTTTTTTGTTATAAGCATGATATAATCAGGGCAAGGTTGGGATTGTGCAACATGTGCAATTACCCCCAGAAGTACCAATGCCCATGACCTGCAGCTGAAAGAATTGATCAGACCATACAGACTGAGCTCTCGATCTCTGGATCTGCAGGACTGGTCTGGGTCGATTTCGCTATGATCGGTGAAGTCACTGTCATGTGATTGCACAGTCAGAAGCCCCATGTAGGTAGAGTTGAAAAGGGGGGCATGTTGCTGAAGTCTTTCATCTTGCACTCATCAGGACAAACGCAAGAAAGCCAAGTTTCAAATGAGCGCAAGAATTCATACCATAAGAGAAAAGGCAGCTGATTGCTTGACAGTCAACTCTGATTGGCCAAAGCGTTGCCATGGAGAAAGCAACAGAAGAAAGCAAGTGCTACCCAATCGCAGAAACACATCTAACAGCAGGTTGGTGGGGTGGGCTAAAAGATGTTGGCCTTAGTGCCCCAAAAGTTCTTAATCTGTCTCTGTTTTAATGACAGGTAAGGTTTTGCATTGGAAATATTGCTGCAGAAAGAATCATGGACTCGAGTCTCCGTGAAATTGGGAGATAGGAAAACATGAAAGCAGAATTCTAACTCTTTTGGGGAATCTTCTTTGATATCTGTGGTTTAGGTGAAAGAAGGATACAGTAGTTGGTGAAAAAAATAGGAATTGTAATATAATTAGATAAAAAAAATACATTTAAAACAACTCACGGCTAAAGCTCTTTGAGAATTAACCACATTGGTCAATACGTTAGTAGAGATCAATCCCATTGGCAAATCATTTTCAACGTCAAACACAGAAGTTAGTCATTCCAATTCTACATTAAAATTGAGAGTTTGAATAAGTTAGTTAAAATATGAACATTCAAAAGTTCTATCTGAAATTTTAAACCAATTGATGGATTAGACTTTGGAGCACCAGGCTCATGGAAAACCTTGCAAGTAATTTAGTATGTCACCCAGTTATGGTTGTCAACTGCTGAGGCCTAATCAATTAGTATTTTAATAATTTGTTCATGAGCTACAGGACATCTAATGTATCAAAATTTAGCAGATCATGCATGTTACTATACTTTGTATGTGCAGCGGAAAAATAAGATTTTTATATATTGACATCTAGAGTGTCATTAGCATCATATTTAAATAAGAGAAATATATATTAGAACATTAATTGTGAATGTCAACTTTGGTTATATAGCACTCTTGTCTCTGAGTCAGAAGACTGTAGATTCAAGCTCCCGTTCTGAAGACTGGAACATATAATCTGAGAGTGTGGGCTGGGAGAGAGCTATAATATTGGAGGTTCTATCTTTTGGATAAGATGTTAAACTTGTTAATTGTATCAATTGAGGTTAAACACATACAGGTGGAGAGCATTGACATGATGATTACTTGAGCACATATAAAGAGGTACTTACTGACAGAAGAAGAGAGTGGATTCAGGAGATATCTACTTGTAATGTTTCATCCTGTGAATAAATCTATTCTAAGCAAAGACTGGGTCTGGTTCCACCCTTCACCAACTGGCTATCTGGAATGTAACAAAATTGAGACCCTCTCAGGTGGACATAAGGACCTCGGGCAAATAGCAGATGGAATACAAGTGGCAAATAGAATGTTGTCATTCATTGCAAGTGGAATGGAATATAAAAGTGGGAAGTTTTGTTACAGTTATACAGGCTGTTGGTAAGACCACATCTGGAGTATTGTGTACATTTTTGGTCGCCTCACTTAAGAAAGGCTATAATTGCATTCAAAGTAATGTGGAGAAGGTTCACTCAACTGATTCCTGGGATGAAAGGGTTATCTTATGAGGAAAGTATGGACAGGTTGGACCTATACCCATTAGAGATTAGAAGAATGAGAGATGATCTTATTGAAACCTATGAGATCTTGAGGAGACTTGGCAATGTGAGTGCTAAGAGGATGTTTCCCCTTATGAGAGGGACTAGAACCAGGTGACATAGTTTAAAAATCAGGGGTCTTCCATTTAAGATGATGATGAGGCGAATATCTTTTCTCTCAGAGGGTCAGGTGTCTTTGAAATTCTCTTCCCCAAAGAGCAGTCAAGACTTGGTCATTGTATATTTTTAAGGCTGAGTTAGAGAGATTCTTGATCAACAAAGGAGTCAAAGGGTATAGGGAATAGACAGGAAAGTAGATTTGAGGCCACAATCAGATCAGCCATGATCTTATCAAATGGCGAAGCAGGCTCAAGGGGTCAAAGTGCTTATTCCTGTTCCTAATTCATTTGTTTGTATCTTTGGATGTTCATATGTAAACCAACCCCTAAAGAGTGATGATCTGGCCATTTAGCTCATTGCTATTTGTTGAACCTTTCTGTGCACTGACTAACTGCTGTGTTTTCTACATTACAACACTTCAAAAATACTTCACCGGCAGTAAAGTGTTTCTGAAGACGTGAAATGAGATAGATAAAAGCAAGTTTGTTCCTTCTAATTGCATGTAAGGAGGAATGGCTACGCTTTTCTGGTGTGATTCTCCTGGTTCGGTAATACTTATTCATTTTAAAAGGATGGAGGGTAGTAGATTACAGTGTTGTCATTTCACCTTTGGGATTTTGATGTGAATCCAAACTGTACTTCTGGATGAAAGCTTCTTCCTAACAGCTGCAAAGAAATTCAAAAATAGGTAGATCAATGTCAAAGTAGAAACAAATACTTTCAGTACATTGTAGCCTTTGTGAGCTCTCAGGGGTTGGAACTATTTGTATGTTTTTTAAGAAATAATGGCATGATGCCAGGTGTATGCCATCAAAAACTTGGTCTAAATTTAGTTGTTCCAAAATTAGTCCTGTGTTGACTTTTAAAAACAAAGTGACAGTTGTGGTGCTAAAACACCAACACTTTGATGTGCCTGGATGCAAGTTTATCACATCACTGCTTTCCTGCCAGCAACAAAATAGAAAATCACTCCCATATGGCGTATTCCCATGGGAGATAGGGCTGACACCTAATGGCGTTTCCAGTACTGAATGGGTTAAAGAGTACATTTCATAGCAGTGAGTACTTCTGGCTTTGACAACTTATTATTATTTGGTGCACAAAATTAAACAGCTGTGGGTCTAAATTAAACTGTACTAATGTTTATTTACTAGAGTTATGCAGATCTTCCTCTCGATAATACAAGTTTCCTGGTTGAGGAAACTCTTGGCTGCTTTCCCAGTCGCAGCTAAGAACCCTCTCAACTCATTTGCTTCTCAGCCCTGGTCAAACATCATTCCTTTCACAGCTCATTCACAACAATCCATCATTAAAAGTACCTATCACCGCTGAGGTGCTATTAATGAATGTGTAAAAAAGAACCTACAGATTTGATTGGCTGAAAGCAGTTCTTTCTTTCTGGCAAAGGTTTTTGGACTGAAAAGCTACTTGTCATTTCGTAATGGTCAACATGAAGGAACAGTTACAAGGTATGGACACCGCTAAGGAAAAAAAAACACATTTCACTGTCAGCAGTCGGAAGAGTAGACCTGAAATAAATGTAAAAACATCTCATCCTGAATGCAGTACTACTGGTCATAGTGAATAATACAGTAGGTCCTACGACAGCACTTACCATATGCCTAGGATAGTCAGCTACGTCAGTATTGCCATAGTCTTAATATATCTACTGACTATGTATAGATACTGTGTTTCTTTGAAGAAATGTAAAAAATCAGCCCAACAGAATTAGATTCCTGAGGAGAAATTCAACTGCATTTGCATTGCAGTATAAAACTAAAGTGAGACATATTTTAAGATGTAAACCTATTTTTGTATAAAGCACTCTTGCAATCCTGAATTCGGATGCCTACTTGTCCCTAGAGCATTCAGTAACTCAGATTAATGTGATCAAGTGATTGGGTTGGTAAAGAGAACAGTTATTAACATATGACAAAAGATGGTATTCTTGGAACACAATTAGTAGATAAAGCACAGTACCCTAAAACCAGCAGTCAGACTAATACTGAAGCATAAGGCCATAAGAAGTAGGCCATTCGGCCCATCAAGTCTGCTCCACCATTCAATGAGATCATGGCTGATCTGATAATCCTCAACTCCACTTTCCTGTGTTTTCCCCATAACTTTTGATTCCCTTACTGATGATAAATCTATCTGTCTCAGCCTTGATTGTACTTAATGACCCAGCCTCTACAACCCTCTTATCTAATTAAGTAGCCTTATGTGTGGTACGTTATTGAATGCCTTTTGAAAATCCAAATATATTACATCTACTGGTTCCCCTTTATCTTTCCTGCTTGTTACCTCCTCAAAGAATTCTAATAAATTTGTCAGGCATGATTTTCCCTTCATGAAGTCATGCTGACTATGCTTGATTATATTGTGTGTAAAGAATTCCACAGCTTCACTACCCTCTGAGAGAAGAAATTCCTCCTCACCTCGGTCTTAAATGGGTGACCCCTTACTCTGAGATGATGCCTTTTGGTCCTAGAATCTCCCACAAGGGTAAACTACCTCTCAACATCTATTCTGTCAAGGCCCCTAAGAATCTTATATGTTTCAATAAGGTTACCTTTCATTCTTCTAAACTCCAATGAGTACAGGCCCAACCTACTCAACTTCTCCTCATAAGAGAATCCCTCCATACTCAGGATTAACCTAGTGAACTTTCTCTGGACTGCCTCCAACGTCAGTATATATTTCCTTAGATAAGGGGACCAAAACTGTTTACAGTATTCTAGGTGTGGCCCGACTACTGCCTTGTATAGTTTTAGCAAGACTTCACTATTTTTATAGTCCAATTCCTTTGAAATAAAGGCCAACATTCCACTTGCCTTCCCTATTACCTGTTGAACTTGTATGCTGGCTTTTTGGGATTCATGCATGAGGACCCCCAAATCCCTCTGAGCTGCAGCCTTCTGCAGTCTCTCTCCATTTAAATAATATTCAGTTCCTCTATTCTTCCTGCCAAAGTGCATAACCTCACATTTTCCCACATTATATTCCATCTGCCAAGTTTTTGCCCACTCACTTAACCTGCCTATATCCCTCTGTAGACTCTTTGTGTCATCCCCACCACTTGCCTTCCCACCTATTTTTGTGTCATCCACAAACTTGGCGATAGTACATTCACTTCCCTCATCCAAGTCATTAATATATGTTGTAAATAATTGTGGCCCTAGCACTGATCCCTATGGCACTCCTCTAGATACAGGCTGCCATTCTAAAAATGCCCCCCTTATCCTTACTCTCTGTCTTCTATTAGTTAGCCAATCCTCTATCCATGCTAATATGAACACCATGGGCTCTTATCTAAATAAGTAGCCTTATGTGTGGTATGTTACCAAAGGCCTTTTGAAAATCCAAATATATTACATCTACTGGTTCCCTTTATCTATCCTGCTTGTTACCTCCTCAAGGAATTCTAATAAAATTGTCAGGCATGATTTCCCCTTCATGAAGTCATGTTGACTATGCTTGATTATATTATGCATTTCTAAAGGCTCTGCTATTACATCCTTTATCATAGACTCCATAATTACGTGTTTTATGTCTCCCTCCCTTTTTGAATAAGGGTGTTACATTGGCAGTTTTCCGATCCTCTGGGACTTTTCCAGAATCTAAGGATTCTTGGAAGATTGCTACCTGTGCATCCACTATCTCTGCAGCCACCTCCTTTAATATCTTAGGATGCAACCCGTCAGGTCCAGGGGTCTTTTTGGCCTTTCACCCTATTAGTTTCCCTAATACTTTTGAATAACTCAGATCAATGTGGTCTGGTTGGAAAAGAGAACAGTTATTAACATATGACAAAAGATGGTGTTCTTGGAACACAATTAGCAGATAAAGCGCAGTATCCTAAAACCAGCAGTCAGACCAATACTGAAGCAGAAGGATGAAAGGTTGTTAACCTGAAATGTTAACTCTGTTTCTCGCTCCACAGAAGCTGCCTGACCACCTGAGTATTTCCAGCATTTTCTGTTCTTACTCCCAAATCGCACTTACGTTTGGTGAGCTACTTATACCTGTTACCCCAGTTTGTTTTAAGGTAAAATAAAAGATCTTGAACTAATCATAAGACTTAGCTATGAACAGAAAACGTTAAAAATGCTCAGACAGTCAGGAAGGGTCTGTGGAGAGAAAAGCAGAGTTAACAGGCTGGGATTTTCCAGCTGCGGCCATGATTTTTCCGGTGTCACCGAAAGTCAATGGACTTTCGGCTGGCTCTCCAAATTTTCCAGTCCTGCTCACGATGGGTCTCACTATGGGTGGGGCAGGAGAAACCTGGTAAATGTTTCAGGTCAATGACCTTTTGATCAAGAATGGAAAAGGAGATGTAACAGGTTTTCAGCAAGTGCAGAGGCAGGAAAAGAGGGTCAGGGAAGGGCTGACGAAACATCATCACATCAACTGGATCAGAATAATTATTAAAACCACACAATATTATAACATTAAGATCTAGTGGCAGAAAACCTATATTGCGCCATCTCTATCAACAATTCCTCCAAGGACCAACTTTCTACCGCCCTTTCCCTAAGGAGTTGACTCTTCGCAGAAGGGAACTCCTACTCCATCCGGGTGATCTCTCTTCTTGAGACGTGAGCCTCAAAATTCCAGCCCAGGTCAAGATCACTTCACCTGCAGATGAGCACCAGAATTTGGGGAAGAGCCTAGCTCTGTCTGATTTCCGCTTGTCATCATTTTCCAGTGAGGATGTCATGAACAGATCTTCCAGCTGCCACTCCACCAGATCAAGGGGCATGTCTGGAGAGGTTCCCAGGCATCCCCAGTAGGCTCTACCCTTTTGCCTGCCTTACTGAAACTTAGATTGCACCCTGTCAAGAGCCTCACTGAGGCCTGTCAAAAGGCCTCAAGTCTTTATTAGGAAAAGATAACCAACACTTCCCCAAATGGTTCTGTTGCTCCTTTGAGAGCAGAAGACCAGCTAAGGTATCTTTTCAAGGCCTTGCTTGCCTCCAATATGGCAGAGGTTCAGGGCCAATTCCACTGCTTCAGGCCCTTGCCGGCACAGGTGACCCACCTGAGACATGCCAACCCACCCCCAGCCTCCAAGATTTGTAATGAGATTTCCAGCCTGGGGCTTAAGGGGGCAGTTCTGTCCCATCCCAGCAGCAACAGCAGAGTGGGCCCCAGGGATTTCGAGGTGCTCGGTGTCAGAGGGATGCTTACCAGTTGGAAAGCCTCAACCAAGCTTCTCCTGATAACCACAAATAAAACCTTGGCTACCTTTTCACTTCCATAACCCAAAAGTGCCGAGGTTGATTACAGTACCTGTGCTGTGGTCAGCTATTTCAGTACCAATCAAAATTTGCACCTTGTATGACTGGCAATCACTGGGTTAAAACCACTAAGACATTAAAGAAACTCAAAGTGTATTTGTACCTCTACTCACTTAACCAGCAATAGCTCTGCTTGTGCTAATAATTGGAAAGATGAGTATATTTAAAATTACTGATTGAAATGATCCATAATACATTAGCTCATGAGTGTTCACTGGGCAAAAAAATTCAGTGACCTTTTTATTATTTCCTAAGCACAATAAGAAAACCATCTGAATTGCACATATTATTTTCTAAGAACTGGAAATGAACAGCTGTAAATCTGACAAACTCCACTTTTTTAAAAAACAATTGCTGGGCAATTAAAATGCTGGGAAACAACATTAGTTGAAAGCCCCCAGTCTCCCATGACTTGCACATTCTAGCATCTGATAGGATGGAGTAAGGCAGCCTCTTGGCTAATATGTGTGAGGAAGGAAAGCTAGCTGGGCTGGGGGTGGTGGTGGGGGGGGGGGCAGTTCTTGAGGTGTGATTGTTTACAGCTCTGTCAGGGGGACTGGGCAGTGTCAACGTTAAGAAAGCTGTCATTGATCACTGATTGCCAGTAGACCTAAACTTTCAATTCTTATGTTTATGAAAGCTGAGCTCCAGATATTTCTCCAGTGCAATCATGCGTTCATATGGAGTTATTAACCATCAGTGGATCCACACACTGATCACAGCTGAATTTCACGTGGGAACGAAAACACCCAGAAAGGAACTGTTACTTAAATGGAAAGAAAATGATGCTCATGGAAAATGAAATAAGTCCAGGAGTCATTGAATCATAAAGCACAGAAGGTGGCCATTCAGCCCTGCGTACCTGTGCCGGCTCTGCACAGCCCTGTGCTATTCCTGCAGCCCTGCAAATGTTTCCTTCCAAGTATGTAGCCGGTTCCCTTCTGAAAATTCCGATTGCATTTGTTTCCACTGCCCTTTCAGGCAGCACAATCCAAATCATCACAACTCTCAGCATAAAAAAAAGATTCTAACCTCCCTCTGGTCAATTATCTTAAACCTGCATCCTCTGGTTACCAGCCTTGCTGCCAGTGGAGACAATATTTACTCCATCAAAACCCATTATTAATTTTGAGCTCGTCCATTAAATCTTCCTTTAACTTTCTTCTCTAAAGAGAACAATCTCGGCCTCTCATGTCTCTCCTTCCCCTTCTTCTTAAGCAGCCCCTCAGGATCAAGGGTGACCTGCTTCTGCTCCAGTTCGATGGGTTCGGAGGTGGCTGATGAGTCCAATGCGTGATCCGCAGACTCTGCCACATGCGGGGTAGGTGAGGTTTGAAGGGTTGAGTAGGTGGGTTGTTTGGAGGTGAGTGCGCTCCCTCCAAAGCCTCGGCTTTGCCTCTGCATGGTCTAGCCAAGTCTCTCAATGTGTTTGGTGCCTTTCCCAATTAACCTTCTCCACTTGATCGGTCACAAGCCAGGGTCTCCCATGGTTGGGGTGTTTGACCTCTTCAGGGTTGCTTTGTGGACTTCCCTAAAGCATTTCCACTGTCCTCCTGGGAGTCTCTGGCCACAGCCAAGTTCCGTGTAGAGCAGTCAGGAATCTGGCGTCAGGCATACGAACGATATGGCCCACCCAGGGGAGCTGGTTTAAATTGATTAGCACCTTGATGCTGGGCATGTTGGTTTGGGAAAGTCACTGCTGTTGGACTGCCTTTCTTTATCTCCATCACGCTTGACAACATGTAGCTATCATGATAATGCTCAGTGAGGTGCAATTATGATCAGCAATTGCATAAATTTGACAAATACTCACTGAAAAGAGAAGGTTGAGTAGGTGATATGGTTACTGTTTATTGGATACCAATGCTGACCCTGACAAGCCATTTCGCCGTATTCTGAGCAGTGAAACCACAGGACGTGGCCTGAACCTGAGGGGGGTTAGGGGGGAAGTTGGTGGGGGTCGGGGGTGGGGGGGGATGGTTTTGGGTGGTTGCTAGTGATAAATTCAAAATGAGTCTACGGAGACATTGGGCTAGATTTTATGATGGATGTTGAAGACCTGCCACTGGGGTTGAAAGCCAGAGGTGAACCCACATCATCTGGAAGTGGTTGGGAGGGGTGGGTGGGCCATATTCTTAGCAATGGCCAATTAAGTGGTCACTACGGGGGTGATACCCCTATTGAGGATGGCAGCCTGCACCCTGAGAGCTGCTGGCTCAAGCAGATGCCAGAAGGGGCAGAAAAGGGCCCTTAATTGGTCATTTAAGTGGCACAATTGCACTCAATGGGCAGCCGCATACCAGCTTCCCCACAGCTGGCAAACTGTGGGGGGGAGGCTGTGGGGGAGGCTGTGGGTGGGGTATAAGTAGTAAGCAAGTGGTAACCATATGGAACATGCCCCAAGGGATATGATAGAAGCTGAAAGTGTTGATTTAAGTCAGATGCAAATGAAGCAGATACCTTACAGAAAGTAAAATTGTGGAATGCAGTGTATGAATAATTTAAGGCATTCGCATGTGGCAAGTGCAGAATATTTGGGAGGACCATGTGACTTTTGGACCTATGGTTCTCAAGCTTTCCAAAACTGAGAGTTTACCTCACCTCGTGCCTGGGTCAGAAGTTGATAACGATTTATTTATTTTTATCCTTTCATACAATGTGGGCATCGCTGGCAAGGCCAGCATTTGTTGCCCACTCCTAGTTGCCCTTGAACTGAGTGGCTTGCTAGGCATACTTTGTCAGCAATGGCACTATCACTGTGCCATGCAACCAACAGGAGGGTAGAAGGCGAAAGAGTTGGAGCCTGATCATTTCTCACTCAGCAATTCTCATGTTCCATTGTGACAGGTTTTTGACTGGGTATCAGAGTGAAAATTGACATTCCAGTCTTTTCTTTCATACCAAGGAAAGAAATCTGCTGTCCTTATCTGGTCTGGCCTACATGTGATTCCAGGCCCACAGCAATGTGGTTAACTCTTAAATGACCTCTGAACAAGGGCAATTAGGGGTGGGCAATAAATGATGACCTAGCCAGCGAGGCCCATGAACGAATAATAAAAAAAGTCAACTTAGCTGCTGATTCCCCAAGATGATTGAGATGAGAATTCCTCTTTGAGATATCCACTGCTGCTTTTTTCACCTCTTGAGGGTGTCGGCACCAATCCTGAAGTGAAAGAAGTAAGTTGATAAAGTATCTTTTTTGGAAATGTTGGCATACCTGCCAAATGCTGAGTTATAGCTGAATTGAAAAAGCCGACCTTATCACCGAGCTGGAGACAAACACCTGACTGCAACTTACGTGAGCTTCAGCAGAACCCTCCGGAAAACACCGAAACATTTTGTGAAAGTTTAAAACCATTTTGAACTTACTGAGATTCCTTGGTATAAAAATGGATGCGATGCTCTTCAAATAATTTTCCTCTCCTACTCAGAGAAGCATCAGAAAGGTGATTGATGCCAAAGATCGACAAAAAGGAATTGACAGATGGCATGGGGGCGAAATATAGGGCACAGAAAAAGAAAATCATGATATTGAATGGAATAATGTGCTTTTAAAGAGATAGGCACCTTACAAGTCTTTCTCCATAGGATTTCCTGACTTATTTGTATCTTTTGTCTTTGTACAGATGAAGAAAAAAGAAATTTGAAAGCAAAAACCACCTGAATATGAGGGGATGGTTCAAAACACAGGCAGATGTATTCCATGTTACTGTATAACTAACGTAAAGTGGTGTTAAGTAAAAGCATCAATACAAACTCGATAATTTAGTCTGGATCATAAATAATAAAGTCAGGTTCGGTAGACAAGAAAGAAAGGAATTGCATTTATATAGCTCCTTTCATGAGCTCAGGATGTCTAAGAGTGCTTTACAATTAATTTAGCAGTCTTGATATGTGGCACAGCTGTAATGTTTGCATATTTTCTGTCCCCACAGACCCAGGGCTGGAATCTGGACCTCCTGAGTTCCTCTGAACTTACTGCTATGTGTGAAATTTTCACCTACGAGATCAACTCCACGCCATATGCTTCGTGTCCATTAGCACAGCCATTTGTCAACAGCTCTGGAACTCTCTGAAGCACCCAGCATGGGATTGATTTTCTGCAGCTTGCAGATGTACATAATAGTAGATGTATGAATATACACAGAATAAAACGTTTAAAACAATTTTTGACTTCTTTGGGATAAATAGCAATATTTAAAAATTGTTGAGCAATGATTTGACAAGTTTGTTACAGTAATAAAGCACATCATTTACTACAGTGACTATTACAGTTAAAATCTAGTTTCTTGGATTACATTACGGGCTTAGGCTGCTTGTTTACTTACCCTCAACTGTTTCCATAAATTCTAATGGAATAATTTATTTAAAACTTAGGCACACAACCCTGTAAGCTATTCACATTTTTCAAAATACCATACGTTGCCTGGTATTTGGAATATTCCCAGGCTCAATAGATCAAGGCCAGGAATTTGGGGCCTCCTGACATTCTCTTGACTTCATGCTAAGTGTGAAAACGTCCGTTTCCTCGTGTCAATTTACATAGCCACATGACAACAGCTCTGACTCAGCCCAAAGTAACCAGTGTGGGACTGATTTCATACAACCTGTTGATGTATCTAAGAGTGAACAATTGTTTGCCTATTGAAAATAGATAGAAACAACTGAACAGAAGCTAATGAATAATAATGTAGATACCACTTGTATTTCAACAGTGTTGTGGATTAAAAGTGAATCGCAGAGCACATTTACAAACCAACACTATAGTGAAATCCACAAACTGGACTGCCCTGGTAGACCCGTCGTTTTAGGCTGTTCCTGCTCCACTAAGCTTATTCCTTCCTATCTTGACTCTATTTTTTTTCTCCCCTTGTCCAGTCTCTTCCCAACTACGTTTGTGATTCTTCTGACACCCTACATCATTTCAGCAATTTTCAGTTTCACAGCCCTAACTGCCTCCTCTTCGCTTTGCATCGAATCCCCTCACACCTCCATTTCTCTTCAGGCACAGTCTGGGGTCTCCCCGCTTCTTCCTTGAATGGGGCCCAGAACAATTCCCATCCGCCAACACCCTTCTCCCCGCCCCCTGCCCCCCCACCCCCACCACCACCCCACCCCACCCCACCTCTTGGCTGAACTTGTTCTCTTAATGGACAATTTCTCCTTTAACGCGTGTCACTTCCTCCAAATAAAGGGCATGATTCTGGGTAGTCACATGGCCCCGAGATATGCCTGTCTTTTTGTGGTGTATGTGGAACATTCCTTGTTCCAGTCCTACTCAGGACCCCTCCCACAACTCTTTTTTCCAGTACATCAGTGCTTCTTCATGCTCTCAACTGGAATTGGAAAAAATCATCAATTTTGCTTCCAATTTCCACCCTTCTCTCACCTTCACATGATCCATCACCAACACTTCCCTTCCCTTTCTTAACTCCTCTGTCTCCATTTTTGGGGGTAGACTATCTACTAATATGCATAACAAGCCCACTGACTCTCACAGCTACCTCAACTACACTTCCTCACACCCCGCTTCCTGTAGGAACTCCAGCCCATTCTCCCAGTTTCTCCCTCTCCATCTCATCTATTCTGATGGTGCTACCTTCTACAATGGTGCTTCCAACATGTGGTTGACAGGGCCCTCAACCATGTCCAACCAATTTCCAGCAGTTCTGCCCTCACCCCTTCCCACCACTCCTGGAATCATGATGGGGCTTCCCTTGTCCTCACTTTCCACCCCGCTAGCCTCCACATTCAAAGGATCATCCTCCGTCATTTCTACCAACTCCTGCATGATGTCACCACCAAACACATCTTTCTCTCCCTTCCCCGGTCAGCATTCTGAAGGGGCTGTTCCCTCTGAGACACGCTGGTCCATTCCTCAATCACTCCCAACACCTCCTCCATTACCCACAGTGCCTTCCCATGCAATCGCAGGAGGTGTAATACCTGCCTCTTTACCTCTCCTTTTCTCACTGTCCAAGGGCCCAAACGCTGCTTTCAGGTGAAGTGGCAATTCACTTGTACTTCTTTAAATTTAGTCCACTGTACTCGCTGCTCACGACGTGGCCTCCTCTACATTGGGGGAGATCAAACGCAGACCGGGTGGCTGGTTTGTGGAACACTCCCATTCAGTCTGCAAGCACGGCCCCAACTTTCTGCTCGCTCGCCATTTCAATTCATCACCCCTGCTCTCATGCTCACATTTCTGTCCTTGGCCTGCTGCATTGTTTCAGTGAAGCCCAACACAAGCTTGAGGAACAGCACCTCATCTTACAGGCAGACTTCTGGACTGAACATTGAGTTCAACAACTTCAGACTGTGAACTCTGCCCTCCATTTTGTATTTCTTTTTTTCTCCTAGTGCCAACCAGCATCTTTTCCTCATGTTTGGCATTCAGGCAGAGCTGACCTTTATGCTGCTATTAATGCCTACTCTGGGCCAATGCTTTGTTCCTTTACTACTACCATTATCACTCTCTTTTCCTTTAGTTCCATGCCACCTTTGTCACTTAATCTCCCCTGCCCTCTAACCTATCCCCGAGCTTCCCTTTTGCTGCACCTGACCCTCCCCACTTTTTCAACAGCATAAAACCCATCACATTCCGACCCCTCTTCAGTTCCAAAGAAAAGAGTCACATTGAACTCAAAACAATAACTCGGGTTTCTCTCTCCACAGATCCTGCTGAATTTTTCCAGCATTTTCTGTTCTCATTTGCTTTCATCCTTTGTTTATACATCACCCCCAGTGCTGTTGTGCAGCAGAAACCACTTCACAATGACATTGGTTCGTAAACGTTCTCTCCATTTCACTTTTAACCCATAATACTGGTGAAATACAAGTTGCATCTACATTATTATTGGTTAGCTTCAGTTCAGTTGTTTCTATCTCTTTTCAATAGGCAAACAATTGTTCACTCTTAGATACATCAACAGGTTGTATGAAATCAGTCCCACACTGGTTACTTTGGGCTGAGTCAGAGCTGTTGTCATGTGGCTATGTAAATTGACACGAGGAAACGGACACTTTCACACTTAGCATGAAGTCAAGAGGATGTCAGAAGGCCCCAAATTCCTGGCCTTGATCTATTGAGCCTGGGAATATTCCAAATGCCAGGTAACGTATGGTATTTTGAAAAATGTGAATAGCTTACAGGGTTGTGTGCTGAAGCTTTAAATAAATTATATCCTGCATTCCAATTGAACTTATGGAAACAGTTGAGGGTAAATAAACAAGCAGCCTAAGCCTGTAACATACTGCATCACAAGGTTACCCAAGAAACCAGATTTTAACTGTAATATCCACTGTAATAAATGCTGTGCTTTATTATTGTAATACATTTCTCAACTCATTGCTTAATTTTTTTTTTTAAATTTTGCTATTTATCTGACGGAAGTAAAAATTGTTCTCAATGTTTTATTTTGTGTGTCTTCATACTTTTACTGCTCTTTTTACCTTTACTACTGGGATAAAACTGTGTTTTTCCAGCACTTTCTGTTTTTATTTCAGATCTCCTGCATCTGCAGTATTTTGCTTTTCTTTTGGAGGTTGAAAGCAGCTGATCAAGTAAAATCCCCAGAGGCAGGGGAGCATTCACCCAAACTGTGGCCCCTTGAACATGACGAGAACGTTAAAGCGAAAGCACCATCCCACAGACCTGAGATGTAAACAAAAAATATGCTAGAAACGCACAGTAGGTCAGGCAGTGTCTGGGGAGAGAGAAGCAGGGGGACCTTTCAGGTCAATGACCTTGCACCAGTACAAGATGCTGTTCCATCAGCTTGTGCCGCGCTTTGTTTGAATAGTTTGTCCCCGAGAGGTCAGAATGGGATGGGGACTGGAAGTTCGGGCTCACGCTGACAGTCGGGACAGAGGTGTTCAGCAAAGCAATCACCCAATCTTCATTTAATCGCTCCAAAATTGAGGAATGAGTACCGAATATGGAATATTAGGTTGAAGATGCAAGGTCATCACTGGGGGCCATTAACTCTATTTCTCCTTCCACAAAGACTACCTGGCATACTGAGTGTTTTCAACAATTTTCTATTCTTAATTACAATGGAAAAGCTGACCTCTGCAATTTGAGTTCAAAATGTAGAATACCATGGAGTAAAAATACTAGGAAATCTAATGGGACAAGGGCTTACAGGCACCCTCGACTGGATGGCCTGTATCCAAGGGCCTTAAAGGAAGTGGCTGCAGAGACAGTGGGTGCTTGATTATACATCCAAAATTCCCTAGATTCTGGGAAGGTCCCAACAGATTGGAAAATCACAAATGTAACACCACTATTCAAAAAAGGAGGGAGACAGAAAGCAGGAAACAAAAGGCCAATTGGTCTAACATCTGCCTGTGGGAAACGCTAGAATCTATTGTTAAGGAAGTGGTGGCAGGACATTTAGAAAACCATAACACAATCGGGCAAAGTCAACATGGTTTTGTGAAAGAGAAATTTATTAGAGTTCCTTGGGGATTAACAAGTAGTAGTGTGGGTAAAGGGGAACCAGTAGATGTAGTGTATTTGGATTTCCAAAAAGCATTCGATAAGGTGCCACACAAAAGGTTACTATACGAGATAAGAGCTCATGGTGTTGGGGGTGATATATTAGCGCGGATAGATGATTGGCTAACTAACAAGCAACAGAGAGCCAGGATAAATGGGTCATTTTCAGGTTGGCAAGCTGTAACTAGTGGACTGCCACCAAGATCAGTGCTGGGGGCTCAACTATTTATATTAATGACTTGGATGAAGGGACAGACTGTATTGTAGCCAACTATACAAAGATAGGTAGAAGATCAGCTTGTGAGGAGGATTCAAAGGGTCAGCAAAGGGATATAGATAAGTTAAGTGATTGCGCAAAAAAAATAAGTTGGGAAAACGTGAAATTGTTCACTTTGGTAGGAAGGAAAGAAACACAGAATATTATTTAAATGGTGAGAGATTGCAGAATGCAGCAGTACAGAGGAATCTGGGGATCCTTGTACGTGAATCACAAAAAGTCAGCATGCAGGTACAACAAGTGATGAGGAAGGCAAATGGAATGCCGACCTTTATTGCCATAGGGGATGGAATATAAAAGTAGGGAAGCTTTTCTCCAACTGTACAGGGAATTGGTAAGACTGCAGCTAGAGTACTGTATGGTTTGGTCTCCTTACTTAGGGAGGGATATGCTTGCATTGGAAGCAGTTCAGAGAAGATTCACAAGGCTGATTACTGGAGTTAAAGGGTTGTCTTATGAGGAAAGGTTGGCCTATAGTCACTGGAATTATGAAGAATGAGAGGTGATCTTACTGAAACATAAGAATCTGAGAGGGTTTGACAGGGTAGATGCCGAGAGGATATTTCCTCTTGTGGGAGAATCTAGAACTAGGGGACAGTTTTAAAATAGTGGGCCTCCCATTTAAAAAAGAGATGTGGCAGAATTACTTCTCTAAGAGGGTCATTAAACTTTGGAATTTCCTTCCACAGAGAGCAGTGGAGGCCAGGTCATTGAATGTATTCGAGGCTGGAGTTAGACAGGTTTTTGGTCAGCAAATGAATTAAGAGTAATGGAAGACAGGCAGGAAAGTGGAGTTGAGGACACAATCATGGTCAGTCATGATCTTATTGAATGGTGGAGCAGTCTCAATGGGCTGAATAGCCTACTCCTACTCTTATTTCTTATGATCTTATAATATGATAAAGTATGGTAGAGTATCGAATGCAGTTCTGGTCACCATGTTATAAAAAGGATATAGAGGCACTGAAGAGGGTGCAGAGAATATTTACAAGGATGATACCAGAAGTGGGTGGGTATACATATCAGGAAAGTATTGACAGACTGGGTATCTTTACTCTTGAAAAAAGCAAGTTGAGGGGTGTCCTAATAGAGGTCTTTAAAATGATAAAAGTTTTTGAGAGAGTGGATATAGAGACAATAGGCTGGAAATTCCAATTCCCAATGCTGAGTGAACCTATGTCGAGAGGCCCAAATTGGAGGCATGCAGGACTGCAATTTTATACTTATAGTGGCTTCCCCGATGGATGCCATTTTCCTTGATGGAAGGCTGCTGTGGAGTCAGGAATCTTTTGACGGCTACGTTTAATTGGTCTTGCAAACTTCAAATGTTATAATGTAATGGTGTATGATGATTTAAGTATGGTTCCAATGCAACAATTGATCATAAGGCTCTTTCCTTAAAAGAGAAATGACCATTAAATTGACCAGCATTGTACAAACATTCACATGCATTGGTGTACTTTATCCAGTAGATAAAGTGTTCTTATCCATTCAACAGTACTGATAAGCTGATTTAATGGGTCATCGGGACACTGTCCTTTGAATTTTACATTGATTTAAAGTCCAAATATCTATTGATCCTTTGAAAAAAACACTGAACAGATACCGGATTTCTTTGATTGAAACTCCATTGGACCTTTGAGAAAAAAGGAGTAGGTGGCTGGACATCTGGTCAGGCAACTTAAAAGATTCTAATGTATTGAGATATGTATGGTTTGTTAATTCAATTGTGCAATGTAATCCCATTATGAACACATGGCTAAGTCCCAAACCTCACTAATGGATTAAGCTCAACAGGGATTTTGACACAGATGTGGAGAGGACTATGTGCTTCTATGATTGACAGTTTTCTGAGCAGATAATAGGATGAAGTGTTTTGAGAAGTTTCTGAATGGATGTATGTTTTTTTGGTGGACTGGTGAGAATATGAGAAGAGAGTGTATTATTTTCAAAGGGAGTTTTAATGGCTTTGTGTTAGTTTAACCATTTTATGAGCTTCTAAGAGGGGGAAATTCTTTTCAACTGGAGTTTGATTGGATGATTTGTTTTTATTTCTTGATGTTCCCCCTGTCATTATATGGCTTGTGAGTTCTGTATATAGTGGATACTGGGTGAGTGAGTATGGAGAATCATTCTGAGGTGTGGGGGCATTGAGGGTGAATGGGGCATGGAAGGGACATGGAGGTGGTGTGGAGGGTTGTGGATGATGCATGGGGTGTATGGATGGGGTGTGGGATGAGGGGGTGAGGGAAAGGGGGCCTACCAACATGTAGAAAACAGGACCGATGTCCCAGGTCAAGTCGCCTGTTTTCTGTGCTGTATATCCTATGTCATTCTATGTAACATGAATGTGAGGATAGCAGCCACATTGCTGTTTAATTGAACGTTTTTCCTTAAACAGTTGCACAAGTGGTTGTCTCTCCTTGGAACAGTTTAGAAAAAAATGTCCTTTAGTAGCTTGTAAGTCAAGCTAATTGTCATGGATCTGTGCATGGTGGCAGCCTCACGACAGAAGAGCAGCAGAAACCTTTATGGCAACTTAAAGCTAGGAAGTAAAATTGGGATTTTTGAAGAGACCGTATAGGTTGGCTGTCCAAACCTGAAGTGAGTTCAGGAGTAATTCACTCTTAGTTCAGTTGCTGCAGTTTAAATAAACGCACCCCTTGTTGCTGAATATCTGTTCTTCTATTTGTGGGTAGAACTCAGGGGAATTCCTGAGCTGTGTGTCTTGTATATCCAAGCCCGTTGGAGGGGTACCAATAAACTAAAAGCAGTATGGAATTAATGTAGGAATAGGTACTCACTATACTTGCGCTCTCCATTAACATCCCCATTTCACATCTTTTTGTGGAGAAAACTTTAGGATAGAAACTGCCAGTGCTCATAATAGCAAACAGAAACTAATCTACCAGCTACACTGGTGCTGCAAATCTAACAATTAGTGAATATTCTTTATATACTTGTGTTTCTCCTCACTTCCACAAGCACTCCAGCATCCTGTTCGAAAAGAACGCTTGCTATAACCTTACAATATTTCATAGCCTCGTATGTCTCCCATCATACATACACACACATCGTCATATTTTGGAGAAGAAAGATGCTATGTGGGTTGCCAACTGTGATTGAAAGTGTTCCTGGAGTTTCATCACATGACTTGCCCCCTAGGGTCCAGCCATTTGTCGGCCAACACATCCACCCTTTGTGACGCACTGCCTTCCTACGACAATTGGAAAGCAAAAAGACTCATTACCCAATTGGATAATGCTCGAATGACAGCCAAACTGCCTTTTTACGCACCCCCCCCCCCCGCAACATTTTCAATATTTTTATATCTGGCAAAGAGAAATTTTCAAAGAAATTTTTTAAAGAAACAATCTTTTTTAATGTCCTGATGATTTTTCTCCAGAGTTGCACACAGCAGTGTCCTTTGATTCCTGGAGACACCAGGCCAATCCTGGAGGTTGATAACCCTAGGGTCCTGAGGCAAAGGAACATGAAATACAAAATTCAAGGCTAAAGTTCCAAAATTTATTTGCCCAATAGTGTAATTTTTGGTCGTTTCAGTGTTTCTTCCCTTGTTGCTTTGGCTTTTTGACAATGTAACAATGAAGAAAGGCTTAGAATTACTTAGTGCCTTCTAGAATTCATGACATCCTAAAGCACTTTACAGCCAATAAATTAGTTTTGACATGTAATCACTGTTGTAATCTAGGAAAGATGGCGGCCAATTTTCACATAGAAAACTTCCATAAACAGTAATGAGATACGTGACCGGATAATCTATTTTTAATTACGTTGGCTGAGAGATGAATATTGGCCAAGACACCTGGGAGAAGTTTCCTGCCCTTCTTCAAAGTAGTACCATGGGGTGTTTTACATTTACCTAAGAGGGCAGAGGAGGCGTCAGTTTAATGTCTCATCTGAAAGACAGCGCCTCTGGCAGTGCAGCACTCTCTCAGTGCTCCACTGGAGTCAAAGCCTGCATGACATTCTCAAGTCCCTGGGGTGGAACTTGAACCCATAACCACTGACTCAAAAACGAGACTCCTACCAACCAAGCCTTGGCTGACGCATAAATGAGCCTTCTCTTTGAATTATTCAAGCAAAGCTTCTGAATTCCACCCTAATGCGAAAAATAAAAGTGAGGTGATTAGCCTGAGAGCTTCCTTGGATGGTGAAGGTTCATTATATTCAGCACCAATGCATGCAATGAGATGATTGGTGCCAGGTAGGTTAACTGAGTGAATGGCAATTGCTTTTGTTTAAGCAAGAAGGTGACTACATGCCTTTTTAAGAAGCTGCACCCGTCACCTGTATTTTAAGCTTCTTCCCCAAATATCCAGGGACCTTTCATCCTTCATACTTTCAGCAGCTAGTTCAATCAATTATGTAAACCCAGGGACCTCCTTGCGGTGATGTAATATGGAATGTGCCTGCTCTGTACAGGCCACGCTCCGGAATAACTTTTGCCTTTAACTGCTTCTCTCTTATATAGCTCCAAACAGCTGTTAGAGAGCAACAGTGATAGGTCAACTATCTCTCTGTTTTCTTAAGGAATGATCAGTAATGCATGTTGAACAGGGCTATAATAATTTTAACATGTTAAGGGGTCTAAACATCTGTTTTCAGTTACATGGATCACCAGCTAATTGCCTCAAGTAACTCTGTAAATATTTCCATAAGCAGTATGTATACTGACTTTACTTCTTACGTCATTTTACAAAAATGAAGTTAAAAAAAGCAAATACCTGGCTTTTATATATATGGTTGCTAAATTAGGCTTCTGCTTAGATTTTTGTCCTTGGATCTGTTCATGGTTTATTTAAATATAATCAAAAATGTCTGTTATGTTTACCCCTTAAAGGTCAGGGAGTCCAAGTTCCACATTTTTGCATATACAGTTCAGATATTGTTGCCCAAGGTACTGTGTGATACAGTTGGGCTGTAATTGACGAGCTCCCCAGCATCAGATTTGGGGGGGTACCCCAAAAATGCACTGGGGAATCCCTCTTGGATGTTCCTAGATGAGGGCTTGCATGGCAATTGCCCAGAAATGCACACTTCCTCTGAACAATTACCCAGCGCTGGAAACCATCTGAAAATGTGGTTTAAATCGCAAACTCCGGATGGTTCCTCCAGGGCTACATCAACAGTTACTCAGAAAAAGTTGAAGAATTAAAACCTCTTCTAGCTTCTTGGCAATTATTGTAAACACGCAGACCGAGCCCACAGGACTCCCCCCACACCCCCGACACCCCCTACAGGATCCCCCCACACCTCCAACCGCCCTGCTGCAGTCCATGAGTTTATATCTACTGTACAATTCAGCAGGGAGCTCCAGGATTTCAACCCAGCTACAACCAGGGAAAAGCAATATAAATTCCAGACAGGACAGTGTGTGACTCGGAAGGGAACTTGAAAGTGGTGATATTCCCATGCAGTATAGCTGAATTCAGAAATAAACTGAGTCTTCTGTTGTATCTACTGTAATATGCCTTTAAAAGGATGACAGCAGGACATTGCTGGAAGGGGAATATGTCATGTGATCCAGTCTTAGTTTCACTTTTGCTTTGAGCAGAGTGCACACACGCAGCTCTGATGTCTTCAAGCCTTATCCCCATGTATAGCTGTTCTCATGTGCCTAGTCTTAATAAATAAAGCCACAACACGTTTACCCAATCCCTTATGAGTGATTGGTGCCTTGTGTCTTGTACAGTAAATAGCCCAAGGTATTGTATCATTCTAATGACATGACATGATGATCGGTGGTGGTAAGACAGGTGCAGCAAGATTAAGTACAGGTACAGGTACGACATGGTGAACAACATTCAATGGTGCTACATGGCATGAGAAGACCCTTGGCATTTTTGTCAGACTGCAACAAAGTCGCAACGTTGGAGAGTGTTGAAAGAGCAGAATGCTGACTGGGAAGAAAAACTTGAAGACACAGCCCTGTGCTAGTGCTCAAGTAAAGAGCTGGTAAGCAGATGGATCCCTCATGGTGAGATTGCAGCACATAGCCTGTCAGTTCTGTGAGTGAGACAGCACATCGAGAGGGCCAGCACCAGGTCAGTTCAGTTGGGGAAGGCAAGGGACCGGGGTATCGGCAGGATCGATAGTAATCAAGGGTGAGTCATAAAAATCGAGCCAGAGAAGGTTGCAATTATAACCTTTTATCTTCGGGTGTTGCTGTGCAATAAACAAATCAAAAAGTAAAGATGCCATTACTCTGTGGTACATTCCCACCACAACTCGCCTTCATGGGCAGAACTTCGGAAAAGCATGCGAGAGTAGTTACAGAGTGACACTCATCCTGGTTACTACAGAAGAAGGAAGGTCAAAGGGATATGGGCAGAATGTCCACAAAACTCCCAACTTTGGATTGGGATGCAGCTGACCTACTATACAAATTCAAAATGTTTAAAAAGTGCACAGAGCTATGGTTTCTTGATTGAGGTGTGGCTGAACCAGACAGGCAAGCCGTAAAAATTCTCCTAACAATGGAAATGGAGGTTTATAGAGGCTGAACATGTCAGGAATAACAGAAGAGGAGCTAAAGAATCCCCAAAAGATATGGACTACATTGGAAAACTGGTTCACAGTCAGGTTAAACTTCTATATTCATCGACTAGAGTTCACGTCATTCTGACAACTGCTTACAGAATCCATAGACCTCTTCATCAGCAGACGCAGAGAAAAGGATAGGTAGTGATTTTTCAAAAGCATA
Source organism: Carcharodon carcharias (assembly GCF_017639515.1). Classification (NCBI taxonomy): domain Eukaryota; kingdom Metazoa; phylum Chordata; class Chondrichthyes; order Lamniformes; family Lamnidae; genus Carcharodon; species Carcharodon carcharias. The sequence goes on along the minus strand of NC_054476.1, from coordinate 12,911,773 downwards.
GTTAGCAGAGAGAATTGTTGAGTTGGTGTTCACATCCACTTCCATGGAAGCATTCCAGAAAGATCTGCTAGACAAACCCAGAACATTTGGCATCGAAGAACTATTCTGGACATAAGTAAAAGCAATCCTCGCAGTCAACAAAGCTGACAGGTCCTAAGTACAACCCCAGTTGTTGATACACTCACCAGAACACCCAAACCTAGTAATACATGTGGAAGATGTGGCCTTTTGCATGCACCAAGGAAGTGCCCAGATTTTCAACAATTCTGCAAGGCCTGTGGCAGAAAGGGCCATTGGCAATGGCAGTGCACTGGAGCAAAGGTTGATGCAGCTACAAAGAGCTGTGCACAAATCCAAACAGACTGAACACAATGGGTACCTTCAAGCAAAAAAAACGACGATCCAGTGCCCCATCGGAAATATATACATGAGGTGACTGACAAATCAGAAAGTGATAATGATGTGCATGACAAGACAAAGAGTGGTGAACACATGTCTCATTCTGTCAATCTCATGGAACTCATGAACGCCATCTCATTGTCCGAAGCCTTTAGCAAGGTTCGAATGATCTGCCTGCAGAAAATTGGTAACTATTTGTTAATGGTCAAGACTGACACAGAAGCAAGTGCCAACAAGCTACACCTGTGAATTCTAAAAGACATGTATCCACAGATGTGGAAGGCCATGGCAAAACCTACTGCTTTGAAACTTTCAATGTACAATGGTTCACCAATTGCATGTGCAGGATCCATAGTCCTGGAGTGCAAATAAAATTAATCCTCCTAGGTGTCACAGATGTTCTCCATTGTAGAGACTAAAGGCCCAGCGATTGTAGGTCTACCAGCATTTCATGACTTAACACCAGTAACATTCGTTGGAATCCATCAGACATCGCAAGGCAGATCAACCTCAGAAATTACACCTATCACCTCAGTTCATAGCCTCTCATCAAAATTTCCAGAATGTTTTGACAAAATTGGCAGGTGCAAGGGAGCTGCAACATTACACTTGCAGAAGAATGCAAGTCCATCAATTGATCCACCACGTAAGTGCAGCATCCACAAACAGGACAAACTGATGGTCGAAATAGGCAAAATGGAGAAAGGTGGAATCATTAGAACAGCACAAGAACACAGATTGGTGCAGCTCAATCAAATGTGTCATAAAGAAGGACAGATCATTACCAGTATGCCTCTATCTACAACATTTAAACAGAGCTTGGAAACATTGTCCTTACAAAATGCTCACTTTAGAAGAGTTAGATCTGAGATTTGCAGGTGCAAAACTCTTCTCAAAGTTTGATGCCAAGCATGGCGACTGGTCAGAGCTTACTACGGCTCATACCCTATTTGCATGATACTATTTTCAATGCCTTCCTTTCAGGCTACCTGTTAGCCAGGATTTCTTTCAAGCTCACATTGATTGCATTGCATGCACTGTACCAGTATGCATCTGTAGTACAGATGACATAGCTGTTGTGTGAAGGACGAAGCAAGAACATGAACATAATCTGCACCTATTGATACAAGTGGCACGTAATGAAGGATTGGTGTTCAACAGCCTGAAATGTGACATCAATGTGCAGCCAATCAATTTCTTCATTTCTATTTATTCCAGCGTTGGCATATGTCCCGATCCAAGTAAAATAGAGGATATTAAGGCCATGTCAACTCCTCAAGACAAGGATGATGCCTGAAGATGTCTAGGCCTCTTTAATTTCTTGCCTCCATACATTCCCAATTTTGTTCAAAAATCGTCATCACTCAGGGAATTGTTGAGAAAAGATGTGCTTTTCCTGTGGCACCAAGACTGCCAGCACCTCTTCAAAGCACTGAAACAGACATCATCAGAAATATCAAGGTTGCAATTTTATGATCCTAGGTGGATAATTACCCTGGAGATAGATGCCTCACAGAAAGCACTGGGAACGTGCATACTACTAAAAGGCAAACCAATTGCATTTGCTTCAAAATCTCTGTCTGTGACACAATCCAATTACTCCAACATTGAGTGGGAAACATTAGCTTTAGTGTTTGGAATCATGTGTTTTCACATTCATTGATTTGGCAAAAGACTTGTGGTAGGGACTGACCACAAGCCACTGGAAATGATTTGGCAAAAACCATTGGCCAGTGCACTGCCAAGGTTGCAATGTCTCTTGATAAAGGTTCAAGGTTATGACTGTGAGATTAGGTACATGCCAGGGAACTTGATGGTTACATCAGATGCGCTTAGCAGATTGCCTCACCCAGTGAAAACAGAAGATACATCCTCAGATCTACAAGTTGACTTCATTGACCTAGAAATTAAAGATGTTCTCCAAATTGATCTGATACTTTTGCACAATGCAAATGCCAGCAGCTATAAGAAGAAATGGAGGAGGATTCTACACTACAGAAACTGTGGAAAATCATCATCCAGAGATGGCCTGATTCAATTCAGCATGTCCATGAACACTTGAGACCATTTTAGCCTTATATGGATGAGTTAGGTATCTCTCAGGAGTCAGGCAGGTCATAATACCGGAATCTTTGTGATCTGATATTCTTCAACAACTTCATCACATATACATGGGCATAAATCAGACAAGAAGACTCGCAAGAGAGACAGTTTATTGGCCGGGTATGAACAATGACATTGAAGTCATCAAGAAGTGCAAGGTATGTCAAGAGCATATACCAAGCTAGCATAAAGCACTGTTAATTCCACATGAAATTCCCACCCTTCCTTGGTCCAAAATCACATCCAACCTGTTTCATGTCCATGGCACTGGCTTCCTCATCATCATCGACTAATTTACCAAGTACCCCATTATTTAACAATGCATCAAGCACAATTATCGCACACACTCTAAGTGCTAATTTCTGTTTATTTAGAGAGCATTACAGATAATGGTCTGCAATTTAGAGGTAAGCCCTTTTAGGATATGTGCGAGAAGTAGAATAGTGATCACATTACTTCCTTTCCTCATTGCCCTAGCTCTAATGGCCTAACTGAATGGATGATTTGTATTATGAAATCTCTAATTCTCAAATGTAGACAGACAAGCAAGATCTACATATTGCAGTGTTACATCTAAGAGGAACACCTTTAAGGGCAGCTATTCCATCACCAGCAGAGCTCATGTTTGGCAGACCAGTGCGTACTAATTTACCTACTCTTACCACTCTACTCTCTAAGAAAATAGAGAGCAACTTTTAAAACTGCAAGAGAAGATGACCAACATACACGATAAAAATGCAGATACAAAACTGCTAAGTTTAAAGTTGGGACAACAAGGTCGCATCCCAGATCCCAGGGAAGGTACATGGCAACCAGTCGAGATAAGAGGGATTTGTTCAGAACCAATGTCCTATGAAGTCACTCAACACAGAGGCATAAACAAGGGCAAATCAGATCAATTCCAACTCCTGAACCACCGAACTGTTCTATTGCATCTAGGGCAAGATCCCAAATGCAACCAGGAACAACACTCAAGAATGACAATCCCAAAGATCACTGTGAACAATTAAAGATAATTCAAGATAAGGTTACCATCAAAAGATCTGGGAATACTGGAAGATTGCCCTCAACGCTTTTGAAACCCATAGATTCATCAGTTCTATACACTTATGTAATGGTAACCAAACATGAACATGCACTGAATATAGTCATTCTTTTGAGGGGGAGAGTATTTTAAAAAAGAAACAGGGATGTTATAATATGCCTTTATGGGATATCAGCATAACATTAGTAGAAAAGGAATGTGTCATGTGATCCCGTCTTAGTTTCACTTTTGCTTTGACCAGAGCGCGCACACGCACAGCTCTGATGCCTTCAAGCTTTATACCCATGTATAACTGTTCTCACGTGCCTAGTCTTAATAAAGGAACCCACAATGTGTTCACCCAATCCCTTAAGAACGATTGATGCCATGTGTCTTGTACAGTAAATAAGCCCAAGGTATTATATTATTATAATAACATGACAGTACCTGATCACATCAACCAGGATCAGAAGGATCACACGACTCAATGCTGCAATAGCCTATACCCTCGATAACACACCATTAGCTAAGAGGTACAAAGCTCTTACTAAAGATTTTCTGGATCAGCTACTAAAATACTATGACCTGGATTTTGCTGTCAGTGGCAACACAACAGCATTTGCTATTGAGCTTGAAAAAAGTTGTTCACAAAGATATTATGATCCGTGTGGCACATGAGGGCTGCCTCAGAGAGATTAGTTTGATTTTTGAAAATTTTAATAAAGGAAACAATTTTTTTTTTTTTAAGGCATGCCCCCGCACGTGACAGTGTCACATGGGCTGGGACATGTCAATGAATTTTATTAAAAATTTTTATTAAACTTTGAAAACGTTCATGAAGCCTCATCCCGCCCATGGATGAGGCTTCATGATAAATGCGAAGGCCGCCTGGCTCTTTGCCTGCCCCCGCGCCCCCCACCCCCCCGACCTTAAGGTTGGGCGGGCAGATCAATTAATTAGCTTAATTGCTGTTTAGGTAGTCTTAATAGGCCTTTGAGAGTTCAGCGGGTGCGCAGCCGACTCCGGTGCACACCATCTGAACTCGAGATCTGAATGACGCGCAGTGACATCGGGACACACGCCCGACATCACCGCGCGTCATTTTATGCGTCGGCAAGTGGGCCTCACCCCCTCTGGCTGACCCGAAGATTCTGGCCAGTGATGCCTGAGGCTGAACCAGACTGTTTGTAACCTTATCGTTGTATTTGACCCTGGGATGAGCATTCAACCACATAGCTATGCCGTCACTAAGATGTTCACAATATTTCCTGACTCCACCCTGCCTCTTCTGCTGCTGCACCCCTCACCCATGCCCTTATTACCTCCAGACCTGAATATTCTAAAGTACTCTTGGCTGGTCTTGCACACTCCACCCTCCAGAAACCTCAGGTCATCTAGAAATCTGCTACTTGTGTCCCAGCCCACACAAAAATCACATTTAGTTCTTATCTCTATGCTCGCTGATCTACACTGTCACCCGCTTAAGCAATGCCTCAATTTTACAATTCTCTTTCTTCAAATCCCTCCATGGATTAGCCCCTCAAGATCTTGGTTAGCAGACCAGGAACAGAGAGTAAGAATAAATTGGTCTTTTTCAGAGTGACAGGCGGTGACTAGTGGGGTACCACAGGGATCAGTGCTTGGGCCCCAGCTATTCACAATGTATATCAATGATTTGGATCAGGGAACCAAATGTAATATTTCCAAATTTGCTGATGACACAAAACTAGGTGGGAATGTGAGTGGCGAGGAAGATGTTAAGAGGCTTAAAGCCGATTTAGGCATGTTGAGTGAGTGGGCAAATACATGGCAGATGCTGTATAACGTGGATGAGTGTAAAGTTATCCACTTTGGTAGATAAAATAGAATGGCAGATTATCAGTTAAATGGTGATAGATTGGGAAATGTTGATGTACAAAGGGACCTGGGTGCCTTTCTACACTGAATCACTGAAAGCAAGCATGCAGGTGCAGGAAGCAGTTAAGAAGGCAAATGGTATGTTGGCCTTCATTGAGAGAGGACTTGAGTACAGGAGCAAGGATGTCTTCCTGCAGCTGTACAGAGTCTTGTTGAGACAACACCTGCGGTATTATGTGCAGTTTTGCTCTCTTGACCTAAGAAAGGATTTACTTGCCATAGAGGGATTGCAGCGAAGGTTCACCAAACTAATCCCTGGGATGGCAGGATTGTTGTATGAGGAGAGACTGAGCCGACTAGGTCTATATTCATTGGAGTTTGGAAGAATGAGAGGGGATCTCATTGAAACATATAAAATTCTGACAGGGCTGGACAGACTGAAAGCACGAATGATGTTTCCTCCTGCTTGAGGGTCTAGAACAAGGAGTCATAATCTCAGGATATGGGGTAGGCCAATAAGGACTGAGATGAGGAGAAACTTCTTCACTCAGAGGGTGGTGAACCTGTGGAATTTTTTACCACAGAGGGCTGTGGAGGCCAAGTCACTGAATATATTTAAGAAAGACTCTAAATGTCTGGACTCTAAAGGGGTATGGGGAGAGAGAGGGAGTGTGATGTTGAGATAGAGGATCAGCCATGATCATATTGAATGGTGGAGCAGGCTCGAAGGGCCAAATGGCCTACCCCTGCTCCTATTTTCTATGTTTCTATGATCTTTGTAATCTCCTCCAATATTACAATCCTCTGAGATATCTGTGCTCCTCTAATTCCAGTTGCTTGAACATCCCTGATTTTTATTGCTCCATCAATGGTGGTCTTGCCTTCAGCTGCATTGGCCCTAAACTCTGGAATTCTCATCCTAAACCTCCCTGCCTCTCTTTAAAATTTTGCTTTAAAATCAACTTCTTTTAGCAAAGCTTTTGTTCATCTGACCTTAAATACTCTTCTGTAGTTCAGTGTCATAATTTGTTTTGTAATGCTTCTCTGAAGCATGTTGGGCAATTTAACTGCACTAAACATGCAATAGACATATCAACATATAAATGCTATTATCATCAGGCAGGTTAAGCAGCCAATCACATTGAAGTATTATCACAGACAGCAAACCAGGAAGTGAAATGCAATGCTTATCCTTCACTTTTACTTAACTTTTACAGAGGGTTACATAAGTGATTAGGATATATACATATACCCTACGAAAAAGATTAAAATCGCTCCTGGTGTTACATGTATAACTATGCTTGTATGGATTCCAGAAGTTGCTGTCAATTTCATTGGAGTAATACTGAGGAACTCATTACTAGGGCAAAATCCTGGCGAACATTCATTTCAGAAGTCAATGTCAGTTCTGTAAATGGGAAGGTATTATTCCACTCTTCCTTTCGAAACTGATCGAAAACAATTTTCTTTGACTTGCAACGAATTAACTTCATATATTGTTCTTTATTTTCAATGGAGGAATTACTTTTATTGTCATTAAACTATAATAGTCATTTGGTAGTGCAGATCTTAAGAATTGCTGAAAGAAGAGAAATGTTGTTGAAGCTTCTCATCTTGCATTCATCAGGACAGATGGAAAAATGCAACATTTCAAATGGAGCAACAACTTGTACTGCATAAGAAAAGGGTAAACCAGTCAGCAGTCTTTTCTCACACTCCTGACTTGTGCCTTGTAGATGACAAACAGGTTTTTAGGGAGTCAGGAGGTGAGTTACTTCCTGCAGAATTCCTAGTGTCTGTCCTGCTCTTGTAGCCGCAGTGTTTATATGGCTGGTCCGGTTCAGTTTCTGGCCAATGGGTAACCCACAGGACATTGATAGTGGGGGATTCAGCGATGGTAAAGCCATTGAATGTCAAGGGGAGAGGGTTAGATTCTCTCTTGTGGAGATGGTCATTGCTCATAAACTCATAGACATCTACAGCACAGAAGGAGACCATTCAGCCCACCATGTCCATGCTAGTCAACAAAGATCTGACTACAATAATCCCATTTTCCAGTGCGTGGCCCATAGCCCTGGTGGCTATAGTAACACAAGTGAATATCTAAATAATTCCTAAATGTTATGAGGGTTTCTGACTCAACCACCCTTTCAGGCAGTGAGTTCCAGACTCCCACCACCCTCTGGGTGAAAAACATTCTCCTCAACTTCCTTCTTAACCTCCTACCTCTTACCTTAAATCTATGCCCCCTGGTTATTGACCACACTACTAATGGAAAAAGTGCCTTCCTATCCACTCTATCTATGCCCCTCATAATCTTATACATCTCTGTCAGGTTCCCTCTCAACCTTCACTGCTCCAAGGAAAACAACCCCAGCCTATCCAATCTTTCCTCATAGTCAGACCCTCCAGCCCAGGCAGCATCCTGGTGAATCTCCTCTGCACCCTCTCCAGTGCAATCACATCCTTCCTATAATGTGGTGATCAGAACTGCATGCAGTACTCCAGTTGTGGCCTAGCCAGCGTTTTATACAGTTCCAGCATAAACTCCCTGCTCTTGTATTCTATGCCTTGGCTAATAAAGGCAAGTATCCCGTAAGTCTTCTTAAGCACTTTATCTACCTGCCCTGCTACATTCAGGGATCTGTGGATATGCACACCAAGGCCCCCCTGATCTTCAGTACTTTCCAGGGTCCTACCATTCATTGTGTAATCCTTTGCCTTGTTAGCTCTCCCCAAGTGCATTACCTCACACTTTTCCAGGTTGAATTCCATTTGACACTGCTCTGCCCACCTGACCAGTCCATTGATAACCTCCTGCAGTTTACGGCTATCCTCCTCACTATTTACCACCTATCAATTTTCATGTCATCTACGAACTTCTTGATCATACCCCCTACATTTAATTCCAAATCATTTATGTACACCACAAATCCTGTGTTACGATCCCAGCTGATGTTAATACTGGACAAGTCAGGTCTCTGGCTTGATAGATCCTAACTTTTTTAGAAACTGTGGAGGAAAGTTACTGAACAAATTCATAGGTGTCTGCTGATGAACTTTTAACACAAATAATAACATATTTACAAAAACAAGAAAAATTAACCATTTTACACCAGGCAAAACGGTTGAAGAGATCTCAGTACAACCATAAGAAGACAATTCACTACAATCATAGGAAGACAAAATTCCCACTATTCCTTCACCCCAGAAATATCTTTATAGGCACATAAACTAGTGAAGCTTGACCATTAGCTTGACACAAAGGCTTTTCACTTGGGATTAGCACAGTTGCAATTAGTTTTCTTCCAGTGAATTCCTGAGCATTCACTCAATGTTTTTCACCCGACTTGTATCTCTCCCCAAGACACCCAAAAATTGCAGTCTAAACTCACTATTCCTTCAGTGAGAGAGCAAACTAATGAGTTCCCTAAATTCAGTCTTCCAGTAGAACCTCCACTAAGTGGAGTCCTATAATTGATTATTCAGTTCACTTCTGTTCCAACAGCCTTGAGGTCTTACTTCTCAGAGAGCTTAAAATCCCTGTTTTCGCTCTCTGACATACACTGAACTCTCTATGACAGATGCGACCAAAGCAGATTCCAGGGATTTCTCAATAACCCACCTAGACGTTTGTCACACTGTGAGCCAACCAATCTCATTGGAACCTTTCCTTTCTCATGAGGGTTTCCAATCTCCACATTTGAAGATCTCACCATGTAATTCTTTCCGAAAGTTCCTCCCACTTGTGCAGCCTCCAAAATGGCCCACTTTGCAGGGTTTTAATCTCACGTTATGGGCTTCCTTTCCCCTGGATTTCTAAGTGCACTCAAGTATCACACTCCAAGCACAATTTCAGATCTTCAGCCATGCCAAGCAGGATACAACTGCTTCAAAGGGGTACCTTTGTCCCAACAGCCCACAGCCTGGAGTCACCAACCTTCGTCTGCCTTCTAGGATCTTCAAGGCTTATGTCAAGCTCCCAGTTCACTTCAAGTCTGCTCCCTGCAGCTCTCTCTTTAACTCAGAGCCTATTTCTTTGCTCCTTCCTTTTACTTCGCTTAAGAGGACCCATTCCTGTCCCCTATCTTCATTGCTTACCTGCGACTAACTTTTGTACCACTCCATTAGTTGTGGCTTTCTCCCTGTCCCCTCACATGACCTGCTCCCTGGGACACCTACAAGGTAATGGCACCTTGTATCAGGTCACCTTACCTGCCTCTTTGCACTGTTTTCTCTTTTACCTTCTGCGCAGGGGCTCTGGGCTGGACTCTGGCCTGGAGAGCGGAAACAAACTCAAACTGTGCAGGTGCAGCCATTTCCTGGCTGCTGCATGCACAAAAGGCCCGGGTCTCATTGAGAAACTGGAGTTCCCAACTTCCGACTTCAGGTTAACGTAAGTACTTGAGTTTCACTTGCGTGGCACGAATGTTACTTGCCACCTATCAGCCCAAGACTGAAAGTTGTCCAGGCCCTGCTGCAAATTTAACTGACCTTCAAAGTATATGCAATTAACTGAACAAGAGAACATCCACGCAAACATGTACAAGTTAATATTGCTGCTTAGTATACAATGAAACCAGAGAATTCTAAAAATACACATCATGCCTATCAGCATCTGGAGAGAAAAGGTCGGTTAAGGTTTTGGATATTTACCCTTCAGTTGATCTTCCTTTATTCACTGGAAGATTATTACAACACAATTGTCAACCTAAATGCAAAGAGTTTACTGATAATCACAAGCTTGCAAAGGCTGAACAATTTCTACTAAGTAACACGCATTAACTGTTTCTAAGTATAATTTTGGGAGACTGCTCACATATGATTCCTTGCCAGGAACCTTAGTAATCCTAATATTAGATATAGTATGAGGAGCATTTTCACTATCTGTAGAGTGTCATGACAGGTGTTCCTGAATTCTATGCACTGAAAGAGTAATTGGTTAAAATGTGTAATGAAGCTCTGCTACACATCGATATTTTTTAATCTAGATCTAATTATATTATATCAGGTTAAAAAGGCATGAACCCAAAAGGATTAAGAAAATCACCAACAGTGAAATAAAAAGGAAAATCTATATCTACAGATCCAGCTGGCAGAAAGAGCATGGATTTGTTGGAATGAATATAGGAACATGCAGCATCATGTAAAAAGAGTAACCAGTTCAAGACAGGGCAACCATGTGGTGCTGTGGGCCTTCATCAGCAGCAGAATTGTACTCGAGCACAACCCTGAAATCTCATGGCCCAACATATCCCCCACTCTACCATTACCATCAAACCGGGGGATCAACCCTGGTTCAATGAAGAGTGCAGGAGGGCATTCCAGGAGCAGCACCTGGCATACCTAAAAATGAGGTGCCAACCTGGTGAAGCTACAACACAGGACTACTTGTGTACATAACAGCATAAGCAGCAAGTGATAGGCAGGCTAAGTGATTTCACAACCAACATACGAGATCTAAGCTTTGCAGTCCTGCCACATCCAGCCGTGAATGGTGGTGGACAGTTAAACAACTCACTGGAGGAGGAGGCTCCACAAATATCCCCATCCTCAATGATGGAGGAGCCCAGCACATCGGTGTAAAAGATAAGACTGAAGCATTTGCCACAATCTTCAGCTAGAAGTCCCGAGTGGATGATCCATCTCAGCCTCCTCCAGAGGTCCCCAGCATCACAGATGCCAGTCTTTAACCAAATCGATTCACTCCACACAATATCAAAGAAGAGTTGAAAGCATTGGATATTGCAAAGGCTATGGGTCCAGAATATTCCAGAACAGTATTGAGGACTCGTGCTCCAGAACGTGTCACGCTCATAGCCAAGTTGTTCCAGTACAGCTACAAAATCGACATCTACCCAGCAATGTGGGAAATTGCTCAGGTGTGTCCTGTACACAAAAAGCAGGACAAATCCAACTCGGCCAATTTCCACCCCATCAGTCTACTCATGATCATCAGTAAAGCAACAGAAGAAATCATCAACAGTATTATCAAGCAGCACTTGCATAGCAACAGCCTGCTCACTGACGCCCAGTTTGGGTTCCTCCAGGGCCACTCAGCTCCTGACCTCATTACAGCCTTGGCTCAAACATGGACAAACAGCTGAACTCCAGAGGTGAGGTGAGAGTGACTGCCCTTGACGTCAAGGCAGCATTTGACCGAGTGTGGCATCAAGGAGCCCTAACAGTGCTCTGGGTCCACATGGATTACAGCGGTTCAAGAAGACAGCTCACCGCCGCTTTCTCAAGGGCAACTAGCGATAGGCAATAAATGCTGGTCTAGCCAACAACGCCCACATCCCATGAAGGACTGAAAAAAATAAGCTGTCAGAGCTGGTTGCACCTCCACAGGCAGCTCACCTGAGTCAAAAGATTGAAGTCAGGCCTTCTGCCTTAGGTAAGTCCAGAGAGGGGGCATTTCAGCAGGTTACAGCTGAGGAGTCGGGGGTGGAGTGGAGTAAATTACAATATGATGGAGTTGGAGAAATATGCCTCCTCCTTCCAATTTCACAGAAAGGTTTTTTTTTAAATAACCTACCTGTCGTTGGTGGCACCCAGGGCCACAGAAGAATCCCTATTTATTGGTGAAATGATGCCAGCAAGGGGCCCTTCAACAGGCCTTCGACTCTTAATTTACATACCTAAGGGGCCTAACACCTGTTTTAGCCATCTGCCTGTGATGGCAAATCAAGGGCCCCACAAATACAGCATTGAGAGTAATGCCTGTGCCGACTGGACAGAAGCAGTCCCACTGCTAAACTGGGATTCTGTGCACCTGTTTAATGTGTGGGAAACAGGTGCCAATGAATCCACAATTTCTACCTGAATGATCATGGGGATGAACTCAGCAATCACGCACTCTGAACAGGGAGTCACACTCAAAGCACTTACGTATGTTGCCTTAAGCACGATTTCTCACTGAGAATGTGGGAACAGTGAATTTATCCAAAGGTCTTTTCAGCCTGGTTGATTCAGAGGGTCTACTTTGACACAAGAAGTAGGAGCAAGAGTAGACCATATGACCTATCAAGCCTGTCCTGTCATTCAATACCATCATGGCTGACCTTGGGCAGCAACTCCACTGCCCCAACCACTCCCCATATTCCCTTGGTTCCCTGGGAGTCTCCCATATATTCAACAATGGAGCACCCACACCTGCCTGAGGTAAAGAATTCCAAAGATTCAGAACCTTTTGAGAACAACTTCTACATTTAAAAAAAAAATAACTTTTGTGTGTTTTAGATGTGAATTAAATTTTGAGGCACACAGTACTTCTGTGCTAAGTGATTAGACTGTAACAGTGGCTCACACTGGTATTATCTTTCCTGACTGAAGCTGAGTGCCAGTGGAAGTGAGCTGAGATCTGCTGAAATTCAATATGAAAGGTGCAGTGCAGTAGCCCCAGGGGCTTCCAGAACACCTTGATGCTGCCCTAACAGAGAACACATTGATTTCAGCCGAAGTTGTTAGAATGCTACAGTTACTCTCAGTTGTAACATGGCAAAGCTGTACATCCCTTAACGTTACCAAGTTAGGGAAAGAGAGGGGGTGGGGAGGGATGTGCAGTGCGTGGGGGAAGTGGGAAAAATCACTCAGGGTTCCTGCTGCTAATTGTTCTCAAATCATCCAGGCTGAAGACTTGATCCGAATGAGTTGAGTGATGACAGAAGCAAGCTCAGTTGTCATGACTGAATAGCTTATTGCCAGCACTTGTAGAAACATACCCCAACATTGTCACCACCGTCTGAAGGGAGAGGAAAATAGTGGGAAAAAAGAAGGTTTGTGTGTTTCATGACAGGATGACAGCTTTGTGTTGCTTTGTTCAGTGGACACGGTTGCTTGCCTATCTACAAGATACTGCAGATGCAGAGACCGACATAAGATGAAACACGTGCTGTTTATTAACACAAGTAACAGAGCACTAACACGTGTATGCTTCTCAAACCAGGCCCTATTCTAAACTACTGATTAACATTGTAGCCTGCACTATACAGCAATTGGGTAATACAGTCACATGGTCAATCTGCTCAAATTCTCTTAAAGGTGTATTGCACTTCAGATTACCACATCCCTCCCCCTTTACTCAAAAGTACAATTTACAATCTTTACAATAAATCAACTATTTACATAAATAAACTATTTAAAAATTCAGTCTTTCTGGAGGCTTCTTCAAATGTGTGGAACGTTGTAGTTCTACAGCTTCAGACGGTGTATCCAAGACCTCCCTCCCAGGAGTCAGATATTCACTAGGCTCTCCAGTCGGAACCTGTAAGTTTGTCTCTTCAACTCTCTCAGGTTCCTACAGGCATTTCCAAAGCAAGTGGAGTTCTTTCCACATGTGGTGTGGACTCCAATGGAAATGCTTTCACCCTCTTTTGGGCCCAATCGCATGCACTCCTGCTACCCCTCCCCTTCAATTTCAACTGTCAGGAAGGTATCCAGAATCAGGATGCTGGGCAAGGCTAAATTCAACACAATATGATCAGCTTCCTGCTGTGTAAAAAAAAATTCAGAGCCTTGTCAGTAATTCTGCTTTTTCTTCCTACGTGTCTTCTTTTGATGGGTTTGCTGCTTGACAGCGCTGACTTTAATCGCAACCTTCTTTTCAATTTCCCTATTGGCCAGGCTAGGCTCAGGTAATAAGCTCAACTTGAGTGAACTCAGTGGTTGAGTCTCCTGGCATTTCCTCATCTGTCAACTCCTTTGAAAACTCAGGGGCCTCTATTATTAAAGCTTCTTAGCTTTCACGTAGCTGATTCTTCAGCTCTTCCATTTCCTTTTTATATTTGTTAGATATTTCCTGGAGAATTAAGCATTGTTGTGATTTCTTGGCTAATTTATTCTTCATCTCGGCCAGAGAGATGCTCAATTATTTCTGTTCTTCCTCATACCTTTTTAGTGGTGCAAATTGGGATCTGATGGAATCTTGCAATATGCGAAAGATCTTCAGCGGGTTTTCTTTTTCTTTTTGGAGGTTACTGACTTCAACTGGAACTCTGTGCTGAAGCATCACCTCTACGAGTTCCCTTTGTTGAGTCTTTACATACTCCTTTTTCCAAACAGTAACATTTCCTGCTTCTGTCTGAGATCTCTGTAGTCTCTCAAGATTAATCTCCCTTAACCAGTTCCTTCCGAGGAGACTCGGTCCTCTGCCTGCTATCACTATTAGGTGTAGATTAACAGACTGATATCCATGCTGTACTGGAACCTTGCAAATACCTCTTACTCGGATGTCTTCACCAGGATAAGTCTTTAATTTAGGATCTGAATTTTCCAGATTTAATGAGTGGTCTCCTCCATTTAGATATTTGAATGTACGTTCCCCTATAACTATCGTGGTTGCCCCTGTATCCACCGGCATTTGCATGGGTTTCCCGTTGACTTCCATTGTCACGTGGATTGGCTCGGTTTCAAATTGTATAGTGAGTAAATATCTGACTCTGTTTCTTCTGGTTCCTCTATTATGTGGATTTCATGATTTCTACCTTTCTGCTTAAAGTTTTGGTCTTAATCTGTCTTTACAATATCGCAAAATGTGCCCATTACGATGGCAGTAGAAACACTCTTTCACTTGCAGGCTGTCTGGTTCCATTTCTGCCATTATTACTGTAAGCTCCCTCTGTTAAGCCATTGCTTTTTGCTGGCCTGTTAGTGGTGGCTGTTTCCCGGCTTTCCGCAGAGCCTTGTGCTTCTGAACTATTTCTAACCGGTGGTTCCCCTCCTGATGTGAAGGATGGCGCCATTTTGTGCTCCCTTGATTGCTTCTGAATCTCTGACTATGTTCTCATTGCAAGCACCAACTCCAGCACCTTGCTGAAGCCTAAATTCATTTCTGGCAACGACCTTTTTGGAATGGCACCTTCGTTAATCCCACATACTAACTGGTCTCTTAACATGTCATTAATCGACGTGCTGAACTCACAGTGCTCTGTCAGTTGTTTTAAGGCTGCTACGTAGCTACATAGCAAGCGACTGTCTCTCCAGGGGCGCGACACCTCGAATTGAATTTAAAACTCTGCGTTGTTACCGAGAGTTTTGGCTGAGAGTGGCTTTTCACAAGATTTACCAACTCATCAAAGCTCTTGGAATCTGAGGTGTTGGGTGTGGTTAGACTACGAATAAGGACATATGTTTTACTCCCACACATCGATAAAAGGATCGCTCGTTTCTACTCCTCCCCCGATATGTTGTTGGCCAAAAAGAATAACGCCAGGCATTCAGTATAATGTGGCCAGTTATTGGTGGTCTGATCAAAATGGTTCAATATGGCCAACTTGGGGGGAGATAACTTAGACGACTATGATGAAGGCTGTACTCACAATCACCTTGCAAGATACAGCTGATTTACTTTGTTGAATTTCCACAGCTTTCTTTGGTGTTGTCGACCGTTCATGTTTTGTCTCATTGCCGGTTGTTATGTTCCTTCTGTTGGGTGGCTTTGCTCAGCGAACATGGTTGCATGCCTATCTACTGGTGAGTGAGTTGGTAAACAGGATACTGCAGACGCAGAGACCAATGTAAGCTGGAGCGCATGCTGTTTATCAAGTAACAGAGCACAAAGGTGTTCTTCTCAAAGCAGATCCTATTCTATTGTAGCCCACACTACACAGCAACTGGGTAATACAGTCACGTGGTCAATCCGCTCACATTCTCTTCAAGGTGTATTTCACCTCAGATTACCACAATTCCTAAAGCAATCACAAGAGGAGGAAAAGAATGGTTTGTATCACTTAACAACAATAATGAGTTTTATTAGTCTAGCTTGGTTATCTACTTTAAGACTTATAAAGACAACATAAGAGATGGAAGCTGGCCTAGGTCATTTGGCTCCTTGAGCCTGTTCCACCATTCAGTATGATCATGACTGACCTGATTGTGGCCTCAGTTCCACTCTCCTGTCTGCTCCCCACAACTCTTAACTCCCTTGCAAATCAAAAGTCTGTCTAACTCAGCCTTCAACATATTCAATGACCCAGCCTCCACTGCTCGCTGGGGTAAAGAATTCCAAAGATTAGTGAACCTCTGAGAGAAGAAATTCCTCCACTCCATTTTAAATAGGAGATCCCATTATTCTGCACCCCCTGTTTAAGATTCCCTCATAAGGGGAAACATCCTCTCAGCATCTACCTATCAAGCCTCATGAGAGTCTTATTGTTTCAATAAGGTCACCTCTCTTTCTTCTAAACTCCAAGGAGCAACCTGCTCAACCTTTCCTCTTAAGACAACCCCTTCATCTCAGGACTAAGCCCAGTGAACCCTCCCTTAAAGCCTCCAGGGTAAGTATATCCCTCCTTAAATAAGGAGACCAAAACTATACACAGTACTCTAGGTATGATCTCACCAATGCACCATACAATGATAATAAGACTTCCCTATTTTTATACCCCATTCCCCTTTGCAACATCCTATTTGCCTTCCTAATTACTGGCCGTACCTGCATGCTAACTTTTTGTGATTCATGTTCAAGGATAACCAAATCCCTCTGTACTGCTGCATTCTGCAGTATCTCTCTACTTAAATAATATTCTGTTTTTCTATTCTTTCTACCAAATTGGACAACGCCGCATTTTCCCACATTATAATGTCATCTGCCAAAACTTTTGCCCACTCACATAACCCATCCATATCCCTTTGCAGACTCTTTGGCCGGGATTTCTGGTCAGTCTTGGTGGGACCTCCCACGGGAGATTCAGCGTCCCAGCCAAAAGTCCACTGACTTTTAGTGGGGCCAGACGATCGCGGCAGTGGGCGGGGCCAGAAAACCCCGCCCTTTGTGCCTTTCTCACAACTTGATTTCCTACCTATCTTTAAATCGCCAGCCAATTTGGCCACAAAACGCTAATGTGCCTTCATCCAAGTCATTAATATAGGTTGTAAAAAGTTGAGACTCCAGTTCTGATCGCTGTGGCACTCCAGCAGTTATGCTTTACCAACCTCAGAATGATCCAGTTACCTCGGCTCTGTTTCCTGTTTGTTAGCCAATCCTCTATCCACGTTAACATATCATCCCCAACACCATAAGCGCTTTTGTGTGAAGTACCTTTCACATGGCACCTTATCGAATACCTTTTGTAAATCCAAAAGCATCAGATCTACAGGGTTTCCTTTATCCACTCTGCTTGTTACATCCTCAAAGAAGTGTAATAAATTTGTCAAACCTGATTCCCCTTTCACATTGACTGATTGTATTATGATTCCCTAAATGCCCTGCTACTATTTCATTAATAATGGATTCTAGCATTTTCCCTACAACATATGTTAGGCTAACTGACCTGTAATTTCCTACTTTCTGGCTGCTCCCCATCATGAATAGAGCCCCCGCCTGCCAATATCTTTATTCTGGAGAGGTGGGGGTGGTCTGCAGTTGGGCCGCTGCCTCTGGAGGCAGGCCTTAGGAACCAACAGAAGTAAGTAGTTGGCAAGGCCAGCAGGCTGGGACGCCCACCTTCGTTTACTGGGACACCGGTCCAATTTTAATGATGACCGTCATACCATCGAATCCTCGTCCCTCATCCCCTAGCCACCCTCCCATGCCCCCTAAACCCTTCCCTGATCCCTCATATCCCCATGCCCCCTCCATATTACATGTTCCTCATGTATCCTCCATTGCATCTCACCCAATATCCACTGTGGCCAAATCTCGGGATGTCTTTGGAATGGACATTAAAAGTAAACCTTCTAACAATCTAAGCTCATTCAAACACACCATGCTGAAAGAAAAACTCTCCTTCAAAAAAAGCCATTCTGAAAAAATTAAATCCCTTCAAGTGGTTAATCTGTTGTAAAAACAAACATCTGTTTCATTAAGCACACCAAAGACAGCTAATCCTTTAATAACCCTTGAATCTGTCAATCAAAATGTCTATACAACCTGTGCTGAGATAAGTGGTTCTGGACCTTTTGAAACCCAGCCAAACATACATAATGGCTACAGCTGTCATAACAAACCATTCCAGGTCACAGTACATTGAAATTGCAAAAAACAAATGTCTTTTTTTTCCTCAGCTAGACCAAATGGCCTGTCAATCAAAGCAGTCTAGGAACCCCTAGGGGCTTTTCTTCTCTAACTGCTGAAGATACTCATCATTTTAAAAAGACTTTGGGCATTTAAATCAGATTATTACACTAAGGCACCCAATCACTGCAGTAAAAAAACATATTTAACTTTCATTACAATATCTAACTACAGTATTGAAACTGAAAGAACTGTTTTTTGTCTTTCAAAGCCTGTCAATGAAATAATTCCAGGAGCAGGTTTTTTTTTTTGTGGTTGTCCACTTGGGATTGGGGATCGCCCAAGATTCATGACTTTTTGGAGAGGCTGTGAGCCACATCTACTTAAAATTGCAGAGGTGGGTGGTGGTGAGGGTTAAACTGCAGGAATTGGGTCCCGCCCTCCATTTTCAAAGGGCTTCTGTGTCATCCCAAATCGGTGAAAATCCGGACCAATATCTCCTTAGTGTGGCTCGGTGTCGTACTTTCTTTTATCATGTTTCTGTGAAGTGCCTTGGGACGTTTTATTATGGTAAAGGGGCTATATAAATGTAAGTTGTTGTTGTTGCCCATGATCACGAGTTTCGCTTACGGTGGTTGAACGCAACTAAATCTACTTCACGCAGGCAGGCTTACCATTGGCACTTGGTGCAAATGCTGAGACCTCCTTGGCATCTGCCACCAGCGATTTCATCTACAAAATGTGGGCAGGTGTAAAAGGAATCTAGAAGACTTCCAAGGAGCAGTGAAAACCAAGCGGAAACAGATTCCACTGCAAATTCCTCTCTCCCTGTCCAAACCACAAGAATTACAAACTTAGCATGGTCTTTGCTTGCATTGGCCTTTATATTGTGGACTTTAGTAGCTGAAATATCTTCCTCAATAACTTAAGTTGGGGAAGGAGGCAGCTGGGGTGAGATGAGAGCTGTCACCATTTATATGTTACTTCACATCTGTTTTTTTGGAATGGTTTATATGAAGTCAAACAGGAGGCATACACGGGCAGCTGTCTGTCTATGGCAGTATTGTGGCTGCGTACATGTTTGGAGCATGTGCTGCAAAATCTGTAGGTGTCAGTATGTGCAACCTAGGCTTAAGCTTCTTCTTCCTTATAAAATTTGCTCTGGGTCTTAGGAACATAGAGTAGGCCATTTGGCCCCTCGAGCCTGCTCCATCATTCAATTAGATCATGACTGGTCTGTGGCCTCACTCCACATACCTACCTTCCACCCATATCCCCGGATACTTTGGTTATTCATAATTCCCGCAGGTAAGATGACCCTGCTTCCAAGGTCCACAAGGGGTTAGAAGTGCCACTCCAGTCCTATCAGGGTGGTCCTCCAAAATGAAACTTAGGCAGGTTGTCAAGGAAGTCAAGCTTCCCCCTTTGTTACATCTGACATAATCTGGTGGGGAGGAAAGGGGTCCAACCCCCAAAGAGGAAAATAATTCATTTCTTTTTATTGATCATCCTTAGCGATCTTAAGCAAAGAGACAAACACAATGTATTCAGCCTGTAAGACCTCTTAAAGAAAAGGAACTCATGTATTGTACTACCAGGTTGGATGAAGGACAACCTTTATGTGTACCAGCTGTTTTAGAACTTTGAACAGATGTGCATGGTTAAGTTACACCAGTGCTTCATAAAGATGTCACTCCAAGATTAAAAATACATAATATGTAGTTCTGTAAAACCTGCTTAACCATTTTATTTATTGCCTGGTAAATGTTAGTGGTTTGAAATAATTTATTTCTACCATTCCACAGATATATATATAAAGTTCCTCATTATAACATTGTTTAGGATTTCTCAAGGACATGTTCACATGAACAATGTTTTGAAAAGTATTCTGCCAGCACAGAGTAATTACTTATAAGTGTACAATTTCTCTGAAAGTCTGGTCCAATTATTATCGGTTGCATGAGAAATATTTGCACAAAAACTTCTTGGGCTCAGGCAGTGTGTTGACATTGCAAAATATTAGAAGAATGCCAACGTTCAATCCAAAATCAAGCATGCCATCAGGGTGGGTGGCATAAAATGTCAAGGTGCTCAGTATTTCAACAAGTCAATTCCAAACAAATGTGTTTTCGATTTTTGTGCCCTGAACCAGGCACCTTAGAGTCCTGTAGCTTGCTTCGATATTTGTCTTTTGCTACAGAAATCCAGGTGAAGGGCCTTGCCCTAGTTTACAGGACACCACCAATTTTGAAAAGGGTAAGTTAAATCAAGGGGATTATAACACCCCAAGTTTAAGGTCCTGTTACTGACTGGGACATGTTTGGTGAGTTGGGGGGTAGGGGAGGAGTTTGGTTCAGGAAACTTGGAAGTCCGATGTTCCCCACATACTATGCAGTTCTCAGCCCGCTGTATGTATTTGTTCCTACCAGGTTTCCCACCCAGAGGTCAGCCCGTATGGCTGTATTAACAGTATGGATTCCTGTTTGGCAGGGAATGCTCTGGGAAGGCTAAAACCCCAGAGAGAGTTAGTGGGAGAGTTTGGGGTGGGGTGGGGGTGGGGGGGGGTGGGGGGGGGGGTGGGGGTGGTGGGGTGGGGGGGGTGGGGGGGGTGCTGTGTTTGAAGAGGCGAGGGTCTCTGATACCAAAGGGAGTGGCATCCTGATCACCAATCCTGGGAAGACGTGAGGTGGGGCTAACAAAGTGTGGAGTTGGGGGCTCAGTTCTAGGAAGCGGGCCTGTTCCAATGCTCTTTGGAGGTGTCCAATCCCTAAGATTGTATGGGGGTCTTTGGACTGGGGGGTGGGGGGTGGATTCTGATGGCAGGCAGCATGGTGGTCTGGGATGAAGCGCTCCTGCAC
Organism: Carcharodon carcharias; assembly: GCF_017639515.1. NCBI lineage: Eukaryota > Metazoa > Chordata > Chondrichthyes > Lamniformes > Lamnidae > Carcharodon > Carcharodon carcharias. The sequence goes on along the minus strand of NC_054476.1, from coordinate 12,890,577 downwards.
CTCCTGGCCCACAAGCTGTGCTGGAAAGATGCTCATATTTACCCGGAAGCAGTTCACAACTCCCTTCATCTGCAGCATTTCCTGAGGCTCGGGAAACCCAGCCAGCCAGTGTTAAACCAGGAAGACACGCCTGGTGTTTCATTATGATATTTAAATGCCCAGTTTTCCTGCTGGAATGGAAAATAGTTTCCTGGTATTAGAAGTCAATAGAAAATCCAAAAAAAAATGAGGGGCTAAATTTGATAGGCACTGATAAAGCGGGCAGAGGTCATGATGCACCAATTAACCAAGACCTCTTGACTGAACTACGCCAATTCATTTACCTGCCCATTTGAATGGTCACTGAATCCAGCCATTGCCATTTGTTAGCTGGCCATGTCAGCAGGGGGCTAATATTTAAAGATGGCCTCTTAAAGGGGAAGTGCATTGTGACTGGAGCAAGTGCTGGGGTTTTTGGCTGAAGAGAACACGACCTGTGAAAGAGTGAGGAATATTCAGACACGGCACTGGAAGCCTTGAAGAAGAAGATGGAAAGGAAGAGAGGTTTCCATACCCTTGAGGAGCCAGAAAGCCCTTCAGACACACTGGCCAAGATTTAATGTGGGCGAGGGGGGCCTTGTCCGCTAGGTGGGGGAACCGAGTAGGAGCCCTGCGTCCCTTTTCTCTGGGAAGCCCAATGCTATTATATTCCAATCAGGCACTTATCTGGGCAGCATCGGGCCTCCCATCCAACTAAGCCCCCAGTAGGATGGGAATGCCGCCCACGAGAGCTGCCAGCCAATCAGAGGCCGGCAGCTCTCCAGCACCAGCACCGCTACCAGGAGCAGTGGCCGCTGCCACTATTATGGAGAGGCCTGCAATGAGGATTGCCGATGGGTCCCCAGGTACAGGTGAGTTTGGGCAGGATGGAGTTTGCGGCGGGAGAGGGGCGGAGATTAGGGGTGGGGAGTCAGAGGAAACTGCAGGGCCCCTTTTCCTGATATCGATCAGGCACAGATTGTCAGTGATAAAGGGATCGCCCTGGTAGGCCGCTGTCAAGCCAGACAGGGTTTTCTGAGCAGTCTCCACGGATAGTGAGTTACATGCCCGCCGCTGGTTGAATACCAGCAGCAGCAGCAGAATGAGGCGTTTAAGTAGCCCTGAGGCCCTCAATTGATCTCCAGGCAGGAAGAAACCCCGCAAGCCCTCCTGCCCCGGACTTGATCAGAGGGAGGTGGGAGGATGGTGGGATCTTCACCACAAGCCCTCCCACCTGTCCCCATGCCCACCCCCACCCCAGCCTCCAAACTTGCCTTTGGGGTGGTGGGGGGAACATTAAGTTCCAACCACTGTCAAAAGACAGTAGGAGCTGATTGCCATGGAGATTAATGCCAAGAGTCAAGGCCCGAGGATGTAGCGCTTCAACAAGTTCAACGAACTCAGGTAAGTGGTCAAGGTTGGTGAATGTAACTTCAACAAAGATGACTAAAATGGAGCAACTACCTAATTTCCTACATTACAACAATGACTCCGCTCAAATGTACTTTATTGCCTTTGAAGGACTTTGTAATGTCCTGGGTATTTTGAAAGGCACTACCTAAATGCAAGATTATCTTTACTTTTGTTTTGCAGGGAGAAAGAGTCAATCAATTGCCTGAGATCGTGCGCAGAAAAGCCACAAGATTTGTCTCAGGTGATTGAGGTATGAGAAAAACTGAAGAAACTTGGGTTCTTCAATTCTGAAGGATGACTCAGAACCCAGCGACCTCAAGATGGTAAATGCTGCAGAAAAGGTAAATTTAGAGCATTACCTCAAGGTAACCATAACGATAGGACAAGGGGTTACAGGTTCAAACTCCTGAAAGGTAAATGTAGGTCTGTTGTCAGGATGTTGTCTGTGAAAAGAGTGATACACATTTACGAGCTTGGTCATAGAGACATTTGGATTGTGGATGCTGCTCTTGTGGATCGTAGGCTTTTTCCTAACTGAACGAGTTACGATAGGTTAAATCACAATTAGGGATGCGCAATAAGTGCTGGCCCAGCCTGCAACACCCATTAATGAATAATAAAAAAAAGTGGGCACATTGCCCGACTTCATTTTGTGTTCTACTGGTGATCATCTTGGCTTTGTGATCAACTTTAAAAATCAGTCAATCAATCATAGTGCCCATTTTATTAAAGCTATACAGCTTTTACAATTTTCTCGCGATTTTGTCCCCTCTGTAATTATAGTCCTCACCATTTATAGGCTAACATTGCAAATAAATTACCTCTGGACCTGGTAAAGGAACCTTATATATATATACACTAATTTTAATTGCAAGGTTGCTTACATTAGTCTAACAACACTCAATCAACCCAAATACCACTTAAAGCTTATTTATGACGTTGTCCTTCTATTTGAACAAAACATTTATATGAAAACAGCTGGATTCCTGAAACAGCACAAAGTAAGTATTCTTGTTACACTGATCTTTTTCAATGGTCCACATGACCCAGTCCCTAAAATTAGATTGGCGATATGGAAGAAAGCAAATGAGGCTAAATGCTAAAATTGGAGAAGACAAACAAGACAAAGACGGGTAGACACAGTCCAGATTGCAACATTATGGCAAATAACTATAAAGGGAAAATAATTCAGAAACACGTAGAAATAAATGCCGGAGTGGGCAATTAAGTGAGATTCGAAACACCTTATTGGGAAATTCTACTGATGGCAAATTCTTCTCTTATTAATAAAAATGAATTATGCCAGCAACATAGATCATTTAAAAATAATCTGAGTCCAGACATTAATAAGTAGTTGCTCAATGTGTTGTGATGTTCCCCACACGTATAAAAGAACAAATTTGTATACCTGTATTGCATCTGATCGCATTCTAAAGACACCCCAACACGATACAGAGTTGGCTGTTAAGCAGGTTCTAACGCTGCTAAAAATGTGGCAAGTTGTATCATTATTGAAGTGGGGAAGTTGTGCTGGGCCCCTGCCAGCAGCTGACGATGATGGGCGGGGGGGGGGGAGAGCGTCGGGCAGGGGGGATTGGTCATCTTCTGTGGGATCCTCCCCTGCAGGATGCAGTGTCTTTGGCAGGCTGGTGGGGGGGGCGGAGGGCAGGGTGTGGAGCCTGGGGCCACGAGGAGCAAGCTAAAACAGGAGCGCGAGGAGGCGGGGTCAGCTGAGACCTAGGCTGGGGCCCGGTGACTGAGTGAGAGGAACCGGAGCAGCCGTCCAGCCTGCGAGGGACGGGCTAGAGGGCCCAGGGTTACCCTGAGACCGAGGAGCCCTGAGACGCTGGAGGTGTCCTTTGTGGCCTGGATGGTAAGGTAATCTGGCCCGCGGGGTCGAGCAGAGCTAGCGATAGGAGTGCCAGGAGCACTCCAGCTCTCACCGCTGGGCTTTGATCCAGTTTTAAGCCTGAGGCCAAGTCCAGTTTTTGAAGATTGGGGGTTTGGGACGGGGGTGGGGGGGATAGGGGCCAATGGAAAAAGTTTTGGGATCAAGACTTGGCCCTCCTTCTGAACTCGAGGCACACCAGCTCCCATTGTTTAACACTGGGGTAGACGGTGGTGTAGTGGTACTATCACTGGCTTAGTAACCCAGAGGGTAGCCTAATCCTCCAGTGGACATGGGTTCAGCAGCTGGTGGAATTTAAATTAAATTAATAAATCTGGATTACAACGCTAGTCTCAGGAATTGTGACCATGACTGTTGTAAAAGCCCATCTAGTTCACCGGTGCCCTATAGAGAAGGAAATCTGCCACCCTTACCCGGTCTGGCCAGATCCACAGCAATGCGGTTGACTCTTAAATGCCCTCTGAACGAGGGCAATCAGGGATGGGCAACAATTGCTGGCCTTGTCAGTCCCACGAGAGAATTTTAAAAATCCGCTGCTGATTAGAGACAAGGGGTGCGATTTTGTGGCCCCGCCCACCGCCAGGACCACCCGCTCCTGCCAAAGGCCAGCGGACTTTCGGCTGAGCTGCCGAATATATCATTGCCGTGTCCCGCCACAACCGGGGGCAGGGAAATCCCGGCCACAGTGTTGACCCACCCCCCCCAAAAGGTGGGGTTTTCTGTGCTTTGTAGTGTCGAGCGATGGTCGTCCATTGTTTTTTTTTTTAAAAAAAAACAAGCTCATTTCTTTGAAATGAGCCTTTACACAGTAGGTTTGATGGCAGTGGGATACAGGATCACTGTGCTCGCACTCTCGCACATTCCGCTTGCATAAATTGGGAATTACATGATGGAGACCTCTGCAGCAGGATTTTTAAATATCTCCTTGCATTTGGATATCTAAGCGGCCTATTAATAAGGGCACATAGCATAAATTGGGATGAAAAGGAAGGTTCAGTATCCAATGCCCACCCCGGAGGACAAAGGCATTAAAAGGAGCGGGACACTTGCCTCATCTTTCCTGAGCTGACTCACGTTGCCGGGTATGAAAAGTCCCGCTGAGTTTTACGAAGTGCTGAGGCAGCACAGAACACCCGACTAAAAAGGGTTTGTGATGCGGTGCAGTTGCAAGACTTATTGATGAGGTTGTCAGTTGAACGAATGAAGGGGGATTTCCATGGGTTGTGTGTGTGTGTGTGTGTGTGTGTGTGGGGGGTGGGGGGGGGGGGGGGGGGGCGGTGGTAGATACTGACACTTTTGCATGACCAATACCCAAAACAAAATCAAACAGCCCAATTAAATAATGGAGATCAAGGAGGGTGGAAGGAATCTATCCTGACAGAGTGAGACACGAGAGGGATGGAAATAATTGGAAAAAGAAAAAAAGTACTTTATTTTCTATTTTATTTTGGAAAAGAATTTGCTTTTCGGAATGCAGTTTGAGGAGAAAGAGGCAAGAAATAAAAAGGTAATCTTTGAAAAATGTTGAAGATATAAATGCATCCCACAGCAATATTTTCCTCGTATTGCCTAATCTTGGCTTTAAGGTGGGCATGAGGAAAAGCCAGGGTATCACCTTGCATTCATGTCTACTTTGACACTGCAGTTAGCCAAGAGAAAAAACAAATACCCCCCCAAGTGCTAAATTCCTTCTTCACTGTCAACACATTTTCTGCAAAATTACTTGTCGATTTTGTTTTGGAGAAGATCGTTAAAAAAAGACGGAGGTAAATTGTCTTAGTTAACACATATTTGAAATAATCAAACCATTTCCCTAGCAATTGTTCAGTGTGCTGTGATATTTCTTTGAGCTCATCAAGATGTATTTGTGCTCATCAAGATGAGTGAAGTCAACTCTAGAGAAGGCAAGAGCTTTCTGCATCTGCTGTCAATGTCAGTGGCATTTTCTCAAGAAACCATCCAAATACAAGGGCCATCTTGGTGGCCGGGGTGGTAGGTTGGGGATGGCGGTGGTGGGAATAACCTTCTCCACGAGCCATATGTCTGACCTCTCTGTGTGTAAATTCATTGTTCTAGGGAAACATTATTCAGTGCCAATGGTCAGGGTGGTTTTGTATGTGTTCTTAAAGTGAATGCGTGGAAAAAGGTGGGGCCAGCGAGTTCAAAACAGGAGATGCTCAGTCAGTTCGTACTAAATTGTAGAATGAAAGTTCTTGTATTTACTTAGCACCTTTCACATCTTGAGGACATTACAAAGCAGTGCATAGCCAATTAATTAGTTTGAAGCGCATTGCTCGTTAGAGAACGTGACAGTTAATTTAGACACAGCGGGCATCCAAAAGCAGCAGTGAGATAAATCATTTAAGCTGCTTTAGCTGCTGTTGGTTTGAGGTGACAAATGTTAGCCAAGAGCTCCACACACATCTTTGAATAATGCCATGGAATCTTTGGCATCTTCTGGCGAGATGGTGGTGTAGTGGAATATGGCTGGACTGGTAACCCAGAGACCCAGGTTAATGCCCAGGGTCAATGGTAGTTGGTGGGATTGGATTTGAATTCAATTAATAAATCAGAAATATAAAGCTAGTCTCAGTTATCATTTATACCCGGTGGGGACAGATGTCTGCCATCCTTAACGGGTCCAGCCTACGTGTGACTCCAGACCCACAGCACTGTGGCTGACTTGCAACTGCCCTCTGAAATGGCTTAGCAAGCCACTCAGTTCGGGGTAGTTAGGGATGGGCAACAAATACTGGCCTCACCAGTGATTCCTACATCCCATCAAAGAATTTAAAAAAAATCTGCCTAAACAGTAGGGCCTGAGTTAATTGTGTCATTTGAAAGACAGCACTGGTGACACATTTAACACACAGTTCAGGGCTTGAACCTATAGCTTTCCAACTCCAAGGCAACATTTCTACACTGACCAATGGGGGTGGGTTGTCGGTGGAAAGGGAAAGTGGAGGGATGGGGAGTTTTGTATGCTGGCCTGGGAAAAAGGAAGGTAATTTTTAGTTTTATAAATTGTTGGATTTGTATTGCTGTCTCTCATTGACCTACAAAGTGGTCCACTTGCCAACCAATCAGCACTGTTCACCTACAGTATAAATTGTTGTTTTCCCCTTATATTGGTATTCTTGTGAAGTGTCCTGATGAGTGCAAGACAAAAAGCTTTGACATGTCTCTTTTTTCAGCAATTCTCAAGTTCTGAGCCTAGTTGAATTTTTTGCGGAGGTAACTATTATTTTGGGTGTAGACGTATCTGTGGTTGTTATTTATATGGGCTTCTATAAGGCATTTGGTAAGGTTCCACAAAACGCTCCAGACAAAACATGGGAGAATGCAGAATTGGAGGCAACCAGTTGACATGGGTAGGGAATTAGTTAGGAAGTAAGAAACAGAGTCAGGGTAATGGGTATATACTTAAATTGACAGGATGCAACTAGTGGTGTCCCCCAGGGATCTGTATTGTGGCCTTAGTGTTCCCTTGTATATATAAATCACTCAGATGAAGGGATGAAGAGCCAGATATCCAAGTTTGCTGATGGCACTGAGTTAGATGGCACAGTAAATAGTGTAGGCAGGAGCAGAAACTCACAAAGGGCCATTGATAGATTAAGTGAGTGGGCTGAACTGCAGCAGATGGAGTTCAATCTGGGAAAGTGTGAGGTCATCCAGATTGGACCTAAGAAAGATTGATCAGAACATGTTCTAAGTGGCAGGAAGCGAAGAACTGTGGATGAGCAGAGAGGTTTAGGGATCCAAGAACACATCACTAAAAGCTGGTGGACACGGACCAAAAATAATTTAAAAGACTAATGTTGACCTTTATTTCAGGAAATGCTATGTTTCAGTTTGATGCTGTTACTCAGCACTAAACTTGGACTCAAATCCCATCGATGAAAGGATAGTATTTTTACCCATTGGCCTTTCAGGTTTCCCAAACGCACCCACATGTACGTTTATGTTAATTCCAGAGCACTGACAACACATGGGAATTGATTAAAGCAAATCTCCGTATTACAGTGAAAATATTTCAGTTGCCAATGCAGAGACCAATCCCATCACAATGTAATTAGTACCCTATAATGTATTGCAAAACTGAGGGCTAATCATTCACTCTAGCTGCTAATGAGCAGTGGAATGCACCTCTTAGATTCAGGGAAGTCAGTGCCTCCAGTTATAAAACAGTCAATCTCTGTCTTTACTCTGATCATTGTTCTTAATTGCATTTTTGCAAACATTTCAGGCTCAGCTGCAAGAAACAGTCAAGCTAAAGAATTTAAAAGCAAAAAAATGCGGCTGCTGGAAATCCAAAACAAAAACAAAAATAAAAATACCTGGAAAAACTCAGCAGGTCTGACAGCATCTGCGGAGAGGAACACAGTTAACGTTTTGATTGACTCTTCAACAGAACTAAGGAAAAATAGAGGTGAAATATAATCTGGTTTGAAGGGGGGTGGGACAGGTAGAGCTGGATAGAGGGCCAGTGATAGGTGGAGATAACCAAAAGATGTCATAGACAAAAGGACAAAGAGGTGTTGACGGTGGTGATATTATCTAAGGAATGTGCTAATAGTTGACATTAAGTGTAGAAAGCAGGACGAGCAAGGTAAAGATAGCCCTAGTGGGGGTGGGGTGGGGGAAAGGGATCGACATTGGGTAAAAGGTAGAGATAAAACAATGGATGGAAATACATTTAAAAATAATGGAAATAGGTGGGAAAAGAAAAATCTATATAAATTATTGGAAAAAGGGGGATCGGGAAGTGGGTGGGGATGGAGGAGAGAGTTCATGATCTAAAATTGTTGAACTCAATATTCAGTCCGGAAGGCTGTAAAGTGCCTAGTCGGAAGATGAGGTGCTGTTCCTCCAGTTTGCGATGAGCTTCACTGGAACAATGCAGCAAGCCAAGGATGGACATGTGGGCATGAGAGCAGGGTGGAGTGTTGAAATGGCAAGCGACAGGGAGGTCTGGGTCATGATTGCGGACAGACCGAAGGTGTTCTGCAAAGCAGTCACCCAGTCTGCGTTTGGTCTCTCCAATGTAGAGGAAACCACATTGGGAGCAGCGAATGCAGTAGACTAAATTGAGGGAAGTGCAAGTGAAATGCTGCTTCACTTGAAAGGAGTGTTTGGGCCCTTGGATGGTGAGGAGGGGAGGAAGTAAAGGGGCAGGTGTTGCACCTTCTGGGGTTGCATGGGAAGGTGCCGTGGGAGGGGGTTGAGGTGTAGGGAGTGATGGAGGAGTGGACCAGGGTGTCCCGGAGGGAACGATCCCTATGGAATGCCGACAGTGGGGGTGAAGGGAAGATGTGTTTGGTGGCGGCATCATGCTGGATTTGGCGGAAATGGCGGAGGATGATCCTTTGAATGCGGAGGCTGGTGGGGTGATAAGTGAGGACAAGGGGGACCCTATCAGGTTAGAGCCATTACATCGTTACTGAGGAAGTGGTGAGCTCTCAAGGGCACATGACTGTAAGGCACCTATGGATGAGGAAGGACATTCAATCCATCGGAATCCGTCCCATCCAGAGCTGTCCTATATTCCTCCCATTTCTGCATCCAGGCTTTAACCTCTACTACCCTGACAAGTATTCCAAGTGTCGATCGCTTTCTGTGTGAGAAAAGCTCCCAATATCAATCCTAGCACCACTTGGTGGTTTGAACCTTTGCCCCTTGTCCCAAATCTAATGTTTCATTTGAAGTAGTATTCAGGATTATCTTTCCTGGATGAATTATTATTTTATCCATCTCTATAAAATCTCAGACACCTCACTCCAAGCTAAGTAGCCAGAGGGGTAATTTTTCCCAGACCACTGAGGTTTGGCAATATGATGGTGGGAAGCATTGGAAGACATTTCCCTGCCACCAGGCAGACATCGGTGGCCTCCCAGTGGACTCGGGGATGGGACCCTCCTTTCTGGGCAGTCCATGGTCAACAAAGAGAGCCCCCAGCAGCAACGGTTGCCCCGCTTGGCTTGCCTGACCCTGCCTTACGCAAAAAAAACCTACCAGCTGTTGTGAAATCCCTCGCCGTTGAGGCATCCTCTCCTGGAGCTGCAGTCTCGGCCTTGGCCACTGGTGGCGGTGGCGCTGTTTAGCTGCCAACTCTCTGATTGGGCCAGCAGCTCTTGGGAGCGGATCACCATCCTTAACCGGATGGCAGCCCCAGTGGTTAATTGGCTGCCGCTGGCGAAATGCCAGCCAAGGACCTGGCTGCTCGCAGGAGTGAGATAACCTCCCACTTTCAGCCCTGGCAGCGGGTCTTCACTGTCCTGCGTAAATTTCGACCCAGAACCTCTCTCCTCAGGGGCCCCGATGCTAGGAATCAGCTTCATGGCTCACCGCTGCATTGTTTCCAGGACTGGAAGTCTCTCCTGGACATACTACCCAAAACACAGTCTAACAAGAGCCATGTAGAGTTTGAGCATAACATCCTCTAACTTGTATTCCTAAAAGCTTATGAAATAGGAGCAAAAGTAGACCATTCGGCCCCTCAAGCTTGCTCGGCCATTCAGTAAGATCAGGGCTGATCTGCTGGTGTTTCGGATTGCACATTCCCATATACCACCCCGATAACCTTTGATTCCCTCACCTAACAAGAATCCAGCTACCTCTGCCTTAAAAATATTCAGTGACCCCGCCTCCACCACCTTCTGAGGCAGAGAGTTCTAAAGTCACACAACCCTCAGAGAGAAAAAAAATCTCCTCATCTCTGTCCTAAAAGGGCGACCTCCAATTTTAAACCAGTGCCCTCTAGTCCTGGACTCACCCACAAGAGAAAAGATCCTTTCCATGTCCAACTAGTCAAGACTGTTCAGGGTCTTATATACTTCAATGAAGTCACCCCCTCACTCTTCTAAACTTCAGTGGAAATAAACCCAACCTGTCCAACCTATCCTGATAAGACAATCTGCTCACTTCAGGAATCAACCTAGTAAACCACTGATTGCCTGTGTAGATCAACATTGTACAGGCTTTCCAAAACAAAAACAGAATTACCTGGAAAAACTCAGCAGGTCTGGCAGCATCGGCGGAGAAGAAAAGAGTTGACGTTTCGAGTCCTCATGACCCTTCGACAGAACTTGCCAAGTTCTGTCGAAGGGTCATGAGGACTCGAAACGTCAACTCTTTTCTTCTCCGCCGATGCTGCCAGACCTGCTGAGTTTTTCCAGGTAATTCTGTTTTTGTTTTGGATTTCCAGCATCCGCAGTTTTATTGTACAGGCTTTGGTAGTTTGCTTAGACAGGTTGGTGGAAAATGTTAATTCAGGGAGGGACACATTTCCACTGAAAAACCGGGTGGGAAGAGGTTGAAAATTAGGTGGGAGACCTCAGTTGCCCCATTGATGTCCTGATGCCATATTCAGGTGGAACTGTAAACAGGAGAGCAGCTCACTTGCCTTTAACAGGCAATTTAATTAATAAATAAATTCAATTGGTTATTAAAATTGGAAGTGAAATCTTGTCTCAGTAATGGTGTCATGAAACTATCATCAATTGTTGTAAAATCCCATCTGGTTCACTAAGGCCCTTTAGGGAAGGAAATCTGCTGTCCTTTTCTGGTTTGGCCTACATGTGACTCCAGACCCACAGCAACGTAGCTGACTCTTAGCTGCCCTCTGAAATGGCCGAGCAGGCCTCTCAGTCATATCAAAACTGCTACAGAAAAATCAAAAAGGAATGAAACCAGGCGAACCACCCAGCATTGACTTAGGCACCAGAAATAACAATGGCACAACCAGCTCTGTCAACCCTGTAAAGTCCTCCTTACTAACATCTAGCGGCTAGTGCCAAAATTGGGAGAGCTGTCCCACAGACTAGTCAAGCAACAGCCTGATATCGTCATACTTGTGGAATGTTCCAGACTTCACCATCACCATCCTTGTATATCCTGTCCCAATGACAGGACAGACTCAGCAGATGCAGTGGCACAGTGGTATGCAGTTAGGAGGGAGTTGTCCTGGGAGTCCTCAATATCAACCCTGAACCACATGAAGTCTAATGGCATCCCAAACATGGGCAAGGAAACCTCCTGCTGATTACCACTAACTGCCCTCTCTCAGTTGATGAATTAGTAACTCTCCATGTTGAACATCTACTTGGAGGAAGCACTGAGGGTGGCAAGAGTACAAAATGTACTCTGAGTGGGGCACTTCACACCTACTCAGTCCCTCACTCACTCTCACTCTCACTCTCATTCTTATGCTCACTCCCACATTTACTCCTTTCCTCACTCATTCACACTCATTCAGTCCCTCCCACTCACACATTCAGACTCACTCACTGTCAAACTCACTCCCCCCTCACCCATTCACTCTCACAGTCACTCAGTCTCTCCCTCACTCAATCTCATGCTCACTCAGTCCATCACTCACTTTCACACTTACTCCCGCCCTCACTCACTCACTTTCACACTCAGTCCCTCATTCCCTCTCGCACTCACTTACGCCCCTCACACTCATTCCCTCTCTTACTCACACTCTAACATTCACTCAGTCCCTTACTCACTCACTCTCACACTTACTCACTCCCTCCCTCGCTCACTCACACTCACACTCAGCCCGTCACTCACTCTCACACTTACTCCCTCCATCACTCATTCGCACACTCACACTCACTCCCTCGCTCACTCTCCTCACACACTCAAACCCACTCCCTCCCTCGCTCACTCTCATATGCACTCCCTACCTTCCTCAACCCCTCACTCACTCTCACACTCACTCCCTCCCTCTGTCATTCATTTCCTCCTTCTCTAACTCACAGTCTCACACTCACTCAGTCCCTCATTCATTCTCACACTCACTCCTACACTCCTGGTCACTCACTCTCACGTTCGCTCACTCACCCAGACCCGGAGGTATGGAGATTTTCTTGCTGAGGAGGAGTTCGGGATGGCTGTGAAGGTGGGAAGACACATTTCCTCTTGGCCCTGTCTAACACTCGGGTTACCCCAGGTCTCGTCGCTTCCCTGGCCTGCACCGCTACCTTGACTCCTGTGGCCCTTTACTGGGCTGGTGCCTGCATGGGAGGGTGAGAGCGTGACAACGGGTGGACTAAAATACCCAGAATTCACTCTGGCTGTCAAATCAAATGACTGTGCGGACTGAGGCTCACATTCCAATGACCCCTTATACTATAAAACCTTGTCCCAGAGACGAGCGCCCACCGGTCCACCCAGAGCGCTTTTCATTTGTAAACACATTGAGGCGTGAAGCAGCTCACTTGAGAGAGGGTTGGTTCTGCCTGAGCCCAGGCTTCCCAGAGGCACAAACCTCGGTGATTCACACCATGTGCACCTCCTTTCCTGAGCTCTACCTGGGGTTTACTATTGACCAGGAACTGGACTGGACCAGTCATATAAACATTGTGGCTACAACAGCAGTTCAGAGGCTAGGGACTCTAGGATACTCTCCAATTGCTTGACTAAGTGCGGCTCCAATGACATTCAAGAAGCTTGATGCCATCCAGGACAAGGCAGCCTACTTGATCGGCACCCCATCCACTAATCTAAACATTCACTCCCTCCATCACCGACACACAGTGGCAGCAGTGTGTACCAGTTACAAGATGCACTGCAGCAACTCACCAAGGCTCATTTGGCAGCACCTTCCAAACCTGTGACTTCTCCCACCTAGAAGGACAAGGGCAGTCAACACATGAGAACACCACCACCTGGAAGTTCCCCTCCAATTCACTCACCGCCCTGACTTGGAAATATATCGCCGTTCCTTCACTGTTGCTGGATCAAAATCCTGGAACTCCCTCCCGAACAGCACTGTGGGTGTTCCTACACCACATGGACAGCAGCGGTTCAAGAAGGCGGCTCACCACCACTCAAGGGCAATTAGGGATGGGCAATAACTGTTGGCCTCGCTGGCGATGCCCAAATCCTGTGAATGGATTAAAAAAAGTCCAATTTACTATGCAAATCAGTGCCTTTCTGGCTGTAGGACCCTGATGCAAAATTCAGTTACAAATGGAGCTTGTGTGGTGCAAGCTTCACCTAGTATCAGCAAGCCTTGTGTGGGCCACAAATAGTATTCAACATCAGAATTTTGTGGAGAAACAGGATTGCTCCTCCTGGCTCCACAAACATACTGTGGGTGCCCTTCAGCTCAGGCTCAACTGCACATCCAATTCCCACTTCAAATTAAAGTCGAGACTTTTACATCTAGTAGCTACTCTTTTGTAAGGCGCACAATAGTTATCGGTATGACTGGCTGTTTGCTTTAGTTTCAAAGTACGCTTTTGACTTGCTTAAGTCCTACTCTGCTTGATTTTTCTGGATTGCGCCTTCAGTTTCTGTTAGCTCTTAACTCCCACCATGTCAGTAATGAAACACAGCGCAGTAATGTGAGTCAGTATAACACATATCTATGAGTACAGATTGAGTAGACCTACCCTATTTATGCTCCTGGCTCTCAATGGGGCAGCTGTGTGGTTGCAATGTGTTTGCTCATGAACATGTACACTGTGTGTGTGTGTGCGCACATCAGACACCCTGTATCCAACTTCATTGACTCCATTTTGAAATAAGTTTTGTTAGAAAACAGAACTAACTCCCTGCTGTACTTGGTCTCTCTCTCTCAGCAGGGCTCAGTAAAGATATGTTTACTACCAATAACTGAAACAATAGAAGGACCTTTGTGGAGAAGTAACTGCGGTTTCTTGCCTAGATCCACAGGAAGCTGGAGAGATTGCAAAACAAAAAAATCAAAACTAAGCTATTCCATCATGCTTAGTCAGTTGGCTCCCAAGAAAGAATATGAATCTCCTATATTCCATAGCTGACTCTTTAAGTTTTGCTCACAGAGGTCACTGTTCCTACAAGGCCATTTGTCTCAAACACAATGGTAAGGGAGAGAGGGGAGGGAAACTGAGGTTATAAAGTGAGGTCCTGACTTTTCTCTCTCTTCTCTCCCTCAGCAGCCACAGTAACAGGGCTTATGGTTAAATTGACAAAAGAATTGAATGTGAAGATATACCAAACTACTAGCCACAGCAGAACTCCGGGAAGGGAGAAATAAGTAAGTACGTCACCCACACAATGGAAGAGATAGTCATGTGTCCTTGTGACAATTCCTATTAGCACTTCTTATAAGCCAGTATCTAGGCTCATCGAGGTGATGCGAGTTGACAGTAAGCACACTGCTCTTTCTCATTCAGGACCTGGATTCCATTTCAACCCAACTGATGTTGGCTGATGTTGCATCCAGGCAAGTGAAGGATATTCTGTCAGAATCCTGGCTTGTACTGTGGTAGTGGTCAGAAGGCTTAGGGGAGTCAGGGAATGAGACACACACTGCAGAGTACCTAGTCTCTGACCTACTCAAATAGCCACACAGCTATTTTGTGACTGGTTCAGATAAGTTTCAGGTGCCTCTCAGGGCCTTGCTGATGGTGACTCAGTGGTAATAGAGCTATTGAATCTCATGGGGAGGTAGTAGGGCTTTCTTTTGTTGGGGATGGTTACTGTCTAGCGCTTGTGTGGCGTGAATGTTACTCACCAGTTAGCAGCCCAAGTCTGGAATGTTGTTCAGGTCTTGCTGTATAGTTAGGGCAGAATGCTTTATCATCTGAGGAATTTGAATGGAGCTAATCTGTGCAACTCTCAGTGAACGGCACCACAAGTAACCCTATAAATGACTGGTGGATGCTCAAGGTAAGCAGGCACCCTCTTCAGTGAACCAGTGTTGGTCATCTGGGTTGATGGTAATGGTAGGTGAGGGATACACTGGGCCATGAGGTTACAGATTGTGATGGAATGTAATTCTGCTGCTGCTAATGGCTCACAATGGCTCATGGATGCCCAGTTTTGAGCTGCTAAATTGCTCTTAACCTATCCCTCTTAGCACAGTGGTAGTGCCACACAAAACAATGGAGGATACCCTCAGAATGAAAACAGGAATTGCTGGTCACTCCTATGAATGTTGTCATAGGAAGGTACATCTGCAACGGGTAGATTGGCATACTGTACTTGGATGAACACAAAATAATGACAAAAAATACAAATTCAGGTCTCAAAACATGGCGAATGATCGGAATGAATGACTCTTCTAATGCTTATCTGTTTCTTTTTCCGATTTAATATTTCTTATTTGTTTCCTGTTAGTGCCTGACTAGTTGTGCTGGATTTTAAGGGCTGCATTTTCACTACTGAGGTGGGTAACTCGAGTCAGTAAATCTCCTAACTTGGCAGACCGGCCATGGTTTAAAGGACCCCATTAGACCCAATTTTCACTAAAGAGTTGGGGGGGGAGATGAGGTCAGGTGAGTACTGAGGTGGGTTGGTCAGAAGCCCCACCTTCATTCTCTTGGACTCTGTCCCTGTTGTTTTAGAAACTATTAGCCTTCTCGCTCTCACCCCTTACATCCTGTCACACCCTCACTCACCCCCATGCCCCCTCATACCCCCATGGCCCCTCCATGCCAGCTCATGCCTCCCACCCACCATGCTCCCTCATGTCCCCCATGGCCCCTCATAGCCCCATACCACTTCCATAGTCACTAATCCAATATCCACCATGGGGACACCTCAGGAGCCATGTGGAGATGAAAAAAAAACTAACAATCTAATACAGCTCTCACTCAGACAGTTGACAGTGACAAAGCTCAATTCATGAAACCCATTCAAAGCTTTTAGATCTCTCAAGTGTTCAACCTCTTATAAAAACAAAGAAACTTCTATTACAACCCCACATCAAAGGCAGCTAACCTTTATTAGCCTCTTAAAAATATCAATCAAACTGTAAACTCAGAATCACCTGTTGAGAATTGTAGCTTTGGAAACTCAGCCAAGCATTCATAATAATAGCCATTGGGAAATGTCAACAAATAACTCTATCAAAACTGTATGAACAGTTGGTAATTTTTTTCTACCCTACACCAAATGCCTGTCAATCAAAGCAGTCCAGGCAGGTGATGTTATTTTAATTTGTACTGACAGCTTAAGCCTGTAGTTTTTTTTCAAGTTTAAAGAGCAGGCCTCTTTAAAAAAAAAATTCAAATCTTGACACTTAAAAATACCCAATCCACCCTTCAAGAGCATTTACGTCTACTCTATCAATTCACAACAATGTAGGATAAGGCCCTTGAAACAGCCAAAATGGCGTCTGTTTGAACTCAGCACCAAGTTCGAATGGCCGCCTGTGTGAAACACACCCCATGCCCTTTACTTCTGGCAAAAGTCGGATCTGTCGGGAATGGGGCGCTACTTTCACATCCGGGCCCCACCTACCGTTTTTGAGAGTCCGCAGTGTTTTTCCCGATCCAGCAAAAAACTCTGGCCCGAGCTATCGGTTTAATCTCTCTGGCTCATTCACTTCAATCAGTGGCCTGGTTATATTAGTTCAGGAAAATTGTAATTCATTGGATATGCTCGTTTGATCAGTGTAGACCCATAATCATGACTATGGATAAACTGCTGCACTTGTTTTTTTCTTACACTTATAGTGACAAACATAAGTCAAATATTTCCTGAACGCCAGCTTATGTTTGTCTTAGTAAACTGCCTGGATGATGAATTTTAACTTGGCACCAGACTGAACCAGATTTGCCTGAGGGCCAGGTCTCATCCCAATGCCAATTCAGCTGAAGATTCATGACTAGAATTCTGAAGCAAGCTCAACCAAACTGAAAATAGATTTAATGATACAGCTAATCCAGCATTTGGGGCCATCTCAATGCAACTCTTTTTAATGAAAGTCACCAAAGTCCCAGAGGGCCATAGGCTGCTCTTTCATTAGAGAGAGATACACACAACTGGTGGAAAGTTTAACCTGAAGGTCACCACACCTCAGGCAAGGAAGGGGTGAGGTTGAGAAGGTAGGGACTATATGGATGACCTCAGCCAGTACAGGAATTGAACCCATGCTGTTGGTGTCACTCTGCAACACAAACCAGCTGTCCAACCAACCCTCTAATTCTTTTAATAATGCCCTAATGGCAGGTAATCTGGGAGGCAATAATATTGATACCTGGTTTTCTGAATTGGAATACTACCAGGCGACACCAGCCTTTTAGTCTCCATTGACTTTATAACCCATGAAGTCCCATGTTTTCCATACCTTGTACACTTGACCTGCTAAACTGGTATCGGACTCCTATAATATCTAATATTATTCCAAGTGAGCCATGCTGTTTAGAAGCAGGTGTTTACACCCAATTTTCTGGAGTGAGGTTATTAACATGAATACCAGTTCAGAATTGGGTAGCTGCAGGAAACACACTCGTGCAGCAGCAAACTGTGAAACTGTGTGTAAGTGAAAGAATTGAATACAGAACTTCACAACGCATGAAGATTAAGATTGAAATAAAGCTCTGACCTGCTTTAAGCACATGGTTTCTTCGCACAACTTCCCCTTTAAGCACGTGGTTTCTACACACAACTCCCCCATTTGTCCAGTAAGGCCCAAAGAGGCGGAGACCCAGCACAGTTTCGGTTGAGCCAGTTGAAAAATCCAAAGGCAGTTGATTAAACAGTTGACATCAATGAGATTACATAATCTCCATGTTCTTGCCTCCAATAAGGTGAAGGATGCAAGGTGTGAAATGTATGGAATTTAATAATGTCCAAATTAATTGGGAATTAAGATTGGTGCCAATTGACACTATTTGGACTCAGATCAGTTGTCTTTGCCATATCATGCAGAGGCTGGATCACGGTTACAATGAGGGAAAACTTCCTGGCGAAAGGTAACAGGAAGAAACTATGACAGGCCAAGCTCCTCACTGCTTTCCAATTTCATGGAATCACAGAGGACTGGGAGCCCTGTTCATGACTCATGCTACTTGTCCCTCTGTCTGATTGTTGCTTTTACCACAATTGAGAGGCAGTGCAACCACGAGGCAAACAAGGTGGTTGTCGAGAGTGGTCAAATTTGGGGGGGGCGGGGGGCGGGGGGGGGGGGGGGCGGTGTGGGGGTGGCAAAAGATGGAATGAACTATCTGTTAAGCTACATAAGTGAACAAACAGACTTCAGCAGTGGGAATGAAAAATCTAGATCTACTGATATACATCCACATATATACACAGATTTCTATGTATTTACAATGCAATCGTTCCTAAAATGTCATATTATATTGGTCATTCTCTTTATGCAACAGTTTGACAGATTTGTACATCTACATCACTGTTCCAAAACTCTGAAATAATGTGAAAGAACATAATTTAATCTAACCCACTGTATCGTAAGGATTATTGATTGTGTAAATTGCGCATAAAATTATCTAGTAACTGTTGAGGGAACATAGTATTACTTCATGTGAGCCATATTACACATTAAAATGTAGACTTCTTCTAGTACATATCCTGTGAAAAGTGTAGAACAATCAGTATCGTAAATACTCTCTTTGTATAAAATAAATCTGCAATTATAAACGCAGAGTTCTTATTCATACTAATGTTCAATGTTCATTTTTAGAAGTTAATTGTTGAGGGTGGAGGGGTGCAAGGCTGAAGATTCACCTCCGGTACTTAAAACTCTTGCACCGGCCCTGCCACAACACCTCCCTTTGTTTCCATCCAGCAAAAATAAACTTCAGAAGGCAAATTGGTCAGATTACATATGCAACGCTTGATAGGCACAAGTGCAGTTGAGAATAGGCTTATTTAGAGAAAGTAAACAAGTGTAACAGCGCAATAATTTCACCAATGTTGCTTGATTAATGAGCCCACATTATGGCATCAGTTCAAGGAATAAGGGAAGAATTAAGATATCGGTTTCTAGTGGATCACCTGCAAAAGTTTTAGTTGACCTTTTGGGTGAAATATATATTTGACAAAATACTTTGGGCAGAATTTGGCCCTTGGCAGGGGGGCAGGCGGGGTGGTTGTCTTCCCGAACGCCACTCGCGATCAGGCTCGGAAGGTGATTTCACGCTAGCGGGCCAATTAAGGTCCACCCAGCGTGAAACGCGAACGGCAGCGTCTCAGGGAGATGAGCTAATTTCAAAAAAAAAATTGAAGATTTTATAAGCGTCATGCAACATATTCCCCCATGTGACAGTCACACGAGCGGGGAGATGTTATTAATAAAAAAAAAGAAAGTTTTTATCTGATTTCTATTTGCTTTTGGAAACCTTGTCCAAAAATAGTGCAATGGCCGCTTGGCCTTGTTGCCTGCCTGCCAACCTTCAGGTTGGATGGGCAGCAAAAATTTTCTTTTAATTAACATTTTAATGGCCTTAATAGGCCTTTTAATTGACGGCGGGCGCGCTGCTGACTCTGGCACACGCCTGCCGACCGAAATATTGCGCGAGTGCGCGATGATGTCAGGCCACACGCCCGATACATCAACGCGTCATTTTACGCTCGATAGGCTCGGACCCGCCAAGCTCAAGATTTCACCCCTTGTGTTGTGTGAGATCTTCTTTGGTCCTAGTATTGGGGGCTTTCACCTGTACTCAAATCTTTCATGTGTCACCTTCTATGTATGATACTAAAATTATTATGTTTCATCTAAAAATATTTGCGGTATTTGGTGCATTAGCAATATCCTCGTTGTCCTTCAAACTTACGGCTCACCTGTATCTCTCCGGCCTCGAAGCTTTAGTGTCCAGCGTTCAATGGCTCTGTCACTCTTGGTCTTTGGGCTTTTTAACATTCTTTCATGGGATGTGGGTGTCACTAGCAAGGCCAGAATTTGTTACCCATCCCTAATTGCCTTGAGAAGGTGGTGGTGAGCCCCCTTCCAAATTGCCACAGTCTGCAGTGGGTTTGTACAACTGAGTGGTTTGCTTGACCTTTTCAGAGGGCTGTTAAGAGTCAACCACATTGCCGTGGACCTGGAGTCACATGTCGGCCAGACCAGG
The DNA here is from genome assembly GCF_017639515.1 of Carcharodon carcharias. Taxonomy (NCBI): domain Eukaryota; kingdom Metazoa; phylum Chordata; class Chondrichthyes; order Lamniformes; family Lamnidae; genus Carcharodon; species Carcharodon carcharias. Next base: position 12,870,420 of record NC_054476.1, on the reverse strand, counting down.
TAAGAACAGCAGATTTCCTTCCCTAAAGGGCATTGGTGAACCAGATGGGCTTTTACAACAATCAATGATAGTTTCATGGTGACCATAGCTGTCAATTCCAGGATTATTAATTAATTGAATTTAAATTCTCACCAGCTGCCATGGTAACAGTATCCAGTATCCCCACAACATTATCCTGGGCCGCTGGATTACTAGTCGAGTGACATTATCACCATGCCATCATCTCGACCTTGTGTCCATGCCTTCCCTCTTTTGCTGTTTTCTTTGAATCATTGAAGCAATTTTGTATTTTTAGAATGATTTTGCAAATTGTTTTTCTTCTACCCCCTCGTAAAAATGTTAAACCTGTAACTTTCTACTGGGAAGGGATGTACCAAACTATGAAATGCTGCTCCTGTACTGAACGTGGATTATTTTCGTCAGTGATGAAATATCAGCTGCCATTTCCTCTAACTGTTTTTGCCCTCATTCTGATCGTTTTTGGCATCAAATTGGAGAGGACAATAACATGCTCGTGTAACTACTGAGAAAACATTTTGCTGATATCAAGTTGAAACTTCTTTGTCATTAATGCGTACAAATGAATGTAAGTAGTTGTAGTTACATCGACGAGGTTCAGTGGTGTACTTTTGGTGGATTTATGAGTAATAACAATCATCTGGGAAATTGAATTTGCAGAAGGCAAAAGCTAATAGAGCAACCTAAAGCAAATAGCTGTGAGCTCAAACTCTGTGGCATTTAGAGCAGATTAGACATGTTGGATCATATCATTGAAGGGAGAGTCAACAGTGGTACAGTATTCCAATACTGGCCCGTGCTATTTTGTTAAAAAGTCATCTCCTTAACACTTAATCATACAATGATAGAATTTACATCTCAATAAAAGACCGATCAGCTCATCAGGCTGGTGCTGGTGCCCACTCTTCAACCAGTTCTATCTATTCTTTTTCACTGTTCTCCTATTTCCTTTGGTCTGCATGAGAACACAATGCAAGAGTGGTGCGACAGTTTGGAAGTCTTGTTTCCCTTCACGGCTTGCAACAGGGAGGAGATGTTGGAGACCTTGGAGCCAGAGTGACACTGATATGAGTTTCCATCATGGCTGTCAGAGCGGTCCCCAAAGTCTCCATAACTAAGGGCCCCACTGCTCTGCTGTTGGTTGCATTAATTCCTTGCTATGTGCAATGGCCCCAGACAGGTTGTTGATGGACTCAGCCATACTCCCCCGCAATGTGTGTAGTCTCCCTGGCAGTCAGCACAATGCACTCAGATGTTGGTGGTGCACAGCCATTGTTCTTATTCTACAGGTTGGGCCCAGCTTCAAGCCACCGACTGTGCCCTTTGCAACAGAGCTAGGATGCATGCTCTGCCTGTGGTGAGCTGGTTTCCAGGTTATCCTACCTCCTGCCCTCAGCTCCCACTGTGAATCTCCTGGTGCAGACCTCTCTAACCGATCCTCTTCACTACATGGCAAAGCATTTTCTGAACTGGCACCTGCAAATGTCAGGCAGACTGATGGGTATGTCTCTCCCTCTGCTGCAGCTCAAAGCAGCACCATGTTGTCATGTAGATACCATGAGGGATAAAGTCTAACGAGAAGAGAAAAGGATGGCAAGATGGCCAACCACCCTGCAGATTACAACTTCCAGTCTTCTTAGGTGCAATGATCCTCACTTTGCTTTCTGTCCATGAACTCCACTGCAGTCTTTTCTAATGAGCACAGGATATGTAAGGCTGGTGGGTCCTTCTCTTCCTTTGTCTGATCCTTGGCATTGTGTGCCAACATGTCTTCTAAAAGAAGGAAGAGAGTGGGGCCTTAAATATTGTTCACTCCCTGAAAATGAGCACGGATATGACAAAGCGTGATGAATTCACAAAGCCCATTCACTGTAACGCAGGCAGCACACCGACTTTGTGCTGCCTGGCTCATTATCCTGATTATTGTACTGATCTGCTATTCCACAGCTGTACACATCAGCAGGGGGCCCAAAACAGTAAGCAGCTAAGCCCCTACTTCAAACTGGTACAAAGCAAGACACTGCGAATTCTGGAAATCTGAAAGAGGAACAGAAAATGCTGGAAATAGACAACAGGTCAGGCAACATCAGTGGAGCAAGACACAAGGAGTTAATGGACTGATTTGTCCCAGCCCCTCAGAGGGGGCTTTGGAGGCAGGAGGGGGCAAGTGAAATGTCATTGACTCTCCTTGGTCAGCTTTGCAACATGCTCCCACCTTCTGCACACTTTTCCTGGATTCAGGCTTCCAACGGTGTTTGAGAGCCCTCCGGCAGTGGTAAGTATCCAATTAGGGAAATTAATCATTATCGCGCAGGGACACGCGTTTCAGGGACCCAGAAATAGAGTGGGGATAACTTTACAGCAAGAGAGTCCGAACTGTGACCCATGTGAGGCTTTTTGTTACGTTGCCGGCTTTAAGTCACATTGCACAGGTCTCCCCAAGCGGAAGGCATGCCATTGTTGATGTCTCCCTTGCTGCAGTGGCAGTCCCTGTCATCCCAATGAAGGCGTCTCTATGGCTCTGCTGACACTCCTGCTCCTGATCCATCAACCGTGCCCACATTTGCAATGGAGGCTGACGGCGCTACCCACAGGCTGCACTGAACAGACCGCCCCCCCCCACCCCCCAACACTGTAACCCCAGACACTGTCCCTGATTGGATGGGGCTGCTGTAAGGGGCTTGTTCATTTAAGCGAGTGCAAAGGTAACGAAAGGGGCAACCAGGGGGATGAACGAATGGGGAGGTCTGTGATATGAAAGAAGGCTGGTGAAATTAAACGATAAAAGGGATAATTGTGCAAGGGAAAAGGAGATGATAAAGGGGCAAGTAAAGAAACAAAAGATGGGCCTGCAGGAGTGTAAACAGCAGCAACAGAATCATCACCAACAGCCGCTGCCCAAAAGGATGGGGGCATTGGTTATGAAAGTGTTGAACTCAGCGTTGAGTCTGGAAGGCTGTAAAGCATCTAATTAAAGATGAGGTGCTGTTCCTTCAGCTTATGTTGGACTTAATTGGAAAAGTGTAGGAGGCCAGGGACAAATAAGTCAGAGTGAGAGTGATGCAGAGAATTAAAATAAAGATCACAGCTATGAGAAAGGAGCAACAAATGAGACCGTGGCCACGATTTTCCGTGCCCGCTGGAATCGGGCGTGTTCGGTGGCGAGAGCGGACAATATGGCAAGATGGCCAAAAATCGGCTTCGCGTCACGAAACCAGTTTGCAGTCTTCCGGCCAGCCCCTCGCTGACAGACCACGCCCCCACCATCAGACTTTGGGAACCTCATTGTAATGCATCTGTATATCAGTATAAGGCCAGCCTGCCGGACTCATCCCCACCCCCCCACTCTGCTGGATCGTCCACCCACGTTGGCGGGGAAACACGCCAAGGTGTTTCACAACAGCATATGTAAGGTGTGCACCTGGCGGGCTGCACTTCACTCGGGACTTCGAGGTTTGTTTGCCGACCTTGCTTCGGTCAGCACTCGCAGTCACCAGCGCCAGGCTTCACAGACAGCACCACGTCACTTTTAGGGAAGCTCATGGACAGATCCCTAACTACCAGACCAGCCATATGTGGGGGGGCTTTTCAATGGCTGCAGGGCTAGGGCTTGCTTGAGGAGGGGGGAGAAGTGGCCTCGGGCAAGGGAAGAGGCTGCAGGATGAGGGCTGTACTGGGGAAGGAGGGTATCCCAGGGTGTGTGTGTGTGTGTGGGGCCACATGTTGATCTGTGCAAGTGGCCTCAAAATGGTGAGGGTGGAAGAGGCAGCCTCCAGAGGAGATGAGGTTAGATGGACATATCAGGGTGTGTGTATGAGAATAGGTGGTGATGTCCCTTGAGCTGGCAGTGAGTGAGAAGTCAATGAATCTGAGGTGGGCTTGAGTATGTGAGTTTAGAGTGATGAGATGGTTGCCATACCCTGGCTGCGTGGATGGGATCGTTCATCCTCTTTCTGCATTGGATGGCCAACCTCTTCTGTGCAACATTGGCACTGACCACCACAGCCATCGCCTACCAAGCCAGAGTGGTAATACCGCTGCCCATCCTGTGGCCAGAGCGGGGGGCTAGAGGACATCACAGCGGGCCTGCACGGTGTCCAAAGGCGCTTGAGGGCTGCAGTCTCCTTGCCTTTCGGGGCCATGTTCTTTTCTGCAGTCCTGGACTGGAAGCCCTGAGTGCGGCCGTACTTTAAATGTGGTGTCTGGTGTGATGAAGCGGTGAGGTGACGGGGTAACAGGCGAATCGGAGCTCGTCCACCACCGAAACGGCGTGTGTCCCGGGAACGCATCATTAACGCGGCGGGTTTGGGACGATATGGAGTGAAAAGCCGCCATTGTGGGTACAACATTGTTTTTCCTGCCCGCTACCACACTTAGTGCAAATCCGGGACAATTCCACCCTATATGTGTTGTACTGAGGAACAGGTAAAGGACAATCACACTGCTGGGAGTGTACTTTTGACCCCCCCCCTCCCCAAACAGTCAGAGGGAGACAGGAGAACAAATAGTTTGACAAATTACTGAAAAGCACAGAATAAAAGGGGCAGTCCTGGTGGGGGAGGTCAACTGTGCTATTATTAACTGGGATTTTTTTAAAAATTGTGTAAAAAGTATTGAAGTGCAAAATACTTCAAATGCATTCAAAAGACTGTTTTAGCTGATACATAGCAAGCCTAACAAGGGAAGGGGCAGTTCTGGACTTTGTTTTAGGGAAGTATCCGAGCAGAAGGAGGGGTATAAGCGGGGGAACATGAATTCAATGAGATTTAGTGGAGTTATGAAGCTAACAAAGACAGACCGAGAATGAAAGTTTTAAGTTGGAGCTGAGCCAATTTAACTAAGCTGAGATGTGATTTGGCAAAAATGGACTGGAAACAGCTACTTGAAGGGAAATCAATGTCAGATCAGTGGGAGGCACTCAGAGAGGAGATAAGGAGGATTCAGAACAAGTACGTTCCCATAAAAAGAGTGGGTCTCCCAAATCCAGACCTCCCCCAAGATGTCAAAGAGAATGCGGAGTGGAATCAGATAAAAAGAGAAAACTTAGGTCAGATACCGGAAGTTCAAAAGTGCAGAAAACCAAGAGCAGCATCAGAAGGTATTGGGGTGGTGGGGGGGGGGGGGGGGTGGGGGGGGCGGGGTGGTGGCTGTGAAATTAAATAAGAAATTGGGAAAACAAAGAGAGGGCATGAAAAAATGTTGGCAAGTAAAATCAAGGAAAACGCAAGGATTTTTTATGAATACACGAAGGGCAAAAGGAGAGAGTAAGGCCGATTAGAAATCAAAGAGGCAACGAGTGTTGGAAGTGGGCTTGGTTCCTAATGAATGCTTTGCACCCATTTTCACAGAACATGGGGAATGAAGCAAGCGTTTTAACTCAGGAAGAGTGAGAAATAATTGACGGAGTGAACAAAGTGAAATGCTGAAGTGTTTAGAACCCTTGAAAGTAGATCAATTATCAGACTTCCAAGAGGAGCAAGGGAAGATGGTGAAGGCTCTGGCCATGATTTTCCAAACCTCTCTGGCTATAGGCACGGTGCCAGAGGACTGTTAACATTGTACCATCGTTTAAAAAGGGAGGAGGGGATAGCCCCAGTAATTAGAGGCCTATCAGACTAACCTCTATGGTGAGAAAGAAGTCCTGAGATAGTATAAATCATCGTTTAGAAAGGCACAGATTAACCGAGGATAAGCATGGATTTGTTAAGAGAATGTTGTGTCTGATTTATTTGATTGATTATTTGGAGATAGCAAGCAGGGTCAATGATAGTGGTGCATTTGATGTGTTCCACGTGGATTTCAGCAAGGATTTTAACAAGGTTCCACATGGCACACGGGCTAGAAAATTAAAAGCACCTGGAATCCAAAGGAAAATGGCAAAAAAGTTGGATCCAAAATTGGCTCAGTGCCAGAAAGACAAGGCTAGTGTTTGACAGGCGTTTTTTGTGTCTGGAGACTGCAGGAAGATGGCAATGGACTGGTCAGGTGGGCAGGAAAGCAGTGCATGCAATTCAGTCCAAGGAAGTGTGAGGAAATGAGTTTAAACAAGGCCAGGGAATACACAATAAATGATAGGATTCTGAAAAGTGTACAGGAACAGAGGGTTGTTAAAGTGCATGTCCACAGATCCAAGAAGGTAGCAGGACAGGTCAATTAAATGGTGGAAAAAGCCATAAGAAGCACCTTTCCTTCTTGGCCAAACTCTACAGCAGTAGAAAGGGAGGCTGTGTTGGAACTAAAAAGAACACTCTTTAGATCACAGCTAGATTACTGCACAAAGTTCTGGTCGCCACATTATAGGAAGGATATGAGCGCATTGAGAGGGTATGGAGGAGATTTATGAGAATGTTGCCAGGAATGGAGAACTTCAGTCGTGAGGCTGGGGTTGCTTGCTTTGGAACAGTGAGAGGCATACAGGAGTTTTAATTGAAATGTCCAATGTTATGAGGGGTCTAAATAGAGTGGATGCATTGGATGCAGGAAGGACCTAATTCTGTTTGCAGAGATGCAGAGATTTCAATAACCAGGGGCCTAGATTCAAAGTAATTAGTTGAAGGATTAGAGGGGAGCTGAGGAGAATTTCTTTCACCTCAAGGATGGTGGAGGTCTGGAGCTCACTGCCTGAAGGGATGGTAGAGGCAGAACCCTCATGCGTTTTGAAAAAAAAAACACTTGAATATGCACTTGAGGAAACCTACAGGACTAGTGACCCATGAGCTGAAAGGGAGCATGAGGTTGGACAACTCCTTTTGTGCCAACTTAGATTTGACGGGCCTATGGCCTCTTTCTGTGTGGTATTTTTCTTTTAAACTTTCTGTGACCAGTGACTGGAAGGTTAAGATCATGCTTGTGGATTGAATGGAGGTGTTCCACAAAACAGTCACCCAACCTGCACTTGGCCTACCTGCTGTAGAGGAGACCACATCATGAGCAGCAGATACAGAATACTAAACTGAAAGAAATAAAAGTCAATTGTTATTTCACCTGAAAGGAATACTTTAGACTTTGGACAGTGAGAAGGGAGGAGGTGTGAGGACTGATTTATATCTCTGTTTATTTGGAAAGGTACTGTGAGAAAGGGAGGGGAGTGATGGGAGTGATGGGAGTGATGGAGGGGTGGACCAGGTTAGTGTGAGGGGGACATGCTTCTTACAGAATACTGAAAAAGGAGGAGAAGGGAAAGATGTCTTTGGGGGTAGCCTCACGCTGGAGATAGTGGGAATGTGGTTGCTAGTGGAGTGGGAGATGAAGCCAAGGGCAACCCTATTATGTTGCTTGGAGGGAGGGTAAGGGGTGCGAGCAGAAGTGCGTGAAGTGGAACAGGCGCAATCGAGAGCCCTGTCAACCACACTGGGAGAATTCTCAGCTGAGGGAAAAGGAGCACATACTGGATGCACTGGTATGGAAGGTGATGTCGCCAGGCCAGATGCAACTGAGACTGGGAAATGAGAGAACGGAGTAGAGGCCTTCCAGAAGTGGGCTGGGAGGAATTGTAGTTGGCAGCTTGGGGAGTCACTGGGCATGTAGTGGGTGTTGGTCAATAGGAGTGGAGGCAGAGAAACTGAGAAAGGGAAGGGAAGAGTAGGATATGAAGCATGTGAAGGTGATGGGGAGGGGTGGGGGGGTGGGGGGGCGGATGGAGTGTAGAAATTGGAAGCAAAGCTGATTAACTTTTTCCAGTTCGGGGCTAGAGCAGGAAATGACATCAGTACAGTCATCAATGTATTAGGAACAAAGGTAAAGGAGGGCTCTGTGTAGGACTGGAACAAAGAATGTTTCACATATCTCACAAAAGGACAAACATAGCTAGGACCCATATGGGTTCCTATAGCGAAACCTTTTATTTTTAGAAAGTAAGTGGAGTTGAAGGAGAGGTTATTCCATATGAGAACAAGTTCAGCCAGGCAGAAAAGTGTGTGGGGGGTTGGCAATGTTGGGCCTCCATTCAAGGAAGCAGCAGAGGCTATCCTGGTGGGGATAGAGGTATAGAGGAACTGGGTGTTCATGGTGATAAAGAGGTGGATGGGGCCAGGAAACTGGAAACTTTTAAAGTGGCAGAGGAGGTCAGAGACTGAATAAAGGGAGAAAAATAGATAGGAAGCAATCTGTTTCTGTGGAGCAAGAACGGGCTGAAATTATGGGCTACTCGGGCAGTCCTGTTGGTGGATCTCGGGAAGGAGGTAGGTGTATGTAGAAAGCAGAAGACAAGACTCCTCAGCAAAGACCTCAGCTTCACACCTGTGATTGCACTACTTTGACCACGAGTCTTTGCCCAGCACAGTGGATACTTTCTTACACCTTCAGGATTTTTGTTCCACCTGGAACCCTTCCGCTTGCTTCCTACCCTTTTCATCTTCACACTGACCTTTGCCTTGAAAACTGCTGTCATTGGTCATGTCATGTTTTTCTGCTCCCCTTCGTTCACTCCAGCCAAGCTTGAAATTCATTGACACAGGGGCATAAGGAGATGAAGCTGGGGTAGGAAGGGTAAAAGAGATGTCTTAGGATCTTACCTTAGCAACTTGGGCCACAGCTTTGAATTTCCTGCTGTCTTGCAGCCAGAGTGCTATCTCTAACCACTGCTGCTGGGCTATTTGCATTGGCACGCCTCCTGCTGACTGGAAAGTGCACTTGGTTACCTCCCCCACAATGACCTGCAGAAGACTGTCTGAAAACCAAGGATCCTTGCGGAACTTCTCCTGGCTGCCATTATCACTTTACAGCAATGACAGAGCTGTGATTTGAAACAGCCAACTCCTTTAAGAACCGTAGGCAATCACAGTTATCAATGGGGTAAGTAATTAGATGTAAATATTGCACAGTACACACAAATATTCATAACACGTTGGCCACACCCAACCTTGGTGCAAATTAATGACAATTTTATTTTCATAAAAAGTTATAAGTCCACATTTCAGGTATTGACAAAGCCAAATCCGAACTGCTAATCCCAATGGTGCATGTCACTAAGGAGTGCAAAAAAATATGAATATACGTGGATTCCAAGGGAAATGGACACATTCGATCTTACACCATCAGAGCCTTAATCCAGACTCCACACTCCCACTCAGTCCATGGATTGATTAGACTGTCACACTGCCTGTGACAGCAGACGTGTACTCCATCACTGAACAGCCTGACAGGATTGCCAAATCTGACTCTTCGGTAAACCGCTAAGGAAAAGTGGGGATAAGAAATGAACCCACCAAGTGCCTGAAGCTCTCTTGTTGTCTTGCCATATGTCTAAATATCTGCACCCATCTGAGTAAGTAATATAAAAGCTAAAATGAAAACAGGTCCTTTGTTACTGTAGCTTCATGCTTGAACATCAGTTGCATGGTTACTCCAATCACAGGGGCAAGAAATCATTAAAGCAAGAAAGTAAAAAAAAATGTTGCTGCAAATATACAGAATAACATTTTTCATTTCTTTAACACATTACAGTCGATCCCAAACTCAAAATTACATAATAAAAAAACCCCCCAAAAATCGGCCAATTCTGGAAATGCTAAACAGAAAATGCTGGAAAACCACCGTTCTGAATTATGGTTACGCCTAAAATGTTAACCTATCTTTTCTCTTTACACTTGTGCATTTCCAGAATGTTCCATTTTTACATGAATTGAGCAACATTCAGGTGCCAATGAATTCATCTAAAATAAGGTAATTCAAATAAAGTTGGGTTTACCTCGCTACTTGCACAAACATTCGAAAACAAAGTGCCAGGTCTGCGGGTTTGAAGGAATTGACCTTATTTGATCCAATGTGCCATTAGTGATTCATGAAAATTGTTGCATGAGGGATGACACGTATGTGTGTGAAAGAAATGAAAGACTCGATACCTCAGGGACTGTACAGGCCTGCACTCACATTGATGAACAAGTTGCTACAGCTCCAGTGTCTGTGCACTATGAAGGAAATCCTTATAACCATCAGCAGGCTGTCCAAGTGAAATATTGTTCAGCTGCACGAGTAAAATAAACCATGAATTAATTCAGCTGAATAATATCCAGTAAACCTGTTTGTCTGATATTAACAGTGAGGAACAAAGAAAATTGCTGAGAGATTTCTGTATTGATGGACATTGAAGTTGTTGGCTGATTATTTTCTATTTTTCATTGTCATTTTACTCTTCTGAAATACCAGATAAATTTTGTATTGAGTATTTTGTAAATAAATTTTATTTCCTTCTCTTTGCTCCAGCATCTGCCTTCATTTCTATTAAGCAGCAAATAAGAGGTAATTTGTTCTAATGCAAAGAGAGGAAAAGCTAATCAAAAGCTCGATGGAATGTATGCATGCTATTTATAAATGGAGCAAAGCAGTAACTGAGTTCTGTGGGACTGCATGTTTACTGGCCAAGAGAATTTTATTGATTTGGGAATCTATGCGACGCACTAAAGATTTTTTTTATAGCGCTGACACAGGGGCAAAACTTAAACACTGGTCTCATGGGACGTTCTCAAGAAATTCATGAATAAAGTAGCACTAAAACAGAAAACTGATTAGCAGATTCTGACTGAGCGATGATTCATTTGATAAATTTTATGTTACAGGTTTTTCTTTTTGCAGTTTAGATGGACTTTACTGACTGTGTCAAGCCTCAGACTGCAGCTCTTTGCAACGGAGAGCTAGACATCCACCATTACAAAACCCCCATCTTGAGACATTTGTTGTTCAAAATACCTTTAGTCGAATGATGTGGCAAATGCATCTTCACAAGCAGGCATGGCTTTTCATTTAAAGAATAAGTACTGATTGTAGAAGTTCTCATGCTGAGGGCCACAATGTAAAAGTAAAGTGACTTGTGTCACTTGTAAAAACTCGCATTTATGTAGCACGTTTAGCATAATGAAACATCCCAAGGCACTTCCACTGGAGCGATTATAAAACAAAATATGACACCGAGCCACAGAAGGAGACATTAGGTAAGATGACCAAAAAGCTTGGTCTAAGAGGTAGATTTTAAGGAGTGCCTTAAAGGAGGAGGCAGAGGTAGAGATATGTGGGGAGGGTATTCCAGAGGACGTAGGCAACTGAAGGCACACCCACCAACAGTGGAGGAAGTAATATCGGGGATACTCAGGAGGTCAAAATTAGATGCACACCGGTATCTCAGAGAGTTGTAGGGGTGGAAGTGATTACAGAGAGAGGGACAGACGAGGCTATGGAAAGATTTGAAACCAATCACGTGAAATTTAAAATTGAGTTGTTGTTCAATCAGGAGCCAGCAAGCACAGGGGTGATAGCTAGATGGCATTTGGTGCGAGTTAGGACACAGGCAGGAGAGGTTTAGATTACCTCAAGTTTACGGAGGGCAGGATGTAGGAGGCTGGCCAAGTGGGTCTTGCAATTGTTGAGTCTGGAGGTAACAAAGGCTTGGATGAGAGTTTCTGCAGCAGAACAGCTAAAGCAGGACACGGGCTGGTGATGTTATGGATGGAAATAGGTGGCCTTAGTGGCAGTACAGGTATGTGTTTGAAAGCTCATCTCAAGGTCAAATATGACACCAAGGTTGCAGACATTCTGGCTCAGCCTCAGGCAGTTTCCAGCAAGGAGAATGGAATCGGAAATGAGGGAGCCAAGTTGATGGCGCAAACCAAAGGCTATGGCTTCACTCTTCCAATGTTTAACTGGAGGAAATTTCTGCTCACCCAGTACTGGATATCAAGTCAGCAGTGTGTTAGAGACAGGGAAGGGGTTGAGAGAGGCAGTGGTGAGGTATATGTGGGTGTCGTCAATGAGACCTGTCTGCTGCTCCCTTGACCTTATTCCTACTAAACTGCTGATCACCCAACTTCCTTTCCTGGTTCCTAAAATACCTCAAACTGTTTATGGCTCTCACTCCTCAGATTCGGTCCCTCTCCTTCAAATTTGCCACCATCACACCTTTCCTCTAAAAAAGAAACCCTTGATGTCTCTATCCTTGCAAACTTCCACCCAAACCTTGACCTCCCTTGTCTCTCCAAAACCCTCGAGCATGTTGTCATTTCCCAAATTCCTGCCCCTCTTTCCCAGAACTCCATGTTTGAACACCTCAGGTCTGGTTTCTGCCCTTGCCATAGTACTGAAATGGCTCTTATCAATGACATAAATGATTGTGACAGACAAAGTATCCTTCCTCATCCTTCTCAATATGTCTGCAGCCTTCTACACGATTGATCAGATGATCCTCCTCCAACCTCCCTGCTGTCGTGGTGACATTCTTATCAGTCTAACTCTGGCCAAAGAATCATTGTCAACGGATTCTCTTCCCATTCAAGCATAGTCACTCTCGCGTCCCCCAGTGGTTTAGCCTTGACTCCCCCTCCTATTTCTGGTCTATATGCTGCCCCTTAGTGACAACATAGGAAAACAAAACTCTTTTTCCCATGTACGTTAGCAACACTCAAATATACCTCAGCACCACCTCTCTCAACCCCTTCTCTGTTTCTATCACACTGCTGACTCGATATCCAGTACTGGGTGAGCAGAAATTTCCCCCATTTAAATACTGGAAGACTGAAGCCACAGGGCTGAATTTTGCCGTTGGCGAGCAGGGGGTGGGGCCCACTCACCGATGCATAAAATGACGTGGAATGATGTCAGACGGAACCCCCGAAGTCATCCCGCCCCATTTAAATTTTTAGGAGGGCGGGGGCAGAGCAAAATCAGCTGCGGGCCCGCTGACCTGTCAATGGCCAATTGAGGCCACTGACAGGATCATTAAAACAATTAAAGGACCTGCTTGTCCAACCTTAAAGCTGGTGGGTCGGCTAGTTGCCCTGGCGGGGAATAGAGAAAACACGAAACCTCATCCACAAGCGGGATGAGGTTTCATGCAGGGTTGCAAAAATTTTAATAAAGTTATAATGTAATTTATGAACATGTCCCATCTTGTGTGACATTGTCACATGAGGGGGACATGTTAGGGATTTTTAAAAAAAATATTCTTAAAAGTGTTAGCGATCTCTCTGAGGCTGCACTTAGCCTCAGGGAGATGTGCGCTTTATCGTGGACATGCGTGAAAATGCACACTCTTACTTTTGGGGATTATCCCCCCACCCCCCTGCGTGCACAGGGAGTGCATAGCACTGCCCGCCAGATGTCACGCTGAGTGGGCCTTAATTGGCCCACCCACATAAAATGGCAACGGGGCCCGCTTCTCCAGCGGGGATCAGCTCCGCACCCGCCGGAGATTGGGTCGGGCCTGCCCACCCGACAGGCAGAAAATTCTGCCCCATAGCCTTTGGTTTGCGCCACCAACTTGGCTCCCTCACCATCGATTCCATTCTCCTTGCTGGAAACTGCCTGAGGCTGAGCCAGAATGTCTGCTACCTTGGTGTCATATTTGACCTGGAGATGAGCTTTCAAACACATACCTGTACTGCCACGAAGGCCACCTATTTCCAAGATGAGCTCAAGAGAGATTGAGGGGGGGCGACAGGAGACAAATAAGAGAAGGAAACAAGTTCAGGCTAGTCTGGGCACCTAACCCGCACTACCCACCACACCACACCCCCCCCAACCCCTCCCCCCCCCCCGCCCGCAGGGTTTGCAGCCTCAGAGAAGCTTAGCCCAGTGTGCCAAAGGGACTGAGGAAAGTGACAGTTCAAGGCATCTGATCAGTTGGTCCCAATCTTCGTGGGAAAGAAATTCATGAGTTCCTCATTCCTGCTGTTGGAGCTGAGCGTAGAGGAGGGAGAGGGGTTTAGGAAGGCAGCTTGTAGCAGAGAAAAGAACCCTGGGGTCATCTGGGCGACCGCTTTGCAGAACACCTGCGGTCTGTCCGCAAGAATGACCCAAACCTCCCTGTCGCTTGCCATTTTAACACTCCACCCTGCTCTCTTGCCCACATGTCTGTCCTTGGCTTGCTGCATTGTTCCAGTGAAGCCCAACGCAAACTGGAGGAACAACACCTCATCTTCCGACTAGGCACTTTACAGCCTTCTGGACTGAATATTGAATTCAATAACTTTAGGTGTTGAACTCCCTCCTCCATCCCCACCCCCTTTCTGTTTCTTCCCCCTTCCTTTTGTTTTTTCCAATAATTTATATAGATTTTTCTTTTCCCACCTATTTCCATTATTTTTAAATCTTTTATGCCCCCCCACCCCCACTAGAGCTATACCTTGAGTGCCCTACCATCCATTCTTAATTAGCACATTCGTTTAGATAATATCACCAACTTCAACACCTCTGTGTTCTTTTGTTCTTTTGTCTGTGACATCTGTTGATTATCTGCTCCTATCACTGCTTGCTTGTCCCTACAACCACACCACCTCCCTCCACTTCTCTCCCCACCATCCAACCACCCCCCCCCCTCCTCCCACCCCCACCCCCTACCCACCTTAAACCAGCTTATATTTCACCCCTCTCCTTGGATTCACCCAGTTCTGTTGAAGCGTCATGAGGACTCGAAACGTCAACTCTTTTCTTCTCCGCCGATGCTGCCAGACCTGCTGAGTTTTTCCAGGTAATTCTGTTTTTGTTGTGCAAGTAATTTATAGTTAAGATCAGGATCAGCAGATGAAATATTTTTATTTATTGAAAAATTGAAGCAAGGAATTCATTGGGATATCGTCTACTAAAATATGTAGGAAAAACAAGGTTAATGTCTCATCTGAGACATAGTGGAATTGTACATTGCTCATAATATTACAGTGCCATACCAGTCTCAAAGATAAGCCCTGAGACACTTGGACATAGTCGAGGCCTTATCTTTCTAGTCTGCAGGAAACAGCACTGATGCCAGAGGCACAAATTGGAAATGGCAAACTGTTTTCCAAATACTGGCCATCGGTTCCACATTGTATTTTTTAAAACATAGATATGGCCCCAGTTGGAAGTCTGAATGGGTTTCAGGCACATCAGCAGTGTAACATGAGTCCAAAAGCAGGCCTTTGATCTCGTTGTAATCTCATCGGCTGGTGTCCCAGCTGAACTGCTGACTCACCAGCAAGCCAGCCGATTTAGCAACGTAATTTTCCCAGCAGTCAGCCAGAGACCCTACTTAAAGCGGGAGTGCACCTCTTAGCGTGAGCTTACATTCATTCCTGGAAGAGTTTGCTTTGGAGTTGTGCAGAAAGAAACTGGGGCAGCATTACTCACAGGCAAGCCCCCTGTTTCCCTGAGGCCTCCATCCAGCTCCTGCTCAAAGCGAGGAGGGAGGTTCTCTTGCCAGCTACAGCCAAGAGGATTCAGGAGCATCGAGTGCATCAAGCAGGGAGCAGGATTGTTGAGATCGTTGGCTTCAGGAGCTGGGTGCAGTGAGGGAATTGTGTCAATGGCCTCTCAAGAGTAGCAAGAGAGAGGAGGGTTCCTCACTTCTCTATCCTTTTCAAGAACAGATGACAATAATCACTCCCTCCCAGCCACAAGTCTTTAAACAATTCACTGCCCTCCAGCTTCACCACTGAGCATAAGGACATCTCATTCTCATTCCAAATATATCCTCAACATCAGTTGGCACAGACCAGCATAATTCAATACCTATGGTAGCAGACAAGATGCGCATTTAAGGAATGGAAACCGTTTCTACTGGCATAGAGGCCGTATTGCACCTGAGGAAACCCAGCATTTCTGGCAAAACTCTCTCCTCCTGCTTGGCAGCCTCTATTAGGAAGGTGATGAATTCCTGTGTCTGAGCAAGCAGTGCATGTGTAACTTTCTGGGTTACCTTGCGCACAGGGGAGATGTTACTGATGTTACCCACTGGATGTTGGAAGCAGTCCAATGCTTAAATGTTCAGGGCCGCAGTGACCTTCATGGCCACAGTCTACTCTGTGGTCAACCTGGTGTGGAGCTCCAGTTCTGCCTTGAGCAGGTAGCAACCTCCCTGGGGAAAGGGGAGGTGCCTGATGTACTGCTTCTGTGTAAAGTTGAGGTTGAAAATCCCGATGGTATAATACCTCCTCTCCTCTGCCCTACTTCACCCGCTTCTATACAGCTCTCTATTGTCTTCTGTACTGCCTACCACCCCTGCCCTTCATATCGCAGCCCATAGAGCTTAATACCCATGTTCAAACGAAATTGGGAACGTAATCATTTAAACAAGACCCCCCCCCCACCAATAAAGAATCTGTCTCCGAGTTTCAGCTCAACAAATCAGCAGCCAAAAATTATTGATTTCTTATTGAAACATGTGAGATCCTGAGGGGACTTGACAGGGTGGATACTGAAAGGATATTTCCCACTGTGGAAGAGGTCAGAACTAGAGGACACGGTTTAAAAATAAGGGGTCTCCCATTTAAGAGGGAAGGGAGAAGAAATTTTTCCTGAGAATTCTCTTCCCCCGAGAGCAGAGGGAGCTCAATGGGTCATTCAATAGTTTTAAGGCAGAGTCAGATCGACTCTTGACTAACGAAGGAGTCAAGGGGTATAGGGGGTAGGCAAGAAAATGGTGTTGAGGCTACAGTGAGATCAGCCAGGACCTTATCAAATGGAGGAGCAGGTTCGAGGGGCTGAATGGCCAACTCCAGCTCCTAATTAGCATGTTTTCTTTTATTCGTTCACGGGATGTGGGTGTCGCTGGCTAGGCCAGCATTTATTGCCCATCCCTAATTGCCCCTGAGAAGGTGGTGGTGAGCTGCCTTCTTGAACCGCTGCAATCCATGTGGTGTGGGTACACTCACAGTGCTGTTAGGGAGGGAGCTCCAGGATTTTGACCCAGCGACAGTGAAGGAACAGCGATATATTTCCAAGTGAGGATGATGTGTGATTCGGAAGGGAACTTGCAGCTGGTGGTGTTCCCATACAGCTGCTGCTGGGTGGTAGGGGTCCAGGGTTTGGAAGGCACGTGCCCATTGCACTTCGTTATGTTCATAAAAAAAACAATCAAAAACCACCAAAACACTTATCAAGACTAAAGGAGATGAATATCCCTTTAAGTAGCAGCCCTGCAGCATGTTTCTTGGCTGTTAAGGCAAGGGGGTCTAAATTAGATAACCCTGAAAATAGGTGCAGGGATTGCGATGGTAAATTACTCACAGCCGTTGGTTGTAATGCCAGCAGCTCGCCAAATAATTTCAGCATCCAGCCAGTGCAATTCGCACCGTTAATTGCCTGGACACCTAAATCGGGGATTAACGTTGTGACAGGCTAACACCAGGTAAAGTTCACCTGACTTCTTAAAGGGGAAGTACGTTGTCACTGCAGCTGACAGTCACACAGGAAATGAACCTGACCTGGAAAACATTAAAGAATGGCCCGAGGCGGGAGGGAAAGGGCTCCGGGGTTTTTTGAGCACTGCACCGGAGGTCTTGGTGCAGGAGGTGGGGAGATATCCTGTATTGGGGCTGCCCAGGCAGTGGGAGCAGATGGCATTGAAGGAGATAAACAACGAAAGCCAGGGTACAGTGCTGCTAGAAGTGCTATAACCGCACACGAGTGGTCAAGGAGAACGAACGCACTTTCACCTGCTGCATCCTATCAATCGCGACCCTAGCCTCAGACACTGCTCAATGCACCGGATGCCCCCACTGACAATCTCTATCGATCATACCTGACATTCATACTACTCACTGCATTATCACACACTTCACACTGCTGCACGACTCACACCCACATATCACAGCGTGTACACACTGCCAACTTTTCAATCATGACTCTCGCATCAGCCAAACAGCTTACGCGATACTCACTGGCACGTTTGCTCCCTGCTTGCAGGACAAGGTGCTGCAGACAGCAAGAGCTGACGGAAGGGGGACAGACCTGTCCACAGTTCCTCACCCCCATGCTGGAATTGGCACTGACCAATACTGGGGCACACATTACCGAGGCTGAAACTAGCGAAAAAGACAATATCCTCATGCCCAATCCTCCACCTTGCAATCCATCTGCTGCTTACCCCACTTGCTGTTCTGATTTACAGACCGCACATGGTGAAATCATGTACTTACCACCCCACCACCCACCACGCCGCCCCCGATACTGACACCACACGTAATTCAGAGGGTAAGATACTGACAGGATCTGTATGCAGCGACACAGTGGGGCATGAGTGCCCTCGCCTCAGACAGGGGAAAAGGATTGCAGGAGGGGGAGGTCGCACACCAGCACCGTGGTAGAGGACTCGGGTGAACACTTTGATGTGGCGGTCCACAGCAGAACACAAATGGACATGCACCATGAAATGTTTGGTGCATCAGGAAGCCTGTCAGAAAGCCTGCACTCAATGTCAAAGGGCACGGCAAACTCCAGCACCAAGCTCGCACAGGGCTGTGTGCACAGTTTGGAGGCCGACCATGTATAGGGTGGCCAGATCCTTCAGCACCCTTGTGGAAGCAACCGAGATGCAATGTCCGATGACTGATGTCTCAGATTCAATTGCAGCAAAAACACTGGTAGTTAGCCAACATCTGAATGCTGCAATGCAGCTCACACCGCTGACACACACAAACTCACACTGCTGCCACACACAAGCTCACACTGCTGACACACACAAACTCACACTGCTGACACACACAAACTCACACTGTTGCCACACACAAAATCACACTGTTGCCACACACAAGCTCACACTGCTGACACACACAAACTCACACTGCTGTCACACACAAGCTTACACTGCTGCCACACACAAACACACACTGCTGTCACACACAAACACAATGCTGACACACACAAATTCACACTGCTACCACACACAAACTCACACTGATGTCACACACAAGCTCACACTGCTGACACATACAAACACAATGCTGTCAAACACAAACTCACACTACTGTCACACACAAAATCACACTGCTGACACACACAAACTCACACTGCTGACATACATAAACTCACAATGCTGCCACACACAAGCTCACAATGCTGCCACACACAAACTCACACTGCTGACACACACAAGCTCACACTGCTGACACACACAAATTCACACTGCTACCACACACAAGCTCACACTGCTGACACATACAAACACACACTGCTGACACACACAAACTCACACTGCTGACACACACAAACTCACACTACGCCACACACAAGCTCACACTGCCGACATATACAAACTCACACTGCTGCCATACTGTAGTAATCTGTTGTAATATACCTTTAAGACAAATGTTGTAACTTAAGATCACATGATCTTGATACCCAATAGCAGAATAGCGCATGTTACCTCGCTAGTCAGTAGTCTTGGGTTAGAATCTGAAGTGTAAAGACAGAGTTTTGAGTTGTGAGCACACAAGTGTAGCTGCCAAGGTCCTTTTGTAAATAAACAGAACGTGTTTCTCCTAAGAACAGTCTACAGATCTCCTCTGTCTTTGGCACCAACTCAGTCACCCTGAAACAAGGGTGCAGCCTGGATCCTTAAGTCCCAACAAACCAGGGTACAGGATCCAACAAACTGGCGATGAGTGTCAAAAGCAAGAAAAGACACGAAACTATGAGGTAAAAAGCAAGAAAGAACAATGGAAATCAAAAGAATCAAGATCAGGTCATACCTCATACGGTAATTGTAAGTAAAGAAAAATTTCCTTCCTGATCGTCGAATCGATCCCTCAGAGCATGTCGCAATTTGGAAGAGTTGAACCTTCCGATCCAGACTTGGCCGATTGGTCTCATTATGTTGAACGCCTCGTGTTCTCCTTCCAGGTGAGTGACATTGTGGGGGAGGAGAAGAAGCGCACGATCCTTTTATCAAAGTGTGGGAGTAAGACCTATGGATTAATTCAAAATTGGTTGGTGCCCAGTGCCCCAGATTTGAAAAGTTTTGATTACTTAGTGACCTTCATAAAGAATCATTACCAGCCAAAGCTGGTGACAAATGCAACGGTTCAAATTTAACTCAAGGAACAGAGCGACGGTGGGGGGGGAGACAGTTGCTTGTTATGTGGCGAGTCTGAAACAATTAACAGAATATTGGGAGTTTGGTATATCTATCAATGATATGCTGAGAGATCGTTTGGTATAAACGTGTACGGTATAAATGAAGATGTGATTCAGAAGAGATTACTGTCCGAAACTAATTTAGATTTTCAGAAGGCATTGGAAATCGCTCTGGAAGGTGCAGTGCGAGACTCGAAAGCCATAGGGAGAGTGCAAAATAGCGCTGTCCTCCATGTTGGGCTGGGAGTCTCAGCCATAGAGAATGTGAAAGTGCAAAGCTTAATTCAGAAGCGGGAAGCCGGCACCGCTATCAGATAAATAAAAAGAGATAACTTAGCAGTGAAAACATGGCATAATGGTAACAGAGGTGGAAGTAGACAACCTTGTAATGAATCTCAGTTTAAAAAGATCGAATGTTTTTTCTGTCATCAGAATGGACACCTCATGAGACATTGTAAAGACAGAATCAGGCAGACTTTCAGACAGAGCAAAAACCCAATGAGATCTACAGTGTTGAAAAGCCTGAAGTAATAGATTCTGATATTTATTCACTAAATAATTTAAAGGCTGGAAGAACAGAACTTACCTATGTAACCATGAGAGTGAATGAGAGGCCTATCAAAATGGAGGTGGATACTGGTGCAGCCACTACACTGATAGGTGAGCATACTTTTAAATAACTGAATCATGGGGAATGTAAACTAAATTTGGAAGATACAGATGGAAAATTGAAAACTTACATGGGAGAAGACATGCAAGTCAAGGACATGTGTAAAGTCACAGTACACTATGGAGGTTAAACAGTGAAATTACCCTTAATGATGGTAGCAGGCAAGGGACCTAGTCTCCTTGGATGAAACTGGCTGAAAGAAATTAAACTGGAATGGACTGAAATCTTCCAACTGAGAGCTAATGGGCTATCAGATCTACTACAAAAATATGCCTCGACCTTCAAGGATAAACTTGGAAAGGTTGAGGGGCTACAAGCAAAGGTTCATGTAGATCCAGAAGTGACACCAAGATTCATTAAGGCAAGACCAGTACCTTATGCAATGCGAGAAAAGGTACTCGCCAAGCTGGACAGGTTAGAAAAACTGGGAGTGATACAATCAGTGCAGTTTTCAGAATGGGCAGCACCAATTGTACCTGTTCTCAAACCTCACCAAAGTGTTCGAATTTGTGCAGACGATGAATCAACAGTCAATAAAGTGGCTAAGTTGGACAGACACCCCATACCAAAAATTGAAGACTTGTACAGTAAATTAGCAGATGGAACTGCCTACACAAAGCTAGATATGAGTCATACCGACCAACAATCGGAATTAGCGAAGGCCTCCCGGAGGTTTGTCACCATTAATACACACAAAGGGTTGTACCAATACACCCATTTACATTTTGACGTATCTTCAGCTGACACCATATTCCAAAGAACCTTAGAAAGATTACTACAGGGATTGCCCCACGTTGTAGTTTATTTGGGTGATGTTCCCATGACTTGTCTCACTGAAAAGGAACAATTTATGAACTTGGAAGAAGTTTTGAACCATTTTTCGCAGGTTGGAGTCAGGCAGAAGAAAGAAAAGTGCACCTTCCATGTGAAAGAGGTAACTTACCCAGGTCACAAGGCAGATTCACAAGGCCTACCATGCAGTTGAAGAAAAAGTAGGAACCATTAAAGAGGCACCAGTGCCAAAGAATACATCCAAACTGGAATGATCCTTGGGGCATGATCAATTACTATGGGCACTTCTGGCCTGATTTGTCAAAAAACAGGCACCAACTATATTACTTGCTCAAGAAGAACCAGCAATGGTCTTGGCAAACACCACAGGAAGAAACTTTCACAAAAATGAAACAGTTGTTATATTGCTACTAGTTGCTACTAGTACATTTTGACCCAAAAAAGGTGTTGGTATGAACATGTGACGCATCTCCCTATGGAGTGGGAGCGGTGCTCTCCCATCGATTGGACGATGGATCAGAACGGCCTATAGGATATATAAAATGAACACTCAATACAGCAGAAAAGGGATACTCACAGATAGAAAAAGGCCTGTCAATCATTTTCGGTGTTAAGAAATTTCACCAGTATGTACATGATCGTCATTTTACTATCATATCGGACCACAAGCCATTAACAGGATCATTCAGTGAAGACAAGGCTATACCCCCTATAGCCTCAGCAAGAGCGCAAAGATGGACATTGACCTTGGCAGCATATGAGTACACTTTCATTCATAGACCTGGAAGTCAAATTGCAAACACTGATGCACTCATTCATTGGCCCATGCAAGTAAATGATAAGGGTGTTCCAATTCCTCAAGAATTCGGTTTATTATTGAACTTCTCGGTCTCATCACTGATATGCGCTAGACAGATTAAAGACTGGACAAATCAAGACCCAGTGTTATCCAAAGTGAAGGTCTTCATGGTTGTTCACAAGAACAAGAATCTAATTAAATGAAACCATATTTCTTGTTGTGGGGAAGCTCGAGTGATTGTTCCTCCTAAAAGACGAAAGGCATTGTTATCTGAAATTCACAGTGCACATCCTGGAAGTTCGAGAATGAAGGCAATAGCACGCAGCTATTTAAGGTGGTCTGGGATGGATGGAGAAATAGAAAACTTAATGAGAAGCTGTGTGCAGTGTCAGCAAGAGCAAAAGTTACCTTCAACAGCTCCGTTACATCCCTGGGAGTAGACAGGAAGGTTATGGGTGTGATGACACATCGATGATGTGGGACTTTTTATGAGAACAATGTATCTACTTATCGTCGCGCTCATTCAGAATAGATGGACATATATGAAGTGAAGTCGCTGACATCTTCCGCTACAATAGACAAAGCTACAACAAAGTTTCACAATCAACGGACTCCTGAAGTGGTCAGATCAGACAATGGAACGACATTTACGAATGCTGAATTTCATTGATTTGTCAGCCTCAACAGCATTCCTCATGTAAAAACATCACCGTACCACTCTCCTTCGAATGGACTGGCCAAGAGAACAGTTCAGACGTTCAAATCTGGTAGGAAGAAACTGTCTGAAGATTCTAAAGCGACAAAATTAGCACGTTCAAAATTAGTTCTGTCCAAGGGTCATGAGGACTCGAAACGTCAACTCTTTTCTTCTCCGCCAATGCTGCCAGACCTGCTGAGTTTTTCCAGGTAATTCTGTTTTTGTGTTGGATTTCCAGCATCCGCAGTTTTTTTGATTTTATAAAATTAACATGTTCTCTTTTCCATTTACGGACCACCCCTCATGCAACAACAGGTGTCACACATGCGGAATTATTGATGAAGCATCGTCTCCAATCGAGACTGAGCCTAATTATGCCAAACTTGAGGGAGGGAGTGGAAAGGAGTCAGGGAAATCAAAAAGCTGGACAAGACTGGCACCATCGCGACAGGACGTTTAACATAGGAGAGAAAGCATTTGTGAAGAATTTTAGAGAAGGGCCAACATGGTTTTTTGGTGAAATAAGCTCAATAACTGGACCTCTTTCCTGCCATGGGAACGTGGAAGATCAAATGATAAGGAGACATGTGGATCATATAAGAGGAGAAACAAAATGCCCAGATATTATCCCACCAGTGTTCATGACTGAGTCAACGTCTCCTGTTGAAAGAACTCAACCGAGTACAGATGTGTCTGAAGGTTCGACTGTACCTGAAAGAGTTGAGAAACAGATTTGCAGTTACTTACCAAAGAGCCAGATGTTCAGATGACTGCAGTGAAGGAGATTCCAGAACAAACATCAGAAGCTGTAGAGCTGAGACATTCTGCATGCATAAGGAAACTCCCAGAAAGACTGACTTTGTAAATTATTTATCTGTGTGAATAATGTGATATTTTCAGACAAATTGTAGAATGTATTTCACAATAAGGGGGAGGGCTGTAGTTATCTGAGGTGCAATTTATCTTCGAGATGAATGTTGCAATGAAAAATCACATGATCTTGGTATCCAATAGTTGCATGGCCCATCTATGTAGCAAGTTGTCTTGAGTGAGAGTCTGAAGAGTAAAGAGTTTGAGTTGTGAGCACACAAGAGTAGATGCTGAGTTCCTTTTGTAAATAAACAGATGTGTTTCTTCCAAGAATGGTCTACTGATCTCCTCCCCTAAATACCAACTCAGTCACCCCGAAACAAGAGTGCAACTAGAGCCCTTTAGCCCCAACAAACTACGGCAATGGATCCAACACACACACAAACTCACACTGCTGCCACACTCAAACTCACACTGCTGCCACACACAAACACACACTGCTGCCACACACAAAGTCACAATGCTGCCACACACAAGCTCACACTGCTGTCACACACAAACACACACGGCTGCCACACAAAAACTCACACTAAAGCCACACACAAGCTCACACTGCTGCCACACAAAAACTCACACTGCTTACACACAAAAACTCACACTGCAGCCACACACAAACTCACACTGCTGTCACACTCAAACTCAAACTGCTTACACACACAAACTCACACTGCAGCCACACACAAGCTCACACTGCTAACACACACATGCTCGGACTGCTGACACACACAAACTCACACTGTGGTCACACACAAGCTTGCACCGCTGATACACACAAGGTCTCACTGCTGAAACACACAAGCTCACACTGTGTACACACACAAACTCATACTGCTGACATTCACAAACTCACACTGCTGGCACACAAGCTCTCACTGCTGACACATACAGCCTCTCACTGCTGTTACACACAAACTCACACTGTTGCCATGCACAAACTAACATTGCTCCCACACTAAAACTCGTACAGCTGCCACACACAAACTCACACTGGTGTCACACACAAGGTCACACTGCTGCCAAAAACAAGCTCACAGTGGAATCACACACAAGCTCACACTGCTGCCAGACACAAAATCACACTGGTGACACACACAAGCCCACACTGCTGCCACACACAAACTCATACTGTTGCCACACACAAGGTCTCACTGCTGAAACACACAAGCTCGCACTGTGTAAACACATAGATTCACACTACTGACACACACAAGCTCATACTGCTGACACACACAAACTCAAATTGCGGTCACACACAAGCTCACACCGCTGAAACACACAAGCTCACACTGCTGACACACACAAGCTCATACGACTGAAACACACAAACTCACACTGCTGGCGCACACAAACTCACACTGCAGTCACACACAAGCTCACACCGCTGAAACACACAAGCTCACTCTGTGTACACACACAAACTCACACTGCTGCCACACACAAGCTCACATTACTGCCACACACAAACTCACACTGCTGCTACACACAAAATCTCATACTGTTGCCACGCACAAACTCACACTGCTGACACACACAAACTCACACTGCTGTCACACACAAACTCAGACTGCTGCCACACACAAGCTCACACTGCTGCCACACACAAGCTCACACTGCGGTCACACACAAACTCACACCGCTGAAACACACAAGCTCAAATTGTGTACAAAGACAAACTCACACTGCTGAAACGCACTGCCTCTCACTGCTGTTACACACAAGCTTAGACTGATGACACATACAAGCTCACACTGCTGACACACACATTCTCAAACTGCTGACACACACAAGCTCACATTGCTGACACACACAAGCTCACACTGCTGACACACACAAGGTCTCACCGCTGAAACACACAAGCTCACACTGTGTACACACACAAACTCACACTGCTGACACACAGAAACTCACACTGTTGTCACACACAAGTTCACACTGTTGTCACACACAAACTCACACTGCGGTCACACACAAGCTCACAACGCTGAAACAAACAAGCTCAATTTGTGCACACACAAACTCACACTGCTGACACACACTGCCTCTCAATGCTGTTACACACAAAATTACACTGGTGGCACATACAAGCTCACACTGCTGACACACACATTCTCAAACTGCTGCCACACACAAACACACACTGCTGACACACACAAGCTCACACTGACATACACAAGGTCACATCGCTGAAACACACAAACTCACACTGCTACCACACACAAACTCACACTGCTGCCACACACTGCCTCTCACTGCTGTTACACACAAAATTACACTGGTGGCCCATACAAGGTCACACTGCTGACACACACATTCTCAAACTGCTGCCACACACAAACTCACACTGCTGCCACACACAAGCTCACACTGCTACCACACAAAAACTCACACTGCTGACACACACAAACTCACACTGCTGCCACACACAAACTCACATTGCTGACACACACAAACTCACACTGCTGACACACACAAGCTCACACTGCTGCCACACACAAACTCACACTGCGGTCACACACAAACTCACACTGCTGTTACACACAAAGTCACACTGCTGTCACATACAAGCTCACACTGCTGACACACAGAAGCTCACATTGCTGATACACACAAATTACATTGGCTGACATGCAGAAACTCACACTGCGGACACACACAAGCTTACAATACTGCCGTACAAAAGCACACACTGCCATCACACACTGCTATCACACTTCTGGCACACAAAAACTCATACAGTTGCCACACACAAACTCACACTGCTGCCACACACAAACTCACACTGCTGCCACACAAAAGCTCACACTGCGGTCACACACAAGCTCATACCGCTGAAACACACAAGCTCAAATTGTGTACAAACACAAATTCACACTGCTGACACACACTGCCTTTCACTGCTGACACACACATTCTCAAACTTCTACCACACACAAGCTCACACTGCTGACACACACAAGCTCATACTGCTGTCACACACAAACTCACACTGCTGACACACACAAGCTCATACTGCTGTCACACACAAACTCACACTGTTGTCACACACAAGCTCACACTGCTGACACAAACTAGGTCTCACTGCTGAAACACACAAGCTCACACTGCTGACACACACAAACTCACACTGCTGACTCACACAAACTCACACTGCGGTCATACACAAGCTCACACCGCTGAAACAAACAAGCTCAATTTGTGTACACACACAAACTCACAATGCTGACACACACTGCCTCTCACTGCTGTTACACACAAGCTTACACTGGTGGCACATACATTCTCATAATGCTGCCACACACAAACTCACACTGCTGACACACACAAACACACAATGCTGCCACACACAAACTCACACTGCTGACACACACAAACACACACTGCTGCCACACACAAACTCACACTGCTGACACAAACAAACTCACACTGCTGACAAACACAAACTCACACTGCGGTCACACACAAGGTCACACTGCTGACACACACAAGCTCACACTGCTGACACACACAAACTCACACTGCTGACACACACAAACTCACACTGCTGACAAACACAAACTCACACTGTGGTCACGCACAAGCTCACACTGCTTACACACAAAAACTCACACTGCAGCCACACACAAACTCACACTGTTTACACACACAAACTCACACTGCTGACACACACATGCTCTCACTGATGCCACACACAAGCTCACACTGCAGCCAGACAAACTAACACTGCTGTCACACACAAACTCACACTGCTGTCACACACAAACTCACACTGCTTACACACACAAACTCACACTGCTGCCACACACAAGCTCACACTGCTGCCTCACAAACTCACACTGCAGCCGCACACAAGCTCACATTGCTTACACACACACGCTCGGACTGCTGACACACACAAACTCACACTGTGGTCACGCTCAAGCTTACACCGCTGAAACACACAAGCTCACACTACTGATACACACTAGGTCTCACTGCTGAAACACACAAGCTCACACTGTGTACACACACAAACTCACACTGCTGACACACACAAACTCACACTGCTGGCACACAAGCTCTCACTGCTGACACAAACTAGGTCTCACTGCTGAAACACACAAGCTAACACTGCTGACACACACAAACTCACACTGCTGACTCACACAAACTCACACTGCGGTCACACACAAGCTCACACCGCTGAAACAAACAAGCTCAATTTGTGTACACACACAAACTCACAATGCTGACACACACTGCCTCTCACTGCTGTTACACACAAGCTTACACTGGTGGCACATACATTCTCAAAATGCTGCCACACACAAACTCACACTGCTGACACACACAAACACACAATGCTGCCACACACAAACTCACACTGCTTACACACACAAACTCACACTGCTGACACACACAAACTCACACTGCTGACACACACAAACTCACACTGCTGACAAACACAAACTCACACTGCGGTCACACACGAGCTCATACTGCTGACACACAAAAACTCACACTGCAGCCACACACACTCACACTGCTGTCACACACAAACTCACACTGCTGCCACACACAAACTCACATTGCTGACACACACATGCTCTCACTGATGCCACACACAAGCTCACACTGCAGCCAGACAAACTAACACTGCTGTCACACACAAACTCACACTGCTTACACACACAAACTCACACTGCTGCCACACACAAGCTCACACTGCTGCCTCACACAAACTCACACTGCAGCCACACACAAGCTCACACTGCTAACACACACACGCTCGGACTGCTGACACACACAAACTCACACTGTGGTCACGCACAAGCGTACACCGCTGAAACACACAAGCTCACACTACTGATAAACACAAGATGTTTGATAAGTGTATATCAGTGTACACTACTGATGTACACTGCTGAAACACACAAACTCACACTGTGTACACACACAAACTCACACTGCTGACATTCACAAACTCATACTGCTGGCACACAAGCTCTCACTGCTGACACATACAGCCTCTCACTGCTGTTACACAGAAACTCATACTGTTGCCATACACAAACTAACATTGCTCCCACACTAAAACTCGTACAGCTGCCACACCCAAACTCACACTGCTGACACACACAAGGTCACACTGCTGCCAAATACAAGCTCACACTGGAATCACACACAAGCTCACACTGCTGACACACACTAGCTCACACTGCTGCCAAGCACAAACTCACACTGGTGTCACACACAAGCCCACACTGCTGCCAAACACAAGCTCACACTGCTGACACACACAAGGTCTCACTGCTGAAACACACAAGCTCGCACTGTGTACACACATAAATTCACACTACTGACACACACAAGCTCATACTGCTGCCACACACAAACTCAAATTGCGGTCACACACAAGCTCTCACCGCTGAAACACACAAGCTCACACTGTGTACACACACAAACTCACACTGCTGACACACACAAGCTCATACTGCTGAAACAAACAAACTCACACTGCTGGCACACACAAACTCACACTGCAGTCACACACAAGCTCACACCGCTGAAACACACAAGCGCACTCTGTGTACACACACAAACTCACACTGCTGCCACACACAAGCTCACCTTACTGCCACACACAAACTCACACTGCTGCCACACACAAGCTCACACTGCTGACATACACAAGGTCACACTGCTGCCACACACACACTCATACTGCTGCCACACACAAACTCACAATGCTGACACACACAAGCTCACACTGCTACCACACAAAAACTCACACTGCTGACACACACAAACTCACAGTACTGCCACACAAAAACTCACACTGCTGCCACACACAAACTCACATTGCTGACACACACAAACTCACAGTACTGCCACACAAAAACTCACATTGCTGACACACACAAACTCACAGTACTGCCACACTTAAACTCACACTGCTGCCACACACAAACTCACACTGCTGTTACACACAAAGTCACACTGCTGTCACATACAAGCTCACACTGCTGACACACAGAAGCTCACATTGCTGATACACACAAATTACATTGGCTGACACGCAGAAACTCACACTGCGGACACACACAAGTTTACAATACTGCCGCACAAAAGCACACACTGCTATCACACACTGCTATCACACTTCTGGCACACAAAAACTCATACAGTTGCCACACACAAACTCACACCTGTTGCCACACACAAGCTGACACTGCTGCCACACACAAACTCACACTGCTGCCACACACAAACTCACACTGCTGCCACACAAAAGCTCACACTGTGGTCACACACAAGCTCATAACGCTGAAACACACAAGCTCAAATTGTGTACAAACACAAATTCACACTGCTGACACACACTGCCTTTCACTGCTGACACAAACATTCTCAAACTTCTGCCACACACAAGCTCACACTGCTGACACACACAAGCTCATACTGCTGTCACACACAAACTCACACTGCTGACACACACAAGCTCATACTGCTGTCACACACAAACTCACACTGCTGTCACACAAACTCATATTGCTGACACACACAAACTCACACTGTTGTCACACACAAGCTCACACTGCTGACACAAACTAGGTCTCACTGCTGACACACACAAACTCACACTGCTGACTCACACAAACTCACACTGCGGTCACACACAAGCTCACACCGCTGAAACAAACACGCTCAATTTGTGTACACACACAAACTCACAATGCTGACACACAATGCCTCTCACTGCTGTTACACACAAGCTTACACTGGTGGCACATACATTCTCAAAATGCTGCCACACACAAACTCACACTGCTGACACACGCAAGCACACAATGCTGCCACACACAAACTCACACTGCTGACACACACAAACACACACTGCTGCCACACACAAACTCACACTGCTGACACAAACAAACTCACACTGCAGCCACACACAAACTCACACTGCTGTCACACACAAGCTCACACTGCTGACACACACAAACTCACACTGCTGACACACACAAACTCACACTGCTGACAAACACAAACTCACACAGCTGACAAACACAAACTCACACTGCGGTCACACACATGCTCACACTGCTTACACACTTAAACTCACACTGCAGCCACACACAAACTCACACTGCTGTCACACACAAACTCACACTGCTGACACACACATGCTCTCACTGATGCCACACACAAGCTCACACTGCAGCCAGACAAACTAACACTGCTGTCACACACAAACTCACACTGCTTACACACACAAACTCACACTGCTGCCACACACAAGCTCACACTGCTGCCTCACACAAACTCACACTGCAGCCACACACAAGCTCACACTGCTTACACACACACGCTCGGACTGCTGACACACACAAACTCACACTGTAGTCACGCACAATCTTACACCGCTGAAACACACAAGCTCACACTGTGTACACACACAAACTCACACTGCTGACATTCACAAACTCACACTGCTGGCACACAAGCTCTCACTGCTGACACATACAGCCTCTCACTGCTGTTACACAGAAACTCATACTGTTGCCATACACAAACTAACATTGCTCCCACACTAAAACTCGTACAGCTGCCACACCCAAACTCACACTGCTGACACACACAAGGTCACACTGCTGCCAAATACAAGCTCACACTGGAATCACACACAAGCTCACACTGCTGACACACACTAGCTCACACTGCTGCCAAGCACAAACTCACACTGGTGTCACACACAAGCCCACACTGCTGCCACACACAAACTCATACTGTTGCCACACACAAGCTCACACTGCTGAAACACACAAAATCACACTGTGTACACACATAAATTCACACTACCGACACACACAAGCTCACACTGCTGACACACACAAGGTCTCACTGCTGAAACACACAAGCTCGCACTGTGTACACACATAAATTCACACTACTGACACACACAAGCTCATACTGCTGCCACACACAAACTCAAATTGCGGTCACACACAAGCTCACACCGCTGAAACACACAGGCTCACACTGTGTACACACACAAACTCACACTGCTGACACACACAAGCTCATACTGCTGAAACACACAAACTCACACTGCTGGCACACACAAACTCACACTGCAGTCACACACAAGCTCACACCGCTGAAACACACAAGCTCACTCTGTGTACACACACAAACTCACACTGCTGCCACACACAAGCTCACATTACTGCCACACACAAACTCACACTGCTGCCACACACAAAATCTCTTACTGTTGCCACACACAAACTCACACTGCTGACACACACAAACTCACACTGCTGTCACACACAAACTCAGATTTCTGCCACACACAAGCTCATACTGCTGCCACACACAAGCTCAAATTGTGTATAAAGACAAACTCACACTGCTGACACACACTGCCTCTCACTGCTGTTACACACAAGCTTAGACTGATGGCACATACAAGCTCACACTGCTGACACACACATTCCCAAACTGCTGCCACACACAAACACACACTGCTGACACACACAAGCTCACACTGCTGACATACACAAGGTCACACTGCTGCCACACACACACTCACACTGCTGCCACACACAAACTCACACTGCTGACACACACAAGCTCACACAGCTACCACACAAAAACTCACACTGCTGACACACACAAACTCACAGTACTGCAACACACAAACTCACACTGCTGACACACACAAACTCACACTGCGGTCACACACAAACTCACACTGCTGACACACACAAGGTCACACTGCTGCCAAATACAAGCTCACACTGGAATCACACACAAGCTCACACTGCTGACACACACTAGCTCACACTGCTGCCAAGCACAAACTCACACTGGTGTCACACACAAGCCCACACTGCTGCCACACACAAACTCATACTGTTGCCACACACAAGCTCACACCGCTGAAACACACAAACTCACACTGTATACACACAGAAATTCACACTACCGACACACACAAGCTCACACTGCTGACACACACAAGGTCTCACTGCTGAAACACACAAGCTCGCACTGTTTACACACATAAATTCACACTACTGACACACACAAGCTCATACTGCTGCCACACACAAACTCAAATTGAGGTCACACACAAGCTCACACCGCTGAAACACACAAGCTCACACTGTGTACACACACAAACTCACACTGCGGTCACACACAAGGTCACACCGCTGAAACAAACAAGCTCAATTTGTGTACACACACAAACTCACAATGCTGACACACACTGCCTCTCACTGCTGTTACACACAAGCTTACACTGGTGGCACATACATTCTCAAAATGCTGCCACACACAAACTCACACTGCTGACACACACAAACACACAATGCTGCCACACACAAACTCACACTGCTGACACACACAAACACACACTGCTGCCACACACAAACTCACACTGCTGACACAAGCAAACTCACACTGCTGACAAGCACAAACTCACACTGCTGGCACACAAGCTCTCACTGCTGACACATACAGCCTCTCACTGCTGTTACACACAAACTCATACTGTTGCCACACACAAACTAACATTGCTCCCACACTAAAACTCGTACAGCTGCCACACCCAAACTCACACTGCTGACACACACAAGGTCACACTGCTGTCAAATACAAGCTCACACTGGAATCACACACAAGCTCACACTGCTGACACACACTAGCTCACACTGCTGCCAAGCACAAACTCACACTAGTGTCACACACAAGCCCACACTGCTGCCACACACAAACTCATACTGTTGCCACACACAAGCTCACACCGCTGAAACACACAAGCTCACACTGTGTACACACATAAATTCACACTACCGACACACACAAGCTCACACTGCTGACACACACAAGGTCTCACTGCTGAAACACACAAGCTCGCACTGTGTACACACATAAATTCACACTACTGACACACACAAGCTCATACTGCTGCCACACACAAACTCAAATTGATGTCACACACAAGCTCACACCGCTGAAACACACAAGCTCAAAATGCGTACACACACAAACTCACACTGCTGACACACACAAGCTCATACTTCTGAAACACACAAACTCACACTGCAGTCACACACAAGCTCACACCGCTGAAACACACAAGCTCACTCTGTGTACACACACAAACTCACACTGCTGCCACACACAAAATCTCTTACTGTTGCCACACACAAACTCACAATGCTGACACACACATTCTCAAACTGCTGACACACACAAGCTCACATTGCTGACACACACAAGCTCACACTGCTGACACACACAAACTCACACTGCTGTCACACACAAACTCAGATTTCTGCCACACACAAGCTCACACTGCTGCCACACACAAGCTCACACTGCCGTCACACACAATCTCACACCGCTGAAACACACAAGCTCAAATTGTGTACAAAGACAAACTCACACTGCTGACACACACTGCCTCTCACTGCTGTTACACACAAGCTTAGACTGATGGCACATACAAGCTCACACTGCTGACACACACATTCCCAAACTGCTGCCACACACAAACACACACTGCTGACACACACAAGCTCACACTGCTGACATACACAAGGTCACACTGCTGCCACACACACACTCACACTGCTGCCACACACAAACTCACACTGCTGACACACACAAGCTCACACTGCTACCACACAAAAACTCACACTGCTGACACACACAAACTCACAGTACTGCAACACACAAACTCACACTGCTGACACACACAAACTCACACTGCGGTCACACACAAACTCACACTGCTGACACACACAAGGTCACACTGCTGCCAAATACAAGCTCACACTGGAATCACACACAAGCTCACACTGCTGACACACACTAGCTCACACTGCTGCCAAGCACAAACTCACAATGGTGTCACACACAAGCCCTCACTGCTGCCACACATAAACTCATACTGTTGCCACACACAAGCTCACACCGCTGAAACACACAAACTCACACTGTGTACACACATAAATTCACACAACCGACACACACAAGCTCACACTGCTGACACACACAAGGTCTCACTGCTGAAACACACAAGCTCGCACTGTGTACACACATAAATTCACACTACTGACACACACAAGCTCATACTGCTGCCACACACAAACTCAAATTGCGGTCACACACAAGCTCACACCGCTGAAACACACAAGCTCACACTGTGTACACACACAAACTCACACTGCAGTCACACACAAGCTCACACCGCTGAAACACACAAGCTCACTCTGTGTACACACACAAACTCACACTGCTGCCACACACAAGCTCACATTACTGCCACACACAAACTCACACTGCTGCCACACATAAAATCTCGTACTGTTGCCACGCACAAACTCACACTGCTGACACACACAAACTCACACTGCTGCCACACACAAAATCTCATACTGTTGCCACGCACAAACTCACACTGCTGACACACACAAACTCAGACTGCTGCCACACACAAGCTCACACTGCTGCCACACACAAGCTCACACTGCGATCACACACAAACTCACACCGCTGAAAAACACAAGCTCAAATTGTGTACAAAGACAAACTCACACTGCTGAAACACACTGCCTCTCACTGCTGTTACACACAAGCTTAGACTGATGGCACATACAAGCTCACACTGCTGACACACACATTCTCAAACTGCTGACACACACAAGCTCACATTGCTGACACACACAAGCTCACACTGCTGACACACACAAGGTCTCACCGCTGAAACACACAAGCTCACACTGTGTACACACACAAACTCACACTGCTGACACACACAAACTCACACTGCTGTCACACACAAGCTCACAATGTTGTCACACACAAGCTCACACTGCTGTCACACACAAACTCACACTGCGGTCAAACAAAAGCTCACAACGCTGAAACAAACAAGCTCAATTTGTGTACACACAAACTCACACTGCTGACACACACTACCTCTCACTGCTGTTACACACAAAATTACACTGGTGGAACATACAAGCTCACACTGCTGACACACACATTCTCAAACTGCTGCCACACACAAACACACACTGCTGACACACACAAGCTCACACTGCTGACATACACAAGGTCTCATCGCTGAAACACACAAACTCACACTGCTACCACACACAAACTCACACTGCTGCCACACACTGCCTCTCACTGCTGTTACACACAAAATTACACTGGTTGCCCATACAAGCTCACACTGCTGACACACACATTCTCAAACTGCTGCCATGCACAAACACACACTGCTGATACACACAAGCTCACACTGCTGACATACACAAGGTCTCATCGCTGAAACACACAAACTCACACTGCTACCAACCACAAAATCACACTGCTGACACACACAATCTCACACTGCTGTCACATACAAACTCACACTGCTGACACACACAAACGCACACTGCTGCCACACACAAACTCACACTGCTGACACACACAAGCTCACACTGCTGCCACACACAAGCTCACACTGCTGCCACACACAAACTCACACTGCTGACACACACAAGCTCACACTGCTACCACACAAAAACTCACACTGCTGACACACACAAACTCACACTGCTACCACACAAAAACTCACACTGCTGCCACACACAAACTCACATTGCTGACACACACAAACTCACAGTACTGCCACACACAAACTCACATTGCTGACACACACAAACTCACAGTACTGCCACACTTAAACTCACACTGCTGCCACACACAAACTCACACTGCTGTTACACACAAAGTCACACTGCTGTCACATACAAGCTCACACTGCTGACACACAGAAGCTCACATTGCTGATACACACAAATTACATTGGCTGACACGTAGAAACTCACACTGCGGACACACACAAGCTTACAATACTGCCGCACAAAAGCACACACTGCTATCACACACTGCTATCACACTTCTGGTACACGAAAACCCATGCAGTTGCCACACACAAACTCACACCTGTTGCCACACACAAGCTGACACTGCTGCCACACACAAACTCACACTGCTGCCTCACAAAAGCTCACACTGCGGTCACACACAAGCTCATACCGCTGAAACACACAAGCTCAAATTATGTACAAACACAAATTTACACTGCTGACACACACTGCCTTTCACTGCTGACACACACATTCTCAAACTTCCGCCACACACAAGCTCACACTGCTGACACACACAAGCTCATACTGCTGTCACACAGAAACTCATACTGCTGACACACACAAACTCACACTGTTGTCACACTCAAGCTCACACTGCTTACTCAAACTACGTCTCACTGCTGAAACATACAAGCTCACACTGCTGACACACACAAACTCACACTGCTGACTCACACAAACTCACACTGCGGTCACACACAAGCTCACACCGCTGAAACAAAAAAGCTCAATTTGTGTACGCACACAAACTCACAATGCTGACACACACTGCCTCTCACTGCTGTTACACACAAGCTTACACTGGTTGCACATACATTCTCAAAATGCTGCCACGCACAAACTCACAATGCTGACACACACAAACTCACAATGCTGCCACACACAAACTCACACTGCTGACACAAACAAACACACACTGCTGCCACACACAAACTCACACTGCTGACACAAACAAACTCACACTGCTGACAAACACAAACTCACACTGCGGTCACACACAAGGACACACTGCTGACACACACAAACTCACACTGCTGACAAAGACAAACTCACACTGCGGACACACAAAAGCTCACACTGCTTACACAGAAATACTCACACTGCAGCCACACACAAGCTCACACTGCTGTCAAACACAAACTCAAACTGCTTACACACACAAACTCACACTGCTGACACACACATGCTCTCACTGCTGCCACACACAAGCTCACACTGCTGACATACACAAGGTCACACTACTGCCACACACACACTCACACTGCTGCCACACACAAACTCACACTGCTGACACACACTAGCTCACACTGCTGCCAAATACAAGCTCACACTGGAATCACACACAAGCTCATACTGCTGACACACACTAGCTCACACTGCTGACACACACAAACTCACACTGCTGTCACACACAAACTCAGATTTCTGCCACACACACGCTCACACTGCTGCCACACACAACCTCACACTGCCGTCACACACAATCTCACACCGCTGAAACACACAAGCTCAAATTGTGTACAAAGACAAACTCACACTGCTGACACACACTGCCTCTCACTGCTGTTACACACAAGCTTAGACTGATGGCACATACAAGCTCACACTGCTGACACACACATTCTCAAACTGCTGCCACACACAAACACACACTGCTGACACACACAAGCTCACACTGCTGACATACACAAGGTCACACCGCTGCAACACACACTCACACTGCTGACACACACAAACTCACACTGCTGACACACACAAGCTCACACTGCTACCACACAAAAACTCACACTGCTGACACACACAAACTCACAGTACTGCCACACACAAACTCACACTGCTGAAACACACAAACTCACACTGCTGCCACACACAAACTCACAATGCTGCCACACACAAACTCACACTGCTGTTACACACAAAGTCACACTGCTGTCACATACAAGCTCACACTGCTGACACACAGAAGCTCACATTGCTGATACACACAAATTACATTGGCTGACACACACAAACTCACACTGCTGACACACACAAACTCACATGGCGGCCACACACAAGCTCATACCGCTGAAACACACAAGCTCAAATTGTGCACAAACACAAATTCACACTGCTGACACACATTGCCTCTCACTGCTGACACACACATTCTCAAACTTCTGCCACACACAAGCTCACACTGCTAACACACACAAGATCATACTGCTGTCACACACAAACTCACACTGCTGACACACACAAACTCACACTCTTGTCACACACAAGCTCACACTGCTGACACAAACTAGGTCTCACAGCTGAAACACACAAGCTCACACTGTGTACACACACATGGTTTCACTGCTGAAGCACACAACCTCACACCGTGTACACACACAAATTCACACTGCTGCCACACACAAACTCACACTGCTGACACACACAAGCTCTCACTGCTGACACACACAAGCTCTCACTGCTGTTACACACAAAGTCACACTGCTGGTCCAGACAAACTCACACTGATGACACACACAAACACACACTGCTTACAAACACATGCTCGGACTGCTGACACACATAAACACACACTGCTGTCACACACAAGCTCACACTGCTGACACACACAAGCTCACACTACTGCCACACACAAGATCACACTGATGACACACACAAGCTCACGCTGCAGACACACACAAACTCACACTGCTGACACACAGAAACACAATCTACTGCCACTCACAAGCTCACACTGCTTTCACACACAAACTCACACTGCTGCAACACACAAACAGACACTGCGCTCACACACCAGCTTTCAATGCTGCTGCACACACACTCAAACTGCTGACACACACAAACTCACACTGTTGCCACACACAAGTTCACACCAGTTGCAACACACAATCTTACACTGCTGACACACACAAACTCACACTGCTGTCTAACACAAGCTCACACTGCTGTCACACAAAAACTCACACTCCTGCCACATACAAACTCACACTGCTCTCACACACATGCTCACACCATTGCCACACACAAACTCACACCTGTTGCCACACACAAACCACAATATTACCACACACAAACTTACACTGCTGTCACACACAAACACACACTGCTGCCACACAGTAACTCACACTGCTGACAAACACAAACTCACACTGCGGTCACACACAAGCTCACACTGCTGACACACACAAACCCATACTGTTGCAACACAGAAGCTCACACCACTGAAACACACAAGCTCACACTGTGTGCACACATAAAATCACACTGCTGACACACACAAACTCACACTGCGGTCACACACAAGCTCACACCGCTGAAACACACAAGCTCACACTGTGTACACACACAAACTCACACTGCTGACACATACAAGCTCACACTGCGGACACACACAAGCTCACACCGCTGAAACACACAATGTCTCACTGCTGAAACACACAAACTCACCCTGTGTACACACATAAACTGACACCGCTGAAACACATAAACTCACACTGCTGACACTCACAAGGTCTCACTGCACAAACACACAAACTCACACTGTGTACACACATCAACTCACACTGCAGTCACACACAACCTCACAATGCTGAAACACACAAGCTCACACTGTGTACACACACAAACTCACACTGCTGACACACACAAACTCACACTGCTGACACACACAAGCTCACACTGATGACACACACAAGCTCACACTGCTGACACACACAAGGTCACACTGCTTACCCACACAGACTCACACTGCTGCCACAAACAAACTCACACTACTGACACAAACAAGCTCACGCTGATGAAACACACAAGCTCACACTGATGACACACACAAGGTCACACTGCTAACCCACACAGACTCACACTGCTGCCACAAACAAACTCACAATGCTGACACACACAAGCTCACACTGCTGACACACACAAGCTCACACTGCTGCCACATGCAAACTCACACTGCTGACACACACAAACTCACACTGCTGCCACACACAAGATCACACTGCTGCCACACACAAACTCACACTGCTGCCACATGCAAACTCATACTGCTGACACACACAAACACACACTGCTGCCATACACAAACTCACACTGCTGACACATACAAACTCACACTGCTGACAAACAAAAACTCACACTGCGGTCACACACAAGCTCACACTGCTGACACAGACAAGCTCACACTGCTGCCAGACACAAACTCACACTGCGGTCACACACAAGCTCACACTGCTGACACACACAAACTCACACTGCTGCCACACACAAACTCACACTGCTGACACACACAAACTCACACTGCTGACATTCACAAACTCACACTGCTGGAACACACAAGCTCTCACTGTTGACACACACAGCCTCTCACTGCAGTTACACACAAACTCACACTCTTGCCACACACAAACTAACATTGCTCCCACACTAAAACTCGTACAGCTGCCACACACAAACGCACCCTGCTGACACACACAAACTCACACTGTTGTCACACACAAACACACACTGCTGACACACACAAGCTCACACTCCTGACACAATTAAGCTCACACTACTGCCACACACAAGCTCACACTGCAGAGACACACAAGCTCACACTGTTGCCAGGCACAAACTCACACTGCTGACACACACAAACTCACAACTGTTGCCACACACAAACTCACACTGCTGACACACTGAAACTCACACTGCTGACACACACAAGGTCACACTGCTAACACACACAGACTCACACTGCTGCCACAAACAAACTCACAATGCTGACACACACAAGCTCACACTACTGCCACACACAAGCTCACACTGCAGAGACACACAAGCTCACACTGTTGCCACATACAAGCTCACACTGTTGCCAGGCACAAACTCACACCTGTTGCCACACACAAGCTCACACTGTTGCCAGGCACAAACTTACACTGCTGTCACACACAAACTCACACCTGTTGCCACACACAAACTCACACTGCTGACACACTGAAACTCACACTGCTGACACACATAAGGTCACACTGCTAACACACACAGACTCACACTGCTGCCACTAACAAACTCACAATGCTGATACACACAAGCTCACATGACTGCCACACACAAGCTCACACTGTTGCCACACACAAACTCACACTGCTGACACACTGAAACTCACATTGCTTATACACAAAGCTCACACTTCTGTCACACACAAATTCACTCTGCTACCACACACAGACTAACACTGCTGCCACAAACAAACTCACACTGCTGACACACACAAGCTCACACTGATGACACACACAAGCTCACGCTGCAGACACACACAAACTCACACTGCTGACACACAGAAACACAATCTACTGCCACTCACAAGCTCACACTGCTTTCACACACAATCTCACACTGCTGCAACACACAAACACACACTGCGCTCACACACAAGCTTTCAATGCTGCTGCACACACACTCAAACTGCTGACACACACAAATTCACACTGTTGCCACACACAAGTTCATACCAGTTGCAACACACAATCTCACACTGCTGACACACACAAACTCACACCGCTGTCTAACACAATCTCACACTCCTGCCACACACAAAAGTACACTGCTGTCACACACATGCTCACACCATTGCCACACACAAACTCACACCTGTTGCCACACACAAGCCCACAATATTACCACACACAAACTCACACGGCGACCACACACAAGCTCAGACTGCTGCCACACACAAGCTCAAATTGTGTACAAACACAAACTCACACTGCTGACACACACTGCTTCTCACTGCTGACACACACATTCTCAAACTTCTGCCACACACAAGCTCACACTGCTGCCACACACAAGCTCATACTGCTGTCACACACAAACTCACCCTGCTGACACACACAAACTCACACTGCTGACACAAACAAGGTCTCACTGCTGAAATACACAAGCTCACACTGTGTACACACATAAACTCACCCTGCTGACACACACAAACTCACACTGCTGACACAAACAAGGTCTCACTGCTGAAATACACAAGCTCACACTGTGTACACACATAAACTCACACTGCTGACTCACACAAACTCACACTGCGGTCACACACAAACTCACACTGCTGACACACACAAACTCACACTGCTGACACAAACATACACACAATGCTGCCACATGCAAACTCACACTGCTGTCACACACAAACTCACACTGCTGACACACACAAACACATACTG
Source organism: Carcharodon carcharias (assembly GCF_017639515.1). Lineage (NCBI taxonomy): Eukaryota > Metazoa > Chordata > Chondrichthyes > Lamniformes > Lamnidae > Carcharodon > Carcharodon carcharias. The sequence continues at coordinate 12,827,849 of NC_054476.1, read as the reverse complement.
CTGCCAAACACAGCTCACACTGCTGACAAACACAAACTCACACTGCTGACAAACTCAAACTCACACTGCTTACAAACACAAACTCACACGGCTGACACACACAAACTCACACTGCTGACTCACACAAACTCACACTGCGGTCACACACAAACTCACACTGCTGACACACACAAACTCACACTGCTGACTCACACAAACTCACACTGCGGTCACACACAAGCTCACACCGCTGAAACAAACAAGCTCAATTTGTGTACACACACAAACTCACAATGCTGACACACACTGCCTCTCACTGCTGTTACACACAAGCTTACACTGATGGCACATACAAGCTCACACTGCTGACACACACATACACACAATGCTGCCACATGCAAACTCACACTGCTGTCACACACAAACTCACACTGCTGACACACACAAACTCACACTGCTGACACACACAAGCTCTCACTGCTGACACACACAGCCTCTCACTGCAGTTACACACAAACACACACTCTTGCCACACACAAACTAACATTGCTCCCACACTAAAACTCGTACAGCTGCCTCACACAAACTCACACAGCTGATACACACAAGGTCACACTGCTGCCAAACACAAGCTCTCACTGGAATCACACACAAGCTCACACTGCTGCCAGACACAAACTCACACTGCTGCCAGACACAAACTCACACTGGTGTCACACACAAACTCATAGTGTTGCCAGAAACAAGGTCTCACTGCTGAAACACACAAAATCACACTGTGTACACACACAAACTCACACTGCTGCCACACACAAACTCACACTGCTGCCACATACAAACTCACACTGCTGACAAACAGAAGTTCACACTGTTACCACACAAAATCTCACACTGCTGACACACACAAGCTCAGACTGCTGCCACACAAAGGCTCACACTGCTGTTACACACAAATTCACAATGCTGCTCCAGACAAACTCACACTGCTGACACACACAAACACACACTGCTGACACACACAAGCTCACACTGCAGAGACACACAAGCTCACACTGCAGACAAACACAAGCTCACACTATTGCCACACACAAGCTCACACTGTTGCCTGGCACAAACTCAAACTGCTGTCACACACAAACTCACACCTGTTGCCACACACAAACTCACACTGCTCACACACTGAAACTCACACTGCTGATACACACAAGGTCACACTGCTAACACACACAGACTCACACTGCTGCCACACACAAACTCACATTGCTGACTCACACAAAATCACACCTGTTGCCACACACAAACTCACACTGCTGCCACACACAAACTCACACTGCTGACAAGCACAAACTCAAACTGCGGTCACACACAAGCTCACACTGCTGACACACATAAACTCATACTGTTGCAACACAGATGCTCACACCGCTGAAACACACAAGCTCACACTGTGTGCACACATAAACTCACACTGCTGACTCACACAAACTCACTCTGCGGTCACACACAAGCTAACACCGCTGAAACACACAAGCTCACACTGTGTACACACACAAACTCACATTGCTGACACATACAAGCTCACACTGCTGACACACACAAACTCACACTGCTGACACACACAAACTCACACTGCGGACACACACAAGCTCACACCGCTGAAACACACAATGTTTCACTGCTGAAACACACAAACTCACACTGTGTACACACATAAACTCACACCGCTGAAACACACAAACTCACACTGCTGACACACACAAGGTCTCACTGCAGAAACACACAAACTCACACTGTGTACACACATCAACTCACACTGCAGTCACGCACAACCTCACAACGCTGAAGCACACAAGCTCACACTGTGTACACACACAGACTCACACTGCTGACACACACAGACTCACACTGCTGACATACACAAGCTCACACTGCAGCCAGACAAACTCACACTGCTGTCACAAACAAAATCACAATGCTGCCAGACACAAGCTGTCACTGCTGTTACACACAAAGTCACACTGCTGCTACATACAAACTCACACTACTGACACACACAAACACACACTGCTCACACACACATGCTCGGACTGCTGACACACACAAACACACACTGCTGACACACACAAGCTCACACTGCAGAGACACACAAGCTCACACTGTTGCCAGGCACAAACTCACACTGTTGCCACACACAAACTCACACTGCTGACACACTGAAACTCACACTGCTGACACACACAAGGTCACACTGCTAACACACACAAACTCACACTGCTGCCACAAACAAACTCACAATGCTGACACACACAAGCTCACACTACTGCCACACACAAGCTCACACTGCCGAGACATACAAGCTCACACTGTTGCCACACACAAGCTCACACTGTTGCCAGGCACAAACTCACACCTGTTGCCACACACAAGATCACACTGTTGCCAGGCACAAACTTACACTGCTGTCACACACAAACTCACACCTGTTGCCACACACAAACTCACACTGCTGACACACTGAAACTCACACTGCTGACACACACAAGGTCACACTGCTAACACACACAGACTCACACTGCTGCCACTAACAAACTCACAATGCTGATACACACAAGCTCACATGACTGCCACACACAAGCTCACACTGTTGCCACACACAAACTCACACTGCTGACACACTGAAACTCACATTGCTTATACACAAAGCTCACACTTCTGTCACACACAAATTCACTCTGCTACCACACACAGACTAACACTGCTGCCACAAACAAACTCACACTGCTGACACACACAAGCTCACACTGATGACACACACAAGCTCACGCTGCAGACACACACAAACTCACACTGCTGACACACAGAAACACAATCTACTGCCACTCACAAGCTCACACTGCTTTCACACACAAACTCACACTGCTGCAACACACAAACACACACTGCGCTCACACACAAGCTTTCAATGCTGCTGCACACTCACTCAAACTGCTGACACACACAAACTCACTCTGTTGCCACACACAAGTTCACACCAGTTGCAACACACAATCTCACACTGCTGACACACACAAACTCACACCGCTGTCTAACACAAGCTCACACACCTGCCACACACAAACGCACACTGCTGTCACACACATGCTCACACCATTGCCACACACAAACTCACACCTGTTGCCACACACAAGCCCACAATATTACCACACACAAACTCACACGGCGGCCACACACAAGCTCAGTCTGCTGCCACACACAAGCTCAAATTGTGTACAAACACAAACTCACACTGCTGACACACACTGCCTCTCACTGCTGACACACACATTCTCAAACTTCTGCAACAAACAAGCTCACACTGCTGACACACACAAGCTCACACTGCTGCCACACACAAGCTCATACTGCTGTCACACACAAACTCACCCTGCTGACACACACAAACTCACACTGTTGTCACACACAAGCTCACACTGCTGACACAAACAAGGTCTCACTGCTGAAATACACAAGCTCACACTGTGTACACACATAAACTCACACTGCTGACACACACAAACACATACCGCTGACACACACAAACTCACACTGCTGACTCACACAAACTCACACTGCGGTCACACACAAACTCACACTGCTGACACACACAAACTCACACTGCTGTCACACACAAACTCACACTGCTGACACACACAAACACACACTGCTGCCACACACAAACTCACACTGCTGACAAACACAAACTCACACTGCTGACACACACAAACTCACACTGCTGACTCACACAAACTCACACTGCGGTCACACACAAGCTCACACCGCTGAAACAAACAAGCTCAATTTGTGTACACACACAAACTCACAATGCTGACACACACTGCCTCTCACTGCTGTTACACACAAGCTTACACTGATGGCACATACAAGCTCACACTGCTGACACACACATACACACAATGCTGCCACATGCAAACTCACACTGCTGTCACACACAAACTCACACTGCTGACACACACAAACACACACTGCTGCCACACACAAACTCACACTGCTGACAAACACAAACTCACACTGCTGACACACACAAGCTCTCACTGCTGACACACACAGCCTCTCACTGCAGTTACACACAAACTCACACTCTTGCCACACACAAACTAACATTGCTCCCACACTAAAACTCGTACAGCTGCCTCACACAAACTCACACAGCTGATACACACAAGGTCACACTGCTGCCAAATACAAGCTCTCACTGGAATCACACACAAGCTCACACTGCTGCCAGACACAAACTCACACTGCTGCCAGACACAAACTCACACTGGTGTCACACACAAACTCATAGTGTTGCCAGAAACAAGGTCTCACTGCTGAAACACACAAAATCACACTGTGTACACACACAAACTCACACTGCTGCTACACACAAACTCACACTGCTGCCACATACAAACTCACACTGCTGACAAACAGAAGTTCACACTGTTACCACACAAAATCTCACACTGCTGACACACACAAGCTCAGACTGCTGCCACACAAAGGCTCACACTGCTGTTACACACAAATTCACAATGCTGCTCCAGACAAACTCACACTGCTGACACACACAAACACACACTGCTGACACACACAAGCTCACACTGCGGAGACACACAAGCTCACACTGCAGACAAACACAAGCTCACACTATTGCCACACACAAGCTCACACTGTTGCCTGGCACAAACTCAAACTGCTGTCACACACAAACTCACACCTGTTGCCACACATAAACTCACACTGCTCACACACTGAAACTCACACTGCTGACACACACAAGGTCACACTGCTAACACACACAGACTCACACTGCTGCCACACACAAACTCACATTGCTGACACACACAAACTCACACCTGTTGCCACACACAAACTCACACTGCTGACACACACAAGCTCACACTGCTGACACACACAAACTCACACTGCTGCCACACACAAACTCACACTGCTGACAAACACAAACTCAAACTGTGGTCACACACAAGCTCACACTGCTGACACACATAAACTCATACTGTTGCAACACAGACGCTCACACCGCTGAAACACTCAAGCTCACACTGTGTGCACACATAAACTCACACTGCTGACTCAGACAAACTCACACTGCAGTCACACACAAGCTAACACCGCTGAAACACACAAGCTCACACTGTGTACACACACAAACTCACACTGCTGACACATGCAAGCTCACACTGCTGACACACACAAACTCACACTGCTGACACACACAAACTCACACTGCGGACACACACAAGCTCACACCGCTGAAACACACAATGTTTCACTGCTGAAACACACAAACTCACACTGTGTACACACATAAACTCACACCGCTGAAACACACAAACTCACACTGCTGACACACACAAGGTCTCACTGCAGAAACACACAAACTCACACTGTGTACACACATCAACTCACACTGCAGTCACGCACAACCTCACAACGCTGACACACACAAACTCACACTGCTGACACACACAAGCTCATACTGCTGACACACACAAGCTCACACTGCTGCCACACACAAACTCACACTGCGGTCACACACAAGCTCACACTGCTGACACACACAAGCTCAAACTGCTGACACACACAAGCTCACACTGCTGCCACACTCAGGTTTACACTGCTGCCACACACAAACTCACACTGCTGACACACACAAACTCACACTGCTGACACACACAAGCTCATACTGCTGACACACACAAGCTCACACTACCGACACACACAGGCTCGCACTGCTGCCACACAGTAACCCACACTGCTGACACAGACAAGCTCAGAATACTGACACACACAAACTCGCACTTCTGACACACACAAGCTCAGAATACTGACACACATAAACTCAAACTGCTGCCACACACAAGCTCAGAATACTGACACACATAAACTCACACTGCTGTCAGACAAAAACACACAAGCTCATACTGCTGACACAAACAAAGTCACGCTGCTGACACGCAGAAACTCACATTGCTGATACACACAAAATCACGCCTGTTGTCACACACAAGCTCACACTGCTGACACACACAAACTCATACTGTTGCCACATAAAAGCTCATACTGCTGACACACAGAGGCTCGGACTGCTACCACACACAAGCTCACACTGCTGACGCACACAAACTCACACTGCTGCCGCACACAAACTCACACTTCTGACACATACAAGCTCAGAATACTGACACACATAAACTCACACTTCTGACACACACAAGCTCAGAATACTGACACACATAAACTCAAACTGCTGCCACACACAGGCTAACACTGCTTCCACACACAAGCTCACACTGCTGCCACACACAAGCTCACACTGCTGACACACACAAAATCACACTGCTGACACACACAAGCTCACACTGCTGACACACAGAGGAGCGCACTGCTGACACACACAAGCTCACACTGCTGCTGCACACAAACTCACACTTCTGACACACACAAGCTCAGAATACTGACACACATAAACTCACATTGCTGCCAGACAAAAACACACAAGCTCATACTGCTGACACAAACAATGTCACGCTGCTGACACGCAGAAACTCACATTGCTGATACACACAAAGCGATAATTTTGCCACACATAAGCTCACAGTCTGAAATTTCTGCTACACAAAAAAACACACTGTGGTCACACACAAACTAACACTGCGGACACATATCAACTTAGACTACTGCCAGACACAAACTCACACTGCTCACACACAGGCTTACACTGCTGACACACACAGGCTCACACTGCTGCCACACACAGGCTTACACTGCTGACACACACAGGCTCGCACTGCTGACACACACAAGCTCAAACTGCTGTCAAACACAAGCTCACACTCCTGACACACACAAACTCAAACTACTGCCACAAACAAGCTCAAACTGCTGCCACACACAAGCTTACACTGCTGCCACACACAAACTCACACTGCTGCCACACACAAACTCACACTGCTGACACACACAAACTCACACTGCTGACACACACAAGCTAACACTGCTGCCACACATAAGCTCACACTGCTGGCATACACAAATTCACACTGCTGACACACACAGGCTCGCACTGCTGCCACACATAAGCTCACACTGCTGGCATACACAAACACACACTGCTGACACACAAAAGCTCACACTGCTGACACACAGAGGCTCGGACTGCAGCCACGCACAAACTCGCACTGCTGACAAACACAAACTCACACTGCTGTAACACACAAACTCAAACTCCTGGTACACACAGGCTCACACTGCTGAAACACACAAACTCACTCCTGACACACAGAAACTCACACTGCTGACACAGACAAGCTCAGAATACTGACACACACAAACTCGCACTGCTGACACACACAAGCTCAGAATACTGACACACACAATCTCACACTGCTGCCACACACACAAACTCACACTCCTGACACACACAAGCTCAGAATACTGACACACATAAACTCAAACTGCTGCCACACACAAACTCACACTGCTGACACACACAAGTTCACACTGCTGCCACACACAAAATCACACTGCTTCCACACACAAACTCACACTGCTGACACACACAAGCTCAGAATACTGACACACACAATCTCACACTGCTGCCACACACAAACTCACACTTCTGACACACACAAGCTCAGAATACTGACACATATAAACTCACACTGCTGCCAGACAAAAACACACAAGCTCATACTGCTGACACAAACAAAGTCATGCAGCTGACACGCAGAAACTCACATTGCTGATACACACAAAGTGATAATTTTGAAACACACAAACTCACAGTCTGAAATTTGTGCCACAAAAAAACACACTGCGGTCACAAACAAACTAACACTGCTGCCACACACAAACTCACACTGCTGACGCACACAAGCTCAAACTGCTGTCACACACAAGCTCAAACAGCTGACACACACAAACTCATGCTGCTGACACACACAAGCTCACACTGCTGACAAACACCAACTCACACTGCTGACACACACAAGCTCACACTGCTGACAAACACCAGCTCACACTGCTGACACACACAAGCTCACACTGCCGACACACACAGGCTCGCACTGCTGCCACACATAAGCTCACACTGCTGACACACACAGGCTCACACTGCTGCCACACATAAGCTCATACTGCTGGCACACACAAACACACTGCTACCACACACAAACTCATACTGTTGCCACACAGAAGCACACACCGCTGAAACACACAAGCCGACATTGCTGACACACACAAACTCATACTGTTGCCAGACACAAACTTACACTGCTGCCAGACACAAACTCACACTGCTGCCAGACACAAACTCACACTGGTGTCACACACAAGCCCACACTGCTGCCACATACAAACTCATACTGTTGCCACACAGAAGCTCACACTGCTGAAACACACAAGCTCACACTGCTGACAGACACAAGGTCTCACTGCTGAAACACACAAGCTCACACTGTGTACAAACATAAACTCACACTGCTGAAACACACAAAAAACACTGCTGTCATGCACAATCTCACACTGCTGTCACACACAAATTCACACTGCTGCAACAAACAAGCTCACACTGCTGCCGCACACCAGCTCACACTGCTGACACACACAGGCTCGCACACTGCTGACACACAGTGGCTCACACTGCTGCCACACACAAGCTCACACTACGCTCACACACAAACTCACTCTGCTGTCATGCACAATCTCAAACTGGTGTCACACACAAGCTCACACTGCAGCCACACACAAGCTCAGACTGCTGCCACACATAAACTCACACTGTTGCCAAACACAAGCTCACACTGCTGCCACACACAAGCTCACACTGTTGTCACACACGTGCTCACACCATTGCCACACACAAACTCACACTGCTGACACACAAAAACTCACACTGATGTCACACATAAACTCACACTGCTGCCACACACAAACTCACGCTGCTGTCACACACAATATCGCACCTGTTGTCACATACAAGCTCACAATTCTGCCACACACAAACTAACACTGCTGACACACACAAGCTCACACTGCTGACACACAGAAATTCACACTGTTGTCACACACATACCCACACCATTGCCACACACAAACTCACACTGCTGTCCCACACAAAATCACGCCTGTTGTCACACACAAGCTCACACTGCTGACACACACAAACAAACACTGCTGTCACACACAAGCTCACACTGCTGCTGCACAAACGCACACTGCTGAAACAAACAAACTCACACTCCTGACACACAGAAACTCACACTGCTGACACAGACAAGCTCAGAATACTGACACACACAAACTCACACTGCTGACACACACAAGCTCAGAATACTGACACACACAAACTCACACTGCTGCCACACACAAACTCACACTTCTGACACACACAAGCTCAGAATACTGACACATATAAACTCACATTGCTGCCAGAAAAAAACACACAAGCTCATACTGCTGACACAAACAAAGTCACGCTGCTGACACGCAGAAATTCACACTGCTGATACACACAAAGTGATATTTTTGCCACACAAAAGCTCACAGTCTGAAATTTCTGCCACAAAAAAACATACTGCGGTCACACAAAAACTAACACTGCTGCCACACACAAACTCACACTGCTGATGCACACAAGCTCAAACTGCTGTCACTCACAAGCTCACGCTGCTGACACACACAAGCTCAAAGTACTGCCACACACAAACTCACACTGCTGACACACACAGGCTCGCACCGCTGCCACACACAAACTCACACTGTTGTCACACAAGGACTCACATCCTTGCCACACACAAACTCAAACTGCTGCCGCACACAAGGTCACAATACTGACACACACAATCTCAGATTGCTGCTGCAGACAAACTCACAATGCTGTCACATACAAGCTTGGAATACTGACACAAACAAGCTCACAATGCTGCCACGCGCAAACACACACTCCTGACAGACACAAACACACAATGCTGCCACACACAAACTCACACTGCTGACACACACAAATTCACACTGTTGTCACACACGAGCTCACAGAGTTGCCACACACAAACTCACTCTGCTGCAACACACAAAATCACACCTCTTGTCACACACAAACTCGCACTGCGGACACATATAAACTTAAACTACTGCCGCACAAAAACTCACACTGCTGCAACACACAGACTTATACTGCTGACACACACAAGCTCACACTGCTGACACACACAATCTCACATTGCTGACACACACAAATTCACAATGCTGTCACATAAAAACACACAATACTGACACAAACAAGCTCACACTGCTGACACACACAAGCTCACACTGCTGACAAACACCAGCTCTCACTGCTGACACACACAAGCTCATACTGCTGACACAATCAGGCTCGCACTTCTGACAAACACCAGCTCACACTCCTGACACAAACAAGCTCACACTGCTGACACACACAAACTCGCACTGCTGACACACACAAGCTCACAATGCTGACACTCACAGGCTCGCACTGCTGCCACACATAAGCTCACACTGCTGCCACACACAAACTCATACTGTTGCCACACAGAAGCACACGCTGCTGCTGCACAAACTCACACTGCTGACACACACAAACACACAATGCTGCAACACACAAACTCACTCTGCTGCAACACACAAAATCACACCTCTTGTCACACACAAGCTCACACTGCTGACACACACAGGCTCGCACTGCTGACACACACAAACTCACACTACTGGCACACACAAACACACACAGCTGCCACACACAAACTCATACTGTTGCCACACAGAAGCACACACTGCTGCTGCACAAACTCACACTGCTGACACACAAAAATACACAATGCTGCAACACACAAACTCACTCTGCTGCAACACACAAAATCACACCTCTTGTCACACACAAGCTCACACTGCTGATGCACACAGGCTCACACTGCTGCCACACATAAGCTCACACTGCTGGCACACACAAACACACACTGCTGCCACACACAAACTCATACTGTTGCCACACAGAAGCACACACCGCTGAAACACACAAGCCGACACTGCTGACACCCACAAACTCATACTGTTGCCAGACACAAACTTACACTGCTGCCAAACACAAATTCACACTGGTGTCACACAAAAGCCCACACTGCTGCCACACACAAACTCAAACTGTTGCCACACAGAAGCTCACACCGCTGAAACACACAAGCTCACACTGCTGACACACACAAGGTCTCACTGCTGAAACACACAAGCTCACACTGTGTACACACATAAACTCACACTGCTGACACACACAAGCTCATACTGCTGACACACACAAACTCACACTGCGGTCACACACAATCTCACACCGCTGAAATACACAAGCTCAGACTGCTGACAGACACAGACTCACACTGCTGGCACACACAAGCTCTCACTGCTGACACATACAGCCTCTCACTGCTGTTACACACAAACTCACACTGTTGCCACACACAAACTAACATTGCTCCCACACTAAAACTCGCACGGCTGCAACACACAAACTCACACTGCTGACACACACAAGGTCACACTGCTGCCAAATACAAGCTCACACTGGAATCACCCACAAGATCACACTGCTGACACACACTAGCTCACACTGCTGCCAAGCACAAGCTAACACTGCTGCCGGACAGGCTCACACTGCTGCCACACAGTGGCTCACACTGCTGACAAACACTAGCTCATATTGATGCCACGCACTAGATTACACTGCTGTCACACACAAACCCACACTGCTGACACACACAGACTCACACTGCTGACACACACAGACTCACACTGTTGACACACACAAACTCAAACTGCTGTCATGCACAGACTCACACTGCTGACACACACAGTCTCACACTGCTGACACACACAAACTCACACTGCTGTCATGCACAATCTCACACTGCTGTCACACACAAACTCACACTGCTGCAACAAACAAGCTCACACTGCTGCCGCACACCAGCTCACACTGCTGACACACACAGGCTTGCACACTGCTGCCACACAGTGGCTCACACTGCTGCCACACACAAGCTCACACTACGCTCACACACAAACTCACTCTGCTGTCACGCACAATCTCAAACTGGTGTCACACACAAGCTCATACTGCAGCCACACATAAACTGACGCTTCTGACACACACAATCTCAACTGCTGCCACACACAAACTCATGCTACTGCCACACACAAACTCACGCTGTTGACATACACAAACTCAGACTGTTGTCACACATGTGCTCACACCAATGCCACACACAAACTCACACTGCTGTCACACACAATATCGCACCTGTTTTCACACACAAGCTCACAATTCTGCCACACACAAACTAACACTGCTGACACACACAAGCTCACACTGCTGACACACAGAAATTCACACTGTTGTCACACACATACACACACCATTGCCACACAAACTCACACTGCTTTCCCACACAAAATCACGCCTGTTGTCACACACAAGCTCACACTGCTGACACACACAAACAAACACTGCTGTCACACACAAGCTCACACTGCTGCTGCACAAACGCACACTGCTGAAACAAACAAACTCACACTCCTGACACACAGAAACTCACACTGCTGACACAGACAAGCTCAGAATACTGACACACACAAACTCACACTGCTGACACACACAAGCTCAGAATACTGACACACACAATCTCACACTGCTGCCACACACAAACTCACACTTCTGACACACACAAACTCAGAATACTGACACATATAAACTCACATTGCTGCCAGACAAAAACACACAAGCTCATACTGCTGACACAAAGTCACGCTGCTGACACGCAGAAATTCACATTGCTGATACACACAAAGCGATATTTTTGCCACACAAAAGCTCACAGTCTGAAATTTCTGCCACAAAAAAACACACTGCGGTCACAAACAAACTAACACTGCTGCCACACACAAACTCACACTGCTGATGCACACAAGTTCAAACTGCTGTCACTCACAAGCTCACGCTGCTGACACACACAAGCTCAAATTACTGCCACACACAAACTCACACTGCTGACACACACAAACTCACACTGTTGTCACACACGGACTCACACCCTTGCCGCACACAAAATCACACTGCTGCCGCACACAAGGTCACAATACTGACACACACAATCTCAGATTGCTGCTGCAGACAAACTCACAATGCTGTCACATACAAGCTTGGAATACTGACACAAACAAGCTCACAATGCTGCCACACACAAACTCACACTGCTGACACACACAAACACACAATGCTGCCACACACAAACTCACACCGCTGACACACACAAATTCACACTGTTGTCACACACGAGCTCACAGAGGTGCCGCACACAAACTCACTCTGCTGCAACACACAAAATCACACCTCTTGTCACACACAAACTCACACTGCAGACACATATAAACTTACACTACTGCCGCACACAAACTCACACTGCTGCCACACACAGACTTATACTGCTGACACACACAAGCTCACACTGCTGACACACACAATCTCACATTGCTGACACACACAAAGTCACAATGCTGTCACAAAAAAACACACGATACTGACACAAACAAGCTCACACTGCTGACACACACAAGCTCACACTGCTGACAAACACCAGCTCTCACTGCTGACATGCACAAGCTCACACTGCTGACACACACAGGCTCACACTGCTGCCACACATAAGCTCACACTGCTGGCACACACAAATTCACACTGCTGACACAAACAAGCTCACACTGCTGACACACACAAGCTCACACTGCTGACAAACACCAGCTCACACTGCTGACACACACAAGCTCACACTGCTGACACACACAGGCTCGCACTGCTGACACACACAAGCTCACACTGCTGCCACACACAAGCTCACACTCTTGTCACACATGTGCTCACACCATTACCACGCACAAACTCACACTGCTGACACACAAAAACTCACACTGATGTCACACACAAACTCATACTGCTGCCACACACAAACGCACAATGCTGACACACACAAGCTCACACTGCTGACACACAGAAATTCACACTGTTGTCACACACATACACACACCATTGCCACACAAACTCACACTGCTTTCCCACACAAAATCACGCCTGTTGTCACACACAAGCTCACACTGCTGACACACACAAACAAACACTGCTGTCACACACAAGCTCACACTGCTGCTGCACAAACGCACACTGCTGAAACAAACAAACTCACACTCCTGACACACAGAAACTCACACTGCTGACACAGACAAGCTCAGAATACTGACACACACAAACTCACACTGCTGACACACACAAGCTCAGAATACTGACACACACAATCTCACACTGCTGCCACACACAAACTCACACTTCTGACACACACAAACTCAGAATACTGACACATATAAACTCACATTGCTGCCAGACAAAAACACACAAGCTCATACTGCTGACACAAAGTCACGCTGCTGACACGCAGAAATTCACATTGCTGATACACACAAAGCGATATTTTTGCCACACAAAAGCTCACAGTCTGAAATTTCTGCCACAAAAAAACACACTGCGGTCACAAACAAACTAACACTGCTGCCACACACAAACTCACACTGCTGATGCACACAAGTTCAAACTGCTGTCACTCACAAGCTCACGCTGCTGACACACACAAGCTCAAATTACTGCCACACACAAACTCACACTGCTGACACACACAAACTCACACTGTTGTCACACACGGACTCACACCCTTGCCGCACACAAAATCACACTGCTGCCGCACACAAGGTCACAATACTGACACACACAATCTCAGATTGCTGCTGCAGACAAACTCACAATGCTGTCACATACAAGCTTGGAATACTGACACAAACAAGCTCACAATGCTGCCACACACAAACTCACACTGCTGACACACACAAACACACAATGCTGCCACACACAAACTCACACCGCTGACACACACAAATTCACACTGTTGTCACACACGAGCTCACAGAGGTGCCGCACACAAACTCACTCTGCTGCAACACACAAAATCACACCTCTTGTCACACACAAACTCACACTGCAGACACATATAAACTTACACTACTGCCGCACACAAACTCACACTGCTGCCACACACAGACTTATACTGCTGACACACACAAGCTCACACTGCTGACACACACAATCTCACATTGCTGACACACACAAATTCACAATGCTGTCACAAAAAAACACACGATACTGACACAAACAAGCTCACACTGCTGACACACACAAGCTCACACTGCTGACAAACACCAGCTCTCACTGCTGACATGCACAAGCTCACACTGCTGACACACACAGGCTCACACTGCTGCCACACATAAGCTCACACTGCTGGCACACACAAATTCACACTGCTGACACAAACAAGCTCACACTGCTGACACACACAAGCTCACACTGCTGACAAACACCAGCTCACACTGCTGACACACACAAGCTCACACTGCTGACACACACAGGCTCGCACTGCTGACACACACAAGCTCACACTGCTGCCACACACAAGCTCACACTCTTGTCACACATGTGCTCACACCATTACCACGCACAAACTCACACTGCTGACACACAAAAACTCACACTGATGTCACACACAAACTCATACTGCTGCCACACACAAACGCACAATGCTGACACACACAAGCTCACACTGCTGGCACACACATACACACACTGCTGCCACACACAAATTCATACTGTTGCCACACAGAAGCACACACTGCTGCTGCACAAACTCACACTGCTGACACACACAAACACACAATGCTGCAACACACAAACTCAATCTGCTGCAACACACAAAATCACACCTCTTGTCACACACAAGCTCACACTGCTGACACACACAGGCTCTCACTGCTGACACATACAGCCTCTCACTGCTGACATACACAAAATCACACCTCTTGTCTCACACAAGCTCACACTGCTGACACACACAGGCTCGCACTTCTGACACACACAAACTCACACTGCTGGCACACACAAACACACACTGCTGCCACACACAAACTCATACTGTTGCCACACAGAAGCACACACTGCTGCTGCACAAACTCACACTGCTGACACACACAAACACACAATGCTGCAACAAACAAACTCACTCTGCTGCAACACACAAAATCACACCTCTTGTCACACACAAGCTCACACTGCTGATGCACACAAGCTCACACTGCTGACACACAGGCTCACACTGCTGCCACACATAAGCTCACACTGCTGGCACACACAAACACACACTGCTGCCACACACAAACTCATACTATTGCCACACAGAAGCACACACCGCTGAAACACACAAGCCGACACTGCTGACACACACAAACTCATACTGTTGCCAGACACAAACTTACACTGCTGCCAGACACAAATTCACACTGGTGTCACACAAAAGCCCACACTGCTGCCACACACAAACTCAAACTGTTGCCACACAGAAGCTCACACCGCTGAAACACACAAGCTCACACTGCTGACACACACAAGGTCTCATTGCTGAAACACACAAGCTCACACTGTGTACACACATAAACTCACACTGCTGACACACACAAGCTCATACTGCTGACACACACAAACTCACACCGCGGTCACACACAAGCTCACACCGCTGAAACACACAAGCTCAGACTGCTGACAGACACAGACTCACACTGCTGGCACACACAAGCTCTCACTGCTGACACATACAGCCTCTCACTGCTGTTACACACAAACTCACACTGTTGCCACACACAAACTAACATTGCTCCCACACTAAAACTCGCACGGCTGCAACACACAAACTCACACTGCTGACACACACAAGGTCACACTGCTGCCAAATACAAGCTCACACTGGAATCACCCACAAGCTCACACTGCTGACACACACTAGCTCACACTGCTGCCAAGCACAAGCTAACACTGCTGCCGGACAGGCTCACACTGCTGCCACACAGTGGCTCACACTGCTGACAAACACTAGCTCATATTGATGCCACGCACTAGATTACACTGCTGTCACACACAAACCCACACTGCTGACACACACAGACTCACACTGCTGATGCACACAAGTTCAAACTGCTGTCACTCACAAGCTCACGCTGCTGACACACACAAGCTCAAATTACTGCCACACACAAACTCACACTGCTGACACACACAAACTCACACTGTTGTCACACACGGACTCACACCCTTGCCGCACACAAAATCACACTGCTGCCGCACACAAGGTCACAATACTGACACACACAATCTCAGATTGCTGCTGCAGACAAACTCACAATGCTGTCACATACAAGCTTGGAATACTGACACAAACAAGCTCACAATGCTGCCACATGCAAACTCACACTGCTGACACACACAAACACACAATGCTGCCACACACAAACTCACACCGCTGACACACACAAATTCACACTGTTGTCACACACGAGCTCACAGAGGTGCCGCACACAAACTCACTCTGCTGCAACACACAAAATCACACCTCTTGTCACACACAAACTCACACTGCAGACACATATAAACTTACACTACTGCCGCACACAAACTCACACTGCTGCCACACACAGACTTATACTGCTGACACACACAAGCTCACACTGCTGACACACACAATCTCACATTGCTGACACACACAAATTCACAATGCTGTCACATAAAAACACACGATACTGACACAAACAAGCTCACACTGCTGACACACACAAGCTCACACTGCTGACAAACACCAGCTCTCACTGCTGACATGCACAAGCTCACACTGCTGACACACACAGGCTCACACTGCTGCCACACATAAGCTCACACTGCTGGCACACACAAATTCACACTGCTGACACAAACAAGCTCACACTGCTGACACACACAAGCTCACACTGCTGACAAACACCAGCTCACACTGCTGACACACACAAGCTCACACTGCTGACACACACAGGCTCGCACTGCTGACACACACAAGCTCACACTGCTGCCACACACAAGCTCACACTCTTGTCACACATGTGCTCACACCATTACCACGCACAAACTCACACTGCTGACACACAAAAACTCACACTGATGTCACACACAAACTCATACTGCTGCCACACACAAACGCACAATGATGACACACACAAGCTCACACTGCTGGCACACACATACACACACTGCTGCCACACACAAATTCATACTGTTGCCACACAGAAGCACACACTGCTGCTGCACAAACTCACACTGCTGACACACACAAACACACAATGCTGCAACACACAAACTCAATCTGCTGCAACACACAAAATCACACCTCTTGTCACACACAAGCTCACACTGCTGACACACACAGGCTCTCACTGCTGACACATACAGCCTCTCACTGCTGACATACACAAAATCACACCTCTTGTCTCACACAAGCTCACACTGCTGACACACACAGGCTCGCACTTCTGACACACACAAACTCACACTGCTGGCACACACAAACACACACTGCTGCCACACACAAACTCATACTGTTGCCACACAGAAGCACACACTGCTGCTGCACAAACTCACACTGCTGACACACACAAACACACAATGCTGCAACAAACAAACTCACTCTGCTGCAACACACAAAATCACACCTCTTGTCACACACAAGCTCACACTGCTGATGCACACAGGCTCACACTGCTGCCACACATAAGCTCACACTGCTGGCACACACAAACACACACTGCTGCCACACACAAACTCATACTATTGCCACACAGAAGCACACACCGCTGAAACACACAAGCCGACACTGCTGACACACACAAACTCATACTGTTGCCAGACACAAACTTACACTGCTGCCAGACACAAATTCACACTGGTGTCACACAAAAGCCCACACTGCTGCCACACACAAACTCAAACTGTTGCCACACAGAAGCTCACACCGCTGAAACACACAAGCTCACACTGCTGACACACACAAGGTCTCATTGCTGAAACACACAAGCTCACACTGTGTACACACATAAACTCACACTGCTGACACACACAAGCTCATACTGCTGACACACACAAACTCACACCGCGGTCACACACAAGCTCACACCGCTGAAACACACAAGCTCAGACTGCTGACAGACACAGACTCACACTGCTGGCACACACAAGCTCTCACTGCTGACACATACAGCCTCTCACTGCTGTTACACACAAACTCACACTGTTGCCACACACAAACTAACATTGCTCCCACACTAAAACTCGCACGGCTGCAACACACAAACTCACACTGCTGACACACACAAGGTCACACTGCTGCCAAATACAAGCTCACACTGGAATCACCCACAAGCTCACACTGCTGACACACACTAGCTCACACTGCTGCCAAGCACAAGCTAACACTGCTGCCGGACAGGCTCACACTGCTGCCACACAGTGGCTCACACTGCTGACAAACACTAGCTCATATTGATGCCACGCACTAGATTACACTGCTGTCACACACAAACCCACACTGCTGACACACACAGACTCACACTGCTGACACACACAGATTCACACTGCTGACACACACAAACTCAAACTGCTGTCATGCACAGACTCACACTGCTGACACACACAGTCTCACACTGCTGACACACACAAACTCACACTGCTGTCATGCACAATCTCACACTGCTGTCACACACAAACTCACACTGCTGCAACAAACAAGCTCACACTGCTGCCGCACACCAGCTCACACTGCTGACACACACAGGCTTGCACACTGCTGCCACACAGTGGCTCACACTGCTGCCACACACAAGCTCACACTACGCTCACACACAAACTCACTCTGCTGTCACGCACAGTCTCAAACTGGTGTCACACACAAGCTCACACTGCAGCCACACATAAACTGACGCTTCTGACACACACAATCTCAACTGCTGCCACACACAAACTCACGCTGCTGCCACACACAAGCTGACACTGTTGTCACACATGTGCTCACACCATTGCCACACACAAACTCACACTGCTGACACACAAAAACTCACACTGATGTCACACACAAACTCACACTGCTGCCATACACAAACTCACGCTGCTGACATACACAAACTCAGACTGTTGTCACACACAATATCGCACCTGTTTTCACACACAAGCTCACAATTCTGCCACACACAAACGAACACTGCTGACACACACAAGCTCACACTGCTGATACACAGAAATTCACACTATTGTCACACACATACACACACCATTGCCACACAAACTCACACTGCTGTCCCACACAAAATCACGCCTGTTGTCACACACAAGCTCACACTGCTGACACACACAAACAAACACTGCTGTCACACACAAGCTCACACTGCTGCTGCACAAACGCACACTGCTGTAACAAACAAACTCACACTCCTGACACACAGAAACTCAAACTGCTGACACAGACAAGCTCAGAATACTGACACACACAAACTCACACTGCTGACACACACAAGCTCAGAATACTGACACACACAATCTCACACTGCTGCCACACACAAACTCACACTTCTGACACACACAAGCTCAGAATACTGACACATATAAACTCACATTGCTGCCAGACAAAAACACACAAGCTCATACTGCTGACACAAACAAAGTCACGCTGCTGACACGCAGAAATTCACATTGCTGATACACACAAAGCGATATTTTTGCCACACAAAAGCTCACAGTCTGAAATTTCTGCCACAAAAAAACACACTGCGGTCACAAACAAACTAACACTGCTGCCACACACAAACTCACACTGCTGATGCACACAAGCTCAAACTGCTGTCACTCACAAGCTCACGCTGCTGACACACACAAGCTCAAATTACTGCCACACACAAACTCACACTGCTGACACACACAAACTCACACTGTTGTCACACACGGACTTACACCCTTGCCGTACACAAACTCACACTGCTGCCGCACACAAGGTCACAATACTGACACACACAATCTCAGATTGCTGCTGCAGACAAACTCACAATGCTGTCACATACAAGCTTGGAATACTGACACAAACAAGCTCACAATGCTGCCACACACAAACTCACACCGCTGACAAACACAAATTCACACTGTTGTCACACACGAGCTCACAGAGGTGCCACACACAAACTCACTCTGCTGCAACACACAAAATCACACCTCTTGTCACACACAAACTCACACTGCAGACACATATAAACTTACACTACTGCCGCACACAAACTCACACTGCTGCCACACACAGACTTATACTGCTGACACACACAAGCTCACACTGCTGACACACACAATCTCACATTGCTGACACACACAAATTCACAATGCTGTCACATAAAAACACACGATACTGACACAAACAAGCTCACACTGCTGACACACACAAGCTCACACTGCTAAAAAACACCAGCTCACACTGCTGACACGCACAAGCTCACACTGCTGACACACACAGGCTCGCACTGCTGCCACACATAAGCTCACACTGCTGCCACACACAAGCTCACACTGCTGACACACACAAACACAAACTGCTGACAAACACAAACTCAAACTGCTGTCATGCGCTGACTCACACTGCTGACACACACAGTCTCACACTGCTGACACACACAAACTCACACTGCTGTCATGCACAATCTCACACTTCTGACACACACAAACACACAACGCTGCAACACACAAACTCACTTTGCTGCAACACACAAAATCACACCTCTTGTCACACACAAGCTCACACTGCTGACACACACAAGCTCACACTGCTGACACACACAATCACACATTGCTGACACACACAAATTCACACTGCTGTCACATAAAAACACACGATACTGACACAAACAAGCTCACACTGCTGACACACATAAGCTCACACTGCTGACAAACACCAGCTCACACTGCTGACACACACAAGCTCACACTGCTGACACAATCAGGCTTGCACTGCTGCCACACATAAGCTCACACTCCTGGCACACACAAACACACACTGCTGCCACACACAAATTCATACTGTTGCCACACACAAGCTCAAATGGCTGACACACACAGGGTCGCACTGCTGCCACACATAAGCTCACACTGCTGCCACACACAAGCTCACACTGCTGCCTCACATAAACGAACACTGCTGACACACACAAGCTCACACTGCTGCTGCACAAACTCACACTGCTGACACACACAGGCTCGCACTGCTGCCACACACAAACTCACACTGTTGTCACACATGGACTCACACCCATGCTACACACAAACTCACACTGCTGCCGCACACAAGCTCACAATACCGACACACACAATCTCAGATTGCTGCTGCAGACAAACTCACAATGCTGTCACATACAAGCTTGGAATACTGACACAAACAAGCTCACAATGCTGCCACAAGCAAACTCACACTGCTGACACACACAAACACACAATGCTGCCACACACAAACTCACTCTGCTGCAACACACAAAATCACACCTCTTGTTACACACAAACTCACACTGCAGACACATATAAACTTACACTACTGCCGCACACAAACTCACACTGCTGCCACACACAGACTTATACTGCTGACACACACAAGCTCACACTGCTGACACACACAATCTCACACTGCTGACACACACAAACAAACACTGCTGTCACACACAAGCTCACACTGCTGCTGCACAAACGCACACTGCTGAAACAAACAAACTCACACTCCTGACACACAGAAACTCACACTGCTGACACAGACAAGCTCAGAATACTGACACACTCAAACTCACACTGCTGACACACACAAGCTCAGAATACTGACACACACAATCTCACACTGCTGCCACACACAAACTCACACTTCTGACACACACAAGCTCAGAATATTGACACATATAAACTCACATTGCTGCCAGAAAAAAACACACAAGCTCATACTGCTGACACAAACAAAGTCACGCTGCTGACACGCAGAAATTCACATTGCTGATACACACAAAGCGATATTTTTGCCACACAAAAGGTCAGTCTGAAATTTCTGCCACAAAAAAACACACTGCGGTCACAAACAAACTAACACTGCTGCCACACACAAACTCACACTGCTGATGCACACAAGCTCAAACTGCTGTCACTCACAAGCTCACGCTGCTGACACACACAAGCTCAAATTACTGCCACACACAAACTCACACTGCTGACACACACAAACTCACACTGTTGTCACACACGGACTTACACCCTTGCCGTACACAAACTCACACTGCTGCCGCACACAAGGTCACAATACTGACACACACAATCTCAGATTGCTGCTGCAGACAAACTCACAATGCTGTCACATACAAGCTTGGAATACTGACACAAACAAGCTCACAATGCTGCCACACACAAACTCACACCGCTGACAAACACAAATTCACACTGTTGTCACACACGAGCTCACAGAGGTGCCACACACAAACTCACTCTGCTGCAACACACAAAATCACACCTCTTGTCACACACAAACTCACACTGCAGACACATATAAACTTACACTACTGCCGCACACAAACTCACACTGCTGCCACACACAGACTTATACTGCTGACACACACAAGCTCACACTGCTGACACACACAATCTCACATTGCTGACAAACACAAATTCACAATGCTGTCACATTAAAACATACGATACTGACACAAACAAGCTCACACTGCTGACACACACAAGCTCACACTGCTGACAAACACCAGCTCACACTGCTGACACACACAAGCTCACACTGCTGACAAACACAGGCTCACACTGCTGCCACACATAAGCTCACACTGCTGGCACACACAAACACACACTGCTGCCACACACAAACTCATACTGTTGCCACACAGAAGCACACACCGCTGAAACACACAAGCCGACACTGCTGACACACACAAACTCATACTGTTGCCAGACACAAACTTACACTGCTGCCAGACACAAACTCACACTGGTGTCACACAAAAGCCCACACTGCTGCCACACACAAACTCAAACTGTTGCCACATAGAAGCTCACACTGCTGACACACACAATCTCACATTGCTGACACACACAAATTCACAATGCTGTCACATAAAAACACACGATACTGACACAAACAAGCTCACACTGCTGACACACACAAGCTCACACTGCTGACAAACACCAGCTCACACTGCTGACACGCACAAGCTCATACTGCTGACACACACAGGCTCACACTGCTGCTACACATAAGTTCACACTGCTGGCACACACAAACTCACACTGCTGACACAAACAAGCTCACACTGCTGACACACACAAGCTCACACTGCTGACAAACACCAGCTCACACTGCTGCCACACACAAGCTCACACTGCTGACACACACAAACACAAACTGCTGACACACACAAACTCAAACTGCTGTCATGCGCAGACTCACACTGCTGACACACACAGTCTCACACTGCTGACACACACAAACTCACACTGCTATCACGCACAATCTCACACTGCTGTCACACACAAACTCACACTGCTGCAACAAACAAGCTCACACTGCTGCCGCACACCAGCTCACACTGCTGACACACACAGACTCGCACACTGTTGCCACACAGTGGCTCACACTGCTGCCACACACAATCTCACACTACGCTCACACACAAACTCACTCTGCTGTCACGCACAAACTCAAACTGGTGTCACACACAAACTCACACTGCAGCCACACACAAACTCACACTGCTGACACACACAAACTCTTACTGCTACCACACACAAACTCACAATGCTGCCACACACCAACTCACACTGCTGCCACACACAAGCTCACACTGTTGTCACACAAGTGCTCACACCATTGCCACACACAAACTCACACTGCTGACACACAAAAACTCACACTGATATCACACACAAACTCACAATGCTGCCACACACAAACTCACGCTGCTGACATACACAATCTCAGACTGTTGTCACACATGTTCTCACACCATTGCCGCACACAAACACACACTGCTGCCACACACAAATTCATACTGTTGCCACACACAAGCTCAAACGGCTGACACACACAGGGTCGCACTGCTGCCACACATAAGCTCACACTGCTGCCACACACAAGCTCACACTGCTGCCTCACACAAACGAACACTGCTGACACACACAAGCTCACACTGCTGCTGCACAAACTCACACTGCTGACACACACAGGCTCGCACTGCTGCCACACACAAACTCACACTGTTGTCACACACGGACTCACACCCTTGCCGCACACAAACTCACACTGCTGCCGCACACAAGCTCACAATACCGACACACACAATCTCAGATTGCTGCTGCAGACAAATTCACAATGCTGTCACATACAAGCTTGGAATACTGACACAAACAAGCTCACAATGCTGCCACAAGCAAACTCACACTGCTGACACACACAAACACACAATGCTGCCACACACAAACTCACTCTGCTGCAACACACAAAATCACACCTCTTGTTACACACAAACTCACACTGCAGACACATATAAACTTACACTACTGCCGCACACAAACTCACACTGCTGCCACACACAGACTTATACTGCTGACACACACAAGCTCACACTGCTGACACACACAATCCCACACTGCTGACACACACAGACTCACACTGCTGACACACACAAACTCACACTGCTGTCATACACAATCTCACACTGCAGTCACACACAAACTCACACTGCTGTCACACACAAACCCACACTGCTGACACACACAGACTCACACTGCTGACACACACAAACTCACAATGCTGTCATGCACAGACTCACACTGCTGAGAAACACAGTCTCACACTGCTGACACACGCAAACTCACACTGCTGTCATGCACAATCTCACACTGCTGTCACACACAAACTCACACTGCTGCAACAAACAAGCTCACACTGCTGCCGCACACCAGCTCACACTGCTGACACACACAGGCTCGCACACTGCTGCCACACAGTGGCTCACACTGCTGCCACACACAAGCTCACACTACGCTCACACACAAACTCACTCTGCTGTCACGCACAATCTCAAACTGGTGTCACACATGTGCTCACACCATTGCCACACACAAACTCACACTGCTGACACACAAAAACTCACACTGATGTCATACACAAACTCACACTGCTGCCACACACAAACTCACGCTGCTGACATACACAAACTCAGACTGTTGTCACACATGTGCTCACACCATTGCCAAACACAAACTCACACTGCTGTCACACTCAATATTGCACCTGTTGTCACACAAAAGTTCAAAATTCTGCCACACACAAACTAACACTGCTGACACACACAAGCTCACACTGCTGACACACAGAAATTCACACTGTTGTCACACACATACCCACACCATTGCCACACACAAACTCACACTGCTGTCCCACACAAAATCAAGCCTGTTGTCATACACAAGCTCACATTGCTGACACACACAAACAAACACTGCTGTCACACACAAGCTCACACTGCTGCTGCACAAACGCACACTGCTGAAACAAACAAACTCACTCTCCTGACACACTGCTGGCAAAGACAAGCTCAGAATACTGACACACACAAACTCACACTGCTGACACACACAAGCTCAGAATACTGACACACACAAGCTCAGAATACTGACACATATAAACTCACATTGCTGCCAGACAAAAACACACAAGCTCATACTGCTGACACAAACAAAGTCACGCTGCTGACACGCAGAAATTCACATTGCTGATACACACAAAGCGATATTTTTGCCACACAAAAGCTCACAGTCTGAAATTTCTGCCACAAAAAAACACACTGCGGTCACACACAAACTAACACTGCTGCCACACACAAACTCACACTGCTGATGCACACAAGCTCAAACTGCTGTCACTCACAAGCTCACGCTGCTGACAAACACAAGCTCAAAGTACTGCCACACACAAACTCACACTGCTGCCGCACACCAGCTCACACTGCTGACACACACAGGCTCGCACTGCTGCCACACACAAACTCACACTGTTGTCACACATGGACTCACACCCTTGCCGCACACAAACCCACACTGCTGCCGCACACAAGCTCATAATACTGACACACACAATCGCAGATTGCTGCTGCAGACAAACTCACAATGCTGTCAAATACAAGCTTGGAATACTGACACAAACAAGCTCACAATGCTGCCACACACTAGCTCACACTGCTGCCAAGCACAAGCTAACACTGCTGCCGGACAGGCTCACACTGCTGCCACACAGTGGCTCACACTGCTGACACACACTAGCTCATATTGATGCCACGCGCTAGCTTACACTGCTGTCACACACAAACCCACACTGCTGACACACACAGACTCACACTGCTGACACACACAAACTCACACTGCTGTCATACACAATCTCACACTGCAGTCACACACAAACTCACACTGCTGTCACACACAAACCCACACTGCTGACACACACAGACTCACACTGCTGACACACACAAACTCACAATGCTGTCATGCACAGACTCACACTGCTGAGAAACACAGTCTCACACTGCTGACACACGCAAACTCACACTGCTGTCATGCACAATCTCACACTGCTGTCACACACAAACTCACACTGCTGCAACAAACAAGCTCACACTGCTGCCGCACACCAGCTCACACTGCTGACACACACAGGCTCGCACACTGCTGCCACACAGTGGCTCACACTGCTGCCACACACAAGCTCACACTACGCTCACACACAAACTCACTCTGCTGTCACGCACAATCTCAAACTGGTGTCACACACAAACTCACACTGCTGCCACACTCAAACTCACTCTGCTGCCACACACAAACTCACACTGTTGTCACACATGTGCTCACACCATTGCCACACACAAACTCACACTGCTGACACACAAAAACTCACACTGATGTCATACACAAACTCACACTGCTGCCACACACAAACTCACGCTGCTGACATACACAAACTCAGACTGTTGTCACACATGTGCTCACACCATTGCCAAACACAAACTCACACTGCTGTCACACTCAATATTGCACCTGTTGTCACACAAAAGTTCAAAATTCTGCCACACACAAACTAACACTGCTGACACACACAAGCTCACACTGCTGACACACAGAAATTCACACTGTTGTCACACACATACCCACACCATTGCCACACACAAACTCACACTGCTGTCCCACACAAAATCACGCCATTTGTCACACACAAGCTCACACTGCTGCCACACACAAACTCACACTGCTGACACACACTAGCTCACACTGCTGCTACACACAAACTCACATTGCTGACACACACAAATTCACAATGCTGTCACATAAAAACACACAATACTGACACAAACATGCTCACACTGCTGACACACACAAGCTCACACTGCTGACACACACAGGCTCGCACTGCTGCCACACATAAGCTCACACGGCAGCCACACACAAGCTCACAATGCTGACACAAACAAGCTCACACTGCTGACACACACAAGCTCACACTGCTGACACAAACAAGCTCACACTGCTGGCAAACACCAGCTCACACTGCTGACGCACACAAGCTCACACTGCTGACACACACAGGCTCGCACTGCTGCCACACATAAGCTCACACTGCTGCCACACACAAGCTCACACTGCTGCCACACACAAGCTCATACTGCTGCTGCAGAAACTCACACTGCTGACACACACAAACACACAATGCTGCAACACACAAACTCACTCTGCTGCAACGCACAAAATCACACCTCTTGTCACACACAAGCTCACACTGCTGACACACACAGGCTCGCACTGCTGCCACACACAAACTCACACTGCTGGCACACACAGGCTTACACTGCTGCCACACACAAACTCATACTGTTGCCACACAGAAGCACACACCGCTGAAACACACAAGCAGACACTGCTGACACACACAAACTCATACCGTTGCCAGACACAAACTTACACTGATGCCAGACACAAACTCACACTGGTGTCACACACAAGCCCACACTGCTGCCACACACAAACTCATACTGTTGCCACACAGAAGCTCACACCGCTGAAACACACAAGCTCACACTGTGTGCACACATAAACTCACACTGCTGACTCACACAAGGTCTCACTGCTGAAACACACAAGCTCACACTGTGTACACACATAAACTCACACTGCTGACACACACAAGCTCATACTGCTGACACACACAAACTCACACTGCGGTCACACACAAGATCACACCGCTGAAACAGACAAGCTCAGACTGCTGACAGACACAGACTCACACTGCTGGCACACACAAGCTCTCACTGCTGACACATACAGCCTCTCACTGCTGACATACACAAAATCACACCTCTTGTCTCACACAAGCTCACACTGCTGACACACACAGGCTTGCACTTCTGACACACACAAACTCACACTGCTGGCACACACAAACTCATACTGTTGCCACACAGAAGCACACACTGCTGCTGCACAAACTCACACTGCTGACACACACAAACACACAATGCTGCAACAAACAAACTCACTCTGCTGCAACACACAAAATCACACCTCTTGTCACACACAAGCTCACACTGCTGACACACAGGCTCACACTGCTGCCACACATAAGCTCACACTGCTGGCACACAAAAACACATACTGCTACCACACACAAACTCATACTGTTGCCACACAGAAGCACACACCACTGAAACACACAAGCCGACACTGCTGCCAGACACAAACTCATACTGTTGCCAGACACAAACTTACACTGCTGCCAGACACAAACTCACACTGGTGTCACACACAAGCCCACACTGCTGCCACACACAAACTCATACTGTTGCCACACAGAAGCTCACACCGCTGAAACACACAAGCTCACACTGCTGACACACACAAGATCTCACCGCTGAAACACACAAGCTCACACTGTGTACACACATAAACTCACACTGCTGACACACACAAGCTCATACTGCTGACAAACACAAGCTCACACTGCTGACACACACAAGCTCACACTGCTGACACAAACAAGCTCACACTGCTGGCAAACACCAGCTCACACTGCTGACGCACACAAGCTCACACTGCTGACACACACAGGCTCGCACTGCTGCCACACATAAGCTCACACTGCTGCCACACACAAGGTCACACTGCTGCCAAATACAAGCTCACACTGGAATCACTCACAAGCTCACACTGCTGACATACACTAGCTCACACTGCTGCTACACACAAACTCACATTGCTGACACACACAAATTCGCAATGCTGTCACATAAAAACACACAATACTGACACAAACAAGCTCACACTGCTGACACACACAAGCTCACACTGCTGACACACACAGGCTCGCACTGCTGCCACACACAAGCTCACACTGCAGCCACACACAAGCTCACAATGCTGACACAAACAAGCTCACACTGCTGACACACACAAGCTCACACTGCTGACACAAACAAGATCACACTGCTGGCAAACACCAGCTCACACTGCTGACGCACACAAGCTCACACTGCTGACACACACAGGCTCACACTGCTGCCACACATAAGCTCACACTGCTGCCACACACAAGCTCACACTGCTGCCACACACACGCTTATACTGCTGCTGCACAAACTCACACTGCTGACACACACAAACACACAATGCTGCAACACACAAGCTCACACTGCTGACACACACAAACACACACTGCTGCTTCACGCAAACTCACATTGCTGACACACACAAATTCACAATGCTGTCACATAAAAACACACAATACTGACACACACAGGCTCGCACTGCTGCCACACATAAGCTCACACTGCAGCCACACACAAGCTCACAATGCTGACACAAACAAGCTCACACTGCTGACACACACAAGCTCACACTGCTGACACAAACAAGCTCACACTGCTGGCAAACACCAGCTCACACTGCTGACGCACACAAGCTCACACTGCTGACACACACAGGCTCGCACTGCTGCCACACATAAGCTCACACTGCTGCCACACACAAGCTCACACTGCTGCCACACACACGCTCATACTGCTGCTGCACAAACTCACACTGCTGATACACACAAACACACAATGCTGCAACACACAAGCTCACACTGCTGACACACACAAACACACACTGCTGCTTCACACAAACTCACTCTGCTGCAACGCACAAAATCACACCTCTTGTCACACACAAGCTCACACTGCTGACACACACAGGCTTACACTGCTGCCACACACAAACTCACACTGCTGGCACACACAAACACACACTGCTGCCACACACAAACTCATACTGTTGCCACACAGAAGCACACACCGCTGAAACACACAAGCCGACACTGCTGCCACACACAAACTCATACTGTTGCCAGACACAAACTTACACTGCTGCCAGACACAAACTCACACTGGTGTCACACACAAGCCCACACTGCTGCCACACACAAACTCATACTGTTGCAACACAGAAGCACACACCGCTGAAACACACAAGCCGACACTGCTGACACACACAAACTCAAACTGTTGCCAGACACAAAGTTACAATGCTGCCAGACACAAACTCACACTGGTGTCACACACAAGCCCACACTGCTGCCACACACAAACTCATACTGTTGCCACACAGAAGCTCACACCGCTGAAACACACAAGCTCACACTGTGTGCACACATAAACTCACACTGCTGACTCACACAAGGTCTCACTGCTGAAACACACAAGCTCACACTGTGTACACACATAAACTCACACTGCTGACACACACAAGCTCATACTGCTGACACACACAAACTCACACTGCGGTCACACACAAGCTCACACCGCTGAAACACACAAGCTCAGACTGCTGACAGACACAGACTCACACTGCTGGCACACACAAGCTCTCACTGCTGACACATACAGCCTCTCACTGCTGCAACACACAAAATCACACCTCTTGTCACACACAAGCTCACACTGCTGACACACACAGGCTCGCACTGCTGCCACGCACAAACTCACACTGCTGGCACACACAAACACATACTGCTACCACACACAAACTCATACTGTTGCAACACAGAAGCACACACCGCTGAAACACACAAGCCGACACTGCTGACACACACAAACTCATACTGTTGCCAGACACAAACTTACACTGCTGCCAGACACAAACTCACACTGGTGTCACACACAAGCCCACACTGCTGCCACACACAAACTCATACTGTTGCCACACAGAAGCTCACACCGCTGAAACACACAAGCTCACACTGCTGACACACACAAGGTCTCACTGCTGAAACACACAAGCTCACACTGTGTACACACATAAACTCACACTGCTGACACACACAAGCCCATACTGCTGACAAACACAAGCTCATACTGCTGACACACACAAACTCACACTGCGGTCACACACAAGCTCACACTGCTGAAACACACAAGCTCAGACTGCTGACAGACACAGACTCACACTACTGGCACACACAAGCTCTCACTGCTGACACTTACAGCCTCTCACTGCTGTTACACACAAACTCACACTGTTGCCACACACAAACTAACATTGCTCCCACACTAAAACTCGCACGGCTGCAACACACAAACTCACACTGCTGACCCACACAAGGTCACACTGCTGCCAAATACAAGTTCACACTGGAATCACCCACAAGCTCACACTGCTGACACACACTAGCTCACACTGCTGCCAAGCACAAGCTAACACTGCTGCCGGACAGGCTCACACTGCTGCCACACAGTGGCTCACACTGCTGACACACACTAGCTCATATTGATGCCACGCACTAGCTTACACTGCTGTCACACACAAACCCACACTGCTGACACACACAGACTCACACTGCTAACACACACAAACTCACACTGCTGTCATACACAATCTCACACTGCCGTCACACACAAGCTCACACTGCTGCCACACATAAGCTCATACTGCTGCTGCACAAACTCACACTGCTGACACACACAAACACACAATGCTGCAACAAACAAACTCACTCTGCTGCAACACACAAAATCACACCTCCTGTCACACACAAGCTCACACTGCTGACACACAGGCTCACACTGCTGCCACACATAAGCTCACACTGCTGGCACACAAAAACACATACTGCTACCACACACAAACTCATACTGTTGCCACACAGAAGCACACACCACTGAAACACACAAGCCGACACTGCTGCCAGACACAAACTCATACTGTTGCCCGACACAAACTTACAATGCTGCCAGACACAAACTCACACTGGTGTCACACACAAGCCCACACTGCTGCCACACACAAACTCATACTGTTGCCACACAGAAGCTCACACCGCTGAAACACACAAGCTCACACTGCTGACACACACAAGGTCTCACTGCTGAAACACACAAGCTCACACTGTGTACACACATAAACTCACACTGCTGACACACACAAGCTCATACTGCTGACAAACACAAGCTCA
Organism: Carcharodon carcharias; assembly: GCF_017639515.1. Taxonomy (NCBI): domain Eukaryota; kingdom Metazoa; phylum Chordata; class Chondrichthyes; order Lamniformes; family Lamnidae; genus Carcharodon; species Carcharodon carcharias. The sequence goes on along the minus strand of NC_054476.1, from coordinate 12,794,259 downwards.
TACTGCTGACACACACAAACTCACACTGCGGTCACACACAAGCTCACACCGCTGAAACACACAAGCTCAGACTGCTGACAGACACAGACTCACACTGCTGGCGCAGACAAGCTCTCACTGCTGACACATACAGCCTCTCACTGCTGTTACACACAAACTCACACTGTTGCCACACACAAACTAACATTGCTCCCACACTAAAACTCGCACGGCTGCAACACACAAACTCACACTGCTGACACACACAAGGTCACACTGCTGCCAAATACAAGCTCACACTGGAATCACTCACAAGCTCACACTGCTGACATACACTAGCTCACACTGCTGCTACACACAAACTCACATTGCTGACACACACAAATTCACAATGCTGTCACATAAAAACACACAATACTGACACAAACAAGCTCACACTGCTGACACACACAAGGTCACACTGCTGCCAAATACAAGCTCACACTGGAATCACTCACAAGCTCACACTGCTGACATACACTAGCTCACACTGCTGCTACACACAAACTCACATTGCTGACACACACAAATTCACAATGCTGTCACATAAAAACACACAATACTGACACAAACAAGCTCACACTGCTGACACACACAAGCTCACACTGCTGACACACACAGGCTCGCACTGCTGCCACACAGAAACTCACACTGCTGGCACACACAAACACACACTGCTGCCAGACACAAGCTCATACTGTTGCCACACAGAAGCACACACTGCTGCTGCACAAACTCACACTGCTGCCACACGCAAACACACAATGCTGCAACACACAAAATCACGCCATTTGTCACACACAAGCTCACACTGCTGTCACACACAAACTCACACTGCTGACACACACAAGCTCACACTGCTGCTACACACAAACTCACATTGCTGACACACACAAATTCACAATGCTGTCACATAAAAACACACAATACTGACACAAACAAGCTCACACTGCTGACACACACAAGCTCACACTGCTGACACACACAAGCTCACACTGCTGACACACACAGTCTCGCACTGCTGCCACACATAAGCTCACACTGCTGACACACACAAGCTCACAATGCTGACACAAACAAGCTCACACTGCTGACACACACAAGCTCACACTGCTGGCACAAACAAGCTCACAAAGCAGCCACACATAAGCTCACACTGCTGTCACACACAAACTCACACTGCTGACACACACTAGCTCACACTGCTGCTACACACAAACTCACATTGCTGACACACACAAATTCACAATTCTGTCACATAAAAACACACAATACTGACACAAACAAGCTCACACTGCTGACACACACAAGCTCACACTGCTGACACACACAAGCTCACACTGCTGACACACACAGGCTCGCACTGCTGCCACACATAAGCTCACACTGCAGCCACACACAAGCTCACAATGCTGACACAAACAAGCTCACACTGCTGACACACACAAGCTCACACTGCTGGCACAAACAAGCTCACAAAGCTGCCACACATAAGCTCACACTGCTGCCACACACAAGCTCACACTGCTGCCACACACAAGCTCATACTGCTGCTGCACAAACACACACTGCTGACACACACAAACACACAATGCTGCAACACACAAACTCACTTTGCTGCAACACACAAAATCACACCTCTTGTCACACACAAGCTCACACTGCTGACACACACAGGCTTGCACTGCTGACACACACAAAATCACACTGCTGGCACACACAAACACACACTGCTGCTGCACTCAAACTCATACTGTTGCCACACAGAAGCACACACTGCTGCTGCACAAACTCACACTGCTGACACACAAAAACACACAATGCTGCAACACACAAACTCACTCTGCTGCAATGCACAAAATCGCACCTCTTGTCACACACAAGCTCACACTGCTGACACACACAGGCTCACACTGCTGACACACATAAGCTCACACTGCTGGCACACACAAACACATACTGCTACCACACACAAACTCATACTGTTGCCACACAGAAGCACACACCGCTGAAACACACAAGCAGACACTGCTGACACACACAAACTCATACTGTTGCCAGACACAAACTTACAATGCTGCCAGACACAAACTCACACTGGTGTCACACACAAGCCCACACTGCTGCCACACACAAACTCATACTGTTGCCACACAGAAGCTCACACCGCTGAAACACACAAGCTCACACTGCTGACACACACAAGGTCTCACTGCTGAAACACACAAGCTCACACTGTGTACACACATAAACTCACACTGCTGACACACACAAGCTCATACTGCTGACAAACACAAGCTCATACTGCTGACACACACAAACTCACACTGCGGTCACACACAAGCTCACACCGCTGAAACACACAAGCTCAGACTGCTGACAGACACAGACTCACACTGCTGGCACACACAAGCTCTCACTGCTGACACATACAGCCTTTCACTGCTGTTACGCACAAACTCACACTGTTGCCACACACAAACTAACATTGCTCCCACACTAAAACTCGCACGGCTGCAACACACAAACTCACACTGCTGACACACACAAGGTCACACTGCTGCCAAATACAAGCTCACACTGGAATCACTCACAAGCTCACACTGCTGACATACACTAGCTCACACTGCTGCTACACACAAACTCACATTGCTGACACACACAAATTCGCAATGCTGTCACATAAAAACACACAATACTGACACAAACAAGCTCACACTGCTGACACACACAAGCTCACACTGCTGACACACACAGGCTCGCACTGCTGCCACACACAAGCTCACACTGCAGCCACACACAAGCTCACAATGCTGACACAAACAAGCTCACACTGCTGACACACACAAGCTCACACTGCTGACACAAACAAGATCACACTGCTGGCAAACACCAGCTCACACTGCTGACGCACACAAGCTCACACTGCTGACACACACAGGCTCACACTGCTGCCACACATAAGCTCACACTGCTGCCACACACAAGCTCACACTGCTGCCACACACACGCACATACTGCTGCTGCACAAACTCACACTGCTGACACACACAAACACACACTGCTGCTTCACGCAAACTCACATTGCTGACACACACAAATTCACAATGCTGTCACATAAAAACACACAATACTGACACACACAGGCTCGCACTGCTGCCACACATAAGCTCACACTGCAGCCACACACAAGCTCACAATGCTGACACAAACAAGCTCACACTGCTGACACACACAAGCTCACACTGCTGACACAAACAAGCTCACACTGCTGGCAAACACCAGCTCACACTGCTGACGCACACAAGCTCACACTGCTGACACACACAGGCTCGCACTGCTGCCACACATAAGCTCACACTGCTGCCACACACAAGCTCACACTGCTGCCACACACACGCTCATACTGCTGCTGCACAAACTCACACTGCTGATACACACAAACACACAATGCTGCAACACACAAGCTCACACTGCTGACACACACAAACACACACTGCTGCTTCACACAAACTCACTCTGCTGCAACGCACAAAATCACACCTCTTGTCACACACAAGCTCACACTGCTGACACACACAGGCTTACACTGCTGCCACACACAAACTCACACTGCTGGCACACACAAACACACACTGCTGCCACACACAAACTCATACTGTTGCCACACAGAAGCACACACCGCTGAAACACACAAGCCGACACTGCTGCCACACACAAACTCATACTGTTGCCAGACACAAACTGACACTGCTGCCAGACACAAACTCACACTGGTTTCACACACAAGCCCACACTGCTGCCACACACAAACTCATACTGTTGCAACACAGAAGCACACACCGCTGAAACACACAAGCCGACACTGCTGACACACACAAACTCAAACTGTTGCCAGACACAAAGTTACAATGCTGCCAGACACAAACTCACACTGGTGTCACACACAAGCCCACACTGCTGCCACACACAAACTCATACTGTTGCCACACAGAAGCTCACACCGCTGAAACACACAAGCTCACACTGTGTGCACACATAAACTCACACTGCTGACTCACACAAGGTCTCACTGCTGAAACACACAAGCTCACACTGTGTACACACATAAACTCACACTGCTGACACACACAAGCTCATACTGCTGACACACACAAACTCACACTGCGGTCACACACAAGCTCACACCGCTGAAACACACAAGCTCAGACTGCTGACAGACACAGACTCACACTGCTGGCACACACAAGCTCTCACTGCTGACACATACAGCCTCTCACTGCTGCAACACACAAAATCACACCTCTTGTCACACACAAGCTCACACTGCTGACACACACAGGCTCGCACTGCTGCCACGCACAAACTCACACTGCTGGCACACACAAACACATACTGCTACCACACACAAACTCATACTGTTGCAACACAGAAGCACACACCGCTGAAACACACAAGCCGACACTGCTGACACACACAAACTCATACTGTTGCCAGATACAAACTTACACTGCTGCCAGACACAAACTCACACTGGTGTCACACACAAGCCCACACTGCTGCCACACACAAACTCATACTGTTGCCACACAGAAGCTCACACCGCTGAAACACACAAGCTCACACTGCTGACACACACAAGGTCTCACTGCTGAAACACACAAGCTCACACTGTGTACACACATAAACTCACACTGCTGACACACACAAGCCCATACTGCTGACAAACACAAGCTCATACTGCTGACACACACAAACTCACACTGTTGCCACACACAAACTAACATTGCTCCCACACTAAAACTCGCACGGCTGCAACACACAAACTCACACTGCTGACCCACACAAGGTCACACTGCTGCCAAATACAAGTTCACACTGGAATCACCCACAAGCTCACACTGCTGACACACACTAGCTCACACTGCTGCCAAGCACAAGCTAACACTGCTGCCGGACAGGCTCACACTGCTGCCACACAGTGGCTCACACTGCTGACACACACTAGCTCATATTGATGCCACGCACTAGCTTACACTGCTGTCACACACAAACCCACACTGCTGACACACACAGACTCACACTGCTAACACACACAAACTCACACTGCTGTCATACACAATCTCACACTGCCGTCACACACAAACTCACACTGCTGTCACACACAAACCCAAACTTCTGACACACACAGACTCACACTGCTGACACACACATAATGACTCTGCTGACACACACAAACTCACAATGCTGTCATGCACAGAATCACACTGCTGAGACACACAGTCTCACACTGCTGACACACACAAACTCACACTGCTGTCATGCACAATCTCACACTGCTGTCACACACAAACTCACACTGCTGCAACAAACAAGCTCACACTGCTCGCACACTGCTGCCACACAGTGGCTCACACTGCTGCCACACAAAAGCTCACACTACGCTCACACACAAACTCACTCTGCTGTCACGCACAATCTCAAACTGGTGTCACACACAAACTCACACTGCTGCCACACTCAAACTCACACTGCTGCCACACACAAACTCACACTGTTGTCACACATGTGCTCACACCATTGCCACACACAAACTCACACTGCTGACACACAAAAACTCACACTGATGTCATATACAAACTCACACTGCTGACACACACAAACTCACGCTGCTGACATACACAAACTCAGACTGTTGTCACACATGTGCTCACACCATTGCCACACACAAACTCACACTGCTGTCACACTCAATATCGCACCTGTTGTCACACAAAAGCTCACAATTCTGCCACACACAAACTAACACTGCTGGCACACACAAGCTCACACTGCTGACACACAGAAATTCACACTGTTGTCACACACATACCCACACCATTGCCACACACAAACTCACACTGCTGTCCCACACAAAATCACGCCATTTGTCACACACAAGCTCACACTGCTGTCACACACAAACTCACACTGCTGACACACACTAGCTCACACTGCTGCTACACACAAACTCACATTGCTGACACACACAAATTCACAATGCTGTCACATAAAAACACACAATACTGACACAAACAAGCTCACACTGTGTACACACACAAGCTCATACTGCTGACACACACAAACTCACACTGCGGTCACACACAAGCTCACACCGCTGAAACACACAAGCTCAGACTGCTGACAGACACAGACTCACACTGCTGGCACACACAACCTCTCACTGCTGACAAATACAGCCTCTCACTGCTGTTACACACAAACTCACACTGTTGCCACACACAAACTAACATTGCTCCCATACTAAAACTTGCACGGCTGCAACACACAAACTCACACTGCTGACACACACAAGGTCACACTGCAGCCAAATACAAGCTCACACTGGAATCACCCACAAGCTCACACTGCTGACACACACTAGCTCACACAGCTGCCAAGCACAAGCTAACACTGCTGCTGGACAGGCTCACACTGCTGCCACACAGTGGCTCACACTGCTGACACACACTAGCTCATATCTATGCCGCGCACTAGCTTACACTGCTGTCACACACAAACCCACACTGCTGACACACACAGACTCACACTGCTGACACACACAAACTCACACTGCTGTCATACAAAATCTCACACTGCAGTCACACACAAACTCACACTGCTGTCACACACAAACCCACACTGCTGACACACACAGACTCACACTGCTGACACACACAATCTCACAATGCTGTCATGCACAGACTCACACTGCTGAGACACACAGTCTCACACTGCTGACACACACAAACTCACACTGCTGTCATGCACAATCTCACACTGCTGTCACACACAAACTCACACTGCTGCAACAAACAAGCTCACACTGCTGCCGCACACCAGCTCACACTGCTGACACACACAGGCTCGCACACTGCTGCCACACAGTGGCTCACACTGCTGCCACACACAAGCTCACACTACGCTCACACACAAACTCACTCTGCTGTCACGCACAAGCTCAAACTGGTGTCACACACAAACTCACACTGCTGCCACACTCAAACTCACTCTGCTGCCACACTCACACTGTTGTCACACATGTGCTCACACCATTGCCACACACAAACTCACACTGCTGACACACAAAAACTCACACTGATGTCATACACAAACTCACACTGCTGCCACACACAAACTCACGCTGCTGACATACACAAACTCAGACTGTTGTCACACATGTGCTCACACCATTGCCACACACAAACTCACACTGCTGTCACACTCAATATCGCACCTGTTGTCACACAAAAGATCACAATTCTGCCACACACAAACTAACACTGCTGACACACGCAAGCTCACACCATTGCCACACACAAACTCACACTGCTGTCCCACACAAAATCACGCCATTTGTCACACACAAGCTCACACTGCTGTCACACACAAACTCACACTGCTGACACACACTAGCTCACACTGCTGCTACACACAAACTCACACTGTTGACAAACACAAACTCACACTGCTGCCACACACAAACTCACATTGCTGTCACACACAATCTCACATTACTGACACACACAAATTCACAATCCTGTCACATACAAGCTCACAATACTGACACAAACAAGCTCACACTGCTGCTGCACACAAATTCACACTGCTGTCACACACAATTGCACACTGCTGTCACATACAAGCTCACAATACTTACACAAGCAAACTCACATTACTGCCACACAAAAACTACACTGCTGACACACACAAACTCACACCAGTTGTCATACACAAGCTCACAGTGCTGCCAAACACAAACTCACAATGCTGACACACACAAGTTCAGAATACTGACACAAACAAACTCACACTGCTGACACACACAGTCACACTGATGACACACACAAACTAACAATGCGGACACATATAAACTTAAACAACTGCCACAGATAAACTCACACTGCTGACACACACAAACTCACAATGCTGGCACACACAAACTCAGACTGCTGACACACACAATCTCACTTTGCTGACACACATAAATTCACAATGCTGTCACATACAAGCTCACACTGCTGACACACACAAGCTCACACTGTTGACACACACAAGCTCACACTGCTGACACACACAGGCTCACACTGCTGCCACACACAAGCTCACACTGTTGACACACACAAACTAACAATGCGGACACATATAAACTTAAACAACTGCCACAGATAAACTCACACTGCTGACACACACAAACTCACAATGCTGCCACACACAAGCTCACATTGCTGACACACATAAATTCACAATGCTGTCATATACAAGCTCACACTGCTGACACACACCAGCTCACACTGCTGACACACACAAGCTCACACTGTTGACACACACAAGCTCAAACTGCTGACACACACAGGCTCACACTGCTGCCACACACAAGCTCACACTGCTGACACACACAAGCTCACACTGCTGACACACACAGGCTCGCACTGCTGCCACACACAAGCTCACACTGCTGGCACACACAAACACACACTGCTGACACACACAGTCACACTGCTGTCACACACAGTCACACTGCTGACACACACAAACTAACAATGCGGACACATATAAACTTAAAGAACTGCCACAGATAAACTCACACTGCTGACACACACAAACTCACAATGCTGGCACACACAAACTCACACTGCTGACACACACAGGCTCGCACTGCTGCCACACATAAGCTCACACTGCTGCCACACACAAGCTCACACTGCTGCCACACACACGCTCATACTGCTGCTGCACAAACTCACACTGCTGATACACACAAACACACAATGCTGCAACACACAAGCTCACACTGCTGACACACACAAACACACACTGCTGCTTCACACAAACTCACTCTGCTGCAACGCACAAAATCACACCTCTTGTCACACACAAGCTCACACTGCTGACACACACAGGCTTACACTGCTGCCACACACAAACTCACACTGCTGGCACACACAGGCTTACACTGCTGCCACACACAAACTCATACTGTTGCCACACAGAAGCACACACCGCTGAAACACACAAGCCGACACTGCTGCCACACACAAACTCATACTGTTGCCAGACACAAACTGACACTGCTGCCAGACACAAACTCACACTGGTGTCACACACAAGCCCACACTGCTGCCACACACAAACTCATACTGTTGCAACACAGAAGCACACACCGCTGAAACACACAAGCCCACACTGCTGACACACACAAACTCAAACTGTTGCCAGACACAAAGTTACAATGCTGCCAGACACAAACTCACACTGGTGTCACACACAAGCCCACACTGCTGCCACACACAAACTCATACTGTTGCCACACAGAAGCTCACACCGCTGAAACACACAAGCTCACACTGTGTGCACACATAAACTCACACTGCTGACTCACACAAGGTCTCACTGCTGAAACACACAAGCTCACACTGTGTACACACATAAACTCACACTGCTGACACACACAAGCTCATACTGCTGACACACACAAACTCACACTGCGGTCACACACAAGCTCACACCGCTGAAACACACAAGCTCAGACTGCTGACAGACACAGACTCACACTGCTGGCACACACAAGCTCTCACTGCTGACACATACAGCCTCTCACTGCTGCAACACACAAAATCACACCTCTTGTCACACACAAGCTCACACTGCTGACACACACAGGCTCGCACTGCTGCCACGCACAAACTCACACTGCTGGCACACACAAACACATACTGCTACCACACACAAACTCATACTGTTGCAACACAGAAGCACACACCGCTGAAACACACAAGCCGACACTGCTGACACACACAAACTCATACTGTTGCCAGACACAAACTTACACTGCTGCCAGACACAAACTCACACTGGTGTCACACACAAGCCCACACTGCTGCCACACACAAACTCATACTGTTGCCACACAGAAGCTCACACCGCTGAAACACACAAGCTCACACTGCTGACACACACAAGGTCTCACTGCTGAAACACACAAGCTCACACTGTGTACACACATAAACTCACACTGCTGACACACACAAGCCCATACTGCTGACAAACACAAGCTCATACTGCTGACACACACAAACTCACACTGCGGTCACACACAAGCTCACACTGCTGAAACACACAAGCTCAGACTGCTGACAGACACAGACTCACACTACTGGCACACACAAGCTCTCACTGCTGACACCTACAGCCTCTCACTGCTGTTACACACAAACTCACACTGTTGCCACACACAAACTAACATTGCTCCCACACTAAAACTCGCACGGCTGCAACACACAAACTCACACTGCTGACCCACACAAGGTCACACTGCTGCCAAATACAAGTTCACACTGGAATCACCCACAAGCTCACACTGCTGACACACACTAGCTCACACTGCTGCCAAGCACAAGCTAACACTGCTGCCGGACAGGCTCACACTGCTGCCACACAGTGGCTCACACTGCTGACACACACTAGCTCATATTGATGCCACGCACTAGCTTACACTGCTGTCACACACAAACCCACACTGCTGACACACACAGACTCACACTGCTGACACACACAAACTCACACTGCTGTCATACACAATCACACACTGCCGTCACACACAAACTCACACTGCTGTCACACACAAACCCAAACTGCTGACACACACAGACTCACACTGCTGACACACACATAATGACTCTGCTGACACACACAAACTCATAATGCTGTCATGCACAGAATCACACTGCTGAGACACACAGTCTCACACTGCTGACACACACAATCTCACACTGCTGTCATGCACAATCTCACACTGCTGTCACACACAAACTCACACTGCTGCAACAAACAAGCTCACACTGCTCGCACACTGCTGCCACACAGTGGCTCACACTGCTGCCACACAAAAGCTCACACTACGCTCACACACAAACTCATTCTGCTGTCACGCACAATCTCAAACTGGTGTCACACACAAACTCACACTGCTGCCACACTCAAACTCACACTGCTGCCACACACAAACTCACACTGTTGTCACACATGTGCTCACACCATTGCCACACACAAACTCACACTGCTGACACACAAAAACTCACACTGATGTCATATACAAACTCACACTGCTGACACACACAAACCCACGCTGCTGACATACACAAACTCAGACTGTTGTCACATATGTGCTCACACCATTGCCACACACAAACTCACACTGCTGTCACACTCAATATCGCACCTGTTGTCACACAAAAGCTCACAATTCTGCCACACACAAACTAACACTGCTGACACACACAAGCTCACACTGCTGACACACAGAAATTCACACTGTTGTCACACACATACCCACACCATTGCCACACACAAACTCACACTGCTGTCCCACACAAAATCACGCCATTTGTCACACACAAGCTCACACTGCTGTCACACACAAACTCACACTGCTGACACACACTAGCTCACACTGCTGCTACACACAAACTCACATTGCTGACACACACAAATTCACAATGCTGTCACATAAAAACACACAATACTGACACAAACAAGCTCACACTGTGTACACACACAAGCTCATACTGCTGACACACACAAACTCACACTGCGGTCACACACAAGCTCACACCGCTGAAACACACAAGCTCAGACTGCTGACAGACACAGACTCACACTGCTGGCACACACAACCTCTCACTGCTGACAAATACAGCCTCTCACTGCTGTTACACACAAACTCACACTGCTGCCACACACAAGGTCACACTGCTGTCACTCTCAAACTCACACTGCTGACACATACAAGCTCACACTGCTGTCACACACAAGCTCACACTGCTGCCACACACAAGCTCACACTGCTGCCACACACAAACTCACACTGCTCACAGACACAAACTCACACTGCTCACACACACAACCTCACCATCCTACCTCACACAAACTCAAACTGCTGCCTCACACATGCTCTCACTGGTATTAAACTCAAGCTCACACTGCTGCCACACACAAACTCACAATTCTGCTGCACGAATTGTCACACTGCTGTCACACTCAAGCTCACACTGCTGACACACACAAACTGACACTGCTTACACACACAAACTCACAAAGCTTACACATACAAGCTGACAGCACTGACACACACAATCTTACACTGCTGACACACACATCCTCACACTCCTGTTAAACACAAGCTCACACTGCTGACACAAACAATCTCACACTGCTGTCACACGCAAACTCACATTGCTTACACTCACAAACTGACACTGCTTACATGCACAATCTCACACTGCTGCCACACACAAGCTCACACTGCTGCCACACACAAGCTCACACTTCTTACACACACAAACTCACACTGCTGACACATACAAGCTGACAGCAATGACACACACAAGCTCAAACTGCTGTCACACAAAAGCTCACAAACCGACAGACACGAAGTCACACTGCTGACACACACATGCTCTCACTCCTGTTAAACACAAGCTCACCCTGCTGATACACACAACCTCAAACTGCTGACACACACAATCTCACACTACTGACACACACATGCTCTCTCCGCTGTTAAAAACAATCTCACACAGGTGACACACAAAAGCTCACACTGCTGACACACACAAGCTAAGACTGATGACACATACAAGCTCACACTACTTTCACACACAAACTCACATTGCTGAAACACACAAACTGACACTGCTGCTACACACAAGCTCAAACGGCTGAAACAGACAAACTCACACTGCTGCCACATCCAGGCTCACAATGCTGACAGAACGCAAACTCGCACTGTTGATACAGAAATGCTCACAATCCGGCCATGCATTAGCTGACACTGCTGCCAAATACAAACTCACACTGCTGATACAAATAGGCTCGCACTGTTGCTACACACCAGCTCACAAGGCTGACACACACAAGCTCAAACTGCTGACACACACAAGCTCAAAATAGTGTCGCACACAAGGTCACACTGCTGCCACACACAAACTCACACTGCTGTCACACACAAACTCACACTGCTGTCACAAACAAACTCACACTGCTGCCACACACAAGCTCACACTGCTAACACAAACAAACTCACACTGCTGACACATGCAAACTCACTGCTGACTCACACAAGCTCACACTGCGCTCACACACAAACGCAGACTGCTGACACCTATAGGCTCGCACAGTTGCCACACACCAGCTCACACTGCTGACACACACAAACTCACACTTCACTCACACACAAACTCACACTGCTGCCACACACAAGATCACACTGCTCTCACACACAAACTCACACTGCTGCAACACACAAGATCACACTGCGCTGAAACACAAACTCACACTGCTGCCACACACAAGATCACACTGCGCTGACACACAAACTCACACTGCTGACACACACAAGCTCGCACTATTGCCACACACCAGCTCACACTGCTGACACACACAAGCTCAAACTGCTGCCACACACAAGCTCACACTGTTGTCACACACGTATTCACACCGTTGCCACACACAAGCTCACACTGCTGACACACACAAACTCAAATTACTGACACACAGAAACCCACAATGTGGCCACACACAAACTCACACTGCTGAAACACACAAGCTCAAACTGCTGACACCCACAAACACACACTACTGACACACACAAACTCACACTGCTGTCACACAGAAAGTCATACAGCTGACACAAACGAGCTCACACTACTGCAATGCAAAAGCTCACACTGCTGCCGAACACAAGCTCACAATGCTGACACACACAAGCTCAAACTGCTGATGCACACAAGCTCACACCGCTGACACACACAAACTCAAACTGCGGAAACACATGTGGTCAAACTGCTGGCACACACAAGCTCATACTGCTGGCACACACAAAATCACACTGCTGACACACACAAGCTCACACTACTGATGCAAACAAGCTCACACTGCTGACACACACAAGCTCACAGTGCTGATGCACACAAGCTCACACTGCTGCCAAACACAAGCTCACAATTCTGCTGCACGAATTGTCACACTGCTGACACACTCAAGCTCACACTGCTGTCACACACAAACACACATTGCTGACACACACAATCTCACACTGCTGCCACACACAAACTCACACTGCTGACACACACAAGCTCACAGTGCTGACACACACAAACTCACACTGCTGCCACACACAAACTCACACTGCTGACACACTCAATCTCACACTTCTGTTGCAAAGAAACTCTCACTGCTGACACACACAAACTCACACTGCTGACACACACAACCTCACAATCCTGCCACACACAAACTCACACTGCTGACACACACAAACTCACACTGCTGACACACTCAATCTCACACTTCTGTTGCAAAGAAACTCTCACTGCTGACACACACAAACTCACAGAAATGACAAACACGAGCTCAAACTGCTGTCACACAAAAGCTCACAATACAGACAGACACGAGCTCACACTGCTGACACACACATGCTCACACTCCTGTTAAACACAAACTCACACTGCTGACACACACAATCTCACACTGCTGACACCCACAAATTCACACTGCTGCCACAAACAAGCTCACAATATTGACACACATGAAATCACACTACTGGCACACACAAACCCACACTGTTGCGTATCACAAACTCACACGGCTACCACATACAATCTCACACAGCAAACATACAAACTCACAATGCTGGCTCACACAACCTCACACTGCTGACACAAACAAAGTCACATTGCTGCCACAAACAAGCTCACACTGCAGTCACACACAAACTCACACTGCTGCCACACACAAGCTCACACTGCTGTCACACTCAGGCTCACACTGCTGACACACACAAGCTCACACTGCTGACTCACACAACCTCACAATCCTGCCACACACAAACTCACACTGCTGACACACACAAACTGACTCTGCTGACTCACACAACCTCACAATCCTGCCACACACAACCTCACACTGCTGACACACACAAACTGACTCTGCTGACTCACACAACCTCACAATCCTGCCACACACAACCTCACACTGCTGACACACACAAACTCACAAGTCTGCTGCACGAATTGTCACACTGCTGTCACACTCAAGCTCACACTGCTGCCACACACAAACTGACACTGCTGTCACACACAAACTCACAAAGCTGACACATACAAGCTGACAGCACTGACACACACAAGCTCAAACTGCTGGCACACAAAAACTCACAATACAGACAGACACAAACTCACACTGCTGACACACACATGCTCTCACTCCTGTTAAACACAAGCTCACACTGCTGACACACACAAGGTCACACTGCTGACTCACACAACCTCACAATCCTGCCACACACAAACTCACACTGCTGACACACACAAGGTCACACTGCTGACTCACACAACCTCACAATCCTGCCACACACAAACTCACACTGCTGACACACACAAACTCACACTGCTGACACACACAAACTCACACTGCTGACTCACACAACCTCACAATCCTGCCACACACAACCTCACAATCCTGCCACACACAAACACACACTGCTGCCACACACAAACTCACACTGCTGACACACACAAACTCACACTGCTGACTCACACAACCTCACAATCCTGCCACACACAAACACACACTGCTGACACACACAAACTCACACTGCTGCCACACAAAAGCTCACACTGCTGCCACACACAAGCTCACATTGCTGTCACACTCAGGCTCTCACTGCTGACACACACAACCTCACAATCCTGCCACACACAACCTCACACTGCTGACACAAACAAACTCACAATTCTGCTGCACAAATTGTCACACTGCTGTCACACTCAACCTCACAATGCTGACACATACAAGCTGACAGCACTGACACACAAAAGCTCACACTGCTGCCACACACAAACTCACACTGCTGCCTCACACAAACTCACATTGCTGACACACACAAGGTCACACTTCTGCAACACACAAACTCACACTGCTGACACACACAAGGTCACACTTCTGCAACACACAAACTCACACTGCTGACACACTCAAACTCACAGCAATGACACACACAAGCTCAAACTGCTGTCACACAAAAGCTCACAATATAGACAGACACAAGCTCACACTGCTGACACACACATGCTCTCACTCTTGTTAAACACAAGCTCACACTGCTGTTAAACACAAACTCACACAGCTGCCACACACAACCTCAAACTGCTGACACACGCAAGCTAAGATGGCTGACACACACAATCTCACACTGCTGACACACACAAATTCACACTGCTGCCACAAACAAGCTCACAATCTTGACACACATGAAATCACACTACTGACACACACAAAACCACACTGCTGCGTATAACAATCTCACGCTGCTGCCAAACACAAGCTCACAATGCTGACACACACCAACGCACACTGCTGCCACACACAAACTCACACTGCTGCCACACACAAACACACACTGCTGACACACAGAAACACACACTGCTGCCACACACAAACACACACTGCTGACACACAAACTCACACTGCTGCCAGACACAAACTCACACTGCTGCCACACACAAACTCACACTGCTGCCACACACAAACACACACTGCTGTCACACAAACTCACACTGCTGCCACACACAAACTCACACTGCTGACACAAACAAACACACACTGCTGCCACACACAAACACACACAGCTGACACACAAACTCACACTGCTGCCACACACAAACACACACTGCTGACACACACAAACTCACACTGCTGCCACACACAAGCTCACACTGCTGACACAAACAAACTCACACTGCTGACGCATGCAAACTCACTGCTGACTCACACAAGCTCACACTGCGCTCACACACAAACGCAGACTGCTGACACCTATAGGCTCGCACAGTTGCCACACACCAGCTCACACTGCTGACACACACAAACTCACACTTCACTCACACACAAACTCACACTGCTGCCACACACAAGATCACACTGCTCTCACACACAAACTCACACTGCTGCAACACACAAGATCACACTGCGCTGAAACACAAACTCACACTGCTGCCACACACAAGATCACACTGCGCTGACACACAAACTCACACTGCTGACACACACAAGCTCGCACTATTGCCACACACCAGCTCACACTGCTGACACACACAAGCTCAAACTGCTGCCACACACAAGCTCACACTGTTGTCACACACGTATTCACACCGTTGCCACACACAAGCTCACACTGCTGACACACACAAACTCAAATTACTGACACACAGAAACCCACAATGTGGCCACACACAAACTCACACTGCTGAAACACACAAGCTCAAACTGCTGACACCCACAAACACACACTACTGACACACACAAACTCACACTGCTGTCACACAGAAAGTCATACAGCTGACACAAACGAGCTCACACTACTGCAATGCAAAAGCTCACACTGCTGCCGAACACAAGCTCACAATGCTGACACACACAAGCTCACACTGCTGATGCACACAAGCTCACACCGCTGACACACACAAACTCAAACTGCGGAAACACATGTGGTCAAACTGCTGGCACACACAAGCTCATACTGCTGGCACACACAAAATCACACTGCTGACACACACAAGCTCACACTACTGATGCAAACAAGCTCACACTGCTGACACACACAAGCTCACAGTGCTGATGCACACAAGCTCACACTGCTGCCAAACACAAGCTCACAATTCTGCTGCACGAATTGTCACACTGCTGACACACTCAAGCTCACACTGCTGTCACACACAAACACACATTGCTGACACACACAATCTCACACTGCTGCCACACACAAACTCACACTGCTGACACACACAAGCTCACAGTGCTGACACACACAAACTCACACTGCTGCCACACACAAACTCACACTGCTGACACACTCAATCTCACACTTCTGTTGCAAAGAAACTCTCACTGCTGACACACACAAACTCACAGAAATGACAAACACGAGCTCAAACTGCTGTCACACAAAAGCTCACAATACAGACAGACACGAGCTCACACTGCTGACACACACATGCTCACACTCCTGTTAAACACAAACTCACACTGCTGACACACACAATCTCACACTGCTGACACCCACAAATTCACACTGCTGCCACAAACAAGCTCACAATATTGACACACATGAAATCACACTACTGGCACACACAAACCCACACTGTTGCGTATCACAAACTCACACGGCTACCACATACAATCTCACACAGCAAACATACAAACTCACAATGCTGGCTCACACAACCTCACACTGCTGACACAAACAAAGTCACATTGCTGCCACAAACAAGCTCACACTGCAGTCACACACAAACTCACACTGCTGCCACACACAAGCTCACACTGCTGTCACACTCAGGCTCACACTGCTGACACACACAAGCTCACACTGCTGACTCACACAACCTCACAATCCTGCCACACACAAACTCACACTGCTGACACACACAAACTGACTCTGCTGACTCACACAACCTCACAATCCTGCCACACACAACCTCACACTGCTGACACACACAAACTGACTCTGCTGACTCACACAACCTCACAATCCTGCCACACACAACCTCACACTGCTGACACACACAAACTCACAAGTCTGCTGCACGAATTGTCACACTGCTGTCACACTCAAGCTCACACTGCTGCCACACACAAACTGACACTGCTGTCACACACAAACTCACAAAGCTGACACATACAAGCTGACAGCACTGACACACACAAGCTCAAACTGCTGGCACACAAAAACTCACAATACAGACAGACACAAACTCACACTGCTGACACACACATGCTCTCACTCCTGTTAAACACAAGCTCACACTGCTGACACACACAAACTCACACTGCTGCCACACACACACACTGCTGACACACAGAAACTCACACTGCTGTCACACACAAACACACACTGCTGCCACACACAAACACACACTGCTGACACACTCAATCTCACACTTCTGTTGCAAAGAAACTCTCACTGCTGACACACACAAACTCACAGAAATGACAAACACGAGCTCAAACTGCTGTCACACAAAAGCTCACAATACAGACAGACACGAGCTCACACTGCTGCCACACACAAGGTCACACTGCTGTCACTCTCACACAAAAGCTCACAATACAGACAGACACGAGGTCACACTGCTGACACACACATGCTCTCACTCCTGTTAAACACAAGTTTACATTGCTGACACAAACAATCTCACACTGCTGCCACTCACAAGCTCACACTGCTGACACACACAAACTCACACTGCTGCCACACACAAACTCACACTGCTGCCACACACAAACACACACTGCTGACACACACAAACTCACACTGCTGCCACACACAAACACACACTGCTGACACACACAAACTCACACTGCTGACACACACAAACACACACTGCTGACACACACAAACTCACACTGCTGACACACACAAACTCACACTGCTGTCACACACAAACTCACACTGCTGCCACACACAAACTTACACTGCTGCCAGACACAAACTCACACTGCTGCCACACACAAACTCACACTGCTGACACACTCAATCTCACACTTCTGTTGCAAAGAAACTCTCACTGCTGACACACACAAACTCACAGAAATGACAAACACGAGCTCAAACTGCTGTCACACAAAAGCTCACAATACAGACAGACACGAGCTCACACTGCTGACACACACATGCTCACACTCCTGTTAAACACAAACTCACACTGCTGACACACACAATCTCACACTGCTGACACCCACAAATTCACACTGCTGCCACAAACAAGCTCACAATATTGACACACATGAAATCACACTACTGGCACACACAAACCCACACTGTTGCGTATCACAAACTCACACGGCTACCACATACAATCTCACACAGCAAACATACAAACTCACAATGCTGGCTCACACAACCTCACACTGCTGACACAAACAAAGTCACATTGCTGCCACAAACAAGCTCACACTGCAGTCACACACAAACTCACACTGCTGCCACACACAAGCTCACACTGCTGTCACACTCAGGCTCACACTGCTGACACACACAAGCTCACACTGCTGACTCACACAACCTCACAATCCTGCCACACACAAACTCACACTGCTGACACACACAAACTGACTCTGCTGACTCACACAACCTCACAATCCTGCCACACACAACCTCACACTGCTGACACACACAAACTGACTCTGCTGACTCACACAACCTCACAATCCTGCCACACACAACCTCACACTGCTGACACACACAAACTCACAAGTCTGCTGCACGAATTGTCACACTGCTGTCACACTCAAGCTCACACTGCTGCCACACACAAACTGACACTGCTGTCACACACAAACTCACAAAGCTGACACATACAAGCTGACAGCACTGACACACACAAGCTCAAACTGCTGGCACACAAAAACTCACAATACAGACAGACACAAACTCACACTGCTGACACACACATGCTCTCACTCCTGTTAAACACAAGCTCACACTGCTGACACACACAAGGTCACACTGCTGACTCACACAACCTCACAATCCTGCCACACACAAACTCACACTGCTGACACACACAAGGTCACACTGCTGACTCACACAACCTCACAATCCTGCCACACACAAACTCACACTGCTGACACACACAAACTCACACTGCTGACACACACAAACTCACACTGCTGACTCACACAACCTCACAATCCTGCCACACACAACCTCACAATCCTGCCACACACAAACACACACTGCTGCCACACACAAACTCACACTGCTGACACACACAAACTCACACTGCTGACTCACACAACCTCACAATCCTGCCACACACAAACACACACTGCTGACACACACAAACTCACACTGCTGCCACACAAAAGCTCACACTGCTGCCACACACAAGCTCACATTGCTGTCACACTCAGGCTCTCACTGCTGACACACACAACCTCACAATCCTGCCACACACAACCTCACACTGCTGACACAAACAAACTCACAATTCTGCTGCACAAATTGTCACACTGCTGTCACACTCAACCTCACAATGCTGACACATACAAGCTGACAGCACTGACACACAAAAGCTCACACTGCTGCCACACACAAACTCACACTGCTGCCTCACACAAACTCACATTGCTGACACACACAAGGTCACACTTCTGCAACACACAAACTCACACTGCTGACACACACAAGGTCACACTTCTGCAACACACAAACTCACACTGCTGACACACTCAAACTCACAGCAATGACACACACAAGCTCAAACTGCTGTCACACAAAAGCTCACAATATAGACAGACACAAGCTCACACTGCTGACACACACATGCTCTCACTCTTGTTAAACACAAGCTCACACTGCTGTTAAACACAAACTCACACAGCTGCCACACACAACCTCAAACTGCTGACACACGCAAGCTAAGATGGCTGACACACACAATCTCACACTGCTGACACACACAAATTCACACTGCTGCCACAAACAAGCTCACAATCTTGACACACATGAAATCACACTACTGACACACACAAAACCACACTGCTGCGTATAACAATCTCACGCTGCTGCCAAACACAAGCTCACAATGCTGACACACACCAACGCACACTGCTGCCACACACAAACTCACACTGCTGCCACACACAAACACACACTGCTGACACACAGAAACACACACTGCTGCCACACACAAACACACACTGCTGACACACAAACTCACACTGCTGCCAGACACAAACTCACACTGCTGCCACACACAAACTCACACTGCTGCCACACACAAACACACACTGCTGTCACACAAACTCACACTGCTGCCACACACAAACTCACACTGCTGACACAAACAAACACACACTGCTGCCACACACAAACACACACAGCTGACACACAAACTCACACTGCTGCCACACACAAACACACACTGCTGACACACACAAACTCACACTGCTGCCACACACAAGCTCACACTGCTGACACAAACAAACTCACACTGCTGACACATGCAAACTCACTGCTGACTCACACAAGCTCACACTGCGCTCACACACAAACGCAGACTGCTGACACCTATAGGCTCGCACAGTTGCCACACACCAGCTCACACTGCTGACACACACAAACTCACACTTCACTCACACACAAACTCACACTGCTGCCACACACAAGATCACACTGCTCTCACACACAAACTCACACTGCTGCAACACACAAGATCACACTGCGCTGAAACACAAACTCACACTGCTGCCACACACAAGATCACACTGCGCTGACACACAAACTCACACTGCTGACACACACAAGCTCGCACTATTGCCACACACCAGCTCACACTGCTGACACACACAAGCTCAAACTGCTGCCACACACAAGCTCACACTGTTGTCACACACGTATTCACACCGTTGCCACACACAAGCTCACACTGCTGACACACACAAACTCAAATTACTGACACACAGAAACCCACAATGTGGCCACACACAAACTCACACTGCTGAAACACACAAGCTCAAACTGCTGACACCCACAAACACACACTACTGACACACACAAACTCACACTGCTGTCACACAGAAAGTCATACAGCTGACACAAACGAGCTCACACTACTGCAATGCAAAAGCTCACACTGCTGCCGAACACAAGCTCACAATGCTGACACACACAAGCTCACACTGCTGATGCACACAAGCTCACACCGCTGACACACACAAACTCAAACTGCGGAAACACATGTGGTCAAACTGCTGGCACACACAAGCTCATACTGCTGGCACACACAAAATCACACTGCTGACACACACAAGCTCACACTACTGATGCAAACAAGCTCACACTGCTGACACACACAAGCTCACAGTGCTGATGCACACAAGCTCACACTGCTGCCAAACACAAGCTCACAATTCTGCTGCACGAATTGTCACACTGCTGACACACTCAAGCTCACACTGCTGTCACACACAAACACACATTGCTGACACACACAATCTCACACTGCTGCCACACACAAACTCACACTGCTGACACACACAAGCTCACAGTGCTGACACACACAAACTCACACTGCTGCCACACACAAACTCACACTGCTGACACACTCAATCTCACACTTCTGTTGCAAAGAAACTCTCACTGCTGACACACACAAACTCACAGAAATGACAAACACGAGCTCAAACTGCTGTCACACAAAAGCTCACAATACAGACAGACACGAGCTCACACTGCTGACACACACATGCTCACACTCCTGTTAAACACAAACTCACACTGCTGACACACACAATCTCACACTGCTGACACCCACAAATTCACACTGCTGCCACAAACAAGCTCACAATATTGACACACATGAAATCACACTACTGGCACACACAAACCCACACTGTTGCGTATCACAAACTCACACGGCTACCACATACAATCTCACACAGCAAACATACAAACTCACAATGCTGGCTCACACAACCTCACACTGCTGACACAAACAAAGTCACATTGCTGCCACAAACAAGCTCACACTGCAGTCACACACAAACTCACACTGCTGCCACACACAAGCTCACACTGCTGTCACACTCAGGCTCACACTGCTGACACACACAAGCTCACACTGCTGACTCACACAACCTCACAATCCTGCCACACACAAACTCACACTGCTGACACACACAAACTGACTCTGCTGACTCACACAACCTCACAATCCTGCCACACACAACCTCACACTGCTGACACACACAAACTGACTCTGCTGACTCACACAACCTCACAATCCTGCCACACACAACCTCACACTGCTGACACACACAAACTCACAAGTCTGCTGCACGAATTGTCACACTGCTGTCACACTCAAGCTCACACTGCTGCCACACACAAACTGACACTGCTGTCACACACAAACTCACAAAGCTGACACATACAAGCTGACAGCACTGACACACACAAGCTCAAACTGCTGGCACACAAAAACTCACAATACAGACAGACACAAACTCACACTGCTGACACACACATGCTCTCACTCCTGTTAAACACAAGCTCACACTGCTGACACACACAAACTCACACTGCTGCCACACACACACACTGCTGACACACAGAAACTCACACTGCTGTCACACACAAACACACACTGCTGCCACACACAAACACACACTGCTGACACACTCAATCTCACACTTCTGTTGCAAAGAAACTCTCACTGCTGACACACACAAACTCACAGAAATGACAAACACGAGCTCAAACTGCTGTCACACAAAAGCTCACAATACAGACAGACACGAGCTCACACTGCTGACACACACATGCTCACACTCCTGTTAAACACAAACTCACACTGCTGACACACACAATCTCACACTGCTGACACCCACAAATTCACACTGCTGCCACAAACAAGCTCACAATATTGACACACATGAAATCACACTACTGGCACACACAAACCCACACTGTTGCGTATCACAAACTCACACGGCTACCACATACAATCTCACACAGCAAACATACAAACTCACAATGCTGGCTCACACAACCTCACACTGCTGACACAAACAAAGTCACATTGCTGCCACAAACAAGCTCACACTGCAGTCACACACAAACTCACACTGCTGCCACACACAAGCTCACACTGCTGTCACACTCAGGCTCACACTGCTGACACACACAAGCTCACACTGCTGACTCACACAACCTCACAATCCTGCCACACACAAACTCACACTGCTGACACACACAAACTGACTCTGCTGACTCACACAACCTCACAATCCTGCCACACACAACCTCACACTGCTGACACACACAAACTGACTCTGCTGACTCACACAACCTCACAATCCTGCCACACACAACCTCACACTGCTGACACACACAAACTCACAAGTCTGCTGCACGAATTGTCACACTGCTGTCACACTCAAGCTCACACTGCTGCCACACACAAACTGACACTGCTGTCACACACAAACTCACAAAGCTGACACATACAAGCTGACAGCACTGACACACACAAGCTCAAACTGCTGGCACACAAAAACTCACAATACAGACAGACACAAACTCACACTGCTGACACACACATGCTCTCACTCCTGTTAAACACAAGCTCACACTGCTGACACACACAAACTCACACTGCTGCCACACACAAACACACACTGCTGACACACAGAAACTCACACTGCTGTCACACACAAACACACACTGCTGCCACACACAAACACACACTGCTGACACACACAAACTCACACTGCTGCCACACACAAACACACACTGCTGACACACAGAAACTCACACTGCTGTCACACACAAACTCACACTGCTGCCACACACAAGCTGACACTGCTGTCACACACAAACTCACACTGCTGCCACACACAAGCTCACACTGCTGCCACACACAAGCTTACACTGCTGCCACACACAATCTCACAATGCTGCCACACAAAAGCTCACACTGCTGTCACACTCAGGCTCTCACTGCTGACACACACAAGCTCACAATCCTGCCACACACAAACTCACACTGCTGACACACACAAGGTCACACTGCTGACTCACACAACCTCACAATCCTGCCACACACAAACTCACACTGCTGACACACACAAACTCACACTGCTGACACACACAAACTCACACTGCTGACTCACACAACCTCACAATCCTGCCACACACAACCTCACAATCCTGCCACACACAAACACACACTGCTGCCACACACAAACTCACACTGCTGACACACACAAACTCACACTGCTGACTCACACAACCTCACAATCCTGCCACACACAAACACACACTGCTGACACACACAAACTCACACTGCTGCCACACAAAAGCTCACACTGCTGCCACACACAAGCTCACATTGCTGTCACACTCAGGCTCTCACTGCTGACACACACAACCTCACAATCCTGCCACACACAACCTCACACTGCTGACACAAACAAACTCACAATTCTGCTGCACAAATTGTCACACTGCTGTCACACTCAACCTCACAATGCTGACACATACAAGCTGACAGCACTGACACACAAAAGCTCACACTGCTGCCACACACAAACTCACACTGCTGCCTCACACAAACTCACATTGCTGACACACACAAGGTCACACTTCTGCAACACACAAACTCACACTGCTGACACACACAAGGTCACACTTCTGCAACACACAAACTCACACTGCTGACACACTCAAACTCACAGCAATGACACACACAAGCTCAAACTGCTGTCACACAAAAGCTCACAATATAGACAGACACAAGCTCACACTGCTGACACACACATGCTCTCACTCTTGTTAAACACAAGCTCACACTGCTGTTAAACACAAACTCACACTGCTGCCACACACAACCTCAAACTGCTGACACACGCAAGCTAAGATGGCTGACACACACAATCTCACACTGCTGACACACACAAATTCACACTGCTGCCACAAACAAGCTCACAATCTTGACACACATGAAATCACACTACTGACACACACAAAACCACACTGCTGCGTATAACAATCTCACGCTGCTGCCAAACACAAGCTCACAATGCTGACACACACCAACGCACACTGCTGCCACACACAAACTCACACTGCTGCCACACACAAACACACACTGCTGACACACAGAAACACACACTGCTGCCACACACAAACACACACTGCTGACACACAAACTCACACTGCTGCCAGACACAAACTCACACTGCTGCCACACACAAACTCACACTGCTGCCACACACAAACACACACTGCTGTCACACAAACTCACACTGCTGCCACACACAAACTCACACTGCTGACACAAACAAACACACACTGCTGCCACACACAAACACACACAGCTGACACACAAACTCACACTGCTGCCACACACAAACACACACTGCTGACACACACAAACTCACACTGCTGCCACACACAAGCTCACACTGCTGACACAAACAAACTCACACTGCTGACACATGCAAACTCACTGCTGACTCACACAAGCTCACACTGCGCTCACACACAAACGCAGACTGCTGACACCTATAGGCTCGCACAGTTGCCACACACCAGCTCACACTGCTGACACACACAAACTCACACTTCACTCACACACAAACTCACACTGCTGCCACACACAAGATCACACTGCTCTCACACACAAACTCACACTGCTGCAACACACAAGATCACACTGCGCTGAAACACAAACTCACACTGCTGCCACACACGAGATCACACTGCGCTGACACACAAACTCACACTGCTGCAACACACAAGATCACACTGCGCTGAAACACAAACTCACACTGCTGCCACACACAAGATCACACTGCGCTGACACACAAACTCACACTGCTGACACACACAAGCTCGCACTATTGCCACACACCAGCTCACACTGCTGACACACACAAGCTCAAACTGCTGCCACACACAAGCTCACACTGTTGTCACACACGTATTCACACCGTTGCCACACACAAGCTCACACTGCTGACACACACAAACGCAAATTACTGACACACAGAAACCCACAATGTGGCCACACACAAACTCACACTGCTGAAACACACAAGCTCAAACTGCTGACACCCACAAACACACACTACTGACACACACAAACTCACACTGCTGTCACACAGAAAGTCATACAGCTGACACAAACGAGCTCACACTACTGCAATGCAAAAGCTCACACTGCTGCCGAACACAAGCTCACAATGCTGACACACACAAGCTCACACTGCTGATGCACACAAGCTCACACCGCTGACACACACAAACTCAAACTGCGGAAACACATGTGGTCAAACTGCTGGCACACACAAGCTCATACTGCTGGCACACACAAAATCACACTGCTGACACACACAAGCTCACACTACTGATGCAAACAAGCTCACACTGCTGACACACACAAGCTCACAGTGCTGATGCACACAAGCTCACACTGCTGCCAAACACAAGCTCACAATTCTGCTGCACGAATTGTCACACTGCTGACACACTCAAGCTCACACTGCTGTCACACACAAACACACATTGCTGACACACACAATCTCACACTGCTGCCACACACAAACTCACACTGCTGACACACACAAGCTCACAGTGCTGACACACACAAACTCACACTGCTGCCACACACAAACTCACACTGCTGACACACTCAATCTCACACTTCTGTTGCAAAGAAACTCTCACTGCTGACACACACAAACTCACACTGCTGACACACACAACCTCACAATCCTGCCACACACAAACTCACACTGCTGACACACACAAACTCACACTGCTGACACACTCAATCTCACACTTCTGTTGCAAAGAAACTCTCACTGCTGACACACACAAACTCACAGAAATGACAAACACGAGCTCAAACTGCTGTCACACAAAAGCTCACAATACAGACAGACACGAGCTCACACTGCTGACACACACATGCTCACACTCCTGTTAAACACAAACTCACACTGCTGACACACACAATCTCACACTGCTGACACCCACAAATTCACACTGCTGCCACAAACAAGCTCACAATATTGACACACGTGAAATCACACTACTGGCACACACAAACCCACACTGTTGCGTATCACAAACTCACACGGCTACCACATACAATCTCACACAGCAAACATACAAACTCACAATGCTGGCTCACACAACCTCACACTGCTGACACAAACAAAGTCACATTGCTGCCACAAACAAGCTCACACTGCAGTCACACACAAACTCACACTGCTGCCACACACAAGCTCACACTGCTGTCACACTCAGGCTCACACTGCTGACACACACAAGCTCACACTGCTGACTCACACAACCTCACAATCCTGCCACACACAAACTGACACTGCTGTCACACACAAACTCACAAAGCTGACACATACAAGCTGACAGCACTGACACACACAAGCTCAAACTGCTGGCACACAAAAACTCACAATACAGACAGAAACAAACTCACACTGCTGACACACACATGCTCTCACTCCTGTTAAACACAAGCTCACACTGCTGACACACACAAACTCACACTGCTGCCACACACAAACACACACTGCTGACACACAGAAACTCACACTGCTGTCACACACAAACACACACTGCTGCCACACACAAACACACACTGCTGACACACACAAACTCACACTGCTGCCACACACAAACACACACTGCTGACACACAGAAACTCACACTGCTGTCACACACAAACTCACACTGCTGCCACACACAAGCTGACACTGCTGTCACACACAAACTCACACTGCTGCCACACACAAGCTCACACTGCTGCCACACACAAGCTTACACTGCTGCCACACACAATCTCACAATGCTGCCACACAAAAGCTCACACTGCTGTCACACTCAGGCTCTCACTGCTGACACACACAAGCTCACAATCCTGCCACACACAAACTCACACTGCTGACACACACAAGGTCACACTGCTGACTCACACAACCTCACAATCCTGCCACACACAAACTCACACTGCTGACACACACAAACTCACACTGCTGACACACACAAACTCACACTGCTGACTCACACAACCTCACAATCCTGCCACACACAACCTCACAATCCTGCCACACACAAACACACACTGCTGCCACACACAAACTCACACTGCTGACACACACAAACTCACACTGCTGACTCACACAACCTCACAATCCTGCCACACACAAACACACACTGCTGACACACACAAACTCACACTGCTGCCACACAAAAGCTCACACTGCTGCCACACACAAGCTCACATTGCTGTCACACTCAGGCTCTCACTGCTGACACACACAACCTCACAATCCTGCCACACACAACCTCACACTGCTGACACAAACAAACTCACAATTCTGCTGCACAAATTGTCACACTGCTGTCACACTCAACCTCACAATGCTGACACATACAAGCTGACAGCACTGACACACAAAAGCTCACACTGCTGCCACACACAAACTCACACTGCTGCCTCACACAAACTCACATTGCTGACACACACAAGGTCACACTTCTGCAACACACAAACTCACACTGCTGACACACACAAGGTCACACTTCTGCAACACACAAACTCACACTGCTGACACACTCAAACTCACAGCAATGACACACACAAGCTCAAACTGCTGTCACACAAAAGCTCACAATATAGACAGACACAAGCTCACACTGCTGACACACACATGCTCTCACTCTTGTTAAACACAAGCTCACACTGCTGTTAAACACAAACTCACACTGCTGCCACACACAACCTCAAACTGCTGACACACGCAAGCTAAGATGGCTGACACACACAATCTCACACTGCTGACACACACAAATTCACACTGCTGCCACAAACAAGCTCACAATCTTGACACACATGAAATCACACTACTGACACACACAAAACCACACTGCTGCGTATAACAATCTCACGCTGCTGCCAAACACAAGCTCACAATGCTGACACACACCAACGCACACTGCTGCCACACACAAACTCACACTGCTGCCACACACAAACACACACTGCTGACACACAGAAACACACACTGCTGCCACACACAAACACACACTGCTGACACACAAACTCACACTGCTGCCACACACAAACTCACACTGCTGCCACACACAAACTCACACTGCTGCCACACACAAACACACACTGCTGACACACAAACTCACACTGCTGCCACACACAAACTCACACTGCTGACACAAACAAACACACACTGCTGCCACACACAAACACACACAGCTGACACACAAACTCACACTGCTGCCACACACAAACACACACTGCTGACACACACAAACTCACACTGCTGACACACACATGCTCTCACTCCTGTTAAACACAAGTTTACATTGCTGACACAAACAATCTCACACTGCTGCCACACACAAGCTCACACTGCTGCCACACACAACCTCACACTGCTGACACACACAAACTCACACTGCTGCCACACACAAACACACACTGCTGACACACACAAACTCACACTGCTGCCACACACAAACACACACTGCTGACACACACAAACTCACACTGCTGACACACACAAACACACACTGCTGACACACACAAACTCACACTGCTGACACACACAAACTCACACTGCTGTCACACACAAACTCACACTGCTGCCACACACAAACTCACACTGCTGCCACACACAAACTCACACTGCTGCCACACACAAGCTCACACTGCTGTCACATACAAACTCACACTGCTGCCACACACAAGCTCACACTGCTGCCACACACAAGGTCACACTGCTGTCACTCTCAAACTCACACTGCTGACACATACAAGCTCACACTGCTGTCACACACAAGCTCACACTGCTGCCACACACAAGCTCACACTGCTGCCACACACAAGCTCACACTGCTGCCACACACAAACTCACACTGCTCACACACACAAACTCACACTGCTCGCACCCACAACCTCACAATCCTACCTCACACAAACTCAAACTGCTGCCTCACACATGCTCTCACTGGTATTAAACTCAAGCTCACACTGCTGCCACACACAAACTCACAATTCTGCTGCACGAATTGTCACACTGCTGTCACACTCAAGCTCACACTGCTGACACACACAAACTGACACTGCTTACACACACAAACTCTCAAAGCTTACACATACAAGCTGACTGCACTGACACACACAATCTTACACTGCTGACACACACATCCTCACACTCCTGTTAAACACAAGCTCACACTGCTGACACAAACAATCTCACACTGCTGTCACACGCAAACTCACATTGCTTACACTCACAAACTGACACTGCTTACACGCACAATCTCACACTGCTGCCACACACAAACTCACACTGCTGACACACACAAGCTCACACTGCTGCCACACACAAACACACACTGCTGACACACAAAAGCTAACACTGCTGCCACACACAAACACACATTGCTGCCACACACAAACTCACACTGCTGACACACAAATGCTCATACTGCTACCACACACAAACTCACACTGCTGCCATACACAAGCTCACACTTCTGCAACACACAAACTCACACTGCTGACAAACACAAACTCACACTGCTGCCACACACAAACTCACACTGCTGACACACACAAGAACACAGTGCTGACACACACAAACACACACTGCTGCCTCACACAAACTGACAGCACTGACCAACACAAGCTCAAACTGCTGTCACACAAAAGCTCACAATACAGACAGACACAAGCTCACACTGCTGACACACACATGCTCTCACTCCTGTTAAACACAAGATCACACTGCTGACACACACAAGCTCACACTGCTTACACACACATGCTCTCACTCCTGTTAAGCACAAGCTCACACTGCTGACACACACAAGCTCAAAGTGCTGTCACACTCAGGTTCAAACTGCTGCCGCACACAAGCTCACACTGCTGCCACACACAAACTCACAATGCTGCCACACACAAACTCACACTGCTGTCACACACAAACTCACACTGCTGACACACACAAACTCACACTGCTGTCACACACAAACTCACACTGCTGTCACACACAAAGTCACACTGCGGCCACACACAAACTCACACTGCTGCCACACACAAACTCACACTGCTGCCACACACATGCTCACACTGCTGACACACTCAATCTCACACTGCTGCCACACTCAAGCTCACACTGCTGCCACACACAAACTCACACTGCTGTCACACACAAACTCACAGCACTGACACACACAAGCTCACACTGCTGTCACATACAAACTCACACTGCTGCCACACACAAGCTCACACTGCTGCCACACACAAGGTCACACTGCTGTCACTCTCACACAAAAGCTCACAATACAGACAGACACGAGGTCACACTGCTGACACACACATGCTCTCACTCCTGTTAAACACAAGTTTACATTGCTGACACAAACAATCTCACACTGCTGCCACTCACAAGCTCACACTGCTGACACACACAAACTCACACTGCTGCCACACACAAACTCACACTGCTGCCACACACAAACACACACTGCTGACACACACAAACTCACACTGCTGCCACACACAAACACACACTGCTGACACACACAAACTCACACTGCTGACACACACAAACACACACTGCTGACACACACAAACTCACACTGCTGACACACACAAACTCACACTGCTGTCACACACAAACTCACACTGCTGCCACACACAAACTCACACTGCTGCCAGACACAAACTCACACTGCTGCCACACACAAACTCACACTGCTGACACACTCAATCTCACACTTCTGTTGCAAAGAAACTCTCACTGCTGACACACACAAACTCACAGAAATGACAAACACGAGCTCAAACTGCTGTCACACAAAAGCTCACAATACAGACAGACACGAGCTCACACTGCTGACACACACATGCTCACACTCCTGTTAAACACAAACTCACACTGCTGACACACACAATCTCACACTGCTGACACCCACAAATTCACACTGCTGCCACAAACAAGCTCACAATATTGACACACATGAAATCACACTACTGGCACACACAAACCCACACTGTTGCGTATCACAAACTCACACGGCTACCACATACAATCTCACACAGCAAACATACAAACTCACAATGCTGGCTCACACAACCTCACACTGCTGACACAAACAAAGTCACATTGCTGCCACAAACAAGCTCACACTGCAGTCACACACAAACTCACACTGCTGCCACACACAAGCTCACACTGCTGTCACACTCAGGCTCACACTGCTGACACACACAAGCTCACACTGCTGACTCACACAACCTCACAATCCTGCCACACACAAACTCACACTGCTGACACACACAAACTGACTCTGCTGACTCACACAACCTCACAATCCTGCCACACACAACCTCACACTGCTGACACACACAAACTGACTCTGCTGACACACACAACCTCACAATCCTGCCACACACAACCTCACACTGCTGACACACACAAACTCACAAGTCTGCTGCACGAATTGTCACACTGCTGTCACACTCAAGCTCACACTGCTGCCACACACAAACTGACACT
This sequence comes from Carcharodon carcharias, assembly GCF_017639515.1. Lineage (NCBI taxonomy): Eukaryota > Metazoa > Chordata > Chondrichthyes > Lamniformes > Lamnidae > Carcharodon > Carcharodon carcharias. The sequence continues at coordinate 12,760,020 of NC_054476.1, read as the reverse complement.
GCTGTCACACACAAACTCACAAAGCTGACACATACAAGCTGACAGCACTGACACACACAAGCTCAAACTGCTGGCACACAAAAACTCACAATACAGACAGACACAAACTCACACTGCTGACACACACATGCTCTCACTCCTGTTAAACACAAGCTCACACTGCTGACACACACAAACTCACACTGCTGCCACACACAAACACACACTGCTGACACACAGAAACTCACACTGCTGTCACACACAAACTCACACTGCTGCCACACACAAGCTCACACTGCTGACACACACAAGCTTACACTGCTGCCACACACAATCTCACAATGCTGCCACACAAAAGCTCACACTGCTGTCACACTCAGGCTCTCACTGCTGACACACACAAGCTCACAATCCTGCCACACACAAACTCACACTGCTGACACACACAAGGTCACACTGCTGACTCACACAACCTCACAATCCTGCCACACACAAACTCACACTGCTGACACACACAAACTCACACTGCTGACACACACAAACTCACACTGCTGACTCACACAACCTCACAATCCTGCCACACACAACCTCACAATCCTGCCACACACAAACACACACTGCTGCCACACACAAACTCACACTGCTGACACACACAAACTCACACTGCTGACTCACACAACCTCACAATCCTGCCACACACAAACACACACTGCTGACACACACAAACTCACACTGCTGCCACACAAAAGCTCACACTGCTGCCACACACAAGCTCACATTGCTGTCACACTCAGGCTCTCACTGCTGACACACACAACCTCACAATCCTGCCACACACAACCTCACACTGCTGACACAAACAAACTCACAATTCTGCTGCACAAATTGTCACACTGCTGTCACACTCAACCTCACAATGCTGACACATACAAGCTGACAGCACTGACACACAAAAGCTCACACTGCTGCCACACACAAACTCACACTGCTGCCTCACACAAACTCACATTGCTGACACACACAAGGTCACACTTCTGCAACACACAAACTCACACTGCTGACACACACAAGGTCACACTTCTGCAACACACAAACTCACACTGCTGACACACTCAAACTCACAGCAATGACACACACAAGCTCAAACTGCTGTCACACAAAAGCTCACAATATAGACAGACACAAGCTCACACTGCTGACACACACATGCTCTCACTCTTGTTAAACACAAGCTCACACTGCTGTTAAACACAAACTCACACTGCTGCCACACACAACCTCAAACTGCTGACACACGCAAGCTAAGATGGCTGACACACACAATCTCACACTGCTGACACACACAAATTCACACTGCTGCCACAAACAAGTTCACAATCTTGACACACATGAAATCACACTACTGACACACACAAAACCACACTGCTGCGTATAACAATCTCACGCTGCTGCCAAACACAAGCTCACAATGCTGACACACACCAACGCACACTGCTGCCACACACAAACTCACACTGCTGCCACACACAAACACACACTGCTGACACACAGAAACACACACTGCTGCCACACACAAACACACACTGCTGACACACAAACTCACACTGCTGCCACACACAAACTCACACTGCTGCCACACACAAACTCACACTGCTGCCACACACAAACACACACTGCTGTCACACAAACTCACACTGCTGCCACACACAAACTCACACTGCTGACACAAACAAACACACACTGCTGCCACACACAAACACACACAGCTGACACACAGAAACTCACACTGCTGTCACACACAAACTCACACTGCTGCCACACACAAGCTGACACTGCTGTCACACACAAACTCACACTGCTGCCACACACAAGCTCACACTGCTGCCACACACAAGCTTACACTGCTGCCACACACAATCTCACAATGCTGCCACACAAAAGCTCACACTGCTGTCACACTCAGGCTCTCACTGCTGACACACACAAGCTCACAATCCTGCCACACACAAACTCACACTGCTGACACACACAAGGTCACACTGCTGACTCACACAACCTCACAATCCTGCCACACACAAACTCACACTGCTGACACACACAAACTCACACTGCTGACACACACAAACTCACACTGCTGACTCACACAACCTCACAATCCTGCCACACACAACCTCACAATCCTGCCACACACAAACACACACTGCTGCCACACACAAACTCACACTGCTGACACACACAAACTCACACTGCTGACTCACACAACCTCACAATCCTGCCACACACAAACACACACTGCTGACACACACAAACTCACACTGCTGCCACACAAAAGCTCACACTGCTGCCACACACAAGCTCACATTGCTGTCACACTCAGGCTCTCACTGCTGACACACACAACCTCACAATCCTGCCACACACAACCTCACACTGCTGACACAAACAAACTCACAATTCTGCTGCACAAATTGTCACACTGCTGTCACACTCAACCTCACAATGCTGACACATACAAGCTGACAGCACTGACACACAAAAGCTCACACTGCTGCCACACACAAACTCACACTGCTGCCTCACACAAACTCACATTGCTGACACACACAAGGTCACACTTCTGCAACACACAAACTCACACTGCTGACACACACAAGGTCACACTTCTGCAACACACAAACTCACACTGCTGACACACTCAAACTCACAGCAATGACACACACAAGCTCAAACTGCTGTCACACAAAAGCTCACAATATAGACAGACACAAGCTCACACTGCTGACACACACATGCTCTCACTCTTGTTAAACACAAGCTCACACTGCTGTTAAACACAAACTCACACTGCTGCCACACACAACCTCAAACTGCTGACACACGCAAGCTAAGATGGCTGACACACACAATCTCACACTGCTGACACACACAAATTCACACTGCTGCCACAAACAAGCTCACAATCTTGACACACATGAAATCACACTACTGACACACACAAAACCACACTGCTGCGTATAACAATCTCACGCTGCTGCCAAACACAAGCTCACAATGCTGACACACACCAACGCACACTGCTGCCACACACAAACTCACACTGCTGCCACACACAAACACACACTGCTGACACACAGAAACACACACTGCTGCCACACACAAACACACACTGCTGACACACAAACTCACACTGCTGCCAGACACAAACTCACACTGCTGCCACACACAAACTCACACTGCTGCCACACACAAACACACACTGCTGTCACACAAACTCACACTGCTGCCACACACAAACTCACACTGCTGACACAAACAAACACACACTGCTGCCACACACAAACACACACAGCTGACACACAAACTCACACTGCTGCCACACACAAACACACACTGCTGACACACAGAAACACACACTGCTGCCACACACAAACACACACTGCTGACACACAAACTCACACTGCTGCCACACACAAACTCACACTGCTGCCACACACAAACTCACACTGCTGCCACACACAAACACACACTGCTGTCACACAAACTCACACTGCTGCCACACACAAACTCACACTGCTGACACAAACAAACACACACTGCTGCCACACACAAACACACACAGCTGACACACAGAAACTCACACTGCTGTCACACACAAACTCACACTGCTGCCACACACAAGCTGACACTGCTGTCACACACAAACTCACACTGCTGCCACACACAAGCTCACACTGCTGCCACACACAAGCTTACACTGCTGCCACACACAATCTCACAATGCTGCCACACAAAAGCTCACACTGCTGTCACACTCAGGCTCTCACTGCTGACACACACAAGCTCACAATCCTGCCACACACAAACTCACACTGCTGACACACACAAGGTCACACTGCTGACTCACACAACCTCACAATCCTGCCACACACAAACTCACACTGCTGACACACACAAACTCACACTGCTGACACACACAAACTCACACTGCTGACTCACACAACCTCACAATCCTGCCACACACAACCTCACAATCCTGCCACACACAAACACACACTGCTGCCACACACAAACTCACACTGCTGACACACACAAACTCACACTGCTGACTCACACAACCTCACAATCCTGCCACACACAAACACACACTGCTGACACACACAAACTCACACTGCTGCCACACAAAAGCTCACACTGCTGCCACACACAAGCTCACATTGCTGTCACACTCAGGCTCTCACTGCTGACACACACAACCTCACAATCCTGCCACACACAACCTCACACTGCTGACACAAACAAACTCACAATTCTGCTGCACAAATTGTCACACTGCTGTCACACTCAACCTCACAATGCTGACACATACAAGCTGACAGCACTGACACACAAAAGCTCACACTGCTGCCACACACAAACTCACACTGCTGCCTCACACAAACTCACATTGCTGACACACACAAGGTCACACTTCTGCAACACACAAACTCACACTGCTGACACACACAAGGTCACACTTCTGCAACACACAAACTCACACTGCTGACACACTCAAACTCACAGCAATGACACACACAAGCTCAAACTGCTGTCACACAAAAGCTCACAATATAGACAGACACAAGCTCACACTGCTGACACACACATGCTCTCACTCTTGTTAAACACAAGCTCACACTGCTGTTAAACACAAACTCACACTGCTGCCACACACAACCTCAAACTGCTGACACACGCAAGCTAAGATGGCTGACACACACAATCTCACACTGCTGACACACACAAATTCACACTGCTGCCACAAACAAGCTCACAATCTTGACACACATGAAATCACACTACTGACACACACAAAACCACACTGCTGCGTATAACAATCTCACGCTGCTGCCAAACACAAGCTCACAATGCTGACACACACCAACGCACACTGCTGCCACACACAAACTCACACTGCTGCCACACACAAACACACACTGCTGACACACAGAAACACACACTGCTGCCACACACAAACACACACTGCTGACACACAAACTCACACTGCTGCCACACACAAACTCACACTGCTGCCACACACAAACTCACACTGCTGCCACACACAAACACACACTGCTGACACACAAACTCACACTGCTGCCACACACAAACTCACACTGCTGACACAAACAAACACACACTGCTGCCACACACAAACACACACAGCTGACACACAAACTCACACTGCTGCCACACACAAACACACACTGCTGACACACACAAACTCACACTGCTGACACACACATGCTCTCACTCCTGTTAAACACAAGTTTACATTGCTGACACAAACAATCTCACACTGCTGCCACACACAAGCTCACACTGCTGCCACACACAACCTCACACTGCTGACACACACAAACTCACACTGCTGCCACACACAAACACACACTGCTGACACACACAAACTCACACTGCTGCCACACACAAACACACACTGCTGACACACACAAACTCACACTGCTGACACACACAAACACACACTGCTGACACACACAAACTCACACTGCTGACACACACAAACTCACACTGCTGACACACACAAACTCACACTGCTGTCACACACAAACTCACACTGCTGCCACACACAAACTCACACTGCTGCCAGACACAAACTCACACTGCTGCCACACACAAGCTCACACTGCTGTCACATACAAACTCACACTGCTGCCACACACAAGCTCACACTGCTGCCACACACAAACTCACAATTCTGCTGCACGAATTGTCACACTGCTGTCACACTCAAGCTCACACTGCTGACACACACAAACTGACACTGCTTACACACACAAACTCTCAAAGCTTACACATACAAGCTGACTGCACTGACACACACAATCTTACACTGCTGACACACACATCCTCACACTCCTGTTAAACACAAGCTCACACTGCTGACACAAACAATCTCACACTGCTGTCACACGCAAACTCACATTGCTTACACTCACAAACTGACACTGCTTACACGCACAATCTCACACTGCTGCCACACACAAACTCACACTGCTGACACACACAAGCTCACACTGCTGCCACACACAAACACACACTGCTGACACACAAAAGCTAACACTGCTGCCACACACAAACACACATTGCTGCCACACACAAACTCACACTGCTGACACACAAATGCTCATACTGCTACCACACACAAACTCACACTGCTGCCATACACAAGCTCACACTTCTGCAACACACAAACTCACACTGCTGACAAACACAAACTCACACTGCTGCCACACACAAACTCACACTGCTGACACACACAAGAACACAGTGCTGACACACACAAACACACACTGCTGCCTCACACAAACTGACAGCACTGACCCACACAAGCTCAAACTGCTGTCACACAAAAGCTCACAATACAGACAGACACAAGCTCACACTGCTGACACACACATGCTCTCACTCCTGTTAAACACAAGATCACACTGCTGACACACACAAGCTCACACTGCTTACACACACATGCTCTCACTCCTGTTAAGCACAAGCTCACACTGCTGACACACACAAGCTCAAAGTGCTGTCACACTCAGGTTCAAACTGCTGCCGCACACAAGCTCACACTGCTGCCACACACAAACTCACAATGCTGCCACACACAAACTCACACTGCTGTCACACACAAACTCACACTGCTGACACACACAAACTCACACTGCTGTCACACACAAACTCACACTGCTGTCACACACAAAGTCACACTGCGGCCACACACAAACTCACACTGCTGCCACACACAAACTCACACTGCTGCCACACACATGCTCACACTGCTGACACACTCAATCTCACACTGCTGCCACACTCAAGCTCACACTGCTGCCACACACAAACTCACACTGCTGTCACACACAAACTCACAGCACTGACACACACAAGCTCACACTGCTGTCACATACAAACTCACACTGCTGCCACACACAAGCTCACACTGCTGCCACACACAAGGTCACACTGCTGTCACTCTCACACAAAAGCTCACAATACAGACAGACACGAGGTCACACTGCTGACACACACATGCTCTCACTCCTGTTAAACACAAGTTTACATTGCTGACACAAACAATCTCACACTGCTGCCACTCACAAGCTCACACTGCTGACACACACAAACTCACACTGCTGCCACACACAAACTCACACTGCTGCCACACACAAACACACACTGCTGACACACACAAACTCACACTGCTGCCACACACAAACACACACTGCTGCCACACACAAACTCACACTGTTGCCACACACAAACTCACACTGCTGACACACACAAACTCACATTGCTGACACACACAAACTCACACTGCTGACACACACAAACTCACACTGCTGACACACACAAAAACACACTGCTGACACACAGAAGCTCACACTGCTGTCACACACAAGCTCACACTGCTGCCACACACAAACACACACTGCTGACACACAAAAGCTCACACTGCTGCCACACACAAGCTCACACTGCTGTCACATACCAACTCACACTGCTGCCACACACAAGCTCACATTGCTGCCACACACAAGGTCACACTGCTGTCACTCTCAAACTCACACTGCTGCCACACACAAGCTCACACTGCTGCCACACACAAACTCACACTGCTCACACACACAAACTCACACTGCTCGCACCCACAACCTCACAATCCTACCTCACACAAACTCAAACTGCTGCCTCACACATGCTCTCACTGGTATTAAACTCAAGCTCACACTGCTGCCACACACAAACTCACAATTCTGCTGCACGAATTGTCACACTGCTGTCACACTCAAGCTCACACTGCTGACACTCACAAACTGACACTGCTTACACGCACAAACTCACAAAGCTTACACATACAAGCTGACAGCACTGACACACACAATCTTACACTGCTGACACACACATCCTCACACTCCTGTTAAACATAAGCTCACACTGCTGACACAAACAATCTCACACTGCTGTCACACGCAAACTCACATTGCTTACACTCACAAACTGACACTGCTTACACGCACAATCTCACACTGCTGCCACACACAAGCTCACACTGCTGCCACACACAAGCTCACACTTCTTACACACACAAACTCACACTGCTGACACATACAAGCTGACAGCAATGACACACACAAGCTCAAACTGCTGTCACACAAAAGCTCACAAACCGACAGACACGAAGTCACACTGCTGACACACACATGCTCTCACTCCTGTTAAACACAAGCTCACCCTGCTGATACACACAACCTCAAACTGCTGACACACACAATCTCACACTACTGACACACACATGCTCTCTCTGCTGTTAAAAACAATCTCACACAGGTGACACACAAAAGCTCACACTGCTGACACACACAAGCTAAGACTGATGACACATACAAGCTCACACTACTGTCACACACAAACTCACATTGCTGAAACACACAAACTGACACTGCTGCTACACACAAGCTCAAACGGCTGAAACAGACAAACTCACACTGCTGCCACATCCAGGCTCACAATGCTGACAGAACGCAAACTCGCACTGTTGATACACAAATGCTCACAATCCGGCCATGCATAAGCTGACACTGCTGCCAAATACTTCATAATTCTGCTAAACGAATTGTCACATTTCTGACACACACAAGCTCACACTGCTGGCACACACAAGCTCAGACTGCTGACACATACAAGCACACACCGCTGACACACACAACCTCACACTGCTGCCACAAAACAGCTCACAATACTGACAGACATGAAATCACACTACTGGCACACACAAACCCACCCTGCTGCTTATCACAAACTCACACGGCTACCACATACAATCTCACACTGCACACGTACAAACTCACACTGCTGACACACAAGATTTCACACTGCTGACACACACAAATTCACACTGCTGGCTCACAAAACCTCACAATCCAGCCACACACAAACTCACACTGCTGACACAAACAAGCTCACAATGCAGCCACACACAATCTGACACTGCTGCCAAACTCAAGGTCAAACTGTAGTCACACACAAACTCACACTGCTGACACACAAAAGCTCACAAAACTGTCACATACAAACTCACACCGCTGACACACACAAGCTCACACTGCTGACACACACAAACTCACACTATTGACACACACAAACTCACACTGCTGCCACACACAAGGTCAAACTGCTGCCACACATCAATCTCACACTGCTGACACACACAAACTCATGCTGCTGCAACACACAAGCTCACATTTCAATCTCACACAAACTCACACTGCAGCCACACACAAGCTCACAGTGCGCTCACACACAAACTCACATTTCACTCACACACAAACTCACACTACTGCCACACACAAACTCACACTACGCTCACACACAAACTCACACTGCTGCCACACACAAGCTCACTCTGCTGACACACATTGGCTCGCACTGTTGCCACACACCAGCTCACTCTGCTGACACACACAAGCTCACACTGCTGACACACACATGCTCTCACTCCTGTTAAACACAAGATCACATTGCTGACACAAACAATCTCACACTGCTGCCACACACAAGCTCACACTGCTGCCACACACAAACACACACTGCTGACACACACCAAACTCACACTGCTGCCACACACAAACTCACACTGCTGCCACACACAAACACACACTGCTGCCACACACAAACACACACTGCTGACACACACAAACTCACACTGCTGCCACACACAAGGTCACACTTCTGCAACACACAACCTGACACTGCTGCAACACACAAGCTCACACTGCTAACACAAACAAAGTCACATTGCTGTCACAAACAAGCTCACACTGCTGACACACACAACCTCACAATCCTACCTCACACAAGCTCACACTGCTGCCACACACAAACTCACAATTCTGCTGCACGAATTGTCACACTGCTGTCACACTCAAGCTCACACTGCTAACACACACAAACTGACACTGCTTACACACACAAACTCACAAAGCTGACACATAGAAGCTGACAGCACTGACACACACAAGCTCAAACTGCTGGCACACAAAAGCTCACAATAGAGACACGAAGTCACACTGCTGACACACACATGCTCTCACTCCTTTTAAACAAAAACGCACACTGCTGACACAAACAATCTCATACTACTGACACACAAACTCACACTGCTGACACACACAAACTCACACTGCTGCCACACACAAACTCACACTGCTCACACACACAAACTCACACTGCTCACACACACAACCTCACAATCCTACCTCACGACAAACTCAAACTGCTGCCTCACACATGCTCTCACTGGTATTAAACTCAAGCTCAAACTGCTGCCACACACAAACTCACAATTCTGCTGCACGAATTGTCACACTGCTGTCACACTCAAGCTCACACTGCTGACACACACAAACTGACACTGCTTACACACACAAATTCACAAAGCTTACACATACAAGCTGACAGCACTGACACACACAATCTTACACTGCTGACACACACATCCTCACACTCCTGTTAAACACAAGCTCACACTGCTGACACAAACAATCTCACACTGCTGTCACACGCAAACTCACATTGCTTACACTCACAAACTGACACTGCTTACACGCACAATCTCACACTGCTGCCACACACAAGCTCACACTGCTGCCACACAAGCTCACACTTCTTACACACACAAACTCACACTGCTGACACATACAAGCTGACAGCAATGACACACACAAGCTCAAACTGCTGTCACACAAAAGCTCACAATACAGACAGACACGAAGTCACACTGCTGACACACACATGCTCTCACTCCTGTTAAACACAAGCTCACCCTGCTGATACACACAACCTCAAACTGCTGACACACACAATCTCACACAACTGACACACACATGCTCTCTCCGCTGTTAAAAACAATCTCACACAGGTGACACACAAAAGCTCACACTGCTGACACACACAAGCTAAGACTGATGATACATACAAGCTCACACTACTGTCACACACAAACTCACATTGCTGAAACACACAAACTGACACGGCTGCTACACACAAGCTCAAACGGCTGAAACAGACAAACTCACACTGCTGCCACATCCAGGCTCACAATGCTGACAGAACGCAAACTCGCACTGTTGATACACAAAAGCTCACAATCCGGCCATGCATAAGCTGGCACTGCTGCCAAATACAAACTCACACTGCTGACACAAATAGGCTCGCACTGTTGCTACACACCAGCTCACAAGGCTGACACACACAAGCTCAAACTGCTGACACACACAAGCTCAAAATAGTTTCGCACACAAGGTCACACTGCTGTCACACACAAACTCACACTGCTGTCACACACAAACTCACACTGCTGCCACACACAAACTCACACTACTGACACACACAAACTCACACTGCTGACACATACAAACTCACTGCTGTCTCACACAAGCTCACACTGCGCTCACACACAAACTCAGACTGCTGACACCTATAGGCTCGCACAGTTGCCACACACCAGCTCACACTGCTGACACACACAAACTCACACTCCACTCACACACAAACTCACACTGCTGCCACACACAAGATCACACTGCTCTCACACACAAACTCACACTGCTGCAACACACAAGATCACACTGCGCTGACACACAAAGTCACACTGCTGACACACACAAGCTCGCACTATTGCCACACACAAACTCACACTGTTGTCACACACGTATTCACACCGTTGCCACACACAAGCTCACACTGCTGACACACACAAACTCAAATTACTGACACACAGAAACCCACAATGTGGCCACACACAAACTCACACTGCTGAAACACACAAGCTCAAACTGCTGACACACAGAAACTCATACAGCTGACTCACACAAACTCATACTGCTGTCACACAGAAAGTCATACAGCTGACACACACGAGCTCACACTACTGCAATGCAAAAGCTCACACTGCTGCCGAACACAAGCTCACAATGCTGACACACACAAACACACACTACTGACACACACAAACTCACACTGCTGTCACACAGAAAGTCATACAGCTGACACACACGAGCTCACACTACTGCAATGCAAAAGCTCACACTGCTGCCGAACACAAGCTCACAATGCTGACACACACAAGCTCACACTGCTGATGCACACAAGCTCACACCGCTGACACACACAAACTCACACTGCGGAAACACATGTGGTCAAACTGCTGGCACACACAAGCTCATACTGCTGGCACACATAAAATCACACTGCTGACACACACAAGCTCACACTACTGATGCAAACAAGCTCACACTGCTGACACACACAAGCTCACAGTGCTGATGCACACAAGCGCACACTGCTGCCACACACAAGCTCACAATTCTGCTGCACGAATTGTCACACTGCTGACACACTCAGGCTCACACTGCTGTCACACACAAACACACATTACTGACACACACAATCTCACACTGCTGCCACACACAAATTCACACTGCTAACACACACAAGCTCACACTGCTGACACACACAAACTCACACTGCTGCCACACACAAACTCACACTGTGCTCACACACAAACTCAGACTGCTAACACCTATAGGCTCGCACTGTTGCCACACACCAGCTCACACTGCTGACGCACACAAACTCACACTTCACTCACACACAAGCTCACACTGCTGCCACACACAAGATCACACTGCGCTGACACACAAACTCACACTGCTGACACACACAAGCTCAAACTGCTGCCACACACAAGCTCACACTGCTGACAAACACAGGCTCGCACTGCTGCCACACACAAACTCACACTGTTGTCACACACGTACTCACACCATTGCCACACACAAGCTCACACTGCTGACACACACAAACTCAAATTACTGACACACAGAAACCCACAATGTGGCCACACAAAAACTCACACTGCTGATCCAAACAAGCTCATACTGCTGACACACACAAAGTCACACTGCTGACAAACACAAGCTCACACTGCTGACACACACAAGCTCACACTGCTGACACACACAAGCTCACACTGCTGACACACACAAACTCACACTGCTGGCACACACAAGCTCAAACTGCTGACACACACAAACGCACAATACTGGCACACACAAACCCACACTACTGACACACACAAACTCACACTGCTGTCACACAGAAACTCATACAGCTCACACTACTGCAAGGCAAAAGCTCACACTGCTGCCGAACACAAGCTCACAATGCTGACACACACAAGCTCACACTGCTGATGCACACAAGCTCACACTGCTGACACACACAAACTCACACTGCGGAAAGACAAGTTGTCAAACTGCTGACACACAAAAGCTCACACTGCTGATGCACACAAGCTCACTCTGCTGGCACACACAAAATCACACTGCTGACACACACAAGCTCACACTGCTGATGCAAACAAGCTCACACTGCTGACACCCTCAAACTCACACTGCAGACACACACAAGCTCACACTGCTGATGCACACAAACTCACACTGCTGACACACACAAATTCACACTGCGGACACACAAGTGGTAAAACTGCTGACACACACAAGCTCATACTGCTGCCACACACAAGCTCACACTGCTGCCACACACAAGCTCAAACTGCTGACACACACAAGCTCACACTGCTGACACACACAAGCTCACACTGCTGACACACACAAGCTCAAACTGCTGACACACACAGGCTCGCACTGCTGACACACACAAACTCACACTGTTGTCACACACGTACTCACACGGTTGCCACACACAAGATCACACTGCTGCCACACATAATCTGACATTGCTGACATGCGCAAAGTCACAATCCAGTCACGTACAAATCACAATACTGACACACACAATCTCACACTGCTGACAAACACAAGCTCACACTGCTGACACACACAGGCTCACAATGCTGCCACACACAAGCTCACACTGCAGTCACACACAAACTCACACTGCTGTCACATAAAATATCGCAATACTGACACAAACAGGCTCACACTGCTGCCTCACACAAACTCACACGGCTGACACACACAAACTCACACCTGTTGTCACACACAAGCTCACAGTGCTGGCTCACACACCAGCTCCCACTGCTGACACACAGAAACTCACACTGCTGACACACACAAACTCACACTGCTGACTCACACAACCTCACAATCCTGCCACACACAAACTCACACTGCTGACACACACAAACTCACACTGCTGCCACACACAAACTCACACTGTGCTCACACACAAACTCAGACTGCTAACACCTATAGGCTCGCACTGTTGCCACACACCAGCTCACACTGCTGACGCACACAAACTCACACTTCACTCACACACAAGCTCACACTGCTGCCACACACAAGATCACACTGCGCTGACACACAAATTCACACTGCTGACACACACAAGCTCACACTGCTGCCACACACAAGCTCACACTGCTGACAAACACAGGCTCACACTGCTGCCACACACAAACTCACACTGTTGTCACACACGTACTCACACCGTTGCCACACACAAGCTCACAGTGCTGGCACACACAAACTCACACCTGTTGTCACAAACAAGCTCACAGTGCTGCCAAACGCAAACACATACAGTTGCTAGACACAAATTCACACTACTGACAAACACAAAGTCACGCTGCTGCCACACACAAACTCACACTGCTGCCACACACAAACTCTCACTTCACTCACACACAAACTGACACTGCTCCACACACAAGCTCACACTGCACTCACACACAAGCTCACACTGCTGACACACACAAGCTCACACTGCTGACACACACAAGCTCACACTGCTGACAAACAAAGGTTCGCACTGCTGCCAGACCCAACTCACACCGTTGTCACACACGTAATCACACCGGTGCCTCACACCAGCTCACACTGCTGCTGCACACAGACTCACACTGCTGACACACACAATCCCACACTGCTGACACACACAAACTCAAATTACTGACACACACAAAGTCACACTACTGACACACACAAACTCACACTGCTGCCACACAGTGGCTCACACTGATGACACACACAAACTCACACTGCTGACACACACAAGCTCACTCTACTGACACACATTGGCTCGCACTGTTGCCACACACAAGCTCACACTTCTGACACACACAATCTCAAACTGATGCCGCACACAAGCTCAGAATACTGACACACACAATGTCAAGCTGCTGACAGTCAGAAACTCACACTGCTGCCTTACACAAACTCAAAATGGTGACACACACTAGCTCACACTGCTGTCATGCACAATCTCACACTGCTGACACACACAAACTCATGCTGCTGACACACACAAACTCACACTGCTGACACACACAAGCTCACACTGCTGACATGCACAAACTCACACTGCTGCCACACAGCAACTCATACAGCTACCACACAGTGGCTCACACTGCTGCCACACACAAGCTCACACTGTTGACACACACAACGTCAAATTGCTGACACTCACAAACTCACACTGCTGACACATACAAAGTCAAATTGCTGACACACACAAACTCACACTGCTGCCACACACAAATTCACACTGCTGCCACACACAAGTTCACACTGCGCTCACACACAAACTCACACTGCTGCCACACACAAACTCACACTGCACTCACACACAAGCTCACACTGCTGCCACACACAAGCTCACTCTGCTGACACACATTGGCTCGCACTGTTGCCACACACAAGCTCACACTGCTGCCACACACAAGCTCACACTGCTGACACACACAATCTCAAACTGCTGCCGCACACAAGCTCAGAATACTGACACACACAATGTCACGCTGCTGACAGACAGAAACTCACACTGCTGCCACACACAAACTCAAAATGTTGACACACACTATCTCACACTGCTGTCATGCACAATCTCACACTGCTGACACACACAAACTCATGCTGCTGCAACACACAAGCTCACATTTCACTCACACACAAACTCACACTTCTGCCACACACAAGCTTACTCTGCTGACCCACATTGGTTCTCACTGTTGCCACACACCAGCTCACACTGCTGACACACACAAGCTCACACTGCTGACACACACAAACTCACACTGCTGCCACACACAAGCTCACACTGCTGACACACACAAGCTCAAACTGCTCCACACACAAGCTCAAACTGCTGACACACACAGGCTCGCACTGCTGACACACACAAACTCACACTGTTGTCACACACGTACTCACACGGTTGCTACACACAAGATCACACTGCTGCCACACATAATCTGACATTGCTGACATGCGCAAAGTCACAATCCTGTCATGTACAAATCATAATACTGACACACATAATCTCACACTGCTGACAAACACAAGCTCACACTGCTGACACACACAGGCTCACAATGCTGCCTCACACAAGCTCACACTGCAGTCACACACAAACTCACACTGCTGTCACATAAAAGCTCGCAATACTGACACAAACAGGCTCACACTGCTGCCTTACACAAACTCACACAGCTGACACACACTAACCCACACTGTTACCTGACACCAACTCACACGGCTGTCACACACAAACTCACACCTGTTGTCACACACAAGCTCACAGTGCTGGCACACACACCAGCTCCCACTGCTGACACACAGAAACTCACACTGCTGTCACACACAAACTCACACTGTTGACACACGCAAACTCACGCTGCTGCAACACACAACTCACAGTGCTGTCACACAAAAACTCACACTGCTGTCACATAAAAGCTTGCAATACTGACACAAACAAGCTCACACTGCTGCCTCATACAAACTCACACTGCTGACACACAAAAGCTCACACTACTGATGCACACAAACTCACCCTGCTGACACATACTAACTCACACTGCTGTGTCACACAAGCTCACACTGCTGCCACACACAGACTCACACTGCTGACAAAAAAACTCACACTGCTGACATTCACAAACTCACACTGCTGGAACACACAAACTCAGACTGCTGCCACACATAAACTCACACTTCACTCACACACAAACTCACACTGCTGACACACACAAGCTCACACTTCACTCACACACAAACTCACACTGCTGACATACACAAGCTCACACTGCGCTCATACCCAACTCACACTGCGGCCACACACAAACTCATACTGCTCTCACACACAAACTCACACTGCTGACACACACAAACTCACACTGCTGCCACACACAAGCTAACACTGCTGACACACATAGGTTTGCACCGTTGGCACACACAAGCTCAAACTGCTGACACACACAAGCTCACACTGCTGTCACACACAGGCTCACACTGCTGCCACATACAAACTCACACTGTTCTCACACATGTACTCACACCATTACCACACACAAACTCATACTGCTGTCACACAGAAAATCACACCTGTTGTCACACACAGGCTCACAGTGCTGCCACACAAAAACTCACACTGCTGTCAAACACAAAATCACACCTGTTGTCACACACAAGCTCATAGAGCTGCCACATGCAAACACACACAGTTGCTAGACACAAAGTCACACTACTGACACACACAAAGTCACGCTGCTGCCACACACAAACTCAAAATGCTGACACACACAAATTCACACTGCTGACACACACAAAGTCACGCTGCTGCCACACACAAACTCAAAATGCTGACACACACAAATTCACACTGCTGACACACACAAAGTCACGCTGCTGACACACATAAACTCTCACTTCACACACACAAGCTCACACTGCTCCACACACAAGCTCACACTGCGCTCACACATAAGCTCACACTGCTGACAAACACAGGTTCGCACTGCTGCCAGACACAAACTGTACTCACTCACGTACTCACACCGTTGCCACACACAAGCTCACACTGCTGCCGCACACAGACTCACACTGCTGACACACACAATCCCACACACAAAGTCACACTACTGACACACACAAACTCATACTGCTATCACACAGTGGCTCACACTGCTGACACACACAAGCTCACACTGCTGATGCACACAAGCTCACACTGCTGACACACACAAGCTCAGACTGCTGACACACACAAGCTCACACTGCTGACATGCACAAACTAACACTGCTGACACACACAAACACACACTGCTGACACGCACAAACTCACACTGCTGCCACACACAAACTCACACTGCACTCACACACAAACTCACACTGCTGCCGCACACAAGCTCAGAATACTGACACACACAATGTCACGCTGCTGGCAGACAGAAACTCACACTGCTGCCACGCACAATCTCACATTGCTGACACACACAAACTCATGCTGCTGCAACACACAAGCTCACAGTTCACTCACACACAAGCTCACAGTGCGCTCACACACAAACTAACATTTCACTCACACAAAACTCACACTGCTGCCACACACAAGCTCACACTGCGCTCACACACAAACTAACATTTCACTCACACACAAACTCACACTGCTGCCACACACAAGCTCACACTGCGCTCACACACAAACTCACACTGCTGCCACACACAAACTCACACTACACTCACACACAAACTCACACTGCTGCCACACACAAGCTCACACTGCGCTCACACACAAACTAACATTTCACTCACACACAAACTCACACTGCTGCCACACACAAGCTCACACTGCGCTCACACACAAACTCACACTGCTGCCACACACAAACTCACACTACACTCACACACAAACTCACACTGCTGCCACACACAAGCTCACACTGCTGACACACACAAGCTCACACTGCTGCCACACACAAGCTCAAACTGCTGACACACACAG
The DNA here is from genome assembly GCF_017639515.1 of Carcharodon carcharias. Lineage (NCBI taxonomy): Eukaryota > Metazoa > Chordata > Chondrichthyes > Lamniformes > Lamnidae > Carcharodon > Carcharodon carcharias. The sequence goes on along the minus strand of NC_054476.1, from coordinate 12,741,183 downwards.
GCTCGCACTGCTGACACACACAAACTCACACTGTATGCACACACATACTCACACGGTTGCCACACACAAACTCACACTGCTGTCACACACAAAATCACACCTGTTGTCACACACAAGCTCACAGTGCTGCCACACACAAGATCACACTGCTGCCACACATAATCTCACATTGCTGACAGGCGCAAAGTCACAATCCTGTCACGTACAAATCACAATACTGACACACCCAATCTCACACTGCTGACAAACACAAGCTCACACTGCTGACACACACAGGCTCACAATGCTGCCACACACAAGCTCACACTGCAGTCACACACAAACTCACACTGCTGTCACATAAAAGCTCACAATACTGACACAAACAGGCTCACAGTGCTGCCTCACACAAACTCACACAGCTGACAAACTCTAACTTCCACTGTTGCCACACACCAATTTACACGGCTGTCACACACAAACTCACACCTGTTGTCACACACAAGCTCACAGAGCTGGCACACACACCGGCTCCCACTGCTGACACACAGAAACTCACACTGCTGCCACACACAAACCCACACTGCTGACACATGCAAACTCACACTGCTGTCACACACCAGCTTAGAATACTGACACACACAAACTCACACTGCTGATGCACACAAGCTCACACTGCTGCCACACAATAACTCACACTGCTGTCACATAAAAGCTTGCAATACTGACACAAACAAGCTCACACTGCTGCCTTATACAAACTCACACTGCGGACACACAAAAGCTCACACTACTGATGCACACAAACTCACCCTGCTGTCACACACAAACTCACACTGCTGTCACACACAAGCTCAGAATACTGACACACACAAAAGCTCACACTACTGACACACACAAAGTCACGCTGCTGCCACACACAAACTCAAAATGCTGACACACACAAATTCACACTGCTGACACACACAAAGTCACGCTGCTGACACACATAAACTCTCACTTCACTCACACACAAACTCACACTGCTCCACACACAAGCTCACACTGCGCTCACACACAAGCTCACATTGCTGACAAACACAGGTTTGCACGGCTGCCAGACACAAAAGCACACCATTGTCACACACGTACTCACACCGTTGCCACACACAAGCTCAGAATACTGACACACACAAACTCACACTGCTGACACAAACAAGGGCACACTGCTGACACACACAACCTCACACTGCTGACACACATAAACTCACACTGCTGCCACACAAAAACTCACACTGCTGCCGCACACAAGCTCAGAATACTGACAAACACAAGTTCACACTGCTGACACACACAAGCTCACACTGCTGACATGCACAAACTCACACTGCTGACACACACAAACTCACACTGCTGACACACACAAGCTCACACTGCTGCCACACACAAACTCACATTGCTGACACACAAAAACTCACACTGCACTCACACACAAACTCACACTGCTGCCGCACACAAGCTCAGAATACTGACAAACACAATGTCACGCTGCTGACAGACAGAAACTCACACTGCTGCCACACACAAGCTCACACTGCTGACACACACAAGCTCACACTGCTGACACACACAAGCTCAAACTACTGCCACACATAAGCTCAAACTGCTGACACACACAGGCTCGCACTGCTGACACACACAAACTCACACTGTTGTCACACACATACTCACACGGTTGCCACACACAAACTCACACTGCTGTCACACACAAAATCACACCTGTTGTCACACACAAGCTCACAGTGCTGCCACACACAAGATCACACTGCTGTCACACATAATCTTACATTGCTGACAGGCGCAAAGTCACAATCCTGTCATGTACAAATCACAATCCTGACACACACAATCTCACACTGCTGACAAACACAAGCTCACACTGCTGACACACACAGGCTCACAATGCTGCCACACACAAGCTCACACTGCAGTCACACACAAACTCACATTGCTGTCACATAAAAGCTCGCAATACTGACACAAAGAGGCTCACACTGCTGCCTCACACAGCTGACACACACTAACTCACACTATTGCCACACACAAGCTCACAGTGCTGGCACACACACCAGCTCCCACTGCTGTCACACACAAACTCAAACCTGTTGTCACACACAAGCACTCAGTGCTGAAACACACAATCTCCCAAAGCTGCCACACACAAACTCAGACTGTTGACACAAACAAACTCTCGCTGCTGTCACACACAAGCTCAGAATACAGACACAAACAAACTCACACTGCTGACACACACAAACTCACACTGCTGTCACACACAAGCTCAGAATACTGACACACACAAACTCACACTGCTGTCACACACAAGCTCAGAATACTGACACACACAAACTCACACTGCTGACACAAACAAGGGCACACTGCTGACACACACAACCTCACACTGCTGACACACATAAACTCACACTGTTGACACACACAAACTCACACTGCTGACAAACACAAGCTCACATGGCTGTCACACAAAAGCTCAGAATACTGACACACACAAACTCACACTGCTGACACACACAAACTCACACTGCGGCCACACACAAACTCACACTGCCGACAAACACAAGCTCACACGGCTGCCACACACAAGCTAACACTGCTGGCACACACAGGCTCACACTGCTGACACACACAAGCTCACACGGCTGCCACACACAATCTCACACTGCTGCCATACACAGTCGGACACTGCTGGCACACACAGGCTCACACTGCTGACACACACAAGCTCACACGGCTGCCACACACAAGCTCACACTGCTACCACACACAATCTCACACTGCTGCCACACACAATCTCACACTGCTGCCACACACAAGCTCACACTGCTGTCATGCACCATCTCACAGTGCTGCCGCACACAATCTCCCATTGCTGACAAACATAAACTCAGAATCCTGTCACATACAAGCTCGAAATATTGACACAAACAAGCTCACACTGCTGCCACACACAACTCAAATTACTGCCTCACGCCATCTCACTATGCTGTCACACACAAACTCAAACCTGCTGACACACACAAGCTCACACGGCGGTCACACATTAACTCACACTGCGGACACAAACAAACTTACACTACTGCCATGCACAAACTCACACTACTGTCACACACAAGCTCAGAATACTGACACACACAAACTCATACTGCTGACACAAACAAACTCACACTGCTGCCACACACAAGCTCACAGTGTGCTCACGCACAAACTCACATTCCACTCACACACAAACTCACACTGCTGCCACACACAAGCTCACAGTGCGCTCACACACAAACTCACACTGCTGCCACACACAAACTCACTCTGCTGACATACATAGGCTCGCACTGTTACCACAGACCAGCTCACACTGCTGACACACACAAGCTCGCACTGCTGACACACACAAGCTCACACTGCTGACACACACAAGCTCAAACTGCTGACACACACAGGCACACACTGCTGCCACACACAAACTCACACTGTTGTCACACACGTACTCACACAGTTGCCACACACAAACTCACAGTGCTGTCACACACAAAAGCACACCTGTTGTCACACACAAACTCACAGCGCTGCCACACACACGATCACACTGCTGCCTCACACAAGCTCACATTGCTGACATGCGCAAAGTCACAATCCTGTCACGTACAAATCACAATGCTGCCACACACAAGCTCACACTGCTGTCACAGACAAACTCACACTGCTGTCACATAAAAGCTCGCAATACTGACACAAACAGGCTCACACTGTTGCCACACACAAACTTACACGGCTGTCACACACAAACTCACACCTGTTGTCACACACAAGCTCACACTGCTGACACACACAAACACACATCAATGCCACACACCAATTCACACTGCTGTCACACACAAACTCAAACCTGTTGTCACACACAAGCTCACACTGCTGACACACACAAACTCAAATTGCTGCCACACCAAAACTTACACTGCGGTCACAAACAAACTCACACTGCGGACACAGACAAACTTACACTACTGACACACACAAACTCACATGGCTGACACACACAAGCTCACACTGTTGCCACACACAAACTTACACTGCTGTCATGCACAATCTCACACTGTGGACACACACAAGCTCACACTGCTGCCACACACAAACTCATGCTTCACTCACACACAAACTCACAATGCTGCCACACACAAGATCACAATGCACTCACACACAAACTCACACTGCTGCCACACACAAGCTCAAACTGATGCCACACACAAGCTCACACTGCTGACGAACACAGGCTCGCACTGCTGCCACACACTAAATCACACTGTTGTCACACACATACTCACACCGTTGCCACACATAAGCTCACACTGCTGACACATACAAACTCACACTGCTGACACACACAAACACAAATTACAGACACACAGAAACCCACAATGTTGCCACACAAAAACTCACACTGCTGATGGAAAAAAGCTCACACTGCTGAAACACACAAACACACACTGCTGACAAACACAAGCTCACACTGCTGACACACACAAACTCACACTGCTGACACACATAAGCTCACACTGTTGACACACACAACATGACACTGCTGACACACAGAAAGTCACACTACTGACACACACAAACTCACACTGCTGACACATACAAACTCACACTGCTGTCACACACAAGCTCAGAATACTGACACACACAAACTCACACTGCTGACACAAACAAGGGCACACTGCTGACACACACAACATCACACTGCTGACACACATAAACTCACACTGTTGACACACACAAACTCACACTGCTGACAAACACAAGCTCACACGGCTGCCACACACAAGCTAACACTGCTGGCACACACAGGTTCACACTGCTGACACACACAAGCTCACACGGCTGTCACACACAAGCTCAGAATACTGATACACACAAACTCACATGGCTGACACACAAAAACTCACACTGCTGTCACACACAAGCTCAGAATACTGACACACACAAACTCACACGGCTGACACACACAAGCTCACACTGCTGCCACACCCAGACTCACACTGCTGACACACACAAACTTACACTGCTGTGATGCACAATCTCACACTGCTGACACACACAAGCTGACAGTGCTGCCACACAAAAACTCACACTTCTGCCACACACAAGCTCACACTGCGCTCATACCCAACTCACACTGCTGACACACACAAACTCACACTGCTGCCGCACACAAGCTCAGAATACTGACAAACACAATGTCACGCTGCTGACAGACAGAAACTCACACTGCTGACACACACAAACTCACATTACGCTCACACACAAACTCACACAGCTGCCACACACAAACTCACACTACGCTCACACACAAACTCACACTGCTGCCACACACAAGCTCACACTGCTGACACACACAAGCTCACACTGCTGACACATACAAGCTCAAACTACTGCCACACATAAGCTCAAACTGCTGACACACACAGGCTTGCACTGCTGACACACACAAACTCACACTGCTGTCACACACAAAATCACACCTGTTGTCACACACAAGCTCACAGTGCTGCCGCACACAAGATCACACTGCTGTCACACATAATCTTACATTGCTGACAGGCGCAAAGTCATAATCCTGTCACGTACAAATCACAATCCTGACACACACAATCTCACACTGCTGACAAACACAAGCTCACACTGCTGACACACACAGGCTCACAATGCTGCCACACACAAGCTCACACTGCAGTCACACACAAACTCACATTGCTGTCACATAAAAGCTCGCAATACTGACACAAAGAGGCTCACACTGCTGCCTCACACAGCTGACACACACTAACTCACACTATTGCCACACACAAGCTCACAGTGCTGGCACACACACCAGCTCCCACTGCTGTCACACACAAACTCAAACCTGTTGTCAAACACAAGCACTCAGTGCTGAAACACACAATCTCCCAAAGCTGCCACACACAAACTCAGACTGTTGACACAAACAAACTCTCGCTGCTGTCACACACAAGCTCAGAATACAGACACAAACAAACTCACACTGCTGACACACACAAACTCACACTGCTGTCACACACAAGCTCAGAATACTGACACACACAAACTCACACTGCTGTCACACACAAGCTCAGAATACTGACACACACAAACTCACACTGCTGACACAAACAAGGGCACACTGCTGACACACACAACCTCACACTGCTGACACACATAAACTCACACTGTTGACACACACAAACTCACACTGCTGACAAACACAAGCTCACATGGCTGTCACACAAAAGCTCAGAATACTGACACACACAAACTCACACTGCTGACACAAACAAGGGCACACTGCTGACACACACAAACTCACACTGCTGACACACACAAACTCACACTGCTGACACACACAAACTCACACTGCGGCCACACACAAACTCACACTGCCGACAAACACAAGCTCACATGGCTGCCACACACAAGCTAACACTGCTGGCACACACAGGCTCACACTGCTGACACACACAAGCTCACACGGCTGCCACACACAATCTCACACTGCTGCCATACACAGTCGGACACTGCTGGCACACACAGGCTCACACTGCTGACACACACAAGCTCACACGGCTGCCACACACAAGCTCACACTGCTACCACACACAATCTCACACTGCTGCCACACACAATCTCACACTGCTGCCACACACAAGCTCACACTGCTGTCATGCACCATCTCACAGTGCTGCCGCACACAATCTCCCATTGCTGACAAACATAAACTCAGAATCCTGTCACATACAAGCTCGAAATATTGACACAAACAAGCTCACACTGCTGCCACACACAACTCAAATTACTGCCTCACGCCATCTCACTATGCTGTCACACACAAACTCAAACCTGCTGACACACACAAGCTCACACGGCGGTCACACATTAACTCACACTGCGGACACAAACAAACTTACACTACTGCCATGCACAAACTCACACTACTGTCACACACAAGCTCAGAATACTGACACACACAAACTCATACTGCTGACACAAACAAACTCACACTGCTGCCACACACAAGCTCACAGTGCGCTCACGCACAAACTCACATTCCACTCACACACAAACTCACACTGCTGCCACACACAAGCTCACAGTGCGCTCACACACAAACTCACACTGCTGCCACACACAAACTCACACACAAACTCACACTGCTGCCACACACAAGCTCACTCTGCTGACATACATAGGCTCGCACTGTTACCACAGACCAGCTCACACTGCTGACACACACAAGCTCGCACTGCTGACACACACAAGCTCACACTGCTGACACACACAAGCTCAAACTGCTGACACACACAGGCACACACTGCTGCCACACACAAACTCACACTGTTGTCACACACGTACTCACACAGTTGCCACACACAAACTCACAGTGCTGTCACACACAAAAGCACACCTGTTGTCACACACAAACTCACAGCGCTGCCACACACACGATCACACTGCTGCCTCACACAAGCTCACATTGCTGACATGCGCAAAGTCACAATCCTGTCACGTACAAATCACAATGCTGCCACACACAAGCTCACACTGCTGTCACAGACAAACTCACACTGCTGTCACATAAAAGCTCACAATACTGACACAAACAGGCTCACACTGTTGCCACACACAAACTTACACGGCTGTCACACACAAACTCACACCTGTTGTCACACACAAGCTCACACTGCTGATACACACAAACACACATCAATGCCACACACCAATTCACACTGCTGTCACACACAAACTCAAACCTGTTGTCACACACAAGCTCACACTGCTGACACACACAAACTCAAATTGCTGCCACACCAAAACTTACACTGCGGTCACAAACAAACTCACACTGCGGACACAGACAAACTTACACTACTGACACACACAAACTCACATGGCTGACACACACAAGCTCACACTGTTGCCACACACAAACTTACACTGCTGTCATGCACAATCTCACACCGTGGACACACACAAGCTCACACTGCTGCCACACACAAACTCATGCTTCACTCACACACAAACTCACAATGCTGCCACACACAAGATCACAATGCACTCACACACAAACTCACACTGCTGCCACACACAAGCTCAAACTGATGCCACACACAAGCTCACACTGCTGACGAACACAGGCTCGCACTGCTGCCACACACTAAATCACACTGTTGTCACACACATACTCACACCGTTGCCACACATAAGCTCACACTGCTGACACATACAAACTCACACTGCTGACACACACAAACACAAATTACAGACACACAGAAACCCACAATGTTGCCACACAAAAACTCACACTGCTGATGGAAAAAAGCTCACACTGCTGAAACACACAAACACACACTGCTGACAAACACAAGCTCACACTGCTGACACACACAAACTCACACTGCTGACACACATAAGCTCACACTGTTGACACACACAACATGACACTGCTGACACACAGAAAGTCACACTACTATCACACACAAACTCACACTGCTGACACATACAAACTCACACTGCTGTCACACACAAGCTCAGAATACTGACACACACAAACTCACACTGCTGACACAAACAAGGGCACACTGCTGACACACACAACATCACACTGCTGACACACATAAACTCACACTGTTGACACACACAAACTCACACTGCTGACAAACACAAGCTCACACGGCTGCCACACAAAAGCTCAGAATACTGACACACACAAACTCACGCTGCTGACACAAACAAGGGCACACTGCTGACACACACAAACTCACACTGCTGACACACACAAACGCACACTGCTGACAAACACAAGCTCACACGGCTGCCACACACAAGCTAACACTGCTGGCACACCCAGACTCACACTGCTGACACACACAAGCTCACACGGCTGCCACACACAATCTCACACTGCTGCCATACACAGTCGGACACTGCTGGCACACACAGGCTCACACTGCTGTCACACACAAGCTCAGAATACTGATACACACAAACTCACATGGCTGACACACAAAAACTCACACTGCTGTCACACACAAGCTCAGAATACTGACACACACAAACTCACACGGCTGACACACACAAGCTCACACTGTTGCCACACACAAGCTCACACTGCTGACACATACAAACTCACACTGCTGTCTCACACAAGCTCACACTGCTGTCACACCCAGACTCACACTGCTGACACACACAAACTTACACTGCTGTGATGCACAATCTCACACTGCTGACACACACAAGCTGACAGTGCTGCCACACAAAAACTCACACTTCTGCCACACACAAGCTCACACTGCGCTCATACCCAACTCACACTGCTGACACACACAAACGCACATTGCTGACAAACACAAGCTCACACGGCTGCCACACACAAGCTAACACTGCTGGCACACACAGGTTCACACTGCTGACACACACAAGCTCACACGGCTGCCACACACAATCTCACACTGCTGCCATACACAGTCGGACACTGCTGGCACACACAGGCTCACACTGCTGTCACACACAAGCTCAGAATACTGATACACACAAACTCACATGGCTGACACACAAAAACTCACACTGCTGTCACACACAAGCTCAGAATACTGACACACACAAACTTACACGGCTGACACACACAAGCTCACACTGTTGCCACACACAAGCTCACACTGCTGACACATACAAACTCACACTGCTGTCCCACACAAGCTCACACTGCTGCCACACCCAGACTCACACTGCTGACACACACAAACTTACACTGCTGTGATGCACAATCTCACACTGCTGACACACACAAGCTGACAGTGCTGCCACACAAAAACTCTAACTTCTGCCACACACAAGCTCACACTGCGCTCATACCCAACTCACACTGCTGACACACACAAACTCACACTGCTGCCGCACACAAGCTCAGAATACTGACAAACACAATGTCACGCTGCTGACAGACAGAAACTCACACTGCTGACACACACAAACTCACATTACGCTCACACACAAACTCACACTGCTGCCACACACAAACTCATACTGCGCTCACACAGAAACTCACACTGCTGCCACACACAAGCTAACACTGCTGACACACATAGGCTCGCACCGTTGCCACACACAAGCTCACACTGCTGACACACACAAGCTCAAACTGCTGCCACATACAAACTCACACTGTTCTCACACATGTACTCACACCGTTACCACACACAAACTCACACTGCTGTCACACTCAAAATCACACCTGTTGTCACACACACACTCACAGTGCTGCCACACAAAGACTCAGACTGCTGTCACACACGTACTCACACCGTTGCCACACACAAGATCGCACTGCTGCTGCACACAGACTCACACTGCTGACACACACAATCCCACACTGCTGACACACACAAACTCAAATTACTGACACACACAAAGTCACACTACTGACACACACAAACGCACACTGCTGCCACACAGTGGCTCACACTGCTGACACACACAAGATCACACTGCTGATGCACACAAGCTCACACTGCTGACACACACAAACTCACACTGCTGAAACACACAAGCTCACACTGCTGCCACGCACAAACTCACACTGCTGCTGCACACAATCTCAAATTGCTGACACACATACTCAGAATCCTGTCACATACAAGCTCAAAATATTGACACAAACAAGCTCACATTGTTGCCACACACAAGCTCACACTGCTGACGCATACAAACTCACACTGCTGTCACACACAGACTCACACTGCTGACACACACAAACGTACACTGCTGTCATGCACAATCTCACACTGCTGAAACACACAAGCTGACAGTGCTGCCACACACAAACTCAGGCTGCTGCCACACACAAACTCATACTTCACTCACACACAAACTCACACTGCTGACACACACAAGCTCATACTGCGCTCACACAGAAACTCACACTGCTGCCACATACAAACTCACACTGTTCTCACACATGTACTCACACTGTTACCACACACAAACTCACACTGCTGTCACACACAAAATCACACCTGTTGTCACACACACGCTCACAGTGCTGCCACACAGAGAATTACATTGCTGTCAAACACAAACTCACACCTGTTGTCACACACAAGCTCACAGTGCTGCCACACGCAAACACACACAGTTGCTAGACACAAAGTCACACTACTGACACACACTAAGTCACGCTGCTGCCACACACAAACTCAAAATGCTGACACACTCAAACTCACACTGCTGTCACACACAAGCTCACACTGCTGACACACACAAGCTCAAACTGCTGCCACACACAAACTCACACTGCTGTCACACACAAAATCACACCTGTTGTCACACACACGCTCACAGTGCTGCCACACAAAGAATCACATTGCTGTCACACACAAACTCACACCTGTTGTCACACACAAGCTCACACTGCTGTCACACACAAGCTCACCCTGCTGACACACACAAGCTCAAACTGCTGCCACATACAAACTCACACTGTTCTCACACATGTACTCACACCGTTACCACACACAAACTCACACTGCTGTCACACACAAAATCACACCTGTTGTCACACACATGCTCACAGTGCTGCCACACAAAGAATCACAGTGCTGCCACATGCAAACACACACAGTTGCTAGACACAAAGTCACACTACTGACACACACAAAGTCACGCTGCTGCCACACACAAACTCAAAATGCTGACACACACAAATTCACACTGCTGACACACACAAAGTCACGCTGCTGCCACACACAAACTCAAAATGCTGACACACACAAATTCACACTGCTGCCACACACAAACTCTCACTTCACTCACACACAAACTCACACTGCTCCACACACAAGCTCACACTGCGCTCACACACAAATTCACACTGCTGACACACACAAGCTCAAACTGCTGCCACACACAAGCTCACACTGCTGCCAGACACAAGCTCACACTGCTGACAAACACAGGCTCGCGGTGCTGCCAGACACAAACTCACACTGTTGTCACACACGTACTCACACCGTTGCCACATACAAGATCACACTGCTGCCGCACACAGACTCACACTGCTGACACACACAAACTCAAATTACTGACACACACAAAGTCACACTAGTGACACACACAAATGCACACTGCTGACACACAGTGGCTCACATTGCTGACACACACAAGCTCACACTGCTGACACACACAAACTCAAATTACTGACACACAGAAACTCTCAATGTTGTCACAAACAAGCTCACACTGCTGATGCACACAAGCTCACACTGCTGACACACACAAGCTCACACTGCTGACACACACAAACTCACACGGCTGACACACAAAAAGTCACACTGCTGCCACACAGAAACTTATACAGCTGCCGCACACAAACTCACACTGCTGCCGCACACAATTCAAATTACTGCCACACACAAGCTCACACTGCGCTCAAGAATAAACTCACACTGCTGCCACACACAATCTTGCACTGCGCTCACACACAAACTCACACTGCTGCCGCACACAAGCTCAGTATACTGACACACACAATGTCCTGCTGCTGACACACACAAACTCATACTGCGCTCACACACAAACTCACACTGCTGCCACACACAAGCTAACACTGCTGACACACATAGGCTCGCACTGTTGCCAGACACCAGCTCACACTGCTGACACACACAAGCTCACACTGCTGACGCACACAAGCTCACACTGCTGACACACACAAACTCACACGGCTGACACGCACAAAGTCACACTGCTGACACACACAAACTCATGCAGCTGCCGCACACAAGCTCAGAATACTGACACACACAATCTCATACTGTTGTCACACACGTACTCACACGGTTGCCACACACAAACTCACACTGCTGTCACACACAAATTCACACCTGTTGTCACTCACAAGCTCACAGTGCCTCCACACACAAGATCAAACTGCTGCCACACATAATCTCTCATTGCTGACATCCGCAAAGTCACAATCCTGTCACGTAGAAGCTCACACTGCTCACACACAAACTCACACTGCTGTCACACACAAACTCACACTGCTGTCACACACAAGCTCAAACTGCTGCCACACACAAGCTCACACTACTGCCACACACAAACTCACACTTCACTCACATACAAACTCACACTGCTCCACATACAAACTCAAATTACTGACACACAGAAACTCTCAGTGTTGTCACAAACAAGCTCACACTGCTGATGCACACAAGCTCACACTGCTGATGCACACAAGCTCACACTGCTGACACACACAAGCTCACACTGCTGATGCACACAAGCTCACACTGCTGACACACACAAGCTCACACTGCTGATGCACACAAGCTCACACTGCTGACAAACACAAACTCACACTGCGGTCACACACAAGCTCACACTGCTGACACACACAAGCTCACACTGCTGACACACACAAACTCAAATTACTGACACACAGAAACTCTCAATGTTGTCACAAACAAGCTCACACTGCTGATGCACACAAGCTCACACTGCTGACACACACAAGCTCACACTGCTGACACACACAAGCTCACACTGCTGACACACACAAACTCACACGGCTGACACACACAAAGTCACACTGCTGCCACACAGAAACTTATACAGCTGCCACACACAAACTCACACTGCTGCCGCACACAATTCAAATTACTGCCACACACAATTTCACACTGCGCTCACACATAAACTCACACTGCTGCCACACACAATCTTGCACTGCGCTCACACACAAACTCACACTGCTGCCGCACACAAGCTCAGAATACTGACACACACAATGTCCTGCTGCTGACACACACAAACTCATACTGCGCTCACACACAAACTCACACTGCTGCCACACACAAGCTCACACTGCTGACACACATAGGCTCGCAATGTTGCCAGACACCAGCTCACACTGCTGACACACACAAGCTCACACTGCTGACGCACACAAGCTCACACTGCTGACACGCACAAACTCACACGGCTGACACGCACAAAGTCACACTGCTGACACACACAAACTCATGCAGCTGCCGCACACAAGCTCAGAATACTGACACACACAATCTCATACTGTTGTCACACATGTACTCACACGGTTGCCACACACAAACTCACACTGCTGTCACACACAAATTCACACCTGTTGTCACACACAAGCTCACAGTGCCTCCACACACAAGATCACACTGCTGCCACACATAATCTCACATTGCTGACATGCGCAAAGTCACAATCCTGTCACGTACAAGCTCACACTGCTCACACACAAACTCACACTGCTGTCACACACAAGCTCAAACTGCTGCCACACACAAGCTCACACTACTGCCACACACAAACTCACACTTCATTCACATACAAACTGACACTGCTCCACATACAAACTCAAACTTCACTCACATACAAACTCACACTGCTGATGCACACAAACTCAAATTACTGACACACAGAAACTCTCAATGTTGTCACAAACAAGCTCACACTGCTGATGCACACAAGCTCACACTGCTGATGCACACAAGCTCACACTGCTGACACACACAAGCTCACACTGCTGATGCACACAAGCTCACACTGCTGACAAACACAAACTCACACTGCGGTCACACACAAGCTCACACTGCTGACACACACAAGCTCACACTGCTGACACACACAAACTCAAATTACTGACACACAGAAACTCTCAATGTTGTCACAAACAAGCTCACACGGCTGATGCACACAAGCTCACACTGCTGATGCACACAAGCTCACACTGCTGACATACACAAGCTCACAATGCTGAAGGACAAAAGCTCACACTGCTGACACACACAAACTCACACGGCTGACACACATAAAGTCACACTACGGACACACACATACTCATACTGCTGCCACACACAAGCTCACACTGCTGACACACATAGGCTCGCACTGTTGCCACACACCAGCTCACACTGCTGACACACACAAACTCGCACAGCTGACACACACAAGCTCACACTGCTAACCCACATAAAACCACAATTTTGCCACACACAAACTCACACTGCTGACACACACAAACTCACACGACTGACACACACAATCTCACACTGCTGACACACACAAGCTCACACGACTGACACACACAATCTCACACTGCTGCCACACACAAACTCAAACTGTTGACATACACAAGCTCAAACTGCTACCACACACAATCTCACACTGCTGCCATACACAATCTCACACTGCTGACACACACAAGCTCAAACTGCTACCACACACAATCTCACACTGCTGCCATACACAATCTCACATTGCTGACACACATAAACTCAGAATCCTGTCACATACAAGCTCGAAATATTGACACAAACAAGCTCACACTGCTGCCACATACAACTCAAATTACTGCCACAAACCAACTCACTATGCTGTCACACAAAAACTCAAACCTGTTGTCACACACAAGCAAACAGTGCTGAAACACACAATCTCCCACAGCTGCCACACACAAACTCAGACTGTTGACACACACAAACTCTCGCTGCTGTCACACACAAGCTCAGAATACAGACACAAACAAACTCACACTGCTGACACACACAAACTCACACTGCTGACACACACAAACTCACACTGCTGTCACACACAAGCTCAGAATACTGACACACACAAACTCACACTGCTGTCACACACAAGCTCAGAATACTGACACACACAAACTCACACTGCTGACACAAACAAGGGCACACTGCTGACACACACAAACTCACACTGCTGACACAAACAAGGGCACACTGCTGACACACACAAACTCACACTGCTGACACACACAAACTCACACTGCTGTCACACACAAACTCACACGGTGGCCACAAACAAAATCACACTGCTGACACAAACAAGGGCACACTGCTGACACACACAAACTCACACTGCTGACAAACACAAGCTCACACGGCTGCCACACAAAAGCTCAGAATACTGACACGCACAAACTCACACTGCTGACACAAACAAGGGCACACTGCTGACACACACAAACTCACACTGCTGACACACACAAACTCACACTGCTGACAAACACAAGCTCACACGGCTGCCACACACAAGCTAACACTGCTGACACACACAAGCTTACACGGCTACCACACACAATCTCACACTGCTGACACACATAAACTCAGAATCATGTCACACACAAGCTCGAAATATTGACACAAACAACTCACATTGCTGCCACACACAACTCAAATTACTGTCTCACACCAACTCACTATGCTGTCACACACAAACTCAAACCTGCTGACACACACAAGCTCACACGGCGGTCACACACAAACTCACACTGCGGACACAAACAAACTTACATTACTGCCATGCACAAACTCACACTACTGTCACACACAAGCTCAGAATACTGACACACACAAACTCACACTGCTGACACATGCAAACTCGCACTGCTGACACACACAAACTCACACGGCTGACACACACAAGCTCACACTGCTGACACTAACAAGGGCACACTGCTGACACACACAAACTCACACTGCTGACACAAACAAGGGCACACTGCTGACACACACAAACTCACACTGCTGACACAAAAAGGCTTACACTGCTGACACACACAGGCTTACACTGCTGCACAGACAGGCTCGCATTGCGGCCACACACAAGCTCACACTGCTGCCACACACAAGCTCACACTGCTGACACACACCAGCTCACACTGCTGTCACACAAAAACTCACACTGCTGTCACAGACAGGCTCACACTGCTGACACACATAAGCTCTCACGGCTGCCACACACAAGCTCACACTGCTGACACACACAAACTCACACTGCTGACACACACAAGCTCTCACTTCTGCCACACACATGCTCACACTGCTGTCACAGACAGGCTCACACTGCTGACACTCACAAGCTCTCACAGCTGCCACACACAAGCTCACACTGCAGACACACATAAGCTCACACTGCTTCCGCACACAAACTCACACTGCTGTCACACACAAACTCACACTGCTGACACACACAAACACACTGCTTCCACACAAAAACTCGCACTGCTGTCACACACAAACTCACACTGCTGACACGCACAAACTCACACTGCTGACACAAACAAGGGCACACTGCTGACATACACAAACTTACACTGCTGACACACACAAAATCACATGGCTGCCGCACACAAGCTCACACTGCTGCCACACAATCTCATATTGCTGACACACATAAACTCACAATCCTGTCACATACAAGCTCGAAATATTGACACATACAAGCTCACACTGCTGTCACACACAACTCAAATTACTGCCACAAACCAACTCACACTACTGTCACACACAAACTCAAACCTGTTGTCACACACAAGCTCACAGTGCTGAAACACACTGTTGACACACACAAACTCTCGCTGCTGTCACACACAAGCTCAGAATACAGACACAAACAAGCTCACACTGCTTCCACACACAAACTCACAGTGCTAACCCACACAAAACCACAATTTTGCCACACCAAAACTAACACTGCAAACACACACAAGCTCACACTGCTGACACACACAAACTCACACCGCTGACACACACAAGCTCGCACTGCTGACACACACAAGCTCACACTGCTGACACACACAAGCTCACACTGCTAATACACACAGGCTTACACTGCTGACACAGACAGGCTCGCACTGCTGCCACACACAATCTCACACTGCTGACACTTACAAGGGCAAACTGCTGATGCAGACAAACTCACACTGCTAACCCAAATAAAACCACAATTTTGCCACACAAAAACTCACACTGCTGCCACTCCAAAAATAACACTGCAGACACACACAAACTCACACTGCTGACACACACAAGATCACACTGCTGACACATACAGGCTTACACTGCTGACACACACAAACTCACACTGCTAACCCACATAAAACTACAATTTTGCAACACAAAAACTAACACTGCAGACACACACAAGCTCACACTGCTGCCACACACAAGATCACACTGCTGACACATACAGGCTTACACTGCTGACACAGACAATCTACGACTGCTGCCACACACAGGCTCACACTGCTGACAGACACAATCTCACACTGCTGACACAAAAAAGAGCACACTGCTGACACACACTAGCTCACACTCGGTCACACACAAACTCACACTGCGGACACAGACAAACTCACACTGCTGTCACACACAAGCTCACACTGCTGTCACACACAAGCTCAGAATACTGACACACACAATGTCACGCTGCTGACACACACAAACTCACACTGCTAACCCACATGAAATGACAATTTTGCCACACACAAACTCACACTGCTGTCACACACAAGCTCACACTGCTGCCACACCAAAACTAACACTGCACACACACACAAGCTGACACTGTTGCCACACACAAGCAAACAATGCTGACACACCCAGGCTTGCACTGCTGCTACACACAATCTCACACTGCTGACACACACAAAGTCACACTGCTGACACACACAAACTCACACTGCTGACACACACAAAACCACAACCTTGCCACACACAAACTCACAATGCTTCCACACACAATCTCACACTACTGACACACACAAACTCGCACTGCTGTCACACACAAACTCACACTGCTGTCACACACAGGCTCACACTGCTGACACACACAAGCTCACACGGCTGCCACACACAAGTTCACACTGCTGTCACGCACAGGCTCACACTGCTGCCACACACAGGCTCACACGGCTGCCACACAAAATCTCACATTGCTGACACACACAAGCTCACACTACTGACAAACATAACCTCACGCGGCTACCACACACAAGCTCACACTGCTAACACACACAAACTTACACTGCTGACACACACAAGTTCAGACTGCTGACACAGACAGGCTCGCACTCCTGCCACACACAAACTTACACTGCTGACACACACAAGCTCAGAATACTGACACACACAAACTCACATTGCTGACACACACAAACTCACACTGCTGACACACTCAAGCTCACACGGCTGCCACACACAAGCTCACACTGTTGACACACACAAGCTCACACTGCTCACACAGACAGGCTCGCACTGCTGACAAACACAAGCTCACACTGCTGCCACACCAAAACTAACACTGCAGACACACACGATCTCACACTGCTGACACACACAAACTCACATTGCAGCCACACACAAACTCACACTGCTGCCACACACAAACTCACACTGCAGACACACAGAGGTTCACACTGCTGACACACACAAGCTCACACTGCTGACACACACAAACTCACACTGCTGCCACACACAAGCTCACACTGTTGACACACACAAACACACACTGCTGCCACACAGAAGTTCACACTGCTGATGCACACAAACTCACACTGCTGACACACACAAACTCACACTGCTGCCACACACAAGCTCACACTGTTGACACACATAAACTCATACTGCTGACACACACAAACTCACACGGCTGCCATACACAAGCTCACACTGCTGACACACACAAACTCACAGTGCTGACACAAACAAGTTCACACTGCTGCCACACACAAACTCACAGTGCTGACACAAACAAGCTCACACTGCTGACAGACACAAACTCACTGCTGACACAAACAAAGGGACACTGCTGACACACACAAACACACACTGCTGCCACACACAAACTCACACTGCTGACATGCACCAACTCACACTGCTGTCACACACAAGCTCAGAATACTGACACACACAAACTCACACTGCTGCCACAAACAAGGCCACAGTGCTGCCACTCACAAGTTCACACTGCTGACACACACAAACTCACACTTCTTACACACACAAACTCACAATGCTGACATACACAATGTCACACTGCTGACACACAGAAACTCACACTGCTGACACACACAAACACACATTGCTGCCACACACAAACTCACACTGCTGACACACACAAGCTCACACTGCTGCCACACACAAACACACACTGCTGACACACAAAAGCTCACACTGCTGCCACACACAAATACACATTGCTGCCACACACAAACTCACACTGCTGACACACACATGCTCACACTGCTGCCACACACAAACTCAGACTGCTGCCACACACAAGCTCACACTTCTGCAACACACAATCTCACACTGCTGACACACAGAAACTGACACTGCTGCCACACACAAAATCACGCTGCTGTCACACACCAGCTTAGAATACTGATACACACAAGCTCACACTGCTGACACACACAGGCTCGCAGTGCTCCCACACACAAACTCACACTGCTGACACACACAAACTCACACTGCTGACACATACAAGCTCAGAATACTGACACACACAAACTCATGCTGCTGACACACACAAGCTCAGAATACTGACACACACAAACTCACACTGCTGACACGCACAAGCTCAGAATTCTGACACACACAAGCTCACACCGCTGACACACACAATCTCACACTGCTGACACACACAGGGTCACACTGCTGACATACACAAACTCACACTGCTGCCACACACAAGCTCACACTGCTGCCACACACAGGCTCACACTGTTGTCACACATAAGCTCAGAATACTGACACACACAAACACATACTTCTGCCATACACAGGCTCACACTGCTGACACACACAAAGTCACACTTCAGACACAAACAAGGTCACGCTGACGATACACACAATCTCACGCTGCTGACACACACAAACACACGCTGCTGACACACACAAACCCACAGATTTGCCGCACAAAAACTCACACTGTTGCCACAGCAAAACTCACACTGCTTCCACACACAATCTCACACTGCGGACATACACACAGGCTTACACTGCTGCCACACACAAGCTCACACTGATGACACACACACAGGCTCACACTGCTGCTACACACAAGCTCACACTGCTGACACAAATAATCTCACACTGCTGACACACACAAGCTCACACTGCTAATACACACAGGCTTACACTGCTGACACAGACAGGCTCGCACTGCTGCCACACACAATCTCACACTGCTGACACTTACAAGGGCAAACTGCTGACGCAGACAAACTCACACTGCTAACCCAAATAAAACCACAATTTTGCCACACAAAAACTCACACTGCTGCCACTCCAAAAATAACACTGCAGACACACACAAACTCACACTGCTGCCACACGTAAACTTGCACTGCTAACCCACACAAACCCAAAATATTGCCACACCAAAACTAACACTGCTGACACACACAAACCCAAACTACTGACACACACAGGCACACACTGCTGCCACACACAAGCTCACAATGCTGTCATAGACAAGCTCAGAATACTGACACACAAAATGTCATGCTGCTGTCAAACAGAAACTCACATTGCTGACACACACAAACCCACAATTTTGCCACACAGAAACTCACACTGCTGACACACACAAACTCAAACTGCTGACACCCACTAGCTCACACTGCTGTCATGCACAATCTCACACTGCTGTTATGCACAATCTCACACTGCTGACACACACAAGCTCACACTGCTGTCACACACAATCTCACACTGCTGCCACACACAAACTCACACTGCTGCTACACACAAGCTCACACTGCTGACACACACAGGCTCGCCATTTTGCCACACACAAACTCACACTGCTGACACACACAATCTCACACTGCGGACATACACACAGGCTAACATTGCTGCCACACACAAGCTCACACTGCTGACACACACACAGTCTTGCACTGCTGACACAGACAATCTCACACTGCTGACACACACAAGCTCACACTGCTGACACACACAAGCTCACACTGCTGACACACACAGGCTCACACTTCTGCCACAAACAAACTCACACTGTTGTCACACATGTACTCACTCCGTAGCCACACACAAGCTCACACTGCTGTCACCCACAAACTCACCCTGCTGCCACACGCAAACGCACACAGCTGCTTCACACAAACTCAAGCTGTTGACACGCACAAACTCATATTGCTGTCGCACACAAGCTCACAATGCTGTCATACACAAGCTCAGAATACTGACACATACAATGTCATGCTGCTGACACACAGAAACCCACATTGCTGACACACAAAAACTCAAACTGCTGACACACAGTGGCTCACAATGCAGACACACATAAGCTCACACTTCTGCCGAACACAGACTCAAACTGCTGTCATGCACAATCTCACACTGCTGACACACACAAGCTCACAGTGCTGCCACGTCAAAACTTGCATTGCTTTAACACACAAATTCACACTGCTGCCACACACAAACTCATGCTGCTGCAACACACAAACTCACACTGCTATGAGAAACAAGATCACACTGCTGACACACACAAGCTCACACTGCTGATGAACACAAGCTCACAATACTGAAACACACAATCTCACACTGCTGTCACATAAAAGCTCGCAATACTGACACAAACAAGCTCACACTGCTGCCTCACACAAGCACACACTGCTGACACACACAAGCTCACACTGCTGACACACACAAACTCACACCATTGCCACACTCCAACTCATACTGCTGTCCCACTCAAACTCAAACATGTTGTCACACACAAGCTCCCACTGCTGACACACTGAAACTCACACTGCTGCCACACACAAACTCAGACTGTTGACAACACAAACTCACGCTGCTGTCACACACAAGCTGAGAATACTGACACGCACAAACTCACACTGCTGATGCACACAAGCTCACACTGCTGCCACACACAAACTCACACTGCTGTCACACACAAGCTCAGAATACTGACACACACAAACTCTCACTTCTGCTGCATTACAAACTTAAAATGCTGCCACACTAAAACTTACACTGCTGCCGCACACAACTCAAATGACTGCCGCACACAAACTCACACTGCAGTCACACACAAACTCACACTGCGGACACAGACTAACTTACACTACTGCCACACACAAACTCGCACTGCTGTCAAATACAAACTCACACTGCTGTCACACACAAGCTCAGAATACTGACACAGACAAACACACTGCTGACACACACAAGCTCAGAATATTGACACACACAAACTCACACTGCTGACACACAAAAGCTCACACTGCTGCCACACACAAACTCACACTGTTGTCACACACGTACTCACTCCGTAGCCACACACAAGCTCACACTGCTGTCACCCACAAACTCACCCTGCTGCCACACGCAAACGCACACTGCTGCTACACACAAACTCAAGCTGTTGACACACACAAACTCATATTGCTATCGCACACAAGCTCACAATGCTGTCATACACAAGCTCAGAATACTGACACATGCAATGTCATGCTGCTGACACACAGAAACCCACATTGCTGACACACACAATCTCAAACTGCTGACACACAGTGGCTCACAATGCAAACACACAATAGCTCACACTGCTGCCGAACACAGACTCAAACTGCTGTCATGCACAATCTCACACTGCTGACACACACAAGCTCACAGTGCTGCCACGTCAAAACTTGCATTGCTTTAACACACAAATTCACACTGCTGCCACACACAAACTCACGCTGCTGCAACACACAACTCACACTGCTATGAGAAACAAGATCACACTGCTGACACACACAAGCTCACACTGCTGATGCACACAAGCTCACAATACTGACACACACAATCTCACACTGCTGTCACATAAAAGCTCGCAATACTGACACAAGCAAGCTCACACTGTTGCCTCACACAAGCACACACTGCTGACACAAACAAGCTCACACTGCTGTCACACACAAACTCACACCATTGCCACACTCCAACTCACACTGCTGTCACTCTCAAACTAAAGGATGTTGTCACACACAAGCTCACACCATTGCCACACTCCAACTCACACTGCTGCCACACACAAACTCACACTGCTGTCAAACACAAACTCACACTGCTGTCACGCACAATCTCACATTGCTGACACACATAAACTCACACTGCTGTCACATACAAGCTTGAAACACTGTCACACACAAACTCACACTGCAGCCGCACACAAGCTCACACTGCTGTCATACACAAGCTCAGAATACTGACACACACAATGTCATGCTGCTGACACACACAAACCCACAATTTTGCCACACAAAAACTCACACTGCTGCCACACACAAACTCACACTGCTGCCACACAAAAACTCACACTGCTGACACACACAAACTCACAGCAACCACACACAAGCACACACCACTGACACACACAAGCTCACACACAAACTCACACTGTTGCCATGCACAGGCTCACACTGCTGACACACACAAAGTCACACGACAGACACAAACAAGGTCACGCTGCTGACACACACAATCTCACACTGTGGACACACACACAGGCTTACACTGCTGACACACACAAGCTCACACTGCTGCCACACACAAGCTCGCACTTTTGCCACACACAAACTCACACTGTTGTCACACATTTACTCACTCCGTAGCCACACACAAGCTCACACTGCTGTCACCCACAAACTCACCCTGCTGCCACACACAAAGGCACACTGCTGCTACACACAAACTCAAGCTGTTGACACGCACAAACTCATATTGTTGGCACACACAAGCTCACAATGCTGTCATACACAAGCTCAGAATACTGACACACACAATGTCATGCTGCTGACACACAGAAACCCACATTGCTGACACACAGAAACTCAAACTGCTGACACACACAAGCTGAGAATACTGACACACACAAACTCTCACTGCTGCCGCATAAAAACTTAAAATGCTGCCACACTAAAACTTACACTGCTGCCGCACGCAACTCAAATGACTGCCACACACAAACTCAGAATGCGGTCAAACACAAACTCACACTGCGGACACAGACTAACGTACACTACTGCCACACACAAACTCACACTGCTATCAAACACAAACTCAAACTGCTGACATACACAAGCTCACACTGCTGACACACAAAATCTCACACTGCTGTCACATTCAGTCTGACACTGCTGTCATGCACAATCTCACACTGCTGACTCACACAAGCTCACACTGCTGTCACACACAAACTCACACTGCAGTCACATACAAGCTCACATTGCTGACACACATAAACTCACAATCCTGTCACATACAAGCTTGAAACACTGACACAAACAAGCTCACACTGCTGCCGCACACAACTCTAATTACTGTCACACACAAACTCACACTGCTGCTACACAAAAACACACGCTGTTGACACACACAAACTCACACTGCTGCCGCTCACAAGCTCACAATGCTGTCATATACAAGCTCAGAATACTGACACACACAACGTCATGCTGCTGACACACACAAACCCAAAATTTTGCCACACAAAAACTCACACTGCTGACACACACAAACTCACAGCAGCCACATACAAGCACTCACCGCTGACACACACAAGCTCACAATGCAGCCACACACAAGCTCATACTGCTGACACACACAATGTCACACTGCTGACACACAGAAACTCACATTGCTGCCACATACAATCTCACACTGCTGCCACACACAGTCTAACACTGCTGCCACGCACAAGCTCAAACTGCTGTCATGCACAATCTCACACTGCTGACTCACACAAGCTCACACTGCTGACTCACACAAGCTCACACTGCTGCCACACACAAACTCACACTGCTCTCATACACAATCTCACACTGCTAACTCACACAATCTCACACTGCTGTCACATAAAAGATCACATTAATGACACACATAAACTCACAATCCTGTCACATACAAAATTGAAATACTGACACA
The DNA here is from genome assembly GCF_017639515.1 of Carcharodon carcharias. Taxonomy (NCBI): domain Eukaryota; kingdom Metazoa; phylum Chordata; class Chondrichthyes; order Lamniformes; family Lamnidae; genus Carcharodon; species Carcharodon carcharias. The sequence continues at coordinate 12,715,318 of NC_054476.1, read as the reverse complement.
CACAAACTCACACTGCTGCCACACACAAACTCAAACTGTTGTCACACACAAACTCACACTGCGGACACAGACTAACTTACACTACTGCCACACACAAACTCACACTGCTGTCAAACACAAACTCACACTGCTGTCATGCACAATTTCAAATTGCTGACACACATAAACTCACACTGCTGTCACGTACAAGCTTGAAACACTGTCACACACAAACTCACACTGCAGCCGCACACAAGCTCACACTGCTGTCATACACAAGCTCAGAATACTGACACACACAATGTCATGCTGCTGACACACACAAACCCACAATTTTGCCACACAAAAACTCACACTGCTGGCACACACAGGCTCACACTGCTGACACACAAAAACTCACACTGCTGACACACACAAACTCACAGCAGCCACTCACAAGCACACACCGCTGACACACAAGCTCACACACAAACTCACACTGCTGCCATGCACAGGCTCACACTGCTGACACACACAAAGTCAAACTTCAGACACAAACAAGGTCACGATGCTGACACACACAAACTCACGCTGCTGACGCACACAAACCCATAAATTTGCCACACAAAAACTCACATTGCTGCCACAACAAAACTCACACTGCTGACACACACAATCTCACACTGTGGACACACACACAGGCTTACACTGCTGACACACACAAGCTCACACTGCTGCCACACACAAGCTCGCACTTTTGCCACACACAAACTCACATTGTTGTCACACATGTACTCAGTCCGTAGCCACACACAAGCTCACACTCCTGTCACCCACAAACTCACCCTGCTGCCACACGCAAACGCACACTGCTGCTACACACAAACACAAGCTGTTGACACGCACAAACTCATATTGCTGTCGCACACAAGCTCACAATGCTGTCATACACAAGCTCAGAATACTGACACACACAATGTCATGCTGCTGACACACAGAAACCCACATTGCTGACACACAGAAACTCAAACTGCTGACACACACAAACTCACGCTGCTGTCACACACAAGCTGAGAATACTGACACGCACAAACTCACACTGCTGATGCACACAAGCTCACACTGCTGACACACACAAACTCACACTGCTGTCACAACCAAGCTCAGAATACTGACACACACAAACTCTCACTGCTGCCGCATAAAAACTTAAAATGCTGCCACACTAAAATTTACACTGCTGCCGCTCACAACTCAAATGACTGCCACACACAAACTCAGAATGCGGTCAAACACAAACTCACACTGCGGACATAGACTAATGTACACTACTGCCACACACAAACTCACACTGCTGTCAAACACAAGCTCAAACTGCTGACATACACAAGCTCACACTGCTGACACACAAAATCTCACACTGCTGTCACATTCAGTCTGACACTGCTGTCATGCACAATCTCACACTGCTGACTCACACAAGCTCACACTGCTGTCACACACAAACTCACACTGCTGTCAAACACAAACTCAAACTGCTGACATACACAAGCTCACACTGCTGACACACAAAATCTCACACTGCTGTCACATTCAGTCTGACACTGCTGTCATGCACAATCTCACACTGCTGACACAAACAAGCTCACACTGCTGCCGCACACAACTCTAATTACTGTCACACACAAACTCACACTGCTGCTACACACAAACACACGCTGTTGACACACACAAACTGACACTGCTGCCACTCACAAGCTCACAATGCTGTCATACACAAGCTCAGAATACTGACACACACAATGTCATGCTGCTGACACACACAAACCCACAATTTTGCCACACAAAAACTCACACTGCTGACACACACAAACTCACAGCAGCCACTTACAAGCACACACCGCTGACACACACAAGCTCACAATGCAGCCACACACAAGCTCATACTGCTGACACACACAAAGTCACACTGCTGACACACACAAACTCACATTGCTGCCACGTACAATCTCACACTGCTGCCACACACAGTCTAACACTGCTACCAGGCACAAGCTCAAACTGCTGTCATGCACAATCTCACACTGCTGACTCACACAAGCTCACACTGCTGACTCACACAAGCTCACACTGCTGCCACACAAAAACTCACACTGATCTCATACACAATTTCACACTGCTAACTCACACAATCTTAAACTGCTGTCACATAAAAGCTCACATTGATGACACACATAAACACACAATCCCGCCACATACAAAATCAAAATATTGACACAAACATACTCACACTGCTGACACACACAAGCTAACACTGCTGTCACGCACAAACTCACACTGCTGTCACACACAAACTCAGACTGCTGTCACACACAAACTCACACTGCTGTCACACACAAAATCACACTGCTGTCACACACAAACTCAGACTACTGTCACACACAAACTCAGACTGCTGTCACACACAAACTCACACTGCTGTCAAACACAAACACACTGCTGACACACACAAACTCACACTGCTGACACACAAACTCACACTGCTGTCACACACAAACTCACACTGCTGTCAAACACAAACTCACAATGCTGTCACACACAAACTCACACAGCGGTCACACATAAAACTCAAACTGCAGTCACACACAAACTCACACTGCGGCCTCACACAAACACACACTGCTGCCACAAACAAGCTTACAGTATTGACACACAAAAGCTCACACTGCTGCTGCACACAAGCTCAAATTGCTGCTACACAGAAGCTGACAATGCTATCACAAACAAGCTCATAGAGCTGACACACACAGGCTCAGAGTACTCAAACACACAGGCTCTCACTGCCGACACACACAAGCTCACCATAGAAACACACACAAACCCACACTGCTGCCTCACACAAACTCACACTGCTGCCACACACAAACTCACACTGTGGCCACACACAAACTCACACTGCTGACAGACACAAAATCACACTGCTGCCTCACACAAAATCATACTGCTGCCTCACACAAACTCACACTGCTGACACACACAAGCTCACACTGCTGCCACACACAAACTCACACTTCTGCTGCACGAATAGTCACATTGGTGTCACTCTCAAGCTCACACTGCTGACACACACACACTCACACTGCTGTCACACACAAACACACACGGCTGCCACACATAAAATCACACTGCTGACACACAAAAACTCACACTGCTGACACACACAAGCTCACACTGCTGCCACACACAAACTCACACTGCTGCCACACGCAAACTCACACTGCTACCACACACAAGCTTACACGGATGCCACACACAAGCTCACACTGCTGACACACACAAACGGACACTGCTGTCACACACAAACTCACACTGCTGTAACACATAAACTCACACACAAACTCAGACTGCTGACACACACAAACTCACACACAAACTCACACTGCTGTCACACACAAACTCACACTGCGGCCACAAACAAACTCACACTGCTGCCACAAACAAGCTTACAGTATTGACACACAAAAGCTCACACTGCTGCTGCACACAAGCTCAAATTGCTGCTACACAGAAGCTGACAATGCTATCACAAACAAGCTCATACAGCTGACAAACACAGGCTCAGAGTACTCAAACACACAGGCTCTCACTGCCGACACACACCAGCTCACCATACAAACACACACAAAACCACACTGCTGCCTCACACAAAATCACACTGCAGCCACACACAAACTCACACTGCTGCCACACACAAAATCACACTGCTGACACAAACAAGCTCACACTGCTGACACACACAAATTCACACTGCTGCTGCATGAATAGTCACATTGGTGTCACTCTCAAGCTCACACTGCTGACACACACACACTCACACTGCTGTCACACACAAACACACACTTCTGCTGCACGAATAGTCACATTGGTGTCACTCTCAAGCTCACACTGCTGACACACATACACTCACACTGCTGTCACACACACACACTGCTGCTGCACGAATAGTCACATTGGTGTCACTCTCAAGCTCACACTGCTGACACACACACACTCACACTGCTGACACACACAAACTCACACTGCTGCTGCACGAATAGTCACATTGGTGTCATTCTCAAGCTCACAATGCTGACACACACAAACTCACACTGCTGCTGCACGAATAGTCACATTGGTGTCACTCTCAAGCTCACACTGTTGACACACACACTCACACTGCTGTCACACACAAACACACACTGCTGCCACACATAAAATCACACTGCTGTCACACACAAACTCACACTGCTGCCACACACAAACTCACACTGCTGTCATACACAAACTCACACTGCTGCCACACACAAGCCCACACTGCTGTCACACACAAACTCACACTGCTGCCACACATAAAATCACACTGCTGCCACACACAAGCTCACACTGCTGACACACACAAACTCACACTGTTGCCGCACACAAACTCACACTGTTGCCACACACAAATTGACACTGTTGCCACACACAAACTCACACAACGGACACACACAAACTCACACTGCTGCCACAAACAAGCTTACAGTACTGACACACACAATCTCACACTGCTGACAAACACAAACTCGCTCTGCTGTCACACACAAACTCAGACTGCGGCCGCACACACAATCTCACACTGCTGCCACACACAAACACACCCCGCTGCCAGAAACAAGCTTACAGTATTGACACACAAGAGCTCACACTGCTGCTACACACAAGCTCAAATTGCTGCTACACAGAAGCTGACAATGCTATCACAAACAAGCTCATACAGCTGACACACGCAGGCTCAGAGTACTCAAACACACAGGCTCTCACTGCCGACACACACAGGCTCACCATACAAACACACACAAAACCACACTGCTGCCTCACACAAAATCACACTGCTAACACACACAAGCTCACACTGCTGCCACACACAAACTCACACTGCTGACACACACAAGCTCACACTGCTGACACACACAAGCTCACACTGCTGCCACACACAAACTCACACTGCTGCCACACACAATCTCACACTTCTGCTGCACGAATAGTCACTTTGGTGTCACTCTCAAGCTCACACTGCTGACACACACACACTCACACTGCTGTCACACACAAACACACACGGCTGCCACACATAAAATCACACTGCTGACACACAAAAACTCACACTGCTGACACACACAAGCTCACACTGCTGCCACACACAAACTCACACTGCTGCCACACGCAAACTCACACTGCTACCACACACAAGCTTACACGGATGCCACACACAAGCTCACACTGCTGACACACACAAACGGACACTGCTGTCACACACAAACTCACACTGCTGTAACACATAAACTCACACACAAACTCAGACTGCTGACACACACAAACTCACACACAAACTCACACTGCTGTCACACACAAACTCACACTGCGGCCACAAACAAACTCACACTGCTGCCACAAACAAGCTTACAGTATTGACACACAAAAGCTCACACTGCTGCTGCACACAAGCTCAAATTGCTGCTACACAGAAGCTGACAATGCTATCACAAACAAGCTCATACAGCTGACAAACACAGGCTCAGAGTACTCAAACACACAGGCTCTCACTGCCGACACACACAAGCTCACCATACAAACACACACAAAACCACACTGCTGCCTCACACAAAATCACACTGCAGCCACACACAAACTCACACTGCTGCCACACACAAAATCACACTGCTGACACAAACAAGCTCACACTGCTGACACACACAAATTCACACTGCTGCTGCATGAATAGTCACATTGGTGTCACTCTCAAGCTCACACTGCTGACACACACACACTCACACTGCTGTCACACACAAACACACACTTCTGCTGCACGAATAGTCACATTGGTGTCACTCTCAAGCTCACACTGCTGACACACATACACTCACACTGCTGTCACACACACACACTGCTGCTGCACGAATAGTCACATTGGTGTCACTCTCAAGCTCACACTGCTGACACACACACACTCACACTGCTGACACACACAAACTCACACTGCTGCTGCACGAATAGTCACATTGGTGTCATTCTCAAGCTCACAATGCTGACACACACAAACTCACACTGCTGCTGCACGAATAGTCACATTGGTGTCACTCTCAAGCTCACACTGTTGACACACACACTCACACTGCTGTCACACACAAACACACACTGCTGCCACACATAAAATCACACTGCTGTCACACACAAACTCACACTGCTGCCACACACAAACTCACACTGCTGTCATACACAAACTCACACTGCTGCCACACACAAGCCCACACTGCTGTCACACACAAACTCACACTGCTGCCACACATAAAATCACACTGCTGCCACACACAAGCTCACACTGCTGACACACACAAACTCACACTGTTGCCGCACACAAACTCACACTGTTGCCACACACAAATTGACACTGTTGCCACACACAAACTCACACAACGGACACACACAAACTCACACTGCTGCCACAAACAAGCTTACAGTACTGACACACACAATCTCACACTGCTGACAAACACAAACTCGCTCTGCTGTCACACACAAACTCAGACTGCGGCCGCACACACAATCTCACACTGCTGCCACACACAAACACACCCCGCTGCCAGAAACAAGCTTACAGTATTGACACACAAGAGCTCACACTGCTGCTACACACAAGCTCAAATTGCTGCTACACAGAAGCTGACAATGCTATCACAAACAAGCTCATACAGCTGACACACGCAGGCTCAGAGTACTCAAACACACAGGCTCTCACTGCCGACACACACAGGCTCACCATACAAACACACACAAAACCACACTGCTGCCTCACACAAAATCACACTGCTAACACACACAAGCTCACACTGCTGCCACACACAAACTCACACTGCTGACACACACAAGCTCACACTGCTGACACACACAAGCTCACACTGCTGCCACACACAAACTCACACTGCTGCCACACACAATCTCACACTTCTGCTGCACGAATAGTCACTTTGGTGTCACTCTCAAGCTCACACTGCTGACACACACACACTCACACTGCTGTCAGACACAAACACACACTGCTGCCACACATAAAATCACACTGCTGCCACACACAAGCTCACACTGCTGCCACACACAAGCTCACACTGCTGCCACACACAAACTCACACTGCTGACACACACAAGCTCACACCGCTACCACACACAAGCTTACACGGATGCCACACACAGGCTCACACTGCTGACACACACAAACTCACACTGCTGCCACACACAAACTCAGACTGCTGTCACACACAAGCTCACACTGCTGACACACACAAGCTCACACTGCTGCCACACACAAACTAACACTGCTGCCACACACAATCTCACACTTCTGCTGCACGAAGAGTCACATTGGTGTCACTCTCAAGCTCACACTGCTGACACACACACACTCACACTGCTGTCAGACACAAACACACACTGCTGCCACACATAAAATCACACTGCTGACACACACAAACTCACACTGCTGCCACACACAAGCTCACACTGCTGCCACACACAAACTCACACTGCTGACACACACAAGCTCACACTGCTACCACACACAAGCTTACACGGATGCCACACACAAGCTCACACTGCTGACACACACAAACTCACACTGCTGCCACACACAAACTCACACTGCTGTCACACACAAGCTCACACTGCTGCCACACACAAACTCACACTGCTGACACACACAAGCTCACACTGCTGCCAGACACAAACTCACACTTCTGCTGCACGAATAGTCACATTGGTGTCACTCTCAAGCTCACACTGCTGCCACACGCAAACTCAGACTGCTACCACACACAAACTCAGACTGCTGTCACACACAAACATCACTGCTGACACACAAAAACTCACACTGCTACCACACACAAGCTTACACGGATGCCACACACAAACTCACACTGCTGTCACACACAAACTCACACTGCTGTAACACACAAACTCACACACAAACTCAGACTGCTGACACACACAAAGTCACACTGCTGTCGCAGACAAACTCAGACTGTTGTCACACACAAACTCTCACTGCTGTCACACACAAACTCACACTGCGGCCACACACAAACTCACACTGCTGCCACAAACAAGCTCACACGGCTGACACACACAAGCTTACACTGCTGCTGCATGAATAGTCACATTGGTGTCACTCTCAAGCTCACACTGCTGACACACACAAGCTCACGATACAAACGCACACAAATCCACACTGCTGCCTCACACAAAATCACACTGCTGACACACACAAGCTCACACGGCTGACACACACAAGCTTACACTGCTGCTGCATGAATAGTCACATTGGTGTCACTCTCAAGCTCACACTGCTGACACACACACACTCACACTGCTGACACACACAAACTCACAATTCTGCTGCACGAATAGTCACATTGGTGTCACTCTCAAGCTCACACTGCTGACACACACACACTCACACTGCTGTCACACAGAAACACACACTGCTGCCACACATAAAATCACACTGCTGACACACACAAAATCACACTGCTGCCACACACAAGCTCACACTGCTGCCACACACAAACTCACACACTGACACACACAAGCTCACACTGCTACCACAAACAAGCTTACACGGATGCCACACACAAGCTCACACTGCTGCCACACACAAACTCACACTGCTGACATACACAAACTCACACTGCTGTCACACACAAGCTCACACTGCTGCCACACACAAACTCACACTGCTGACACACACAAGCTCACACTGCTGCCAGACACAAACTCACACTTCTGCTGCACGAATAGTCACATTGGTGTCACTCTCAAGCTCACACTGCTGCCACACGCAAACTCAGACTGCTACCACACACAAACTCAGACTGCTGTCACACACAAACATCACTGCTGACACACAAAAACTCACACTGCTACCACACACAAGCTTACACGGATGCCACACACAAACTCACACTGCTGTCACACACAAACTCACACTGCTGTAACACACAAACTCACACACAAACTCAGACTGCTGACACACACAAAGTCACACTGCTGTCGCAGACAAACTCAGACTGTTGTCACACACAAACTCTCACTGCTGTCACACACAAACTCACACTGCGGCCACACACAAACTCACACTGCTGCCACAAACAAGCTCACACGGCTGACACACACAAGCTTACACTGCTGCTGCATGAATAGTCACATTGGTGTCACTCTCAAGCTCACACTGCTGACACACACAAGCTCACGATACAAACGCACACAAATCCACACTGCTGCCTCACACAAAATCACACTGCTGACACACACAAGCTCACACGGCTGACACACACAAGCTTACACTGCTGCTGCATGAATAGTCACATTGGTGTCACTCTCAAGCTCACACTGCTGACACACACACACTCACACTGCTGACACACACAAACTCACAATTCTGCTGCACGAATAGTCACATTGGTGTCACTCTCAAGCTCACACTGCTGACACACACACACTCACACTGCTGTCACACAGAAACACACACTGCTGCCACACATAAAATCACACTGCTGACACACACAAAATCACACTGCTGCCACACACAAGCTCACACTGCTGCCACACACAAACTCACACACTGACACACACAAGCTCACACTGCTACCACAAACAAGCTTACACGGATGCCACACACAAGCTCACACTGCTGCCACACACAAACTCACACTGCTGACATACACAAGCTCACACTGCTGCCACACACAAACTCACACTTCTGCTGCACGAATAGTCACATTGGTGTCGCTCTCAAGCTCACACTGCTGACACACACAAACTCACACTGCTGTCACACACAAACTCAGACTGCTGTCACACACAAACATCACTGCTGACACACACAAACTCACACTGCTACCACACACAAGCTTACACGGATGCCACACACAAACACACACTGCTGTCACACACAAACTCACACTGCTGCTACACACAAACACACGCTGTTGACACACACAAACTCACACTGCTGTCGCTCACAAGCTCACAATGCTGTCATACAGAAGCTCAGAATACTGACACAGACAATGTCATGCTGCTGACATACACAAACCCAAAATTTTGCCACACAAAAACTCACACTGCTGACACACACAAGCTCACAATGCAGCCACACACAAGCTCATACTGCTGACACACACAATGTCACACTGCTGACACACAGAAACTCATATTGCTGCCACATACAATCTCACACTGCTGCCACACACAGTTTAACACTGCTGCCACGTACAAGCTCAAACTGTGTCATGCACAAACTCACAATGCTGACACACACAAACTCCAACTGCTGACACACACAAACTCACACTGCTGACACACACAAACTCAAACTGCTGACACACACAAACTCACACTTCTGACACACACAAACTCAAACTGCTGTCACTCACAAACTCACACTGCTGTCACACAAAAACTCAGACTGTTAACACACAAAAACTCACAATGCTGACGCACTTGATTTCACACTACTGACACACAGAAACTCGCACTGCTGCCACACACAAGCTCACACTGCTGACACACTCAAACTCACTTTGCTGATGCATTTGATTTCACACTGCTGACACACACAAGCTCACCCTGCTGACACATACAAACTCACACTGCTATCATGGACAAACTCAGACTGCTGTCAAACACAAACTCATACTGCGGACACACACAAAATCATACGGCTGACACACACAAACTCACACTGCTGTCACACACAAACCCAGACTGCTGTCACACACAAATCCACACTGCTGTCACACACAAACTCACACTGTGGCCACACACAAACCCACACTGCTGGCACAAACAAGCTTACAGTACTGACACACAAAAATTCAGAATCTTGCCACACACAAACTCACACTATTACCACACACATCCTCATAATACTGACACACACAAGCTCACAATGCTGTCACACATAAACTCACACAGCTGACACACACAAACTCATACTGCTGCCACACATAAGCTCACACTGCTGACACAAACAAACTCACACTGCTGCCACAAACAAACTAACACTGCCGACAGACACAAGCACACACTACTGACATACACAAAGTCACACGGCTGACACACACAAGCTTACACGGATGCCACACACAAGTTCACACTGCTGACACACAAAATCTCACACTGCTGACACACACAAACTCAAATTGCTGACACACACAAACTCACACTGCTGACACACACAAGCTCACATTGTTGCCACACAAAAGCTCACTCTGCTGCCACACACAAACTCACACAGCTGACACACACAAACTCACATTGTTGCCACACACAAACTCACACAGCTGACACACAAAAACTCACATTGTGCCACACACAAACTCACACTGCTGCCACACAAAAACTCACACAGCTGCCACACACAAGCTCACACTGCTGACACACACAAACTCACACTGTTGCCACACACAAACTCACACTGCTGCCAAATACACAGGCTCGCACTGCTGACACACACAAACTCACAATGCTGTCACACACAAACTAACACTGCTGACACACACAAACTCACACTGCTGACACACACAAACTCACAATGCTGTCACAAACAAACTCACACAGCGGCCACACACAAACTCACACTGCTGCCACAAACATGCTTACAGTACTGACACACACAAGCTCACACTGCTGACAAACACAAACTCGCTCTGCTGTCACACACAAACTCACACTGCGGCTGCACACACTAGCTGACACTGCTGACACACATAAACTCACACTGTTGACACACACAAACTCAGAATCCTGCCACACACAAACTCAAACTGCTGTCAGACACAAGCTCAGACTGCTGACACATACAAATTCAAACTGCTGTCACACACAAACTCACACTGCTGACACACACAAACTCAGACTGCGGTCACACACAAACTCAGAGTGCTGTCATGGACAAACTCAGACTGCTGTCACACACAATCTCACACTGCTGTCACACACAAACTCACACTGCTGTCACACACAAACTCACACTGTGGCCACACACAAACCCACACTGCTGGCACAAACAAGCTTACAGTACTGACACACAAAAACTCACAATTTTGCCACACACAAACTCACACTATTACCACACACATCCTCATAATACTGACACACACAAGCTCACAATGCTGCCACACATAAACTCACACTGCTGACACACACAAACTCATACTGCTGCGAAACATAAGCTCACACTGCTGACACACACAAGCTCAAACTGCTGACACACACAAACTCACACTGCTGACACACACAAGCTTACATGACTGCCACACACAAACTCACGCTGCTGACACAAACAAACTCACACTGCTGCCACACACAAACTCACACTGCCGACAGACACAAGCACACACTACTGGCACACATAAAGTCACACGGCTGACACACACAAGCTTACACGGATGCCACACACAAGCTCACACTGCTGACACACACAAGCTCACATTGTTGCCACACACAAGCTCACTCTGCTGCCACACACAAACTCACACAGCTGACACACACAAACTCAGAAAGTTAACACACACAAACTCACAATGCTGACACACACAAACTCAAACTGCTGTCACACACAAACTCACACTGTGGCCACACACAAACCCACACTGCTGGCACAAATAACCTTACATTACTGACACACAAAAACTCACAATCTTGCCACACACAAAGTCACACTATTACCACACACATCCTCATAATACTGAAACACACAAACTCATGATGCTGCCACACACTGCTGCCACACACAAACTCACACTGCTGACACACACAAACTCAAACTGCTGACACACACAAACTCACACTGCTGACACACACAAACTCAAACTGCTGACACACACAAACTCACACTGCTGACCCACACAATCTCAAACTGCTGTCACACACAAGCTCACACTGCTGTCACACACAAAATCAGACTGTTAACACACAAAAACTCACAATGCTGACGCACTTGATTTCACACTACTGACACACAGAAACTCACACTGCTGCCACACACAAGCTCACACTGCTGACACACTCAAACTCACATTGCTGATGCACTCAATTTCACACTGTGGACACAAACAAGCTCACACTGCTGACACACACAAACTCACACTGCTGCCACAAATGAGCTCACAAAAGTGACACACATGAAATCACACTGCTGACACACACAAACTCACACTGCTATCATGGAAAAACTCAGACTGCTGTCAAATACAAACTCACACTGCAGACACACAAAATCATACGGCTGACGCACACAAACTCAGACTACTGTCACACACAAACTCACACTGCTGTCACACACAAACTCAGACTGTTAATACACACAAACTCACAATGCTAACACACACAAACTCACACTGCTGATGCACTCGATTTCCCACTGCTGACACACACAAGCTCACACTGCTGCCACAAATGAGCTCACAAAAGTAACACACATGAAATCACACTGCTGACACACTCAAACTCACACTGCTGATGCACTCGATTTCCGACTGCTGACACACACAAGCTCACACTGCTGCCACAAATGAGCTCACAAAAGTAACACACATGAAATCAAACTGCTGTCACACACAAACTCACACTGCTGTCACACACAAAATCAGACTGTTAACACACACAAACTCACAATGCTGACGCACTTGATTTCACACTACTGACACACAGAAACTCGCACTGCTGCCACACACAAGCTCACACTGCTGACACACTCAAACTCACATTGCTGATGCACTCGATTTCACACTGCTGACACACACAAGCTCACACTGCTGCCACAAATGAGCTCACAAAAGTAACACACATGAAATCACACTGCTGACACACACAAACTCACACTGCTATCATGGACAAACTCAGACTGCTGTCAAACACAAATTCACACTGCGGACACACACAAAATCATACGGCTGACACACACAAACTCACACTGCTGTCACACACAAACTCACACTGTTATCATGGACAAACTCAGACTACTGTCACACACAAACTCACACTGCGGCCACACACAAACCCACACTGCTCGCACAAACAAGCTTACAGTACAGACACACAAAACTCACACTCTTGCCACACACAACTCACACTATTACCACACACATCCTCATAATACTGACACACACAAGCTCACACTGCGGCCACACACAAACTCACACTGCTGCCACACACAAACTCACACTGCTGCCACACACAAGCTCACACTGCTGACACACACAAAATCACACTGCTGAAACACACAAGCTTACAGGACTGACACACACAAACTCACAATGCTGTCACGCACAAACTCACCCTGCGGCCACACAGAAACTCACACTGCTGCCACAAACAAGCTTACAGGACTGACACAAACAAACTCACAATGCTGTCACACACAAACTCACCCTGGGGCCACACAGAAACTCACACTGCTGCCACAAATAAGCTTACAGCACTGACACACACAAACTCACACTGCTGACACAAACAAACTCACACTGCTGACACACACAAACTCACACTGCTGTCAGACACAAACTCAAACTGCTGACACACACAAACTCGCACTGCTGTCACACACAAACTCACACTGCTGCCACAAACAAGCTTACAGTACTGATACATACAAGCTCACGCTGCTGACAAACACAAACTCGCTCTGCTGTCACACACAAACTCACACTGCGGCCGCACACACAAGCTCACACTGCTGACACACATAAACTCAAACTGTTGACACACACAAACTCAGAATCCTGCCACACACAAACTCAAACTGTTGTCAGACACAAGCTCAGATTGCTGACACATACAAACTCAAACTGCTGTCACACACAAACTCACACTTTTGACACACACAAACTCACACTGCTGACACACACAAACTCAGACTGCGGTCACACGCAAACTCAGAGTGCTGTCATGGACAAACTCAGACTGCTGTTACACACAATCTCACACTGCTGTCACACACAAACTCACACTGCTGTCACACACAAACTCACACTGTGCCCACACACAAACCCACACTGCTGGCACAAACAAGCTTACAGTACTGACACACAAAAACTCACACCCTTGCCACACACAAACTCACACTATTACCACACACATCCTCATAATACTGACACACACAAGCTCACAATGCTGCCACACATAAACTCACACTGCTGACACACACAAACTCATACTGCTGCCACACATAAGCTCACACTGCTGACACACACAAACTCACACTGCTGACACACACAAGCTTACACAACTGCCACACACAAACTCACGCTGCTGACACAAACAAACTCACACTGCTGCCACACACAAACTCACACTGCCGACAGACACAAGCACACACTACTGACACACACAAAGTCACACGGCTGACACACACAAGCTTACACGGATGCCACACACAAGCTCACACTGCTGACACACAAAATCTCACACTGCTGACACACATGAACTCACATTGCTGCCACACACAAACTCACACTGCTGACACACACAAGCTCACATTGTTGCCACACACAAGCTCACTCTGCTGCCACACACAAACTCACACAGCTGACACACACAAACTCACATTGTTGCCACACACAAACTCACACTGCTGACACACACAAACTCACATTGTTGCCACACACAAACTCACACTGCTGACACACACAAACTCATATTGTTGCCACGCACAAAAACTCACAATGCCAGCAAACACAAACTCACACTGCTGACACACACAAACTCAAACTGCTGACACACACAAAAACTCACACTGCTGTCACACACAAACTCAGACTGTTAACACACACAAACCCTCAATGCTGACACACACAAACTCAAACTGCTGACACACACAAACTCACACTGCTGTCACACACAAACTCAGACAGTTAACACACACAAACTCACACTGCTGACACACACAAACTCAAACTGCTGTCACACACAAACTCACACTGCTGTCACACACAAAATCAGACTGTTAACACACACAAACTCACAATGCTGACGCACTTGATTTCACACTACTGACACACAGAAACTCGCACTGCTGCCACACACAAGCTCACACTGCTGACACACTCAAACTCACATTGCTGATGCACTCGATTTCACACTGCTGACACACACAAGCTCACACTGCTGACACACACAAACTCACACTGCTGCCACAAATGAGCTCACAAAAGTGAAACACACGAAATCACACTGCTGACACACACAAACTCACACTGCTATCATGGACAAACTCAGACTGCTGTCAAACACAAACTCACACTGCGGATACACACAAAATCATACGGCTGACACACACAAACTCACACTGCTGTCACACACAAACTCACACTGTTATCATGGACAAACTCAGACTACTGTCACACACAAACTCACACTGCGGCCACACACAAACCCACACTGCTCGCACAAACAAGCTTACAGTACTGACACACAAAAAACTCACACTCTTGCCACACACAACTCACACTATTACCACACACATCCTCATAATACTGACACACACAAGCTCACACTGCGGCCACACACAAACGCACACTGCTGACACACACAAACTCAAACTGCTGAAACACACAAGCTTACACGGCTGCCGCACACAAACTGACACTGCTGACACACACAAACTCACACTGCTGCCACACACAAGCTCACACTGCTGACACACACAAATTCACACTGCTGCCACACACAAGCATTCACGGCTCCACACGCAACCTCACAATCCTGCCACACACAAGCTCAAACTGCTGTCACACAAAAACTCAAATTGCTGACACACACAAATTCACACTGCTGCCACACACAAGCATTCACGGCTCCACACGCAACCTCACAATCCTGCCACACACAAGCTCAAACTGCTGTCACACAAAAACTCAAATTGCTGACACACACAAACTCACACTGTTGACACACACAAGCTCACACTGCTCCCTGATACAATCCCACACTGCAGCAACACACAATTTCACGCAGCTGCCACACATAAACTCATAGTGTTGCCAATCAGAAACTCACACTGCTGACACACACAAACTCACATTGCTGACACACACAAATTCACATTATTGCGAAACACAAAAACTCACAATGCCAGCACACACAAACTCACACTGCTGACACACACAAACACAAACCGCTGATCCACACAAACTAACACTGCTGTCACAAACAAACTCACACTGCTGTCACACACAAACTCAGACTGTTAACACACACAAACTCACACTGCTGACACACACAAACTCACACTGCTGTCACACACAAACTCACACTGTTATCATGGACAAACTCAGACTACTGTCACACACAAACTCACACTGCGGCCACACACAAACCCACACTGCTCGCACAAACAAGCTTACAGTACTGACACACAAAAAACTCACACTCTTGCCACACACAACTCACACTATTACCACACACATCCTCATAATACTGACACACACAAGCTCACACTGCGGCCACACACAAACGCACACTGCTGACACACACAAACTCACACTGCTGAAACACACAAGCTTACACGGCTGCCGCACACAAACTGACACTGCTGACACACACAAACTCACACTGCTGCCACACACAAGCTCACACTGCTGACACACAAATTCACACTGCTGCCACACACAAGCATTCACGGCTCCACACGCAACCTCACAATCCTGCCACGCACAAGCTCAAACTGCTGTCACACAAAAACTCAAACTGCTGACACACACAAACTCACACTGTTGACACACACAAGCTCACACTGCTCCCTGATACAATCCCACACTGCAGCAACACACAATTTCACGCAGCTGCCACACATAAACTCATAGTGTTGCCAATCAGAAACTCACACTGCTGACACACACAAACTCACATTGCTGACACACACAAATTCACATTATTGTGAAACACAAAAACTCACAATGCCAGCACACACAAACTCACACTGCTGACAAACACAAACACAAACTGCTGATCCACACAAACTAACACTGCTGTCACAAACAAACTCACACTGCTGTCACACACAAACTCAGACTGTTAACACACACAAACTCACACTGCTGACACACACAAACTCAAACTGCTGACACACACAAACTCACACTGCTGTCACACACAAACTCAAACTGCTGACACACACAAACTCACACTGCTGACACACACAATCTCAAACTGCTGTCACACACAAGCTCACACTGCTGTCACACACAAAATCAGACTGTTAACACACAGAAACTCACACTGCTGCCACACACAAGCTCACACTGCTGACACACTCAAACTCACATTGCTGATGCACTCAATTTCACACTGTGGACACAAACAAGCTCACGCTGCTGACACACACAAACTCACACTGCTGCCACAAATGAGCTCACAAAAGTGACACACATGAAATCACACTGCTGACACACACAAACTCACACTGCTATCATGGAAAAACTCAGACTGCTGTCAAACACAAACTCACACTGCAGACACACAAAATCATACGGCTGACACACACAAACTCAGACTACTGTCACACACAAACTCACACTGCTGTCACACACAAACTCAGACTGTTAATACACACAAACTCACAATGCTAACACACACAAACTCACACTGCTGATGCACTCGATTTCACACTGCTGACACACACAAGCTCACACTGCTGCCACAAATGAGCTCACAAAAGTAACACACATGAAATCACACTGCTGACACACACAAACTCACACTGCTATCATGGACAAACTCAGACTGCTGTCAAACACAAATTCACACTGCGGACACACACAAAATCATACGGCTGACACACACAAACTCACACTGCTGAAACACACAAGCTTACACGGCTGCCGCACACAAACTGACACTGCTGACACACACAAACTCACACTGCTGCCACACACAAGCTCACACTGCTGACACACACAAATTCACACTGCTGCCACACACAAGCATTCACGGCTCCACACGCAACCTCACAATCCTGCCACACACAAGCTCAAACTGCTGTCACACACAAACTCAAACTGCTGACACACACAAACTCACACTGATGACACACACAAGCTTACACGGATGCCACACACAAGCTCACACTGCTGACACACAAAATCTAACACTGCTGACACACACAAGCTCACATTGTTGCCACACACAAGCTCACTCTGCTGCCACACACAAACTCACACAGCTGACACACACAAACTCACATTGTTGCCACACACAAACTCACACTGCTGACACATACAAACTCACATTGTTGCCACACACAAAAACTCACAATGCCAGCACACACAAACTCACACTACTGACACACACAAACTCAAACTGCTGACACACACAAACTCACACTGCTGTCACACACAGACTCAGACTGTTAACACACACAAACTCACAATGCTGACACACACAAACTCACATTGCTGCCACACACAAACTCACTCTGCTGACACACACAAGCTCACATTGTTGCCACACACAAGCTCACTCGGCTGCCACACACAAACTCACACAGCTGTCACACACAAACTCACATTGTTGCCACACACAAACTCACACTGCTGACACACACAAACTCACATTGTTGCCAGACACAAAAACTCACAATGCCAGCACACACAAACTCACACTGCTGACACACACAAACTCAAACTGTTGCAACACACAAACTCACACTCCTGCCACAAACAAGCTCACGCTGCTGCCCTACACAAACTCACACTGCTGCCACACACACAGGCTCGCACTGTTGACACACACAAACTCACAATGCTGTCACACACTAACTCACACTGCTGTCACACACCAACTCACACTGCCGACAGACATAAACTCACACTGCTGACACACACAACCTCAAACTGCTACCACACACAAGCTTACACGGATGCCACACACAAGCTCACACTGCGGACACACGCAAACTCACACTGTTGCAACACACAAACTCACACTCCTGCCACAAACAAGCTCACGCTGCTGCCCTACACAAACTCACACTGCTGCCACACACACAGGCTCGCACTGTTGACACACACAAACTCACAATGCTGTCACACACTAACTCACACTGCTGTCACACACCAACTCACACTGCCGACAGACATAAACTCACACTGCTGACACACACAACCTCAAACTGCTACCACACACAAGCTTACACGGATGCCACACACAAGCTCACACTGCGGACACACACAAACTCACACTGTTGCAACACACAAACTCACACTCCTGCCACAAACAAGCTCACACTGCTGCCCTACACAAACTCACACTGCTGCCACAAACAAGCTTACAGTACTGACACACACAAACTCACACTGCTGCCACAAACAAGCTTACAGTATTGACACACAAAAGCTCACGCTGCACAAGTTCAAATTGCTGCTACACAGAAGCTGACAATGCTATCACAAACAAGCTCATACAGCTGACACACACAGGCTCAGAGTACTCAAACACACAGGCTCTCACTGCCAACACACACAAGCTCACCATACAAACACACACAAAACCACACTGCTGCCTCACACAAACTCACACTGCTGACACACAGAAGCTCACACTGCTGACACACACAAGCTCACACTGCTGACACAAACAAACTCACACTTCTGCTGCACGAAAAGTCACATTGGTGACACTCTCAAGCTCACACTGCTGACACACACACACTCACACTGCTGCCACACATAAAATCACACTGCTGACACAGACAAACTCACACTGCAGCCACACACAAACTCACACTGCTGCCACACACAAGCTCCCACTGCTGTCACACACAAACACACACTGCTGTCACACACAAACTCACACTGCTGTCACACACAAACTCACAATGCTG
The DNA here is from genome assembly GCF_017639515.1 of Carcharodon carcharias. Taxonomy (NCBI): domain Eukaryota; kingdom Metazoa; phylum Chordata; class Chondrichthyes; order Lamniformes; family Lamnidae; genus Carcharodon; species Carcharodon carcharias. The sequence continues at coordinate 12,694,410 of NC_054476.1, read as the reverse complement.
TCACACACAAACTCACCCGGCGGCCACACAGAAACTCACACTGCTGCCACAAACAAGCTTACAGGACTGACACACACAAACTCACAATGCTGTCACGCACAAACTCACCCTGCGGCCACACAGAAACTCACACTGCTGCCACAAACAAGCTTACAGGACTGACACAAACAAACTCACAATGCTGTCACACACAAACTCACCCTGCGGCCACACAGAAACTCACACTGCTGCCACAAATAAGCTTACAGCACTGACACACACAAACTCACACTGCTGACACAAACAAACTCACACTGCTGACACACACAAACTCACACTGCTGTCAGACACAAACTCAAACTGCTGACACACACAAACTCGCACTGCTGTCACACACAAACTCACACTGCTGCCACAAACAAGCTTACAGTACTGATACATACAAGCTCACGCTGCTGACAAACACAAACTCGCTCTGCTGTCACACACAAACTCACACTGCGGCCGCACACACAAGCTCACACTGCTGACACACATAAACTCAAACTGTTGACACACACAAACTCAGAATCCTGCCACACACAAACTCAAACTGTTGTCAGACACAAGCTCAGACTGCTGACACATACAAACTCAAACTGCTGTCACACACAAACTCACACTTTTGACACACACAAACTCACACTGCTGACACACACAAACTCAGACTGCGGTCACACGCAAACTCAGAGTGCTATCATGGACAAACTCAGACTGCTGTTACACACAATCTCACACTGCTGTCACACACAAACTCACACTGCTGTCACACACAAACTCACACTGTGCCCACACACAAACCCACACTGCTGGCACAAACAAGCTTACAGTACTGACACACAAAAACTCACACCCTTGCCACACACAAACTCACACTATTACCACACACATCCTCATAATACTGACACACACAAGCTCACAATGCTGCCACACATAAACTCACACTGCTGACACACACAAACTCATACTGCTGCCACACATAAGCTCACACTGCTGACACACACAAACTCACACTGCTGACACACACAAGCTTACACAACTGCCACACACAAACTCACGCTGCTGACACAAACAAACTCACACTGCTGCCACACACAAACTCACACTGCCGACAGACACAAGCACACACTACTGACACACACAAAGTCACACGGCTGACACACACAAGCTTACACGGATGCCACACACAAGCTCACACTGCTGACACACAAAATCTCACACTGCTGACACACACGAACTCACATTGCTGCCACACACAAACTCACACTGCTGACACACACAAGCTCACATTGTTGCCACACACAAGCTCACTCTGCTGCCACACACAAACTCACACTGCTGACACGCACAAACTCACATTGTTGCCACACACAAACTCACACTGCTGACACACACAAACTCACATTGTTGCCACACACAAACTCACACTGCTGACACACACAAACTCATATTGTTGCCACACACAAAAACTCACAATGCCAGCAAACACAAACTCACACTGCTGACACACACAAACTCAAACTGCTGACACACACAAAAACTCACACTGCTGTCACACACAAACTCAGACTGTTAACACACACAAACCCTCAATGCTGACACACTCAAACTCAAACTGCTGTCACACACAAACTCACACTGCTGTCACACACAAACTCAGACAGTTAACACACACAAACTCACACTGCTGACACACACAAACTCAAACTGCTGTCACACACAAACTCACACTGCTGTCACACACAAAATCAGACTGTTAACACACACAAACTCACAATGCTGACGCACTTGATTTCACACTACTGACACACAGAAACTCGCACTGCTGCCACACACAAGCTCACACTGCTGACACACTCAAACTCACATTGCTGATGCAGTCGATTTCACACTGCTGACACACACAAGCTCACACTGCTGACACACACAAACTCACACTGCTGCCACAAATGAGCTCACAAAAGTGAAACACACGAAATCACACTGCTGACACACACAAACTCACACTGCTATCATGGACAAACTCAGACTGCTGTCAAACACAAACTCACACTGCGGATACACACAAAATCATACGGCTGACACACACAAACTCACACTGCTGTCACACACAAACTCACACTGTTATCATGGACAAACTCAGACTACTGTCACACACAAACTCACACTGCGGCCACACACAAACCCACACTGCTCGCACAAACAAGCTTACAGTACTGACACACAAAAAACTCACACTCTTGCCACACACAACTCACACTATTACCACACACATCCTCATAATACTGACACACACAAGCTCACACTGCGGCCACACACAAACGCACACTGCTGACACACACAAACTCACACTGCTGAAACACACAAGCTTACACGGCTGCCGCACACAAACTGACACTGCTGACACACACAAACTCACACTGCTGCCACACACAAGCTCACACTGCTGACACACACAAATTCACACTGCTGCCACACACAAGCATTCATGGCTCCACACGCAACCTCACAATCCTGCCACACACAAGCTCAAACTGCTGTCACACAAAAACTCAAACTGCTGATACACACAAACTCACACTGTTGACACACACAAGCTCACACTGCTCCCTGATACAATCCCACACTGCAGCAACACACAATTTCACGCAGCTGCCACACATAAACTCATAGTGTTGCCAATCAGAAACTCACACTGCTGACACACACAAACTCACATTGCTGACACACACAAATTCACATTATTGCGAAACACAAAAACTCACAATGCCAGCACACACAAACTCACACTGCTGACAAACACAAACACAAACTGCTGATCCACACAAACTAACACTGCTGTCACAAACAAACTCACACTGCTGTCACACACAAACTCAGACTGTTAACACACACAAACTCACACTGCTGACACACACAAACTCAAACTGCTGACACACACAAACTCACACTGCTGACACACACAAACTCAAACTGCTGACACACACAAACTCACACTGCTGACACACACAATCTCAAACTGCTGTCACACACAAGCTCACACTGCTGTCACACACAAAATCAGACTGTTAACACACAAAAACTCACAATGCTGACGCACTTGATTTCACACTACTGACACACAGAAACTCACACTGCTGCCACACACAAGCTCACACTGCTGACACACTCAAACTCACATTGCTGATGCACTCAATTTCACACTGTGGACACAAACAAGCTCACACTGCTGACACACATAAACTCACACTGCTGCCACAAATGAGCTCACAAAAGTGACACACATGAAATCACACTGCTGACACACACAAACTCACACTGCTATCATGGAAAAACTCAGACTGCTGTCAAATACAAACTCACACTGCAGACACACAAAATCATACGGCTGACGCACACAAACTCAGACTACTGTCACACACAAACTCACACTGCTGTCACACACAAACTCAGACTGTTAATACACACAAACTCACAATGCTAACACACACAAACTCACACTGCTGATGCACTCGATTTCCCACTGCTGACACACACAAGCTCACACTGCTGCCACAAATGAGCTCACAAAAGTAACACACATGAAATCACACTGCTGACACACTCAAACTCACATTGCTGATGCACTCGATTTCCCACTGCTGACACACACAAGCTCACACTGCTGCCACAAATGAGCTCACAAGAGTAACACACATGAAATCAAACTGCTGTCACACACAAACTCACACTGCTGTCACACACAAAATCAGACTGTTAACACACACAAACTCACAATGCTGACGCACTTGATTTCACACTACTGACACACAGAAACTCGCACTGCTGCCACACACAAGCTCACACTGCTGACACACTCAAACTCACATTGCTGATGCACTCGATTTCACACTGCTGACACACACAAGCTCACACTGCTGCCACAAATGAGCTCACAAAAGTAACACACATGAAATCACACTGCTGACACACACAAACTCACACTGCTATCATGGACAAACTCAGACTGCTGTCAAACACAAATTCAAACTGCGGACACACACAAAATCATACGGCTGACACACACAAACTCACACTGCTGTCACACACAAACTCACACTGTTATCATGGACAAACTCAGACTACTGTCACACACAAACTCACACTACGGCCACACACAAACCCACACTGCTCGCACAAACAAGCTTACAGTACAGACACACAAAAACTCACACTGCAGCCACACACAACTCATACTATTACCACACACATCCGCATAATACTGACACACACAAGCTCACACTGCGGCCACACACAAACTCACACTGCTGCCACACACAAACTCACACTGCTGCCACACACAAGCTCACACTGCTGACACACACAAACTCACACTGCTGAAACACACAAGCTTACAGGACTGACACACACAAACTCACAATGCTGTCACGCACAAACTCACCCTGCGGCCACACAGAAACTCACACTGCTGCCACAAACAAGCTTACAGGACTGACACAAACAAACTCACAATGCTGTCACACACAAACTCACCCTGCGGCCACACAGAAACTCACACTGCTGCCACAAATAAGCTTACAGCACTGACACACACAAACTCACACTGCTGACACAAACAAACTCACACTGCTGACACACTCAAACTCACACTGCTGTCAGACACAAACTCAAACTGCTGACACACACAAACCCGCACTGCTGTCACACACAAACTCACACTGCTGCCACAAACAAGCTTACAGTACTGATACATACAAGCTCACGCTGCTGACAAACACAAACTCGCTCTGCTGTCACACACAAACTCACACTGCGGCCGCACACACAAGCTCACACTGCTGACACACATAAACTCAAACTGTTGACACACACAAACTCAGAATCCTGCCACACACAAACTCAAACTGTTGTCAGACACAAGCTCAGACTGCTGACACATACAATCTCAAACTGCTGTCACACACAAACTCACACTTTTGACACACACAAACTCACACTGCTGACACACACAAACTCAGACTGCGGTCACACGCAAACTCAGAGTGCTATCATGGACAAACTCAGACTGCTGTTACACACAATCTCACACTGCTGTCACACACAAACTCACACTGCTGTCACACACAAACTCACACTGTGCCCACACACAAACCCACACTGCTGGCACAAACAAGCTTACAGTACTGACACACAAAAACTCACACCCTTGCCACACACAAACTCACACTATTACCACACACATCCTCATAATACTGACACACACAAGCTCACAATGCTGCCACACATAAACTCACACTGCTGACACACACAAACTCATACTGCTGCCACACATAAGCTCACACTGCTGACACACACAAACTCACACTGCTGACACACACAAGCTTACACAACTGCCACACACAAACTCACGCTGCTGACACAAACAAACTCACACTGCTGCCACACACAAACTCACACTGCCGACAGACACAAGCAAACACTACTGACACACACAAAGTCACACGGCTGACACACACAAGCTTACACGGATGCCACACACAAGCTCACACTGCTGACACACAAAATCTCACACTGCTGACACACACGAACTCACATTGCTGCCACACACAAACTCACACTGCTGACACACACAAGCTCACATTGTTGCCACACACAAGCTCACTCTGCTGCCACACACAAATTCACACAGCTGACACACACAAACTCACATTGTTGCCACACACAAACTCACACTGCTGACACACACAAACTCACATTGTTGCCACACACAAACTCACACTGCTGACACACACAAACTCATATTGTTGCCACACACAAAAACTCACAATGCCAGCAAACACAAACTCACACTGCTGACACACACAAACTCAAACTGCTGACACACACAAAAACCCACACTGCTGTCACACACAAACTCAGACTGTTAACACACATAAACCCTCAATGCTGACACACACAAACTCAAACTGCTGACACACACAAACTCACACTGCTGACACACTCAAACTCAAACTGCTGTCACACACAAACTCACACTGCTGTCACACACAAACTCAGACAGTTAACACACACAAACTCACACTGCTGACACACACAAACTCAAACTGCTGTCACACACAAACTCACACTGCTGTCACACACAAAATCAGACTGTTAACACACACAAACTCACAATGCTGACGCACTTGATTTCACACTACTGACACACAGAAACTCGCACTGCTGCCACACACAAGCTCACACTGCTGACACACTCAAACTCACATTGCTGATGCACTCGATTTCACACTGCTGACACACACAAGCTCACACTGCTGACACACACAAACTCACACTGCTGCCACAAATGAGCTCACAAAAGTGAAACACACAAAATCACACTGCTGACACACACAAACTCACACTGCTATCATGGACAAACTCAGACTGCTGTCAAACACAAACTCACACTGCGGATACACACAAAATCATACGGCTGACACACACAAACTCACACTGCTGTCACACACAAACTCACACTGTTATCATGGACAAACTCAGACTACTGTCACACACAAACTCACACTGCGGCCACACACAAACCCACACTGCTCGCACAAACAAGCTTACAGTACTGACACACAAAAAACTCACACTCTTGCCACACACAACTCACACTATTACCACACACATCCTCATAATACTGACACACACAAGCTCACACTGCGGCCACACACAAACGCACACTGCTGACACACACAAACTCACACTGCTGAAACACACAAGCTCACACTGCTGACACACACAAATTCACACTGCTGCCACACACAAGCATTCACGGCTCCACACGCAACCTCACAATCCTGCCACACACAAGCTCAAACTGCTGTCACACAAAAACTCAAATTGCTGACACACACAAATTCACACTGCTGCCACACACAAGCATTCACGGCTCCACACGCAACCTCACAATCCTGCCACACACAAGCTCAAACTGCTGTCACACAAAAACTCAAATTGCTGACACACACAAACTCACACTGTTGACACACCCAAGCTCACACTGCTCCCTGATACAATCCCACACTGCAGCAACACACAATTTCACGCAGCTGCCACACATAAACTCATAGTGTTGCCAATCAGAAACTCACACTGCTGACACACACAAACTCACATTGCTGACACACACAAATTCACATTATTGCGAAACACAAAAACTCACAATGCCAGCACACACAAACTCACACTGCTGACACACACAAACACAAACTGCTGATCCACACAAACTAACACTGCTGTCACAAACAAACTCACACTGCTGTCACACACAAACTCAGACTGTTAACACACACAAACTCACACTGCTGACACACACAAACTCACACTGCTGTCACACACAAACTCACACTGTTATCATGGACAAACTCAGACTACTGTCACACACAAACACACACTGCGGCCACACACAAACCCACACTGCTCGCACAAACAAGCTTACAGTACTGACACACAAAAAACTCACACTCTTGCCACACACAACTCACACTATTACCACACACATCCTCATAATACTGACACACACAAGCTCACACTGCGGCCACACACAAACGCACACTGCTGACACACACAAACTCACACTGCTGAAACACACAAGCTTACACGGCTGCCGCACACAAACTGACACTGCTGACACACACAAACTCACACTGCTGCCACACACAAGCTCACACTGCTGACACACACAAATTCACACTGCTGCCACACACAAGCATTCACGGCTCCACACGCAACCTCACAATCCTGCCACGCACAAGCTCAAACTGCTGTCACACAAAAACTCAAACTGCTGACACACACAAACTCACACTGTTGACACACACAAGCTCACACTGCTCCCTGATACAATCCCACACTGCAGCAACACACAATTTCACGCAGCTGCCACACATAAACTCATAGTGTTGCCAATCAGAAACTCACACTGCTGACACACACAAACTCACATTGCTGACACACACAAATTCACATTATTGCGAAACACAAAAATTCACAATGCCAGCACACACAAACTCACACTGCTGACAAACACAAACACAAACTGCTGATCCACACAAACTAACACTGCTGTCACAAACAAACTCACACTGCTGTCACACACAAACTCAGACTGTTAACAAACACAAACTCACACTGCTGACACACACAAACTCAAACTGCTGACACACACAAACTCAAACTGCTGTCACACACAAACTCAAACTGCTGACACACACAAACTCACACTGCTGACACACACAATCTCAAACTGCTGTCACACACAAGCTCACACTGCTGTCACACACAAAATCAGACTGTTAACACACAGAAACTCACACTGCTGCCACACACAAGCTCACACTGCTGACACACTCAAACTCACATTGCTGATGCACTCAATTTCACACTGTGGACACAAACAAGCTCACGCTGCTGACACACACAAACTCACACTGCTGCCACAAATGAGCTCACAAAAGTGACACACATGAAATCACACTGCTGACACACACAAACTCACACTGCTATCATGGAAAAACTCAGACTGCTGTCAAACACAAACTCACACTGCAGACACACAAAATCATACGGCTGACACACACAAACTCAGACTACTGTCACACACAAACTCACACTGCTGTCACACACAAACTCAGACTGTTAATACACACAAACTCACAATGCTAACACACACAAACTCACACTGCTGATGCACTCGATTTCACACTGCTGACACACACAAGCTCACACTGCTGCCACAAATGAGCTCACAAAAGTAACACACATGAAATCACACTGCTGACACACACAAACTCACACTGCTATCATGGACAAACTCAGACTGCTGTCAAACACAAATTCACACTGCGGACACACACAAAATCATACGGCTGACACACACAAACTCACACTGCTGAAACACACAAGCTTACACGGCTGCCGCACACAAACTGACACTGCTGACACACACAAACTCACACTGCTGCCACACACAAGCTCACACTGCTGACACACACAAATTCACACTGCTGCCATACACAAGCATTCACGGCTCCACACGCAACCTCACAATCCTGCCACACACAAGCTCAAACTGCTGTCACACACAAACTCAAACTGCTGACACACACAAACTCACACTGATGACACACACAAGCTTACACGGATGCCACACACAAGCTCACACTGCTGACACACAAAATCTAACACTGCTGACACACACAAGCTCACATTGTTGCCACACACAAGCTCACTCTGCTGCCACACACAAACTCACACAGCTGACACACACAAACTCACATTGTTGCCACACACAAACTCACACTGCTGACACATACAAACTCACATTGTTGCCACACACAAAAACTCACAATGCCAGCACACACAAACTCACACTACTGACACACACAAACTCAAACTGCTGACACACACAAACTCACACTGCTGTCACACACAGACTCAGACTGTTAACACACACAAACTCACAATGCTGACACACACAAACTCACATTGCTGCCACACACAAACTCACTCTGCTGACACACACAAGCTCACATTGTTGCCACACACAAGCTCACTCGGCTGCCACACACAAACTCACACAGCTGTCACACACAAACTCACATTGTTGCCACACACAAACTCACACTGCTGACACACACAAACTCACATTGTTGCCAGACACAAAAACTCACAATGCCAGCACACACAAACTCACACTGCTGACACACACAAACTCAAACTGTTGCAACACACAAACTCACACTCCTGCCACAAACAAGCTCACGCTGCTGCCCTACACAAACTCACACTGCTGCCACACACACAGGCTCGCACTGTTGACACACACAAACTCACAATGCTGTCACACACTAACTCACACTGCTGTCACACACCAACTCACACTGCCGACAGACATAAACTCACACTGCTGACACACACAACCTCAAACTGCTACCACACACAAGCTTACACGGATGCCACACACAAGCTCACACTGCGGACACACACAAACTCACACTGTTGCAACACACAAACTCACACTCCTGCCACAAACAAGCTCACACTGCTGCCCTACACAAACTCACACTGCTGCCACAAACAAGCTTACAGTACTGACACACACAAACTCACACTGCTGCCACAAACAAGCTTACAGTATTGACACACAAAAGCTCACGCTGCACAAGTTCAAATTGCTGCTACACAGAAGCTGACAATGCTATCACAAACAAGCTCATACAGCTGACACACACAGGCTCAGAGTACTCAAACACACAGGCTCTCACTGCCAACACACACAAGCTCACCATACAAACACACACAAAACCACACTGCTGCCTCACACAAACTCACACTGCTGACACACAGAAGCTCACACTGCTGACACACACAAGCTCACACTGCTGACACAAACAAACTCACACTTCTGCTGCACGAAAAGTCACATTGGTGACACTCTCAAGCTCACACTGCTGACACACACACACTCACACTGCTGCCACACATAAAATCACACTGCTGACACAGACAAACTCACACTGCAGCCACACACAAACTCACACTGCTGCCACACACAAGCTCCCACTGCTGTCACACACAAACACACACTGCTGCCACACATAAGCTCACACTGCTGACACACACAAACTCACACTGCTGACACACACAAGCTTACACAACTGCCACACACAAACTCACGCTGCTGACACAAACAAACTCACACTGCTGCCACACACAAACTCACACTGCCGACAGACACAAGCACACACTACTGACACACACAAAGTCACACGGCTGACACACACAAGCTTACACGGATGCCACACAAGCTCACACTGCTGACACACAAAATCTCACACTGCTGACACACACGAACTCACATTGCTGCCACACACAAACTCACACTGCTGACACACACAAGCTCACATTGTTGCCACACACAAGCTCACTCTGCTGCCACACACAAACTCACACTGCTGACACGCACAAACTCACATTGTTGCCACACACAAACTCACACTGCTGACACACACAAACTCACATTGTTGCCACACACAAACTCACACTGCTGACACACACAAACTCATATTGTTGCCACACACAAAAACTCACAATGCCAGCAAACACAAACTCACACTGCTGACACACACAAACTCAAACTGCTGACACACACAAAAACTCACACTGCTGTCACACACAAACTCAGACTGTTAACACACACAAACCCTCAATGCTGACACACACAAACTCAAACTGCTGACACACACAAACTCACACTGCTGACACACTCAAACTCAAACTGCTGTCACACACAAACTCACACTGCTGTCACACACAAACTCAGACAGTTAACACACACAAACTCACACTGCTGACACACACAAACTCAAACTGCTGTCACACACAAACTCACACTGCTGTCACACACAAAATCAGACTGTTAACACACACAAACTCACAATGCTGACGCACTTGATTTCACACTACTGACACACAGAAACTCGCACTGCTGCCACACACAAGCTCACACTGCTGACACACTCAAACTCACATTGCTGATGCATTCGATTTCACACTGCTGACACACACAAGCTCACACTGCTGACACACACAAACTCACACTGCTGCCACAAATGAGCTCACAAAAGTGAAACACACGAAATCACACTGCTGACACACACAAACTCACACTGCTATCATGGACAAACTCAGACTGCTGTCAAACACAAACTCACACTGCGGATACACACAAAATCATACGGCTGACACACACAAACTCACACTGCTGTCACACACAAACTCACACTGTTATCATGGACAAACTCAGACTACTGTCACACACAAACTCACACTGCGGCCACACACAAACCCACACTGCTCGCACAAACAAGCTTACAGTACTGACACACAAAAAACTCACACTCTTGCCACACACAACTCACACTATTACCACACACATCCTCATAATACTGACACACACAAGCTCACACTGCGGCCACACACAAACGCACACTGCTGACACACACAAACTCACACTGCTGAAACACACAAGCTTACACGGCTGCCGCACACAAACTGACACTGCTGACACACACAAACTCACACTGCTGCCACACACAAGCTCACACTGCTGACACACACAAATTCACACTGCTGCCACACACAAGCATTCACGGCTCCACACGCAACCTCACAATCCTGCCACACACAAGCTCAAACTGCTGTCACACAAAAACTCAAACTGCTGATACACACAAACTCACACTGTTGACACACACAAGCTCACACTGCTCCCTGATACAATCCCACACTGCAGCAACACACAATTTCACGCAGCTGCCACACATAAACTCATAGTGTTGCCAATCAGAAACTCACACTGCTGACACACACAAACTCACATTGCTGACACACACAAATTCACATTATTGCGAAACACAAAAACTCACAATGCCAGCACACACAAACTCACACTGCTGACAAACACAAACACAAACTGCTGATCCACACAAACTAACACTGCTGTCACAAACAAACTCACACTGCTGTCACACACAAACTCAGACTGTTAACACACACAAACTCACACTGCTGACACACACAAACTCAAACTGCTGACACACACAAACTCACACTGCTGACACACACAAACTCAAACTGCTGACACACACAAACTCACACTGCTGACACACACAATCTCAAACTGCTGTCACACACAAGCTCACACTGCTGTCACACACAAAATCAGACTGTTAACACACAAAAACTCACAATGCTGACGCACTTGATTTCACACTACTGACACACAGAAACTCACACTGCTGCCACACACAAGCTCACACTGCTGACACACTCAAACTCACATTGCTGATGCACTCAATTTCACACTGTGGACACAAACAAGCTCACACTGCTGACACACATAAACTCATACTGCTGCCACAAATGAGCTCACAAAAGTGACACACATGAAATCACACTGCTGACACACACAAACTCACACTGCTATCATGGAAAAACTCAGACTGCTGTCAAATACAAACTCACACTGCAGACACACAAAATCATACGGCTGACGCACACAAACTCAGACTACTGTCACACACAAACTCACACTGCTGTCACACACAAACTCAGACTGTTAATACACACAAACTCACAATGCTAACACACACAAACTCACACTGCTGATGCACTCGATTTCCCACTGCTGACACACACAAGCTCACACTGCTGCCACAAATGAGCTCACAAAAGTAACACACATGAAATCACACTGCTGACACACTCAAACTCACATTGCTGATGCACTCGATTTCCCACTGCTGACACACACAAGCTCACACTGCTGCCACAAATGAGCTCACAAAAGTAACACACATGAAATCAAACTGCTGTCACACACAAACTCACACTGCTGTCACACACAAAATCAGACTGTTAACACACACAAACTCACAATGCTGACGCACTTGATTTCACACTACTGACACACAGAAACTCGCACTGCTGCCACACACAAGCTCACACTGCTGACACACTCAAACTCACATTGCTGATGCACTCGATTTCACACTGCTGACACACACAAGCTCACACTGCTGCCACAAATGAGCTCACAAAAGTAACACACATGAAATCACACTGCTGACACACACAAACTCACACTGCTATCATGGAAAAACTCAGACTGCTGTCAAATACAAACTCACACTGCAGACACACAAAATCATACGGCTGACGCACACAAACTCAGACTACTGTCACACACAAACTCACACTGCTGTCACACACAAACTCAGACTGTTAATACACACAAACTCACAATGCTAACACACACAAACTCACACTGCTGATACACTCGATTTCCCACTGCTGACACACACAAGCTCACACTGCTGCCACAAATGAGCTCACAAAAGTAACACACATGAAATCACACTGCTGACACACTCAAACTCACATTGCTGATGCACTCGATTTCCCACTGCTGACACACACAAGCTCACACTGCTGCCACAAATGAGCTCACAAAAGTAACACACATGAAATCAAACTGCTGTCACACACAAACTCACACTGCTGTCACACACAAAATCAGACTGTTAACACACACAAACTCACAATGCTGACGCACTTGATTTCACACTACTGACACACAGAAACTCGCACTGCTGCCACACACAAGCTCACACTGCTGACACACTCAAACTCACATTGCTGATGCACTCGATTTCACACTGCTGACACACACAAGCTCACACTGCTGCCACAAATGAGCTCACAAAAGTAACACACATGAAATCACACTGCTGACACACACAAACTCACACTGCTATCATGGACAAACTCAGACTGCTGTCAAACACAAATTCACACTGCGGACACACACAAAATCATACGGCTGACACACACAAACTCACACTGCTGTCACACACAAACTCACACTGTTATCATGGACAAACTCAGACTACTGTCACACACAAACTCACACTACGGCCACACACAAACCCACACTGCTTGCACAAACAAGCTTACAGTACAGACACACAAAAACTCACACTGCAGCCACACACAACTCACACTATTACCACACACATCCTCATAATACTGACACACACAAGCTCACACTGCGGCCACACACAAACTCACACTGCTGCCACACACAAACTCACACTGCTGCCACACACAAGCTCACACTGCTGACACACACAAACTCACACTGCTGAAACACACAAGCTTACAGGACTGACACACACAAACTCACAATGCTGTCATGCACAAACTCACCCTGCGGCCACACAGAAACTCACACTGCTGCCACAAACAAGCTTACAGGACTGACACAAACAAACTCACAATGCTGTCACACACAAACTCACCCTGCGGCCACACAGAAACTCACACTGCTGCCACAAATAAGCTTACAGCACTGACACACACAAACTCACACTGCTGACACAAACAAACTCACACTGCTGACACACACAAACTCACACTGCTGTCAGACACAAACTCAAACTGCTGACACACACAAACTCGCACTGCTCTCACACACAAACTCACACTGCTGCCACAAACAAGCTTACAGTACTGATACATACAAGCTCACGCTGCTGACAAACACAAACTCGCTCTGCTGTCACACACAAACTCACACTGCGGCCGCACACACAAGCTCACACTGCTGACACACATAAACTCAAACTGTTGACACACACAAACTCATACTGCTGCCACACATAAGCTCACACTGCTGACACATACAAACTCACACTGCTGACACACTCAAGCTTACACAACTGCCACACACAAACTCACGCTGCTGACACAAACAAACTCACACTGCTGCCACACACAATCTCACACTGCCGACAGACACAAGCAAACACTACTGACACACACAAAGTCACACGGCTGACACACACAAGCTTACACGGATGCCACACACAAGCTCACACTGCTGACACACAAAATCTCACACTGCTGACACACACGAACTCACATTGCTGCCACACACAAACTCACACTGCTGACACACACAAGCTCACATTGTTGCCACACACAAGCTCACTATGCTGCCACACACAAACTCACACAGCTGACACACACAAACTCACATTGTTGCCACACACAAACTCACACTGCTGACACACACAAACTCACATTGTTGCCACACACAAACTCACACTGCTGACACACACAAACTCATATTGTTGCCACACACAAAAACTCACAATGCCAGCAAACACAAACTCACACTGCTGACACACACAAACTCAAACTGCTGACACACACAAAAACCCACACTGCTGTCACACACAAACTCAGACTGTTAACACACACAAACCCTCAATGCTGACACACACAAACTCAAACTGCTGACACACACAAACTCACACTGCTGACACACTCAAACTCAAACTGCTGTCACACACAAACTCACACTGCTGTCACACACAAACTCAGACAGTTAACACACACAAACTCACACTGCTGACACACACAAACTCAAACTGCTGTCACACACAAACTCACACTGCTGTCACACACAAAATCAGACTGTTAACACACACAAACTCACAATGCTGACGCACTTGATTTCACACTACTGACACACAGAAACTCGCACTGCTGCCACACACAAGCTCACACTGCTTACACACTCAAACTCACATTGCTGATGCACTCGATTTCACACTGCTGACACACACAAGCTCACACTGCTGACACACACAAACTCACACTGCTGCCACAAATGAGCTCACAAAAGTGAAACACACGAAATCACACTGCTGACACACACAAACTCACACTGCTATCATGGACAAACTCAGACTGCTGTCAAACACAAACTCACACTGCGGATACACACAAAATCATACGGCTGACACACACAAACTCACACTGCTGTCACACACAAACTCACACTGTTATCATGGACAAACTCAGACTACTGTCACACACAAACACACACTGCGGCCACACACAAACCCACACTGCTCGCACAAACAAGCTTACAGTACTGACACACAAAAAACTCACACTCTTGCCACACACAACTCACACTATTACCACACACATCCTCATAATACTGACACACACAAGCTCACACTGCGGCCACACACAAACGCACACTGCGGCCACACACAAACGCACACTGCGGCCACACACAAACGCACACTGCTGACACACACAAACTCACACTGCTGAAACACACAAGCTCACACTGCTGACACACACAAATTCACACTGCTGCCACACACAAGCATTCACGGCTCCACACGCAACCTCACAATCCTGCCACACACAAGCTCAAACTGCTGTCACACAAAAACTCAAATTGCTGACACACACAAATTCACACTGCTGCCACACACAAGCATTCACGGCTCCACACGCAACCTCACAATCCTGCCACACACAAGCTCAAACTGCTGTCACACAAAAACTCAAATTGCTGACACACACAAACTCACACTGTTGACACACACAAGCTCACACTGCTCCCTGATACAATCCCACACTGCAGCAACACACAATTTCACGCAGCTGCCACACATAAACTCATAGTGTTGCCAATCAGAAACTCACACTGCTGACACACACAAACTCACATTGCTGACACACACAAATTCACATTATTGCGAAACACAAAAACTCACAATGCCAGCACACACAAACTCACACTGCTGACACACACAAACACAAACTGCTGATCCACACAAACTAACACTGCTGTCACAAACAAACTCACACTGCTGTCACACACAAACTCAGACTGTTAACACACACAAACTCACACTGCTGACACACACAAACTCACACTGCTGTCACACACAAACTCACACTGTTATCATGGACAAACTCAGACTACTGTCACACACAAACACACACTGCGGCCACACACAAACCCACACTGCTCGCACAAACAAGCTTACAGTACTGACACACAAAAAACTCACACTCTTGCCACACACAACTCACACTATTACCACACACATCCTCATAATACTGACACACACAAGCTCACACTGCGGCCACACACAAACGCACACTGCTGACACACACAAACTCACACTGCTGAAACACACAAGCTTACACGGCTGCCGCACACAAACTGACACTGCTGACACACACAAACTCACACTGCTGCCACACACAAGCTCACACTGCTGACACACACAAATTCACACTGCTGCCACACACAAGCATTCACGGCTCCACACGCAACCTCACAATCCTGCCACGCACAAGCTCAAACTGCTGTCACACAAAAACTCAAACTGCTGACACACACAAACTCACACTGTTGACACACACAAGCTCACACTGCTCCCTGATACAATCCCACACTGCAGCAACACACAATTTCACGCAGCTGCCACACATAAACTCATAGTGTTGCCAATCAGAAACTCACACTGCTGACACACACAAACTCACATTGCTGACACACACAAATTCACATTATTGCGAAACACAAAAATTCACAATGCCAGCACACACAAACTCACACTGCTGACAAACACAAACACAAACTGCTGATCCACACAAACTAACACTGCTGTCACAAACAAACTCACACTGCTGTCACACACAAACTCAGACTGTTAACAAACACAAACTCACACTGCTGACACACACAAACTCAAACTGCTGACACACACAAACTCAAACTGCTGTCACACACAAACTCAAACTGCTGACACACACAAACTCACACTGCTGACACACACAATCTCAAACTGCTGTCACACACAAGCTCACACTGCTGTCACACACAAAATCAGACTGTTAACACACAGAAACTCACACTGCTGCCACACACAAGCTCACACTGCTGACACACTCAAACTCACATTGCTGATGCACTCAATTTCACACTGTGGACACAAACAAGCTCACGCTGCTGACACACACAAACTCACACTGCTGCCACAAATGAGCTCACAAAAGTGACACACATGAAATCACACTGCTGACACACACAAACTCACACTGCTATCATGGAAAAACTCAGACTGCTGTCAAACACAAACTCACACTGCAGACACACAAAATCATACGGCTGACACACACAAACTCAGACTACTGTCACACACAAACTCACACTGCTGTCACACACAAACTCAGACTGTTAATACACACAAACTCACAATGCTAACACACACAAACTCACACTGCTGATGCACTCGATTTCACACTGCTGACACACACAAGCTCACACTGCTGCCACAAATGAGCTCACAAAAGTAACACACATGAAATCACACTGCTGACACACACAAACTCACACTGCTATCATGGACAAACTCAGACTGCTGTCAAACACAAATTCACACTGCGGACACACACAAAATCATACGGCTGACACACACAAACTCACACTGCTGAAACACACAAGCTTACACGGCTGCCGCACACAAACTGACACTGCTGACACACACAAACTCACACTGCTGCCACACACAAGCTCACACTGCTGACACACATAAATTCACACTGCTGCCATACACAAGCATTCACGGCTCCACACGCAACCTCACAATCCTGCCACACACAAGCTCAAACTGCTGTCACACACAAACTCAAACTGCTGACACACACAAACTCACACTGATGACACACACAAGCTTACACGGATGCCACACACAAGCTCACACTGCTGACACACAAAATCTAACACTGCTGACACACACAAGCTCACATTGTTGCCACACACAAGCTCACTCTGCTGCCACACACAAACTCACACAGCTGACACACACAAACTCACATTGTTGCCACACACAAACTCACACTGCTGACACATACAAACTCACATTGTTGCCACACACAAAAACTCACAATGCCAGCACACACAAACTCACACTACTGACACACACAAACTCAAACTGCTGACACACACAAACTCACACTGCTGTCACACACAGACTCAGACTGTTAACACACACAAACTCACAATGCTGACACACACAAACTCACATTGCTGCCACACACAAACTCACTCTGCTGACACACACAAGCTCACATTGTTGCCACACACAAGCTCACTCGGCTGCCACACACAAACTCACACAGCTGTCACACACAAACTCACATTGTTGCCACACACAAACTCACACTGCTGACACACACAAACTCACATTGTTGCCAGACACAAAAACTCACAATGCCAGCACACACAAACTCACACTGCTGACACACACAAACTCAAACTGTTGCAACACACAAACTCACACTCCTGCCACAAACAAGCTCACGCTGCTGCCCTACACAAACTCACACTGCTGCCACACACACAGGCTCGCACTGTTGACACACACAAACTCACAATGCTGTCACACACTAACTCACACTGCTGTCACACACCAACTCACACTGCCGACAGACATAAACTCACACTGCTGACACACACAACCTCAAACTGCTACCACACACAAGCTTACACGGATGCCACACACAAGCTCACACTGCGGACACACACAAACTCACACTGTTGCAACACACAAACTCACACTCCTGCCACAAACAAGCTCACACTGCTGCCCTACACAAACTCACACTGCTGCCACAAACAAGCTTACAGTACTGACACACACAAACTCACACTGCTGCCACAAACAAGCTTACAGTATTGACACACAAAAGCTCACGCTGCACAAGTTCAAATTGCTGCTACACAGAAGCTGACAATGCTATCACAAACAAGCTCATACAGCTGACACACACAGGCTCAGAGTACTCAAACACACAGGCTCTCACTGCCAACACACACAAGCTCACCATACAAACACACACAAAACCACACTGCTGCCTCACACAAACTCACACTGCTGACACACAGAAGCTCACACTGCTGACACACACAAGCTCACACTGCTGACACAAACAAACTCACACTTCTGCTGCACGAAAAGTCACATTGGTGACACTCTCAAGCTCACACTGCTGACACACACACACTCACACTGCTGACACACACAAACTCACATTGTTGCCAGACACAAAAACTCACAATGCCAGCACACACAAACTCACACTGCTGACACACACAAACTCAAACTGTTGCAACACACAAACTCACACTCCTGCCACAAACAAGCTCACGCTGCTGCCCTACACAAACTCACACTGCTGCCACACACACAGGCTCGCACTGTTGACACACACAAACTCACAATGCTGTCACACACTAACTCACACTGCTGTCACACACCAACTCACACTGCCGACAGACATAAACTCACACTGCTGACACACACAACCTCAAACTGCTACCACACACAAGCTTACACGGATGCCACACACAAGCTCACACTGCGGACACACACAAACTCACACTGTTGCAACACACAAACTCACACTCCTGCCACAAACAAGCTCACACTGCTGCCCTACACAAACTCACACTGCTGCCACAAACAAGCTTACAGTACTGACACACACAAACTCACACTGCTGCCACAAACAAGCTTACAGTATTGACACACAAAAGCTCACGCTGCACAAGTTCAAATTGCTGCTACACAGAAGCTGACAATGCTATCACAAACAAGCTCATACAGCTGACACACACAGGCTCAGAGTACTCAAACACACAGGCTCTCACTGCCAACACACACAAGCTCACCATACAAACACACACAAAACCACACTGCTGCCTCACACAAACTCACACTGCTGACACACAGAAGCTCACACTGCTGACACACACAAGCTCACACTGCTGACACAAACAAACTCACACTTCTGCTGCACGAAAAGTCACATTGGTGACACTCTCAAGCTCACACTGCTGACACACACACACTCACACTGCTGCCACACATAAAATCACACTGCTGACACAGACAAACTCACACTGCAGCCACACACAAACTCACACTGCTGCCACACACAAGCTCCCACTGCTGTCACACACAAACACACACTGCTGTCACACACAAACTCACACTGCTGTCACACACAAACTCACAATGCTGTCACACACAAACTCACCCGGCGGCCACACAGAAACTCACACTGCTGCCACAAACAAGCTTACAGGACTGACACACACAAACTCACAATGCTGTCACGCACAAACTCACCCTGCGGCCACACAGAAACTCACACTGCTGCCACAAACAAGCTTACAGGACTGACACAAACAAACTCACAATGCTGTCACACACAAACTCACCCTGCGGCCACACAGAAACTCACACTGCTGCCACAAATAAGCTTACAGCACTGACACACACAAACTCACACTGCTGACACAAACAAACTCACACTGCTGACACACTCAAACTCACACTGCTGTCAGACACAAACTCAAACTGCTGACACACACAAACTCGCACTGCTGTCACACACAAACTCACACTGCTGCCACAAACAAGCTTACAGTACTGATACATACAAGCTCACGCTGCTGACAAACACAAACTCGCTCTGCTGTCACACACAAACTCACACTGCGGCCGCACACACAAGCTCACACTGCTGACACACATAAACTCAAACTGTTGACACACACAAACTCAGAATCCTGCCACACACAAACTCAAACTGTTGTCAGACACAAGCTCAGACTGCTGACACATACAAACTCAAACTGCTGTCACACACAAACTCACACTTTTGACACACACAAACTCACACTGCTGACACACACAAACTCAGACTGCGGTCACACGCAAACTCAGAGTGCTATCATGGACAAACTCAGACTGCTGTTACACACAATCTCACACTGCTGTCACACACAAACTCACACTGCTGTCACACACAAACTCACACTGTGCCCACACACAAACCCACACTGCTGGCACAAACAAGCTTACAGTACTGACACACAAAAACTCACACCCTTGCCACACACAAACTCACACTATTACCACACACATCCTCATAATACTGACACACACAAGCTCACAATGCTGCCACACATAAACTCACACTGCTGACACACACAAACTCATACTGCTGCCACACATAAGCTCACACTGCTGACACACACAAACTCACACTGCTGACACACACAAGCTTACACAACTGCCACACACAAACTCACGCTGCTGACACAAACAAACTCACACTGCTGCCACACACAAACTCACACTGCCGACAGACACAAGCACACACTACTGACACACACAAAGTCACACGGCTGACACACACAAGCTTACACGGATGCCACACACAAGCTCACACTGCTGACACACAAAATCTCACACTGCTGACACACACGAACTCACATTGCTGCCACACACAAACTCACACTGCTGACACACACAAGCTCACATTGTTGCCACACACAAGCTCACTCTGCTGCCACACACAAACTCACACAGCTGACACACACAAACTCACATTGTTGCCACACACAAACTCACACTGCTGACACACACAAACTCACATTGTTGCCACACACAAACTCACACTGCTGACACACACAAACTCATATTGTTGCCACACACAAAAACTCACAATGCCAGCAAACACAAACTCACACTGCTGACACACACAAACTCAAACTGCTGACACACACAAAAACTCACACTGCTGTCACACACAAACTCAGACTGTTAACACACACAAACCCTCAATGCTGACACACACAAACTCAAACTGCTGACACACACAAACTCACACTGCTGACACACTCAAACTCAAACTGCTGTCACACACAAACTCACACTGCTGTCACACACAAACTCAGACAGTTAACACACACAAACTCACACTGCTGACACACACAAACTCAAACTGCTGTCACACACAAACTCACACTGCTGTCACACACAAAATCAGACTGTTAACACACACAAACTCACAATGCTGACGCACTTGATTTCACACTACTGACACACAGAAACTCGCACTGCTGCCACACACAAGCTCACACTGCTGACACACTCAAACTCACATTGCTGATGCACTCGATTTCACACTGCTGACACACACAAGCTCACACTGCTGACACACACAAACTCACACTGCTGCCACAAATGAGCTCACAAAAGTGAAACACACGAAATCACACTGCTGACACACACAAACTCACACTGCTATCATGGACAAACTCAGACTGCTGTCAAACACAAACTCACACTGCGGATACACACAAAATCATACGGCTGACACACACAAACTCACACTGCTGTCACACACAAACTCACACTGTTATCATGGACAAACTCAGACTACTGTCACACACAAACTCACACTGCGGCCACACACAAACCCACACTGCTCGCACAAACAAGCTTACAGTACTGACACACAAAAAACTCACACTCTTGCCACACACAACTCACACTATTACCACACACATCCTCATAATACTGACACACACAAGCTCACACTGCGGCCACACGCAAACGCACACTGCTGACACACACAAACTCACACTGCTGAAACACACAAGCTCACACTGCTGACACACACAAATTCACACTGCTGCCACACACAAGCATTCACGGCTCCACACGCAACCTCACAATCCTGCCACACACAAGCTCAAACTGCTGTCACACAAAAACTCAAATTGCTGACACACACAAATTCACACTGCTGCCACACACAAGCATTCACGGCTCCACACGCAACCTCACAATCCTGCCACACACAAGCTCAAACTGCTGTCACACAAAAACTCAAATTGCTGACACACACAAACTCACACTGTTGACACACACAAGCTCACACTGCTCCCTGATACAATCCCACACTGCAGCAACACACAATTTCACGCAGCTGCCACACATAAACTCATAGTGTTGCCAATCAGAAACTCACACTGCTGACACACACAAACTCACATTGCTGACACACACAAATTCACATTATTGCGAAACACAAAAACTCACAATGCCAGCACACACAAACTCACACTGCTGACACACACAAACACAAACTGCTGATCCACACAAACTAACACTGCTGTCACAAACAAACTCACACTGCTGTCACACACAAACTCAGACTGTTAACACACACAAACTCACACTGCTGACACACACAAACTCACACTGCTGTCACACACAAACTCACACTGTTATCATGGACAAACTCAGACTACTGTCACACACAAACACACACTGCGGCCACACACAAACCCACACTGCTCGCACAAACAAGCTTACAGTACTGACACACAAAAAACTCACACTCTTGCCACACACAACTCACACTATTACCACACACATCCTCATAATACTGACACACACAAGCTCACACTGCGGCCACACACAAACGCACACTGCTGACACACACAAACTCACACTGCTGAAACACACAAGCTTACACGGCTGCCGCACACAAACTGACACTGCTGACACACACAAACTCACACTGCTGCCACACACAAGCTCACACTGCTGACACACACAAATTCACACTGCTGCCACACACAAGCATTCACGGCTCCACACGCAACCTCACAATCCTGCCACGCACAAGCTCAAACTGCTGTCACACAAAAACTCAAACTGCTGACACACACAAACTCACACTGTTGACACACACAAGCTCACACTGCTCCCTGATACAATCCCACACTGCAGCAACACACAATTTCACGCAGCTGCCACACATAAACTCATAGTGTTGCCAATCAGAAACTCACACTGCTGACACACACAAACTCACATTGCTGACACACACAAATTCACATTATTGCGAAACACAAAAATTCACAATGCCAGCACACACAAACTCACACTGCTGACAAACACAAACACAAACTGCTGATCCACACAAACTAACACTGCTGTCACAAACAAACTCACACTGCTGTCACACACAAACTCAGACTGTTAACAAACACAAACTCACACTGCTGACACACACAAACTCAAACTGCTGACACACACAAACTCAAACTGCTGTCACACACAAACTCAAACTGCTGACACACACAAACTCACACTGCTGACACACACAATCTCAAACTGCTGTCACACACAAGCTCACACTGCTGTCACACACAAAATCAGACTGTTAACACACAGAAACTCACACTGCTGCCACACACAAGCTCACACTGCTGACACACTCAAACTCACATTGCTGATGCACTCAATTTCACACTGTGGACACAAACAAGCTCACGCTGCTGACACACACAAACTCACACTGCTGCCACAAATGAGCTCACAAAAGTGACACACATGAAATCACACTGCTGACACACACAAACTCACACTGCTATCATGGAAAAACTCAGACTGCTGTCAAACACAAACTCACACTGCAGACACACAAAATCATACGGCTGACACACACAAACTCAGACTACTGTCACACACAAACTCACACTGCTGTCACACACAAACTCAGACTGTTAATACACACAAACTCACAATGCTAACACACACAAACTCACACTGCTGATGCACTCGATTTCACACTGCTGACACACACAAGCTCACACTGCTGCCACAAATGAGCTCACAAAAGTAACACACATGAAATCACACTGCTGACACACACAAACTCACACTGCTATCATGGACAAACTCAGACTGCTGTCAAACACAAATTCACACTGCGGACACACACAAAATCATACGGCTGACACACACAAACTCACACTGCTGAAACACACAAGCTTACACGGCTGCCGCACACAAACTGACACTGCTGACACACACAAACTCACACTGCTGCCACACACAAGCTCACACTGCTGACACACACAAATTCACACTGCTGCCATACACAAGCATTCACGGCTCCACACGCAACCTCACAATCCTGCCACACACAAGCTCAAACTGCTGTCACACACAAACTCAAACTGCTGACACACACAAACTCACACTGATGACACACACAAGCTTACACGGATGCCACACACAAGCTCACACTGCTGACACACAAAATCTAACACTGCTGACACACACAAGCTCACATTGTTGCCACACACAAGCTCACTCTGCTGCCACACACAAACTCACACAGCTGACACACACAAACTCACATTGTTGCCACACACAAACTCACACTGCTGACACATACAAACTCACATTGTTGCCACACACAAAAACTCACAATGCCAGCACACACAAACTCACACTACTGACACACACAAACTCAAACTGCTGACACACACAAACTCACACTGCTGTCACACACAGACTCAGACTGTTAACACACACAAACTCACAATGCTGACACACACAAACTCACATTGCTGCCACACACAAACTCACTCTGCTGACACACACAAGCTCACATTGTTGCCACACACAAGCTCACTCGGCTGCCACACACAAACTCACACAGCTGTCACACACAAACTCACATTGTTGCCACACACAAACTCACACTGCTGACACACACAAACTCACATTGTTGCCAGACACAAAAACTCACAATGCCAGCACACACAAACTCACACTGCTGACACACACAAACTCAAACTGTTGCAACACACAAACTCACACTCCTGCCACAAACAAGCTCACGCTGCTGCCCTACACAAACTCACACTGCTGCCACACACACAGGCTCGCACTGTTGACACACACAAACTCACAATGCTGTCACACACTAACTCACACTGCTGTCACACACCAACTCACACTGCCGACAGACATAAACTCACACTGCTGACACACACAACCTCAAACTGCTACCACACACAAGCTTACACGGATGCCACACACAAGCTCACACTGCGGACACACACAAACTCACACTGTTGCAACACACAAACTCACACTCCTGCCACAAACAAGCTCACACTGCTGCCCTACACAAACTCACACTGCTGCCACAAACAAGCTTACAGTACTGACACACACAAACTCACACTGCTGCCACAAACAAGCTTACAGTATTGACACACAAAAGCTCACGCTGCACAAGTTCAAATTGCTGCTACACAGAAGCTGACAATGCTATCACAAACAAGCTCATACAGCTGACACACACAGGCTCAGAGTACTCAAACACACAGGCTCTCACTGCCAACACACACAAGCTCACCATACAAACACACACAAAACCACACTGCTGCCTCACACAAACTCACATTGCTGACACACAGAAGCTCACACTGCTGACACACACAAGCTCACACTGCTGACACAAACAAACTCACACTTCTGCTGCACGAAAAGTCACATTGGTGACACTCTCAAGCTCACACTGCTGACACACACACACTCACACTGCTGCCACACATAAAATCACACTGCTGACACAGACAAACTCACACTGCAGCCACACACAAACTCACACTGCTGCCACACACAAGCTCCCACTGCTGTCACACACAAACACACACTGCTGTCACACACAAACTCACACTGCTGTCACACACAAACTCACAATGCTGTCACACACAAACTCACCCGGCGGCCACACAGAAACTCACACTGCTGCCACAAACAAGCTTACAGGACTGACACACACAAACTCACAATGCTGTCACGCACAAACTCACCCTGCGGCCACACAGAAACTCACACTGCTGCCACAAACAAGCTTACAGGACTGACACAAACAAACTCACAATGCTGTCACACACAAACTCACCCTGCGGCCACACAGAAACTCACACTGCTGCCACAAATAAGCTTACAGCACTGACACACACAAACTCACACTGCTGACACAAACAAACTCACACTGCTGACACACTCAAACTCACACTGCTGTCAGACACAAACTCAAACTGCTGACACACACAAACTCGCACTGCTGTCACACACAAACTCACACTGCTGCCACAAACAAGCTTACAGTACTGATACATACAAGCTCACGCTGCTGACAAACACAAACTCGCTCTGCTGTCACACACAAACTCACACTGCGGCCGCACACACAAGCTCACACTGCTGACACACATAAACTCAAACTGTTGACACACACAAACTCAGAATCCTGCCACACACAAACTCAAACTGTTGTCAGACACAAGCTCAGACTGCTGACACATACAAACTCAAACTGCTGTCACACACAAACTCACACTTTTGACACACACAAACTCACACTGCTGACACACACAAACTCAGACTGCGGTCACACGCAAACTCAGAGTGCTATCATGGACAAACTCAGACTGCTGTTACACACAATCTCACACTGCTGTCACACACAAACTCACACTGCTGTCACACACAAACTCACACTGTGCCCACACACAAACCCACACTGCTGGCACAAACAAGCTTACAGTACTGACACACAAAAACTCACACCCTTGCCACACACAAACTCACACTATTACCACACACATCCTCATAATACTGACACACACAAGCTCACAATGCTGCCACACATAAACTCACACTGCTGACACACACAAACTCATACTGCTGCCACACATAAGCTCACACTGCTGACACACACAAACTCACACTGCTGACACACACAAGCTTACACAACTGCCACACACAAACTCACGCTGCTGACACAAACAAACTCACACTGCTGCCACACACAAACTCACACTGCCGACAGACACAAGCACACACTACTGACACACACAAAGTCACACGGCTGACACACACAAGCTTACACGGATGCCACACACAAGCTCACACTGCTGACACACAAAATCTCACACTGCTGACACACACGAACTCACATTGCTGCCACACACAAACTCACACTGCTGACACACACAAGCTCACATTGTTGCCACACACAAGCTCACTCTGCTGCCACACACAAACTCACACAGCTGACACACACAAACTCACATTGTTGCCACACACAAACTCACACTGCTGACACACACAAACTCACATTGTTGCCACACACAAACTCACACTGCTGACACACACAAACTCATATTGTTGCCACACACAAAAACTCACAATGCCAGCAAACACAAACTCACACTGCTGACACACACAAACTCAAACTGCTGACACACACAAAAACTCACACTGCTGTCACACACAAACTCAGACTGTTAACACACACAAACCCTCAATGCTGACACACACAAACTCAAACTGCTGACACACACAAACTCACACTGCTGACACACTCAAACTCAAACTGCTGTCACACACAAACTCACACTGCTGTCACACACAAACTCAGACAGTTAACACACACAAACTCACACTGCTGACACACACAAACTCAAACTGCTGTCACACACAAACTCACACT
The DNA here is from genome assembly GCF_017639515.1 of Carcharodon carcharias. Taxonomy (NCBI): domain Eukaryota; kingdom Metazoa; phylum Chordata; class Chondrichthyes; order Lamniformes; family Lamnidae; genus Carcharodon; species Carcharodon carcharias. The sequence goes on along the minus strand of NC_054476.1, from coordinate 12,664,734 downwards.
GCTGTCACACACAAAATCAGACTGTTAACACACACAAACTCACAATGCTGACGCACTTGATTTCACACTACTGACACACAGAAACTCGCACTGCTGCCACACACAAGCTCACACTGCTGACACACTCAAACTCACATTGCTGATGCACTCGATTTCACACTGCTGACACACACAAGCTCACACTGCTGACACACACAAACTCACACTGCTGCCACAAATGAGCTCACAAAAGTGAAACACACGAAATCACACTGCTGACACACACAAACTCACACTGCTATCATGGACAAACTCAGACTGCTGTCAAACACAAACTCACACTGCGGATACACACAAAATCATACGGCTGACACACACAAACTCACACTGCTGTCACACACAAACTCACACTGTTATCATGGACAAACTCAGACTACTGTCACACACAAACTCACACTGCGGCCACACACAAACCCACACTGCTCGCACAAACAAGCTTACAGTACTGACACACAAAAAACTCACACTCTTGCCACACACAACTCACACTATTACCACACACATCCTCATAATACTGACACACACAAGCTCACACTGCGGCCACACGCAAACGCACACTGCTGACACACACAAACTCACACTGCTGAAACACACAAGCTCACACTACTGACACACACAAATTCACACTGCTGCCACACACAAGCATTCACGGCTCCACACGCAACCTCACAATCCTGCCACACACAAGCTCAAACTGCTGTCACACAAAAACTCAAATTGCTGACACACACAAATTCACACTGCTGCCACACACAAGCATTCACGGCTCCACACGCAACCTCACAATCCTGCCACACACAAGCTCAAACTGCTGTCACACAAAAACTCAAATTGCTGACACACACAAACTCACACTGTTGACACACACAAGCTCACACTGCTCCCTGATACAATCCCACACTGCAGCAACACACAATTTCACGCAGCTGCCACACATAAACTCATAGTGTTGCCAATCAGAAACTCACACTGCTGACACACACAAACTCACATTGCTGACACACACAAATTCACATTATTGCGAAACACAAAAACTCACAATGCCAGCACACACAAACTCACACTGCTGACACACACAAACACAAACTGCTGATCCACACAAACTAACACTGCTGTCACAAACAAACTCACACTGCTGTCACACACAAACTCAGACTGTTAACACACACAAACTCACACTGCTGACACACACAAACTCACACTGCTGTCACACACAAACTCACACTGTTATCATGGACAAACTCAGACTACTGTCACACACAAACACACACTGCGGCCACACACAAACCCACACTGCTCGCACAAACAAGCTTACAGTACTGACACACAAAAAACTCACACTCTTGCCACACACAACTCACACTATTACCACACACATCCTCATAATACTGACACACACAAGCTCACACTGCGGCCACACACAAACGCACACTGCTGACACACACAAACTCACACTGCTGAAACACACAAGCTTACACGGCTGCCGCACACAAACTGACACTGCTGACACACACAAACTCACACTGCTGCCACACACAAGCTCACACTGCTGACACACACAAATTCACACTGCTGCCACACACAAGCATTCACGGCTCCACACGCAACCTCACAATCCTGCCACGCACAAGCTCAAACTGCTGTCACACAAAAACTCAAACTGCTGACACACACAAACTCACACTGTTGACACACACAAGCTCACACTGCTCCCTGATACAATCCCACACTGCAGCAACACACAATTTCACGCAGCTGCCACACATAAACTCATAGTGTTGCCAATCAGAAACTCACACTGCTGACACACACAAACTCACATTGCTGACACACACAAATTCACATTATTGCGAAACACAAAAATTCACAATGCCAGCACACACAAACTCACACTGCTGACAAACACAAACACAAACTGCTGATCCACACAAACTAACACTGCTGTCACAAACAAACTCACACTGCTGTCACACACAAACCCAGACTGTTAACAAACACAAACTCACACTGCTGACACACACAAACTCAAACTGCTGACACACACAAACTCAAACTGCTGTCACACACAAACTCAAACTGCTGACACACACAAACTCACACTGCTGACACACACAATCTCAAACTGCTGTCACACACAAGCTCACACTGCTGTCACACACAAAATCAGACTGTTAACACACAGAAACTCACACTGCTGCCACACACAAGCTCACACTGCTGACACACTCAAACTCACATTGCTGATGCACTCAATTTCACACTGTGGACACAAACAAGCTCACGCTGCTGACACACACAAACTCACACTGCTGCCACAAATGAGCTCACAAAAGTGACACACATGAAATCACACTGCTGACACACACAAACTCACACTGCTATCATGGAAAAACTCAGACTGCTGTCAAACACAAACTCACACTGCAGACACACAAAATCATACGGCTGACACACACAAACTCAGACTACTGTCACACACAAACTCACACTGCTGTCACACACAAACTCAGACTGTTAATACACACAAACTCACAATGCTAACACACACAAACTCACACTGCTGATGCACTCGATTTCACACTGCTGACACACACAAGCTCACACTGCTGCCACAAATGAGCTCACAAAAGTAACACACATGAAATCACACTGCTGACACACACAAACTCACACTGCTATCATGGACAAACTCAGACTGCTGTCAAACACAAATTCACACTGCGGACACACACAAAATCATACGGCTGACACACACAAACTCACACTGCTGAAACACACAAGCTTACACGGCTGCCGCACACAAACTGACACTGCTGACACACACAAACTCACACTGCTGCCACACACAAGCTCACACTGCTGACACACACAAATTCACACTGCTGCCATACACAAGCATTCACGGCTCCACACGCAACCTCACAATCCTGCCACACACAAGCTCAAACTGCTGTCACACACAAACTCAAACTGCTGACACACACAAACTCACACTGATGACACACACAAGCTTACACGGATGCCACACACAAGCTCACACTGCTGACACACAAAATCTAACACTGCTGACACACACAAGCTCACATTGTTGCCACACACAAGCTCACTCTGCTGCCACACACAAACTCACACAGCTGACACACACAAACTCACATTGTTGCCACACACAAACTCACACTGCTGACACATACAAACTCACATTGTTGCCACACACAAAAACTCACAATGCCAGCACACACAAACTCACACTACTGACACACACAAACTCAAACTGCTGACACACACAAACTCACACTGCTGTCACACACAGACTCAGACTGTTAACACACACAAACTCACAATGCTGACACACACAAACTCACATTGCTGCCACACACAAACTCACTCTGCTGACACACACAAGCTCACATTGTTGCCACACACAAGCTCACTCGGCTGCCACACACAAACTCACACAGCTGTCACACACAAACTCACATTGTTGCCACACACAAACTCACACTGCTGACACACACAAACTCACATTGTTGCCAGACACAAAAACTCACAATGCCAGCACACACAAACTCACACTGCTGACACACACAAACTCAAACTGTTGCAACACACAAACTCACACTCCTGCCACAAACAAGCTCACGCTGCTGCCCTACACAAACTCACACTGCTGCCACACACACAGGCTCGCACTGTTGACACACACAAACTCACAATGCTGTCACACACTAACTCACACTGCTGTCACACACCAACTCACACTGCCGACAGACATAAACTCACACTGCTGACACACACAACCTCAAACTGCTACCACACACAAGCTTACACGGATGCCACACACAAGCTCACACTGCGGACACACACAAACTCACACTGTTGCAACACACAAACTCACACTCCTGCCACAAACAAGCTCACACTGCTGCCCTACACAAACTCACACTGCTGCCACAAACAAGCTTACAGTACTGACACACACAAACTCACACTGCTGCCACAAACAAGCTTACAGTATTGACACACAAAAGCTCACGCTGCACAAGTTCAAATTGCTGCTACACAGAAGCTGACAATGCTATCACAAACAAGCTCATACAGCTGACACACACAGGCTCAGAGTACTCAAACACACAGGCTCTCACTGCCAACACACACAAGCTCACCATACAAACACACACAAAACCACACTGCTGCCTCACACAAACTCACACTGCTGACACACAGAAGCTCACACTGCTGACACACACAAGCTCACACTGCTGACACAAACAAACTCACACTTCTGCTGCACGAAAAGTCACATTGGTGACACTCTCAAGCTCACACTGCTGACACACACACACTCACACTGCTGCCACACATAAAATCACACTGCTGACACAGACAAACTCACACTGCAGCCACACACAAACTCACACTGCTGCCACACACAAGCTCCCACTGCTGTCACACACAAACACACACTGCTGTCACACACAAACTCACACTGCTGTCACACACAAACTCACAATGCTGTCACACAAAAACTCACCCGGCGGCCACACAGAAACTCACACTGCTGCCACAAACAAGCTTACAGGACTGACACACACAAACTCACAATGCTGTCACGCACAAACTCACCCTGCGGCCACACAGAAACTCACACTGCTGCCACAAACAAGCTTACAGGACTGACACAAACAAACTCACAATGCTGTCACACACAAACTCACCCTGCGGCCACACAGAAACTCACACTGCTGCCACAAATAAGCTTACAGCACTGACACACACAAACTCACACTGCTGACACAAACAAACTCACACTGCTGACACACTCAAACTCACACTGCTGTCAGACACAAACTCAAACTGCTGACACACACAAACTCGCACTGCTGTCACACACAAACTCACACTGCTGCCACAAACAAGCTTACAGTACTGATACATACAAGCTCACGCTGCTGACAAACACAAACTCGCTCTGCTGTCACACACAAACTCACACTGCGGCCGCACACACAAGCTCACACTGCTGACACACATAAACTCAAACTGTTGACACACACAAACTCAGAATCCTGCCACACACAAACTCAAACTGTTGTCAGACACAAGCTCAGACTGTTAATACACACAAACTCACAATGCTAACACACACAAACTCACACTGCTGATGCACTCGATTTCCCACTGCTGACACACACAAACTCACACTGCTGACACACACAAACTCAGACTGCGGTCACACGCAAACTCAGAGTGCTATCATGGACAAACTCAGACTGCTGTTACACACAATCTCACACTGCTGTCACACACAAACTCACACTGCTGTCACACACAAACTCACACTGTGCCCACACACAAACCCACACTGCTGGCACAAACAAGCTTACAGTACTGACACACAAAAACTCACACCCTTGCCACACACAAACTCACACTATTACCACACACATCCTCATAATACTGACACACACAAGCTCACAATGCTGCCACACATAAACTCACACTGCTGACACACACAAACTCATACTGCTGCCACACATAAGCTCACACTGCTGACACACACAAACTCACACTGCTGACACACACAAGCTTACACAACTGCCACACACAAACTCACGCTGCTGACACAAACAAACTCACACTGCTGCCACACACAAACTCACACTGCCGACAGACACAAGCACACACTACTGACACACACAAAGTCACACGGCTGACACACACAAGCTTACACGGATGCCACACACAAGCTCACACTGCTGGCACACAAAATCTCACACTGCTGACACACACGAACTCACATTGCTGCCACACACAAACTCACACTGCTGACACACACAAGCTCACATTGTTGCCACACACAAGCTCACTCTGCTGCCACACACAAACTCACACTGCTGACACGCACAAACTCACATTGTTGCCACACACAAACTCACACTGCTGACACACACAAACTCACATTGTTGCCACACACAAACTCACACTGCTGACACACACAAACTCATATTGTTGCCACACACAAAAACTCACAATGCCAGCAAACACAAACTCACACTGCTGACACACACAAACTCAAACTGCTGACACACACAAAAACTCACACTGCTGTCACACACAAACTCAGACTGTTAACACACACAAACCCTCAATGCTGACACACACAAACTCAAACTGCTGACACACACAAACTCACACTGCTGACACACTCAAACTCAAACTGCTGTCACACACAAACTCACACTGCTGTCACACACAAACTCAGACAGTTAACACACACAAACTCACACTGCTGACACACACAAACTCAAACTGCTGTCACACACAAACTCACACTGCTGTCACACACAAAATCAGACTGTTAACACACACAAACTCACAATGCTGACGCACTTGATTTCACACTACTGACACACAGAAACTCGCACTGCTGCCACACACAAGCTCACACTGCTGACACACTCAAACTCACATTGCTGATGCACTCGATTTCACACTGCTGACACACACAAGCTCACACTGCTGACACACACAAACTCACACTGCTGCCACAAATGAGCTCACAAAAGTGAAACACACGAAATCACACTGCTGACACACACAAACTCACACTGCTATCATGGACAAACTCAGACTGCTGTCAAACACAAACTCACACTGCGGATACACACAAAATCATACGGCTGACACACACAAACTCACACTGCTGTCACACACAAACTCACACTGTTATCATGGACAAACTCAGACTACTGTCACACACAAACTCACACTGCGGCCACACACAAACCCACACTGCTCGCACAAACAAGCTTACAGTACTGACACACAAAAAACTCACACTCTTGCCACACACAACTCACACTATTACCACACACATCCTCATAATACTGACACACACAAGCTCACACTGCGGCCACACACAAACGCACACTGCTGACACACACAAACTCACACTGCTGAAACACACAAGCTTACACGGCTGCCGCACACAAACTGACACTGCTGACACACACAAACTCACACTGCTGCCACACACAAGCTCACACTGCTGACACACACAAATTCACACTGCTGCCACACACAAGCATTCACGGCTCCACACGCAACCTCACAACCCTGCCACACACAAGCTCAAACTGCTGTCACACAAAAACTCAAACTGCTGATACACACAAACTCACACTGTTGACACACACAAGATCACACTGCTCCCTGATACAATCCCACACTGCAGCAACACACAATTTCACGCAGCTGCCACACATAAACTCATAGTGTTGCCAATCAGAAACTCACACTGCTGACACACACAAACTCACATTGCTGACACACACAAATTCACATTATTGCGAAACACAAAAACTCACAATGCCAGCACACACAAACTCACACTGCTGACAAACACAAACACAAACTGCTGATCCACACAAACTAACACTGCTGTCACAAACAAACTCACACTGCTGTCACACACAAACTCAGACTGTTAACACACACAAACTCACACTGCTGACACACACAAACTCAAACTGCTGACACACACAAACTCACACTGCTGACACACACAAACTCAAACTGCTGACACACACAAACTCACACTGCTGACACACACAATCTCAAACTGCTGTCACACACAAGCTCACACTGCTGTCACACACAAAATCAGACTGTTAACACACAAAAACTCACAATGCTGACGCACTTGATTTCACACTACTGACACACAGAAACTCACACTGCTGCCACACACAAGCTCACACTGCTGACACACTCAAACTCACATTGCTGATGCACTCAATTTCACACTGTGGACACAAACAAGCTCACACTGCTGACACACATAAACTCACACTGCTGCCACAAATGAGCTCACAAAAGTGACACACATGAAATCACACTGCTGACACACACAAACTCACACTGCTATCATGGAAAAACTCAGACTGCTGTCAAATACAAACTCACACTGCAGACACACAAAATCATACGGCTGACGCACACAAACTCAGACTACTGTCACACACAAACTCACACTGCTGTCACACACAAACTCAGACTGTTAATACACACAAACTCACAATGCTAACACACACAAACTCACACTGCTGATGCACTCGATTTCCCACTGCTGACACACACAAGCTCACACTGCTGCCACAAATGAGCTCACAAAAGTAACACACATGAAATCACACTGCTGACACACTCAAACTCACATTGCTGATGCACTCGATTTCCCACTGCTGACACACACAAGCTCACACTGCTGCCACAAATGAGCTCACAAAAGTAACACACATGAAATCAAACTGCTGTCACACACAAACTCACACTGCTGTCACACACAAAATCAGACTGTTAACACACACAAACTCACAATGCTGACGCACTTGATTTCACACTACTGACACACAGAAACTCGCACTGCTGCCACACACAAGCTCACACTGCTGACACACTCAAACTCACATTGCTGATGCACTCGATTTCACACTGCTGACACACACAAGCTCACACTGCTGCCACAAATGAGCTCACAAAAGTAACACACATGAAATCACACTGCTGACACACACAAACTCACACTGCTATCATGGACAAACTCAGACTGCTGTCAAACACAAATTCACACTGCGGACACACACAAAATCATACGGCTGACACACACAAACTCACACTGCTGTCACACACAAACTCACACTGTTATCATGGACAAACTCAGACTACTGTCACACACAAACTCACACTACGGCCACACACAAACCCACACTGCTCGCACAAACAAGCTTACAGTACAGACACACAAAAACTCACACTCTTGCCACACACAACTCACACTATTACCACACACATCCTCATAATACTGACACACACAAGCTCACACTGCGGCCACACACAAACTCACACTGCTGCCACACACAAACTCACACTGCTGCCACACACAAGCTCACACTGCTGACACACACAAACTCACACTGCTGAAACACACAAGCTTACAGGACTGACACACACAAACTCACAATGCTGTCACGCACAAACTCACCCTGCGGCCACACAGAAACTCACACTGCTGCCACAAACAAGCTTACAGGACTGACACAAACAAACTCACAATGCTGTCACACACAAACTCACCCTGCGGCCACACAGAAACTCACACTGCTGCCACAAATAAGCTTACAGCACTGACACACACAAACTCACACTGCTGACACAAACAAACTCACACTGCTGACACACACAAACTCACACTGCTGTCACACACAAACTCACACTGCTGCCACAAACAAGCTTACAGTACTGATACATACAAGCTCACGCTGCTGACAAACACAAACTCGCTCTGCTGTCACACACAAACTCACACTGCGGCCGCACACACAAGCTCACACTGCTGACACACATAAACTCAAACTGTTGACACACACAAACTCAGAATCCTGCCACACACAAACTCAAACTGTTGTCAGACACAAGCTCAGACTGCTGACACATACAAACTCAAACTGCTGTCACACACAAACTCACACTTTTGACACACACAAACTCACACTGCTGACACACACAAACTCAGACTGCGGTCACACGCAAACTCAGAGTGCTATCATGGACAAACTCAGACTGCTGTTACACACAATCTCACACTGCTGTCACACACAAACTCACACTGCTGTCACACACAAACTCACACTGTGCCCACACACAAACCCACACTGCTGGCACAAACAAGCTTACAGTACTGACACACAAAAACTCACACCCTTGCCACACACAAACTCACACTATTACCACACACATCCTCATAATACTGACACACACAAGCTCACAATGCTGCCACACATAAACTCACACTGCTGACACACACAAACTCATACTGCTGCCACACATAAGCTCACACTGCTGACACACACAAACTCACACTGCTGACACACACAAGCTTACACAACTGCCACACACAAACTCACGCTGCTGACACAAACAAACTCACACTGCTGCCACACACAAACTCACACTGCCGACAGACACAAGCAAACACTACTGACACACACAAAGTCACACGGCTGACACACACAAGCTTACACGGATGCCACACACAAGCTCACACTGCTGACACACAAAATCTCACACTGCTGACACACACGAACACACATTGCTGCCACACACAAACTCACACTGCTGACACACACAAACTCACATTGTTGCCACACACAAGCTCACTCTGCTGCCACACACAAACTCACACAGCTGACACACACAAACTCACATTGTTGCCACACACAAACTCACACTGCTGACACACACAAACTCACATTGTTGCCACACACAAAAACCCACACTGCTGTCACACACAAACTCAGACTGTTAACACACACAAACCCTCAATGCTGACACACACAAACTCAAACTGCTGACACACACAAACTCACACTGCTGACACACTCAAACTCAAACTGCTGTCACACACAAACTCACACTGCTGTCACACACAAACTCAGACAGTTAACACACACAAACTCACACTGCTGACACACACAAACTCAAACTGCTGTCACACACAAACTCACACTGCTGTCACACACAAAATCAGACTGTTAACACACAAAAACTCACAATGCTGACGCACTTGATTTCACACTACTGACACACAGAAACTCGCACTGCTGCCACACACAAGCTCACACTGCTGACACACTCAAACTCACATTGCTGATGCACTCGATTTCACACTGCTGACACACACAAGCTCACACTGCTGACACACACAAACTCACACTGCTGCCACAAATGAGCTCACAAAAGTGAAACACACGAAATCACACTGCTGACACACACAAACTCACACTGCTATCAAGCACAAACTCAGACTGCTGTCAAACACAAACTCACACTGCGGATACACACAAAATCATACGGCTGACACACAAACTCACACTGCTGTCACACACAAACTCACACTGTTATCATGGACAAACTCAGACTACTGTCACACACAAACACACACTGCGGCCACACACAAACCCACACTGCTCGCACAAACAAGCTTACAGTACTGACACACAAAAAACTCACACTCTTGCCACACACAACTCACACTATTACCACACACATCCTCATAATACTGACACACACAAGCTCACACTGCGGCCACACACAAACGCACACTGCTGACACACACAAACTCACACTGCTGAAACACACAAGCTTACACGGCTGCCGCACACAAACTGACACTGCTGACACACACAAACTCACACTGCTGCCACACACAAGCTCACACTGCTGACACACATAAATTCACACTGCTGCCACACACAAGCATTCACGGCTCCACACGCAACCTCACAATCCTGCCACACACAAGCTCAAACTGCTGTCACACAAAAACTCAAACTGCTGACACACACAAACTCACACTGTTGACACACACAAGCTCACACTGCTCCCTGATACAATCCCACACTGCAGCAACACACAATTTCACGCAGCTGCCACACATAAACTCATAGTGTTGCCAATCAGAAACTCACACTGCTGACACACACAAACTCACATTGCTGACACACACAAATTCACATTATTGCGAAACACAAAAACTCACAATGCCAGCACACACAAACTCACACTGCTGACACACACAAACACAAACTGCTGATCCACACAAACTAACACTGCTGTCACACACAAACTCAAACTGCTGACACACACAAACTCACACTGCTGACACACACAATCTCAAACTGCTGTCACACACAAGCTCACACTGCTGTCACACACAAAATCAGACTGTTAACACACAAAAACTCACAATGCTGACGCACTTGATTTCACACTACTGACACACACAATCTCACACTGCTGACACACACAATCTCAAACTGCTGTCACAAACAAACTCACACTGCTGTCAAACACAAACTCAGACTGTTAACACACACAAACTCACACTGCTGACACACACAAACTCAAACTGCTGACACACACAATCTCACACTGCTGTCACACACAAACTCAAACTGCTGACACACACAAACTCACACTGCTGACACACACAATCTCAAACTGCTGTCACACACAAGCTCACACTGCTGTCACACACAAAATCAGACTGTTAACACACAAAAACTCACAATGCTGACGCACTTGATTTCACACTACTGACACACAGAAACTCACACTGCTGCCACACACAAGCTCACACTGCTGACACACTCAAACTCACATTGCTGATGCACTCAATTTCACACTGTGGACACACACAAGCTCACGCTGCTGACACACACAAACTCACACTGCTGCCACAAATGAGCTCACAAAAGTGACACACATGAAATCACACTGCTGACACACACAAACTCACACTGCTGAAACACACAAGCTTACACGGCTGCCGCACACAAACTGACACTGCTGACACACACAAACTCACACTGCTGCCACACAGAAACTCACACTGCTGACACACACAAATTCACACTGCTGCCACACACAAGCATTCACGGCTCCACACGCAACCTCACAATCCTGCCACACACAAGCTCACACTGCTGTCACACACAAACTCAGACTGTTAATACACACAAACTCACAATGCTAACACACACAAACTCACACTGCTGATGCACTCGATTTCCCACTGCTGACACACACAAGCTCACACTGCTGCCACAAATGAGCTCACAAAAGTAATACACATGAAATCACACTGCTGACACACTCAAACTCACATTGCTGATGCACTCGATTTCCCACTGCTGACACACACAAGCTCACACTGCTGCCACAAATGAGCTCACAAAAGTAACACACATGAAATCAAACTGCTGTCACACACAAACTCACACTGCTGTCACACACAAAATCAGACTGTTAACACACACAAACTCACAATGCTGACGCACTTGATTTCACACTACTGACACACAGAAACTCGCACTGCTGCCACACACAAGCTCACACTGCTGACACACTCAAACTCACATTGCTGATGCACTCGATTTCACACTGCTGACACACACAAGCTCACACTGCTGCCACAAATGAGCTCACAAAAGTAACACACATGAAATCACACTGCTGACACACACAAACTCACACTGCTATCATGGACAAACTCAGACTGCTGTCAAACACAAATTCACACTGCGGACACACACAAAATCATACGGCTGACACACACAAACTCACACTGCCGACAGACACAAGCAAACACTACTGACACACACAAAGTCACACGGCTGACACACACAAGCTTACACGGATGCCACACACAAGCTCACACTGCTGACACACAAAATCTCACACTGCTGACACACACGAACACACATTGCTGCCACACACAAACTCACACTGCTGACACACACAAGCTCACATTGTTGCCACACACAAGCTCACTCTGCTGCCACACACAAACTCACACAGCTGACACACACAAACTCACATTGTTGCCACACACAAACTCACACTGCTGACACACACAAACTCACATTGTTGCCACACACAAAAACCCACACTGCTGTCACACACAAACTCAGACTGTTAACACACACAAACCCTCAATGCTGACACACACAAACTCAAACTGCTGACACACACAAACTCAAACTGCTGTCACACACAAACTCACACTGCTGTCACACACAAACTCAGACAGTTAACACACACAAACTCACACTGCTGACACACACAAACTCAAACTGCTGTCACACACAAACTCACACTGCTGTCACACACAAAATCAGACTGTTAACACACAAAAACTCACAATGCTGACGCACTTGATTTCACACTACTGACACACAGAAACTCGCACTGCTGCCACACACAAGCTCACACTGCTGACACACTCAAACTCACATTGCTGATGCACTCGATTTCACACTGCTGACACACACAAGCTCACACTGCTGACACACACAAACTCACACTGCTGCCACAAATGAGCTCACAAAAGTGAAACACACGAAATCACACTGCTGACACACACAAACTCACACTGCTATCATGGACAAACTCAGACTGCTGTCAAACACAAACTCACACTGCGGATACACACAAAATCATACGGCTGACACACAAACTCACACTGCTGTCACACACAAACTCACACTGTTATCATGGACAAACTCAGACTACTGTCACACACAAACACACACTGCGGCCACACACAAACCCACACTGCTCGCACAAACAAGCTTACAGTACTGACACACAAAAAACTCACACTCTTGCCACACACAACTCACACTATTACCACACACATCCTCATAATACTGACACACACAAGCTCACACTGCGGCCACACACAAACGCACACTGCTGACACACACAAACTCACACTGCTGAAACACACAAGCTTACACGGCTGCCGCACACAAACTGACACTGCTGACACACACAAACTCACACTGCTGCCACACACAAGCTCACACTGCTGACACACATAAATTCACACTGCTGCCACACACAAGCATTCACGGCTCCACACGCAACCTCACAATCCTGCCACACACAAGCTCAAACTGCTGTCACACAAAAACTCAAACTGCTGACACACACAAACTCACACTGTTGACACACACAAGCTCACACTGCTCCCTGATACAATCCCACACTGCAGCAACACACAATTTCACGCAGCTGCCACACATAAACTCATAGTGTTGCCAATCAGAAACTCACACTGCTGACACACACAAACTCACATTGCTGACACACACAAATTCACATTATTGCGAAACACAAAAACTCACAATGCCAGCACACACAAACTCACACTGCTGACACACACAAACACAAACTGCTGATCCACACAAACTAACACTGCTGTCACACACAAACTCAAACTGCTGACACACACAAACTCACACTGCTGACACACACAATCTCAAACTGCTGTCACACACAAGCTCACACTGCTGTCACACACAAAATCAGACTGTTAACACACAAAAACTCACAATGCTGACGCACTTGATTTCACACTACTGACACACACAATCTCACACTGCTGACACACACAATCTCAAACTGCTGTCACAAACAAACTCACACTGCTGTCAAACACAAACTCAGACTGTTAACACACACAAACTCACACTGCTGACACACACAAACTCAAACTGCTGACACACACAATCTCACACTGCTGTCACACACAAACTCAAACTGCTGACACACACAAACTCACACTGCTGACACACACAATCTCAAACTGCTGTCACACACAAGCTCACACTGCTGTCACACACAAAATCAGACTGTTAACACACAAAAACTCACAATGCTGACGCACTTGATTTCACACTACTGACACACAGAAACTCACACTGCTGCCACACACAAGCTCACACTGCTGACACACTCAAACTCACATTGCTGATGCACTCAATTTCACACTGTGGACACACACAAGCTCACGCTGCTGACACACACAAACTCACACTGCTGCCACAAATGAGCTCACAAAAGTGACACACATGAAATCACACTGCTGACACACACAAACTCACACTGCTGAAACACACAAGCTTACACGGCTGCCGCACACAAACTGACACTGCTGACACACACAAACTCACACTGCTGCCACACAGAAACTCACACTGCTGACACACACAAATTCACACTGCTGCCACACACAAGCATTCACGGCTCCACACGCAACCTCACAATCCTGCCACACACAAGCTCACACTGCTGTCACACACAAACTCAGACTGTTAATACACACAAACTCACAATGCTAACACACACAAACTCACACTGCTGATGCACTCGATTTCCCACTGCTGACACACACAAGCTCACACTGCTGCCACAAATGAGCTCACAAAAGTAATACACATGAAATCACACTGCTGACACACTCAAACTCACATTGCTGATGCACTCGATTTCCCACTGCTGACACACACAAGCTCACACTGCTGCCACAAATGAGCTCACAAAAGTAACACACATGAAATCAAACTGCTGTCACACACAAACTCACACTGCTGTCACACACAAAATCAGACTGTTAACACACACAAACTCACAATGCTGACGCACTTGATTTCACACTACTGACACACAGAAACTCGCACTGCTGCCACACACAAGCTCACACTGCTGACACACTCAAACTCACATTGCTGATGCACTCGATTTCACACTGCTGACACACACAAGCTCACACTGCTGCCACAAATGAGCTCACAAAAGTAACACACATGAAATCACACTGCTGACACACACAAACTCACACTGCTATCATGGACAAACTCAGACTGCTGTCAAACACAAATTCACACTGCGGACACACACAAAATCATACGGCTGACACACACAAACTCACACTGCTGTCACACACAAACTCACACTGTTATCATGGACAAACTCAGACTACTGTCACACACAAACTCACACTACGGCCACACACAAACCCACACTGCTCGCACAAACAAGCTTACAGTACAGACACACAAAAACTCACACTGCAGCCACACACAACTCACACTATTACCACACACATCCTCATAATACTGACACACACAAGCTCACACTGCGGCCACACACAAACTCACACTGCTGCCACACACAAACTCACACTGCTGCCACACACAAGCTCACACTGCTGACACACACAAACTCACACTGCTGAAACACACAAGCTTACAGGACTGACACACACAAACTCACAATGCTGTCATGCACAAACTCACCCTGCGGCCACACAGAAACTCACACTGCTGCCACAAACAAGCTTACAGGACTGACACAAACAAACTCACAATGCTGTCACACACAAACTCACCCTGCGGCCACACAGAAACTCACACTGCTGCCACAAATAAGCTTACAGCACTGACACACACAAACTCACACTGCTGACACAAACAAACTCACACTGCTGACACACACAAACTCACACTGCTGTCAGACACAAACTCAAACTGCTGACACACACAAACTCGCACTGCTGTCACACACAAACTCACACTGCTGCCACAAACAAGCTTACAGTACTGATACATACAAGCTCACGCTGCTGACAAACACAAACGCGCTCTGCTGTCACACACAAACTCACACTGCGGCCGCACACACAAGCTCACACTGCTGACACACATAAACTCAAACTGTTGACACACACAAACTCAGAATCCTGCCACACACAAACTCAAACTGTTGTCAGACACAAGCTCAGACTGCTGACACATACAAACTCAAACTGCTGTCACACACAAACTCACACTTTTGACACACACAAACTCACACTGCTGACACACACAAACTCAGACTGCGGTCACACGCAAACTCAGAGTGCTATCATGGACAAACTCAGACTGCTGTTACACACAATCTCACACTGCTGTCACACACAAACTCACACTGCTGTCACACACAAACTCACACTGTGCCCACACACAAACCCACACTGCTGGCACAAACAAGCTTACAGTACTGACACACAAAAACTCACACCCTTGCCACACACAAACTCACACTATTACCACACACATCCTCATAATACTGACACACACAAGCTCACAATGCTGCCACACATAAACTCACACTGCTGACACACACAAACTCATACTGCTGCCACACATAAGCTCACACTGCTGACACACACAAACTCACACTGCTGACACACACAAGCTTACACAACTGCCACACACAAACTCACGCTGCTGACACAAACAAACTCACACTGCTGCCACACACAAACTCACACTGCTGACACACACAAGCTCACATTGTTGCCACACACAAGCTCACTCTGCTGCCACACACAAACTCACACAGCTGACACACACAAACTCACATTGTTGCCACACACAAACTCACACTGCTGACACACACAAACTCACATTGTTGCCACACACAAACTCACACTGCTGACACACACAAACTCATATTGTTGCCACACACAAAAACTCACAATGCCAGCAAACACAAACTCACACTGCTGACACACACAAACTCAAACTGCTGACACACACAAAAACCCACACTGCTGTCACACACAAACTCAGACTGTTAACACACACAAACCCTCAATGCTGACACACACAAACTCAAACTGCTGACACACACAAACTCACACTGCTGACACACTCAAACTCAAACTGCTGTCACACACAAACTCACACTGCTGTCACACACAAACTCAGACAGTTAACACACACAAACTCACACTGCTGACACACACAAACTCAAACTGCTGTCACACACAAACTCACACTGCTGTCACACACAAAATCAGACTGTTAACACACACAAACTCACAATGCTGACGCACTTGATTTCACACTACTGACACACAGAAACTCGCACTGCTGCCACACACAAGCTCACACTGCTGACACACTCAAACTCACATTGCTGATGCACTCGATTTCACACTGCTGACACACACAAGCTCACACTGCTGACACACACAAACTCACACTGCTGCCACAAATGAGCTCACAAAAGTGAAACACACGAAATCACACTGCTGACACACACAAACTCACACTGCTATCATGGACAAACTCAGACTGCTGTCAAACACAAACTCACACTGCGGATACACACAAAATCATACGGCTGACACACAAACTCACACTGCTGTCACACACAAACTCACACTCTTATCATGGACAAACTCAGACTACTGTCACACACAAACACACACTGCGGCCACACACAAACCCACACTGCTCGCACAAACAAGCTTACAGTACTGACACACAAAAAACTCACACTCTTGCCACACACAACTCACACTATTACCACACACATCCTCATAATACTGACACACACAAGCTCACACTGCGGCCACACACAAACGCACACTGCTGACACACACAAACTCACACTGCTGAAACACACAAGCTTACACGGCTGCCGCACACAAACTGACACTGCTGACACACACAAACTCACACTGCTGCCACACACAAGCTCACACTGCTGACACACATAAATTCACACTGCTGCCACACACAAGCATTCACGGCTCCACACGCAACCTCACAATCCTGCCACACACAAGCTCAAACTGCTGTCACACAAAAACTCAAACTGCTGACACACACAAACTCACACTGTTGACACACACAAGCTCACACTGCTCCCTGATACAATCCCACACTGCAGCAACACACAATTTCACGCAGCTGCCACACATAAACTCATAGTGTTGCCAATCAGAAACTCACACTGCTGACACACACAAACTCACATTGCTGACACACACAAATTCACATTATTGCGAAACACAAAAACTCACAATGCCAGCACACACAAACTCACACTGCTGACACACACAAACTCAAACTGCTGACACACACAATCTCACACTGCTGTCACACACAAACTCAAACTGCTGACACACACAAACTCACACTGCTGACACACACAATCTCAAACTGCTGTCACACACAAGCTCACACTGCTGTCACACACAAAATCAGACTGTTAACACACAAAAACTCACAATGCTGACGCACTTGATTTCACACTACTGACACACAGAAACTCACACTGCTGCCACACACAAGCTCACACTGCTGACACACTCAAACTCACATTGCTGATGCACTCAATTTCACACTGTGGACACACACAAGCTCACGCTGCTGACACACACAAACTCACACTGCTGCCACAAATGAGCTCACAAAAGTGACACACATGAAATCACACTGCTGACACACACAAACTCACACTGCTGAAACACACAAGCTTACACGGCTGCCGCACACAAACTGACACTGCTGACACACACAAACTCACACTGCTGCCACACAGAAACTCACACTGCTGACACACACAAATTCACACTGCTGCCACACACAAGCATTCACGGCTCCACACGCAACCTCACAATCCTGCCACACACAAGCTCAAACTGCTGTCACACACAAACTCAAACTGCTGACACATACAAACTCACACTGATGACACACACAAGCTTACACGGATGCCACACACAAGCTCACACTGCTGACACACAAAATCTAACACTGCTGACACACACAAGCTCACATTGTTGCCACACACAAGCTCACTCTGCTGCCACACACAAACTCACACAGCTGACACACACAAACTCACATTGTTGCCACACACAAACTCACACTGCTGACACACACAAACTCACATTGTTGCCACACACAAAAACTCACAATGCCAGCACACACAAACTCACACTGCTGACACACACAAACTCAAACTGCTGACACACACAAACTCACACTGCTGTCACACACAGACTCAGACTGTTAACACACACAAACTCACAATGCTGACACACACAAACTCACATTGCTGCCACACACAAACTCACTCTGCTGACACACACAAGCTCACATTGTTGCCACACACAAACTCACTCGGCTGCCACACACAAACTCACACAGCTGTCACACACAAACTCACATTGTTGCCACACACAAACTCACACTGCTGACACACACAAACTCACATTGTTGCCACACACAAAAACTCACAATGCCAGCACACACAAACTCACACTGCTGACACACACAAACTCAAACTGTTGCAACACACAAACTCACACTCCTGCCACAAACAAGCTCACGCTGCTGCCCTACACAAACTCACACTGCTGCCACACACACAGGCTCGCACTGTTGACACACACAAACTCACAATGCTGTCACACACTAACTCACACTGCTGTCACACGCCAACTCACACTGCCGACAGACATAAACTCACACTGCTGACACACACAACCTCAAACTGCTACCACACACAAGCTTACACGGATGCCACACACAAGCTCACACTGCGGACACACACAAACTCACACTGTTGCAACACACAAACTCACACTCCTGCCACAAACAAGCTCACGCTGCTGCCCTACACAAACTCACACTGCTGCCACAAACAAGCTTACAGTACTGACACACACAAACTCACACTACTGCCACAAACAAGCTTACAGTATTGACACACAAAAGCTCACGCTGCTGCTGCACACAAGTTCAAATTGCTGCTACACAGAAGCTGACAATGCTATCACAAACAAGCTCATACAGCTGACACACACAGGCTCAGAGTACTCAAACACACAGGCTCTCACTGCCAACACACACAAGCTCACCATACAAACACACACAAAACCACACTGCTGCCTCACACAAACTCACACTGCTGACACACAGAAGCTCACACTGCTGACACACACAAGCTCACACTGCTGACACAAACAAACTCACACTTCTGCTGCACGAAAAGTCACATTGGTGACACTCTCAAGCTCACACTGCTGACACACACACACTCACACTGCTGCCACACATAAAATCACACTGCTGACACAGACAAACTCACACTGCAGCCACACACAAACTCACACTGCTGCCACACACAAGCTCCCACTGCTGCCACACAGAAACTCACACTGCTGCCACAAACAAGCTTACAGGACTGACACACACAAACTCACAATGCTGTCACGCACAAACTCACCCTGCGGCCACACACAAACCCACACTGCTCGCACAAACAAGCTTACAGTACAGACACACAAAAACTCACACTCTTGCCACACACAACTCACACTATTACCACACACATCCTCATAATACTGACACACACAAGCTCACACTGCGGCCACACACAAACTCACACTGCTGCCACACACAAACTCACACTGCTGCCACACACAAGCTCACACTGCTGACACACACAAACTCACACTTTTGACACACACAAACTCACACTGCTGACAAACACAAACTCAGACTGCGGTCACACGCAAACTCAGAGTGCTATCATGGACAAACTCAGACTGCTGTTACACACAATCTCACACTGCTGTCACACACAAACTCACACTGCTGTCACACACAAACTCACACTGTGCCCACACACAAACCCACACTGCTGGCACAAACAAGCTTACAGTACTGACACACAAAATCTCACACCCCTGCCACACACAAACTCACACTATTACCACACACATCCTCATAATACTGACACACACAAGCTCACAATGCTGCCACACATAAACTCACACTGCTGACACACACAAACTCATACTGCTGCCACACATAAGCTCACACTGCTGACACACACAAACTCACACTGCTGACACACACAAGCTTACACAACTGCCACACACAAACTCACGCTGCTGACACAAACAAACTCACACTGCTGCCACACACAAACTCACACTGCCGACAGACACAAGCAAACACTACTGACACACACAAAGTCACACGGCTGACACACACAAGCTTACACGGATGCCACACACAAGCTCACACTGCTGACACACAAAATCTCACACTGCTGACACACACGAACTCACATTGCTGCCACACACAAACTCACACTGCTGACACACACAAGCTCACATTGTTGCCACACACAAGCTCACTCTGCTGCCACACACAAACTCACACAGCTGACACACACAAACTCACATTGTTGCCACACACAAACTCACACTGCTGACACACACAAACTCACATTGTTGCCACACACAAACTCACACTGCTGACACACACAAACTCATATTGTTGCCACACACAAAAACTCACAATGCCAGCAAACACAAACTCACACTGCTGACACACACAAACTCAAACTGCTGACACACACAAAAACCCACACTGCTGTCACACACAAACTCAGACTGTTAACACACACAAACCCTCAATGCTGACACACACAAACTCAAACTGCTGACACACACAAACTCACACTGCTGACACACTCAAACTCAAACTGCTGTCACACACAAACTCACACTGCTGTCACACACAAACTCAGACAGTTAACACACACAAACTCACACTGCTGACACACACAAACTCAAACTGCTGTCACACACAAACTCACACTGCTCCCACAAACAAGCTCACAGTGCTGACACACACAAGCTCACACTGCTATCATGGACAAACTCAGACTGCTGTCAAACACAAACTCACACTGCGGATACACACAAAATCATACGGCTGACACACACAAACTCACACTGCTGTCACACACAAACTCACACTGTTATCATGGACAAACTCAGACTACTGTCACACACAAACTCACACTGCGGCCACACACAAACCCACACTGCTCGCACAAACAAGCTTACAGTACTGACACACAAAAAACTCACACTCTTGCCACACACAACTCACACTATTACCACACACATCCTCATAATACTGACACACACAAGCTCACACTGCGGCCACACACAAACGCACACTGCTGACACACACAAACTCACACTGCTGAAACACACAAGCTTACACTGCTGACACACACAAATTCACACTGCTGCCACACACAAGCTCACACTGCTGACACACACAAATTCACACTGCTGCCACACACAAGCATTCATGGCTCCACACGCAACCTCACAATCCTGCCACACACAAGCTCAAACTGCTGTCACACAAAAACTCAAATTGCTGACACACACAAACTCACACTGTTGACACACACAAGCTCACACTGCTCCCTGATACAATCCCACACTGCAGCAACACACAATTTCACGCAGCTGCCACACATAAACTCATAGTGTTGCCAATCAGAAACTCACACTGCTGACACACACAAACTCACATTGCTGACACACACAAATTCACATTATTGCGAAACACAAAAACTCACAATGCCAGCACACACAAACTCACACTGCTGACACACACAAACACAAACTGCTGATCCACACAAACTAACACTGCTGTCACAAACAAACTCACACTGCTGTCACACACAAACTCAGACTGTTAACACACACAAACTCAAACTGCTGACACACACAAACTCAAACTGCTGACACACACAAACTCACACTGCTGTCACACACAAACTCAAACTGCTGACACACACAAACTCACACTGCTGACACACACAATCTCAAACTGCTGTCACACACAAGCTCACACTGCTGTCACACACAAAATCAGACTGTTAACACACAAAAACTCACAATGCTGACGCACTTGATTTCACACTACTGACACACAGAAACTCACACTGCTGCCACACACAAGCTCACACTGCTGACACACTCAAACTCACATTGCTGAAGCACTCAATTTCACACTGTGGACACACACAAGCTCACGCTGCTGACACACACAAACTCACACTGCTGCCACAAATGAGCTCACAAAAGTGACACACATGAAATCACACTGCTGACACACACAAACTCACACTGCTATCATGGAAAAACTCAGACTGCTGTCAAACACAAACTCACACTGCAGACACACAAAATCATACGGCTGACGCACACAAACTCAGACTACTGTCACACACAAACTCACACTGCTGTCACACACAAACTCAGACTGTTAATACACACAAACTCACAATGCTAACACACACAAACTCACACTGCTGATGCACTCGATTTCCCACTGCTGACACACACAAGCTCACACTGCTGCCACAAATGAGCTCACAAAAGTAACACACATGAAATCACACTGCTGACACACCCAAACTCACATTGCTGATGCACTCGATTTCACACTGCTGACACACACAAGCTCACACTGCTGCCACAAATGAGCTCACAAAAGTAACACACATGAAATCACACTGCTGACACACACAAACTCACACTGCTATCATGGACAAACTCAGACTGCTGTCAAACACAAATTCACACTGCGGACACACACAAAATCATACGGCTGACACACACAACCTCACACTGTTATCATGGACAAACTCAGACTACTGTCACACACAAACTCGCACTGCGGCCACACACAAACACACACTGCTCGCACAAACAAGCTTACAGTACAGACACACAAAAACTCACACTCTTGCCACACACAACTCACACTATTACCACACACATCCTCATAATACTGACACACACAAGCTCACACTGCGACCACACACAAACTCACACTGCTGCCACACACAAACTCACACTGCTGCCACACACAAGCTCACACTGCTGACACACACAAACTCACACTGCTGAAACACACAAGCTTACACGGCTGCCGCACACAAACTGACACTGCTGACACACACAAACTCACACTGCTGCCACACACAAGCTCACACTGCTGACACACACAAATTCACACTGCTGCCACACACAAGCATTCACGGCTCCACACGCAACCTCACAATCCTGCCACACACAAGCTCAAACTGCTGTCACACAAAAACTCAAACTGCTGACACACACAAACTCACACTGTTGACACACACAAGCTCACACTGCTCCCTGATACAATCCCACACTGCAGCAACACACAATTTCACGCAGCTGCCACACATAAACTCATCGTGTTGCCAATCAGAAACTCACACTGCTGACACACACAAACTCACATTGCTGACACACACAAATTCACATTATTGCGAAACACAAAAACTCACAATGCCAGCACACACAAACTCACACTGCTGACACACACAAACACAAACTGCTGATCCACACAAACTAACACTGCTGTCACAAACAAACTCACACTGCTGTCACACACAAACTCAGACTGTTAACTCACGCAAACTCACACTGCTGACACACACAAACTCAAACTGCTGACACACACAAACTCACACTGCTGTCACACACAAACTCAAACTGCTGACACACACAAACTCACACTGCTGACACACACAATCTCAAACTGCTGTCACACACAAGCTCACACTGCTGTCACACACAAAATCAGACTGTTAACACACAAAAACTCACAATGCTGACGCACTTGATTTCACACTACTGACACACAGAAACTCACACTGCTGCCACACACAAGCTCACACTGCTGACACACTCAAACTCACATTGCTGATGCACTCAATTTCACACTGTGGACACACACAAGCTCACGCTGCTGACACACACAAACTCACACTGCTGCCACAAATGAGCTCACAAAA
Organism: Carcharodon carcharias; assembly: GCF_017639515.1. NCBI lineage: Eukaryota > Metazoa > Chordata > Chondrichthyes > Lamniformes > Lamnidae > Carcharodon > Carcharodon carcharias. The sequence goes on along the minus strand of NC_054476.1, from coordinate 12,638,799 downwards.
GTGACACACATGAAATCACACTGCTGACACACACAAACTCACACTGCTATCATGGAAAAACTCAGACTGCTGTCAAACACAAACTCACACTGCAGACACACAAAATCATACGGCTGACGCACACAAACTTAGACTACTGTCACACACAAACTCACACTGCTGTCACACACAAACTCAGACTGTTAATACACACAAACTCACAATGCTAACACACACAAACTCACACTGCTTATGCACTCGATTTCCCACTGCTGACACACACAAGCTCACACCGCTGCCACAAATGAGCTCACAAAAGTAACACACATGAAATCACACTGCTGACACACTCAAACTCACATTGCTGATGCACTCGATTTCACACTGCTGACACACACAAGCTCACACTGCTGCCACAAATGAGCTCACAAAAGTAACACACATGAAATCACACTGCTGACACACACAAACTCACACTGCTATCATGGACAAACTCAGACTGCTGTCAAACACAAATTCACACTGCGGACACACACAAAATCATACGGCTGACACACACAAACTCACACTGCTGTCACACACAAACTCACACTGTTATCATGGACAAACTCAGACTACTGTCACACACAAACTCACACTGCGGCCACACACAAACCCACACTGCTCGCACAAACAAGCTTACAGTACAGACACACAAAAACTCACACTCTTGCCACACACAACTCACACTATTACCACACACATCCTCATAATACTGACACACAGAAGCTCACACTGCGGCCACACACAAACTCACACTGCTGCCACACACAAACTCACACTGCTGCCACACACAAGCTCACACTGCTGACACACACAAACTCACACTGCTGAAACACACAAGCTTACATGGCTGCCGCACACAAACTGACACTGCTGACACACACAAACTCACACTGCTGCCACACACAAGCTCACACTGCTGACACACACAAATTCACACTGCTGCCACACACAAGCATTCACGGCTCCACACGCAACCTCACAATCCTGCCACACACAAGCTCAAACTGCTGTCACACACAAACTCAAACTGCTGACACATACAAACTCACACTGATGACACACACAAGCTTACACGGATGCCACACACAAGCTCACACTGCTGACACACAAAATCTAACACTGCTGACACACACAAGCTCACATTGTTGCCACACACAAGCTCACTCTGCTGCCACACACAAACTCACATTGTTGCCACACACAAACACACACTGCTGACACACACAAACTCACATTGTTGCCACACACAAACACACACTGCTGACACACACAAACTCACATTGTTGCCACACACAAAAACTCACAATGCCAGCACACACAAACTCACACTGCTGACACACACAAACTCAAACTGCTGACACACACAAACTCACACTGCTGTCACACACAGACTCAGACTGTTAACACACACAAACTCACAATGCTGACACACACAAACTCACATTGCTGCCACACACAAACTCACTCTGCTGACACACACAAGCTCACATTGTTGCCACACACAAACTCACTCGGCTGCCACACACAAACTCACACAGCTGTCACACACAAACTCACATTGTTGCCACACACAAACTCACACTGCTGACACACACAAACTCACATTGTTGCCACACACAAAAACTCACAATGCCAGCACACACAAACTCACACTGCTGACACACACAAACTCAAACTGTTGCAACACACAAACTCACACTCCTGCCACAAACAAGCTCACGCTGCTGCCCTACACAAACTCACACTGCTGCCACACACACAGGCTCGCACTGTTGACACACACAAACTCACAATGCTGTCACACACTAACTCACACTGCTGTCACACGCCAACTGTCACTGCCGACAGACATAAACTCACACTGCTGACACACACAACCTCAAACTGCTACCACACACAAGCTTACACGGATGCCACACACAAGCTCACACTGCTGACACACACAAACGCACACTGTTGCAACACACAAACTCACACTCCTGCCACAAACAAGCTCACGCTGCTGCCCTACACAAACTCACACTGCTGCCACAAACAAGCTTACAGTACTGACACACACAAACTCACACTACTGCCACAAACAAGCTTACAGTATTGACACACAAAAGCTCACGCTGCTGCTGCACACAAGTTCAAATTGCTGCTACACAGAAGCTGACAATGCTATCACAAACAAGCTCATACAGCTGACACACACAGGCTCAGAGTACTCAAACACACAGGCTCTCACTGCCAACACACACAAGCTCACCATACAAACACACACAAAACCATACTGCTGCCTCACACAAACTCACACTGCTGACACACAGAAGCTCACACTGCTGACACACACAAGCTCACACTGCTGACACAAACAAACTCACACTTCTGCTGCACGAAAAGTCACATTGGTGACACTCTCAAGCTCACACTGCTGACGCACACACACTCACACTGCTGCCACACATAAAATCACACTGCTGACACAGACAAACTCACACTGCAGCCACACACAAACTCATACTGCTGCCACACACAAGCTCCCACTGCTGCCACACACAAACACACACTGCTGTCACACACAAACTCACACTGCTGTCACACACAAACTCACAATGCTGTCACACACAAACTCACCCGGCGGCCACACAGAAACTCACACTGCTGCCACAAACAAGCTTACAGGACTGACACACACAAACTCACAATGCTGTCACGCACAAACTCACCCTGCGGCCACACAGAAACTCACACTGCTGCCACAAACAAGCTTACAGGACTGACACAAACAAACTCACAATGCTGTCACACACAAACTCACCCTGCGGCCACACAGAAACGCACACTGCTGCCACAAATAAGCTTACAGCACTGACACACACAAACTCACACTGCTGACACAAACAAACTCACACTGCTGACACACACAAACTCACACTGCTGTCAGACACAAACTCAAACTGCTGACACACACAAACTCGCACTGCTGTCACACACAAACTCACACTGCTGACACACACAAACTCACTCTGCTGACACACACAAACTCACACTGCTGTCACACACAAACTCACACTGTGGCCACACACACAAACTCACACTGCTGCCACACACAAACTCACACTGCTGTCACACATAACCTCACACTGATGTCACACACAAACTCACACTGCTGCCACACACAAACACGCGCCGCTGCCACACACAAACTCACACTGCGGACACATACAAACTCACACTGCTGTCACACACAAACACACACTGCTGTCACACACAAAATCAGACGGCTGTCACACACAAACTCAAACTGCTGTAACACACAAACTCACACTGCGGCCACACACAAACTCACACTGCTGCCACACACAAACTCACACTGCTGACACATACAAACTCACACTGTTGACACACACAAACTCACACTGCTGCCACATACAAACTCACACTGTTGACACACACAAACTCACACTGCTGACACACACCAACTCACACTGCTGTCACACACAAACTCACACGGCAGCCACACACGAAATCACACAGCTGACAAACACAAACTCACACTGCGGTCAAACACAAACTCACACTGTTTTCACACACAAACTCACAGTGCGGCCACACACAAACACACACTGCTGCCACAAACAAGCTTACAGTACTGACACACAAAACCTAACACTGCTGACACATGCAAACTCACACTGCTGTCACACACAAACTCACACTGCGGCCACACACAAACTCAGACTGCTGTCACACACAAACCCACACTGCTGACACAAACAAGAGCACTATGCTGGCACACACAAGCTCACACTGCTGACACACACAAACTCACACTGCTGCCACACGCAAGCTCTCAATGCTGACACACACAAGCTCACATTGCTACCACACACAAACTCACATTGTTGCCACACACAAGCTCACTCTGCCGATACACACAAACTCACCTTGCTGCCACACACAAACTCATATCGTTGCCACACACAAGCTCACACTGCTGACACACACCAGCTCACACTGCTGACACACACAAACTCACACTGCTGATACACACAAACTCACACTGCTGACACACACAATATCACACTGCTGACACACACAAATAGACACTGCTGTCAGACACACAATCACACTGTTGCCACACACAAGCTCACAATGCTGTCACCCTCAAACTCACATTGCAGCCAAACACAAACTCACACTGCAGTCACAAATTAAATCACACTGCTGACAAACACAAATTCACACAGCTGACATACACAAACTCACACTGCTGAAACACACAACCTCACACTGCTGTCTGACACAAACCCATACTGTTGACACACACAAACTCACACTGGTGACACAAACAAACCCACACTGCTGACACACACAAACTCACACTGCTGTCACACACAAACTCACACTGCTGTCACACACAAACTCACACTGCGGCCACACACAAACTCAACACTGCTGCCACAAACAAGCTCATACAGCTGAAACACACAGGCTCAGTCTACGCAAACACAGAGGCTCTCACTGCCGACACTCACAAGCTCACCATACAAACACAAACAAACTCACAGTGCTGACACACACAAACTCACACTGCTGACACACACAAACTCACACTGTTGACACACAAAAACTCACACTGCTGTCACACACAAACTCACACTGCTGTCACACACAAACTCAGACTGCTGCCACATGCAAACTCACACTGCTGTCACACACAAACCCACACTGTTGACACACACAAACCCACACTGTTGACACACACAAACTCACACTGCTGACACACACAAATTCACACTGCTGGCACACAGAAAATCACAATGCTGTCAGAGACCAACTCAGACTGCTGCCACATATAAACTCACACTGCTGACACACACAAACTCACACTGTTGACAAACACAAACTCACACTGCTGTCACACACAAACTCAGACTGCTGTCAGACACAAACTCACACTGCTGACACACACAAACTCACACTGCTGACACACACAAACTCACACTGCTGACACACACAAACTCACACTGCTTTCACACACAAATTCCGCCTGATGTCATACTCAAACTCAGACTGCTGTCACACAACAAACTCACACTGATGTCAGACACAAACTCAGACTGCTGCTACATACAAGCTCACACTGCTGTCACGCACAAACTCACACTGTTGACACACACAAACTCACACTGCTGACACACACAAACTCACACTGCTGACAGAAACAAACTCACACTGCTGTCACACAGAAACTCACTGTTGCCACACACAAACTCACAATGCTGTAAGATGTAAGCTCACAATGCAGACACACACAAATTCACACTGCTGACACACACAAACTAACACTGCTATAAGACACAAACTCAGACTGCTGCCACATAAAAACTCACACTGCTGTCAAACACAACCGCACACTGTTGACACACACAAACTCACACAGCTGATACACACAAACTCACACTGCTGACACACACAGACTCACACTGCTTTCACACACAAACTCACACTGCGGCCACACACAAACTCACACTGCTGTCACACACAAACTCACACTGCTGTCATACACAAACTCACACTGCTGACACACACAAACTCACACTGCTGACACATACAAACTCACACTGCTGTCACACACAAACTCACACTGTTGACACACAAAAACTCACACTGCTGTCACACACAAACTCACACTGCTGTCACACACAAACTCAGACTGCTGCCACATGCAAACTCACACTGCTGTCACACACAAACCCACACTGTTGACACACACAAACCCACACTGTTGACACACACAAACTCACACTGCTGACACACACAAATTCACACTGCTGGCACACAGAAAATCACAATGCTGTCAGAGACCAACTCAGACTGCTGCCACATATAAACTCACACTGCTGACACACACAAACTCACACTGCTGACAAACACAAACTCACACTGCTGTCACACACAAACTCAGACTGCTGTCAGACACAAACTCACACTGCTGACACACACAAACTCACACTGCTGACACACACAAACTCACACTGCTGACACACACAAACTCACACTGCTTTCACACACAAATTCCGCCTGATGTCATACTCAAACTCAGACTGCTGTCACACAACAAACTCACACTGATGTCAGACACAAACTCAGACTGCTGCTACATACAAGCTCACACTGCTGTCACGCACAAACTCACACTGTTGACACACACAAACTCACACTGCTGACACACACAAACTCACACTGCTGACAGAAACAAACTCACACTGCTGTCACACAGAAACTCACTGTTGCCACACACAAACTCACAATGCTGTAAGATGTAAGCTCACAATGCAGACACACACAAATTCACACTGCTGACACACACAAACTAACACTGCTATAAGACACAAACTCAGACTGCTGCCACATAAAAACTCACACTGCTGTCAAACACAACCGCACACTGTTGACACACACAAACTCACACAGCTGATACACACAAACTCACACTGCTGACACACACAGACTCACACTGCTTTCACACACAAACTCACACTGCGGCCACACACAAACTCACACTGCTGTCACACACAAACTCACACTGCTGTCATACACAAACTCACACTGCTGACACACACAAACTCACACTGCTGACACATACAAACTCACACTGCTGTCACACACAAACTCACACTGCTGACTCACAAAAACTCACACTGCTGTCAGACTCAAACTCAGTCTGCTGCAACATACAAACTTACACAGCTGTCACACTCAAACCCAAACTGTGACACACACAATCTCATACTGCTGACACAGACAAACTCACAAAGCTGAAACACACAAACTCACACTGCTGTCACACAGAAACTCACACTGCTGTCACACATAAGCTCACACTGCTGACAGACACCAACTTAGACTGCTGCCACATACAAACTCACAACGCTGTCACACACAAACCCACAGTGCTGACACACACAAACTCACACTACTGCCACACACAAGCTCTCAATGCTGTCACGCAGAAACTTGCATTGCTGACACACACAAACTCACACTGCTTCCACACACAAGCTCACACTGCTGACACACATGAGCTCACACTGCTGACACACACAAGCTCACACTGCTGTCACACATAATCTCACACTGCTGACACAGAAAAATTGACACTGCTGACACACACAAACTCACACTGCTGCCACACACAATCTCACACTGCTGTCACACATAAGCTCACACTGCTGCCACACACAAATTGACACTGCTGTCAGACACAAACTCACACTGCTGCCACACACAAGCTCACAATGCTGACAACCTCAAACTCACATAGCAGCCACACACAAACTCACACTGCAGTCACATATTAGATCACACTGCTGACACACACCAATTCACACAGCTGACATATACAAACTCACACTGCTGACACACACAAACTCACACTGCTGTCTGACACAAACCCATACTGTTGACACACACAAACTCACACTGGTGACACAAACAAACTCACACTGCTGACACACACAAACTCACACTGCTGTCACACACAAACTCACACTGCTGTCACACACAAACTCACACTGCGGCCACACACAAACTCAACACTGCTGCCACAAACAAGTTCATACAGCTGAAACACACAGGCTCAGTCTACTCAAACACAGAGGCTCTCACTGCCGACACTCACAAGCTCACCATACAAACACACACAAACTCACACTGCTGAAACACACAAACTAACACTGCTGACACACACTAACTGACACTGCTGACACACACAAACTCACACTGCTGTCACACACAAACACACACTGTTGACACACACAAACTCACACTGCTGACACACACAAACGCACACTGTTGACACACACAAACTCACACTGCTGACACACACAAACGCACACTGGCTGACACACACAAACTCACACTGCTGGCACACAGAAACTCAGACTGCTGTCACACACAAAGTAACACTGCTGTAATACATAAGCTCCCACTGCTGACACACACAAATTTACACTGCTGGCACACACAAACACACAATGCTGTCAGACACAAACTCAGACTGCTGCCACATAAAAACTCACACTGCTGTCACACACAAACGCACACTGTTGACACACACAAAGTCACACTGCTGACACACAGAAACTCACACTGCTGTCACACACAAACTCACACTGCTCCCACAAACAAGCTCACACTGCTGTCAGACACAAACTCACACTGCTCCCACAAAAAAGCTTACACTGCTGTCAGACACAAACTCACACTGCTCCCACAAACAAGCTTACACTGCTGTCAGACAGAAACTCACACTGCTGCCACATACAAACTCATACTGCTGTCAAACACCAACTCACACTGCTGACACACACAAACTCACACTGCTGACACACAAACTCACACTGCTGACACACACAAACTCACACTGCTGTCACACACAAACTCACACTGCAGTCAGACACAAACACAGACTGCTGCTACATACAAACTCACACTGCTGTCACGCACAAACCCACACTGTTGACACACACAAACTCACTCTGCTGACACACACAAACTCACACTGCTGACACACACAAACTCACACTGCTGTCACAAAGAAACTCACTGTTGCCACACGCAAACTCACACTGCTGTACGACGTAAGATCACAATGCAGACACACACAAACTCACACTGCTGACACACACAAACTAACACTGCTGTAAGACACAAACTCAGACTGCTGCCACATAAAACCTCACACTGCTGTCAAACACAAACACACACTGTTGACACACACAAACTCACACTGCTGACACACACAAACTCACACTGCTGACACATACAAACTCACACTGCTGTCACACACAAACTCAGACTGCTGTCACACACAAACTCACAATGCTCCCACAAACAAGCTAACACTGCTGACACACACAAGCTCACACTGCAGCCACATAAAAACTCTCACTGCTGTCACACGCAAATTCACACGGCTCACACACACAAACTCACACTGCTGTCAGACACAAACTCAGTCTGCTGCCACATACAAACTCACACAGCTGTCACACACAAACCCAAACTGTTGATACACACAAACTCACACTGCTGACACACACAAACTCACACTGCTGAAACACACAAACTCACACTGCTGTCACACAGAAACTCACACTGCTGTCACACATAAGCTCACACTGCTGACACACACAAATTCACACTGCTGACACACACAAACTCACACTGCTGTCACACACCAACTTAGACTGCTGCCACATACAAACTCACACTGCTGTCACACACAAACCCACAGTGTTGACACACACAAACTCATACTGCTGACACACACAAGCTCACACTGCTGACACACACAAACTCACACTGCGGTCACACAGAAACTCACTGCTGCGACACACAAACTCACACTGCTGTAATACTTAAGCTCACACTGCTGACACACACAAATTCACACTGCTGGCACACACAAACTCACAATGCTGTCAGACACAAACTCAGACTGCTGCCACATAAAAACTCACACTGCTGACACACAAAATCTCACACTGCTGACACACACAAACTCACACTGCTGAAACACACAAACTCACACTGCTGACACACACAAACTCACACTGCTGTCAGACACAAACTCACACTGCTGACACATAAAAACTCACACTGCTGTCACACACAAACTCACACTGCTGACACACACAAACCCACACTGCTGCCACACACAAACTCACACTGCTGTCACACACAAACTCACACTGCTGTCACACACAAACTCACACTGCGGCCACACACAAACTCAACACTGCTGCCACAAACAAGCTCATACAGCTGAAACACACAGGCTCAGTTTACTCAAACACAGAGGCTCTCACTGCCGACACTCACAAGCTCACCATACAAACACACACAAACTCACACTGCTGACACACAAAAATTGACACTGCTGACACATACAAACTCACACTGCTGCCACACACAATCTCACACTGCTGTCACACATAAGCTCACACTGCTGCCACACACAAATTGACACTGCTGTCAGACACAAATCACACTGCTGCCACACACAAGCTCACAATGCTGTCAACCTCAAACTCACATAGCAGCCACACACAAACTCACACTGCAGTCACATATTAGATCACACTGCTGACACACACAAATTCACACAGCTGACATACACAAACTCACACTGCTGACACACACAAACTCACACTGCTGTCTGACACAAACCCATACTGTTGACACACACAAACTCACACTGGTGACACAAACAAACCCACACTGCTGACACACACAAACTCACACTGCTGTCACACACAAACTCACACTGCTGTCACACACAAACTCACACTGCGGCCACACACAAACTCAACACTGCTGACACAAACAAGCTCATACAGCTGAAACACACAGGCTCAGTCTACTCAAACACAGAGGCTCTCACTGCCGACACTCACAAGCTCACCATACAAACACACACAAACTCACACTGCTGAAACACACAAACTAACACTGCTGAAACACACTAACTGACACTGCTGACACACACAATCTCACACTGCTGTCACACACAAACTCAGACTGCTGTCAGACACAAACTCAGACTGCTGCCACATACAAACTCACACTGCTGTCACACACAAACGCACACTGTTGACACACACAAACTCACACTGCTGACACACACAAACTCACACTGCTGTCACACACAAACTCACACTGCTGTCACACACAAACTCACACTGCTGTCACACACAAACGCATACTGTTGACACACACAAACTCACACTGCTGACACACACAAACTCACACTGCTGACACACACAAACTCACACTGCTGTCACACACAAATTCCACCTGATGTCATACACAAACTCGGACTGCTGTCACACAACAAACTCACACTGATGTCAGACACAAACTCAGACTGCTGCTACATACAAACTCACACTGCTGTCACGCACAAACTCACACTGTTGACACACACAAACTCACACTTCTGACACACACAAACTCACACTGCTGACAGAAACAAACTCACAATGCTGTCACACAGAAACTCACTGTTGCCACACACAAACTCACAATGCTGTAAGATGTAAGCTCACAATGCAGACACACACAAATTCACACTGCTGACACACACAAACTAACACTGCTATAAGACACAAACTCAGACTGCTGCCACATAAAAACTCACACTGCTGTCAAACACAAACGCACACTGTTGACACACATAAACTCACACAGCTGATACACACAAACTCACACTGCTGACACACACAGACTCACACTGCTTTCACATACAAACTCACACTGCGGCCACACACAAACCCACACTGCTGTCACACACAAACTCACACTGCTGTCATAAACAAACTCACACTGCTGACACACACAAACTCACACTGCTGACACATACAAACTCACACTGCTGTCACACACAAACTCACACTGCTGACACACAAAAATTCACACTGCTGTCACACACAAACTCAGACTGCTGTCACACACAAACTCACACTGCTCCCACAAACAAGCTTAAACTGCTGACACACACAAGCTCACACTGCAGCCACATAAAAACTCTCACTGCTGTCACACACAAATTCACACTGCTCACAAACAAAAACTCACACTGCTGTCAGACACAAACTCAGTCTGCTGCCACATACAAACTCACACAGCTGTCACACTCAAACCCAAACTGTGACACACACAAACTCACACTGCTGACACAGACAGACTCACACTGCTGAAACACACAAACTCACACTGCTGTCACACAGAAACTCACACTGCTGTCACACATAAGCTCACACTGCTGACACACACAAATTCACACTGCTGACACACACAAACTCACACTGCTGACAGACACCAACTTAGACTGCTGCCACATACAAACTCACAACGCTGTCACACACAAACCCACAGTGTTGACACACACAAACTCACACTACTGCCACACACAAGCTCTCAATGCTGTCACGCAGAAACTTGCATTGCTGACACACACAAACTCACACTGCTTCCACACACAAGCTCACACTGCTGACACACATAAGCTCACACTGCTGACACACACAAGCTCACACTGTTGTCACACATAATCTCACACTGCTGACACACAAAAATTGACACTGCTGACACACACAAACTCACGCTGCTGCCACACACAATCTCACACTGCTGTCACACATAAGCTCACACTGCTGCCACACACAAATTGACACTGCTGTCAGACACAAACTCACACGGCTGCCACACACAAGCTCACAATGCTGTCAACCTCAAACTCACATAGCAGCCACACACAAACTCACACTGCAGTCACATATTAGATCACACTGCTGACACACACAAATTCACACAGCTGACATATACAAACTCACACTGCTGACACACACAAACTCACACTGCTGTCTGACACAAACCCATACTGTTGACACACACAAACTCACACTGGTGACACAAACAAACTCACACTGCTGACACACACAAACTCACACTGCGGCCACACACAAACTCAACACTGCTGCCACAAACAAGTTCATACAGCTGAAACACACAGGCTCAGTCTACTCAAACACAGAGGCTCTCACTGCCGACACTCACAAGCTCACCATACAAACACACACAAACTCACACTGCTGAAACACACAAACTAACACTGCTGACACACACTAACTGACACTGCTGACACACACAAACTCACACTGCTGTCACACACAAACACACACTGCTGTCAGACACAAACTCAGACTGTTGCCACATACAAACTCACACTGCTGTCACACACAAACGCACACTGTTGACACACACAAACTCACACCGCTGACACACACAAACGCACACTGCTGACACACACAAACTCACACTGCTGGCACACAGAAACTCAGACTGCTGTCACACACAAAGTAACACTGCTGTAATACATAAGCTCACACTGCTGACACACACAAATTCACACTGCTGGCACACACAAACACACAATGCTGTCAGACACAAACTCAGACTGCTGCCACATAAAAACTCACACTGCTGTCACACACAAACGCACACTGTTGACACACACAAAGTCACACTGCTGACACACAGAAACTCACACTGCTGTCACACACAAACTCACACTGCTCCCACAAACAAGCTCACACTGCTGTCAGACACAAACTCACACTGCTCCCACAAAAAAGCTTACACTGCTGTCAGACACAAACTCACACTGCTCCCACAAACAAGCTTACACTGCTGTCAGACAGAAACTCACACTGCTGCCACATACAAACTCATACTGCTGTCACACACCAACTCACACTGCTGACACACACAAACTCACACTGCTGACACACAAACTCACACTGCTGACACACACAAACTCACACTGCTGTCACACACAAACTCACACTGCAGTCAGACACAAACACAGACTGCTGCTACATACAAACTCACACTGCTGTCACGCACAAACCCACACTGTTGACACACACAAACTCACTCTGCTGACACACACAAACTCACACTGCTGTCACACACAAACTCACACTGCTGTCAGACACAAACTCAGACTGCTGCCACATACAAACTCACACTGCTGTCACACACAAACGCACACTGTTGACACACACAAACTCACACTGCTGACACACACAAACTCACACTGCTGTCACACACAAACTCACACTGCTGTCACACACAAACTCAGACTGCTGCCACATACAAACTCACACTGCTGTCACACACAAACGCATACTGTTGACACACACAAACTCACACTGCTGACACACACAAACTCACACTGCTGACACACACAAACTCACACTGCTGTCACACACAAATTCCACCTGATGTCATACACAAACTCGGACTGCTGTCACACAACAAACTCACACTGATGTCAGACACAAACTCAGACTGCTGCTACATACAAACTCACACTGCTGTCACGCACAAACTCACACTGTTGACACACACAAACTCACACTTCTGACACACACAAACTCACACTGCTGACAGAAACAAACTCACACTGCTGTCACACAGAAACTCACTGTTGCCACACACAAACTCACAATGCTGTAAGATGTAAGCTCACAATGCAGACACACACAAATTCACACTGCTGACACACACAAACTAACACTGCTATAAGACACAAACTCAGACTGCTGCCACATAAAAACTCACACTGCTGTCAAACACAAACGCACACTGTTGACACACATAAACTCACACAGCTGATACACACAAACTCACACTGCTGACACACACAGACTCACACTGCTTTCACATACAAACTCACACTGCGGCCACACACAAACCCACACTGCTGTCACACACAAACTCACACTGCTGTCATAAACAAACTCACACTGCTGACACACACAAACTCACACTGCTGACACATACAAACTCACACTGCTGTCACACACAAACTCACACTGCTGACTCACTTAAATTCACACTGCTGTCACACACAAACTCAGACTGCTGTCACACACAAACTCACACTGCTCCCACAAACAAGCTTAAACTGCTGACACACACAAGCTCACACTGCAGCCACATAAAAACTCTCACTGCTGTCACACACAAATTCACACTGCTCACAAACAAAAACTCACACTGCTGTCAGACACAAACTCAGTCTGCTGCCACATACAAACTCACACAGCTGTCACACTCAAACCCAAACTGTGACACACACAAACTCACACTGCTGACACAGACAGACTCACACTGCTGAAACACACAAACTCACACTGCTGTCACACAGAAACTCACACTGCTGTCACACATAAGCTCACACTGCTGACACACACAAATTCACACTGCTGACACACACAAACTCACACTGCTGACAGACACCAACTTAGACTGCTGCCACATACAAACTCACAACGCTGTCACACACAAACCCACAGTGTTGACACACACAAACTCACACTACTGCCACACACAAGCTCTCAATGCTGTCACGCAGAAACTTGCATTGCTGACACACACAAACTCACACTGCTTCCACACACAAGCTCACACTGCTGACACACATAAGCTCACACTGCTGACACACACAAGCTCACACTGTTGTCACACATAATCTCACACTGCTGACACACAAAAATTGACACTGCTGACACACACAAACTCACGCTGCTGCCACACACAATCTCACACTGCTGTCACACATAAGCTCACACTGCTGCCACACACAAATTGACACTGCTGTCAGACACAAACTCACACTGCTGCCACACACAAGCTCACAATGCTGTCAACCTCAAACTCACATAGCAGCCACACACAAACTCACACTGCAGTCACATATTAGATCACACTGCTGACACACACAAATTCACACAGCTGACATATACAAACTCACACTGCTGACACACACAAACTCACACTGCTGTCTGACACAAACCCATACTGTTGACACACACAAACTCACACTGGTGACACAAACAAACTCACACTGCTGACACACACAAACTCACACTGCTGTCACACACAAACTCACACTGCGGCCACACACAAACTCAACACTGCTGCCACAAACAAGTTCATACAGCTGAAACACACAGGCTCAGTCTACTCAAACACAGAGGCTCTCACTGCCGACACTCACAAGCTCACCATACAAACACACACAAACTCACACTGCTGAAACACACAAACTAACACTGCTGACACACACTAACTGACACTGCTGACACACACAAACTCACACTGCTGTCACACACAAACACACACTGCTGTCAGACACAAACTCAGACTGTTGCCACATACAAACTCACACTGCTGTCACACACAAACGCACACTGTTGACACACACAAACTCACACCGCTGACACACACAAACGCACACTGCTGACACACACAAACTCACACTGCTGGCACACAGAAACTCAGACTGCTGTCACACACAAAGTAACACTGCTGTAATACATAAGCTCACACTGCTGACACACACAAATTCACACTGCTGGCACACACAAACACACAATGCTGTCAGACACAAACTCAGACTGCTGCCACATAAAAACTCACACTGCTGTCACACACAAACGCACACTGTTGACACACACAAAGTCACACTGCTGACACACAGAAACTCACACTGCTGTCACACACAAACTCACACTGCTCCCACAAACAAGCTCACACTGCTGTCAGACACAAACTCACACTGCTCCCACAAAAAAGCTTACACTGCTGTCAGACACAAACTCACACTGCTCCCACAAACAAGCTTACACTGCTGTCAGACAGAAACTCACACTGCTGCCACATACAAACTCATACTGCTGTCACACACCAACTCACACTGCTGACACACACAAACTCACACTGCTGACACACAAACTCACACTGCTGACACACACAAACTCACACTGCTGTCACACACAAACTCACACTGCAGTCAGACACAAACACAGACTGCTGCTACATACAAACTCACACTGCTGTCACGCACAAACCCACACTGTTGACACACACAAACTCACTCTGCTGACACACACAAACTCACACTGCTGTCACACACAAACTCACACTGCTGTCACAAAGAAATTCACTGTTGCCACACGCAAACTCACACTGCTGTACGACGTAAGATCACAATGCAGACACACACAAACTCACACTGCTGACACACACAAACTAACACTGCTGTAAGACACAAACTCAGACTGCTGCCACATAAAACCTCACACTGCTGTCAAACACAAACGCACACTGTTGACACACACAAACTCACACTGCTGACACACACAAACTCACACTGCTGACACATACAAACTCACACTGCTGTCACACACAAACTCAGACTGCTGTCACACACAAACTCACACTGCTCCCACAAACAAGCTTACACTGCTGACACACACAAGCTCACACTGCAGCCACATAAAAACTCTCACTGCTGTCACACGCAAATTCACACGGCTCACACACACAAACTCACACTGCTGTCAGACACAAACTCAGTCTGCTGCCACATACAAACTCACACAGCTGTCACACACAAACCCAAACTGTTGATACACACAAACTCACACTGCTGACACACACAAACTCACACTGCTGAAACACACAAACTCACACTGCTGTCACACAGAAACTCACACTGCTGTCACACATAAGCTCACACTGCTGACACACACAAATTCACACTGCTGACACACACAAACTCACACTGCTGTCACACACCAACTTAGACTGCTGCCACATACAAACTCACACTGCTGTCACACACAAACCCACAGTGTTGACACACACAAACTCATACTGCTGACACACACAAGCTCACACTGCTGACACACACAAATTCACACTGCTGGCACACACAAACTCACAATGCTGTCAGACACAAACTCAGACTGCTGCCACATAAAAACTCACACGGCTGACACACACAAACTCACACTGCTGGCACAAACAAACTCACACTGCTGAAACACACAAACTCACACTGCAGTCACACACAAACTCAGACTGCTGTCAGACACAAACTCACACTGCTGACACATAAAAACTCACACTGCTGTCACACACAAACTCACACTGCTGACACACACAAACCCACACTGCTGCCACACACAAACTCACACTGCTGTCACACACAAACTCACACTGCTGTCACACACAAACTCACACTGCTGTCACACACAAACTCAGACTGCTGCCACATACAAACTCACAATGCTGTCACACACAAACACACACTGTTGACACACACAAACTCACACTGCTGACACACACAAGCTCACACTGCTGACACACACAAACACACACTGCGGTCACACAGAAACTCACTGCTGCGACACACAAACTCACACTGCTGTAATACGTAAGCTCACACTGCTGACACACACAAATTCACACTGCTGGCACACACGAACTCACAATGCTGTCAGACACAATCTCAGACTGCTGCCACATAAAAACTCACACTGCTGAAACACACAAACTCACACTGCTGACACACACAAACTCACACTGCTGACACACACAAACTCAAACTGCTGTCACACACAAACTCACACTGCTGTCAGACACAAACTCACACTGCTGACACATACAAACTCGCACTGCTGTCACACACAAACTCACACTGTTGACACACACAAACTCACACTGCTGACACACACAAACTCACGCTGCTGCCACACACAATCTCACACTGCTGTCACACATAAGCTCACACTGCTGCCACACACAAATTGACACTGCTGTCAGACACAAACTCACACTGCTGCCACACACAAGCTCACAATGCTGTCAACCTCAAACTCACATAGCAGCCACACACAAACTCACACTGCAGTCACATATTAGATCACACTGCTGACACACACAAATTCACACAGCTGACATATACAAACTCACACTGCTGACACACACAAACTCACACTGCTGTCTGACACAAACCCATACTGTTGACACACACAAACTCACACTGGTGACACAAACAAACTCACACTGCTGACACACACAAACTCACACTGCTGTCACACACAAACTCACACTGCGGCCACACACAAACTCAACACTGCTGCCACAAACAAGTTCATACAGCTGAAACACACAGGCTCAGTCTACTCAAACACAGAGGCTCTCACTGCCGACACTCACAAGCTCACCATACAAACACACACAAACTCACACTGCTGAAACACACAAACTAACACTGCTGGCACACACTAACTGACACTGCTGACACACACAAACTCACACTGCTGTCACACACAAACACACACTGCTGTCAGACACAAACTCAGACTGTTGCCACATACAAACTCACACTGCTGTCACACACAAACGCACACTGTTGACACACACAAACTCACACTGCTGACACACACAAACTCACACTGCTGACACAGACAGACTCACACTGCTGAAACACACAAACTGACACTGCTGTCACACAGAAACTCACACTGCTGTCACACATAAGCTCACACTGCTGACACACACAAATTCACACTGCTGACACACACAAACTCACACTGCTGACAGACACCAACTTAGACTGCTGCCACATACAAACTCACAACGCTGTCACACACAAACCCACAGTGTTGACACACACAAACTCACACTACTGCCACACACAAGCTCTCAATGCTGTCACGCAGAAACTTGAATTGCTGACACACACAAACTCACACTGCTTCCACACACAAGCTCACACTGCTGACACACATAAGCTCACACTGCTGACACACACAAGCTCACACTGTTGTCACACATAATCTCACACTGCTGACACACAAAAATTGACACTGCTGACACACACAAACTCACGCTGCTGCCACACACAATCTCACACTGCTGTCACACATAAGCTCACACTGCTGCCACACACAAATTGACACTGCTGTCAGACACAAACTCACACTGCTGCCACACACAAGCTCACAATGCTGTCAACCTCAAACTCACATAGCAGCCACACACAAACTCACACTGCAGTCACATATTAGATCACACTGCTGACACACACAAATTCACACAGCTGACATATACAAACTCACACTGCTGACACACACAAACTCACACTGCTGTCTGACACAAACCCATACTGTTGACACACACAAACTCACACTGGTGACACAAACAAACTCACACTGCTGACACACACAAACTCACACTGCTGTCAAACACAAACTCACACTGCGGCCACACACAAACTCAACACTGCTGCCACAAACAAGTTCATACAGCTGAAACACACAGGCTCAGTCTACTCAAACACAGAGGCTCTCACTGCCGACACTCACAAGCTCACCATACAAACACACACAAACTCACACTGCTGAAACACAGAAACTCACACTGCTGACACACACAAACTCACACTGCTGACACACACAAACTCACACTGCTGTCACACACAACCTCACACTGCTGTCACACACAAACTCAGACTGCTGCCACATACAAACTCACACTGCTGTCACACACAAACCCACACTGTTGACACACACAAACTCATACTGCTGAAAACATAAATTCACACTGCTGACACACACAAACTCACACTGCTGTCACACACAAACTCAGACTGCTGCCACATACAAACTCACACTGCGGCCACACACAAACTCAAAACTGCTGCCACAAACAAGCTCATACAGCTGAAACACACAGGCTCAGTCTACTCAAGCACAGAGGCTCTCACTGCCGACACACACAAGCTCACCATACAAACACACACAAACTCACACTGCTGAAACACACAAACTAACACTGCTGACACACACTAACTGACACTGCTGACACACACAAACTCACACTGCTGTCACACACAAACACACACTGCTGTCAGACACAAACTCAGACTGTTGCCACATACAAACTCACACTGCTGTCACACACAAACGCACACTGTTGACACACACAAACTCACACCGCTGACACACACAAACGCACACTGCTGACACACACAAACTCACACTGCTGGCACACAGAAACTCAGACTGCTGTCACACACAAAGTAACACTGCTGTAATACATAAGCTCACACTGCTGACACACACAAATTCACACTGCTGGCACACACAAACACACAATGCTGTCAGACACAAACTCAGACTGCTGCCACATAAAAACTCACACTGCTGTCACACACAAACGCACACTGTTGACACACACAAAGTCACACTGCTGACACACAGAAACTCACACTGCTGTCACACACAAACTCACACTGCTCCCACAAACAAGCTCACACTGCTGTCAGACACAAACTCACACTGCTCCCACAAAAAAGCTTACACTGCTGTCAGACACAAACTCACACTGCTCCCACAAACAAGCTTACACTGCTGTCAGACAGAAACTCACACTGCTGCCACATACAAACTCATACTGCTGTCACACACCAACTCACACTGCTGACACACACAAACTCACACTGCTGACACACAAACTCACACTGCTGACACACACAAACTCACACTGCTGTCACACACAAACTCACACTGCAGTCAGACACAAACACAGACTGCTGCTACATACAAACTCACACTGCTGTCACGCACAAACCCACACTGTTGACACACACAAACTCACTCTGCTGACACACACAAACTCACACTGCTGTCACACACAAACTCACACTGCTGTCAGACACAAACTCAGACTGCTGCCACATACAAACTCACACTGCTGTCACACACAAACGCACACTGTTGACACACACAAACTCACACTGCTGACACACACAAACTCACACTGCTGTCACACACAAACTCACACTGCTGTCACACACAAACTCAGACTGCTGCCACATACAAACTCACACTGCTGTCACACACAAACGCATACTGTTGACACACACAAACTCACACTGCTGACACACACAAACTCACACTGCTGACACACACAAACTCACACTGCTGTCACACACAAATTCCACCTGATGTCATACACAAACTCGGACTGCTGTCACACAACAAACTCACACTGATGTCAGACACAAACTCAGACTGCTGCTACATACAAACTCACACTGCTGTCACGCACAAACTCACACTGTTGACACACACAAACTCACACTTCTGACACACACAAACTCACACTGCTGACAGAAACAAACTCACACTGCTGTCACACAGAAACTCACTGTTGCCACACACAAACTCACAATGCTGTAAGATGTAAGCTCACAATGCAGACACACACAAATTCACACTGCTGACACACACAAACTAACACTGCTATAAGACACAAACTCAGACTGCTGCCACATAAAAACTCACACTGCTGTCAAACACAAACGCACACTGTTGACACACATAAACTCACACAGCTGATACACACAAACTCACACTGCTGACACACACAGACTCACACTGCTTTCACATACAAACTCACACTGCGGCCACACACAAACCCACACTGCTGTCACACACAAACTCACACTGCTGTCATAAACAAACTCACACTGCTGACACACACAAACTCACACTGCTGACACATACAAACTCACACTGCTGTCACACACAAACTCAGACTGCTGTCACACACAAACTCACACTGCTCCCACAAACAAGCTTAAACTGCTGACACACACAAGCTCACACTGCAGCCACATAAAAACTCTCACTGCTGTCACACACAAATTCACACTGCTCACAAACAAAAACTCACACTGCTGTCAGACACAAACTCAGTCTGCTGCCACATACAAACTCACACAGCTGTCACACTCAAACCCAAACTGTGACACACACAAACTCACACTGCTGACACAGACAGACTCACACTGCTGAAACACACAAACTGACACTGCTGTCACACAGAAACTCACACTGCTGTCACACATAAGCTCACACTGCTGACACACACAAATTCACACTGCTGACACACACAAACTCACACTGCTGACAGACACCAACTTAGACTGATGCCACATACAAACTCACAACGCTGTCACACACAAACCCACAGTGTTGACACACACAAACTCACACTACTGCCACACACAAGCTCTCAATGCTGTCACGCAGAAACTTGCATTGCTGACACACACAAACTCACACTGCTTCCACACACAAGCTCACACTGCTGACACACATAAGCTCACACTGCTGACACACACAAGCTCACACTGTTGTCACACATAATCTCACACTGCTGACACACAAAAATTGACACTGCTGACACACACAAACTCACGCTGCTGCCACACACAATCTCACACTGCTGTCACACATAAGCTCACACTGCTGCCACACACAAATTGACACTGCTGTCAGACACAAACTCACACTGCTGCCACACACAAGCTCACAATGCTGTCAACCTCAAACTCACATAGCAGCCACACACAAACTCACACTGCAGTCACATATTAGATCACACTGCTGACACACACAAATTCACACAGCTGACATATACAAACTCACACTGCTGACACACACAAACTCACACTGCTGTCTGACACAAACCCATACTGTTGACACACACAAACTCACACTGGTGACACAAACAAACTCACACTGCTGACACACACAAACTCAACACTGCTGCCACAAACAAGTTCATACAGCTGAAACACACAGGCTCAGTCTACTCAAACACAGAGGCTCTCACTGCCGACACTCACAAGCTCACCATACAAACACACACAAACTCACACTGCTGAAACACACAAACTAACACTGCTGACACACACTAACTGACACTGCTGACACACACAATCTCACACTGCTGTCACACACAAACACACACTGCTGTCAGACACAAACTCAGACTGTTGCCACATACAAACTCACACTGCTGTCACACACAAACGCACACTGTTGACACACACAAACTCACACCGCTGACACACACAAACGCACACTGCTGACACACACAAACTCACACTGCTGGCACACAGAAACTCAGACTGCTGTCACACACAAAGTAACACTGCTGTAATACATAAGCTCACACTGCTGACACACACAAATTCACACTGCTGGCACACACAAACACACAATGCTGTCAGACACAAACTCAGACTGCTGCCACATAAAAACTCACACTGCTGTCACACACAAACGCACACTGTTGACACACACAAAGTCACACTGCTGACACACAGAAACTCACACTGCTGTCACACACAAACTCACACTGCTCCCACAAACAAGCTCACACTGCTGTCAGACACAAACTCACACTGCTCCCACAAAAAAGCTTACACTGCTGTCAGACACAAACTCACACTGCTCCCACAAACAAGCTTACACTGCTGTCAGACAGAAACTCACACTGCTGCCACATACAAACTCATACTGCTGTCACACACCAACTCACACTGCTGACACACACAAACTCACACTGCTGACACACAAACTCACACTGCTGACACACACAAACTCACACTGCTGTCACACACAAACTCACACTGCAGTCAGACACAAACACAGACTGCTGCTACATACAAACTCACACTGCTGTCACGCACAAACCCACACTGTTGACACACACAAACTCACTCTGCTGACACACACAAACTCACACTGCTGACAGACACAAACTCAGACTGCTGTCACAAAGAAATTCACTGTTGCCACACGCAAACTCACACTGCTGTACGACGTAAGATCACAATGCAGACACACACAAACTCACACTGCTGACACACACAAACTAACACTGCTGTAAGACACAAACTCAGACTGCTGCCACATAAAACCTCACACTGCTGTCAAACACAAACGCACACTGTTGACACACACAAACTCACACTGCTGACACACACAAACTCACACTGCTGACACATACAAACTCACACTGCTGTCACACACAAACTCAGACTGCTGTCACACACAAACTCACACTGCTCCCACAAACAAGCTTACACTGCTGACACACACAAGCTCACACTGCAGCCACATAAAAACTCTCACTGCTGTCACACGCAAATTCACACGGCTCACACACACAAACTCACACTGCTGTCAGACACAAACTCAGTCTGCTGCCACATACAAACTCACACAGCTGTCACACACAAACCCAAACTGTTGATACACACAAACTCACACTGCTGACACACACAAACTCACACTGCTGAAACACACAAACTCACACTGCTGTCACACAGAAACTCACACTGCTGTCACACATAAGCTCACACTGCTGACACACACAAATTCACACTGCTGACACACACAAACTCACACTGCTGTCACACACCAACTTAGACTGCTGCCACATACAAACTCACACTGCTGTCACACACAAACCCACAGTGTTGACACACACAAACTCATACTGCTGACACACACAAGCTCACACTGCTGACACACACAAATTCACACTGCTGGCACACACAAACTCACAATGCTGTCAGACACAAACTCAGACTGCTGCCACATAAAAACTCACACGGCTGACACACACAAACTCACACTGCTGGCACAAACAAACTCACACTGCTGAAACACACAAACTCACACTGCAGTCACACACAAACTCAGACTGCTGTCAGACACAAACTCACACTGCTGACACATAAAAACTCACACTGCTGTCACACACAAACTCACACTGCTGACACACACAAACCCACACTGCTGCCACACACAAACTCACACTGCTGTCACACACAAACTCACACTGCTGTCACACACAAACTCACACTGCTGTCACACACAAACTCAGACTGCTGCCACATACAAACTCACAATGCTGTCACACACAAACACACACTGTTGACACACACAAACTCACACTGCTGACACACACAAGCTCACACTGCTGACACACACAAACACACACTGCGGTCACACAGAAACTCACTGCTGCGACACACAAACTCACACTGCTGTAATACGTAAGCTCACACTGCTGACACACACAAATTCACACTGCTGGCACACACGAACTCACAATGCTGTCAGACACAATCTCAGACTGCTGCCACATAAAAACTCACACTGCTGAAACACACAAACTCACACTGCTGACACACACAAACTCACACTGCTGACACACACAAACTCAAACTGCTGTCACACACAAACTCACACTGCTGTCAGACACAAACTCACACTGCTGACACATACAAACTCGCACTGCTGTCACACACAAACTCACACTGTTGACACACACAAACTCACACTGCTGACACACACAAACTCACGCTGCTGCCACCCACAATCTCACACTGCTGTCACACATAAGCTCACACTGCTGCCACACACAAATTGACACTGCTGTCAGACACAAACTCACACTGCTGCCACACACAAGCTCACAATGCTGTCAACCTCAAACTCACATAGCAGCCACACACAAACTCACACTGCAGTCACATATTAGATCACACTGCTGACACACACAAATTCACACAGCTGACATATACAAACTCACACTGCTGACACACACAAACTCACACTGCTGTCTGACACAAACCCATACTGTTGACACACACAAACTCACACTGGTGACACAAACAAACTCACACTGCTGACACACACAAACTCACACTGCTGTCACACACAAACTCACACTGCGGCCACACACAAACTCAACACTGCTGCCACAAACAAGTTAATACAGCTGAAACACACAGGCTCAGTCTACTCAAACACAGAGGCTCTCACTGCCGACACTCACAAGCTCACCATACAAACACACACAAACTCACACTGCTGAAACACACAAACTAACAGTGCTGGCACACACTAACTGACACTGCTGACACACACAAACTCACACTGCTGTCACACACAAACACACACTGCTGTCAGACACAAACTCAGACTGTTGCCACATACAAACTCACACTGCTGTCACACACAAACGCACACTGTTGACACACACAAACTCACACTGCTGACACACACAAACGCACACTGCTGACACACACAAACTCACACTGCTGACACACAGAAACTCAGACTGCTGTCACACACAAAGTAACACTGCTGTAATACATAAGCTCACACTGCTGACACACACAAATTCACACTGCTGGCACACACAAACACACAATGCTGTCAGACACAAACTCAGACTGCTGCCACATAAAAACTCACACTGCTGTCACACACAAACGCACACTGTTGACACACACAAAGTCACACTGCTGACACACAGAAACTCACACTGCTGTCACACACAAACTCACACTGCTCCCACAAACAAGCTCACACTGCTGTCAGACACAAACTCACACTGCTCCCACAAAAAAGCTTACACTGCTGTCAGACACAAACTCACACTGCTCCCACAAACAAGCTTACACTGCTGTCAGACAGAAACTCACACTGCTGCCACATACAAACTCATACTGCTGTCACACACCAACTCACACTGCTGACACACACAAACTCACACTGCTGACACACAAACTCACACTGCTGACACACACAAACTCACACTGCTGTCACACACAAACTCACACTGCAGTCAGACACAAACACAGACTGCTGCTACATACAAACTCACACTGCTGTCACGCACAAACCCACACTGTTGACACACACAAACTCACTCTGCTGACACACACAAACTCACACTGCTGACAGACACAAACTCACACTGCTGGCACAAACAAACTCACACTGCTGAAACACACAAACTCACACTGCAGTCACACACAAACTCAGACTGCTGTCAGACACAAACTCACACTGCTGACACATAAAAACTCACACTGCTGTCACACACAAACTCACGCTGCTGACACACACAAACCCACACTGCTGCCACACACAAACTCACACTGCTGTCACACACAAACTCACACTGCTGTCACACACAAACTCACACTGCTGTCACACACAAACTCAGACTGCTGCCACATACAAACTCACAATGCTGTCACACACAAACACACACTGTTGACACACACAAACTCACACTGCTGACACACACAAGCTCACACTGCTGACACACACAAACACACACTGCGGTCACACAGAAACTCACTGCTGCGACACACAAACTCACACTGCTGTAATACGTAAGCTCACACTGCTGACACACACAAATTCACACTGCTGGCACACACGAACTCACAATGCTGTCAGACACAATCTCAGACTGCTGCCACATAAAAACTCACACTGCTGAAACACACAAACTCACACTGCTGACACACACAAACTCACACTGCTGACACACACAAACTCAAACTGCTGTCACACACAAACTCACACTGCTGTCAGACACAAACTCACACTGCTGACACATACAAACTCGCACTGCTGTCACACACAAACTCACACTGTTGACACACACAAACTCACACTGCTGACACACACAAACTCACACTGCTGTCACACACAAACTCACACTGCTGTCACACACAAACTCACACTGCTGCCACACACAAACTCAACACTGCTGCCACAAACAAGCTCATACAGCTGAAACACACAGGCTCAGTCTACTCAAACACAGAGGCTCTCACTGCCGACACTCACAAGCTCACCATACAAACACACACAAACTCACACTGCTGAAACACAGAAACTCACACTGCTGACACACACAAACTCACACTGCTGACACACACAAACTCACACTGCTGTCACACACAACCTCACACTGCTCACACACACAAACTCACACTGCTGTCAGACACAAACTCAGACTGCTGCCACATACAAACTCACACAGCTGTCACACACAAACCCAAACTGTTGATACACACAAACTCACACTGCTGACACACACAAACTCACACTGCTGAAACACACAAACTCACACTGCTGTCACACAGAAACTCACACTGCTGTCACACATAAGCTCACACTGCTGACACACACAAATTCACACTGCTGACACACACAAACTCACACTGCTGTCACACACCAACTTAGACTGCTGCCACATACAAACTCACACTGCTGTCACACACAAACCCACAGTGTTGACACACACAAACTCATACTGCTGACACACACAAGCTCACACTGCTGACACACACAAATTCACACTGCTGGCACACACAAACTCACAATGCTGTCAGACACAAACTCAGACTGCTGCCACATAAAAACTCACACGGCTGACACACACAAACTCACACTGCTGGCACAAACAAACTCATACTGCTGAAACACACAAACTCACACTGCAGTCACACACAAACTCACACTGCTGTCAGACACAAACTCACACTGCTGACACATAAAAACTCACACTGCTGTCACACACAAACTCACACTGCTGACACACACAAACCCACACTGCTGCCACACACAAACTCACACTGCTGTCACACACAAACTCACACTGCTGTCACACACAAACTCACACTGCGGCCACACACAAACTCAACACTGCTGCCACAAACAAGCTCATACAGCTGAAACACACAGGCTCAGTTTACTCAAACACAGAGGCTCTCACTGCCGACATTCACAAGCTCACCATACAAACACACACAAACTCACACTGCTGACACACAAAAATTGACACTGCTGACACACACAAACTCACACTGCTGCCACACACAATCTCACACTGCTGTCACACATAAGCTCACACTGCTGCCACACACAAAATGACACTGCTGTCAGACACAAATCACACTGCTGCCACACACAAGCTCACAATGCTGTCAACCTCAAACTCACATAGCAGCCACACACAATCTCACACTGCAGTCACATATTAGATCACACTGCTGACACACACAAATTCACACAGCTGACATATACAAACTCACACTGCTGACACACACAAACTCTCACTGCTGTCTGACACAAACCCATACTGTTGACACACACAAACTCACACTGGTGACACAAACAAACTCACACTGCTGTCACACACAAACTCACACTGCGGCCACACACAAACTCAAAACTGCTGCCACAAACAAGCTCATACAGCTGAAACACACAGGCTCAGTCTACTCAAGCACAGAGGCTCTCACTGCCGACACACACAAGCTCACCATACAAACACACACAAACTCACACTGCTGAAACACACAAACTAACACTGCTGACACACACTAACTGACACTGCTGACACACACAAACTCACACTGCTGTCACACACAAACTCACACTGCTGTCAGACACAAACTCAGACTGCTGCCACATACAAACTCACACTGCTGTCACACACAAACGCACACTGTTGACACACACAAACTCACACTGCTGACACACACAAACGCACACTGCTGACACACACAAACTCACACTGCTGGCACACAGAAACTCAGACTGTTGTCACACACAAAGTAACACTGCTGTAATACATAAGCTCACAATGCTGACACACACAAATTCACAAATGCTGGCACACACAAACACACAATGCTGTCAGACACAAACTCAGACTGCTGCCACATAAAAACTCACACTGCTGTCACACACAAACGCACACTGTTGACACACACAAAGTCACACTGCTGACACACACAAACGCACACTGCTGACACACACAAACTCACACTGTTGGCACACAGAAACTCACACTGCTGTCACACACAAACTCACACTGCTCCCACAAACAAGCTTACACTGCTGTCAGACAGAAACTCACACTGCTGCCACATACAAACTCATACTGCTGTCACACACCAACTCACACTGTTGACACACACAAACTCACACTGCTGACACACACAAACTCACACTGCTGACACACAAAAACTCACACTGCTGTCACACACAAACTCACACTGCAGTCAAAAACAAACACAGGCTGCTGCTACATACAAACTCACACTGCTGTCACGCACAAACCCACACTGTTGACACACACAAACTCACTCTGCTGACACACACAAACTCACACTGCTGACAGACACAAACTCACACTGCTGTCACAAAGAAACTCACTGTTGCCACACGCAAACTCACACTGCTGTACGACGTAAGATCACAATGCAGACACACACAAACTAACACTGCTGACACACACAAACTAACACTGCTGTAAGACACAAACTCAGACTGCTGCCACATAAAACCTCACACTGCTGTCAAACACAAACGCACACTGTTGACACACACAAACTCACACTGCTGACACACACAAACTCACACTGCTGACACATACAAACTCACACTGCTGTCACACACAAACTCAGACTGCTGTCACACACAAACTCACACTGCTCCCACAAACAAGCTTACACTGCTGAAACACACAAGCTCACACTGCAGCCACATAAAAACTCAGACTGCTGTCACACACAAATTCACACGGCTCACACACACAAACTCACACTGCTGTCAGACACAAACTCAGTCTGCTGCCACATACAAACTCACACAACTGTCACACACAAACCCAAACTGTTGATACACACAAACTCACACTGCTGACACACACAAACTCACACTGCTGAAACACACAAACTCACACTGCTGTCACACAGAAACTCACACTGCTGTCACACATAAGCTCACACTGCTGACACACACAAATTCACACTGCTGACACACACAAACTCACACTGCTGTCAGACACCAACTTAGACTGCTGCCACATACAAACTCACACTGCTGTCACACACAAACCCACAGTGTTGACACACACAAACTCACACTACTGCCACACACAAGCTCTCAATGCTGTCACGCAGAAACTTGCATTGCTGACACACACAAAATCACAATGCTGCCACAAACAGGCTCACACTGCTGACACACATAAACTCACACTGCTGACGCACACAAGATCACACTGCTGTCACACACAATCTCACACTGCTGACACACACAAATTGACACTGCTGACACACACAAACACACACTGCTGCCACACACAAACTCACACTGCTGCCACACACAATCTCACACTGCTGTCACACATAAGCTCACACTGCTGCCACACACAAATTGACACTGCTGTCAGACACAAACTCACACTGTTGCCACACACAAGCTCAAAATGCTGTCACCCTCAAACTCACATTGCAGGCACACACAAACTCACACTGCAGTCACAAATTAGATCACATTGCTGACACACACAAATTCACACAGCTGACATACACATACTCACACTGCTGACACACACAAACTCACACTGCTGTCTGACACAAACCCATACTGTTGACACACACAAACTCACACTGGTGACACAAACAAACCCACACTGCTGACACACACAAACTCACACTGCTGTCACACACAAACTCACACTGCTGTCACACACAAACTCACACTGCGGCCACACACAAACTCAACACTGCTGCCACAAACAAGCTCATACAGCTGAAACACACAGGCTCAGTCTACTCAAACACAGAGGCTCTCACTGCCGACACTCACAAGCTCACCATACAAACACACACAAACTCACACTGCTGACACACACAAACTCACACTGCTGACACACACAAACTCACACTGCTGTCACACACAACCTCACACTGCTGTCACACACAAACTCAGACTGCTGCCACATACAAACTCACACTGCTGTCACACACAAACACACACTGTTGACACACACAAACTCATACTGCTGACACACACAAGCTCACACTGCTGACACACACAAACTAACACTGCTGTAAGACACAAACTCAGACTGCTGCCACATAAAACCTCACACTGCTGTCAAACACAAACGCACACGGTTGACACACACAAACTCACACTGCTGACACACACAAACTCACACTGCTGACACATACAAACTCACACTGCTGTCACACACAAACTCAGACTGCTGTCACACACAAACTCACACTGCTCCCACAAACAAGCTTACACTGCTGACACACACAAGCTCACACTGCAGCCACATAAAAACTCTCACTGCTGTCACACGCAAATTCACACGGCTCACACACACAAACTCACACTGCTGTCAGACACAAACTCAGTCTGCTGCCACATACAAACTCACACAGCTGTCACACACAAACCCAAACTGTTGATACACACAAACTCACACTGCTGACACACACAAACTCACACTGCTGAAACACACAAACTCACACTGCTGTCACACAGAAACTCACACTGCTGTCACACATAAGCTCACACTGCTGACACACACAAATTCACACTGCTGACACACACAAACTCACACTGCTGTCACACACCAACTTAGACTGCTGCCACATACAAACTCACACTGCTGTCACACACAAACCCACAGTGTTGACACACACAAACTCACACTACTGCCACACACAAGCTCTCAATGCTGTCACGCAGAAACTTGCATTGCTGACACACACAAAATCACAATGCTGCCACAAACAAGCTCACACTGCTGACACACATAAACTCACACTGCTGACGCACACAAGATCACACTGCTGTCACACACAATCTCACACTGCTGACACACACAAATTGACACTGCTGACACACACAAACACACACTGCTGCCACACACAAACTCACACTGCTGACACACACAATCTGAAATTGCTGTCACACATAAGCTCACACTGCTGCCACACACAAATTGACACTGCTGTCAGACACAAACTCACACTGTTGCCACACACAAGCTCAAAATGCTGTCACCCTCAAACTCACATTGCAGGCACACACAAACTCACACTGCAGTCACAAATTAGATCACATTGCTGACACACACAAATTCACACAGCTGACATACACAAACTCACACTGCTGACACACACAAACTCACACTGCTGTCTGACACAAACACAGACTGTTGACACACACAAACTCACACTGGTGACACAAACAAACACACACTGCTGACACACACAAACTCACACTGCTGTCACACACAAACTCACACTGCTGTCACACACAAACTCACACTGCGGCCACACACAAACTCAACACTGCTGCCACAAACAAGCTCATACAGCTGAAACACACAGGCTCAGTCTACTCAAACACAGAGGCTCTCACTGCCGACACTCACAAGCTCACCATACAAACACACACAAACTCACACTGCTGAAACACAGAAACTCACACTGCTGACACACACAAACTCACACTGCTGACACACACAAACTCACACTGCTGTCACACACAACCTCACACTGCTGTCACACACAAACTCAGACTGCTGCCACATACAAACTCACACTGCTGAAACACACAAATTCACACTGCTGACACACACAAACTCACACTGCTGTCACACACAAACTCAGACTGCTGCCACATACAAACTCACAATGCTGTCACACACAAACACACACTGTTGACACACACAAACTCACACTGCTGACACACACAAGCTCACACTGCTGACACACACAAACTAACACTGCTGTAAGACATAAACTCAGACTGCTGCCACATAAAAAATCACACTGCTGTCAAACACAAACGCACACTGTTGACACACACAAACTCACACTGCTGACACACACAAACTCACACTGCTGACACATACAAACTCACACTGCTGTCACACACAAACTCAGACTGCTGTCACACACAAACTCACACTGCTGACACATACAAACTCACACTGCTGTCACACACAAACTCACACTGCTGACACACACAAACTCACACTGCTGACACATACAAACTCACACTGCTCCCACAAACAAGCTTACACTGCTGACACACACAAGCTCACACTGCAGCCACATAAAAACTCTCACTGCTGTCACACGCAAATTCACACGGCTCACACACACAAACTCACACTGCTGTCAGACACAAACTCAGTCTGCTGCCACATACAAACTCACACAGCTGTCACACACAAACCCAAACTGTTGATACACACAAACTCACACTGCTGACACACACAAACTCACACTGCTGAAACACACAAACTCACACTGCTGTCACACAGAAACTCACACTGATGTCACACATAAGCTCACACTGCTGACACACACAAATTCACACTGCTGACACACACAAACTCACACTGCTGTCACACACCAACTTAGACTGCTGCCACATACAAACTCACACTGCTGTCACACACAAACCCACAGTGTTGACACACACAAGCTCACACTGCTGACACACACAAATTCACACTGCTGGCACACACAAACTCACAATGCTGTCAGACACAAACTCAGACTGCTGCCACATAAAAACTCACACGGCTGACACACACAAACTCACACTGCTGGCACAAACAAACTCACACTGCTGAAACACACAAACTCACACTGCAGTCACACACAAACTCAGACTGCTGTCAGACACAAACTCACACTGCTGACACATAAAAACTCACACTGCTGCCACACACAAACTCACACTGCTGTCACACACAAACTCACACTGCTGTCACACACAAACTCACACTGCTGTCACACACAAACTCAGACTGCTGCCACATACAAACTCACAATGCTGTCACACACAAACACACACTGTTGACACACACAAACTCACACTGCTGACACACACAAGCTCACACTGCTGACACACACAAACACACACTGCGGTCACACAGAAACTCACTGCTGCGACACACAAACTCACACTGCTGTAATACGTAAGCTCACACTGCTGACACACACAAATTCACACTGCTGGCACACACGAACTCACAATGCTGTCAGACACAATCTCAGACTGCTGCCACATAAAAACTCACACTGCTGAAACACACAAACTCACACTGCTGACACACACAAACTCACACTGCTGACACACACAAACTCAAACTGCTGTCACACACAAACTCACACTGCTGTCAGACACAAACTCACACTGCTGACACAGACAAACTCGCACTGCTGTCACACACAAACTCACACTGTTGACACACACAAACTCACACTGCTGACACACACAAACTCACACTGCTGTCACACACAAACTCACACTGCTGTCACACACAAACTCACACTGCGGCCACACACAAACTCAACACTGCTGCCACAAACAAGCTCATACAGCTGAAACACACAGGCTCAGTCTACTCAAACACAGAGGCTCTCACTGCCGACACTCACAAGCTCACCATACAAACACACACAAACTCACACTGCTGAAACACAGAAACTCACACTGCTGACACACACAAACTCACACTGCTGGCACAAACAAACTCATACTGCTGAAACACACAAACTCACACTGCAGTCACACACAAACTCACACTGCTGTCAGACACAAACTCACACTGCTGACACATAAAAACTCACACTGCTGTCACACACAAACTCACACTGCTGACACACACAAACCCACACTGCTGCCACACACAAACTCACACTGCTGTCACACACAAACTCACACTGCTGTCACACACAAACTCACACTGCGGCCACACACAAACTCAACACTGCTGCCACAAACAAGCTCATACAGCTGAAACACACAGGCTCAGTTTACTCAAACACAGAGTCTCTCACTGCCGACATTCACAAGCTCACCATACAAACACACACAAACTCACACTGCTGACACACAAAAATTGACACTGCTGACACACACAAACTCACACTGCTGCCACACACAATCTCACACTGCTGTCACACATAAGCTCACACTGCTGCCACACACAAAATGACACTGCTGTCAGACACAAATCACACTGCTGCCACACACAAGCTCACAATGCTGTCAACCTCAAACTCACATAGCAGCCACACACAATCTCACACTGCAGTCACATATTAGATCACACTGCTGACACACACAAATTCACACAGCTGACATATACAAACTCACACTGCTGACACACACAAACTCTCACTGCTGTCTGACACAAACCCATACTGTTGACACACACAAACTCACACTGGTGACACAAACAAACCCACACTGCTGACACACACAAACTCACACTGCTGTCACACACAAACTCACACTGCTGTCACACACAAACTCACACTGCGGCCACACACAAACTCAAAACTGCTGCCACAAACAAGCTCATACAGCTGAAACACACAGGCTCAGTCTACTCAAGCACAGAGGCTCTCACTGCCGACACACACAAGCTCACCATACAAACACACACAAACTCACACTGCTGAAACACACAAACTAACACTGCTGACACACACTAACTGACACTGCTGACACACACAAACTCACACTGCTGTCACACACAAACTCACACTGCTGTCAGACACAAACTCAGACTGCTGCCACATACAAACTCACACTGCTGTCACACACAAACGCACACTGTTGACACACACAAACTCACACTGCTGACACACACAAACGCACACTGCTGACACACACAAACTCACACTGCTGGCACACAGAAACTCAGACTGCTGTCACACACAAAGTAACACTGCTGTAATACATAAGCTCACAATGCTGACACACACAAATTCACACTGCTGGCACACACAAACTCACACTGCTGACAGACACAAACTCACACTGCTGGCACACACCAACTTAGACTGCTGCCACATACAAACTCACACTGCTGTCACACACAAACCCACAGTGTTGACACACACAAACTCACACTACTGCCACACACAAGCTCTCAATGCTGTCACGCAGAAACTTGCATTGCTGACACACACAAAATCACAATGCTGCCACAAACAAGCTCACACTGCTGACACACATAAACTCACACTGCTGACGCACACAAGATCACACTGCTGTCACACACAATCTCACACTGCTGACACACACAAATTGACACTGCTGACACACACAAACACACACTGCTGCCACACACAAACTCACACTGCTGCCACACACAATCTGAAATTGCTGTCACACATAAGCTCACACTGCTGCCACACACAAATTGACACTGCTGTCAGACACAAACTCACACTGTTGCCACACACAAGCTCAAAATGCTGTCACCCTCAAACTCACATTGCAGGCACACACAAACTCACACTGCAGTCACAAATTAGATCACATTGCTGACACACACAAATTCACACAGCTGACATACACAAACTCACATTGCTGACACACACAAACTCACACTGCTGTCTGACACAAACCCATACTGTTGACACACACAAACTCACACTGGTGACACAAACAAACCCACACTGCTGACACACACAAACTCACACTGCTGTCACACACAAACTCACACTGCTGTCACACACAAACTCACACTGCGGCCACACACAAACTCAACACTGCTGCCACAAACAAGCTCATACAGCTGAAACACACAGGCTCAGTCTACTAAAACACAGAGGCTCTCATTGCCGACACTCACAAGCTCACCATACAAACACCCACAAACTCACACTGCTGAAACACAGAAACTCACACTGCTGACACACACAAACTCACACTGCTGACACACACAAACTCACACTGCTGTCACACACAACCTCACACTGCTGTCACACACAAACTCAGACTGCTGCCACATACAAACTCACACTGCTGTCACACACAAACCCACACTGTTGACACACACAAACTCATACTGCTGAAACACACAAATTCCCACTGCTGACACACACAAACTCACACTTCTGTCACACACAAACTCAGACTGCTGCCACATACAAACTCACAATGCTGTCACACACAAACACACACTGTTGACACACACAAACTCACACTGCTGACACACACAAGCTCACACTGCTGACACACACAAACTAACACTGCTGTAAGACACAAACTCAGACTGCTGCCACATAAAACCTCACACTGCTGTCAAACACAAACGCACACTGTTGACACACACAAACTCACACTGCTGACACACACAAACTCACATTGCTGACACATACAAACTCACACTGCTGTCACACACAAACTCAGACTGCTGTCACACACAAACTCACACTGCTCCCACAAACAAGCTTACACTGCTGACACACACAAGCTCACACTGCAGCCACATAAAAACTCTCACTGCTGTCACACGCAAATTCACACGGCTCACACACACAAACTCACACTGCTGTCAGACACAAACTCAGTCTGCTGCCACATACAAACTCACACAGCTGTCACACACAAACCCAAACTGTTGATACACACAAACTCACACTGCTGACACACACAAACTCACACTGCTGAAACACACAAACTCACACTGCTGTCACACAGAAACTCACACTGCTGTCACACATAAGCTCACACTGCTGACACACACAAATTCACACTGCTGACACACACAAACTCACACTGCTGTCACACACCAACTTAGACTGCTGCCACATACAAACTCACACTGCTGTCACACACAAACCCACAGTGTTGACACACACAAACTCATACTGCTGACACACACAAGCTCACACTGCTGACACACACAAATTCACACTGCTGGCACACACAAACTCACAATGCTGTCAGACACAAACTCAGACTGCTGCCACATAAAAACTCACACGGCTGACACACACAAACTCACACTGCTGGCACAAACAAACTCACACTGCTGAAACACACAAACTCACACTGCAGTCACACACAAACTCAGACTGCTGTCAGACACAAACTCACACTGCTGACACATAAAAACTCACACTGCTGTCACACACAAACTCACACTGCTGACACACACAAACCCACACTGCTGCCACACACAAACTCACACTGCTGTCACACACAAACTCACACTGCTGTCACACACAAACTCACACTGCTGTCACACACAAACTCAGACTGCTGCCACATACAAACTCACAATGCTGTCACACACAAACACACACTGTTGACACACACAAACTCACACTGCTGACACACACAAGCTCACACTGCTGACACACACAAACACACACTGCGGTCACACAGAAACTCACTGCTGCGACACACAAACTCACACTGCTGTAATACGTAAGCTCACACTGCTGACACACACAAATTCACACTGCTGGCACACACGAACTCACAATGCTGTCAGACACAATCTCAGACTGCTGCCACATAAAAACTCACACTGCTGAAACACACAAACTCACACTGCTGACACACACAAACTCACACTGCTGACACACACAAACTCAAACTGCTGTCACACACAAACTCACACTGCTGTCAGACACAAACTCACACTGCTGACACATACAAACTCGCACTGCTGTCACACACAAACTCACACTGTTGACACACACAAACTCACACTGCTGACACACACAAACTCACACTGCTGTCACACACAAACTCACACTGCTGTCACACACAAACTCACACTGCGGCCACACACAAACTCAACACTGCTGCCACAAACAAGCTCATACAGCTGAAACACACAGGCTCAGTCTACTCAAACACAGAGGCTCTCACTGCCGACACTCACAAGCTCACCATACAAACACACACAAACTCACACTGCTGAAACACAGAAACTCACACTGCTGACACACACAAACTCACACTGCTGACACACACAAACTCACACTGCTGTCACACACAACCTCACACTGCTCACACACACAAACTCACACTGCTGTCAGACACAAACTCAGACTGCTGCCACATACAAACTCACACAGCTGTCACACACAAACCCAAACTGTTGATACACACAAACTCACACTGCTGACACACACAAACTCACACTGCTGAAACACACAAACTCACACTGCTGTCACACAGAAACTCACACTGCTGTCACACATAAGCTCACACTGCTGACACACACAAACTCACACTGCTGTCACACACCAACTTAGACTGCTGCCACATACAAACTCACACTGCTGTCACACACAAACCCACAGTGTTGACACACACAAACTCATACTGCTGACACACACAAGCTCACACTGCTGACACACACAAATTCACACTGCTGGCACACACAAACTCACAATGCTGTCAGACACAAACTCAGACTGCTGCCACATAAAAACTCACACGGCTGACACACACAAACTCACACTGCTGGCACAAACAAACTCATACTGCTGAAACACACAAACTCACACTGCAGTCACACACAAACTCACACTGCTGTCAGACACAAACTCACACTGCTGACACATAAAAACTCACACTGCTGTCACACACAAACTCACACTGCTGACACACACAAACCCACACTGCTGCCACACACAAACTCACACTGCTGTCACACACAAACTCACACTGCTGTCACACACAAACTCACACTGCGGCCACACACAAAATCAACACTGCTGCCACAAACAAGCTCATACAGCTGAAACACACAGGCTCAGTTTACTCAAACACAGAGGCTCTCACTGCCGACATTCACAAGCTCACCATACAAACACACACAAACTCACACTGCTGACACACAAAAATTGACACTGCTGACACACACAAACTCACACTGCTGCCACACACAATCTCACACTGCTGTCACACATAAGCTCACACTGCTGCCACACACAAGCTCACAATGCTGTCAACCTCAAACTCACATAGCAGCCACACACAATCTCACACTGCAGTCACATATTAGATCACACTGCTGACACACACAAATTCACACAGCTGACATATACAAACTCACACTGCTGACACACACAAACTCTCACTGCTGTCTGACACAAACCCATACTGTTGACACACACAAACTCACACT
This sequence comes from Carcharodon carcharias, assembly GCF_017639515.1. Taxonomy (NCBI): domain Eukaryota; kingdom Metazoa; phylum Chordata; class Chondrichthyes; order Lamniformes; family Lamnidae; genus Carcharodon; species Carcharodon carcharias. The sequence continues at coordinate 12,597,900 of NC_054476.1, read as the reverse complement.
GGTGACACAAACAAACCCACACTGCTGACACACACAAACTCACACTGCTGTCACACACAAACTCACACTGCTGTCACACACAAACTCACACTGCGGCCACACACAAACTCAAAACTGCTGCCACAAACAAGCTCATACAGCTGAAACACACAGGCTCAGTCTACTCAAGCACAGAGGCTCTCACTGCCGACACACACAAGCTCACCATACAAACACACACAAACTCACACTGCTGAAACACACAAACTAACACTGCTGACACACACTAACTGACACTGCTGACACACACAAACTCACACTGCTGTCACACACAAACTCACACTGCTGTCAGACACAAACTCAGACTGCTGCCACATACAAACTCACACTGCTGTCACACACAAACGCACACTGTTGACACACACAAACTCACACTGCTGACACACACAAACGCACACTGCTGACACACACAAACTCACACTGCTGGCACACAGAAACTCAGACTGCTGTCACACACAAAGTAACACTGCTGTAATACATAAGCTCACAATGCTGACACACACAAATTCACACTGCTGGCACACACAAACACACAATGCTGTCAGACACAAACTCAGACTGCTGCCACATAAAAACTCACACTGCTGTCACACACAAACGCACACTGTTGACACACACAAAGTCACACTGCTGACACACACAAACTCACACTGCTGACACACACAAACTCACACTGTTGGCACACAGAAACTCACACTGCTGTCACACACAAACTCACACTGCTCCCACAAACAAGCTTACACTGCTGTCAGACAGAAACTCACACTGCTGCCACATACAAACTCATACTGCTGTCACACACCAACTCACACTGTTGACACACACAAACTCACACTGCTGACACACACAAACTCACACTGCTGACACACAAAAACTCACACTGCTGTCACACACAAACTCACACTGCAGTCAAAAACAAACACAGGCTGCTGCTACATACAAACTCACACTGCTGTCACGCACAAACCCACACTGTTGACACACACAAACTCACTCTGCTGACACACACAAACTCACACTGCTGACAGACACAAACTCACACTGCTGTCACAAAGAAACTCACTGTTGCCACACGCAAACTCACACTGCTGTACGACGTAAGATCACAATGCAGACACACACAAACTAACACTGCTGACACACACAAACTAACACTGCTGTAAGACACAAACTCAGACTGCTGCCACATAAAACCTCACACTGCTGTCAAACACAAACGCACACTGTTGACACACACAAACTCACACTGCTGACACACACAAACTCACACTGCTGACACATACAAACTCACACTGCTGTCACACACAAACTCAGACTGCTGTCACACACAAACTCACACTGCTCCCACAAACAAGCTTACACTGCTGAAACACACAAGCTCACACTGCAGCCACATAAAAACTCAGACTGCTGTCACACACAAATTCACACGGCTCACACACACAAACTCACACTGCTGTCAGACACAAACTCAGTCTGCTGCCACATACAAACTCACACAGCTGTCACACACAAACCCAAACTGTTGATACACACAAACTCACACTGCTGACACACACAAACTCACACTGCTGAAACACACAAACTCACACTGCTGTCACACAGAAACTCACACTGCTGTCACACATAAGCTCACACTGCTGACACACACAAATTCACACTGCTGACACACACAAACTCACACTGCTGTCAGACACCAACTTAGACTGCTGCCACATACAAACTCACACTGCTGTCACACACAAACCCACAGTGTTGACACACACAAACTCACACTACTGCCACACACAAGCTCTCAATGCTGTCACGCAGAAACTTGCATTGCTGACACACACAAACTCACAATGCTGCCACAAACAAGCTCACACTGCTGACACACATAAACTCACACTGCTGACGCACACAAGATCACACTGCTGTCACACACAATCTCACACTGCTGACACACACAAATTGACACTGCTGACACACACAAACACACACTGCTGCCACACACAAACTCACACTGCTGCCACACACAATCTGAAATTGCTGTCACACATAAGCTCACACTGCTGCCACACACAAATTGACACTGCTGTCAGACACAAACTCACACTGTTGCCACACACAAGCTCAAAATGCTGTCACCCTCAAACTCACATTGCAGGCACACACAAACTCACACTGCAGTCACAAATTAGATCACATTGCTGACACACACAAATTCACACAGCTGACATACACAAACTCACACTGCTGACACACACAAACTCACACTGCTGTCTGACACAAACCCATACTGTTGACACACACAAACTCACACTGGTGACACAAACAAACCCACACTGCTGACACACACAAACTCACACTGCTGTCACACACAAACTCACACTGCTGTCACACACAAACTCACACTGCGGCCACACACAAACTCAACACTGCTGCCACAAACAAGCTCATACAGCTGAAACACACAGGCTCAGTCTACTCAAACACAGAGGCTCTCACTGCCGACACTCACAAGCTCACCATACAAACACACACAAACTCACACTGCTGAAACACAGAAACTCACACTGCTGACACACACAAACTCACACTGCTGACACACACAAACTCACACTGCTGTCACACACAACCTCACACTGCTGTCACACACAAACTCAGACTGCTGCCACATACAAACTCACACTGCTGTCACACACAAACCCACACTGTTGACACACACAAACTCATACTGCTGAAACACACAAATTCACACTGCTGACACACACAAACTCACACTGCTGTCACACACAAACTCAGACTGCTGCCACATACAAACTCACAATGCTGTCACACACAAACACACACTGTTGACACACACAAACTCACACTGCTGACACACACAAGCTCACACTGCTGACACACACAAACACACACTGCGGTCACACAGAAACTCACTGCTGCGACACACAAACTCACACTGCTGTAATACGTAAGCTCACACTGCTGACACACACAAATTCACACTGCTGGCACACACGAACTCACAATGCTGTCAGACACAATCTCAGACTGCTGCCACATAAAAACTCACACTGCTGAAACACACAAACTCACACTGCTGACACACACAAACTCACACTGCTGACACACACAAACTCAAACTGCTGTCACACACAAACTCACACTGCTGTCAGACACAAACTCACACTGCTGACACATACAAACTCACACTGTTGACACACACAAACTCACACTGCTGACACACACAAACTCACACTGCTGTCACACACAAACTCACACTGCTGTCACACACAAACTCACACTGCGGCCACACACAAACTCAACACTGCTGCCACAAACAAGCTCATACAGCTGAAACACACAGGCTCAGTCTACTCAAACACAGAGGCTCTCACTGCCGACACTCACAAGCTCACCATACAAACACACACAAACTCACACTGCTGAAACACAGAAACTCACACTGCTGACACACACAAACTCACACTGCTGACACACACAAACTCACACTGCTGTCACACACAACCTCACACTGCTGTCACACACAATCTCAGACTGCTGCCACATACAAACTCACACTGCGGCCACACACAAACTCAAAACTGCTGCCACAAACAAGCTCATACAGCTGAAACACACAGGCTCAGTCTACTCAAGCACAGAGGCTCTCACTGCCGACACACACAAGCTCACCATACAAACACACACAAACTCACACTGCTGAAACACACAAACTAACACTGCTGACACACACTAACTGACACTGCTGACACACACAAACTCACACTGCTGTCACACACAAACTCACACTGCTGTCAGACACAAACTCAGACTGCTGCCACATACAAACTCACACTGCTGTCACACACAAACGCACACTGTTGACACACACAAACTCACACTGCTGACACACACAAACGCACACTGCTGACACACACAAACTCACACTGCTGGCACACAGAAACTCAGACTGCTGTCACACACAAAGTAACACTGCTGTAATACATAAGCTCACAATGCTGACACACACAAATTCACACTGCTGGCACACACAAACACACAATGCTGTCAGACACAAACTCAGACTGCTGCCACATAAAAACTCACACTGCTGTCACACACAAACGCACACTGTTGACACACACAAAGTCACACTGCTGACACACACAAACTCACACTGCTGACACACACAAACTCACACTGTTGGCACACAGAAACTCACACTGCTGTCACACACAAACTCACACTGCTCCCACAAACAAGCTTACACTGCTGTCAGACAGAAACTCACACTGCTGCCACATACAAACTCATACTGCTGTCACACACCAACTCACACTGTTGACACACACAAACTCACACTGCTGACACACACAAACTCACACTGCTGACACACAAAAACTCACACTGCTGTCACACACAAACTCACACTGCAGTCAAAAACAAACACAGGCTGCTGCTACATACAAACTCACACTGCTGTCACGCACAAACCCACACTGTTGACACACACAAACTCACTCTGCTGACACACACAAACTCACACTGCTGACAGACACAAACTCACACTGCTGTCACAAAGAAACTCACTGTTGCCACACGCAAACTCACACTGCTGTACGACGTAAGATCACAATGCAGACACACACAAACTAACACTGCTGACACACACAAACTAACACTGCTGTAAGACACAAACTCAGACTGCTGCCACATAAAACCTCACACTGCTGTCAAACACAAACGCACACTGTTGACACACACAAACTCACACTGCTGACACACACAAACTCACACTGCTGACACATACAAACTCACACTGCTGTCACACACAAACTCAGACTGCTGTCACACACAAACTCACACTGCTCCCACAAACAAGCTTACACTGCTGAAACACACAAGCTCACACTGCAGCCACATAAAAACTCAGACTGCTGTCACACACAAATTCACACGGCTCACACACACAAACTCACACTGCTGTCAGACACAAACTCAGTCTGCTGCCACATACAAACTCACACAGCTGTCACACACAAACCCAAACTGTTGATACACACAAACTCACACTGCTGACACACACAAACTCACACTGCTGAAACACACAAACTCACACTGCTGTCACACAGAAACTCACACTGCTGTCACACATAAGCTCACACTGCTGACACACACAAATTCACACTGCTGACACACACAAACTCACACTGCTGTCAGACACCAACTTAGACTGCTGCCACATACAAACTCACACTGCTGTCACACACAAACCCACAGTGTTGACACACACAAACTCACACTACTGCCACACACAAGCTCTCAATGCTGTCACGCAGAAACTTGCATTGCTGACACACACAAACTCACAATGCTGCCACAAACAAGCTCACACTGCTGACACACATAAACTCACACTGCTGACGCACACAAGATCACACTGCTGTCACACACAATCTCACACTGCTGACACACACAAATTGACACTGCTGACACACACAAACACACACTGCTGCCACACACAAACTCACACTGCTGCCACACACAATCTGAAATTGCTGTCACACATAAGCTCACACTGCTGCCACACACAAATTGACACTGCTGTCAGACACAAACTCACACTGTTGCCACACACAAGCTCAAAATGCTGTCACCCTCAAACTCACATTGCAGGCACACACAAACTCACACTGCAGTCACAAATTAGATCACATTGCTGACACACACAAATTCACACAGCTGACATACACAAACTCACACTGCTGACACACACAAACTCACACTGCTGTCTGACACAAACCCATACTGTTGACACACACAAACTCACACTGGTGACACAAACAAACCCACACTGCTGACACACACAAACTCACACTGCTGTCACATACAAACTCACACTGCTGTCACACACAAACTCACACTGCGGCCACACACAAACTCAACACTGCTGCCACAAACAAGCTCATACAGCTGAAACACACAGGCTCAGTCTACTCAAACACAGAGGCTCTCACTGCCGACACTCACAAGCTCACCATACAAACACACACAAACTCACACTGCTGAAACACAGAAACTCACACTGCTGACACACACAAACTCACACTGCTGACACACACAAACTCACACTGCTGTCACACACAACCTCACACTGCTGTCACACACAAACTCAGACTGCTGCCACATACAAACTCACACTGCTGTCACACACAAACCCACACTGTTGACACACACAAACTCATACTGCTGAAACACACAAATTCACACTGCTGACACACACAAACTCACACTGCTGTCACACACAAACTCAGACTGCTGCCACATACAAACTCACAATGCTGTCACACACAAACACACACTGTTGACACACACAAACTCACACTGCTGACACACACAAGCTCACACTGCTGACACACACAAACACACACTGCGGTCACACAGAAACTCACTGCTGCGACACACAAACTCACACTGCTGTAATACGTAAGCTCCCACTGCTGACACACACAAATTCACACTGCTGGCACACACGAACTCACAATGCTGTCAGACACAATCTCAGACTGCTGCCACATAAAAACTCACACTGCTGAAACACACAAACTCACACTGCTGACACACACAAACTCACACTGCTGACACACACAAACTCAAACTGCTGTCACACACAAACTCACACTGCTGTCAGACACAAACTCACACTGCTGACATATACAAACTCACACTGTTGACACACACAAACTCACACTGCTGACACACACAAACTCACACTGCTGTCACACACAAACTCACACTGCTGTCACACACAAACTCACACTGCGGCCACACACAAACTCAACACTGCTGCCACAAACAAGCTCATACAGCTGAAACACACAGGCTCAGTCTACTCAAACACAGAGGCTCTCACTGCCGACACTCACAAGCTCACCATACAAACACACACAAACTCACACTGCTGAAACACAGAAACTCACACTGCTGACACACACAAACTCACACTGCTGACACACACAAACTCACACTGCTGTCACACACAACCTCACACTGCTGTCACACACAATCTCAGACTGCTGCCACATACAAACTCACACTGCTGTCACACACAAACCCACACTGTTGACACACACAAACTCATACTGCTGAAACACACAAATTCACACTGCTGACACACACAAACTCACACTGGTGTCACACACAAACTCAGACTGCTGCCACATACAAACTCACACTGCTGACACACACAAACACACACTGCGGTCACACAGAAACTCACTGCTGCGACACACAAACTCACACTGCTGTAATACGTAAGCTCACACTGCTGACACACACAAATTCACACTGCTGGCACACACGAACTCACAATGCTGTCAGACACAAACTCAGACTGCTGCCACATAAAACTCACACTGCTGAAACACACAAACTCACACTGCTGACACACACAAACTCACACTGCTGACACACACAAACTCAAACTGCTGTCACACACAAACTCACACTGCTGTCAGACACAAACTCACACTGCTGACACATACAAACTCGCACTGCTGTCACACACAAACTCACACTGTTAACACACACAAACTCACACTGCTGACACACACAAACTCACACTGCTGTCACACACAAACTCAGACTGCTGCCACATACAAACTCACAATGCTGTCACACACAAACACACACTGTTGACACACACAAACTCACACTGCTGACACACACAAGCTCACACTGCTGACACACACAAACACACACTGCGGTCACACAGAAACTCACTGCTGCGACACACAAACACACACTGCTGTAATACGTAAGCTCACACTGCTGACACACACAAACTCGCACTGCTGTCACACACAAACTCACACTGTTGACACACACAAACTCACACTGCTGACACACACAAACTCACACTGCTGACAGACACAAACTCACACTGCGGTCACACACAAATTCCGCCTGCTGTCATACACAAACTCAGACTGCTGTCACATGCAAACTCACACTGCTGTCACGCACAAACCCACACTGTTGACACACACAAACTCACACTGCTGACACACACAAACTCACACTGCTGACAGACACAAACTCACACTGCTGTCACACAGAAACTCACTGTTGCCACACAAAAAGTCACACAGCTGTAAGACGTAAGCTCACAATGCAGACACACACAAACTCACACTGCTGACACACACAAACTCACACTGCTGACACACACAAACTCACACTGCTATCACACACAAACGCACACTGCGGCCACACACAAACTCACACTGCTGTCACACACAAACTCACACTGCTGTCATACACAAACTCACACTGCTGACACACACAAACTCACACTGCTGTCACATAAAGCTCACACTGCTGTCACACACAAACTCACATTGCTGACACACACAAACTCACACTGCTGTCACACACAAACTCAGACTGCTGTCACACACAAACTCACACTGCTCCCACAAACAAGCTTACACTGCTGACACACACAATCTCACACTGCAGCCCCATAAAACCTCTCACTGCTGTCACACACAAATTCACACTGCTCACGCACCAAAACTCACACTGCTGTCAGAACCAAACTCAGACTGCTGCCACATAGAAACAAACACTGCTGACACACGCAAACTCACACTGCTGACACACACAAACTCACACTGCTGTCACACACAAACTCACACTGCTGTCACACACAAACTCACACTGCTGTCAGACACAAACTCACACTGCTGACACATAAAAACTCGCACTGCTGTCACACACAAACTCACACTGCAGACACACACAAATTCACACTGCTGACACACACAAACTCACACTGCTGTCAGGCACCAACTTAGACTGCTGCCACATACAAACTCACACTGCTGTCACACACAAACCCACAGCGTTGACACACACAAACTCACACTACTGCCACACACAAGCTCTCAATGCTGTCACGCAGAAACTTGCATTGCTGACACACACAAACACACACTGCTGCCAAACACAAGCTCACACTGCTGACACACACAAACTCACACTGCTGTCACACACAAACTCACACTGCTGTCACACACAAACTCACACTGCGGCCACACACAAACTCAACACTGCTGCCACAAACAAGGTCATACAGCTAAAACACACAGGCTCAGTCTGCTCAAACACAGAGGCTCTCACTGCCGACACTCACAAGCTCACCTACTAACACACACAAATTCACACTGCTGAAACACACAAACTCACACTGCTGACACACACAAACTCACACTGCTGACACACACAAACTCAAACTGCTGTCACACACAAACTCACACTGCTGTCAGACACAAACTCACACTGCTGACACATACAAACTCACACTGCTGCCACACACAAACTCACACTGCAGCCACATAAAAACTCAAACTGCTGACACACACAAACTCACACTGCTGACAAACACAAACTCACACTGCTGACACACACAAACTCACACTGCTGTCACACACAAACTCAGACTGCTGTCAGACACAAACTCACACTGCTGACACATACAAACTCAGACTGCTGTCACACACATTCTGACACTGTTGACACACACAAACTCACACTGCTGACTCACACAAACTCACACTGCTGACACACACAAACTCACACTGCTGTCACACACAAACTCACACTGATGTCAGACACAAACTCAGACTGCTGCTACATACAAACTCACACTGCTGTAACGCACAAAACCACACTGTTGACACACACAAACTCACACTGCTGACACACACAAACTCACTATGCTATCAGACACAAACTCACACTGCTGGCACACAGAAACTCACTGTTGCCACACACAAACACACACTGCTGTAAGACGTAAGCTCACAATGCAGACACACACAAATTCACACTGCTGACACACACAAACTAACACTGATGTAAGACACAAACTCACACTGCTGTCACACAGAAACTCACACTGCTGTCACACATAAGCTCACACTGCTGACACACACAAATTCACACTGCTGACAAACACAAACTCACACTGCTGTCAGACACAAACCCACAGTGTTGACACACACAAACTCACACTACTGCCACACACAAGCTCTCAATGCTGTCACGCAGAAACTTGCATTGCTGACACACACAAACTCACAATGCTGCCACAAACAAGCTCACACTGCTGACACACATAAACTCACACTGCTGACGCACACAAGATCACACTGCTGTCACACACAATCTCACACTGCTGACACACACAAATTGACACTGCTGACACACACAAACACACACTGCTGCCACACACAAACTCACACTGCTGCCACACACAATCTGACATTGCTGTCACACATAAGCTCACACTGCTGCCACACACAAATTGACACTGCTGTCAGACACAAACTCACACTGTTGCCACACACAAGCTCAAAATGCTGTCACCCTCAAACTCACATTGCAGGCACACACAAACTCACACTGCAGTCACAAATTAGATCACATTGCTGACACACACAAATTCACACAGCTGACATACACAAACTCACACTGCTGACACACACAAACTCACAATGCTGTCTGACACAAACCCATACTGTTGACACACACAAACTCACACTGGTGACACAAACAAACTCACACTGCTGACACACACAAACTCACACTGCTGTCACACACAAACTCACACTACTGTCACACACAAACTCACACTGCGGCCACACACAAACTCAACACTGCTGCCACAAACAAGCTCATACAGCTGAAACACACAGGCTCAGTCTACTCAAACACAGAGGCTCTCACTGCCGACACTCACAAGCTCACCATACAAACACACACAAACTCACACTGCTGAAACACAGAAACTCACACTGCTGACACACACAAACTCACACTGCTGACACACACAAACTCACACTGCTGTCACACACAACCTCACACTGCTGTCACACACAAACTCAGACTGCTGCCACATACAAACTCACACTGCTGTCACACACAAACCCACACTGTTGACACACACAAACTCATACTGCTGAAAACATAAATTCACACTGCTGACACACACAAACTCACACTGCTGTCACACACAAACTCAGACTGCTGCCACATACAAACTCACAATGCTGTCACACACAAACCCACACTGTTGACACACACAAACTCACACTGCTGACACACACAAGCTCACACTGCTGACACACACAAATTCACACTGCTGGCACACACAAACTCACACTGCTGTCACACACAAACTCACACTGCTGTCACACACAAACTCACACTGCAGCCAGACACAAACTCAACACTCCTGCCACAAACAAGGTCATACAGCTAAAACACACAGGCTCAGTCTGCTCAAACACAGAGGCTCTCACTGCCGACACTCACCAGCTCACCTACTAACACACACTAATTCACACTGCTGAAACACACAAACTCACACTGCTGACACACACAAACTCACACTGCTGTCACACACAAACTCAGACTGCTGTCACACACAAACTCACACTGCTCCCACAAACAAGCTTACACTGCTGACACACACAAGCTCACACTGCAGGCCCATAAAACCTCTCACTGCTGTCACACACAAATTCACACTGCTCACGCACCAAAACTCACACTGCTGTCAGAACCAAACTCAGACTGCTTCCACATAGAAACAAACACTGCTGACACACACAAACTCACACTGCTGTCACACACAAACTCACACTGCTGTCACACAAAAACTCACACTGCTGTCAGACACAAACTCACACTGCTGACACATAAAAACTCGCACTGCTGTCACACACAAACTCACACTGCTGACACACACAAATTCACACTGCTGACACACACAAACTCACACTGCTGTCAGGCACCAAATTATACTGCTGCCACATACAAACTCACACTGCTGTCACACACAAACCCACAGCGTTGACACACACAAACTCACACTACTGCCACACACAAGCTCTCAATGCTGTCACGCAGAAACTTGCATTGCTGACACACACAAACTCACAATGCTGCCACAAACAAGCTCACACTGCTGACACACATAAACTCACACTGCTGTCACACACAATCTCACACTGCTGACACACACAAATTGACACTGCTGACACACACAAACACACACTGCTGCCACACACAAACTCACACTGCTGCCACACACAATCTGACATTGCTGTCACACATAAGCTCACACTGCTGCCACACACAAATTGACACTGCTGTCAGACACAAACTCACACTGTTGCCACACACAAGCTCAAAATGCTGTCACCCTCAAACTCACATTGCAGGCACACACAAACGCACACTGCAGTCACAAATTAGATCACATTGCTGACACACACAAATTCACACAGCTGACATACACAAACTCACACTGCTGACACACACAAACTCACAATGCTGTCTGACACAAACCCATACTGTTGACACACACAAACTCACACTGGTGACACAAACAAACTCACACTGCTGACACACACAAACTCACACTGCTGTCACACACAAACTCACACTACTGTCACACACAAACTCACACTGCGGCCACACACAAACTCAACACTGCTGCCACAAACAAGCTCATACAGCTGAAACACACAGGCTCAGTCTACTCAAACACAGAGGCTCTCACTGCCGACACTCACAAGCTCACCATACAAACACACACAAACACACTGCTGAAACACAGAAACTCACACTGCTGACACACACAAACTCACAATGCTGACACACACAAACTCACACTGCTGTCACACACAAACTCACACTGCTGTCACACAAAAACTCACACTGCTGTCAGACACAAACTCACACTGCTGACACATAAAAACTCGCACTGCTGTCACACACAAACTCACACTGCTGACACACACAAATTCACACTGCTGATACACACAAACTCACACTGCTGTCAGGCACCAAATTAGACTGCTGCCACATACAAACTCACACTGCTGTCACACACAAACCCACAGCGTTGACACACACAAACTCACACTACTGCCACACACAAGCTCTCAATGCTGTCACGCAGAAACTTGCATTGCTGACACACACAAACTCACAATGCTGCCACAAACAAGCTCACACTGCTGACACACATAAACTCACACTGCTGTCACACACAATCTCACACTGCTGACACACACAAATTGACACTGCTGACACACACAAACACACACTGCTGCCACACACAAACTCACACTGCTGCCACACACAATCTGACATTGCTGTCACACATAAGCTCACACTGCTGCCACACACAAATTGACACTGCTGTCAGACACAAACTCACACTGTTGCCACACACAAGCTCAAAATGCTGTCACCCTCAAACTCACATTGCAGGCACACACAAACTCACACTGCAGTCACAAATTAGATCACATTGCTGACACACACAAATTCACACAGCTGACATACACAAACTCACACTGCTGACACACACAAACTCACAATGCTGTCTGACACAAACCCATACTGTTGACACACACAAACTCACACTGGTGACACAAACAAACTCACACTGCTGACACACACAAACTCACACTGCTGTCACACACAAACTCACACTACTGTCACACACAAACTCACACTGCGGCCACACACAAACTCAACACTGCTGCCACAAACAAGCTCATACAGCTGAAACACACAGGCTCAGTCTACTCAAACACAGAGGCTCTCACTGCCGACACTCACAAGCTCACCATACAAACACACACAAACTCACACTGCTGAAACACAGAAACTCACACTGCTGACACACACAAACTCACACTGCTGACACACACAAACTCACACTGCTGTCACACACAACCTCACACTGCTGTCACACACAAACTCAGACTGCTGCCACATACAAACTCACACTGCTGTCACACACAAACCCACACTGTTGACACACACAAACTCATACTGCTGAAAACATAAATTCACACTGCTGACACACACAAACTCACACTGCTGTCACACACAAACCCACACTGTTGACACACACAAACTCACACTGCTGACACACACAAGCTCACACTGCTGACACACAAATTCACACTGCTGGCACACACAAACTCACACTGCTGTCACACACAAACTCACACTGCTGTCACACACAAACTCACACTGCAGCCAGACACAAACTCAACACTCCTGCCACAAACAAGGTCATACAGCTAAAACACACAGGCTCAGTCTGCTCAAACACAGAGGCTCTCACTGTCGACACTCACCAGCTCACCTACTAACACACACTAATTCACACTGCTGAAACACACAAACTCACACTGCTGGCACACACAAACTCACACTGCTGTCACACACAAACTCAGACTGCTGTCACACACAAACTCACACTGCTCCCACAAACAAGCTTACACTGCTGACACACACAAGCTCACACTGCAGGCCCATAAAACCTCTCACTGCTGTCACACACAAATTCACACTGCTCACGCACCAAAACTCACACTGCTGTCAGACACAAACTCACACTGCTGACACATAAAAACTCGCACTGCTGTCACACACAAACTCACACTGCTGACACACACAAATTCACACTGCTGACACACACAAACTCACACTGCTGTCAGGCACCAAATTAGACTGCTGCCACATACAAACTCACACTGCTGTCACACACAAACCCACAGCGTTGACACACACAAACTCACACTACTGCCACACACAAGCTCTCAATGCTGTCACGCAGAAACTTGCATTGCTGACACACACAAACTCACACTGCTGCCAAACACAAGCTCACACTGCTGACACACACAAACTCACACTGCTGTCACACACAAACTCACACTGCTGTCACACACAAACTCACACTGCGGCCACACACAAACTCAACACTGCTGCCACAAACAAGGTCATACAGCTAAAACACACAGGCTCAGTCTGCTCAAACACAGAGGCTCTCACTGCCGACACTCACAAGCTCACCTACTAACACACACAAATTCACACTGCTGAAACACACAAACTCACACTGCTGACACACACAAACTCACACTGCTGTCACACACAAACCCACACTGTTGACACACACAAACTCATACTGCTGACACACACAAACTCACACTGCTGACACACACAAACTCACACTGCTGTCACACACAAACTCACACTGCTGCCACATAAAAACTCACACTGCTGACACACACAAACTCAGACTGCTGTCAGACACAAACTCACACTGCTGTCACACACAAACTCAGACTTCTGTCAGACACAAACTCACACTGCTGACACATACAAACTCACACTGCTGTCACACACAAACTGACACTGTTGACACACACAAACTAACACTGCTGACTCACACAAACTCACACTGCTGACACACACAAACTCACACTGCTGTCACACACAAACTCACACTGATGTCAGACACAAACTCAGACGGCTGCTACATACAAACTCACACTGCTGTCACGCACAAAACCACACTGTTGACACACACAAACTCATACTGCTGACACACACAAACTCACTATGCTATCAGACACAAACTCACACTGCTGTCACACAGAAACTCACTGTTGCCACACACAAACTCACACTGCTGTAAGACGTAAGCTCACAATGCAGACACACACAAATTCACACTGCTGACACACACAAACTAACACTGATGTAAGACACAAACTCAGACTGCTGCCACATAAAACCTCACACTGCTGTAAACACAAACTCACACAGCTGACACACACAAACTCACACTGCTGTCACACACAAACTCACACTGATGTCAGACACAAACTCAGACTGCTGCTACATACAAACTCACACTGCTGTAACGCACAAAACCACACTGTTGACACACACAAACTCACACTGCTGACACACACAAACTCACTATGCTATCAGACACAAACTCACACTGCTGTCACACAGAAACTCACTGTTGCCACACACAAACTCACACTGCTGTAAGACGTAAGCTCACAATGCAGACACACACAAATTCACACTGCTGACACACACAAACTAACACTGATGTAAGACACAAACTCACACTGCTGTCACACAGAAACTCACACTGCTGTCACACATAAGCTCACACTGCTGACACACACAAATTCACACTGCTGACAAACACAAACTCACACTGCTGTCAGACACAAACCCACAGTGTTGACACACACAAACTCACACTACTGCCACACACAAGCTCTCAATGCTGTCACGCAGAAACTTGCATTGCTGACACACACAAACTCACAATGCTGCCACAAACAAGCTCACACTGCTGACACACATAAACTCACACTGATGTCAGACACAAACTCAGACTGCTGCTACATACAAACTCACACTGCTGTAACGCACAAAACCACACTGTTGACACACACAAACTCACACTGCTGACACACACAAACTCACTATGCTATCAGACACAAACTCACACTGCTGTCACACAGAAACTCACTGTTGCCACACACAAACTCACACTGCTGTAAGACGTAAGCTCACAATGCAGACACACACAAATTCACACTGCTGTCACACACAATCTCACACTGCTGACACACACAAATTGACACTGCTGACACACACAAACACACACTGCTGCCACACACAAACTCACACTGCTGCCACACACAATCTGACATTGCTGTCACACATAAGCTCACACTGCTGCCACACACAAATTGACACTGCTGTCAGACACAAACTCACACTGTTGCCACACACAAGCTCAAAATGCTGTCACCCTCAAACTCACATTGCAGGCACACACAAACTCACACTGCAGTCACAAATTAGATCACATTGCTGACACACACAAATTCACACAGCTGACATACACAAACTCACACTGCTGACACACACAAACTCACAATGCTGTCTGACACAAACCCATACTGTTGACACACACAAACTCACACTGGTGACACAAACAAACTCACACTGCTGACACACACAAACTCACACTGCTGTCACACACAAACTCACACTACTGTCACACACAAACTCACACTGCGGCCACACACAAACTCAACACTGCTGCCACAAACAAGCTCATACAGCTGAAACACACAGGCTCAGTCTACTCAAACACAGAGGCTCTCACTGCCGACACTCACAAGCTCACCATACAAACACACACAAACTCACACTGCTGAAACACAGAAACTCACACTGCTGACACACACAAACTCACACTGCTGACACACACAAACTCACACTGCTGTCACACACAACCTCACACTGCTGTCACACACAAACTCAGACTGCTGCCACATACAAACTCACACTGCTGTCACACACAAACCCACACTGTTGACACACACAAACTCATACTGCTGAAAACATAAATTCACACTGCTGACACACACAAACTCACACTGCTGTCACACACAAACTCAGACTGCTGCCACATACAAACTCACAATGCTGTCACACACAAACCCACACTGTTGACACACACAAACTCACACTGCTGACACACACAAGCTCACACTGCTGACACACACAAATTCACACTGCTGGCACACACAAACTCACACTGCTGTCACACACAAACTCACACTGCTGTCACACACAAACTCACACTGCAGCCAGACACAAACTCAACACTCCTGCCACAAACAAGGTCATACAGCTAAAACACACAGACTCAGTCTGCTCAAACACAGAGGCTCTCACTGCCGACACTCACCAGCTCACCTACTAACACACACTAAT
Organism: Carcharodon carcharias; assembly: GCF_017639515.1. NCBI lineage: Eukaryota > Metazoa > Chordata > Chondrichthyes > Lamniformes > Lamnidae > Carcharodon > Carcharodon carcharias. The sequence continues at coordinate 12,580,173 of NC_054476.1, read as the reverse complement.
TCACACTGCTGAAACACACAAACTCACACTGCTGACACACACAAACTCACACTGCTGTCACACACAAACTCAGACTGCTGTCACACACAAACTCACACTGCTCCCACAAACAAGCTTACACTGCTGACACACACAAGCTCACACTGCAGGCCCATAAAACCTCTCACTGCTGTCACACACAAATTCACACTGCTCACGCACCAAAACTCACACTGCTGTCAGAACCAAACTCAGACTGCTTCCACATAGAAACAAACACTGCTGACACACACAAACTCACACCGCTGTCACACACAAACTCACACTGCTGTCACACAAAAACTCACACTGCTGTCAGACACAAACTCACACTGCTGACACATAAAAACTCGCACTGCTGTCACACACAAACTCACACTGCTGACACACACAAATTCACACTGCTGACACACACAAACTCACACTGCTGTCAGGCACCAAATTAGACTGCTGCCACATACAAACTCACACTGCTGTCACACACAAACCCACAGAGTTGACACACACAAACTCACACTACTGCCACACACAAGCTCTCAATGCTGTCACGCAGAAACTTGCATTGCTGACACACACAAACTCACACTGCTGCCAAACACAAGCTCACACTGCTGACACACACAAACTCACACTGCTGTCACACACAAACTCACACTGCTGTCACACACAAACTCACACTGCGGCCACACACAAACTCAACACTGCTTCCACAAACAAGGTCATACAGCTAAAACACACAGGCTCAGTCTGCTCAAACACAGAGGCTCTCACTGCCGACACTCACAAGCTCACCTACTAACACACACAAATTCACACTGCTGAAACACACAAACTCACACTGCTGACACACACAAACTCACACTGCTGTCACACACAAACCCACACTGTTGACACACACAAACTCATACTGCTGACACACACAAACTCACACTGCTGACACACACAAACTCACACTGCTGTCACACACAAACTCACACTGCTGCCACATAAAAACTCACACTGCTGACACACACAAACTCACACTGCTGACAGACACAAACTCACACTGCTGACACACACAAACTCAGACTGCTGTCAGACACAAACTCACACTGCTGTCACACACAAACTCAGACTGCTGTCAGACACAAACTCACACTGCTGACACATACAAACTCACACTGCTGTCACACACAAACTGACACTGTTGACACACACAAACTAACACTGCTGACTCACACAAACTCACACTGCTGACACACACAAACTCACACTGCTGTCACACACAAACTCACACTGATGTCAGACACAAACTCAGACGGCTGCTACATACAAACTCACACTGCTGTCACGCACAAAACCACACTGTTGACACACACAAACTCATACTGCTGACACACACAAACTCACTATGCTATCAGACACAAACTCACACTGCTGTCACACAGAAACTCACTGTTGCCACACACAAACTCACACTGCTGTAAGACGTAAGCTCACAATGCAGACACACACAAATTCACACTGCTGACACACACAAACTAACACTGATGTAAGACACAAACTCAGACTGCTGCCACATAAAACCTCACACTGCTGTAAACACAAACTCACACAGCTGACACACACAAACTCACACTGCTGTCACACACAAACTCACACTGATGTCAGACACAAACTCAGACTGCTGCTACATACAAACTCACACTGCTGTAACGCACAAAACCACACTGTTGACACACACAAACTCACACTGCTGACACACACAAACTCACTATGCTATCAGACACAAACTCACACTGCTGTCACACAGAAACTCACTGTTGCCACACACAAACTCACACTGCTGTAAGACGTAAGCTCACAATGCAGACACACACAAATTCACACTGCTGACACACACAAACTAACACTGATGTAAGACACAAACTCACACTGCTGTCACACAGAAACTCACACTGCTGTCACACATAAGCTCACACTGCTGACACACACAAATTCACACTGCTGACAAACACAAACTCACACTGCTGTCAGACACAAACCCACAGTGTTGACACACACAAACTCACACTACTGCCACACACAAGCTCTCAATGTTGTCACGCAGAAACTTGCATTGCTGACACACACAAACTCACAATGCTGCCACAAACAAGCTCACACTGCTGACACACATAAACTCACACTGCTGTCACACACAATCTCACACTGCTGACACACACAAATTGACACTGCTGACACACACAAACACACACTGCTGCCACACACAAACTCACACTGCTGTAAGACGTAAGCTCACAATGCAGACACACACAAATTCACACTGCTGACACACACAAACTAACACTGATGTAAGACACAAACTCACACTGCTGTCACACAGAAACTCACACTGCTGTCACACATAAGCTCACACTGCTGACACACACAAATTCACACTGCTGACAAACACAAACTCACACTGCTGTCAGACACAAACCCACAGTGTTGACACACACAAACTCACACTACTGCCACACACAAGCTCTCAATGTTGTCACGCAGAAACTTGCATTGCTGACACACACAAACTCACAATGCTGCCACAAACAAGCTCACACTGCTGACACACATAAACTCACACTGCTGTCACACACAATCTCACACTGCTGACACACACAAATTGACACTGCTGACACACACAAACACACACTGCTGCCACACACAAACTCACACTGCTGCCACACACAATCTGACATTGCTGTCACACATAAGCTCACACTGCTGCCACACACAAATTGACACTGCTGTCAGACACAAACTCACACTGTTGCCACACACAAGCTCAAAATGCTGTCACCCTCAAACTCACATTGCAGGCACACACAAACTCACACTGCAGTCACAAATTAGATCACATTGCTGACACACACAAATTCACACAGCTGACATACACAAACTCACACTGCTGACACACACAAACTCACAATGCTGTCTGACACAAACCCATACTGTTGACACACACAAACTCACACTGGTGACACAAACAAACTCACACTGCTGACACACACAAACTCACACTGCTGTCACACACAAACTCACACTACTGTCACACACAAACTCACACTGCGGCCACACACAAACTCAACACTGCTGCCACAAACAAGCTCATACAGCTGAAACACACAGGCTCAGTCTACTCAAACACAGAGGCTCTCACTGCCGACACTCACAAGCTCACCATACAAACACACACAAACTCACACTGCTGAAACACAGAAACTCACACTGCTGACACACACAAACTCACACTGCTGACACACACAAACTCACACTGCTGTCACACACAACCTCACACTGCTGTCACACACAAACTCAGACTGCTGCCACATACAAACTCACACTGCTGTCACACACAAACCCACACTGTTGACACACACAAACTCATACTGCTGAAAACATAAATTCACACTGCTGACACACACAAACTCACACTGCTGTCACACACAAACTCAGACTGCTGCCACATACAAACTCACAATGCTGTCACACACAAACCCACACTGTTGACACACACAAACTCACACTGCTGACACACACAAGCTCACACTGCTGACACACACAAATTCACACTGCTGGCACACACAAACTCACACTGCTGTCACACACAAACTCACACTGCTGTCACACACAAACTCACACTGCAGCCAGACACAAACTCAACACTCCTGCCACAAACAAGGTCATACAGCTAAAACACACAGACTCAGTCTGCTCAAACACAGAGGCTCTCACTGCCGACACTCACCAGCTCACCTACTAACACACACTAATTCACACTGCTGAAACACACAAACTCACACTGCTGACACACACAAACTCACACTGCTGTCACACACAAACTCAGACTGCTGTCACACACAAACTCACACTGCTCCCACAAACAAGCTTACACTGCTGACACACACAAGCTCACACTGCAGGCCCATAAAACCTCTCACTGCTGTCACACACAAATTCACACTGCTCACGCACCAAAACTCACACTGCTGTCAGAACCAAACTCAGACTGCTTCCACATAGAAACAAACACTGCTGACACACACAAACTCACACCGCTGTCACACACAAACTCACACTGCTGTCACACAAAAACTCACACTGCTGTCAGACACAAGCTCACACTGCTGACACATAAAAACTCGCACTGCTGTCACACACAAACTCACACTGCTGACACACACAAATTCACACTGCTGACACACACAAACTCACACTGCTGTCAGGCACCAAATTAGACTGCTGCCACATACAAACTCACACTGCTGTCACACACAAACCCACAGCGTTGACACACACAAACTCACACTACTGCCACACACAAGCTCTCAATGTTGTCACGCAGAAACTTGCATTGCTGACACACACAAACTCACAATGCTGCCACAAACAAGCTCACACTGCTGACACACATAAACTCACACTGCTGTCACACACAATCTCACACTGCTGACACACACAAATTGACACTGCTGACACACACAAACACACACTGCTGCCACACACAAACTCACACTGCTGCCACACACAATCTGACATTGCTGTCACACATAAGCTCACACTGCTGCCACACACAAATTGACACTGCTGTCAGACACAAACTCACACTGTTGCCACACACAAGCTCAAAATGCTGTCACCCTCAAACTCACATTGCAGGCACACACAAACTCACACTGCAGTCACAAATTAGATCACATTGCTGACACACACAAATTCACACAGCTGACATACACAAACTCACACTGCTGACACACACAAACTCACAATGCTGTCTGACACAAACCCATACTGTTGACACACACAAACTCACACTGGTGACACAAACAAACTCACACTGCTGACACACACAAACTCACACTGCTGTCACACACAAACTCACACTACTGTCACACACAAACTCACACTGCGGCCACACACAAACTCAACACTGCTGCCACAAACAAGCTCATACAGCTGAAACACACAGGCTCAGTCTACTCAAACACAGAGGCTCTCACTGCCGACACTCACAAGCTCACCATACAAACACACACAAACTCACACTGCTGAAACACAGAAACTCACACTGCTGACACACACAAACTCACACTGCTGCCACATACAAACTCACACTGCTGTCACACACAAACCCACACTGTTGACACACACAAACTCATACTGCTGAAAACATAAATTCACACTGCTGACACACACAAACTCACACTGCTGTCACACACAAACTCAGACTGCTGCCACATACAAACTCACAATGCTGTCACACACAAACCCACACTGTTGACACACACAAACTCACACTGCTGACACACACAAGCTCACACTGCTGACACACACAAATTCACACTGCTGGCACACACAAACTCACACTGCTGTCACACACAAACTCACACTGCTGTCACACACAAACTCACACTGCAGCCAGACACAAACTCAACACTCCTGCCACAAACAAGGTCATACAGCTAAAACACACAGACTCAGTCTGCTCAAACACAGAGGCTCTCACTGCCGACACTCACCAGCTCACCTACTAACACACACTAATTCACACTGCTGAAACACACAAACTCACACTGCTGACACACACAAACTCACACTGCTGTCACACACAAACTCAGACTGCTGTCACACACAAACTCACACTGCTCCCACAAACAAGCTTACACTGCTGACACACACAAGCTCACACTGCAGGCCCATAAAACCTCTCACTGCTGTCACACACAAATTCACACTGCTCACGCACCAAAACTCACACTGCTGTCAGAACCAAACTCAGACTGCTTCCACATAGAAACAAACACTGCTGACACACACAAACTCACACCGCTGTCACACACAAACTCACACTGCTGTCACACAAAAACTCACACTGCTGTCAGACACAAACTCACACTGCTGACACATAAAAACTCGCACTGCTGTCACACACAAACTCACACTGCTGACACACACAAATTCACACTGCTGACACACACAAACTCACACTGCTGTCAGGCACCAAATTAGACTGCTGCCACATACAAACTCACACTGCTGTCACACACAAACCCACAGCGTTGACACACACAAACTCACACTACTGCCACACACAAGCTCTCAATGCTGTCACGCAGATACTTGCATTGCTGACACACACAAACTCACACTGCTGCCAAACACAAGCTCACACTGCTGACACACACAAACTCACACTGCTGTCACACACAAACTCACACTGCTGTCACACACAAACTCACACTGCGGCCACACACAAACTCAACACTGCTGCCACAAACAAGGTCATACAGCTAAAACACACAGGCTCAGTCTGCTCAAACACAGAGGCTCTCACTGCCGACACTCACAAGCTCACCTACTAACACACACAAATTCACACTGCTGAAACACACAAACTCACACTGCTGACACACACAAACTCACACTGCTGTCACACACAAACCCACACTGTTGACACACACAAACTCATACTGCTGACAAACACAAACTCACACTGCTGACACACACAAACTCAGACTGCTGTCAGACACAAACTCACACTGCTGTCACACACAAACTCAGACTGCTGTCAGACACAAACTCACACTGCTGACACATACAAACTCACACTGCTGCCACATAAAAACTCACACTGCTGACACACACAAACTCACACTGCTGACAGACACAAACTCACACTGCTGACACACACAAACTCAGACTGCTGTCAGACACAAACTCACACTGCTGTCACACACAAACTCAGACTGCTGTCAGACACAAACTCACACTGCTGACACATACAAACTCACACTGCTGTCACACACAAACTGACACTGTTGACACACACAAACTAACACTGCTGACTCACACAAACTCACACTGCTGACACACACAAACTCACACTGCTGTCACACACAAACTCACACTGATGTCAGACACAAACTCAGACGGCTGCTACATACAAACTCACACTGCTGTCACGCACAAAATCACACTGCTGTCACACAGAAACTCACTGTTGCCACACACAAACTCACACTGCTGTAAGACGTAAGCTCACAATGCAGACACACACAAATTCACACTGCTGACACACACAAACTAACACTGATGTAAGACACAAACTCAGACTGCTGCCACATAAAACCTCACACTGCTGTAAACACAAACTCACACAGCTGACACACATAAAGTCACACTGCTGACACACACAAACTCACACTGCTAGCACACACAAACTCACACTGCGGCCTCACACAAACTCACACTGCTGTCACACACAAACTCACACTGCTGTCATACACAAACTCACACTGCTGACACACACAAACTCACACGGCTGACACATACAAACTCACACTGCTGTCACACACAAACTCACACTGCTGACACACACAAACTCACACTGCTGTCACACACAAACTCAGACTGCTGTCACGCACAAACTCACACTGCTCCCACAAACAAGCTTACATAGCTGACACACACAAGCTCAATCTGCAGCCACGTAAAAACACTCACTGCTGTCACACACAAATTCAAACTGCTCACACACAAAAACACACACTGCTGTCAGACACAAACTCAGACTGCTGCCACACACAAACTCACACAGCTGTCACACACAAACCCAAACTGTTAACACACACAAATTCACACTGCTGACACACACAAACTCACACTGCTGAAACACACAAACTCACACTGCTGTCACACAGAAACTCACACTTCTGTCACACATAAGCTCACACTGCTGACACACACAAATTCACACTGCTGACACACACAAACTCACACTGCTGTCAGGCACCAACTTAGACTGCTGCCACATACAAACTCACACTGCTGCCACACACAAGCTCACACTGCTGACACACATAAGCTCACACTGCTGACACACACAAACTCACACTGCTGCCACACACAATCTCAATCTGCTGTCACACACAAACTCACACTGCTGACACACACAAACGCACACTGCTGACACACACAAACTCACACTGCTGACACACACAAACTCAGACTGCTGTCACACACAAACTCACACTGCTCCCACAAACAAGCTTACACTGCTGACACACACAAGCTCACACTGCAGCCACATAAAAACTCTCACTGCTGTCACACACAAATTCACACTGCTCACACACACAAACTCACACTGCTGTCAGACACAAACTCAGACTGCTGCCACATACAAACTCAGACAGCTGTCACACACAAACCCAAACTGTTGAGACACGCAAACTTACACTGCTGAAACACACAAACACACACTACTGTCACACAGAAACTCACACTGCTGTCACACATAAGCACACACTGCTGACACACACAAATTCACACTGCTGACAAACACAAACTCACACTGCTGTCAGACACCAACTTAGACTACTGCCACATACAACTCACACTGCTGTCACACACAAACCCACAGTGTTGACACACACAAACTCACACTACTGCCACACACAAGCTCTCAATGCTGTCACGCAGAAACTTGCATTGCTGACACCCTCAAACTCACATTGCAGCCACACACAAACTCACACTGCTGTCACAAATTAGATCACACTGCTGTCACACACGATCTCACACTGCTGACACACACAAATTGACACTGCTGACACACACAAACTCACACTGCTGCCACACACAAACTCACACTGCTGCCACACACAATCTCACGCTGCTGTCACACATAAGCTCACACTGCTGCCACACACAAATTGACACTGCTGTCAGACACAAACTCACACTGTTGCCACACACAAGCTCACAATGCTGTCACCCTCAAACTCACATTGCAGCCACACACAAACTCACACTGCAGTCACAAATTAGATCACACTGCTGACACACACAAATTCACACAGCTGTCATACACAAACTCACACTGCTGACATACACAAACGCACACTGCTGTCTGACACAAACCCATACTGTTGACACACACAAACTCACACTGGTGACACAAACAAACCCACACTGCTGACACACACAAACTCACACTGCTGTCACACACAAACTCACACTGCGGCCACACACAAACTCAACACTGCTGCCACAAACAAGGTCATACAGCTAAAACACACAGGCTCAGTCTGCTCAAACACAGAGGCTCTCACTGCCGACACTCACAAGCTCACCTACTAACACACACAAATTCACACTGCTGAAACACACAAACTCACACTGCTGACACACACAAACTCACACTGCTGTCACACACAAACCCACACTGTTGACACACACAAACTCATACTGCTGACAAACACAAACTCACACTGCTGACACACACAAACTCACACTGCTGTCACACACAAACTCACACTGCTGCCACATAAAAACTCACACTGCTGACACACACAAACTCACACTGCTGACAGACACAAACTCACACTGCTGACACACACAAACTCAGACTGCTGTCAGACACAAACTCACACTGCTGTCACACACAAACTCAGACTGCTGTCAGACACAAACTCACACTGCTGACACATACAAACTCACACTGCTGTCACACACAAACTGACACTGTTGACACACACAAACTAACACTGCTGACTCACACAAACTCACACTGCTGACACACACAAACTCACACTGCTGTCACACACAAACTCACACTGATGTCAGACACAAACTCAGACGGCTGCTACATACAAACTCACACTGCTGTCACGCACAAAATCACACTGCTGTCACACAGAAACTCACTGTTGCCACACACAAACTCACACTGCTGTAAGACGTAAGCTCACAATGCAGACACACACAAATTCACACTGCTGACACACACAAACTAACACTGATGTAAGACACAAACTCAGACTGCTGCCACATAAAACCTCACACTGCTGTAAACACAAACTCACACAGCTGACACACATAAAGTCACACTGCTGACACACACAAACTCACACTGCTAGCACACACAAACTCACACTGCGGCCTCACACAAACTCACACTGCTGTCACACACAAACTCACACTGCTGTCATACACAAACTCACACTGCTGACACACACAAACTCACACGGCTGACACATACAAACTCACACTGCTGTCACACACAAACTCACACTGCTGACACACACAAACTCACACTGCTGTCACACACAAACTCAGACTGCTGTCACGCACAAACTCACACTGCTCCCACAAACAAGCTTACATAGCTGACACACACAAGCTCAATCTGCAGCCACGTAAAAACACTCACTGCTGTCACACACAAATTCAAACTGCTCACACACAAAAACACACACTGCTGTCAGACACAAACTCAGACTGCTGCCACACACAAACTCACACAGCTGTCACACACAAACCCAAACTGTTAACACACACAAATTCACACTGCTGACACACACAAACTCACACTGCTGAAACACACAAACTCACACTGCTGTCACACAGAAACTCACACTTCTGTCACACATAAGCTCACACTGCTGACACACACAAATTCACACTGCTGACACACACAAACTCACACTGCTGTCAGGCACCAACTTAGACTGCTGCCACATACAAACTCACACTGCTGCCACACACAAGCTCACACTGCTGACACACATAAGCTCACACTGCTGACACACACAAACTCACACTGCTGCCACACACAATCTCAATCTGCTGTCACACACAAACTCACACTGCTGACACACACAAACGCACACTGCTGACACACACAAACTCACACTGCTGACACACACAAACTCAGACTGCTGTCACACACAAACTCACACTGCTCCCACAAACAAGCTAACACTGCTGACACACACAAGCTCACACTGCAGCCACATAAAAACTCTCACTGCTGTCACACACAAATTCACACTGCTCACACACACAAACTCACACTGCTGTCAGACACAAACTCAGACTGCTGCCACATACAAACTCAGACAGCTGTCACACACAAACCCAAACTGTTGAGACACGCAAACTTACACTGCTGAAACACACAAACACACACTACTGTCACACAGAAACTCACACTGCTGTCACACATAAGCACACACTGCTGACACACACAAATTCACACTGCTGACAAACACAAACTCACACTGCTGTCAGACACCAACTTAGACTACTGCCACATACAACTCACACTGCTGTCACACACAAACCCACAGTGTTGACACACACAAACTCACACTACTGCCACACACAAGCTCTCAATGCTGTCACGCAGAAACTTGCATTGCTGACACCCTCAAACTCACATTGCAGCCACACACAAACTCACACTGCTGTCACAAATTAGATCACACTGCTGTCACACACGATCTCACACTGCTGACACACACAAATTGACACTGCTGACACACACAAACTCACACTGCTGCCACACACAAACTCACACTGCTGCCACACACAATCTCACGCTGCTGTCACACATAAGCTCACACTGCTGCCACACACAAATTGACACTGCTGTCAGACACAAACTCACACTGTTGCCACACACAAGCTCACAATGCTGTCACCCTCAAACTCACATTGCAGCCACACACAAACTCACACTGCAGTCACAAATTAGATCACACTGCTGACACACACAAATTCACACAGCTGTCATACACAAACTCACACTGCTGACATACACAAACGCACACTGCTGTCTGACACAAACCCATACTGTTGACACACACAAACTCACACTGGTGACACAAACAAACCCACACTGCTGACACACACAAACTCACACTGCTGTCACACACAAACTCACACTGCGGCCACACACAAACTCAACACTGCTGCCACAAACAAGCTCATACAGCTGAAACACACAGGCTCAGTCCACTCAAACACAGAGGCTCTCACTGCCGACACTCACAAGCTCACCATACAAACTCACACAAACTCACACTGCTGATACACAAAAACTCACACTGCTGACACACACAAACTCACACTGCTGACACACACAAACTCACACTGCTGACACACACAAACTCAGACTGCTGACACATACAAACTCACACTGCTGTCACACACAAACTGACACTGTTGACACACACAAACTAACACTGCTGACTCACACAAACTCACACTGCTGACACACACAAACTCACACTGCTGTCACACACAAACTCACACTGATGTCAGACACAAACTCAGACGGCTGCTACATACAAACTCACACTGCTGTCACGCACAAAATCACACTGCTGTCACACAGAAACTCACTGTTGCCACACACAAACTCACACTGCTGTAAGACGTAAGCTCACAATGCAGACACACACAAATTCACACTGCTGACACACACAAACTAACACTGATGTAAGACACAAACTCAGACTGCTGCCACATAAAACCTCACACTGCTGTAAACACAAACTCACACAGCTGACACACATAAAGTCACACTGCTGACACACACAAACTCACACTGCTAGCACACACAAACTCACACTGCGGCCTCACACAAACTCACACTGCTGTCACACACAAACTCACACTGCTGTAATACACAAACTCACACTGCTGACACACACAAACTCACACTGCTGACACATACAAACTCACACTGCTGTCACACACAAACTCACACTGCTGACACACACAAACTCACACTGCTGTCACACACAAACTCAGACTGCTGTCACGCACAAACTCACACTGCTCCCACAAACAAGCTTACATAGCTGACACACACAAGCTCAATCTGCAGCCACGTAAAAACACTCACTGCTGACACACACAAATTCAAACTGCTCACACACAAAAACACACACTGCTGTCAGACACAAACTCAGACTGCTGCCACACACAAACTCACACAGCTGTCACACACAAACCCAAACTGTTAACACACACAAATTCACACTGCTGACACACACAAACTCACACTGCTGAAACACACAAACTCACACTGCTGTCACACAGAAACTCACACTTCTGTCACACATAAGCTCACACTGCTGACACACACAAATTCACACTGCTGACACACACAAACTCACACTGCTGTCAGGCACCAACTTAGACTGCTGCCACATACAAACTCACACTGCTGCCACACACAAGCTCACACTGCTGACACACATAAGCTCACACTGCTGACACACACAAACTCACACTGCTGCCACACACAATCTCAATCTGCTGTCACACACAAACTCACACTGCTGACACACACAAACGCACACTGCTGACACACACAAACTCACACTGCTGACACACACAAACTCAGACTGCTGTCACACACAAACTCACACTGCTCCCACAAACAAGCTTACACTGCTGACACACACAAGCTCACACTGCAGCCACATAAAAACTCTCACTGCTGTCACACACAAATTCACACTGCTCACACACACAAACTCACACTGCTGTCAGACACAAACTCAGACTGCTGCCACATACAAACTCAGACAGCTGTCACACACAAACCCAAACTGTTGAGACACACAAACTTACACTGCTGAAACACACAAACACACACTACTGTCACACAGAAACTCACACTGCTGTCACACATAAGCACACACTGCTGACACACACAAATTCACACTGCTGACAAACACAAACTCACACTGCTGTCAGACACCAACTTAGACTACTGCCACATACAACTCACACTGCTGTCACACACAAACCCACAGTGTTGACACACACAAACTCACACTACTGCCACACACAAGCTCTCAATGCTGTCACGCAGAAACTTGCATTGCTGACACCCTCAAACTCACATTGCAGCCACACACAAACTCACACTGCTGTCACAAATTAGATCACACTGCTGTCACACACGATCTCACACTGCTGACACACACAAATTGACACTGCTGACACACACAAACTCACACTGCTGCCACACACAAACTCACACTGCTGCCACACACAATCTCACGCTGCTGTCACACTTAAGCTCACACTGCTGCCACACACAAATTGACACTGCTGTCAGACACAAACTCACACTGTTGCCACACACAAGCTCACAATGCTGTCACCCTCAAACTCACATTGCAGCCACACACAAACTCACACTGCAGTCACAAATTAGATCACACTGCTGACACACACAAATTCACACAGCTGTCATACACAAACTCACACTGCTGACATACACAAACGCACACTGCTGTCTGACACAAACCCATACTGTTGACACACACAAACTCACACTGGTGACACAAACAAACCCACACTGCTGACACACACAAACTCACACTGCTGTCACACACAAACTCACACTGCGGCCACACACAAACTCAACACTGCTGCCACAAACAAGCTCATACAGCTGAAACACACAGGCTCAGTCCACTCAAACACAGAGGCTCTCACTGCCGACACTCACAAGCTCACCATACAAACTCACACAAACTCACACTGCTGATACACAAAAACTCACACTGCTGACACACACAAACTCACACTGCTGACACACACAAACTCACACTGCTGTCACACACAAACTCAGACTGCTGCCACATACAAACGCACAATGCTGTCACACACAAACTTACAATGTTGACACACACAAACTCACACTGCTGACACACAGAAACCCACACTGCTGACACACACAAACTCATACTGCTGACACACACAAACTCACACTGCTGTCACACACAAACTCACACTGCTGTCACACACAAACTCAGACTGCTGCCACATACAAACTCACAATGCTGTCACACACAAACCCACAATGTTGACACACACAAACTCACACTGCTGACACACACAAGCTCACACTGCTGACACACACAAACTCACACTGCGGTCACACAGAAACTCACTGCTGCGACACACAAACTCACACTGCTGTAATACATAAGCTCACACTGCTGACACACACAAATTCACACTGCTGGCACACACAAACTCACAATGCTGTCAGACACAAACTCAGACTGCTGCCACATAAAAACTCACACTGCTGACACACACAAACTCACACTGCTGACACAAACAAACTCACACTGCTGTCACACACAAACTCAGACTGCTGTCAGACACAAACTCACACTGCTGACACATAAAAACTCACACTGCTGTCACATACAAACTCACACTGCTGTCCCACACAAACTCAGACTGCTGCCACATACAAACTCACAGTGCTGTCACACACAAACTCACAATGTTGACACACACAAACTCACACTGCTAACACACACAAGCTCACACTGCTGACACACACAAACTCACACTGCGGTCACACAGAAACTCACTGCTGCGACACACAAACTCACACTGTTGTAATATACAAGCTCACACTGCTGACACACACAAATTCACACTGCTGGCACACACAAACTCACAATGCTGTCAGACACAAACTCAGACTGCTGCCACATAAAAACTCACATTGCTGACACACACAAACTCACACTGCTGACACACACAAACTCACACTGCTGACACACACAAACTCACACTGCTGTCAGACACAAACTCACACTGCTGACACATAAAAACTCACACTGCTGGCACACACAAACTCACAATGCTGTCAGACACAAACTCAGACTGCTGACACACACAAACTCACAATGCTGACACACACAAACTCACACTGCTGACACACACAAACTCACACTGCTGTCACACACAAACTCAGACTGCTGTCAGACACAAACTCACACTACTGACAGATAAAAACTCACACTGCTGTCACACACAAACCCACAGTGTTGACACACACAAACTCACACTACTGCCACACACAAGCTCTCAATGCTGTCACGCAGAAACTTGCATTGCTGACACCCTCAAACTCACATTGCAGCCACACACAAACTCACACTGCTGTCACAAATTAGATCACACTGCTGTCACACACGATCTCACACTGCTGACACACACAAATTGACACTGCTGACACACACAAACTCACACTGCTGCCACACACAAACTAACACTGCTGCCACACACAATCTCACGCTGCTGTCACACATAAGCTCACACTGCTGCCACACACAAATTGACACTGCTGTCAGACACAAACTCACACTGTTGCCACACACAAGCTCACAATGCTGTCACCCTCAAACTCACATTGCAGCCACACACAAACTCACACTGCAGTCACAAATTAGATCACACTGCTGACACACACAAATTCACACAGCTGACATACACAAACTCACACTGCTGACACACACAAACGCACACTGCTGTCTGACACAAACCCATACTGTTGACACACACAAACTCACACTGGTGACACAAACAAACCCACACTGCTGACACACACAAACTCACACTGCTGTCACACACAAACTCACACTGCGGCCACACACAAACTCAACACTGCTGCCACAAACAAGCTCATACAGCTGAAACACACAGGCTCAGTCTACTCAAACACAGAGGCTCTCACTGCCGACACTCACAAGCTCACCATACAAACTCACACAAACTCACACTGCTGATACACAAAAACTCACACTGCTGACACACACAAACTCACACTGCTGACACACACAAACTCACACTGCTGTCACACACAAACTCAGACTGCTGCCACATACAAACTCACAATGCTGTCACACACAAACTCACAATGTTGACACACACAAACTCACACTGCTAACACACACAAGCTCACACTGCTGACACACACAAACTCACACTGCGGTCACACAGAAACTCACTGCTGCGACACACAAACTCACACTGCTGTAATACATAAGCTCACACTGCTGACACACACAAATTCACACTGCTAGCACACACAAACTCACAATGCTGTCAGACACAAACTCAGACTGCTGCCACATAAAAACTCACATTGCTGACACACACAAACTCACACTGCTGACACACACAAACTCGCACTGCTGACACACACAAACTCACACTGCTGTCAGACACAAACTCACACTGCTGACACATAAAAACTCACACTGCTGTCACACACAAACTCACACTGTTGACATACACAAACTCACACTGCTGACACACACAAACTCAGACTGCTGACACACACAAACTCACACTGCTGTCACACAGAAACCCACACTGCTGACACACACAAACTCACACTGCTGTCACACACAAATTCCGCCTGCTGTCAGACACAAACTCAGACTGCTGCCACATACAAACTCACAATGCTGTCACACACAAACCCACAATGTTGACACACACAAACTCACACTGCTGACACACACAAGCTCACACTGCTGACACACACAAACTCACACTGCGGTCACACAGAAACTCACTGCTGCGACCCACAAACTCACACTGCTGTAATACATAAGCTCACACTGCTGACACACACAAATTCACACTGCTGGCACACACAAACTCACAATGCTGTCAGACACAAACTCAGACTGCTGCCACATAAAAACTCACACTGCTGGCACAGACAAACTCACACTGCTGACACACACAAACTCACACTGCTGACACACACAAACTCACACTGCTGTCACACACAAACTCAGACTGCTGTCAGACACAAACTCACACTGCTGACACATAAAAACTCACACTGCTGTCACACACAAACTCACACTGCTGTCACACACAAACTCAGACTGCTGCCACATACAAACTCACAGTGCTGTCACACACAAACTCACAATGTTGACACACACAAACTCACACTGCTAACACACACAAGCTCACACTGCTGACACACACAAACTCACACTGCGGTCACACAGAAACTCACTGCTGCGACACACAAACTCACACTGTTGTAATATACAAGCTCACACTGCTGACACACACAAATTCACACTGCTGGCACACACAAACTCACAATGCTGTCAGACACAAACTCAGACTGCTGCCACATAAAAACTCACATTGCTGACACACACAAACTCACACTGCTGACACACACAAACTCACACTGCTGACACACACAAACTCACACTGCTGTCAGACACAAACTCACACTGCTGACACATAAAAACTCACACTGCTGGCACACACAAACTCACAATGCTGTCAGACACAAACTCAGACTGCTGACACACACAAACTCACAATGCTGACACACACAAACTCACACTGCTGACACACACAAACTCACACTGCTGTCACACACAAACTCAGACTGCTGTCAGACACAAACTCACACTACTGACAGATAAAAACTCACACTGCTGTCACACACAAACCCACAGTGTTGACACACACAAACTCACACTACTGCCACACACAAGCTCTCAATGCTGTCACGCAGAAACTTGCATTGCTGACACCCTCAAACTCACATTGCAGCCACACACAAACTCACACTGCTGTCACAAATTAGATCACACTGCTGTCACACACGATCTCACACTGCTGACACACACAAATTGACACTGCTGACACACACAAACTCACACTGCTGCCACACACAAACTAACACTGCTGCCACACACAATCTCACGCTGCTGTCACACATAAGCTCACACTGCTGCCACACACAAATTGACACTGCTGTCAGACACAAACTCACACTGTTGCCACACACAAGCTCACAATGCTGTCACCCTCAAACTCACATTGCAGCCACACACAAACTCACACTGCAGTCACAAATTAGATCACACTGCTGACACACACAAATTCACACAGCTGACATACACAAACTCACACTGCTGACACACACAAACGCACACTGCTGTCTGACACAAACCCATACTGTTGACACACACAAACTCACACTGGTGACACAAACAAACCCACACTGCTGACACACACAAACTCACACTGCTGTCACACACAAACTCACACTGCGGCCACACACAAACTCAACACTGCTGCCACAAACAAGCTCATACAGCTGAAACACACAGGCTCAGTCTACTCAAACACAGAGGCTCTCACTGCCGACACTCACAAGCTCACCATACAAACTCACACAAACTCACACTGCTGATACACAAAAACTCACACTGCTGACACACACAAACTCACACTGCTGACACACACAAACTCACACTGCTGTCACACACAAACTCAGACTGCTGCCACATACAAACTCACAATGCTGTCACACACAAACTCACAATGTTGACACACACAAACTCACACTGCTAACACACACAAGCTCACACTGCTGACACACACAAACTCACACTGCGGTCACACAGAAACTCACTGCTGCGACACACAAACTCACACTGCTGTAATACATAAGCTCACACTGCTGACACACACAAATTCACACTGCTGGCACACACAAACTCACAATGCTGTCAGACACAAACTCAGACTGCTGCCACATAAAAACTCACATTGCTGACACACACAAACTCACACTGCTGACACACACAAACTCGCACTGCTGACACACACAAACTCACACTGCTGTCAGACACAAACTCACACTGCTGACACATAAAAACTCACACTGCTGTCACACACAAACTCACACTGTTGACATACACAAACTCACACTGCTGACACACACAAACTCAGACTGCTGACACACACAAACTCACACTGCTGTCACACAGAAACCCACACTGCTGACACACACAAACTCACACTGCTGTCACACACAAATTCCGCCTGCTGTCAGACACAAACTCAGACTGCTGCCACATACAAACTCACAATGCTGTCACACACAAACCCACAATGTTGACACACACAAACTCACACTGCTGACACACACAAGCTCACACTGCTGACACACACAAACTCACACTGCGGTCACACAGAAACTCACTGCTGCGACCCACAAACTCACACTGCTGTAATACATAAGCTCACACTGCTGACACACACAAATTCACACTGCTGGCACACACAAACTCACAATGCTGTCAGACACAAACTCAGACTGCTGCCACATAAAAACTCACACTGCTGGCACAGACAAACTCACACTGCTGACACACACAAACTCACACTGCTGACACACACAAACTCACACTGCTGTCACACACAAACTCACACTGCGGCCACACACAAACTCAACACTGCTGCCACAAACAAGCTCATACAGCTGAAACACACAGGCTCAGTCTACTCAAACACAGAGGCTCTCACTGCCGACACTCACAAGCTCACCATACAAACTCACACAAACTCACACTGCTGATACACAAAAACTCACACTGCTGACACACACAAACTCACACTGCTGACACACACAAACTCACACTGCTGTCACACACAAACTCAGACTGCTGCCACATACAAACTCACAATGCTGTCACACACAAACTCACAATGTTGACACACACAAACTCACACTGCTAACACACACAAGCTCACACTGCTGACACACACAAACTCACACTGCGGTCACACAGAAACTCACTGCTGCGACACACAAACTCACACTGCTGTAATACATAAGCTCACACTGCTGACACACACAAATTCACACTGCTGGCACACACAAACTCACAATGCTGTCAGACACAAACTCAGACTGCTGCCACATAAAAACTCACATTGCTGACACACACAAACTCACACTGCTGACACACACAAACTCGCACTGCTGACACACACAAACTCACACTGCTGTCAGACACAAACTCACACTGCTGACACATAAAAACTCACACTGCTGTCACACACAAACTCACACTGTTGACATACACAAACTCACACTGCTGACACACACAAACTCAGACTGCTGACACACACAAACTCACACTGCTGTCACACAGAAACACACACTGCTGACACACACAAACTCACACTGCTGTCACACACAAATTCCGCCTGCTGACAGACACAAACTCAGACTGCTGCCACATACAAACTCACAATGCTGTCACACACAAACCCACAATGTTGACACACACAAACTCACACTGCTGACACACACAAGCTCACACTGCTGACACACACAAACTCACACTGCGGTCACACAGAAACTCACTGCTGCGACCCACAAACTCACACTGCTGTAATACATAAGCTCACACTGCTGACACACACAAATTCACACTGCTGGCACACACAAACTCACAATGCTGTCAGACACAAACTCAGACTGCTGCCACATAAAAACTCACACTGCTGGCACAGACAAACTCACACTGCTGACACACACAAACTCACACTGCTGACACACACAAACTCACACTGCTGTCACACACAAACTCAGACTGCTGTCAGACACAAACTCACACTGCTGACACATAAAAACTCACACTGCTGTCACACACAAACTCACACTGTTGACACACACAAACTCACACTGCTGTCACACACAAATTCCGCCTGCTGCCATACACAAACTCCGACTGCTGTCACATACAAACTCACACTGCTGTCAGACACCAACTTAGACTGCTGCCACATACAACTCACACTGCTGTCACACACAAACCCACAGTGTTGACACACACAAACTCACACTACTGCCACACACAAGCTCTCAATGCTGTCACGCAGAAACTTGCATTGCTGACACCCTCAAACTAACATTGCAGCCACACACAAACTCATACTGCAGTCACAAATTAGATCACACTGCTGACACAGACAAATTCACACAGCTGACACACACAAACTCACACTGCTGTCTGACACAAACCCATACTGTTGACACACACAAACTCACACTGCTGTCACACACAAACTCACACTGCGGCCACACACAAACTCAACACTGCTGCCACAAACAAGCTCATACAGCTGAAACACACAGGCTCAGTCTACTCAAACACAGAGGCTCTCACTGCCGACGCTCACAAGCTCACCATACAAACTCACACAAACTCACACTGCTGATACACAAAAACTCACACTGCTGACACACACAAATTCACACTGCTGACACACACAAACTCACACTGCTGTCACACACAAACTCAGACTGCTGCCACATACAAACTCACACTGCTGTCACACAGAAACCCACACTGCTGACACACACAAACTCATACTGCTGACACACACAAACTCACACTGCTGTCACACACAAACTCACACTGCTGTCACACACAAACTCAGACTGCTGCCACATACAAACTCACAATGCTGTCACACACAAACCCACAATGTTGACACACACAAACTCACACTGCTGACACACACAAGCTCACACTGCTGACACACACAAACTCACACTGCGGTCACACAGAAACTCACTGCTGCGACACACAAACTCACACTGCTGTAATACATAAGCTCACACTGCTGACACACACAAATTCACACTGCTGGCACACACAAACTCACAATGCTGTCAGACACAAACTCAGACTGCTGCCACATAAAAACTCACACTGCTGACACACACAAACTCACACTGCTGACACAAACAAACTCACACTGCTGTCACACACAAACTCAGACTGCTGTCAGACACAAACTCACACTGCTGACACATAAAAACTCACACTGCTGTCACATACAAACTCACACTGCTGTCACACACAAACTCAGACTGCTGCCACATACAAATTCACAGTGCTGTCACACACAAACTCACAATGTTGACACACACAAACTCACACTGCTAACACACACAAGCTCACACTGCTGACACACACAAACTCACACTGCGGTCACACAGAAACTCACTGCTGCGACACACAAACTCACACTGTTGTAATATACAAGCTCACACTGCTGACACACACAAATTCACACTGCTGGCACACACAAACTCACAATGCTGTCAGACACAAACTCAGACTGCTGCCACATAAAAACTCACATTGCTGACACACACAAACTCACACTGCTGACACACACAAACTCACACTGCTGACACACACAAACTCACACTGCTGTCAGACACAAACTCACACTGCTGACACATAAAAACTCACACTGCTGGCACACACAAACTCACAATGCTGTCAGACACAAACTCAGACTGCTGCCACATACAAACTCATACTGCTGACACACACAAACTCACACTGCTGACACACACAAACTCACACTGCTGACACACACAAACTCACACTGCTGTCACACACAAACTCAGACTGCTGTCAGACACAAACTCACACTACTGACAGATACAAACTCACACTGCTGTCACACACAAACCCACAGTGTTGACACACACAAACTCACACTACTGCCACACACAAGCTCTCAATGCTGTCACGCAGAAACTTGCATTGCTGACACCCTCAAACTCACATTGCAGCCACACACAAACTCACACTGCTGTCACAAATTAGATCACACTGCTGTCACACACGATCTCACACTGCTGACACACACAAATTGACACTGCTGACACACACAAACTCACACTGCTGCCACACACAAACTAACACTGCTGCCACACACAATCTCACGCTGCTGTCACACATAAGCTCACACTGCTGCCACACACAAATTGACACTGCTGTCAGACACAAACTCACACTGTTGCCACACACAAGCTCACAATGCTGTCACCCTCAAACTCACATTGCAGCCACACACAAACTCACACTGCAGTCACAAATTAGATCACACTGCTGACACACACAAATTCACACAGCTGACATACACAAACTCACACTGCTGACACACACAAACGCACACTGCTGTCTGACACAAACCCATACTGTTGACACACACAAACTCACACTGGTGACACAAACAAACCCACACTGCTGACACACACAAACTCACACTGCGGCCACACACAAACTCAACACTGCTGCCACAAACAAGCTCATACAGCTGAAACACACAGGCTCAGTCTACTCAAACACAGAGGCTCTCACTGCCGACACTCACAAGCTCACCATACAAACTCACACAAACTCACACTGCTGATACACAAAAACTCACATTGCTGACACACACAAACTCACACTGCTGACACACACAAACTCACACTGCTGTCACACACAAACTCAGACTGCTGCCACATACAAACTCACAATGCTGTCACACACAAACTCACAATGTTGACACACACAAACTCACACTGCTAACACACACAAGCTCACACTGCTGACACACACAAACTCACACTGTGGTCACACAGAAACTCACTGCTGCGACACACAAACTCACACTGCTGTAATACATAAGCTCACACTGCTGACACACACAAATTCACACTGCTGGCACACACAAACTCACAATGCTGTCAGACACAAACTCAGACTGCTGCCACATAAAAACTCACATTGCTGACACACACAAACTCACACTGCTGACACACACAAACTCGCAAAACTCGCACTGCTGACACACACAAACTCACACTGCTGTCAGACACAAACTCACACTGCTGACACATAAAAACTCACACTGCTGTCACACACAAACTCACACTGTTGACATACACAAACTCACACTGCTGACACACACAAACTCAGACTGCTGACACACACAAACTCACACTGCTGTCACACAGAAACCCACACTGCTGACACACACAAACTCACACTGCTGTCACACACAAATTCCGCCTGCTGTCAGACACAAACTCAGACTGCTGCCACATACAAACTCACAATGCTGTCACACACAAACCCACAATGTTGACACACACAAACTCACACTGCTGACACACACAAGCTCACACTGCTGACACACACAAACTCACACTGCGGTCACACAGAAACTCACTGCTGCGACCCACAAACTCACACTGCTGTAATACATAAGCTCACACTGCTGACACACACAAATTCACACTGCTGGCACACACAAACTCACAATGCTGTCAGACACAAACTCAGACTGCTGCCACATAAAAACTCACACTGCTGGCACAGACAAACTCACACTGATGACACACACAAACTCACACTGCTGACACACACAAACTCACACTGCTGTCACACACAAACTCAGACTGCTGTCAGACACAAACTCACACTGCTGACACATAAAAACTCACACTGCTGTCACACACAAACTCACACTGTTGACACACACAAACTCACACTGCTGTCACACACAAATTCCGCCTGCTGCCATACACAAACTCCGACTGCTGTCACATAGAAACTCACACTGCTGTCAGACACCAACTTAGACTGCTGCCACATACAACTCACACTGCTGTCACACACAAACCCACAGTGTTGACACACACAAACTCACACTACTGCCACACACAAGCTCTCAATGCTGTCACGCAGAAACTTGCATTGCTGACACCCTCAAACTAACATTGCAGCCACACACAAACTCATACTGCAGTCACAAATTAGATCACACTGCTGACACACACAAATTCACACAGCTGACATACACAAACTCACACTGCTGACACACACAAACGCACACTGCTGTCTGACACAAACCCATACTGTTAACACACACAAACTCACACTGGTGACACAAACAAACCCACACTGCTGACACACACAAACTCACACTGCTGTCACACACAAACTCACACTGCGGCCACACACAAACTCAACACTGCTGCCACAAACAAGCTCACACAGCTGAAACACAAAGGCTCAGTCTACTCAAACACAGAGGCTCTCACTGCCGACGCTCACAAGCTCACCATACAAACTCACACAAACTCACACTGCTGATACACAAAAACTCACACTGCTGACACACACAAATTCACACTGCTGACACACACAAACTCACACTGCTGTCACACACAAACTCAGACTGCTGCCACATACAAACTCACAATGCTGTCACACACAAACTCACAATGTTGACACACACAAACTCACACTGCTAACACACACAAGCTCACACTGCTGACACACACAAACTCACACTGCGGTCACACAGAAACTCACTGCTGCGACACACAAACTCACACTGCTGTAATACATAAGCTCACACTGCTGACACACACAAATTCACACTGCTGGCACACACAAACTCACAATGCTGTCAGACACAAACTCAGACTGCTGCCACATAAAAACTCACATTGCTGACACACACAAACTCACACTGCTGACAGACACAATCTCGCACTGCTGACACACACAAACTCACACTGCTGACACACACAAACTCACACTGCTGTCAGACACAAACTCACACTGCTGACACATAAAAACTCACACTGCTGTTACACACAAACTCGCACTGTTGACATACACAAACTCACACTGCTGACACACACAAACTCAGACTGCTGACACACACAAACTCACACTGCTGTCGCACAGAAACCCACACTGCTGACACACAGAAACTCACACTGCTGTCACACACAAATTCCGCCTGCTGTCAGACAAAAACTCAGACTGCTGCCACATACAAACTCACACTGCTGTCACACAGAAACCCACACTGCTGACACACACAAACTCATACTGCTGACACACACAAAGTCACACTGCTGACACACACAAACTCACACTGCTGTCACACACAAACTCAGACTGCTGCCACATACAAACTCACAATGCTGTCACACACAAACCCACAATGTTGACACACACAAACTCACACTGCTGACACACACAAGCTCACACTGCTGACACACACAAACTCACACTGCGGTCACACAGATACTCACTGCTGCGACACACAAACTCACACTGCTGTAATACATAAGCTCACACTGCTGACACACACAAATTCACACTGCTGGCACACACAAACTCAAAATGCTGTCAGACACAAATTCAGACTGCTGCCACATAAAAACTCACACTGCTGACACACACAAACTCACACTGCTGACACAAACAAAGTCACACTGCTGTCACACACAAACTCAGACTGCTGTCACACACAAACTCACACTGCTGACACATAAAAACTCACACTGCTGTCACACACAAACTCACACTGTTGACACACACAAACTCACACTGCTGTCACACACAAATTCCGCCTGCTGCCTTACACAAACTCCGACTGCTGTCACATACAAACTCACACTGCTGTCAGACACCAATGTAGACTGCTGCCACATACAACTCACACTGCTGTCACACACAAACCCACAGTGTTGACACACACAAACTCACACTACTGCCACACACAAGATCTCAATGCTGTCACGCAGAAACTTGCATTGCTGACACCCTCAAACTCACATTGCAGCCACACACAAACTCACACTGCTGTCACAAATTAGATCACACTGCTGTCACACACGATCTCACACTGCTGACACACACAAATTGACACTGCTGACACACACAAACTCACACTGCTGCCACACACAAACTCACACTGCTGCCACACACAATCTCACGCTGCTGTCACACATAAGCTCACACTGCTGCCACACACAAATTGACACTGCTGTCAGACACAAACTCACACTGTTGCCACACACAAGCTCACAATGCTGTCACCCTCAAACTCACATTGCAGCCACACACAAACTCACACTGCAGTCACAAATTAGATCACACTGATGACACACACAAATTCACACAGCTGACATACACAAACTCAAGCTGCTGACACACAGAAACGCACACTGCTGTCTGACACAAACCCATACTGTTGACACACACAAACTCACACTGGTGACACAAACAAACCCACACTGCTGACACACAAAAATTCACACTGCTGTTACACACAAACTCACACTGCGGCCACACACAAACTCAACACTGCTGCCACAAACAAGCTCATACAGCTGAAACACACAGGCTCAGTCTACTCAAACACAGAGGCTCTCACTGCCGACATTCACAAGCACACCATACAAACTCACACAAACTCACACTGCTGATACACAAAAACTCACACTGCTGACACACACAAACTCACACTGCTGACACACACAAACTCAGACTGCTGCCACATACAAACTCACAATGCTGTCACACACAAACTCACAATGTTGACACACACAAACTCACACTGCTGACACACACAAGCTCACACTGCTGACACACACAAACTCACACTGCGGTCACACAGAAACTCACTGCTGCGACACACAAACTCACACTGCTGTAATACATAAGCTCACACTGCTGACACACACAAATTCACACTGCTGGCACACACAAACTCACAATGCTGTCAGACACAAACTCAGACTGCTGCCACATAAAAACTCACATTGCTGACACACACAAACTCACACTGCTGACACACACAAGCTCACACTGCTGACACACACAAACTCACACTGCTGTCACACACAAACTCAGACTGCTGTCAGACACAAACTCACACTGCTGACACATAAAAACTCACACTGTTGTCACACACAAACTCACACTGTTGACATACACAAACTCACACTGCTGACACACACAAACTCAGACTGCTGACACACACAAACTCACACTACTGACACACACAAACTCACACTGCTGTCACACACAAACTCACATGCTGCCACACACAAACTAAGACTGCTGCCACACACAATCTCACGCTGCTGTCACACATAAGCTCACACTGCTGCCACACACAAATTGACACTGCTGTCAGACACAAACTCACACTGTTGCCACACACAAGCTCACAATGCTGTCACCCTCAAACTCACATCGCAGCCACACACAAACTCACACTGCAGTCACAAATTAGATCACACTGCTGACACACACAAATTCACACAGCTGACATACACAAACTCACACTGCTGACACACACAAACGCACACTGCTGTCTGACACAAATCAATACTGTTGACACACACAAACTCACACTGGTGACACAAACAAACCCACACTGCTGACACACACAAACTCACAAAGCTGTCACACACAAACTCACACTGCGGCCACACACAAACTCAACACTGCTGCCACAAACAAGCTCATACAGCTGAAACACACAGGCTCAGTCTACTCGAACACAGAGGCTCTCACTGCCCACACTCACAAGCTCACCATACAAACTCACACAAACTCACACTGCTGATACACAAAATCTCACACTGCTGACACACAAAATCTCACACTGCTGACACACACAAACTCACACTGCTGTCACACACAAACTCACAATGTTGACACACACAAACTCACACTGCTAACACACACAAGCTCACACTGCTGACACACACAAACTCACACTGCTGACACACACAAACTCATACTGCTGACACACACAAACTCACACTGCTGACACACACAAACTCAGACTGCTGTCAGACACAAACTCACACTGCTGTCACACACACAAACTCACAATGTTGACACACACAAACTCACACTGCTGACACACACAAGCTCACACTGCTGACACACACAAGCTCACACTGCTGACACACACAAACTCACACTGCGGTCACACAGAAACTCACTGCTGCGACACACAAACTCACACTGCTGTAATAGATAAGCTCACACTGCTGACACACACAAATTCACACTGCTAGCACACACAAACTCACAATGCTGTCAGACACAAACTCAGACTGCTGCCACATAAAAACTCACACTGCTGACACACACAAACGCACACTGCTGACACACACAAACTCACACTGCTGACACACACAAACTCACACTGCTGTCACACACAAACTCAGACTTCTGTCAGACACAAACTCACACCGCTGACACATAAAAACTCACACTGCTGTCACACACAAACTCACACTGTTGACATACACAAACTCACACTGCTGACACACACAAACTCAGACTGCTGACACACACAAACTCACACTGCTGTCACACACAAATTTCGCCTGCTGTCAGACACAAACTCAGACTGCTGCCACATACAAACTCACACTGCTGTCACATACAAACTCACACTGCTGACACACACATACTCATACTGCTGACACACACAAACTCACACTGCTGACACACACAAACTCACACTGCTGTCACACACAAACTCAGACTGCTGCCACATACAAACTCACAATGCTGTCACACACAAACCCACAATGTTGACACACACAAACTCACACTGCTGACACACACAAGCTCACACTGCTGACACACACAAACTCACACTGCGGTCAAACAGAAACTCACTGCTGCGACACACAAACTCACACTGCTGTAATACATAAGCTCACACTGCTGACACACACAAACTCACACTGCTGACACACACAAAATCACACTGCTGACACACACAAACTCACACTGCTGTCACGCACAAACTCAGACGGATGTCAGACACAAACTCACACAGCTGACACATAAAAACTCACACTGCTGTCACACACAAACTCACACTGTTGACACACACAAACTCACACTGCTGCCACACACACATTGACACTGCTGTCAGACACTAACTCACACCGTTGCCACACACAAGCTCACAATGCTGTCACCCTCAAACTCACATTGCAGCCACACACAACCTCACACTGCAGTCACAAATTAGATCACAGTGATGACACACACAAATTCACACAGCTGACATACACAAACTCACACTGCTGATACACAAAAACTCACACTGTTGACACACACAAACTCACACTGCTGACACATACGAACTCACACTGCTGACACACACAAACCCACACTGCTGACACACAGAAACTCATACTGCTGACACACACAAACTCACACTGCTGACACACACAAACTCAGACTGCTGCCACATACAAACTCAAAATGCTGTCACACACAAACTCACAATGTTGACACACACAAACTCACACTGCTGACACACACAAGCTCACACTGCGGTCACACAGAAACTCACTGCTGCGACACACAAACTCACACTGCTGTAATACATAAGCTCACACTGCTGACACACACAAATTCACAATGCTGTCAGACACAAACTCAGACTGCTGCCACATAAAAACTTACACTGCTGACACACACAAACTCACACTGCTGACACACACAAACTCACACTGCTGACACACACAAACTCACACTGCTGTCACACACAAACGCAGACTGCTGTCAGACACAAACTCACACTACTGACACATAAAATCTCACACTGCTGTCACACACAAACTCAGACTGTTGACACACACAAACTCACACTGCTGTCACACACAAATTCCGCCTGCTGTCATACACAAACTCCGACTGCTGTCACTTACAAACTCACGCTACTGTCAGACACAAACTTAGACTGCTTCCACATACAACTCACACTGCTGTCACACACAAACCCACAGTGTTGACACACACAAACTCACACTACTGCCACACACAAGCTCTCAATGCTGTCACGCAGAAACTTGCATTGCTGACACCCTCAAACTCACATTGCAGCCACACACAAACTCACACTGCTGTCACAAATTAGATCACACTGCTGTCACACACGATCTCACACTGCTGACACACACAAATTGACACTGCTGACACACACAAACTCACACTGCTGCCACACACAAACTCACACTGCTGCCACACACGATCTCACGCTGCTGTCACACATAAGCTCACACTGCTGCCACACACAAATTGACACTGCTGTCAGACACAAACTCACACTGTTGCCACACACAAGCTCACAATGCTGTCACCCTTAAAACTCACATTGCAGCCACACACAAACTCACACTGCAGTCACAAATTAGATCACACTGCTGACACACACAAATTCACACAGCTGACATACACAAACTCACACTGCTGACACACACAAACGCACACTGCTGTCTGACACAAACCCATACTGTTGACACACACAAACTCACACTGGTGACACAAACAATCCCACACTGCTGACACACAAAAACTCACACTGCGGCCACACACAAACTCAACACTGCTGCCACAAACAAGCTCATACAGTTGAAACACACAGGCTCAGTCTACTCAAACACAGAGGCTCTCACTGCCGACAGTCACAAACTCACCAAACAAACTAACACAAACTCACACTGCTGATACACAAAAACTCACACTGTTGACACACACAAACTCACACTGCTGACACACACAAACTCACACTGCTGTCACACACAAACTCACACTGCTGTCAGACACAAACTCAGACTGCTGCCACATACAAACTCACACTGCTGACACAAACAAACCCACACTGCTGACACACACAAACTCAAACTGCTGACACACACAAACTCACACTGCTGACACACACAAACTCACACTGCTGTCACACACAAACTCAGACTGCTGCCACATACAAACTCACAATGCTATCACACACAAACTCACAATGTTGACACACACAAACTCACACTACTGACACACACAAGCTCACACTGCTGACACACACAAACTCACACAGCAGTCGCACAGAAACTCACTGCTGCAACACACAAACTCACACTGCTGTAATGCATAAGCTCACAATGCTGACACACACAAATTCACACTGCTGGCACACACAAACTCACAATGCTGTCAGACACAAACTCAGACTGCTGCCACATAAAAACTCACACTGCTGACACACACAAACTCACACTGCTGACACACACAAACTCACTCTGCTGTCACACACAAACTCAGACTGCTGTCAGACACAAACTCACACTGCTGACACATAAAAACTCACACTGCTGTCACACACAAACTCACACTGTTGACACACACAAACTCACACTGCTGTAATGCATAAGCTCACAATGCTGACACACACAAATTCACACTGCTGGCACACACAAACTCACAATGCTGTCAGACACAAACTCAGACTGCTGCCACATAAAAACTCACACTGCTGACACACACAAACTCACACTGCTGACACACACAAACTCACACTGCTGACACACACAAACTCACTCTGCTGTCACACACAAACTCAGACTGCTGTCAGACACAAACTCACACTGCTGACACATAAAAACTCACACTGCTGGCACACACAAACTCACACTGTTGACACACACAAACTCACACTGCTGACACGCACAAACTCAGACTGCTGACACACACAAACTCACACTGCTGTCACACACAAATTCCGCCTGCTGTCAGACACAAACTCAGACTGCTGCCACATACAAACTCACACTGCTGACACACACAAACCGACACTGCTGACGCACACAAACTCATACTGCTGACACACACAAACTCACAGTGCGGTCACACACAAACTCAGACTGCTGTCAAACACAAACTCACACTGCTGACACATAAAAACTCACACTGCTGTCACACACAAACTCACACTGCTGACACACACAACCTCTCACTGCTGACACATACAAAATCACACTGCTATCACTCACAAGCTCACACTGCTGACACACACAAACTAACACTGCTGTCACACACAAAGCCACACTGCTCCCACAAACAAGCTTACACTGCTGACACACACAAGCTCACACTGCAGCCACATAAAAACTCTCACTGCTGTCACACACAAATGCGCACTGCTCACACACAAAAACTCACACTGCTGTCAGACACAAACTCAGACTGCTGCCACATACAAACTCAGACAGCTGTCACACACAAACCCAAACTGTTGACACACACAAACTCACACTGCTGACACACACAAAATCACACTGCTGAAACACACAAACTCACACTGCTGTCACACAGAAACTCACACTGCTGTCACACATAAGCTCACACTGCTGACACACACAAATTCACACTGCTGACACATACAAACTCACACTGCTGTCAGGCACCAACTTAGACTACTGCCACGTACAAACTCACACTGCTGTCACACACAAACCCACAGTGTTGACACACACAAACTCACACTGCTGCCACACACAAGCTCACACTGCTGACACACATAAGCTCACACTGCTGTCAGACACAATCTCACACTGCTGACACACACAAACCCACAGTGTTGACACACACAAACTCACACTACTGCCACACACAAGCTCTCAATGCTGTCACGCAGAAACTTGCATTGCTGACACACACAAAATCACACTGCTGCCACACACAAGCTCACACTGCTGACACACATAAGCTCACACTGCTGACACACACAAATTCACACTGCTGACACATACAAACTCACACTGCTGTCAGGCACCAACTTAGACTGCTGCCACGTACAAACTCACACTGCTGTCACACACAAACCCACAGTGTTGACACACACAAACTCACACTGCTGCCACACACAAGCTCACACTGCTGACACACATAAGCTCACACTGCTGTCACACACAATCTCACACTGCTGACACACAAAAATTGACACTGCTGACACACACAAACTCACACTGCTGCCACACCCAATCTCACACTGCTGTCACACATAAGCTCACACTGCTGCCACACACAAATTGATACTGCTGTTAGACACAAACTCACACTGCTGCCACACACAAGCTCACAACGCTGTCACCCTCAAACTCACATTGCAGCCACACACAAACTCACACTGCAGTCACAAATTAGATCACACTGCTGACACACACAAATTCACACAGCTGACATACACCAACTCACACTGCTGACAAACACAAACTCACACTGCTGTCTGACACAAACCCATACTGTTGACACACACAAACTCACACTGGTGACACAAACAAACCCAACCTGCTGACACACACAAACTCACACTGCTGTCACACACAAACTCAAACTGCTGACACACACAAACTCACACTGCTGACACACACAAACTCACACTGCTGTCACACACAAACTCAGACTGCTGCCACATACAAACTCACAATGCTATCACACACAAACTCACAATGTTGACACACACAAACTCACACTACTGACACACACAAGCTCACACTGCTGACACACACAAACTCACACAGCAGTCGCACAGAAACTCACTGCTGCAACACACAAACTCACACTGCTGTAATGCATAAGCTCACAATGCTGACACACACAAATTCACACTGCTGGCACACACAAACTCACAATGCTGTCAGACACAAACTCAGACTGCTGCCACATAAAAACTCACACTGCTGACACACACAAACTCACACTGCTGACACACACAAACTCACACTGCTGACACACACAAACTCACTCTGCTGTCACACACAAACTCAGACTGCTGTCAGACACAAACTCACACTGCTGACACATAAAAACTCACACTGCTGTCACACACAAACTCACACTGTTGACACACACAAACTCACACTGCTGTAATGCATAAGCTCACAATGCTGACACACACAAATTCACACTGCTGGCACACACAAACTCACAATGCTGTCAGACACAAACTCAGACTGCTGCCACATAAAAACTCACACTGCTGACACACACAAACTCACACTGCTGACACACACAAACTCACACTGCTGACACACACAAACTCACTCTGCTGTCACACACAAACTCAGACTGCTGTCAGACACAAACTCACACTGCTGACACATAAAAACTCACACTGCTGGCACACACAAACTCACACTGTTGACACACACAAACTCACACTGCTGACACGCACAAACTCAGACTGCTGACACACACAAACTCACACTGCTGTCACACACAAATTCCGCCTGCTGTCAGACACAAACTCAGACTGCTGCCACATACAAACTCACACTGCTGACACACACAAACCGACACTGCTGACGCACACAAACTCATACTGCTGACACACACAAACTCACAGTGCGGTCACACACAAACTCAGACTGCTGTCAAACACAAACTCACACTGCTGACACATAAAAACTCACACTGCTGTCACACACAAACTCACACTGCTGACACACACAACCTCTCACTGCTGACACATACAAAATCACACTGCTATCACTCACAAGCTCACACTGCTGACACACACAAACTAACACTGCTGTCACACACAAAGCCACACTGCTCCCACAAACAAGCTTACACTGCTGACACACACAAGCTCACACTGCAGCCACATAAAAACTCTCACTGCTGTCACACACAAATGCGCACTGCTCACACACAAAAACTCACACTGCTGTCAGACACAAAC
This sequence comes from Carcharodon carcharias, assembly GCF_017639515.1. Classification (NCBI taxonomy): domain Eukaryota; kingdom Metazoa; phylum Chordata; class Chondrichthyes; order Lamniformes; family Lamnidae; genus Carcharodon; species Carcharodon carcharias. Next base: position 12,544,518 of record NC_054476.1, on the reverse strand, counting down.
TCAGACTGCTGCCACATACAAACTCAGACAGCTGTCACACACAAACCCAAACTGTTGACACACACAAACTCACACTGCTGACACACACAAACTCACACTGCTGAAACACACAAACTCACACTGCTGTCACACAGAAACTCACACTGCTGTCACACATAAGCTCACACTGCTGACACACACAAATTCACACTGCTGACACATACAAACTCACACTGCTGTCAGGCACCAACTTAGACTACTGCCACGTACAAACTCACACTGCTGTCACACACAAACCCACAGTGTTGACACACACAAACTCACACTGCTGCCACACACAAGCTCACACTGCTGACACACATAAGCTCACACTGCTGTCAGACACAATCTCACACTGCTGACACACACAAACCCACAGTGTTGACACACACAAACTCACACTACTGCCACACACAAGCTCTCAATGCTGTCACGCAGAAACTTGCATTGCTGACACACACAAAATCACACTGCTGCCACACACAAGCTCACACTGCTGACACACATAAGCTCACACTGCTGACACACACAAATTCACACTGCTGACACATACAAACTCACACTGCTGTCAGGCACCAACTTAGACTGCTGCCACGTACAAACTCACACTGCTGTCACACACAAACCCACAGTGTTGACACACACAAACTCACACTGCTGCCACACACAAGCTCACACTGCTGACACACATAAGCTCACACTGCTGTCACACACAATCTCACACTGCTGACACACAAAAATTGACACTGCTGACACACACAAACTCACACTGCTGCCACACCCAATCTCACACTGCTGTCACACATAAGCTCACACTGCTGCCACACACAAATTGATACTGCTGTTAGACACAAACTCACACTGCTGCCACACACAAGCTCACAACGCTGTCACCCTCAAACTCACATTGCAGCCACACACAAACTCACACTGCAGTCACAAATTAGATCACACTGCTGACACACACAAATTCACACAGCTGACATACACCAACTCACACTGCTGACAAACACAAACTCACACTGCTGTCTGACACAAACCCATACTGTTGACACACACAAACTCACACTGGTGACACAAACAAACCCAACCTGCTGACACACACAAACTCACACTGCTGTCACACTCAAACTCACACTGCTGTCACACACAAACTCACACTGGTGACACACACAAACTCAGACTGCTGTCACACACAAACTCACACTGCTGTCACACACAAACCCAAACTGTTGACACACACAAACTCACACTGCTGCCACACACAAACTGACACTACTGACACACATAAGCTCACACTGCTGTCACACACAATCTCACACTGCTGACACACACAACCTCTCACTGCTGACACATACAAACTCACACTGCTGTCACACTCAAACTCACACTGCTGACACACACAAAAAAACACTGCTGTCACACACAAACTCACACTGCTCCCACAAACAAGCTTACACTGCTGACACACACAAGCTCACACTGCAGCCACATAAAAACTCTCACTGCTGTCACACACAAATTCGCACTGCTCACACACAAAAACTCACACTGCTGTCAGACACAAACTCAGACTGCTGCCACATACAAACTCAGACAGCTGTCACACACAAAAATAAACTGTTGACACACACAAACTCACACTGCTGACACACACAAACTCACACTGCTGTCACACAGAAACTCACACTGCTGTCACACATAAGCTCACACTGCTGACACACACAAATTCACACTGCTGACACATACAAACTCACACTGCTGTCAGGCACCAACTTAGACTACTGTCACGTACAAACTCACACTGCTGTCACACACAAACCCACAGTGTTGAAACACACAAATTCACACTGCTGACACACACAAACTCACACTGCTGACACACATAAGCTCACACTGCTGTCACACACAATCTCACACTGCTGACACACACAAACCCACAGTGTTGACACACACAAACTCACACTACTGCCACACACAAGCTCTCAATGCTGTCACGCAGAAACTTGCATTGCTGACACACACAAAATCACACTGCTGCCACACACAAGCTCACACTGCTGACACACATAAGCTCACACTGTTGACACACACAAATTCACACTGCTGACACATACAAACTCACACTGCTGCCAGGCACCAACTTAGACTGCTGCCACGTACAAACTCACACTGCTGTCACACACAAACCCACAGTGTTGACACACACAAACTCACACTACTGCCACACACAAGCTCACACTGCTGACACACATAAGCTCACACTGCTGTCACACACAATCTCACACTGCTGACACACAAAAATTGACACTGCTGACACACACAAACTCACACTGCTGCCACACCCAATCTCACACTGCTGTCACACATAAGCTCACACTGCTGCCACACACAAATTGATACTGCTGTCAGACACAAACTCACACTGCTGCCACACACAAGCTCACAATGCTGTCACCCTCAAACTCACATTGCAGCCACACACAAACTCACACTGCAGTCACAAATTAGATCACACTGCAGACACACACAAATTCACACAGCTGACATACACCAACTCACACTGCTGACAAACACAAACTCACACTGCTGTCTGACACAAACCCATACTGTTGACACACACAAAATCACACTGCTGTCACACACAAACTCACACTGCTGACACACACAAACTCACAATGCTGACACACAAAAACTAACACTGCTGTCACACACAAACTCACACGGCTCCCACAAACAAGCTTACACTGCTGACACACACAAGCTCACACTGCAGTCACATAAAAACTCTCACTGCTGTCACACACAAAATCACACAGCTCACACACAAAAATTCACACTGCTGTCAGACACAAACTCAGACTGCTGCCACATACAAACTCAGACAGCTGCCACACACAAACCCAAACTGTTGACACACACAAACTCACACTGCTGACACACACAAACTCACACTGCTGAAACACACAAACTCACACTGCTGTCACACAGAAACTCACACTGCTGTCACACATAAGCTCACACTGCTGACACACACAAATTCACACTGCTGACACATACAAACTCACACTGCTGTCAGGCACCAACTTAGACTACTGCCACGTACAAACTCACACTGCTGTCACTCACAAGCTCACACTGCTGACACACATAAGCTCACACTGCTGTCACACACAATCTCACACTGCCGACACACAGAAACTCACACTGCTGTCACACATAAGCTCACACTGCTGACACACACAAATTCACACTGCTGACACATACAAACTCACACTGCTGTCAGGCACCAACTTAGACTACTGCCACGTACAAACTCACACTGCTGTCACTCACAAGCTCACACTGCTGACACACATAAGCTCACACTGCTGTCACACACAATCTCACACTGCCGACACACACAAACCCACAGTGTTGACACACACAAACTCACACTGCTGCCACACACAATCTTACACTGCTGACACACATAAGCTCACACTGCTGACACACATAAGCTCACACTGCTGTCACACACAATCTCACACTGCTGACACACACAAACCCACAGTGTTGACACACACAAACTCACACTGCTGCCACACACAAGCTCACACTGCTGACACACATAAGCTCACAATGCTGTCACACACAATCTCACACTGCTGACACACACAAATCCACAGTGTTGACACACACAAACTCAGTACTGCCACACACAAGCTCTCAATGCTGTCACGCAGAAACTTGCATTGCTCACACACACAAACTCACACTGCTGCCACACACAAGCTCACACTGCTGACACACATAAGCTCACACTGCTGACAAACACAAATTCACACTGCTGACACATACAAACTCACACTGCTCTCAGGCACCAACTTAGACTGCTGCCACGTACAAACTCACACTGCTGTCACACACAAACCCACAGAGTTGACACACACAAACTCACACTGCTGACACACACAAGCTCACACTGCTGACACACACAAGCTCACACTGCTGACACACATAAGCTCACACTGCTGATACACACAAATTCACACTGCTGACACATACCAACTCACACTGCTGTCACGCACCAACTTAGACTGCTGCCACGTACAAACTCACACTGCTGTCACACACAAACCCACAGTGTTGACACACACAAACTCACACTGCTGACACACACAAGCTCACACTGCTGACACACATAAGCTCACACTGCTGTCACACACAATCTCACACTGCTGACACACAAAAATTGACACTGCTGACACACACAAACTCACACTGCGGCCACACACAAACTCACACTGCTGTCACACACAAACTCACACTGCTGTCATACACAAACTCACACTGCTGACACTCACACTCACACTGCTGACACATACAAACTCACACTGCTGTCACCCACAAACTCACACTGCTGTCACACACAAACTCACTGCTGTCACACACAAATTCCGACTGCTGTCACACACAAACTCACACTGCTCCCACAAACAAGCTTACACTGCTGACACACACAAGCTCACAAAGCAACCGCATAAAAACTCTCACTGCTGTCACACACAAATTCAAACTGATCACACACAAAAACTCACACTGCTGTCAGACACAAACTCAGACTGCTGCCACATACAAACTCACACAACTGTCACACACAAACCCAAACTGTTGACACACACAAATTCACACTGCTGACACACACAAACTCACACTGCCGAAACACACAAACTCAGACTGCTGTCACACACAAACCCACAGTGTTGACACACACAAACTCACACTACTGCCACACACAAGCTCTCAATGCTGTCACGCAGAAACTTGCATTGCTGACACACTCAAACTCACACTGCTGCCACACACAAGCTCACACTGCTGACACACAAAAATTGACACTGCTGACATACACAAACTCACACTGCTGCCACACACAATCTCACACTGCTGACACACAAAAATTGACACTGCTGACACACACAAACTCACACTGCTGTAATACATAAGCTCACACTGCTGACACACACAAATTCACACTGCTGGCACACACAAACTCACAATGCTGTCACACACCAACCAACACTGTTGACACACACAAACTCACACTGCTGACACACACAAGCTCACACTGCTGACACGCACAAACTCACACTGCGGTCACACAGAAACTCACTGCTGACACACACAAACTCACACTGCTGTAATACATAAGCTCACACTGCTGACACACACAAATTCACACTGCTGGCACACACAAACTCACAATGCTGTCAGGCACAAACTCAGACTGCTGCCACATAAAAACTCACACTGCTGTCACACACAAACACACACTGTTGACACACACAAACTCACACTGCTGACACACACAAACGCACACTGCTGAATCACACAAACTCACATTGCTGGCACACAGAAACTCAGACTGCTGTCACACAAAAACTCACACTGCTCCCACAAACAAGCTTACACTGCTGTCAGACACAAACTCACACTGCTCCCACAAACAAGCTTACACTGCTGTCAGACACAAACTCACACTGCTCCCACAAACATGCTTACACTGCTGTCAGACACAAACTCACACTGCTGCCACATTCAAACTCATACTTCTGTCACACACAAACTCACACTGTTGACACACACAAACTCAAACTGCTGACACAAACAAACTCACACTGCTGTCACACACAAACTCACACTGCTGTCACACACAAACTCACACTGCTGTCAGACACAAACACAGACTGCTGAACATACAAACTCACACTGCTGTCACGCACAAACCCACACAGTTGACACACACAAACTCACACTGCTGACACACACAAACTCACACTGCTGACAGACACAAACTCACACTGCTGTCACACAGAAACTCACTGTTGCCACACACAAACTCACACTGCTGTAAGACGTAAGCTCACAATGCAGACACACACAAATTCACACTGCTGACACACACAAACTAACACTGCTGTAAGACACAAACTCAGACTGCTGCCACATAAAACCTCACACTGCTGTCAAACACAAACGCACACTGTTGACTCACACAAACTCACACTGCTGACACACACAAACTCACACTGCTATCACACACAAACTCACACTGCAGCCACACACAAACTCACACTGCTGTCACACACAAACTCACACTGCTGTCATACACAAACTCACACTGCCCTGACACACAATCTCACACTGCTGACACACACAAACTCACACTGCTGAAACACACAAACTCACACTGCTGTCACACAGAAACTCACACTGCTGTCACACATAAGCTCACACTGCTGACACACACAAATTCACACTGCTGACACACACAAACTCACACTGCTGTCAGACACCAACTTAGACTGCTGCCACATACAAACTCACACTGCTGTCACACACAAACCCACAGTGTTGACACACACAAACTCACACTACTGCCACACACAAGCTCTCAATGCTGTCACGCAGAAACTTGCATTGCTGACACACACAAACCCACACTGCTGCCACACACAAGCTCACACTGCTGACACACATAAGCTCACACTGCTGACACACACAAGATCACACTGCTGTCACACATAAGCTCACAATGCTGACACACACAAATTCACACTGCTGGCACACACAAACTCACAATGCTGTCAGGCACAAACTCAGACTGCTGCCACATAAAAACTCACACTGCTGGCACACACAAACTGACAATGCTGTCAGGCACAAACTCAGACTGCTGCCACATAAAAACTCACACTGCTGTCACACACAAACGCACACTGTTGACACACACAAACTCACACTGCTGAAACACACAAACGCACACTGCTGACACACACAAACTCACACTGCTGACACACAAAATCAGACTGCTGTCACACACAAACTCACACTGCTCCCACAAACAAGCTTACACTGCTGACATACACAAGCTCACACTGCAGCCGCATAAAAACTCTCACTGCTGTCACACACAAATTCACACTGCTCACACACACAAACTCACACTGCTGTCAGACACAAACTCAGACTGCTGCCACATACAAACTCAGACAGCTGTCTCACACAAACCCAAACTGTTGGCACACACAAACTCACACTGCTGACACACACAAACTCACACTGCTGTCACACATAAGCTCACACTGCTGTCACACACAAACTCAGACTGCTGCCACATACAAACTCACACTGCTGTCACACACAAACCCACACTGTTGACACACAACCTCATACTGCTGACATACACAAACTCACACTGCTGACACACACAAACTCAGACTGCTGCCACATACAAACTCACAATGCTGTCACACACAAACCAACACTGTTGACACACACAAACTCACACTGCTGACACACACAAGCTCACACTGCTGACACACACAAACTCACAATGCGGTCACACAGAAACTCACTGCTGCGACACACAAACTCACACTGCTGTACTACATAAGCTCACAATGCTGACACACACAAATTCACACTGCTGGCACACACAAACTCACAATGCTGTCAGACACAAACTCAGACTGCTGCCACATAAAAACTCACACTGCTGTCACGCACAAACACACACTGTTGACACACACCAACTCACACTGCTGACACACACAAACGCACACTGCTGACACACACAAAATCACATTGCTGGCACACAGAAACTCAGACTGCTGTCACACACAAACTCACACTGCTCCCACAAACAAGCTTTCACTGCTGTCAGACACAAACTCAGACTGCTCCCACAAACAAGCTTACACTGCTGTCAGACACAAACTCACACTGCTCCCACAAACAAGCTTACACTGCTGCCACACAAAAACTCATACTGCTGTCACACACAAACTCACACTGTTGACACACACAAACTCAGACTGCTGACACACACAAACTCACACTGCTGTCACACACAAACTCAGACTGCTGTCACACACAAACTCACACTGCTGTCAGACACAAACACAGACTGCTGCCATATAAAACCTCACACTGCTGTCAAACACAAACGCACACTGTTGACGCACAAAAACTCACACTACAGACACACACAAACTCACACTGCTGACACACACAAACTCACACTGCTATCACACACAAACTCACACTGCGGCCACACACAAACTCACACTGCAGTCACACACAAACTCACACTGCTGTCATACACAAACTCACACTGCTGACACACACAAACTCACACTGCTGACACATACAAACTCACACTGCTGTCACACACAAACTCAAACTGCTGACACACACAAACTCACACTGCTGACATACACAAACTCACACTGCTATCACACACAAACTCAGACTGCTGTCACACACAAACTCACACTGCTCCCACAAACAAGCTTACACTGCTGACACACAAAAACTCATACTGCTGTCACACACAAACTCACACTGTTGACACACACAAACGCACACTGCTGACACACACAAACTCACACTGCTGACACACAAAATCAGACTGCTGTCACACACAAACTCACACTGCTCCCACAAACAAGCTTACACTGCTGACACACACAAGCTCACACTGCAGCCGCATAAAAACTCTCACTGCTGTCACACACAAATTCACACTGCTCACACACACAAACTCACACTGCTGTCAGACACAAACTCAGACTGCTGCCACATACAAACTCAGACAGCTGTCTCACACAAACCCAAACTGTTGGCACACACAAACTCACACTGCTGACACACACAAACTCACACTGCTGTCACACATAATCTCACACTGCTGTCACACACAAACTCAGACTGCTGCCACATACAAACTCACACTGCTGTCACACACAAACCCACACTGTTGACACACAACCTCATACTGCTGACATACACAAACTCACACTGCTGACACACACAAACTCAGACTGCTGCCACATACAAACTCACAATGCTGTCACACACAAACCAACACTGTTGACACACACAAACTCACACTGCTGACACACACAAGCTCACACTGCTGACACACACAAACTCACAATGCGGTCACACAGAAACTCACTGCTGCGACACACAAACTCACACTGCTGTACTACATAAGCTCACAATGCTGACACACACAAATTCACACTGCTGGCACACACAAACTCACAATGCTGTCAGGCACAAACTCAGACTGCTGCCACATAAAAACTCACACTGCTGTCACGCACAAACACACACTGTTGACACACACCAACTCACACTGCTGACACACACAAACGCACACTGCTGACACACACAAAATCACATTGCTGGCACACAGAAACTCAGACTGCTGTCACACACAAACTCACACTGCTCCCACAAACAAGCTTTCACTGCTGTCAGACACAAACTCAGACTGCTCCCACAAACAAGCTTACACTGCTGTCAGACACAAACTCACACTGCTCCCACAAACAAGCTTACACTGCTGCCACACAAAAACTCATACTGCTGTCACACACAAACTCACACTGTTGACACACACAAACTCAGACTGCTGACACACACAAACTCACACTGCTGTCACACACAAACTCAGACTGCTGTCACACACAAACTCACACTGCTGTCAGACACAAACACAGACTGCTGCCATATAAAACCTCACACTGCTGTCAAACACAAACGCACACTGATGACGCACAAAAACTCACACTACAGACACACACAAACTCACACTGCTGACACACACAAACTCACACTGCTATCACACACAAACTCACACTGCGGCCACACACAAACTCACACTGCAGTCACACACAAACTCACACTGCTGTCATACACAAACTCACACTGCTGACACACACAAACTCACACTGCTGACACATACAAACTCACACTGCTGTCACACACAAACTCAAACTGCTGACACACACAAACTCACACTGCTGACATACACAAGCTCACACTGCTATCACACACAAACTCAGACTGCTGTCACACACAAACTCACACTGCTCCCACAAACAAGCTTACACTGCTGACACACAAAAACTCATACTGCTGTCACACACAAACTCACACTGTTGACACACACAAACTCAGACTGCTGACACACACAAACTCACACTGCTGTCACACACAAACTCAGACTGCTGTCACACACAAACTCACACTGCTGTCAGACACAAACACAGACTGCTGCCATATAAAACCTCACACTGCTGTCAAACACAAACGCACACTGTTGACACACAAAAACTCACACTACAGACACACACAAACTCACACTGCTGACACACACAAACTCACACTGCTATCACACACAAACTCACACTGCGGCCACACACAAACTCACACTGCAGTCACACACAAACTCACACTGCTGTCATACACAAACTCACACTGCTGACACACACAAACTCACACTGCTGACACATACAAACTCACACTGCTGTCACACACAAACTCAAACTGCTGACACACACAAACTCACACTGCTGACATACACAAACTCACACTGCTATCACACACAAACTCAGACTGCTGTCACACACAAACTCACACTGCTCCCACAAACAAGCTTACACTGCTGACCCACACAAGCTCAAACTGCAGCCACATAAAAACTCTCACTGCTGTCACAAATTCACTCTGCTCACACACACAAACTCACACTGCTGTCAGACACAAACTCAGTCTGCTGCCACATACAAACTCACACAGCTGTCACACACAAACCCAAACTGTTGACACACACAAACTCACACTGCTGACACACACAAACACACACTGCTGAAACACACAAACTCACACTGCTGTCACACAGAAACTCACACTGCTGTCACACATAAGCTCACACTGCTGACACACACAAATTCACACTGCTGACACACACAAACTCACACTGCTGTCAGACACCAACTTAGACTGCTGCCACATACAAACTCACACTGCTGTCACACACAAACCCACAGTGTTGACACACACAAACTCACACTATTGCCACACACAAGCCCTCAATGCTGTCGCGCAGAAACTTGCATTGCTGACACACACAAACTCACACTGCTGCCACACACAAGCTCACACTGCTGACACACATAAGCTCACACTGCTGACACACACAAGATCACACTGCTGTCACACATAAGCTCACACTGCTGCCACACACAAATTGACACAGCTGTCAGACACAAACACACATTGCAGCCACACACAAACTCACACTGCTGTCACAAATTAGATCACACTGCTGACAAACACAAATTCACACAGCTGACACACACAAACTCACACTGCTGACACCCACAAACTCACACTGCTGTCTGACACAAACCCATACTGTTGACACACACAAACTCACACTGGTGACACAAACAAACCCACCCTGCTGTCACACACAAACTCACACAGCAGCCACACACAAACTCAACACTGCTGCCACAAACAAACTCATACAGCTGAAACACACACGCTCAGTCTACTCAAACTCAGAGGCTCTCACTGCCGACACTCACCAGGTCACCATACAAACACACACAAACTCACACTGCTGATACACACAAACTCACACTGCTGACACACACAAACTCACACTGCTGACACACACAAACTCACACTGCTGTCACACACAAACTCAGACTGCTGTCACACAGAAACTCAAACTGCTCCCACAAACAAGTTTAAACTGCTGACACACACAAACTCAGACTGCTGCCACATACAAACTCACACTGCTGTCACACACAAACCCACACTGTTGACACACAGAAACTCACACTGCTGACACACACAAACTCACAATGCTGACACACACAAACTCACACTGCTGTCACACAGAAGCTCACACTGCTGACACACACAAATTCACACTGCTGCCACACACAAACTCACACTGCTGCCACATAAAAACTCACACTGCTGTCACACACAAACTCACACTGCTGACACACACAAAATCACACTTCTCAAACACACAAATTCACATTGCTGCAAGACACAAACTAAAGCTGCTGACACACACAAACTCACACTGCTGCCACACACAAACTCACACTGCAGTCACACATAAGCTCACACTGGTGACACACACAAGCTCACACTGCTGACACACACAAACTCACACAGCTGACACACACAAATTCACACTGCTGTCACACACAAACTCACACTGCTGCCACACCCAAGCTCACACTGTTGACACACACAAACTCACACTGCTGACACACACAAATTCACACTGCTGCCACACACAAATTCACACTGCTCCCTCACACAAGCTCACACTACTGACACACACAAATTCACACTGCTGCCACACACAAACTCACACTGCTCCCTCACACAAGCTCACACTGCTGCCACACACAAACTCACACTGCTGACACACACAAACTCACACTGCTGACACACACAAACTCACACTGCTGTCAGACACAAACTTAGACTGCTGCCACATACAAACTCACACTGCTGTATCGCACAAAGCCATAGTGTTGACACACACAAACTCACACTGCTGACACACACAATTTCACACTGCTGCCACACACAAACTCAAACTCAAACTGCTGACACACACAAATTCACTCTGCTGCCACACACAAACTCACACTGCTGTCACATACAAACTCAAACTGCTGCCACTCACAAACTCAACCTGCAGTCACACACAAACTCACACTGCTGACAAACAAAAACACAGACTGCGGCCACACACAAATTCGCACTGCTCACACACACAAAATGACACTTCTAAAACACACAAATTAACATTGCTGCCACACACAAACTAACACTACTGACACACACAAATTCACACTGCTGCCACACACAAACTAACGCTACTGACGCACACAAACTCACACTGCTGACACACACAAGCTCACACTGCTGCCACACACAAACTCACACTGCTGCCACACACAATTTCACACTGCTGACACACACAAACTCACACTGCTGACACACACAAACTCACACTGCTGCCACACACAAACTCACACTGCTGACACACACAAACTCACACTGCTGCCACACACAAACTCACACTGCTCCCTCACACAAGCTCACACTACTGACACACACAGATTCACACTGCTGCCACACACAAACTCACACTGCTCCCTCACACAAACTCACACTGCTGCCACACACAAACTCACACTGCTCCCTCACACAAGCTCACACTACTGACACACACAAAATCACACTGCTGACACACACAAACTCACACTGCGGCCACACAAAAACTCACACTGCTGCCACAAACAAGCTCATACAGCTGAAACACACAGGCTCAGTCTACTCAAACACAGAGGCTCTCAGTGCCGACACACACAAGCTCACCATACAAACACACACAAACTCACACTGCTGACACACACAAACTCACACTGCTGACACACACAAACTCACACTGCTGACACACACAAACTCACACTGCTGTCACAAACAAACTCAGACTGCTGTCACACATAAACTCACACTGCTCCCACAAACAAGCTTACACTGCTGTCAGACACAAACTCAGACTGCTGCCACATACAAAGTCACACTGCTGTCACACACAAACCCACACTGTTGACACACACAAACTCACACTGCTGACACACACAAACGCACACTGCAGTCACACACAAACTCACACTGCTGGCACACACAAACTCACACTGTTGTCACATACAAATTATCGCTGCTGCCATATACAATCTCACACTGCTGACACACACAAGCTCACACTGCTGACACACACAAATTCACACTGCTGCCACACACAAAATCACACTGCTGTCAAACATAAGGTCAAACTGCTGACACAAACAAATTGACACTGCTGACACACACAAACTCAAACTGCTGAAACACACAAACTCACACTGCTGCCACACACAAACTCACACTGTTGTCACTCAAACTCACAATGCTGACACACACAAACTCACACTGCTGTCACACAGAAACACACACTGCTGCCACACACAAACTCACACTGCTGACACACACAAGCTCACACTGCTGCCACACACAAAATGACACTGCTGTCACACACAAACTCACGCTGCTGTCACACTCAAACTCACATTGCATCCACACACAAACTCATACTGCTGCCACACACCAACTCAAACGGCAGCCACACACAAACTCACACTGCTGCCACACTCAAACTCAAACTGTTATCACACTCAAATACACACTGCTGCCACACACAAACTCACACTGCTGACTCACACAAACTCACACTGCTGTCAGACACAAACCCATACTGTTGACACACACAAACTCACTCTGGTGACACACACAAACCCACACTGCTGTCACACACAAGCTCACACGGCTGCCACACACAAAATCACACTGATGACACACACAAAGTCACACTGCGGTCACACACAAACTCACACTGCTGTCACACACAAACTCACAAAGCGGTCACACACAAACTCACACTGCTGCCACAAACAAGCTCATACAGCTGAAACACACAGGCTCAGTCTACTCAGGCACAGAGGCTCTCACTGCCGACACACACAGGCTCACCATACAAACACACACAAACTGCTGACACACAAAAACTCACACTGCTGACACTCTGAAACTCACACTGCTGACACACACAAACTCACACTGCTGTCACACACAAACTCAGACAGCTGTCACACATAAACTCACACTGCTCCCACAAACAAGCTTACACTGCTGTCAGACACAAACACAGACTGCTGTCACATACAAACTCACACGGCTGTCACACACAAATTCACACAGCTGACACACACAAACTCACACTGCTGACACACACAAACTCACAGTGCTGCCGCAGATAAACTCACACTACTGCTGACACACACAAACTCACACTGCTGCCTCACACAAACTCACACTGCTGCCACACACAAACTCACACTGCTGTCATAACTAAGCTCACACTGCTGACACACACAAATTCACACAGCTGACACACACAAACTCACACTGCTGACACACACAAACTCACACTGCTGTCAGACACAAACCCATTCTTTTGACACACACAAACTCACACTGGTGACACACACAAACCCACACTGCTGTCACACACAAACTCACACAGCGGCCACACAAAATCACACTGCTGTCAGACACAAACTCACACTGCGGCCACACACAAATTCACACTGCTGACACACACAAACTCACACTGCTGACACACACAAACAGAAACTGCAACCTCACAAACAGATTCCCACTGCTGCCTCACACAAACTCACACTGCTGTCACACTCAAACTCACACTGCTGACACACATTAACTCACATTGCTGCCACACACAAACTCAAAAAGCTGCCTCACAAACAGATTCCCACTGCTGCCTCACACAAACTCACACTGCTGTCACACTCAAACTCACACTGCAGACACACACAAACCCACACTGCTGTCACACACAAACTCACACAGCGGCCACACACAAAATCACACTGCTGTCAGACACAAACTCACACTGCGGCCACACACAAATTCACACTGCTGACACACACAAACTCACACTGCTGACACACACAAACAGAAACTGCAACCTCACAAACAGATTCCCACTGCTGCCTCACACAAACTCACACTGCTGTCACACTCAAACTCACACTGCTGACACACATTAACTCACATTGCTGCCACACACAAACTCAAAAAGCTGCCTCACAAACAGATTCCCACTGCTGCCTCACACAAACTCACACTGCTGTCACACTCAAACTCACACTGCAGACACACACAAACTCACACTGCTGTCACACAGAAATAGACACTGCTGCAACACACAAACTCATACTGCTGTCACACATCAGCTCACACTGCTGACACACACAAACCCACACTGCTGTCAGACACAAACCCATACTGTTGACACACACAAACTCACACTGTTGACACACACAAACCCACACTGCTGTCACACGCAAACTCACACGGCGGCCACACACAAAATCACACTGCTGACACACACAAACTCACACTGCGGCAAAAAAAAACTCACACTGCTGCCACAAACAAGCTCACACAGCTGAAACACACAGGCTCAGTCTACTCAAACACAGATGCTCTCAGTGCCGACACACACAAGCTCACCATACAAACACACACAAACTCACACTGCTGACACACACAAACTCACACTGCTGTCACAAACAAACTCAGACTGCTGTCACACACAAACTCACACTGCACCCACAAACAATCTTACACTGCTGTCAGACACAAACTCAGACTGCTGCCACATACAAAGTCACACTGCTGTCGCACACAAACCCACACTGTTGACACACACAAACTCACAGTGCTGACACACACAAACTCACACTGCTGACACACACAAAAACATACTGCAGTCCCACACAAGCTCACACTGCTGGAACACACAAACTCACACTGCTGTCACATACAATCTCACACTGTTGACACACAAAGGTACACACTGCTGACACACACAAGCTCACACTGCTGACACACACTAATTCACACTGCTGCCACACACAAAATCAAACTGCTGTCACACATAAGCTCACACTGCTGACACACACAAATCGACACTGCTGACACACACAAACTCAAACTGCTGACACACACAAACTCATACTGCTGCCACACACAAACTCACACTGTTGTCACACTCAAACTCACAATGCTGACACACACAAACTCACACTGCTGTCACACAGAAACACACACAGCTGCCACACACAAACTCACACTGCTGTCACAAATAAGCTCACACTGCTGACACACACAAATTCACACAGCTGACACACACAAACTCACACTGTTGACACACACAAACTCACTGCTGTCAGACACAAACCCTTACTTTTGACACTCAAACTCATACTGGTGACACACACAAACTCACACTGCTGTCAGACACAAACTCAGACTGCTGCCACACACAAACTCACACTGCTGACACACACAAGCTCACACTGCTGACACACACAAGCTCACACTGCTGTCACACACAAACTCACACTGCTCACACACACAAACTCAGACTGCTACCACACACAAACTCACACTGCTGTCAGACACAAACTCAGACTGCTGCCACATACAAACTCACACAGCTGTCACACAAAAACACACACTGTTGATACACACAAACTCACACTGCTGACACACACAAACTCACACTGCTGTCACACATAAGCTCACACTGCTGACACACACAAATTCACACTGCTGTCACACACAAACTCAGACTGCTGTCACACACAAACTCACACTGCTCCCACAAACAAGCTTACACTGCTGAAACACACAAGCTCACACTGCAGCCACATACAAACTCATACTGCTCACACACACAAACTCAGACTGCTACCACACATAAACTCACACTGCTGTCAGACACAAACTCAGACTGCTGCCACATATAAACTCACACAGCTGTCACACACAAACCCACACTGTTGACACACACAAACTCACACTGCTGACACACACAAACTCACACTGCTGACACACAAAAACTCAAACTGCTGTCACACAAAAACTCACGCTGCTGAAACACACAAACTCACACTGCTGTCACACATAAGCTCACACTGCTGACACATATAAATTCACAATGCTGACACACACAAACTCACACTGCTGTCAGAAACAAACTTAGACTGCTGCCACATACAAACTCACACTGCTATCAGACACAAACCCACAGTGTTGACACACACAAACTCACACTAGTGCCACACACAAGCTCTCAATGCTGTCACGCAGAAACTCGCATTGCTGACACACACAAACTCGCACAGATGCCACGCACACAAGTTCACACTGCTGACACAAACAAACTCACAGTGCTGCCACACACAAACTGAAACTGCAACCTCACAAACAGATTCCCACTGCTGCCTCACACAAACTCACACTGCTGTCACACTCAAACTCACACTGCTGACACACATTAACTCACATTGCTGCCACACACAAACTCAAAAAGCTGCCTCACAAACAGATTCCCACTGCTGCCTCACACAAACTCACACTGCTGTCACACTCAAACTCACACTGCTGACACACACAAACTCACACTGCTGTCACACAGAAATAGACACTGCTGCAACACACAAACTCATACTGCTGTCACACATCAGCTCACACTGCTGACACACACAAACCCACACTGCTGTCACACACAAACTCACACGGCGGCCACACACAAAATCACACTGCTGACACACACAAACTCACACTGCGGCAAAAAAAAACTCACACTGCTGCCACAAACAAGCTCACACAGCTGAAACACACAGGCTCAGACTACTCAAACACAGATGCTCTCAGTGCCGACACACACAAGCTCACCATACAAACACACACAAACTCACACTGCTGACACACACAAACTCACACTGCTGACACACACAAACTCACACTGCTGTCACAAACAAACTCAGACTGCTGTCACACACAAACTCACACTGCTCCCACAAACAATCTTACACTGCTGTCAGACACAAACTCAGACTGCTGCCACATACAAAGTCACACTGCTGTCGCACACAAGCCCACACTGTTGACACACACAAAAGTTCACACTGCTGACACACACAAGCTCACACTGCTGACACACACAAAAACACACTGCAGTCCCACACAAGCTCACACTGCTGGAACACACAAACTCACACTGCTGTCACATACAATCTCACACTGCTGACACACACAAGCTCACACTGCTGACACACACTAATTCACACTGCTGCCACACACAAAATCACACTGCTGTCACACATAAGCTCACACTGCTGACACACACAAATTGACACTGCTGACACACACAAACTCAAACTGCTGACACACACAAACTCACACTGCTGCCACACACAAACTCACACTGTTGTCACACTCAAACTCACAATGCTGACACACACAAACTCACACTGCTGTCACACAGAAACTCACACAGCTGACACACACAAACTCACACTGCTGTCACAAATAAGCTCACACTGCTGACACACACAAATTCACACAGCTGACACACACAAACTCACACTGTTGACACACACAAACTCACTGCTGTCAGACACAAAACCTTACTTTTGACACTCAAACTCATACTGGTGACACACACAAACTCACACTGCTGTCAGACACAAACTCAGACTGCTGCCACACACAAACTCAAACTGCTGACACACACAAGTTCACACTGCTGCCACACACAAACTCACACTGCTGACACACACAAGCTCACACTGCTGACACACACAAGCTCACACTGCTGTCACACACAAACTCACACTGCTCACACACGCAAACTCAGACTGCTACCACACACAAACTCACACTGCTGTCAGACACAAACTCAGACTGCTGCCACATACAAACTCACACAGCTGTCACACAAAAACACACACTGTTGATACACACAAGCTCACACTGCTGACACACACAAACTCACACTGCAGCCACACAGAAACTCACACTGCTGTCACACATAAGCTCACACTGCTGACACGCACAAATTCACACTGCTGACACACAGAAACTCACACTGCTGTCAGACACAAACTTAGACTGCTGCCACATACAAACTCACACTGCTGTCACACACAAACCCACAGTGTTGACACACACAAACTCACACTAGTGCCACACACAAGCTCTCAATGCTGTCACGCAGAAACTCACAATGCTGACACACACAAACTCGCACAGATGCCACGCACACAAGTTCACACTGCCGACACACACAAACTAACAGTGCTGCCACACAAACGCACACTGCTACCTCACATACAGATTCACACTGCTGCCTCACACAAACTCACACTGCTGTCACACTCAAACTCACACTGCTGACACACATTAACTCACACTGCTGTCACACAGAAACACACACTGCTGCAACACACAAACTCAGACTGCTGTCACACATAGGCTCACACTGCTGACACACACAAATTCACACTGCTGACACACACAAACTCAGACTGCTGTCAGACACAAACCCATACTGTTGACACAAACAAACTCACACTGGTGACACACACAAACCCACACTGCTGTCACACACAAACTCACACTGCTGACACACGCAAACTCACACTGCTGTCACACACAAACTCACACTGCAGCCACATGAAAAAACTCACATTGCTGCCACAAACAAGCTCATACAGCTGAAACACACAGGCTCAGTCTACTCAAACACAGAGGCTCTCAGTGCCGACATACACAAGCTCACCATACAAACGCGCACAATATCACACTGCTGACACACACAAACTCACACTGCTGACACACACAAACTCACACTGCTGACACACACAAACTCAATCTGCTGTCACAAACAAACTCAGACTGCTGTCACACACAAACTAACACTGCTCCCACAAACAAGCTTACACTGCTGTCAGACACAGACTCAGACTGCTGCCACATACAAACTCACACTGCTGTAACACACAAACACACACTGTGGATACACACAAATTCACACTGCTGACACACACAAACTCACACTGCTGGCACACACAAACTCACACTGCTGTCACATACAAATTATGGCTGCTGACACACACAAACTCACATTGCTGACACACACAATCTCACACTGCTGACACACACAAACTCACACTGCTGACACACACAAACTCACACTGCTGTCACACATAAGCTCACACTGCTGACACACACAAATTGACACTGCTGACACACACAAATTGACACTGCTGACACACACAAACTCACACTGCTGACACACACAAACACACACTGCTCTCAGACACAAACTCAGACTGCTGCCACACACAAACTCACACTGCTGCCACACACAAACTCACGATGCTGTCACACACAAAGTCACGCTGGTGTCACACTCAAACTCACACTGCTGACACACACAAGCTCACACTGCTGCCACACATAAATTCAAAATGCAGCCACACACAAACTCACACTGCTGCTGCACACAAACTCACACTGTTGTCACACTCAAACTCACACTTCTGACACACACAAATTAACACAGCTGACACACACAACTCACACTGCTGACACACACAAACTCAGACTGCTGTCAGACACAAACCCTTATTGTTGACACTCACAAACTCACACTGGTGACACACACAAACTCACACTGCTGTCAGACACAAACTCACACTGCTGCCACACACAAACTCACACTGCTGACACACACAAGCTCACACGGCTGCCACACACAAACTCACACTGCTGTCACACACAAACTCACGCTGCTGTCACACTCAAACTCACATTGCAGCCACACACAAACTCACACTGCTGCCACAAACAAACTCACATTGCTGTCACACACCAACTCAAAATGCAGCCACATACAAACTCACACTGCTGCCACACACAAACTCACACTGTTGTCACATTCAAACACACACTGCTGCCACACACAAACTCACACTGCTGTCACAAATAAGCTTACACTGCTGACACACACAAATTCACACAGCTGACACACACAAACTCACACTGCTGACCCACACAAACTCACACTGCTGGCACACACAAACTCACACTGCTGACACACACAAACTCACACTGCTGTCACACATAAGCTCACACTGCTGACACACACAAATTGACACTGCTGACACACACAAATTGACACTGCTGACACACACAAACTCACACTGCTGACACACACAAACACACACTGCTCTCAGACACAAACTCAGACTGCTGCCACACACAAACTCACACTGCTGCCACACACAAACTCACGATGCTGTCACACACAAAGTCACGCTGGTGTCACACTCAAACTCACACTGCTGACACACACAAGCTCACACTGCTGCCACACATAAATTCAAAATGCAGCCACACACAAACTCACACTGCTGCTGCACACAAACTCACACTGTTGTCACACTCAAACTCACACTTCTGACACACACAAATTAACACAGCTGACACACACAACTCACACTGCTGACACACACAAACTCAGACTGCTGTCAGACACAAACCCTTATTGTTGACACTCACAAACTCACACTGGTGACACACACAAACTCACACTGCTGTCAGACACAAACTCACACTGCTGCCACACACAAACTCACACTGCTGACACACACAAGCTCACACGGCTGCCACACACAAACTCACACTGCTGTCACACACAAACTCACGCTGCTGTCACACTCAAACTCACATTGCAGCCACACACAAACTCACACTGCTGCCACAAACAAACTCACATTGCTGTCACACACCAACTCAAAATGCAGCCACATACAAACTCACACTGCTGCCACACACAAACTCACACTGTTGTCACATTCAAACACACACTGCTGCCACACACAAACTCACACTGCTGTCACAAATAAGCTTACACTGCTGACACACACAAATTCACACAGCTGACACACACAAACTCACACTGCTGACCCACACAAACTCACACTGCTGGCACACACAAACTCACACTGCTGTCCGACACAAACCCATACTGTTGACACACAGAAATTCACTGGTGACACACACAAACCCACACTGCTGTCACACAGAAACTCACACGGCGGCCACACACAAAATCACACTGCTGACACACACAAATTCACACTGCGGTCACACATAAACTCACACTGCTGCCACAAACAAGCTCATACAGCTGAAACACAGAGGCTCAGTCTACTCAAACACAGAGGATCTCACTGCCGACACCCACAAGCTCACCATACAAACACACACAAATTCACACTGCTGACAAACACAAACTAACACTGCTGTCACACACAAACTCAGACAGCTGTCACACACAAACTCAAACTGCTCCCACAAACAAGCTTACACTGCTGTCAGACACAAACTCAGACTGCTGCCACATACAAACTCACACTGCTGTCACACACGAATTCACACAGCTGACACACACAAATTCACACTGCTGTCAGACACAAACCCATACTGTTGACAAACACAAACTCACACTGGTGACACACACAAACTCACACTGCTCTCAGACACAAATTCAGACTGCTGTCAGACACAAACCCATACTGTTGACACACACAAACTCACACCGGTGACACACACAAACTCACACTGCTGTCAGACACAAACTCAGACTGCTGCCAAACACAAACTCACATAGCAGACACACACAAACTCACACTGGTGACACACACAAACTCACACTGCTGTCAGACACAAACCCATATTGTTGACACACACAAACTCATATTGGTGACACACACAAACTCACACTGCTGTCAGACACGAACTCAGACTGTTGACACACACAAACGCACACTGTTGACACACACAAACTCACACTGCTGTCAGACAAAAACTTAGACTGCTGCCACATACAAACTCACACTGCTGTCACACACAAAGCCACACTGTGGACACACACAAACTCACACTGCTGCCACAAACAAGCTCATACAGCTGAAACACAGAGGCTCAGTCTACTCAAACACAGAGGATCTCACTGCCGACACACACAAGCTCACCATACAAACACACACAAACTCACACTGCTGACAACACAAAATAACACTGCTGTCACACACAAACTCAGACAGCTGTCACACACAAACTCACACTGCTCCCACAAACAAGATTACACTGCTGTCAGACACAAACACAGACTGCTGCCACATACAAACTCACACTGCTGTCACACACGAATTCACACAGCTGACACACACAAACTCACACTGCTGTCAGACACAAACCCATACTGTTGACACACACAAACTCACACTAGTAACACACACAAACTCACACTGCTCTCAGACACAAACTCAGACTGCTGTCAGACACAAACCCAAACTGTTGACACACACAAACTCACACTGGTGACACACACAAACTGACAATGCTGTCAGACACAAACTCAGGCTGTTTCCAAACACAGACTCACATAGCTGACACACACAAACTCACACTGCTGTCAGACACAAACCCATACTGTTGACACAAACAAACTCACATTGGTGACAAACACAAACTCACACTGCTGTCAGACACGAACTCAGACTGTTGACACACACAAACGCACACTGCTGACACGCACAAACTCACACTGCTCACACACACCAACTCACACTGCTATCAGACAAAAACTTAGACTGCTGCCACATACAAACTCACACTGCTGTCACACACAAAGCCACACTGTGGACACACACAAACTCACACTGCTGACACACACAAACTCACAATGCTCATACAAACAAACTCACACTGCTGTCACACAGAAACTCACTGATGCCACACACAAGCTCAAACTGCCTCAGACACAAGCTCACACTGCTGACACACACAAACTCACATTGCTGACACACACAAACACACACTGCTGTCAGACACAAACCCATACTGTTGACACAAACAAACTCACATTGGTGACACACACAAACTCACACTGCTGACAGACACAAACTCAGACTGTTGACACACACAAACGCACACTGCTGACACACACAAACACACACTGCTAACACACACAAACTCACACTGCTCACACACACAAACGCACACTGCTGACACACACAAACTTACACTGCTGACACACACAAATTCACACTGCTCACACACACAAACTCACACTGCTGTCAGACCAAAACTTAGACTGCTGCCTCATACAAACTCACACTGCTGTCACACACAAAGCCACACTGTGGACACACACAAACTCACACTGCTGACACAAACAAACTCACACTGCTGTCACACAGAAACTCAATGATGCCACATACAAGCTCAAACTGCCTCAGACACAGGCTCAAAATGCTGACACACACAAACTCACACTGCTGACACACATAAACACACACTGCTGTCAGACACAAACCCATACTGTTGACACACACAAACTCACATTGGTGACACACACAAACTCACACTGCTGACAGACACGAACTCAGACTGTTGACACACACAAACGCACACTGCTGACACACAAAAACTCACACTGCTGACACACACAAACTCACACTGCTGTCACACACAAACTCAGACTGTTGTCACACACAAACTCAGACTGCTGCCACATAAAAACTCACACTGCTGTCACACACAAAGCCACACTGTGGACACACAAAAACTCACACTGCTGACACACACAAAATCACACTGCTGACACACAGAAACTCACTGATGCCACACACAAGCTCAAACTGCCTCAGACACAAGCTCACACTGCTAACACACACAAACTCACACTGATGACACACACAAACTCACACGGCTGTCACATACAAATTATCGCTGCTGCCATACACAAACTCACATTGCTGACACACACAATCTCACATTGCTGACACACACAATCTCACACTGCTGATACACACAAGCTCACACTGCTGCCACACAAAATCTCACACTGCTGTCACACACAAACTCACGCTGCTTTCACACTCAAACTCACATTGCAACCACACACAAACTCAGACTGCTGCCACATACAAACTCACACTGCTGACAGACACGAACTCAGACTGCTGACACACACAAGCTCACACTACTGCCACACAAAATCTCACACTGCTGTCACACACAAACTCACGCTGCTGTCACACTCAAACTCACATTGATACCACACACAAACTCAGACTGCTGCCACATACAAACTCACACTGCTGTCACACACAAACTCACACTGCTCCCACAAACAAGCTTACACTGCTGTCAGACACAAAATCAGACTGCGGCCACATTCAAACTCACACTGCTGTCACACACAAACTCACACTGTTGACACACACAAACTGATACTGCTGTCACACACAAACTCACACTGCTGCCACACACAAACTCAAACTGCAGCCACACACAACCTCACACTGCTGACACACACAAACTCAAACTGCTGTCAGACAAAAACTCAGACTGCTGCCACACACAAACTCACACGGCTGACACACACAAGCTCACACTGCTGTCACACTCAAACTCACACTGCGGCCACAAACAAACTCACACTGCTGTCACACACAAACTCAGACTGCTGTCACACACAACCTCAGACTGCTGCCACATACAAACTCACACTGCTGTCACACACAAAACCACACTGTGGACACACCCAAACTCACACTGCTGACACACACAAACTCACACTGCTGACACACACAAACTCACACTGCTGTCACACAGAAACTCACTGCTGCCACACACAAACTCACACTGCTGTACCACATAAGCTCACACTGCTGACACACACAAATGCACACTGTTGACACACACAAGCTCACACTGCTAACGCACACAATCTCACACTGCTGTCAGACACAAACCCAGAACTGTTGACACACACAAACTCACACTGCTGACACACACAAACTCACACTGCTGTCACACACAAACCCAGAACTGTTGACGCACACAAACTCACACTGCTGATTCACACAAACTCACACTGCTGAGTATCACAAGCTCACACTGTTGCCACACATAAGCTCACACTGTTGCCACACACAAACTAACACGGTTGACACACACAAAGCCACGCTGCAGTCAGACACAAACTCACACTGCTGACACACACAAACTCACACTGCTGACACACACAAACTCAGACTGCTGTCATACACCGACTCACACTGCTCCCACAAACAAGCTTACACTGCTGACACACACAAGCTCACAATGCAGCCACATACAAACTCTCACTGCTGTCACATACAAATTCACACTGCTCACACAAACAAACTCACACTGCTGTCAGACACAAACTCAGACTGCTGCCACATACAAACTCACACTGCTGTCACACACAAAGCCACACTGTTGACACACACAAACTCACACTGCTGACAAACACCAACTCAAACTGCTGAAACACACAAACTCACAGTGCTGTCACACACTAACTCACACGGCGGTCACACACGAAATCACACTGCTGACACACACAAACTCAAAATGCGGAAGACACAAACTCACACTGCTATCACACACAAACTCACACTGCAGCCATACACAAACTCTCACTGCTGTCACACACAAACTCACACTGCTGACACACACAAACTCACACTGCTGTCACAGAGAAACTCACACTGCTGCCACACACAAATTCACACTGCTGACACACACAAACTCACACTGCTGCCACAAACAAGCTTACAGTACTGACACACACAAGCTCACACTGCTGCCACACGCAAACTCACACTACTGTGACACACAAACTCGCACTGCGGCCACACACAAACTCACACTACTGCCACAAGCAAGCTTACAATACTGACACACACAAGCTCACACTGCTGAGACACACAAACTCGCACTGCTGTCACGCACAAACTCAGACTGCTGTCACACACAAACTCACACTGCTGTCACATACAAACTCACACTGCGGTCACACACAAATTCACACTGCTGCCACACACAAACTCACACTGCGGCCACACACAAACTCAAACAGTTGTCACACACAAACAAGGGCACACTGCTGACACACACAAGCTCAAACTGCAGCCACACACAAACTCACACTGCTGACACACACAAGCTCACACTGCTGTCACACACAATCTCAAACTGCAGCCACACACAAGCTCAAACTGCTGTCACACACAAACTCAAGCTGCTGCCACAAACAAACTCAAACTGCTATCACAGCAAACTCACAATGCAGACACACACAAACTCACACTGCAGTCACACATAAAATCACACTGCTGCCACACACAAACTCAAACTGCAGCCACACACAAACTCACACTGCTGTCACACTCAAATTCAAATTGCAGCCACACACAAACTCACACTGCTGTCACATACAAAGTCACACGGCGGCCACGTACAAATTCACACTGCTGCCACACACAAACTCACACTGCTGTCACACACAAATTCACACTGCTGACACACACAAACTCACACTGCTGTCACACACAAACACACACTGCTGACACACACAAACTCACACTGCAGCCACATACAAACGCTCACTGCTGTCACACGCAAACTCACAATGCTCACACACACAAAATCAAACTGCTATCAGACACAAACACAGACTGCTGCCACATACAAACTCACACAGCTCTCACAGACAAACTCAAACTGCTGACACACACAAACACACACTGCTGCCACAAACAAGCTTACAGTATTGACACACAAAAGCTCACACTGCTGCTGCACACAAGCTCAAATTGCTGCTACACAGAAGCTGACAATGCTATCACAAACAAGCTCATACAGCTGACACACACAGGCTCAGAGTACTCAAACACACAGGCTCTCACTGCCGACACACACAAGCTCACCATACAAACACACACAAACTCACACTGCTGCCACAAACAAGCTTACAGTACTGACACAAGCAAACTCATACTGCTGTCACACACAAACTCACACTGCGGCCACACACAAACTCAGACTGCTGTCACATACAAACTCACACTGCTGACACAAACAAGAGCACACTGCTGACACACACAAGCTCAAAATGCTGCCACACACATAAACTCACACTGCTGACACACACAAACTCACACTGCTGTCACACACAAACTCATACTGATGTCACACACAAGATCAAACTGCAGCCACACACAAACTCACACTGCTGACACACACAAGCTCACACTGCTGTCACACACAAGCTCAAACTGCTGATACACACAAGCTCAAGATGCTGCCACACACAAAAACTCACACTGCTGACAAAAACAAACTCACACTGCTGTCACACACAAACTCAGACAGCTGACACACACAAACTCACACTGCTCCCACAAACAAGCTCACAGTGCTGACACACACAAGCTCACACTGCTGTCACACATAAGCTCACACTGCTCCACACACATAAATTCACAATGCTGACACACACAAACTCACACTGCTGTCAGACACCAACTTAGACTGCTGCCACATACAAACTCACACTGCTGTCACACACAAACCCACAGTGTTGACACACACAAACTCACACTAGTGCCACACAAAAGCTCTCAATGCTGTCACGCAAAAACTCGCATTGCTGACACACACAAACACACACTGCTGCCACAAACAAGCTTACAGTATTGACACACAAAAGCTCACACTGCTGCTGCACACAAGCTCAAATTGCTGCTACACAGAAGCTGACCATGCTATCACAAACAAGCTCATACAGCTGACACACACAGGCTCAGAGTACTCAAACACACAGGCTCTCACTGCCGACACACACAAGCTCACCATACAAACACACACAAACTCACACTGCTGCCACAAACAAGCTTACAGTACTGACACAAGCAAACTCACACTGCTGTCACACACAAACTCACACTGCGGCCACACACAAACTCAGACTGCTGTCACATACAAACTCACACTGCTGACACAAACAAGAGCACACTGCTGACACACACAAGCTCAAAATGCTGCCACACACATAAACTCACACTGCTGACACACACAAACTCACACTGCTGTCACACACAAACTCAAACTGCTGTCACACACAAACTCACACTGGTCCCACAAACAAGCTCACAGTGCTGACACACACAAGCTCACACTGCAGCCACACACAAACTCACACTGCTGTCACACACAAACTCATACTGATGTCACACACAAGATCAAACTGCAGCCACACACAAACTCACACTGCTGAAACACACAATCTCACACTGCTGTCACACACAAGCTCAAACTGCTGATACCCACAAGCTCAAAATGCTGCCACACACATAAACTCACACTGCTGACACACACAAACTCACACTGCTGTCACACACAAACTCACACTGCTGACACACACAAACTCACACTGCTGACACACACAAGCTCACACTGCTGTCACACACAAGCTCAAACTGCTGAAACACACAAGCTCAAAATGCTGCCACACACATAAACTCACACTGCTGACAAAAACAAACTCACACTGCTGTCACACACAAACTCAGACAGCTGTCACACACAAACTCACACTGCTCCCACAAACAAGCTCACAGTGCTGACACACACAAGCTCACACTGCTGTCACACATAAGCTCACACTGCTGACACACATAAATTCACAATGCTGACACACACAAATTCACACTGCTGTCAGACATAAACTCAGACTGCTGCCACACACAAACTCACACTGATGACACACACAAACTCACACTGCTGCCACACAACAACTCAAACTGCAGCCACGCACAAACTAACACTGCTGCCACACGCAAACTCACACTGCTGTCACACTCAAACTCACACTGCTGACACACACAAACTCACACTGCTGTCACACAGAAACACACACTGCTGCCAAACACAAACTCACACTGCTGTCACAAATAAGCTCACACTGCTGACACACTCAAACTCACACTGCTGACACACACAACCTCACACTTCTGTCACACGGAAACACACACGGCTGCCAAACACAAACTCACACTGCTGTCACAAATAAGCTCACACTGCTGACACATACAAACTCAAACTGCAGCCACACACAAACTCACACTGCTGACACACACAAACAAGGGCACACTGCTGACACACACAAGCTCAAACTGCAGCCACACACAAACTCACACTGCTGACACACACAAGCTCACACTGCTGTCACACACAATCTCAAACTGCAGCCACACACAAGCTCAAACTGCTGTCACACACAAACTCAAGCTGCTGCCACAAACAAACTCAAACTGCTATCACAGCAAACTCACAATGCAGACACACACAAACTCACACTGCAGTCACACATAAAATCACACTGCTGCCACACACAAACTCAAACTGCAGCCACACACAAACTCACACTGCTGTCACACTCAAATTCAAATTGCAGCCACACACAAACTCACACTGCTGTCACATACAAAGTCACACGGCGGCCACGTACAAATTCACACTGCTGCCACACACAAACTCACACTGCTGTCACACACAAATTCACACTGCTGACACACACAAACTCACACTGCTGTCACACACAAACACACACTGCTGACACACACAAACTCACACTGCAGCCACATACAAACGCTCACTGCTGTCACACGCAAACTCACAATGCTCACACACACAAAATCAAACTGCTATCAGACACAAACACAGACTGCTGCCACATACAAACTCACACAGCTCTCACAGACAAACTCAAACTGCTGACACACACAAACACACACTGCTGCCACAAACAAGCTTACAGTATTGACACACAAAAGCTCACACTGCTGCTGCACACAAGCTCAAATTGCTGCTACACAGAAGCTGACAATGCTATCACAAACAAGCTCATACAGCTGACACACACAGGCTCAGAGTACTCAAACACACAGGCTCTCACTGCCGACACACACAAGCTCACCATACAAACACACACAAACTCACACTGCTGCCACAAACAAGCTTACAGTACTGACACAAGCAAACTCATACTGCTGTCACACACAAACTCACACTGCGGCCACACACAAACTCAGACTGCTGTCACATACAAACTCACACTGCTGACACAAACAAGAGCACACTGCTGACACACACAAGCTCAAAATGCTGCCACACACATAAACTCACACTGCTGACACACACAAACTCACACTGCTGTCACACACAAACTCATACTGATGTCACACACAAGATCAAACTGCAGCCACACACAAACTCACACTGCTGACACACACAAGCTCACACTGCTGTCACACACAAGCTCAAACTGCTGATACACACAAGCTCAAGATGCTGCCACACACAAAAAACTCACACTGCTGACAAAAACAAACTCACACTGCTGTCACACACAAACTCAGACAGCTGACACACACAAACTCACACTGCTCCCACAAACAAGCTCACAGTGCTGACACACACAAGCTCACACTGCTGTCACACATAAGCTCACACTGCTCCACACACATAAATTCACAATGCTGACACACACAAACTCACACTGCTGTCAGACACCAACTTAGACTGCTGCCACATACAAACTCACACTGCTGTCACACACAAACCCACAGTGTTGACACACACAAACTCACACTAGTGCCACACAAAAGCTCTCAATGCTGTCACGCAAAAACTCGCATTGCTGACACACACAAACACACACTGCTGCCACAAACAAGCTTACAGTATTGACACACAAAAGCTCACACTGCTGCTGCACACAAGCTCAAATTGCTGCTACACAGAAGCTGACCATGCTATCACAAACAAGCTCATACAGCTGACACACACAGGCTCAGAGTACTCAAACACACAGGCTCTCACTGCCGACACACACAAGCTCACCATACAAACACACACAAACTCACACTGCTGCCACAAACAAGCTTACAGTACTGACACAAGCAAACTCACACTGCTGTCACACACAAACTCACACTGCGGCCACACACAAACTCAGACTGCTGTCACATACAAACTCACACTGCTGACACAAACAAGAGCACACTGCTGACACACACAAGCTCAAAATGCTGCCACACACATAAACTCACACTGCTGACACACACAAACTCACACTGCTGTCACACACAAACTCAAACTGCTGTCACACACAAACTCACACTGGTCCCACAAACAAGCTCACAGTGCTGACACACACAAGCTCACACTGCAGCCACACACAAACTCACACTGCTGTCACACACAAACTCATACTGATGTCACACACAAGATCAAACTGCAGCCACACACAAACTCACACTGCTGAAACACACAATCTCACACTGCTGTCACACACAAGCTCAAACTGCTGATACCCACAAGCTCAAAATGCTGCCACACACATAAACTCACACTGCTGACACACACAAACTCACACTGCTGTCACACACAAACTCACACTGCTGACACACACAAACTCACACTGCTGACACACACAAGCTCACACTGCTGTCACACACAAGCTCAAACTGCTGAAACACACAAGCTCAAAATGCTGCCACACACATAAACTCACACTGCTGACAAAAACAAACTCACACTGCTGTCACACACAAACTCAGACAGCTGTCACACACAAACTCACACTGCTCCCACAAACAAGCTCACAGTGCTGACACACACAAGCTCACACTGCTGTCACACATAAGCTCACACTGCTGACACACATAAATTCACAATGCTGACACACACAAATTCACACTGCTGTCAGACATAAACTCAGACTGCTGCCACACACAAACTCACACTGATGACACACACAAACTCACACTGCTGCCACACAACAACTCAAACTGCAGCCACGCACAAACTAACACTGCTGCCACACGCAAACTCACACTGCTGTCACACTCAAACTCACACTGCTGACACACACAAACTCACACTGCTGTCACACAGAAACACACACTGCTGCCAAACACAAACTCACACTGCTGTCACAAATAAGCTCACACTGCTGACACACTCAAACTCACACTGCTGACACACACAACCTCACACTTCTGTCACACGGAAACACACACGGCTGCCAAACACAAACTCACACTGCTGTCACAAATAAGCTCACACTGCTGACACATACAAACTCAAACTGCAGCCACACACAAACTCACACTGCTGACACACACAAACAAGGGCACACTGCTGACACACACAAGCTCAAACTGCAGCCACACACAAACTCACACTGCTGACACACACAAGCTCACACTGATGTCACACACAATCTCAAACTGCAGCCACACACAAGCTCAAACTGTTGTCACACAAAAACTCAAGCTGCTGCCACAAACAAACTCAAACTGCTATCACAGCAAACTCACAATGCAGACACACACAAACTCACACTGCTTTCACACATAAAATCACACTGCTGCCACACACAAACTCAAACTGCAGCCACACACAAACTCACACTGCTGTCACACTCAAACTCAAATTGCAGCCACACACAAACTCACACTGCTGTCACATACAAAGTCACACTGCGGCCACGTACAAATTCACACTGCTGCCACACACAAACTCACACTGCTGTCACACACAAATTCACACTGCTGACACACACAAACTCACACTGCTGTCACACACAAACTCACACTGCTGACACACACAAACTCACACTGCAGCCACATACAAACTCTCACTGCTGTCACACGCAAACTCACAATGCTCACACACACAAACTCAAACTGCTGTCAGACACAAACACAGACTGCTGCCACATACAAACTCACACAGCTCTCACACACAAACCCACACTGTTGACACACACAAACTCACACTGCTGACACACACAAACTCAAACTGCTGACACACACACTCACACTGCTGCCACACACAAATTCACACTGCTGTCACACATAAGCTCACACTGCTGCCACACACAAACTCACACTGCTGTCACACATAAGCTCACACTGCTGACACACATAAATTCACAATGCTGACACACACAAACTCACACTGCTGTCAGACACAAACTTAGACTGCTGCCACATACAAACTCACACTGCTGTCACACACAAACCCACAGTGTTTACACACACAAACTCACACTAGTGCCACACAAAAGCTCTCAATGCTGTCACGCAAAAACTCGCATTGCTGACACACACAAACACACACTGCTGCCACAAACAAGCTTACAGTATTGACACACAAAAGCTCACACTGCTGCTGCACACAAGCTCAAATTGCTGCTACACAGAAGCTGACAATGCTATCACAAACAAGCTCATACAGCTGACACACACAGGCTCAGAGTACTCAAACACACAGGCTCTCACTGCCGACACACACAAGCTCACCATACAAACACATACAAACTCACACTGCTGACACAAACAAGAGCACACTGCTGACACACACAAGCTCAAAATGCTGCCACACACATAAACTCACACTGCTGACACACACAAACTCACACTGCTGTCACACACAAACTCATACTGATGTCACACACAAGATCAAACTGCAGCCACACACAAACTCACACTGCTGACACACACAAGCTCACTCTGCTGTCACACACGAGCTCAAACTGCTGATACACACAAGCTCAAGATGCTGCCACACAGATAAAGTCACACTGCTCCCACAAACAAGCTCACAGTGCTGACACACACAAGCTCACACTGCAGCCACATACAAACTCACACTGCTGTCACAAACAAACTCACACTGCTCACACACACAAACTCGATCACACTGCTGACACACACAAACTCACACTGCTGACACACACAAACTCACACTGCTGTCAAAGAGAAACTCACACTGCTGCCACACACAAACTCACACTGCTGTAACACATAAGCTCACACTGCTGACACACACAAATTCACACTGCTGACACACACAAACTCACATTGCGGTCAGACACAAACTTAGACTGCTGCCACATACAAACTCACACTGCTGTCACACACAAACCCACAGTGTTGACACACACAAACTCACACTGCTGTCACACACAAACTCACACAGTTGACACACACAAACTCACACTGCTGACACTCACAAACTCACACTGCTGTCAGACACAAACCCATACTGTTAACACACAGAAACTCACACTGGTGACACACACAAACCCACACTGCTGTCACATACAAACTCACACTGCGGTCACACACAAATTCACACTGCTGCCACACACAAACTCACACTGCGGCCACACACAAACTCAAACAGTTGTCACACACAAACAAGGGCACACTGCTGACACACACAAGCTCAAACTGCAGCCACACACAAACTCACACTGCTGACACACACAAGCTCACACTGCTGTCACACACAATCTCAAACTGCAGCCACACACAAGCTCAAACTGCTGTCACACACAAACTCAAGCTGC
Organism: Carcharodon carcharias; assembly: GCF_017639515.1. Taxonomy (NCBI): domain Eukaryota; kingdom Metazoa; phylum Chordata; class Chondrichthyes; order Lamniformes; family Lamnidae; genus Carcharodon; species Carcharodon carcharias. Next base: position 12,508,826 of record NC_054476.1, on the reverse strand, counting down.
TGCCACAAACAAACTCAAACTGCTATCTCAGCAAACTCACAATGCAGACACACACAAACTCACACTGCAGTCACACATAAAATCACACTGCTGCCACACACAAACTCAAACTGCAGCCACACACAAACTCACACTGCTGTCACACTCAAATTCAAATTGCAGCCACACACAAACTCACACTGCTGTCACATACAAAGTCACACTGCGGCCACGTACAAATTCACACTGCTGCCACACACAAACTCACACTGCTGTCACACACAAATTCACACTGCTGACACACACAAACTCACACTGCTGTCACACACAAACACACACTGCTGACACACACAAACTCACACTGCAGCCACATACAAACGCTCACTGCTGTCACACGCAAACTCACAATGCTCACACACACAAACTCAAACTGCTGTCAGACACAAACACAGACTGCTGCCACATACAAACTCACACAGCTCTCACAGACAAACTCAAACTGCTGACACACACAAACACACACTGCTGCCACAAACAAGCTTACAGTATTGACACACAAAAGCTCACACTGCTGCTGCACACAAGCTCAAATTGCTGCTACACAGAAGCTGACAATGCTATCACAAACAAGCTCATACAGCTGACACACACAGGCTCAGAGTACTCAAACACACAGGCTCTCACTGCCGACACACACAAGCTCACCATACAAACACACACAAACTCACACTGCTGCCACAAACAAGCTTACAGTACTGACACAAGCAAACTCACACTGCTGTCACACACAAACTCACACTGCGGCCACACACAAACTCAGACTGCTGTCACATACAAACTCACACTGCTGACACAAACAAGAGCACACTGCTGACACACACAAGCTCAAAATGCTGCCACACACATAAACTCACACTGCTGACACACACAAACTCACACTGCTGTCACACACAAACTCATACTGATGTCACACACAAGATCAAACTGCAGCCACACACAAACTCACACTGCTGACACACACAAGCTCACACTGCTGTCACACACAAGCTCAAACTGCTGATACACACAAGCTCAAAATGCTGCCACACACAAAAACTCACACTGCTCACACACACAAACTCACACTGCTGTCACACACAAACTCAGACAGCTGACACACACAAACTCACACTGCTCCCACAAACAAGCTCACAGTGCTGACACACACAAGCTCACACTGCTGTCACACATAAGCTCACACTGCTCCACACACATAAATTCACAATGCTGACAAACACAAACTCACACTGCTGTCAGACACAAACTTAGACTGCTGCCACATACAAACTCACACTGCTGTCACACACAAACCCACAGTGTTGACACACACAAACTCACACTAGTGCCACACAAAAGCTCTCAATGCTGTCACGCAAAAACTCGCATTGCTGACACACACAAACACACACTGCTGCCACAAACAAGCTTACAGTATTGACACACAAAAGCTCACACTGCTGCTGCACACAAGCTCAAATTGCTGCTACACAGAAGCTGACAATGCTATCACAAACAAGCTCATACAGCTGACACACACAGGCTCAGAGTACTCAAACACACAGGCTCTCACTGCCGACACACACAAGCTCACCATACAAACACACACAAACTCACACTGCTGCCACAAACAAGCTTACAGTACTGACACAAGCAAACTCACACTGCTGTCACACACAAACTCACACTGCGGCCACACACAAACTCAGACTGCTGTCACATACAAACTCACACTGCTGACACAAACAAGAGCACACTGCTGACACACACAAGCTCAAAATGCTGCCACACACATAAACTCACACTGCTGACACACACAAACTCACACTGCTGTCACACACAAACTCAAACTGCTGTCACACACAAACTCACACTGGTCCCACAAACAAGCTCACAGTGCTGACACACACAAGCTCACACTGCAGCCACACACAAACTCACACTGCTGTCACACACAAACTCATACTGATGTCACACACAAGATCAAACTGCAGCCACACACAAACTCACACTGCTGAAACACACAATCTCACACTGCTGTCACACACAAGCTCAAACTGCTGATACCCACAAGCTCAAAATGCTGCCACACACATAAACTCACACTGCTGACACACACAAACTCACACTGCTGTCACACACAAACTCACACTGCTGACACACACAAACTCACACTGCTGACACACACAAGCTCACACTGCTGTCACACACAAGCTCAAACTGCTGAAACACACAAGCTCAAAATGCTGCCACACACATAAACTCACACTGCTGACAAAAACAAACTCACACTGCTGTCACACACAAACTCAGACAGCTGTCACACACAAATTCACACTGCTGTCACACATAAGCTCACACTGCTGCCACACACAAACTCACACTGCTGTCACACATAAGCTCACACTGCTGACACACATAAATTCACAATGCTGACACACACAAACTCACACTGCTGTCAGACACAAACTTAGACTGCTGCCACATACAAACTCACACTGCTGTCACACACAAACCCACAGTGTTTACACACACAAACTCACACTAGTGCCACACAAAAGCTCTCAATGCTGTCACGCAAAAACTCGCATTGCTGACACACACAAACACACACTGCTGCCACAAACAAGCTTACAGTATTGACACACAAAAGCTCACACTGCTGCTGCACACAAGCTCAAATTGCTGCAACACAGAAGCTGACAATGCTATCACAAACAAGCTCATACAGCTGACACACACAGGCTCAGAGTACTCAAACACACAGGCTCTCACTGCCGACACACACAAGCTCACCATACAAACACACACAAACTCACACTGCTGCCACAAACAAGCTTACAGTACTGACACAAGCAAACTCACACTGCTGTCACACACAAACTCACACTGCGGCCACACACAAACTCAGACTGCTGTCACATACAAACTCACACTGCTGACACAAACAAGAGCACACTGCTGACACACACAAGCTCAAAATGCTGCCACACACATAAACTCACACTGCTGACACACACAAACTCACACTGCTGTCACACACAAACTCATACTGATGTCACACACAAGATCAAACTGCAGCCACACACAAACTCACACTGCTGACACACACAAGCTCACTCTGCTGTCACACACGAGCTCAAACTGCTGATACACACAAGCTCAAGATGCTGCCACACAGATAAAGTCACACTGCTCCCACAAACAAGCTCACAGTGCTGACACACACAAGCTCACACTGCAGCCACATACAAACTCACACTGCTGTCACAAACAAACTCACACTGCTCACACACACAAACTCGATCACACTGCTGACACACACAAACTCACACTGCTGACACACACAAACTCACACAGCTGTCAAAGAGAAACTCACACTGCTGCCACACACAAACTCACACTGCTGTAACACATAAGCTCACACTGCTGACACACACAAATTCACACTGCTGACACACACAAACTCACATTGCGGTCAGACACAAACTTAGACTGCTGCCATATACAAACTCACACTGCTGTCACACACAAACCCACAGTGTTGACACACACAAACTCACACTGCCGTCACACACAAACTCACACAGTTGACACACACAAACTCACACTGCTGACACTCACAAACTCACACTGCTGTCAGACACAAAGCCATACTGTTAACACACAGAAACTCACACTGGTGACACACACAAACCCACACTGCTGACACACACAAACTCACACTGCTGTCACACACAAACTCACACGGCGGCCACACACAAAATCACACTGCTGACACACACAAACTCACACTGCAGTCACACACAAACTCACACTGCTGTCACACACAAACTCACACTGCAGCCACACACAAACTCACACTGCTGCCACAAACAAGCTCATACAGCTGAAACACACAGGCTCAGTATACTCAAACACAGAGGCTCTCACTGCTGACACACAAAAGCTCACCATACAAAGACACACAAACTCACACTGCTAACAAATACAAACTCACACTGCTGTCACACACAATCTCACACTGCTGTCACACAAACTCACACTGCTGTCACACACAAACTCAGACTGCTGCCACATAAAAAATCACACTGCTGTCACACACAAAACCACACTGTTGACACACATTAACTCACACTGCTGGCACACACAAACTCACACTGCTGTCATACACAAATTCACACTGCTGTCAGACACAAACTCAGACTGCTCACACACAAACTCACACTGCTGTCACACACAAACGCACACTGTTGACACACACAAACTCACACTTCTGACACACACAACCTCACACCACAAAAACTCACACTGCTGACACACACAAACTAACACTGCTCCCACAAACAAGCATACACTGCTGTCAGACACAAACTCACACTGCTGCCACATAAAAACTCACATGTCTGTCACACACAAACCCACACTGTTGACACACACAAACTCACACTGCTGACACACACAAACTCACACTGCTGTCACACACAAACTCACACTGCTGTCACACACAAACTCAGACTGCTGACCCACACAAACTCAGACTGCTGACCCACACAAACTCACACTGCTGTCACACACAGACTCAGACTGCTGTCACACACAAACTCACACTGCTCACACACACAAACTCACACTGCTGTCAGATACAAACTCAGACTGCTGCTACATACAAGCTCACACTGCTGTCACACACAAACCCACACTGCTGCCACATACAAACTCACACTGCTGTCACACACAAACCCACAGTGTGGACACACACAAACTCACACTGCTGACACACACAAACCCACACTGCTGACACACACAAACTCACACTGCTGTCACACACAAACTCACACGGCGGTCACACACAAAATCACACTGCTGACACACACAAACTCACACTGCAGTCACACACAAACTCACACTGCTGTCACACACAAACTCACACTGCAGCCACACACAAACTCACACTGCTGCCACAAACAAGCTCATACAGCTGAAACACACAGGCTCAGTATACTCAAACACAGAGGCTCTCACTGCCGACACACAAAAGCTCACCATACAAAGACACACAAACTCACACTGCTAACAAATACAAACTCACACTGCTGTCACACACAATCACACACTGCTGTCACACAAACTCACACTGCCGTCACACACAAACTCAGACTGCTGCCACATAAAAAATCACACTGCTGTCACACATAAAACCACACTGTTGACACACATTAACTCACACTGCTGGCACACACAAACTCACACTGCTGTCATACACAAATTCACACTGCTGTCACACACAAACTCAGACTGCTGTCACACACAAACTCACACTGCTCCCACCAACAAGCTTACACTGCTGTCAGACACAAACTCAGACTGCTGCCACATGAAAACTCAAACTGCTGTCACACACAAAACCACACTGTTGACACACATTAACTCACACTGCTGACACACACTAACTCACACTGCTCAAACACACAAACTCACACTGCTGTCAGACACAAACTCAGACTGATCACACACAAACTCACACTGCTGTCACACACAAACGCACACTGTTGACACACACAAACTCACACTTCTGACACACACAAACTCACACCACAAAAACTCACACTGCTGACACACACAAACTCACACTGCTCCCACAAACAAGCATACACTGCTGTCAGACACAAACTCACACTGCTGCCACATAAAAACTCACATGTCTGTCACACACAAACCCACACTGTTGACACACACAAACTCACACTGCTGACACACACAAACTCACACTGCTGAACACACAAACTCACACTGCTGTCACACACAAACTCACACTGCTGCCACACACAAACTCAGACTGCTGACCCACACAAACTCACACTGCTGTCACACACAAACTCACACTGCTGTCACACACAGACTCAGACTGCTGTCACACACAAACTCACACTGCTCACATACACAAACTCACACTGCTGTCAGACACAAACTCAGACTGCTGCTACATACAAGCTCACACTGCTGTCACACACAAACCCACACTGCTGACACACAAACTCACACTGCTGACACAAACAAACTCACACTTTTATCACACAGAAACTTACTGCTGCCACACACAAACTCACACTGCTGTAACACATAAGCTCACACTGCAGACACACACAAATTCACAATGCTGACACACACAAACTCACACTGCTGTCAGATACAAACTCAGACTGCTCACACACAAACTCACACTGATGTCACACACAAACGCACACTGTTGACACACACAAACTCACACTTCTGACACACAGAAACTCACACCACAAAAACTCACACTGCTGACACACACAAACTCACACTGCTTCCACAAACAAGCATACACTGCTGTCAGACACAAACTCACACTGCTGCCACATAAAAACTCACACGGCTGTCACACACAAACCCACACTGTTGACACACACAAACTCACACTGCTGACACACACAAACTCACACTGCTGAACACACAAACTCACGCTGCTGTCACACACAAACTCACACTGCTGTCACACACAAACTCAGACTGCTGACCCACACAAACTCATACTGATGTCACACACAAGATCAAACTGCAGCCACACACAAACTCACACTGCTGACACACACAAGCTCACACTGCTGTCACACACGAGCTCAAACTGCTGATACACACAAGCTCAAGATGCTGCCACACACATAAACTCACACTGCTCCCACAAACAAGCTCACAGTGCTGACACACACAAGCTCACACTGCAGCCACATACAAACTCACACTGCTGTCACAAACAAACTCACACTGCTCACACACACAAACTAGATCACACTGCTGACACACACAAACTCACACCGCTGACACACACAAACTCACACTGCTGTCAAAGAGAAACTCACACTGCTGCCACACACAAACTCACACTGCTGTCACACATAAGCTCACACTGCTGACACACACAAATTCACACTGCTGACACACACAAACTCACACTGCGGTCAGACACAAACTTAGACTGCTGCCACATACAAACTCACACTGCTGTCACACACAAACCCACAGTGTTGACACACACAACTTCACACTGCTGTCACACACAAACTCACACAGTTGACACACACAAACTCACACTGCTGACACTCACAAACTCACACTGCTGTCAGACACAAACCCATACTGTTAACACACACAAACTCACACTGGTGACACACACAAACCCACACTGCAGTCACCCACAAACTCACACTGCTGTCACACACAAACTCACACTGCAGCCACACACAAACTCACACTGCTGCCACAAACAAGCTCATACAGCTGAAACACACAGGCTCAGTATACTCAAACACAGAGGCTCTCACTGCCGACACACAAAAGCTCACCATACAAAGACACACAAACTCACACTGCTAACAAATACAAACTCACACTGCTGTCACACACAATCTCACACTGCTGTCACACAAACTCACACTGCTGTCACACACAAACTCAGACTGCTGCCACATAAAAAAATCACACTGTTGACACACACAAACTCACACTGCTGACACACACAAACTCACACTGCTAAACACACAAACTCACACTGCTGTCACACACAAACTCACACTGCTGTCACACACAAACTCAGACGGCTGACCCACACAAACTCACACTGCTGTCACACACAGACTCAGACTGCTGCCACACACAAACTCACACTGCTCACATACACAAACTCACACTGCGGTCAGACACAAACTCAGACTGCTGCTACATACAAGCTCACACTGCTGTCACACACAAACCCACACTGCTGACACACAAACTCACATTGCTGACACAAACAAACTCACACTTTTATCACACAGAAACTTACTGCTGCCACACACAAACTCACACTGCTGTAACACATAAGCTCACACTGCTGGCAGACACAAATTCACACTGCTGACACACACAAACTCACACTGTTGTCAGACACAAACTCAGACTGCTGACACATAAAAATTCACACTGCTGTCACACACAAACTCACACTGATAACACACACAAACTCACACTGCTGTCACACACAAACTCACACTGCAATCACACACAAACTCACACTGCGGCCACACACAAACTCACACTGCTGACACATAAAAACTCACACTGCTGACCCATCAAACTTACACTGCTGACACACACAACTCACACTGCTGTCACACACAAACTCACACTGCTCCCACAAACAAGCTTACACTGCTGTCAGACACAAACTCAGACTGCTGCCACATGAAAACTCAAACTGCTGTCACACACAAAACCACACTGTTGACACACATTAACTCACACTGCTGTCACACACAAACTCACACTGCTCAAACACACAAACTCACACTGCTGTCAGACACAAACTCAGACTGCTCACACACAAACTCACACTGCTGTCACACACAAACTCACACCACAAAAACTCACACTGCTGACACACACAAACTCACACTGCTCCCACAAACAAGCATACACTGCTGTCAGACACAAACTCACACTGCTGCCACATAAAAACTCACATGTCTGTCACACACAAACCCACACTGTTGACACACACAAACTCACACTGCTGACACACACAAACTCACACTGCTGAACACACAAACTCACACTGCTGTCACACACAAACTCACACTGCTGCCACACACAAACGCAGACTGCTGACCCACACAAACTCACACTGCTGTCACACACAAACTCAGACTGCTGTCACACACAGACTCAGAATGCTGTCACACACAAACTCACACTGTTCACATACACAAACTCACACTGCTGTCAGACACAAACTCAGACTGCTGCTACATACAAGCTCACACTGCTGTCACACACAAACCCACACTGCTGACACACAAACTCACACTGCTGACACAAACAAACTCACACTTTTACCACACAGAAACTTACTGCTGCCGCACACAAACTCACACTGCTGTAACACATAAGCTCACACTGCTGACACACACAAATTCACAATGCTGACACACACAAACTCACACTGCTGTCAGATACAAACTCAGACTGCTCACACACAAACTCACATTGATGTCACACACAAACGCACACTGTTGACACACACAAACTCACACTTCTGACACACACAAACTCACACCACAAAAACTCACACTGCTGACACACACAAACTCACACTGCTTCCACAAACAAGCATACACTGCTGTCAGACACAAACTCACACTGCTGCCACATAAAAACTCACACGGCTGTCAGACACAAACCCACACTGTTGACACACACAAACTCACACTGCTCACACACACAAACTCACACTGCTGCCACACACCAACTCACACTGCTGACACACACAAACTCACAGTGCTGTCACACACAAACTCACACGGCGGTCACACAAGAAATCACACTGCTGACACACACAAACTCAAAATGCGGTCACACACAAAATCACACTGCTATCACATACAAACTCAGACTGCGGCCACACAAAACCTCACACTGCTGACACACACAAACTCACACTGCAGCCATACACAAGCTCAAACTGCTGTCACACAAAAACTGACATTGCAGCGACACACAAACTCACACTGCTGCCACAAACAAGCTTACAGTAATGACACAAGCAAACTCACACTGCTGTCACACACAAACTCACACTGCGGCCACACACAAACTCAGACTGCTGTCACACACAAACTCACACTGCTGACACAAACAAGAGCACACTGCTGACACACAAAAGCTCAAAATGCTGCCACACACATAAACTCACACTGCTGACACACACAAACTAGCACTGCTGTCACACACAAACTCATACTGATGTCACACACAAGATCAAACTGCAGCCACACACAAACTCACACTGCTGACACACACAAGCTCACACTGCTGTCACACACAAGCTCAAACTGCTGATACACAAAAGCTCAAAATGCTGCCACACACATAAACTCACACTGCTGACACACACAAACTCACAGTGCTGTCACACACAAACTCACACGGCGGTCACACAAGAAATCACACTGCTGACACACACAAACTCAAAATGCGGTCACACACAAACTCACACTGCTATCACACACAAACTCACACTGCGGCCACACACAAACTCACACTGCTGACACACACAAACTCACACTGCTGTCAGACACAAACTCAAACTGCTGACACATAAAAACTCACACTGCTGTCACACACAATCTCACACTGCTGTCAGACACAAACTCAGACTGCTGACACACACAAACTCACACTCCTGTCACACACAAACTCACACTGCAATCACACACAACCTCACACTGCGGCCACACACAAACTCACACTGCTGACACATAAAATCTCACACTGCTGACACATACAAACTCACACTGCATCCACACACAAACTCACACTGCTGTCACACACAAACTCACACTGCTCCCACAAACAAGCTTACACTGCTGACACACACAAGCTCACACTGCTGTCACACACCAGCTCAAACTGCAGCCACACACAAGCTCAAACTGCTGACACACACAAGCTCCCACTGTTGACACACACAAGCTCACACTGCTGACACACACAAACTCACACTGCTGAACACACAAACTCACACTGCTGTCACACACCAACTCACACTGCTGTCACACACAAACTCAGACTGCTGACCCACACAAACTCACACTGTTGTCACACACAAACTCACACTGCTGTCACACACAGACTCAGACTGCTGTCACACACAAACTCACACTGCTCACACACACAAACTCACACTGCGGTCATACACAAACTCAGACTGCTGCTACATACAAGCTCACACTGCTGTCACACACAAACCCACACTGCTGACACACAAACTCACATTGCTGACACAAACTCACACTTTTATCACACAGAAACTTACTGCTGCCACACACAAACTCACACTGCTGTAACACATAAGCTTACACTGCTGGCAGACACAAATTCACACTGCTGACACACACAAACTCACACTGCTTTCAGACACAAACTCAGACTGCTGACACATAAAAATTCACACTGCTGTCACACACAAACGCACCCTGTTGACACACACAAACTCACACTGATAACACACACAAACTCACACTGCTGTCACACACAAACTCACACTGCAATCACACACAAACTCACACTGCTGCCACACACAAACTCACACTGCTGACACATAAAAACTCACACTGCTGACCCATCAAACTCACACTGCTGACACACACAAACTCACACTGCTGTCACACACAAACTCACACTGCTCCCACAAACAAGCTTACACTGCTGACACACAAAAGCTCACACTGCTGTCACACACCAGCTCAAACTGCAGCCACACACAAGCTCAAACTGCTGACAAACACAAGCTCACACTGCTGACACACACAAGCTCACACTGCTGACACACACAAACTCAGACTGCTGTCACACACAAACTCACACTGCTCCCACAAACAAGCTTACACTGCTGACACACACAAGCTCACACTGCAGCCACATAAAAACTCTCACTGCTGTCACACAAAAACTCACACTGCTCACACACACAAACTCACACTGCTGCCAGACAGAAACTCACACCGCTGTCAGACAAAAACTCACACTGCTGTCACACACAAGCTCACAATGCTCACACACACAAACTCACACTGCTGCCAGACAGAAACTCACACCGCTGTCAGACAAAAACTCACACTGCTGTCACACACAAGCTCACACTGCTGACACACACAAACTCACAGTGCTGTCACACACAAACTCACACGGCGGTCACACAAGAAATCACACTGCTGACACACACAAACTCAAAATGCGGTCACACACAAACTCACACTGCTATCACACACAAACTCACACTGCGGCCACACACAAACTCACACTGCTGACACACACAAACTCACACTGCTGTCAGACACAAACTCAGACTGCTGACACATAAAAACTCACACTGCTGACACACACAAACTCACACTCCTGTCACACACAAACTCACACTGCAATCACACACAACCTCACACTGCGGCCACACACAAACTCACACTGCTGACACATAAAATCTCACACTGCTGACACATACAAACTCACACTGCATCCACACACAAACTCAGACTGCTGTCACACACAAACTCACACTGCTCCCACAAACAAGCTTACACTGCTGACACACACAAGCTCACACTGCTGTCACACACCAGCTCAAACTGCAGCCACACACAAGCTCAAACTGCTGACACACACAAGCTCACACTGTTGACACACACAAGCTCACACTGCTGACACACACAAACTCAGACTGCTGTCACACACAAACTCAGACTGCTCCCACAAACAAGCTTACACTGCTGACACACACAAGCTCACACTGCAGCCACATAACAACTCTCACTGCTGTCACACAAAAACTCACACTGCTCACACACACAAACTCACACTGCTGCCACACACCAACTCACACTGCTGACACACACAAACTCACAGTGCTGTCACACACAAACTCACACGGCGGTCACACAAGAAATCACACTGCTGACACACACAAACTCAAAATGCGGTCACACACAAACTCACACTGCTATCACATACAAACTCACACTGCGGCCACACAAAACCTCACAGTGCTGACACACACAAACTCACACTGCAGCCATACACAAGCTCAAACTGCTGTCACACAAAAACTGACATTGCAGCGACACACAAACTCACACTGCTGCCACAAACAAGCTTACAGTACTGACACAAGCAAACTCACACTGCTGTCACACACAAACTCACACTGCGGCCACACACAAACTCAGACTGCTGTCACACACAAACTCACACTGCTGACACAAACAAGAGCACACTGCTGACACACAAAAGCTCAAAATGCTGCCACACACATAAACTCACACTGCTGACACACACAAACTCACACTGCTGTCACACACAAACTCATACTGATGTCACACACAAGATCAAACTGCAGCCACACACAAACTCACACTGCTGACACACACAAGCTCACACTGCTGTCACACACAAGCTCAAACTGCTGATACACAAAAGCTCAAAATGCTGCCACACACATAAACTCACACTGCTGACACACACAAACTCACAGTGCTGTCACACACAAACTCACACGGCGGTCACACAAGAAATCACACTGCTGACACACACAAACTCAAAATGCGGTCACACACAAACTCACACTACGGCCACACACAAACTCACACTGCTGACACACACAAACTCACACTGCTGTCAGACACAAACTCAGACTGCTGACACATAAAAACTCACACTGCTGTCACACACAAACTCACACTGCTGTCAGACACAAACTCAGACTGCTGACACACACAAACTCACACTCCTGTCACACACAAACTCACACTGCAATCACACACAACCTCACACTGCGGCCACACACAAACTCACACTGCTGACACATAAAATCTCACACTGCTGACACATACAAACTCACACTGCATCCACACACAAACTCAGACTGCTGTCACACACAAACTCACACTGCTCCCACAAACAAGCTTACACTGCTGACACACACAAGCTCACACTGCTGTCACACGCCAGCTCAAACTGCAGCCACACACAAGCTCAAACTGCTGACACACACAAGCTCACACTGTTGACACACACAAGCTCACACTGCTGACACACACAAACTCAGACTGCTGTCACACACAAACTAAGACTGCTCCCACAAACAAGCTTACACTGCTGACACACACAAGCTCACACTGCAGCCACATAACAACTCTCACTGCTGTCACACAAAAACTCACACTGCTCACACACACAAACTCACACTGCTGCCACACACCAACTCACACTGCTGACACACACAAACTCACAGTGCTGTCACACACAAACTCACACGGCGGTCACACAAGAAATCACACTGCTGACACACACAAACTCAAAATGCGGTCACACACAAACTCACACTGCTATCACATACAAACTCACACTGCGGCCACACAAAACCTCACACTGCTGACACACACAAACTCACACTGCAGCCATACACAAGCTCAAACTGCTGTCACACAAAAACTGACATTGCAGCGACACACAAACTCACACTGCTGCCACAAACAAGCTTACAGTACTGACACAAGCAAACTCACACTGCTGTCACACACAAACTCACACTGCGGCCACACACAAACTCAGACTGCTGTCACACACAAACTCACACTGCTGACACAAACAAGAGCACACTGCTGACACACAAAAGCTCAAAATGCTGCCACACACATAAACTCACACTGCTGACACACACAAACTCACACTGCTGTCACACACAAACTCATACTGATGTCACACACAAGATCAAACTGCAGCCACACACAAACTCACACTGCTGACACACACAAGATCACACTGCTGTCACACACAAGCTCAAACTGCTGATACACACAAGCTCACACTGCTGTCACACACAAGCTCAAACTGCTGATACACACAAACTCACACTGCTGTCACACACAAACTCAGACTGCTGTCACACACAAACTCACACTGCTCCCACAAACAAGCTCACAGTGCTGACACACACAAGCTCACACTGCAGCCACATACAAACTCACACTGCTGTCACACACAAACTCACACTGCTCACACACACAAACTCACACTGCTGACACACACAAACACACACTGCTGTCACAGAGAAACTCACACTGCTGTCACACACAAAGTCACACTGCTGTCACAAATAAGCTCACACTGCTGACACTCACAAATTCACACTGCTGACACACACAAACTCACACTGCGGTCAGACACAAATTAGACTGCTGCCACATACAAACTCACACTGCTGTCACAAACAAGCTCATACAGCTGAAACACACAGGCTCAGTATACTCAAACACAGAGGCTCTCACTGCCGACACACAAAAGCTCACCATACAAAGACATACAAACTCACACTGCTGACAAATACAAACTCACACTGCTGTCACACACAATCTCACACTGCTGTCACACAAACTCACACTGCTCCCACAATCAAGCTTACATAGCTGTCAGACACAAACTCAGACTGTTGCCACATACAAAATCACACTGCTGTCACACACAAACCCGCACTGTTGACGCACAGAAACCCACACTGTTGACACACACAAACTCACACTGCTGACACACACAAACTCACACTGCTGACACACACAAACTCACACTGCTGTCACACACAAACTCAGACTGCTGTCACACACAAACTCACAATGCTCCCACAAACAAGCTTACACTGCTGTCAGACACAAATTCACACTGCTGCCACATAAAAACTCACACTGCTGTCAAACACAAAACCACACTGTTGACACACATTAACTCACACTGCTCTCACACACAAACTCACACTGCTGTCATACACAAACTCACACTGCTGTCACACACAAACTCAGACTGCTGTCACACACAAACTCACACTGCTCCCACAAACAAGCTTACACTGCTGTCAGACACAAACTCAGACTGCTGCCACATAAAAACTCACACTGCTGTCACACACAAAACCACAATGTTGACACACATTAACTCACACTGCTGTCACACACAAACTCACACGGCTCACACACACAAACTCACACTGCTGTCAGACACAAACTCAGACTGCTCACACACACAAACTCACACTGCTGTCACACACAAACGCACACTGTTGACACACACAAACTCACACTGCTGACACACACAAACTCAAAACACACAAACTCACACAGCTGACACACACAAACTCACACTGCTCCCACAAACAAGCATACACTGCTGTCAGACACAAACTCACACTGCTGCCACATAAAAACTCACACGGCTGTCACACACAAACCCACACTGTTGACACACACAAACTCACACTGCTGACACACACAAACTCACACTGCTGACACACACAAACTCACACTGCTGTCACACACAAACTCAGACTGCTGTCACACACAAACTCACAATGCTCCCACAAACAAGCTTACACTGCTGTCAGACACAAATTCACACTGCTGCCACATAAAAACTCACACTGCTGTCACACACAAAACCACACTGTTGAAACACATTAACTCACACTGCTGTCACACACAAACTCACACTGCTGTCATACACAAACTCACACTGCTGTCACACACAAACTCAGACTGCTGTCACACACAAACTCACACTGCTCCCACAAACAAGCTTACACTGCTGTCAGACACAAACTCAGACTGCTGCCACATAAAAACTCACACTGCTGTCACAAACAAAACCACACTGTTGACACACATTAACTCACACTGCTGTCACACACAAACTCACACTGCTCACACACACAAACTCACACTGCTGTCAGACACAAACTCAGACTGCTCACACACACAAACTCACACTGCTGTCACACACAAACGCACACTGTTGACACACACAAACTCACACTGCTGACACACACAAACTCAAAACACACAAACTCACACAGCTGACACACACAAACTCACACTGCTCCCACAAACAAGCATACACTGCTGTCAGACACAAACTCACACTGCTGCCACATAAAAACTCACACGGCTGTCACACACAAACCCACACTGTTGACACACACAAACTCACACTGCTGACACACACAAACTCAGACTGCTGACCCACACAAACACACACTTCTGTCACACACAAACTCACTCTGCTCACACACACAAACTCACACTGCTGTCAGACACAAACTCAGACTGCTGCTACATACAAGCTCACACTGCTGTCACACACAAACCCACACTGCTGACACACAAACTCACACTGCTGACACACACAAACTCACACTTTTATCACACACAAACTTACTGCTGCCACACACAAATTCACACTGCTGTAACACATAAGCTCACACTGCTGACAAATACAAATTCACACTACTGACACACACAAACTCACACTGCTGTCAGACACAAACTCAGACAGCTGCCACATAAAAACTCACACTCCTGTCACACACAAACGCACCCTGTTGACACACACAAACTCACACTCCTGTCACACACAAATTCACACTGCTGTCACACACAAACTCACACTGCAATCACACACAAACTCACACTGCTGCCACACACAAACTCACACTGCTGACACATAAAATCTCACACTGCTGACACACACAAACTCACACTGCTGACACACACAAACTCACACTGCATCCACACACAAACTCAGACTGCTGTCACACACAAACTCAAACTGCTGTCACACACAAACTCACACTGCAATCACACACAAACTCACACTGCGGCCACACACAAACTCACACTGCTGACACATAAAAACTCACACTGCTGACACACACAAACTTACACTGCTGTCACACACAAACTCACACTGCTCCCACAAACAAGCTTACACTGCAGACACACACAAGCTCACACTGCTGTCACACACCAGATCAAACTGCAGCCACACACAAGCTCAAACTGCTGACACACACAAGCTCACACTGCTCCCACAAACAAGCTTACACTGCTGACAAATACAAACTCACACTGCTGTCACACACAATCTCACACTGCTGTCACACAAACTCACACTGCTCCCACAATCAAGCTTACATAGCTGTCAGACACAAACTCAGACTGTTGCCACATACAAAATCACACTGCTGTCACACACAAACCCGCACTGTTGACACACAGAAACCCACACTGTTGACACACACAAACTCACACTGCTGACACACACAAACTCACACTGCTGACACACACAAACTCACACTGCTGTCACACACAAACTCAGACTGCTGTCACACACAAACTCACAATGCTCCCACAAACAAGCTTACACTGCTGTCAGACACAAATTCACACTGCTGCCACATAAAAACTCACACTGCTGTCACACACAAAACCACACTGTTGAAACACATTAACTCACACTGCTGTCACACACAAACTCACACTGCTCCCACAAACAAGCTTACACTGCTGTCAGACACAAACTCAGACTGCTGCCACATAAAAACTCACACTGCTGTCACACACAAAACCACACTGTTGACACACATTAACTCACACTGCTGTCACACACAAACTCACACTGCTCACACACACAAACTCACACTGCTGTCAGACACAAACTCAGACTGCTCACACACACAAACTCACACTGCTGTCACACACAAACGCACACTGTTGATACACACAAACTCACACTGCTGACACACACAAACTCAAAACACACAAACTCACACAGCTGACACACACAAACTCACACTGCTCCCACAAACAAGCATACACTGCTGTCAGACACAAACTCACACTGCTGCCACATAAAAACTCACACGGCTGTCACACACAAACCCACACTGTTGACACACACAAACTCACACTGCTGACACACACAAACTCAGACTGCTGACCCACACAAACACACACTTCTGTCACACACAAACTCACTCTGCTCACACACACAAACTCACACTGCTGTCAGACACAAACTCAGACTGCTGCTACATACAAGCTCACACTGCTGTCACACACAAACCCACACTGCTGACACACAAACTCACACTGCTGACACACACAAACTCACACTTTTATCACACACAAACTTACTGCTGCCACACACAAATTCACACTGCTGTAACACATAAGCTCACACTGCTGACACATACAAATTCACACTGCTGACACACACAAACTCACACTGCTGTCAGACACAAACTCAGACAGCTGCCACATAAAAACTCACACTCCTGTCACACACAAATTCACACTGCTGTCACACACAAACTCACACTGCAATCACACACAAACTCACACTGCTGCCACACACAAACTCACACTGCTGACACATAAAATCTCACACTGCTGACACACACAAACTCACACTGCTGACACACACAAACTCACACTGCATCCACACACAAACTCAGACTGCTGTCACACACAAACTCAAACTGCTGTCACACACAAACTCACACTGCAATCACACACAAACTCACACTGCGGCCACACACAAACTCACACTGCTGACACATAAAAACTCACACTGCTGACACACACAAACTCAGACTGCTGTCACACACAAACTCACACTGCTGTCACACACAAACTCACACTGCATCCACACACAAACTCAGACTGCTGTCACACACAAACTCACACTGCTCCCACAAACAAGCTTACACTGCTGACACACACAAGCTCACACTGCTGTCACACACCAGCTCAAACTGCAGCCACACACAAGCTCAAACTGCTGACACACACAAGCTCACACTGCTGACACACACAAGCTCACACTGCTGACACACACAAACTCACACTGCTGACACACACAAACTCACACTGCATCCACACACAAACTCAGACTGCTGTCACACACAAACTCACACTGCTGTCACATACAAACTCACACTGCAATCACACACAAACTCACACTGCGGCCACACGCATACTCACACTGCTGGCACATAAAAACTCACACTGCTGACACACACAAACTCAGACTGCTTTCACACACAAACTCACACTGCTGTCACACACAAACTCACACTGCATCCACACACAAACTCACACTGCTGTCACACACAAACTCACACTGCTCCCACAAACAAGCTTACACTGCAGACACACACAAGCTCACACTGCTGTCACACACCAGATCAAACTGCAGCCACACACAAGCTCAAACTGCTGACACACACAAGCTCACACTGCTCCCACAAACAAGCTTACACTGCTGACACACACAAGCTCACACTGCAGCCACATAAAAACTCTCACTGCTTTCACACAAAAACTCACACTGCTCACACACACAAACTCACACTGCTGCCAGACAGAAACTCACACCGCTGTCAGACAAAAACTCACACTGCTGTCACACACAAGCTCACACTGCTCACACACCCAAACTCACACTGCTGTCAGACACAAACTCAGACTGCTGACACACACAAACTCACACTGCTGACACACACAAACTCACACTGCTGTCACACACAAGCTCACACTGCTGACACACACAAACTCACATTGCTGTCACACACAAACTCACACGGCAGTCACACAGGAAATCACACTGCTGACACACACAAACTCAAAATGCGGTCACACACAAACTCACACTGCTATCACACACAAACTCACACTGCGGCCACACACAAACTCACACTGCTGACACACACAAACTCACACTGCTGTCAGACACAAACTCAGACTGCTGACACATAAAAACTCACACTGCTGTCACACACAAACTCACACTGCTGTCAGACACAAACTCAGACTGCTGACACACACAAACTCACACTCCTGTCACACACAAACTCACACTGCAATCACACACAACCTCACACTGCGGCCACACACAAACTCACACTGCTGACACATAAAAACTCACACTGCTGACACACACAAACTCACACTGCATCCACACACAAACTCAGACTGCTGTCACACACAAACTCACACTGCTCCCACAAACAAGCTTACACTGCTGACACACACAAGCTCACACTGCTGTCACACACCAGCTCAAACTGC
Organism: Carcharodon carcharias; assembly: GCF_017639515.1. Lineage (NCBI taxonomy): Eukaryota > Metazoa > Chordata > Chondrichthyes > Lamniformes > Lamnidae > Carcharodon > Carcharodon carcharias. The sequence continues at coordinate 12,488,304 of NC_054476.1, read as the reverse complement.
AGCCACACACAAGCTCAAACTGCTGACACACACAAGCTCACACTGTTGACACACACAAGCTCACACTGCTGACACACACAAACTCAGACTGCTGTCACACACAAACTCAGACTGCTCCCACAAACAAGCTTACACTGCTGACACACACAAGCTCACAATGCTGCCACATAAAAACTCTCACTGCTGTCACACAAAAACTCACACTGCTCACACACACAAACTCACACTGCTGCCACACACCAACTCACACTGCTCACACACACAAACTCACACTGCTGCCACACACCAACTCACACTGCTGACACACACAAACTCACAGTGCTGTCACACACAAACTCACACGGCGGTCACACAAGAAATCACACTGCTGACACACACAATCTCAAAATGCGGTCACACACAAACTCACACTGCTATCACATACAAACTCACACTGCGGCCACACAAAACCTCACAGTGCTGACACACACAAACTCACACTGCAGCCATACACAAGCTCAAACTGCTGTCACACAAAAACTGACATTGCAGCGACACACAAACTCACACTGCTGCCACAAACAAGCTTACAGTACTGACACAAGCAAACTCACACTGCTGTCACACACAAACTCACACTGCTCACACACACAAACTCACACTGCTGTCAGACACAAACTCAGACTGCTGCTACATACAAGCTCACACTGCTGTCAAACACAAACCCACACTGCTGACACACAAACTCACACTGCTGACACACACAAACTCACACTTTTATCACACACAAACTTACTGCTGCCACACACAAATTCACACTGCTGTAACACATAAGCTCACACTGCTGACACATACAAATTCACACTGCTGACACACACAAACTCACACTGCTGTCAGACACAAACTCAGACAGCTGCCACATAAAAACTCACACTCCTGTCACACACAAACGCACCCTGTTGACACACACAAACTCACACTCCTGTCACACACAAATTCACACTGCTGTCACACACAAACTCACACTGCAATCACACACAAACTCACACTGCTGCCACACACAAACTCACACTGCTGACACATAAAATCTCACACTGCTGACACACACAAACTCACACTGCTGACACACACAAACTCACACTGCATCCACACACAAACTCAGACTGCTGTCACACACAAACTCAAACTGCTGTCACACACAAACTCACACTGCAATCACACACAAACTCACACTGCGGCCACACACAAACTCACACTGCTGACACATAAAAACTCACACTGCTGACACACACAAACTCAGACTGCTGTCACACACAAACTCACACTGCTGTCACACACAAACTCACACTGCATCCACACACAAACTCAGACTGCTGTCACACACAAACTCACACTGCTCCCACAAACAAGCTTACACTGCTGACACACACAAGCTCACACTGCTGTCACACACCAGCTCAAACTGCAGCCACACACAAGCTCAAACTGCTGACACACACAAGCTCACACTGCTGACACACACAAGCTCACACTGCTGACACACACAAACTCACACTGCTGACACACACAAGCTCACACTGCTGACACACACAAACTCACACTGCTGACACACACAAACTCACACTGCATCCACACACAAACTCAGACTGCTGTCACACACAAACTCACACTGCTGTCACATACAAACTCACACTGCAATCACACACAAACTCACACTGCGGCCACACGCAAACTCACACTGCTGGCACATAAAAACTCACACTGCTGACACACACAAACTCAGACTGCTGTCACACACAAACTCACACTGCTGTCACACACAAACTCACACTGCATCCACACACAAACTCACACTGCTGTCACACACAAACTCACACTGCTCCCACAAACAAGCTTACACTGCAGACACACACAAGCTCACACTGCTGTCACACACCAGATCAAACTGCAGCCACACACAAGCTCAAACTGCTGACACACACAAGCTCACACTGCTCCCACAAACAAGCTTACACTGCTGACACACACAAGCTCACACTGCAGCCACATAAAAACTCTCACTGCTGTCACACAAAAACTCACACTGCTCACACACACAAACTCACACTGCTGCCAGACAGAAACTCACACCGCTGTCAGACAAAAACTCACACTGCTGTCACACACAAGCTCACACTGCTCACACACCCAAACTCACACAGCTGTCAGACACAAACTCAGACTGCTGACACACACAAACTCACACTGCTGACACACACAAACTCACACTGCTGTCACACACAAGCTCACACTGCTGACACACACAAACTCACAGTGCTGTCACACACAAACTCACACGGCGGTCACACAGGAAATCACACTGCTGACACACACAAACTCAAAATGCGGTCACACACAAACTCACACTGCTATCACACACAAACTCACACTGCGGCCACACACAAACTCACACTGCTGACACACACAAACTCACACTGCTGTCAGACACAAACTCAGACTGCTGACACATAAAAACTCACACTGCTGTCACACACAAACTCACACTGCTGACACACACAAACTCACACTGCTGACACACACAAACTCACACTCCTGTCACACACAAACTCACACTGCAATCACACACAACCTCACACTGCGGCCACACACAAACTCACACTGCTGACACATAAAAACTCACACTGCTGACACACACAAACTCACACTGCAACCACACACAAACTCAGACTGCTGTCACACACAAACTCACACTGCTCCCACAAACAAGCTTACACTGCTGACACACACAAGCTCACACTGCTGTCACACGCCAGCTCAAACTGCAGCCACACACAAGCTCAAACTGCTGACACACACAAGCTCACACTGTTGACACACACAAGCTCACACTGCTGACACACACAAACTCAGACTGCTGTCACACACAAACTCAGACTGCTCCCACAAACAAGCTTACACTGCTGACACACACAAGCTCACACTGCAGCCACATAAAAACTCTCACTGCTGTCACACAAAAACTCACACTGCTCACACACACAAACTCACACTGCTGCCACACACCAACTCACACTGCTGACACACACAAACTCACAGTGCTGTCACACACAAACTCACACGGCGGTCACACAAGAAATCACACTGCTGACACACACAAACTCAAAATGCGGTCACACACAAACTCACACTGCTATCACATACAAACTCACACTGCGGCCACACAAAACCTCACAGTGCTGACACACACAAACTCACACTGCAGCCATACACAAGCTCAAACTGCTGTCACACAAAAACTGACATTGCAGCGACACACAAACTCACACTGCTGCCACAAACAAGCTTACAGTACTGACACAAGCAAACTCACACTGCTGTCACACACAAACTCACACTGCTCACACACACAAACTCACACTGCTGTCAGACACAAACTCAGACTGCTGCTACATACAAGCTCACACTGCTGTCACACACAAACCCACACTGCTGACACACAAACTCACACTGCTGACACACACAAACTCACACTTTTATCACACACAAACTTACTGCTGCCACACACAAATTCACACTGCTGTAACACATAAGCTCACACTGCTGACACATACAAATTCACACTGCTGTCAGACACAAACTCAGACTGCTGACACATAAAAACTCACACTGCTGTCAGACACAAACTCAGACAGCTGCCACATAAAAACTCACACTCCTGTCACACACAAACGCACCCTGTTGACACACACAAACTCACACTCCTGTCACACACAAATTCACACTGCTGCCACACACAAACTCACACTGCTGACACATAAAATCTCACACTGCTGACACACACAAACTCACACTGCTGACACACACAAACTCACACTGCATCCACACACAAACTCAGACTGCTATCACACACAAACTCAAACTGCTGTCACACACAAACTCACACTGCAATCACACACAAACTCACACTGCGGCCACACACAAACTCACACTGCTGACACATAAAAACTCACACTGCTGACACACACAAACTCAGACTGCTGTCACACACAAACTCACACTGCTGTCACACACAAACTCACACTGCATCCACACACAAACTCAGACTGCTGTCACACACAAACTCACACTGCTCCCACAAACAAGCTTACACTGCTGACACACACAAGCTCACACTGCTGTCACACACCAGCTCAAACTGCAGCCACACACAAGCTCAAACTGCTGACACACACAAGCTCACACTGCTGACACACACAAGCTCACACTGCTGACACACACAAACTCACACTGCTGACACACACAAACTCACACTGCATCCACACACAAACTCAGAATGCTGTCACACACAAACTCACACTGCTGTCACATACAAACTCACACTGCAATCACACACAAACTCAAACTGCGGCCACGCGCAAACTCACACTGCTGGCACATAAAAACTCACACTGCTGACACACACAAACTCAGACTGCTGTCACACACAAACTCACACTGCTGTCACACACAAACTCACACTGCATCCACACACAAACTCACACTGCTGTCACACACAAACTCACACTGCTCCCACAAACAAGCTTACACTGCAGAGACACACAAGCTCACACTGCTGTCACACACCAGATCAAACTGCAGCCACACACAAGCTCAAACTGCTGACACACACAAGCTCACACTGCTCCCACAAACAAGCTTACACTGCTGACACACACAAGCTCACACTGCAGCCACATAAAAACTCTCACTGCTGTCACACAAAAACTCACACTGCTCACACACACAAACTCACACTGCTGCCAGACAGAAACTCACACCGCTGTCAGACAAAAACTCACACTGCTGTCACACACAAGCTCACACTGCTCACACACCCAAACTCACACTGCTGTCAGACACAAACTCAGACTGCTGACACACACAAACTCACACTGCTGACACACACAAACTCACACTGCTGTCACACACAAGCTCACACTGCTGACACACACAAACTCACAGTGCTGTCACACACAAACTCACACGGCGGTCACACAAGAAATCACACTGCTGACACACACAAACTCAAAATGCGGTCACACACAAACTCACACTGCTATCACACACAAACTCACACTGCGGCCACACACAAACTCACACTGCTGACACACACAAACTCACACTGCAATCACACACAAACTCACACTGCGGCCACACACAAACTCACACTGCTGACACATAAAAACTCACACTGCTGACACACACAAACTCAGACTGCTGTCACACACAAACTCACACTGCTGTCACACACAAACTCACACTGCATCCACACACAAACTCAGACTGCTGTCACACACAAACTCACACTGCTCCCACAAACAAGCTTACACTGCTGACACACACAAGCTCACACTGCTGTCACACACCAGCTCAAACTGCAGCCACACACAAGCTCAAACTGCTGACACACACAAGCTCACACTGCTGACACACACAAGCTCACACTGCTGACACACACAAACTCACACTGCTGACACACACAAACTCACACTGCATCCACACACAAACTCAGACTGCTGTCACACACAAACTCACACTGCTGTCACATACAAACTCACACTGCAATCACACACAAACTCACACTGCGGCCACACGCAAACTCACACTGCTGGCACATAAAAACTCACACTGCTGACACACACAAACTCAGACTGCTGTCACACACAAACTCACACTGCATCCACACACAAACTCACACTGCTGTCACACACAAACTCACACTGCTCCCACAAACAAGCTTACACTGCAGACACACACAAGCTCACACTGCTGTCACACACCAGATCAAACTGCAGCCACACACAAGCTCAAACTGCTGACACACACAAGCTCACACTGCTCCCACAAACAAGCTTACACTGCTGACACACACAAGCTCACACTGCAGCCACATAAAAACTCTCACTGCTGTCACACAAAAACTCACACTGCTCACACACACAAACTCACACTGCTGCCAGACAGAAACTCACACCGCTGTCAGACAAAAACTCACACTGCTGTCACACACAAGCTCACACTGCTCACACACCCAAACTCACACTGCTGTCAGACACAAACTCAGACTGCTGACACACACAAACTCACACTGCTGACACACACAAACTCACACTGCTGTCACACACAAGCTCACACTGCTGACACACACAAACTCACAGTGCTGTCACACACAAACTCACACGGCGGTCACACAAGAAATCACACTGCTGACACACACAAACTCAAAATGCGGTCACACACAAACTCACACTGCTATCACACACAAACTCACACTGCGGCCACACACAAACTCACACTGCTGACACACACAAGCTCACACTGCTGTCAGACACAAACTCAGACTGCTGACACATAAAAACTCACACTGCTGTCACACACAAACTCACACTGCTGTCAGACACAAACTCAGACTGCTGACACACACAAACTCACACTCCTGTCACACACAAACTCACACTGCAATCACACACAACCTCACACTGCGGCCACACACAAACTCACACTGCTGACACATAAAAACTCACACTGCTGACACACACAAACTCACACTGCATCCACACACAAACTCAGACTGCTGTCACACACAAACTCACACTGCTCCCACAAACAAGCTTACACTGCTGACACACACAAGCTCACACTGCTGTCACACACCAGCTCAAACTGCAGCCACACACAAGCTCAAACTGCTGACACCCACAAGCTCACACTGTTGACACACACAAGCTCACACTGCTGACACACACAAACTCAGACTGCTGTCACACACAAACTCAGACTGCTCCCACAAAATAGCTTACACTGCTGACACACACAAGCTCACACTGCAGCCACATAAAAACTCTCACTGCTGTCACACAAAAACTCACACTGCTCACACACACAAACTCACACTGCTGCCACACACCAACTCACACTGCTGACACACACAAACTCACAGTGCTGTCACACACAAACTCACACGGGGGTCACACAAGAAATCACACTGCTGACACACACAAACTCAAAATGCGGTCACACACAAACTCACACTGCTATCACATACAAACTCACACTGCGGCCACACAAAACCTCACAGTGCTGACACACACAAACTCACACTGCAGCCATACACAAGCTCAAACTGCTGTCACACAAAAACTGACATTGCAGCGACACACAAACTCACACTGCTGCCACAAACTAGCTTACAGTACTGACACAAGCAAACTCACACTGCTGTCATACACAAACTCACACTGCGGCCACACACAAACTCAGACTGCTGTCACACACAAACTCACACTGCTGACACAAACAAGAGCACACTGCTGACACACAAAAGCTCAAAATGCTGCCACACACATAAACTCACACTGCTGACACACACAAACTCACACTGCTGTCACACACAAACTCATACTGGTGTCACACACAAGATCAAACTGCAGCCACACACAAACTCACACTGCTGACACACACAAGCTCACACTGCTGTCACACACAAGCTCAAACTGCTGATACACAAAAGCTCAAAATGCTGCCACACACATAAACTCACACTGCTGACACACACAAACTCACACTGCTGTCACACACAAACTCAGACTGCTGTCACACACAAACTCATACTGCTCCCACAAATAAGCTCACAGTGCTGACACACACAAGCTCACACTGCAGCCACATACAAACTCACACTGCTGTCACACACAAACTCACACTGCTCACACACACAAACTCACTCTACTGACACACACAAACTAACACTGCTGACACACACAAACACACACTGCTGTCACAGAGAAACTCACACTGCTGTCACACACAAAGTCACACTGCTGTCACAAATAAGCTCACACTGCTGACACTCACAAATTCACACTGCTGACACACACAAACTCACACTGCGGTCAGACACAAATTAGACTGCTGCCACATACAAACTCACACTGCTGTCACAAACAAGCTCATACAGCTGAAACACACAGGCTCAGTATACTCAAACACAGAGGCTCTCACTGCCGACACACAAAAGCTCACCATACAAAGACATACAAACTCACACTGCTGACAAATACAAACTCACACTGCTGTCACACACAATCTCACACTGCTGTCACACAAACTCACACTGCTCCCACAATCAAGCTTACATAGCTGTCAGACACAAACTCAGACTGTTGCCACATACAAAATCACACTGCTGTCACACACAAACCCGCACTGTTGACACACAGAAACCCACACTGTTGACACACACAAACTCACACTGCTGACACACACAAACTCACACTGCTGACACACACAAACTCACACTGCTGTCACACACAAACTCAGACTGCTGTCACACACAAACTCACAATGCTCCCACAAACAAGCTTACACTGCTGTCAGACACAAACTCACACTGCTGCCACATAAAAACTCACACTGCTGTCACACAAAAAACCACACTGTTGACACATATTAACTCACACTGCTGTCACACACAAACTCACACTGCTGTCATACACAAACTCACACTGCTGTCACACACAAACTCAGACTGCTGTCACACACAAACTCACACTGCTCCCACAAACAAGCTTACACTGCTGTCAGACACAAACTCAGACTGCTGCCACATAAAAACTCACACTGCTGTCACACACAAAACCACACTGTTGACACACATTAACTCACACTGCTGTCACACACAAACTCACACTGCTCACACACACAAACTCACACTGCTGTCAGACACAAACTCAGACTGCTCACACACACAAACTCACACTGCTGTCACACACAAACGCACACTGTTGACACACACAAACTCACACTGCTGACACACACAAACTCACAACGCACAAACTCACACAGCTGACACACACAAACTCACACTGCTCCCACAAACAAGCATACACTGCTGTCAGACACAAACTCACACTGCTGCCACATAAAAACTCACACGGCTGTCACACATAAACCCACACTGTTGACACACACAAACTCACACTGCTGACACACACAAACTCAGACTGCTGACCCACACAAACACACACTTCTGTAACACACAAACTCACACTGCTCACGCACACAAACTCACACTGCTGTCAGACACAAACTCAGACTGCTGCTACATACAAGCTCACACTGCTGTCACACACAAACCCACACTGCTGACACACAAACTCACACTGCTGACACACACAAACTCACACTTTTATCACACACAAACTTACTGCTGCCACACACAAATTCACACTGCTGTAACACATAAGCTCACACTGCTGAGACATACAAATTCACACTGCTGTCACACACAAACTCACACTGCTGTCATACACAAACTCACACTGCTGTCACACACAAACTCAGACTGCTGTCACACACAAACTCACACTGCTCCCACAAACAAGCTTACACTGCTGTCAGACACAAACTCAGACTGCTGCCACATAAAAACTCACACTGCTGTCACAAACAAAACCACACTGTTGACACACATTAACTCACACTGCTGTCACACACAAACTCACACTGCTCACACACACAAACTCACACTGCTGTCAGACACAAACTCAGACTGCTCACACACACAAACTCACACTGCTGTCACACACAAACGCACACTGTTGACACACACAAACTCACACTGCTGACACACACAAACTCAAAACACACAAACTCACACAGCTGACACACACAAACTCACACTGCTCCCACAAACAAGCATACACTGCTGTCAGACACAAACTCACACTGCTGCCACATAAAAACTCACACGGCTGTCACACACAAACCCACACTGTTGACACACACAAACTCACACTGCTGACACACACAAACTCAGACTGCTGACCCACACAAACACACACTTCTGTCACACACAAACTCACTCTGCTCACACACACAAACTCACACTGCTGTCAGACACAAACTCAGACTGCTGCTACATACAAGCTCACACTGCTGTCACACACAAACCCACACTGCTGACACACAAACTCACACTGCTGACACACACAAACTCACACTTTTATCACACACAAACTTACTGCTGCCACACACAAATTCACACTGCTGTAACACATAAGCTCACACTGCTGACAAATACAAATTCACACTACTGACACACACAAACTCACACTGCTGTCAGACACAAACTCAGACAGCTGCCACATAAAAACTCACACTCCTGTCACACACAAACGCACCCTGTTGACACACACAAACTCACACTCCTGTCACACACAAATTCACACTGCTGTCACACACAAACTCACACTGCAATCACACACAAACTCACACTGCTGCCACACACAAACTCACACTGCTGACACATAAAATCTCACACTGCTGACACACACAAACTCACACTGCTGACACACACAAACTCACACTGCATCCACACACAAACTCAGACTGCTGTCACACACAAACTCAAACTGCTGTCACACACAAACTCACACTGCAATCACACACAAACTCACACTGCGGCCACACACAAACTCACACTGCTGACACATAAAAACTCACACTGCTGACACACACAAACTTACACTGCTGTCACACACAAACTCACACTGCTCCCACAAACAAGCTTACACTGCAGACACACACAAGCTCACACTGCTGTCACACACCAGATCAAACTGCAGCCACACACAAGCTCAAACTGCTGACACACACAAGCTCACACTGCTCCCACAAACAAGCTTACACTGCTGACAAATACAAACTCACACTGCTGTCACACACAATCTCACACTGCTGTCACACAAACTCACACTGCTCCCACAATCAAGCTTACATAGCTGTCAGACACAAACTCAGACTGTTGCCACATACAAAATCACACTGCTGTCACACACAAACCCGCACTGTTGACACACAGAAACCCACACTGTTGACACACACAAACTCACACTGCTGACACACACAAACTCACACTGCTGACACACACAAACTCACACTGCTGTCACACACAAACTCAGACTGCTGTCACACACAAACTCACAATGCTCCCACAAACAAGCTTACACTGCTGTCAGACACAAATTCACACTGCTGCCACATAAAAACTCACACTGCTGTCACACACAAAACCACACTGTTGAAACACATTAACTCACACTGCTGTCACACACAAACTCACACTGCTCCCACAAACAAGCTTACACTGCTGTCAGACACAAACTCAGACTGCTGCCACATAAAAACTCACACTGCTGTCACACACAAAACCACACTGTTGACACACATTAACTCACACTGCTGTCACACACAAACTCACACTGCTCACACACACAAACTCACACTGCTGTCAGACACAAACTCAGACTGCTCACACACACAAACTCACACTGCTGTCACACACAAACGCACACTGTTGATACACACAAACTCACACTGCTGACACACACAAACTCAAAACACACAAACTCACACAGCTGACACACACAAACTCACACTGCTCCCACAAACAAGCATACACTGCTGTCAGACACAAACTCACACTGCTGCCACATAAAAACTCACACGGCTGTCACACACAAACCCACACTGTTGACACACACAAACTCACACTGCTGACACACACAAACTCAGACTGCTGACCCACACAAACACACACTTCTGTCACACACAAACTCACTCTGCTCACACACACAAACTCACACTGCTGTCAGACACAAACTCAGACTGCTGCTACATACAAGCTCACACTGCTGTCACACACAAACCCACACTGCTGACACACAAACTCACACTGCTGACACACACAAACTCACACTTTTATCACACACAAACTTACTGCTGCCACACACAAATTCACACTGCTGTAACACATAAGCTCACACTGCTGACACATACAAATTCACACTGCTGACACACACAAACTCACACTGCTGTCAGACACAAACTCAGACAGCTGCCACATAAAAACTCACACTCCTGTCACACACAAATTCACACTGCTGTCACACACAAACTCACACTGCAATCACACACAAACTCACACTGCTGCCACACACAAACTCACACTGCTGACACATAAAATCTCACACTGCTGACACACACAAACTCACACTGCTGACACACACAAACTCACACTGCATCCACACACAAACTCAGACTGCTGTCACACACAAACTCAAACTGCTGTCACACACAAACTCACACTGCAATCACACACAAACTCACACTGCGGCCACACACAAACTCACACTGCTGACACATAAAAACTCACACTGCTGACACACACAAACTCAGACTGCTGTCACACACAAACTCACACTGCTGTCACACACAAACTCACACTGCATCCACACACAAACTCAGACTGCTGTCACACACAAACTCACACTGCTCCCACAAACAAGCTTACACTGCTGACACACACAAGCTCACACTGCTGTCACACACCAGCTCAAACTGCAGCCACACACAAGCTCAAACTGCTGACACACACAAGCTCACACTGCTGACACACACAAGCTCACACTGCTGACACACACAAACTCACACTGCTGACACACACAAACTCACACTGCATCCACACACAAACTCAGACTGCTGTCACACACAAACTCACACTGCTGTCACATACAAACTCACACTGCAATCACACACAAACTCACACTGCGGCCACAAGCATACTCACACTGCTGGCACATAAAAACTCACACTGCTGACACACACAAACTCAGACTGCTTTCACACACAAACTCACACTGCTGTCACACACAAACTCACACTGCATCCACACACAAACTCACACTGCTGTCACACACAAACTCACACTGCTCCCACAAACAAGCTTACACTGCAGACACACACAAGCTCACACTGCTGTCACACACCAGATCAAACTGCAGCCACACACAAGCTCAAACTGCTGACACACACAAGCTCACACTGCTCCCACAAACAAGCTTACACTGCTGACACACACAAGCTCACACTGCAGCCACATAAAAACTCTCACTGCTTTCACACAAAAACTCACACTGCTCACACACACAAACTCACACTGCTGCCAGACAGAAACTCACACCGCTGTCAGACAAAAACTCACACTGCTGTCACACACAAGCTCACACTGCTCACACACCCAAACTCACACTGCTGTCAGACACAAACTCAGACTGCTGACACACACAAACTCACACTGCTGACACACACAAACTCACACTGCTGTCACACACAAGCTCACACTGCTGACACACACAAACTCACATTGCTGTCACACACAAACTCACACGGCAGTCACACAAGAAATCACACTGCTGACACACACAAACTCAAAATGCGGTCACACACAAACTCACACTGCTATCACACACAAACTCACACTGCGGCCACACACAAACTCACACTGCTGACACACACAAACTCACACTGCTGTCAGACACAAACTCAGACTGCTGACACATAAAAACTCACACTGCTGTCACACACAAACTCACACTGCTGTCAGACACAAACTCAGACTGCTGACACACACAAACTCACACTCCTGTCACACACAAACTCACACTGCAATCACACACAAACTCACACTGCGGCCACACACAAACTCACACTGCTGACACATAAAAACTCACACTGCTGACACACACAAACTCACACTGCATCCACACACAAACTCAGACTGCTGTCACACACAAACTCACACTGCTCCCACAAACAAGCTTACACTGCTGACACACACAAGCTCACACTGCTGTCACACACCAGCTCAAACTGCAGCCACACACAAGCTCAAACTGCTGACACACACAAGCTCACACTGTTGACACACACAAGCTCACACTGCTGACACACACAAACTCAGACTGCTGTCACACACAAACTCAGACTGCTCCCACAAACAAGCTTACACTGCTGACACACACAAGCTCACAATGCAGCCACATAAAAACTCTCACTGCTGTCACACAAAAACTCACACTGCTCACACACACAAACTCACACTGCTGCCACACACCAACTCACACTGCTCACACACACAAACTCACACTGCTGCCACACACCAACTCACACTGCTGACACACACAAACTCACAGTGCTGTCACACACAAACTCACACGGCGGTCACACAAGAAATCACACTGCTGACACACACAATCTCAAAATGCGGTCACACACAAACTCACACTGCTATCACATACAAACTCACACTGCGGCCACACAAAACCTCACAGTGCTGACACACACAAACTCACACTGCAGCCATACACAAGCTCAAACTGCTGTCACACAAAAACTGACATTGCAGCGACACACAAACTCACACTGCTGCCACAAACAAGCTTACAGTACTGACACAAGCAAACTCACACTGCTGTCACACACAAACTCACACTGCTCACACACACAAACTCACACTGCTGTCAGACACAAACTCAGACTGCTGCTACATACAAGCTCACACTGCTGTCAAACACAAACCCACACTGCTGACACACAAACTCACACTGCTGACACACACAAACTCACACTTTTATCACACACAAACTTACTGCTGCCACACACAAATTCACACTGCTGTAACACATAAGCTCACACTGCTGACACATACAAATTCACACTGCTGACACACACAAACTCACACTGCTGTCAGACACAAACTCAGACAGCTGCCACATAAAAACTCACACTCCTGTCACACACAAACGCACCCTGTTGACACACACAAACTCACACTCCTGTCACACACAAATTCACACTGCTGTCACACACAAACTCACACTGCAATCACACACAAACTCACACTGCTGCCACACACAAACTCACACTGCTGACACATAAAATCTCACACTGCTGACACACACAAACTCACACTGCTGACACACACAAACTCACACTGCATCCACACACAAACTCAGACTGCTGTCACACACAAACTCAAACTGCTGTCACACACAAACTCACACTGCAATCACACACAAACTCACACTGCGGCCACACACAAACTCACACTGCTGACACATAAAAACTCACACTGCTGACACACACAAACTCAGACTGCTGTCACACACAAACTCACACTGCTGTCACACACAAACTCACACTGCATCCACACACAAACTCAGACTGCTGTCACACACAAACTCACACTGCTCCCACAAACAAGCTTACACTGCTGACACACACAAGCTCACACTGCTGTCACACACCAGCTCAAACTGCAGCCACACACAAGCTCAAACTGCTGACACACACAAGCTCACACTGCTGACACACACAAGCTCACACTGCTGACACACACAAACTCACACTGCTGACACACACAAGCTCACACTGCTGACACACACAAACTCACACTGCTGACACACACAAACTCACACTGCATCCACACACAAACTCAGACTGCTGTCACACACAAACTCACACTGCTGTCACATACAAACTCACACTGCAATCACACACAAACTCACACTGCGGCCACACGCAAACTCACACTGCTGGCACATAAAAACTCACACTGCTGACACACACAAACTCAGACTGCTGTCACACACAAACTCACACTGCTGTCACACACAAACTCACACTGCATCCACACACAAACTCACACTGCTGTCACACACAAACTCACACTGCTCCCACAAACAAGCTTACACTGCAGACACACACAAGCTCACACTGCTGTCACACACCAGATCAAACTGCAGCCACACACAAGCTCAAACTGCTGACACACACAAGCTCACACTGCTCCCACAAACAAGCTTACACTGCTGACACACACAAGCTCACACTGCAGCCACATAAAAACTCTCACTGCTGTCACACAAAAACTCACACTGCTCACACACACAAACTCACACTGCTGCCAGACAGAAACTCACACCGCTGTCAGACAAAAACTCACACTGCTGTCACACACAAGCTCACACTGCTCACACACCCAAACTCACACAGCTGTCAGACACAAACTCAGACTGCTGACACACACAAACTCACACTGCTGACACACACAAACTCACACTGCTGTCACACACAAGCTCACACTGCTGACACACACAAACTCACAGTGCTGTCACACACAAACTCACACGGCGGTCACACAGGAAATCACACTGCTGACACACACAAACTCAAAATGCGGTCACACACAAACTCACACTGCTATCACACACAAACTCACACTGCGGCCACACACAAACTCACACTGCTGACACACACAAACTCACACTGCTGTCAGACACAAACTCAGACTGCTGACACATAAAAACTCACACTGCTGTCACACACAAACTCACACTGCTGACACACACAAACTCACACTGCTGACACACACAAACTCACACTCCTGTCACACACAAACTCACACTGCAATCACACACAACCTCACACTGCGGCCACACACAAACTCACACTGCTGACACATAAAAACTCACACTGCTGACACACACAAACTCACACTGCAACCACACACAAACTCAGACTGCTGTCACACACAAACTCACACTGCTCCCACAAACAAGCTTACACTGCTGACACACACAAGCTCACACTGCTGTCACACGCCAGCTCAAACTGCAGCCACACACAAGCTCAAACTGCTGACACACACAAGCTCACACTGTTGACACACACAAGCTCACACTGCTGACACACACAAACTCAGACTGCTGTCACACACAAACTCAGACTGCTCCCACAAACAAGCTTACACTGCTGACACACACAAGCTCACACTGCAGCCACATAAAAACTCTCACTGCTGTCACACAAAAACTCACACTGCTCACACACACAAACTCACACTGCTGCCACACACCAACTCACACTGCTGACACACACAAACTCACAGTGCTGTCACACACAAACTCACACGGCGGTCACACAAGAAATCACACTGCTGACACACACAAACTCAAAATGCGGTCACACACAAACTCACACTGCTATCACATACAAACTCACACTGCGGCCACACAAAACCTCACAGTGCTGACACACACAAACTCACACTGCAGCCATACACAAGCTCAAACTGCTGTCACACAAAAACTGACATTGCAGCGACACACAAACTCACACTGCTGCCACAAACAAGCTTACAGTACTGACACAAGCAAACTCACACTGCTGTCACACACAAACTCACACTGCTCACACACACAAACTCACACTGCTGTCAGACACAAACTCAGACTGCTGCTACATACAAGCTCACACTGCTGTCACACACAAACCCACACTGCTGACACACAAACTCACACTGCTGACACACACAAACTCACACTTTTATCACACACAAACTTACTGCTGCCACACACAAATTCACACTGCTGTAACACATAAGCTCACACTGCTGACACATACAAATTCACACTGCTGTCAGACACAAACTCAGACTGCTGACACATAAAAACTCACACTGCTGTCAGACACAAACTCAGACAGCTGCCACATAAAAACTCACACTCCTGTCACACACAAACGCACCCTGTTGACACACACAAACTCACACTCCTGTCACACACAAATTCACACTGCTGCCACACACAAACTCACACTGCTGACACATAAAATCTCACACTGCTGACACACACAAACTCACACTGCTGACACACACAAACTCACACTGCATCCACACACAAACTCAGACTGCTATCACACACAAACTCAAACTGCTGTCACACACAAACTCACACTGCAATCACACACAAACTCACACTGCGGCCACACACAAACTCACACTGCTGACACATAAAAACTCACACTGCTGACACACACAAACTCAGACTGCTGTCACACACAAACTCACACTGCTGTCACACACAAACTCACACTGCATCCACACACAAACTCAGACTGCTGTCACACACAAACTCACACTGCTCCCACAAACAAGCTTACACTGCTGACACACACAAGCTCACACTGCTGTCACACACCAGCTCAAACTGCAGCCACACACAAGCTCAAACTGCTGACACACACAAGCTCACACTGCTGACACACACAAGCTCACACTGCTGACACACACAAACTCACACTGCTGACACACACAAACTCACACTGCATCCACACACAAACTCAGAATGCTGTCACACACAAACTCACACTGCTGTCACATACAAACTCACACTGCAATCACACACAAACTCAAACTGCGGCCACGCGCAAACTCACACTGCTGGCACATAAAAACTCACACTGCTGACACACACAAACTCAGACTGCTGTCACACACAAACTCACACTGCTGTCACACACAAACTCACACTGCATCCACACACAAACTCACACTGCTGTCACACACAAACTCACACTGCTCCCACAAACAAGCTTACACTGCAGAGACACACAAGCTCACACTGCTGTCACACACCAGATCAAACTGCAGCCACACACAAGCTCAAACTGCTGACACACACAAGCTCACACTGCTCCCACAAACAAGCTTACACTGCTGACACACACAAGCTCACACTGCAGCCACATAAAAACTCTCACTGCTGTCACACAAAAACTCACACTGCTCACACACACAAACTCACACTGCTGCCAGACAGAAACTCACACCGCTGTCAGACAAAAACTCACACTGCTGTCACACACAAGCTCACACTGCTCACACACCCAAACTCACACTGCTGTCAGACACAAACTCAGACTGCTGACACACACAAACTCACACTGCTGACACACACAAACTCACACTGCTGTCACACACAAGCTCACACTGCTGACACACACAAACTCACAGTGCTGTCACACACAAACTCACACGGCGGTCACACAAGAAATCACACTGCTGACACACACAAACTCAAAATGCGGTCACACACAAACTCACACTGCTATCACACACAAACTCACACTGCGGCCACACACAAACTCACACTGCTGACACACACAAACTCACACTGCAATCACACACAAACTCACACTGCGGCCACACACAAACTCACACTGCTGACACATAAAAACTCACACTGCTGACACACACAAACTCAGACTGCTGTCACACACAAACTCACACTGCTGTCACACACAAACTCACACTGCATCCACACACAAACTCAGACTGCTGTCACACACAAACTCACACTGCTCCCACAAACAAGCTTACACTGCTGACACACACAAGCTCACACTGCTGTCACACACCAGCTCAAACTGCAGCCACACACAAGCTCAAACTGCTGACACACACAAGCTCACACTGCTGACACACACAAGCTCACACTGCTGACACACACAAACTCACACTGCTGACACACACAAACTCACACTGCATCCACACACAAACTCAGACTGCTGTCACACACAAACTCACACTGCTGTCACATACAAACTCACACTGCAATCACACACAAACTCACACTGCGGCCACACGCAAACTCACACTGCTGGCACATAAAAACTCACACTGCTGACACACACAAACTCAGACTGCTGTCACACACAAACTCACACTGCATCCACACACAAACTCACACTGCTGTCACACACAAACTCACACTGCTCCCACAAACAAGCTTACACTGCAGACACACACAAGCTCACACTGCTGTCACACACCAGATCAAACTGCAGCCACACACAAGCTCAAACTGCTGACACACACAAGCTCACACTGCTCCCACAAACAAGCTTACACTGCTGACACACACAAGCTCACACTGCAGCCACATAAAAACTCTCACTGCTGTCACACAAAAACTCACACTGCTCACACACACAAACTCACACTGCTGCCAGACAGAAACTCACACCGCTGTCAGACAAAAACTCACACTGCTGTCACACACAAGCTCACACTGCTCACACACCCAAACTCACACTGCTGTCAGACACAAACTCAGACTGCTGACACACACAAACTCACACTGCTGACACACACAAACTCACACTGCTGTCACACACAAGCTCACACTGCTGACACACACAAACTCACAGTGCTGTCACACACAAACTCACACGGCGGTCACACAAGAAATCACACTGCTGACACACACAAACTCAAAATGCGGTCACACACAAACTCACACTGCTATCACACACAAACTCACACTGCGGCCACACACAAACTCACACTGCTGACACACACAAGCTCACACTGCTGTCAGACACAAACTCAGACTGCTGACACATAAAAACTCACACTGCTGTCACACACAAACTCACACTGCTGTCAGACACAAACTCAGACTGCTGACACACACAAACTCACACTCCTGTCACACACAAACTCACACTGCAATCACACACAACCTCACACTGCGGCCACACACAAACTCACACTGCTGACACATAAAAACTCACACTGCTGACACACACAAACTCACACTGCATCCACACACAAACTCAGACTGCTGTCACACACAAACTCACACTGCTCCCACAAACAAGCTTACACTGCTGACACACACAAGCTCACACTGCTGTCACACACCAGCTCAAACTGCAGCCACACACAAGCTCAAACTGCTGACACCCACAAGCTCACACTGTTGACACACACAAGCTCACACTGCTGACACACACAAACTCAGACTGCTGTCACACACAAACTCAGACTGCTCCCACAAAATAGCTTACACTGCTGACACACACAAGCTCACACTGCAGCCACATAAAAACTCTCACTGCTGTCACACAAAAACTCACACTGCTCACACACACAAACTCACACTGCTGCCACACACCAACTCACACTGCTGACACACACAAACTCACAGTGCTGTCACACACAAACTCACACGGGGGTCACACAAGAAATCACACTGCTGACACACACAAACTCAAAATGCGGTCACACACAAACTCACACTGCTATCACATACAAACTCACACTGCGGCCACACAAAACCTCACAGTGCTGACACACACAAACTCACACTGCAGCCATACACAAGCTCAAACTGCTGTCACACAAAAACTGACATTGCAGCGACACACAAACTCACACTGCTGCCACAAACTAGCTTACAGTACTGACACAAGCAAACTCACACTGCTGTCATACACAAACTCACACTGCGGCCACACACAAACTCAGACTGCTGTCACACACAAACTCACACTGCTGACACAAACAAGAGCACACTGCTGACACACAAAAGCTCAAAATGCTGCCACACACATAAACTCACACTGCTGACACACACAAACTCACACTGCTGTCACACACAAACTCATACTGGTGTCACACACAAGATCAAACTGCAGCCACACACAAACTCACACTGCTGACACACACAAGCTCACACTGCTGTCACACACAAGCTCAAACTGCTGATACACAAAAGCTCAAAATGCTGCCACACACATAAACTCACACTGCTGACACACACAAACTCACACTGCTGTCACACACAAACTCAGACTGCTGTCACACACAAACTCATACTGCTCCCACAAATAAGCTCACAGTGCTGACACACACAAGCTCACACTGCAGCCACATACAAACTCACACTGCTGTCACACACAAACTCACACTGCTCACACACACAAACTCACTCTACTGACACACACAAACTAACACTGCTGACACACACAAACACACACTGCTGTCACAGAGAAACTCACACTGCTGTCACACACAAAGTCACACTGCTGTCACAAATAAGCTCACACTGCTGACACTCACAAATTCACACTGCTGACACACACAAACTCACACTGCGGTCAGACACAAATTAGACTGCTGCCACATACAAACTCACACTGCTGTCACAAACAAGCTCATACAGCTGAAACACACAGGCTCAGTATACTCAAACACAGAGGCTCTCACTGCCGACACACAAAAGCTCACCATACAAAGACATACAAACTCACACTGCTGACAAATACAAACTCACACTGCTGTCACACACAATCTCACACTGCTGTCACACAAACTCACACTGCTCCCACAATCAAGCTTACATAGCTGTCAGACACAAACTCAGACTGTTGCCACATACAAAATCACACTGCTGTCACACACAAACCCGCACTGTTGACACACAGAAACCCACACTGTTGACACACACAAACTCACACTGCTGACACACACAAACTCACACTGCTGACACACACAAACTCACACTGCTGTCACACACAAACTCAGACTGCTGTCACACACAAACTCACAATGCTCCCACAAACAAGCTTACACTGCTGTCAGACACAAACTCACACTGCTGCCACATAAAAACTCACACTGCTGTCACACAAAAAACCACACTGTTGACACATATTAACTCACACTGCTGTCACACACAAACTCACACTGCTGTCATACACAAACTCACACTGCTGTCACACACAAACTCAGACTGCTGTCACACACAAACTCACACTGCTCCCACAAACAAGCTTACACTGCTGTCAGACACAAACTCAGACTGCTGCCACATAAAAACTCACACTGCTGTCACACACAAAACCACACTGTTGACACACATTAACTCACACTGCTGTCACACACAAACTCACACTGCTCACACACACAAACTCACACTGCTGTCAGACACAAACTCAGACTGCTCACACACACAAACTCACACTGCTGTCACACACAAACGCACACTGTTGACACACACAAACTCACACTGCTGACACACACAAACTCACAACGCACAAACTCACACAGCTGACACACACAAACTCACACTGCTCCCACAAACAAGCATACACTGCTGTCAGACACAAACTCACACTGCTGCCACATAAAAACTCACACGGCTGTCACACATAAACCCACACTGTTGACACACACAAACTCACACTGCTGACACACACAAACTCAGACTGCTGACCCACACAAACACACACTTCTGTAACACACAAACTCACACTGCTCACGCACACAAACTCACACTGCTGTCAGACACAAACTCAGACTGCTGCTACATACAAGCTCACACTGCTGTCACACACAAACCCACACTGCTGACACACAAACTCACACTGCTGACACACACAAACTCACACTTTTATCACACACAAACTTACTGCTGCCACACACAAATTCACACTGCTGTAACACATAAGCTCACACTGCTGAGACATACAAATTCACACTGCTGACACACACAAACTCACACTGCTGTCAGACACAAACTCAGACAGCTGCCACATAAAAACTCACACTGCTGTCACACACAAACGCACCCTGTTGACACACACAAACTCACACTCCTGTCACACACAAATTCACACTGCTGTCACACACAAACTCACACTGCAATCACACACAAAATCACACTGCTGCCACACACAAACTCACACTGCTGACACATAAAATCTCACACTGCTGACACACACAAACTCACACTGCTGACACACACAAACTCACACTGCATCCACACACAAACTCAGACTGCTGTCACACACAAACTCAAACTGCTGTCACACACAAACTCACACTGCAATCACACACAAACTCACACTGAGGCCACACACAAACTCACACTGCTGACACATAAAAACTCACACTGCTGACACACACAAACTCAGACTGCTGTCACACACAAACTCACACTGCTGTCACACACAAACTCACACTGCATCCACACACAAACTCACACTGCTGTCACACACAAACTCACACTGCTCCCACAAACAAGCTTACACTGCTGACACACACAAGCTCACACTGCTGTCACACACCAGCTCAAACTGCAGCCACACACAAGCTCAAACTGCTGACACACACAAGCTCACACTGCTGACACACACAAGCTCACACTGCTGACACACACAAACTCACACTGCTGACACACACAAACTCACACTGCATCCACACACAAACTCAGACTGCTGTCACACACAAACTCACACTGCTGTCACATACAAACTCACACTGCAATCACACACAAACTCACACTGCGGCCACACGCAAACTCACACTGCTGGCACATAAAAAGTCACACTGCTGACACACACAAACTCAGACTGCTGTCACACACAAACTCACACTGCTGTCACACACAAACTCACACTGCATCCACACAGAAACTCACACTGCTGTCACACACCAGATCAAACTGCAGCCACACACAAGCTCAAACTGCTGACACACACAAGCTCACACTGCTCCCACAAACAAGCTTACATTGCTGACACACACAAGCTCACACTGCAGCCACATAAAAACTCTCACTGCTGTCACACAAAAACTCACACTGCTCACACACACAAACTCACACTGCTGCCAGACAGAAACTCACACCGCTGTCAGACAAAAACTCACACTGCTGTCACACACAAGCTCACACTGCTCACACACCCAAACTCACACTGCTGTCAGACACAAACTCAGACTGCTGACACACACAAACTCACACTGCTGACACACACAAACTCACATTGCTGTCACACAGAAACTCACACTGCTACCACACACAAACACACACTGCAGTCACACATAAGCTCACACTGCTGACACACACAAATTCATACTGCTGACACACACAAACTCACACTGCTGTCAGACACAAACTTAGACTGCTGCCACATACAAACTCACACTGCTGTCACACACAAACCCACAGTGTTGACACAAACAAACTCACACTACTGCCACACACAAGCTCTCAATGCTGTCACACAGAAACTCGCATTGCTGACACACACAAACTCACACAGATGCCACGCAAACAAGTTCACACTGCTGACACACACAAACTCACACAGCGGCCACACACAAACTCACACTGCTGCCACAAACAAGCTTACAGTACTGACACACACAAGCTCACACTGCTGCCAAACGCAAACTCACACTGCTGTGACACACAAACTCGCACTGCGGCCACACACAAACTCACACTGCTGTCACATACAAACTCACACTGCGGTCACACACAAATTCAGACTGCTGCCACACACAAACTCAGACTGCGGCCACACACAAGCTCAAACTGCTGACACACACAAGCTCACACTGCTGACACACACAAGCTCACACTGCTGACACACACAAACTCAGACTGCTGACACACACAAACTCACACTGCATCCACACACAAATTCAGACTGCTGTCACACACAAACTCACACTGCTGTCACACACAAACTCACAATGCAATCACACACAAACTCACACTGCGGCCACACACAAACTCACACATCTGACACATAAAAACTCACACTGCTGACACACACAAACTCAGACTGCTGTCAAACACAAACTCACACTGCTGTCACACACAAACTCACACTGCATCCACACACAAACTCACACTGCTGTCACACACAAACTCACATTGCTCCCACAAACAAGCTTACACTGCTGACACACACAAGCTCACACTGCTGTCACACACCAGCTCAAACTGCAGCCACACACAAGCTCAAACTGCTGACACACACAAGCTCACACTGCTCCCACAAACAAGCTCACACTGCTGACACACACAAGCTCACACTGCAGCCACATAAAAACTCTCACTGCTGTCACACAAAAACTCACACTGCTCACACACACAAACTCAGACTGCTGCCAGACAGAAACTCACACCGCTGTCAGACAAAAACTCACACTGCTGTCACACACAAGCTCACACTGCTTACACACCCAAACTCACACTGCTGTCTGACACAAACTCAGACTGCTGACACACACAAACTCACACTGCTGACACACACAAACTCACATTGCTGTCACACAGAAACTCACACTGCTACCACACACAAACTCACAATGTAGTCACACCCAAAATCACACTGCTGCCACACACAAATTGACACTGCTGCCGCACACAAACTCACACTGCTGCCACACACAAACTCACACTTCTGTCACACATAAGCTCACACTGCTGACACACACAAATTGACACTGCTGACACACACAAACTCACACTGCTGACACACACAAACTCACACTGCTGTCAGACACAAACTCAGACTGCTGCCACACACAAACTCAAACTGATGAACACACAAACTCACACTGCTGACACACACAAACTCACACTGCTGTCAGACATAAACTCAGACTGCTGCCAGACACAAACTTACACTGATGACACACACAAACTCACACTGCTGCCACACAACAACTCAAACTGCAGCCACACACAAACTAACACTGCTGCCACACGCAAACTCACACTGTTGTCACACAGAAACACACACTGCTGACACACACAAACTCACACTGCTGTCACACAGAAACACACACTGCTGCCAAACACAAACTCACACTGCTGTCACAAATAAGCTCACACTGCTGACACACACAAACTCAAACTGCAGCCACACACAAACTCACACTGCTGCCACACACAAACTCACATTGTTGTCACACAGAAACACACACTGCTGCCAAACACAAACTCACACTGCTGTCACAAATAAGCTCACACTGCTGACACATACAAACTCAAACTGCAGCCACACACAAACTCACACTGCTGACACACACATACAAGGGCACACTGCTGACACACACAAGCTCAAACTGCAGCCACACACAAACTCACACTGCTGACACACACAAGCTCACACTGCTGTCACACACAATCTCAAACTGCAGCCACATACAAGCTCAAACTGCTGCCACAAACAAACTCACACTGCTATCACAGCAAACTCACAATGCAGACACACACAAACTCACACTGCAGTCACACATAAACTTACATTGCTGCCACACACAAACTCAAACTGCAGCCACACACAAACTCACACTGCTGTCACGCTCAAACTCAAATTGCAGCCACACACAAACTCACACTGCTGTCACATACAAAGTCACAATGCGGCCACGTACAAATTCACACTGCTGCCACACACAAACTCACACTGCTGTCACACACAAATTCATACTGCTGACACACACAAACTCACACTTCTGTCACACACAAACTAACACTGCTGACACACACAAACTCACACTGCAGCCACATACAAACTCTCACTGCTGTCACACGCAAACTCACAATGCTCACACACACAAACTCAAACTGCTGTCAGACACAAACACAGACTGCTGTCACATACAAACTCACACAGCTCTCACACACAAACCCACACTGTTGACACACACAAACTCACACAGCTGACACACACAAACTCAAACTGCTGACACACACACTCACACTGGTGCCACACACAAACTCATACTGATGTCACACATAAGCTCACACTGCTGCCACACACAAACTCACACTGCTCCCACAAACAAGCTCATACAGCTGAAACACACAGGCTCAGTATACTCAAACACAGAAGCTCTCACTGCCGACACACAAAAGCTCACCATACAAAGACACACAAACTCACATTGCTGACAAATACAAACTCACACTGCTGTCACACACAATCTCACACTGCTGTCACACAAACTCACACTGCTCCCACAAACAAGCTTACATAGCTGTCAGACATAAAATCAGACTCATGCCACATACAAAATCACACTGCTGTCACACACAAACCCGCACTGTTGACACACAGAAACCCACACTGTTGACACACACAAACTCACACTGCTGACACACACAAACTCACACTGCTGACACACACAAACTCACACTGCTGTCACACACAAACTCAGACTGCTGTCACACACAAACTCACAATGCTCCCACAAACAAGCTTACACTGCTGTCAGACACAAACTCACACTGCTGCCACATAAAAAATCACACTGCTGTCACACACAAAACCACACTGTTGACACATATTAACTCATACTGCTGTCACACACAAACTCACACTGCTGTCATACACAAACTCACACTGCTGTCACACACAAACTCAGACTGCTGTCACACACAAACTTACACTGCTCACACACACAAACTCACACTGCTGTCAGACACAAACTCAGACTGCTCACAAACACAAACTCACACTGCTGTCACACACAAACGCACACTGTTGACACACACAAACTCACACTGCTGACACACACAAACTCACAACACACAAACTCATACTGCTGACACACACAAATTCACACTGCTCGCAAAAACATGCATACACTGCTGTCAGACACAAACTCACACTGCTGCCACATAAAAACTCACACGGCTGTCACACACAAACCCACACTTTTGACACACACAAACTCACACTGCTGACACACACAAACTCACACTGCTGAACACACAAACTCACGCTGCTGTCACACACAAACTCACACTGCTGTCACACACAAACTCAGACTGCTGACCCACACAAACTCACACTGCTGTCACACACAAACTCACACTGCTGTCAGACACAAACTCAGACTGCTGCTACATACAAGCTTACACTGCTGTCACACACAAACCCACACTGCTGACACACAAATTCACACAGCTGACACACACAAACTCACACTTTTTCACACAGAAACTTACTGCTGCCACACACAAACTCACACTGCTGTAACACATAAGCTCACACTGCTGACACACACAAATTCACACTGCTGACACACACAAACTCACACTGCTGACAGACACAAACTCAGACTGCTGCCACATAAAAACTCACACTCCTGTCACACACAAACTCACACTGCTGACACACAAAAACTCACACTGCAATCACACACAAACTCACACTGCGGCCACACACAAACTCACACTGCTGACACATAAAATCTCACACTGCTGACAAACACAAACTCACACTGCTGACACACACAAACTCACACTGCATCCACACACAAACTCAGACTGCTGTCACACACAAACTCACACTGCTGTCACACACAAACTCACACTGCAATCACACACAAACTCATACTGCGGTCACACACAAACTCACACTGCTGACACATAAAAACTCACACTGCTGACACACACAAACTCACACTGCTGACACACACAAACTCACACTTTTATCACACAGAAACTTACTGCTGCCACACACAAACTCACACTGCTGTAACACATAAGCTCACACTGCTGACACACACAAATTCACACTGCTGACACACACAAACTCATACTGCTGTCAGACACAAACTCAGA
The DNA here is from genome assembly GCF_017639515.1 of Carcharodon carcharias. Taxonomy (NCBI): domain Eukaryota; kingdom Metazoa; phylum Chordata; class Chondrichthyes; order Lamniformes; family Lamnidae; genus Carcharodon; species Carcharodon carcharias. Next base: position 12,459,385 of record NC_054476.1, on the reverse strand, counting down.
CTGCTGCCACATAAAAACTCACACTCCTGTCACACACAAACTCACACTGCTGTCACACACAAACTCACACTGCAATCACACACAAACTCACACTGCGGCCACACACAAACTCACACTGCTGACACATAAAAACTCACACTGCTGACACACACAAACTCACACTGCTGACACACACAAACTCACACTTTTATCACACAGAAACTTACTGCTGCCACACACAAACTCACAATGCTGTAACACATAAGCTCACACTGCTGACACACACAAATTCACACTGCTGACACACACAAACTCACACTGCTGTCAGACACAAACTCAGACTGCTGCCACATAAAAACGCACACTCCTGTCACACACAAACTCATACTGCTGTCACACACAAACTCACACTGCAATCACACACAAACTCACACTGCGGCCACACACAAACTCACACTGCTGACACATAAAATCTCACACTGCTGACACACACAAACTCACACTGCTGACACACACAATCTCACACTGCATCCACACACAAACTCAGACTGCTGTCACACACAAACTCACACTGCTGTCACACACAAACTCACACTTCAATCACATACAAACTCACACTGCGGCCACACACAAACTCACACTGCTGACACATAAAAACTCACACTGCTGACACACACAAACTCACACTGCTGACACACACAAACTCACATTGCTGTCACACAGAAACTCACACTGCTACCACACACAAACACACACTGCTGTCACACATAAGCTCACACTGCTGACACACATAAATTCATACTGCTGACACACACAAACTCACACTGCTGTCAGACACAAACGTAGACTGCTGCCACATACAAACTCACACTGCTGTCACACACAAACCCACAGTGTTGACACACACAAACTCACACTACTGCCACACACAAGCTCTCAATGCTGTCACGCAGAAACTCGCATTGCTGACACACACAAACTCACACAGATGCCACGCAAACAAGTTCACACTGCTGACACACACAAACTCACACTGCGGCCACACACAAACTCACACTGCTGTAACACATAAGCTCACACTGCGGCCACACGCAAACTCACACTGCTGTGACACACAAACTCGCACTGCGGCCACACACAAACTCAGACTGCTGTCAAATACAAACTCACACTGCGGTCAAACACAAATTCACACTGCTGCCACACACAAACTCACACTGCGGCCACACACAAGCTCAAACTGCTGACACACACAAGCTCACACTGCTGACACACACAAGCTCACACTGCTGACACACACAAACTCAGACTGCTGACACACACAAACTCACACTGCATCCACACACAAACTCAGACTGCAGTCACACACAAACTCACACTGCTGTCACACACAAACTCACAATGCAATCACACACAAACTCACACTGCTGTCACACACAAACTCACACTGCAGCCACACACAAACTCACACTGCTGCCACACACAAACTCACACTGTTGTCACACTCAAACTCACACTGCTGACACACACAACCTCACACTTCTGTCACACAGAAACACACACTGCTGCCAAACACAAACTCACACTGCTGTCACAAATAAGCTCACACTGCTGACACATACAAACTCAAACTGCAGCCACACACAAACTCACACTGCTGACACACACAAACAAGGGCACACTGCTGACACACACAAGCTCAAACTGCAGCCACACACAATCTCAAATTGCAGCCACACACAAGAACAAACTGCTGTCACACACAAACTCAAACTGCTGCCACAAACAAACTCAAATTGCAGCCACACACAAACTCACACTGCTGTCACATACAAAGTCACACTGCGGCCACGTACAAATTCACACTGCTGCCACACACAAACTCACACTGCTGTCACACACAAATTCATACTGCTGACACACACAAACTCACACTGCTGTCACACACAAACTCACACTGCTGACACACACAAACTCACACTGCAGCCACATACAAACTCTCACTGCTGTCACACGCAAACTCACAATGCTCACACACACAAACTCAAACTGCTGTCAGACACAAACACAGACTGCTGCCACATACAAACTCACACAGCTCTCACACACAAAGCCACACTGTTGACACACACAAACTCACACTGCTTGACACACACAAACTCAAACTGCTGACACACACACTCACACTGCTGCCACACACAAACTCACACTGCTGTCACACATAAGCTCACACTGCTGCCACACACAAACTCACACTGCTGTCGCACATAAGCTCACACTGCTGACACACATAAATTCACAATGCTGACACACACAAACTCACACTGCTGTCAGACACAAACTTAGACTGCTGCCACATACAAACTCACACTGCTGTCACACACAAACCCAGTGTTGACACACACAAACTCACACTAGTGCCACACAAAAGCTCTCAATGCAGTCACGCAAAAGCTCGCATTGCTGACACACACAAACACACACTGCTGCCACAAACAAGCTTACAGTATTGACACACAAAAGCTCACACTGCTGCTGCACACAAGCTCAAATTGCTGCTACACAGAAGCTGACAATGCTATCACAAACAAGCTCATACAGCTGACACACACAGGCTCAGAGTACTCAAACACACAGGCTCTCACTGCCGACACACACAAGCTCACCATACAAACACACACAAACTCACACTGCTGCCACAAACAAGCTTACAGTACTGACACAAGCAAACTCACACTGCTGTCACACACAAACTCACACTGCGGCCACACACAAACTCAGACTGATGTCACATACAAACTCACACTGCTGACACAAACAAGAGCACACTGCTGACACACACAAGCTCAAAATGCTCCCACACACATAAACTCACACTGCTGACACACACAAACTCACACTGCTGTCACACACAAGCTCAAACTGCTGATACACACAAGCTCAAAATGCTGCCACACACATAAACTCACACTGCTGACACACACAAACTCACACTGCTGTCACACACAAACTCAAACTGCTGTCACACACAAACTCACACTGGTCCCACAAACAAGCTCACAGTGCTGACACACACAAGCTCACACTGCAGCCACATACAAACTCACACTGCTGTCACACACAAACTCACACTGCTCACACACACAAACTCACACTGCTGACACACACAAACTCACACTGCTGTCACACACAAACTCACACTGCGGCCACACACAAACTCAGACTGCTGTCACATACAAACTCACACTGCTGACACAAACAAGAGCACACTGCTGACACACACAAGCTCAAAATGCTGCCACACACATAAACTCACACTGCTGACACACACAAACTCACACTGCGGCCACACACAAACTCACACTGCTGTAACACATAAGCTCACACTGCGGCCACACGCAAACTCACACTGCTGTGACACACAAACTCGCACTGCGGCCACACGCAAACTCACACTGCTGTCACATACAAACTCACACTACGGTCAAACACAAATTCACACTGCTGCCACACAAACTCACACTGCGGCCACACACAAACTCAAACTGCTGACACACACAAGCTCACACTGCTGACACACACAAACTCACACTGCTGACACACACAAACTCACACTGCATCCACACACAAACTCACACTGCAGTCACACACAAACTCACACTGCTGTCACACACAAACTCACAATGCAATCACACACAAACTCACACTGCTGTCACACACAAACTCACACTGCTGTCACACACAAACTCACACTGCATCCACACACAAACTCACTCTGCTCCCACAAACAAGCTTACACTGCTGACACACACAAGCTCACACTGCAGCCACATAAAAACTCTCACTGCTGTCACACAAAAACTCACACTGCTCACACACACAAACTCACACTGCTGTCAGACAGAAACTCACACCGCTGTCAGGCAAAAACTCACACTGCTGTCACACACAAGCTCACACTGCTCACACACCCAAACTCACACTGCTGTCAGACACAAACTCACACCGCTGTCAGGCAAAAACTCACACTGCTGTCACACACAAGCTCACACTGCTCACACACCCAAACTCACACTGCTGTCAGACACAAACTCAGACTGCTGACACACACAAACTCACACAGATGCCACGCAAACAAGTTCACACTGCTGACACACACAAACTCACACTGCGGCCACACACAAACTCACACTGCTGCCACAAACAAGCTTACAGTACTGACACACACAAGCTCACACTGCTGCCACACGCAAACTCACACTGCTGTGACACACAAACTCGCACTGCGGCCACACACAAACTCACACTGCTGCCACAAGCAAGCTTACAATACTGACACATACAAGCTCACATTGCTGACACACACAAACTCGCACTGCTGTCACACACAAACTCACACTGCTGTCGCATACAAACTCACACTGCGGTCAAACACAAATTCACACTGCTGCCACACACAAACTCACACTGCTGTCACGCACAATCTCAAACTGCAGCCACACACAAGAACAAACTGCTGTCACACACAAACTCAAACTGCTGCCACAAACAAACTCAAATTGCAGCCACACACAAACTCACACTGCTGTCACATACAAAGTCACACTGCGGCCACGTACAAACTCACACTGCTGTCACACACAAATTCACACTGCTGACACACACAAACTCACATTGCTGTCACACACAAACTCACACTGCTGACACACACAAACTCACACTGCAGCCACATACAAACGCTCACTGCTGTCACACGCAAACTCACAATGCTCACACACACAAACTCAAACTGCTGTCAGACACAAACACAGACTGCTGCCACATACAAACTCACACAGCTCTCACACACAAAGCCACACTGTTGACACACACAAACTCACACTGCTGACACACACAAACTCAAACTGCTGACACACACACTCACACTGCTGCCACACACAAACTCACACTGCTGTCACACATAAGCTCACACTGCTGCCACACACAAACTCACACTGCTGTCGCACATAAGCTCACACTGCTGACACACATAAATTCACAATGCTGACACACACAAACTCACACTGCTGTCAGACACAAACTTAGACTGCTGCCACATACAAACTCACACTGCTGTCACACACAAACCCAGTGTTGACACACACAAACTCACACTAGTGCCACACAAAAGCTCTCAATGCAGTCACGCAAAAACTCGCATTGCTGACACACACAAACACACACTGCTGCCACAAACAAGCTTACAGTATTGACACACAAAAGCTCACACTGCTGCTGCACACAAGCTCAAATTGCTGCTACACAGAAGCTGACAATGCTATCACAAACAAGCTCATACAGCTGACACACACAGGCTCAGAGTACTCAAACACACAGGCTCTCACTGCCGACACACACAAGCTCACCATACAAACACACACAAACTCACACTGCTGCCACAAACAAGCTTACAGTACTGACACAAGCAAACTCACACTGCTGTCACACACAAACTCACACTGCGGCCACACACAAACTCAGACTGCTGTCACATACAAACTCACACTGCTGACACAAACAAGAGCACACTGCTGACACACACAAGCTCAAAATGCTGCCACACACATAAACTCACACTGCTGACACACACAAACTCACACTGCTGTCACACACAAGCTCAAACTGCTGATACACACAAGCTCAAAATGCTGCCACACACATAAACTCACACTGCTGACACACACAAACTCACACTGCTGTCACACACAAACTCAAACTGCTGTCACACACAAACTCACACTGGTCCCACAAACAAGCTCACAGTGCTGACACACACAAGCTCACATTGCAGCCACATACAAACTCACACTGCTCACACACACAAACTCAAACTGCTCACACACACAAACTCACACTGCTGACACACACAAACTCACACTGCTGACACACACAAACTCACACTGCTGTCACAAAGAAACTCACACTGCTGCCACACACAAACTCACACTGCTGTCACACATAAGCTCACACTGCTGACACACACAAATTCACACTGCTGACACACACAAACTCACACTGCGGTCAGACACAAACTTAGACTGCTGCCACATACAAACTCACACTGCTGTCACACACAAACCCACAGTGTTGACACACACTAACTCACACTGCTGTCACACACAAACTCAAACTGCTGACACTCACAAACTCACACTGCTGTCAGACACAAACCCATACTGTTAACACACACAAACTCACACTGGTGACACACACAAACCCACACTGCTGACACACACAAACTCACACTGCTGTCACACACAAACTCACACGGCGGCCACACACAAAATCACACTGCTGACACACACAAGCTCACACTGCTGTCACACAAACTCACACTGCTCCCAAAAACAAGCTTACATAGCTGTCAGACACAAACTCAGACTGTTGCCACATACAAAATCACACTGCTGTCACACACAAACCCGCACTGCTGACACACAGAAACCCACTATGTTGACACACACAAACTCACACTGCTGTCACACACAATCTCAAACTGCAGCCACACACAAGAACAAACTGCTGTCACACACAAACTCAAACTGCTGCCACAAACAAACTCAAATTGCAGCCACACACAAACTCACACTGCTGTCACATACAAAGTCACACTGCGGCCACGTACAAATTCACACTGCTGCCACACACAAACTCACACTGCTGTCACACACAAATTCACACTGCTGACACACACAAACTCACACTGCAGCCACATACAAACGCTCACTGCTGTCACACACAAACTCACAATCCTCACACACACAAACTCAAACTGCTGTCAGACACAAACACAGACTGCTGCCACATACAAACTCACACAGCTCTCACACACAAAGCCACACTGTTGACACACACAAACTCACACTGCTGACACACACAAACTCAAACTGCTGACACACACACTCACACTGCTGCCACACACAAACTCACACTGCTGTCACACATAAGCTCACACTGCTGCCACACACAAACTCACACTGCTGTCGCACATAAGCTCACACTGCTGACACACATAAATTCACAATGCTGACACACACAAACTCACACTGCTGTCAGACACAAACTTAGACTGCTGCCACATACAAACTCACACTGCTGTCACACACAAACCCACAGTGTTGACACACAAAAACTCACACTAGTGCCACACAAAAGCTCTCAATGCAGTCACGCAAAAACTCGCATTGCTGACACACACAAACACACACTGCTGCCACAAACAAGCTTACAGTATTGACACACAAAAGCTCACACTGCTGCTGCACACAAGCTCAAATTGCTGCTACACAGAAGCTGACAATGCTATCACAAACAAGCTCATACAGCTGACACACACAGGCTCAGAGTACTCAAACACACAGGCTCTCACTGCCGACACACACAAGCTCACCATACAAACACACACAAACTCACACTGCTGCCACAAACAAGCTTACAGTACTGACACAAGCAAACTCACACTGCTGTCACACACAAACTCAGACTGCTGTCACATACAAACTCACACTGCTGACACAAACAAGAGCACACTGCTGACACACACAAGCTCAAAATGCTGCCACACACATAAACTCACACTGCTGACACACACAAACTCACACTGCGGCCACACAAAAGCTCAAACTGCTGATACACACAAGCTCAAAATGCTGCCACACACATAAAATCACACTGCTGACACACACAAACTCACAATGCTGTCACACACAAACTCAAACTGCTGTCACACACAAACTCACACTGCTGTCACAAAGAAACTCACACTGCTGACACACACAAACTCACACTGCTGACACACACAAACTCACACTGCTGTCACAGAGAAACTCACACTGCTGCCACACACAAATTCACACTGCTGTCACACATAAGCTCACACTGCTGACACACACAAATTCACACTGCTGACACACACAAACTCACACTGCGGTCAGACACAAACTTAGACTGCTGCCACATACAAACTCACACTGCTGCCACACACAAACCCACAGTGTTGACACACACAAACTCACACTGCTGTCACACACAAACTCAAACAGCTGACACACACAAACTCAAACTGCTGACACTCACAAACTCACACTGCTGTCAGACACAAACCCATACTGTTAACACACACAAACTCACACTGGTGACACACACAAACCCACTCTGCTGACACACACAAACTCACACTGCTGTCACACACAAACTCACACGGCGGCCACACAAAAAATCACACTGCTGACACACACAATCTCACACTGCTGTCACACAAACTCACACTGCTCCCACAAACAAGCTTACATAGCTGTCAGACACAAACTCAGACTGTTGCCACATACAAAATCACACTGCTGTCACACACAAACCCGCACTGTTGACACACAGAAACCAACACTGTTGACACACACAAACTCACACTGCTGACACACACAAACTCACACTGCTGACACACACAAACTCACACTGCTGTCACACACAAACTCAGACTGCTGTCACACACAAACTCACAATGCTCCCACAAACAAGCTTACACTGCTGTCAGACACAAACTCAGACTGCTGCCACATAAAAACTCACACTGCTGTCACGCACAAAACCACACTGTTGACACACATTAACTCACACTGCTGTCATACACAAACTCACACTGCTCACACACACAAAATCACACTGCTGTCAGACACAAACTCAGACTGCTCACACACACAAACTCACACTGCTGTCACACACAAACGCACACTGTTGACACACACAAACTCACACTGCTGACACACACAAACTCACAACACACAAAATCACACTGCTGACACACACAAATTCACACTGCTCCCACAAACATGCATACACTGCTGTCAGACACAAACTCACACTGCTGCCACATAAAAACTCACACGGCTGTCACACACAAACCCACACTGTTGACACACACAAACTCACACTGCTGACACACACAAACTCACACTGCTGAACACAAAAACTCACACTGCTGTCACACACAAACTCAGACTGCTGACCCACACAAACTCGCACTGCTGTCACACACAAACTCACACTGCTCACACACACAAACTCACACTGCTGTCAGACACAAACTCAGACTGCTGCTACATACAAGCTCACAGTGCTGTCACACACAAACCCACACTGCTGACACACAAACTCACACTGCTGACACACACAAACTCACACTTTTATCACACAGAAACTTACTGCTGACACACACAAACTAACACTGCTGTAACACATAAGCTCACACTGCTGACACACACAAATTCACACTGCTGACACACACAAACTCACACTGCTGTCAGACACAAACTCAAACTGCTGCCACATACAAACTCACACTGCTGTCACACACAAACGCACTCTGTTGACACACACAAACTCACACAGATGCCACGCAAACAAGTTCACACTGCTGACACACACAAACTCACACTGCGGCCACACACAAACTCACACTGCTGACACATAAAATCTCACACTGCTGACACACACAAACTCACACTGCTGACACACACAAACTCACACTGCATCCACACACAAACTCAGACTGCTGTGACACACAAACTCACACTGCTGTCACACACAAACTCACACTGCAATCACACACAAACTCACACTGCTGACACACACAAACTCACACTGCTGTCACACAGAAACACACACTGCTGCCAAACACAAACTCACACTGCTGTCACAAATAGGTTCACACTGCTGACACACACAAACTCAAACTGCAGCCACACACAAACTCACACTGCTGCCACACACAAACTCACACTGTTGTCACACTCAAACTCACACTGCTGACACACACAACCTCACACTTCTGTCACACAGAAACACACACTGCTGCCAAACACAAACTCACACTGCTGTCACAAATAAGCTCACACTGCTGACACATACAAACTCAAACTGCAGCCACACACAAACTCACACTGCTGACACACACAAACAAGGGCACACTGCTGACACACACAAGCTCAAACTGCAGCCACACACAAACTCACACTGCTGACACACACAAGCTCACACTGCTGACACACACAAGCTCACACTGCTGTCACACACAATCTCAAACTGCAGCCACACACAAGAACAAACTGCTGTCACACACAAACTCAAACTGCTGCCACAAACAAACTCAAATTGCAGCCACACACAAAATCACACTGCTGTCACATACAAAGTCACACTGCGGCCACGTACAAATTCACACTGCTGCCACACACAAACTCACACTGCTGTCACACACAAATTCACACTGCTGACACACACAAACTCACACTGCTGTCACACACAAACTCACACTGCTGACACACACAAACTCACACTGCAGCCACATACAAACGCTCACTGCTGTCACACGCAAACTCACAATGCTCACACACACAAACTCAAACTGCTGTCAGACACAAACACAGACTGCTGCCACATACAAACTCACACAGCTCTCACACACAAAGCCACACTGTTGACACACACAAACTCACACTGCTGACACACACAAACTCAAACTGCTGACACACACACTCACACTGCTGCCACACACAAACTCACACTGCTGTCACACATAAGCTCACACTGCTGCCACACACAAACTCACACTGCTGTCGCACATAAGCTCACACTGCTGACACACATAAATTCACAATGCTGACACACACAAACTCACACTGCTGTCAGACACAAACTTAGACTGCTGCCACATACAAACTCACACTGCTGTCACACACAAACCCAGTGTTGACACACACAAACTCACACTAGTGCCACACAAAAGCTCTCAATGCAGTCACGCAAAAGCTCGCATTGCTGACACACACAAACACACACTGCTGACACACACAAACTCACACTGCTGTCACACACAAACTCAAACTGCTGTCACACACAAACTCACACTGGTCCCACAAACAAGCTCACAGTGCTGACACACACAAGCTCACACTGCAGCCACATACAAACTCACACTGCTCACACACACAAACTCACACTGCTGACACACACAAACTCACACTGCTGACACACACAAACTCACACTGCTGTCACAAAGAAACTCACACTGCTGCCACACACAAACTCACACTGCTGTCACACATAAGCTCACACTGCTGACACACACAAATTCACACTGCTGACACACACAAACTCACACTGCGGTCAGACACAAACTTAGACTGCTGCCACATACAAACTCACACTGCTGTCACACACAAACCCACAGTGTTGACACACACTAACTCACACTGCTGTCACACACAAACTCAAACTGCTGACACTCACAAACTCACACTGCTATCACAGCAAACTCACAATGCAGACACACACAAACTCACACTGCAGTCACACATAAACTCACACTGCTGCCACACACAAACTCACACTGCGGCCACACACAAGCTCAAACTGCTGACACACACAAGCTCACAATGCAATCACACACAAACTCACAGTGCGGCCACACACAAACTCACGCTGCTGACACATAAAAACTCACACTGCTGACACACACAAACTCAGACTGCTGTCACACACAAACTCACACTGCATCCACACACAAACTCAGACTGCTGTCACACACAAACTCACACTGCTCCCACAAACAAGCTTACACTGCTGACACACACAAGCTCACACTGCTGTCACACACCAGCTCAAACTGCAGCCACACACAAGCTCAAACTGCTGACACACACAAGCTCACACTGCTCCCACAAAAAAGCTTACATTGCTGACACACACAAGCTCACACTGCAGCCACATAAAAACTCTCACTGCTGTCACACAAAAACTCACACTGCTCACACACACAAACTCACACTGCTGCCAGACAGAAACTCACATCGCTGTCAGACCAAAACTCACACTGCTGTCACACACAAGCTCACACTGCTCACACACACAAACTCACACTGCTGCCACACACAAACTCACACTGCAGTCACACATAAGCTCACACTGGTGACACACACAAGCTCACACTGCTGACACACACAAACTCACACAGCTGACACACACAAATTCACACTGCTGTCACACACAAACTCACACTGCTGCCACACACAAGCTCACACTGCTGACACACACAAACCCACACTGCTGACACACACAAACTCACATTGCTGTCACACAGAAACTCACACTGCTACCACACACAAACTCACACTGCTGTCACACATAAGCTCACACTGCTGACACACACAAATTCATACTGCTGACACACACAAACTCACACTGCTGTCAGACACAAACTTAGACTGCTGCCACATACAAACTCACACTGCTGTCACACACAAACCCACAGTGTTGACACACACAAACTCACACTACTGCCACACACAAGCACTCAATGCTGTCACGCAGAAACTCGCATTGCTGACACACACAAACTCACACAGATGCCACGCAAACACGTTCACACTGCTGACACACACAAACTCACGCTGCAGCCGCACACAAACTCACACTGCTGCCACAAACAAGCTTACAGTACTGACACACACAAGCTCACACTGCTGCCACACGCAAACTCACACTGCTGTGACACACGAACTCGCGCTGCGGCCACACACAAACTCACACTGCGGCCACACACAAACTCACACTGCTGACACATAAAAACTCACACTGCTGACACACACAAACACAGACTGCTGTCACACACAAACTCACACTGCATCCACACACAAACTCAGACTGCTGTCACACACAAACTCACACTGCTCCCACAAACAAGCTTACACTGCTGACACACACAAGCTCACACTGCTGTCACACACCAGCTCAAACTGCAGCCACACACAAGCTCAAACTGCTGACACACACAAGCTCACACTGCTCCCACAAAAAAGCTTACATTGCTGACACACACAAGCTCACACTGCAGCCACATAAAAACTCTCACTGCTGTCACACAAAAACTCACACTGCTCACACACACAAACTCATACTGCTGCCAGACAGAAACTCACACCTCTGTCAGACCAAAACTCACACTGCTGTCACACACAAGCTCACACTGCTCACACACACAAACTCACACTGCTGTCAGACACAAACTCAGACTGCTGACACACACAAACTCACACTGCTGACACACACAAACTCACATTGCTGTCACACAGAAACTCACACTGCTACCACACACAAACTCACACTGCTGTCACACATAAGCTCACACTGCTGACACACACAAATTCATACTGCTGACACACACAAACTCACACTGCTGTGAGACACAAACTTAGACTGCTGTCACATACAAACTCACACTGCTGTCACACACAAACCCACAGTGTTGACACACACAAACTCACACTACTGCCACACACAAGCACTCAATGCTGTCACGCAGAAACTCGCATTGCTGACACACACAAACTCACACTGCTGTCAGACACAAACTCAGACTGCTGCCACACACAAATTCACACTGCTGTCACACACAAACTCACACTGCAATCACACACAAACTCACACTGCGGCCACACACAAACTCACACTGCTGACACATAAAATCTCACACTGCTGACACACACAAATTCACACTGCTGACACACACAAACTCACACTGCATCCACACACAAACTCAGACTGCTGTCACACACAAACTCACACTGCTGTCACACACAAACTCACACTGCAATCACACACAAACTCAAACTGCGGCCACACACAAACTCACACTGCTGACACATAAAAACTCACACTGCTGACACACACAAACTCAGACTGCTGTCACACACAAACTCACACTGCTGTCACACACAAACTCACAGTGTTGACACACACAAACTCACACTACTGCCACACACAAGCTCTCAATGCTGTCACGCAGAAACTCGCATTGCTGACACACACAAACTCACACAGGTGCCACGCAAACAAGTTCACACTGCTGACACACACAAACTCACACTGCAGCCACACACAAACTCACACTGCTACCACAAACAAGCTTACAGTACTGACACACACAAGCTCACACTGCTGCCACACGCAAACTCACACTGCTGTGACACACAAACTCGCCCTGCGGCCACACACAAACTCACACTGCTGTCACATACAAACTCACACTGCGGTCACACACAAATTCACACTGCTGCCACACACAAACGCACACTGCGGCCACACACAAGCTCAAACTGCTGACACACACAAGCTCACAATGCAATCACACACAAACTCACACTGCGGCCACACACAAACTCACACTGCTGACACATAAAAACTCACACTGCTGACACACACAAACTCAGACTGCTGTCACACACAAACTCACACTGCATCCACACACAAACTCACACTGCTGTCACACACAAACTCACACTGCTCCCACAAACAAGCTTACACTGCTGACACAAACAAGCTCACACTGCTGTCACACACCAGATCAAACTGCAGCCACACACAAGCTCAAACTGCTGACACACACAAGCTCACACTGCTCCCACAAACAAGCTTACATTGCTGACACACACAAGCTCACACTGCATCCACACACAAACTCAGACTGCTGTGACACACAAACTCACACTGCTGTCACACACAAACTCACACTGCAATCACACACAAACTCACACTGCGGCCACACACAAACTCACACTGCTGACACATAAAAACTCACACTGCTGACACACACAAACTCAGACTGCTGTCACACACAAACTCACACTGCTGTCACACACAAACTCACACTGCATCCACACACAAACTCACACTGCTGTCACACACAAACTCACACTGCTCCCACAAACAAGCTTACACTGCTGACACACACAAGCTCACACTGCTGTCACACACCAGCTCAAACTGCAGCCACACACAAGCCCAAACTGCTGACACACACAAGTTCACACTGCTGACACACAAAACCTCACACTGCTGACACACACAAACTCACACTGCTGACACACACAAACTCACACTGCATCCACACACAAACTCAGACTGCTGTCACACACAAACTCACACTGCTGACACACACAAACTCACACTGCAATCACACACAAACTCACACTGCGACCACACACAAACTCACACTGCTGACACATAAAAACTCACACTGCTGACACACACAAACTCAGACTGCTGTCACACACAAACTCAGACTGCTGTCACACACAAACTCAAACTGCTCCCACAAACAAGCTTACACTGCTGACACACACAAGCTCACACTGCTGACACACACAAACTCGCACTGCTGTCACACAAACTCACACTGCTGTCACAAACAAACTCACACTGCGGTCACACACAAATTCACACTGCGGCCACACACAAGCTCAAACTGCTGACACACACATACTCACACTGCTGCCACACACAAACTCAAACTGTTGTCACACACAAACTCACACTGCTGACACACACAAACTCACACTGTAGTCACACCCAAACTCACACTGCTGCCACACACAAATTGACACTGCTGCTGCACACAAACTCACACTGCTGCCACACACAAACTCACACTTCTTTCACACATAAGCTCACACTGCTGACACACAAATTTTGACACTGCTGACACACACAAACTCACACTGCTGTCAGACACAAACTCAGACTGCTGCCACACACAAATTCACACTGTTGTCACACACAAACTCACACTGCAATCACACACAAACTCACACTGCGGCCACACACAAACTCACACTGCTGACACATAAAATCTCACACTGCTGACACACACAAATTCACTCTGCTGACACACACAAACTCACACTGCATCCACACACAAACTCAGACTGCTGTCACACACAAGCTCACACTGCTCACACACCCAAACTCACACTGCTGTCAGACACAAACTCAGACTGCTGACACACACAAACCCACACTGCTGACACACACAAACTCACATTGCTGTCACACAGAAACTCACACTGCTACCACACACAAACTCACACTGCTGTCACACATAAGCTCACACTGCTGACACACACAAATTCATACTGCTGACACACACAAACTCACACTGCTGTCAGACACAAACTTAGACTGCTGCCACATACAAACTCACACTGCTGTCACACACAAACCCACAGTGTTGACACACACAAACTCACACTACTGCCACACACAAGCACTCAATGCTGTCACGCAGAAACTCGCATTGCTGACACACACAAACTCACACCGATGCCACGCAAACAAGTTCACACTGCTGACACACACAAACTCACACTGCAGCCACACACAAACTCACACTGCTGCCACAAACAAGCTTACAGTACTGACACACACAAGCTCACACTGCTGCCACACGCAAACTCACACTGCTGTGACACACGAACTCGCGCTGCGGCCACACACAAACTCACACTGCTGCCACAAGCAAGCTTACAATACTGACACACACAAGCTCACACTGCTGACACACACAAACTCGCACTGCTGTCACACACAAACTCACACTGCTGTCACATACAAACTCACACTGCGGTCACACACAAATTCACACTGCTGCCACACACAAACTCACACTGCGGCCACACACAAGCTCAAACTGCTGACACACACATACTCACACTGCTGCCACACACAAACTCAAACTGTTGTCACACACAAACTCACACTGCTGACACACACAAACTCACACTGTAGTCACACCCAAACTCACACTGCTGCCACACACAAATTGAAACTGCTGCCGCACACAAACTCACACTGCTGCCACACACAAACTCACACTTCTGTCACACATAAGCTCGCACTGCTGTCACACACGAATTCACACTGCTGACACACACAAACTCACACTGCTGTCACACACAAACTCACACTGCTGCCACACACAAACTCACACTGCAGCCACATACAAACTCACACTGCTGACACACACAAACTCACACTGAAGCCACATACAAACTCACACTGCTCACACACACAAACTCAAACTGCTGTCAGACACAAACTCAGACTGCTGCCACACACCAACCCACACTGTTGATACACACAAACTCACATTGCAGACACACACAAACTCACACTGCTGTCACACAGAAACTCACACTGCAGCCACACACAAACTCACACTGCTGTCACACATAAGCTCACACTGCTGACACACGCCAATTCACAATGCTGACACACACAATCTCACACTGCTGTCAGACACAAACTTAGACTGCTGCCACATACAAACTCACATTGCTGTCATGCACAAACCCACAGTGTTGACACACACAAACTCACACTAGTGCCACACACAAGCTCTCAATGCTGTCACGCAGAAACTCGCATTGCTGACATACACAAACTCGCACAGATGCCACGCACACAAGTTCACACTGCTGACACACACAAACCCACAGTGCTGCCACACACAAACTCACAGTGCTGACACACATAAACTCACACTGCTGCCACACACAAACTCACACTGCGGCCACACACAAACTCACAGTGCTGACACACATAAACTCACACTGCTGACACACACAAACTCACAGTGCTGCCACACACAAACTCACAGTGCTGCAACACACAAACTCACACTGCTGCCACACACAAACTCACAGTGCTGCAACACACAAACTCACATTGCTGCCTCACACACAAACTCACAATGCTGCAACACACAAACTCACACTGCTGCCTCACACACAAACTCACAATGCTGCAACACACAAACTCACACTGCTGCCTCACACACAAATTCACAATGCTGCTACACACAAGCTCAAACTGCCTCACACACAAACTCACACCGCGGCCACACACAAACTCACACTGCTGCCACAAACAAGCTTACAGTATTGACACACAAAAGCTCACACTGCTGCTGCACACAAGCTCAAATTGCTGCTACACAGAAGCTGACAATGCTATCACAAACAAGCTCATACAGCTGACACACACAGGCTCAGAGAACTCAAACACACAGGCTCTCACTGCCGACACACACCAGCTCACCATACAAACACACACAAAACCACACTGCTACCTCACACAAAATCACACTGCTGTCACACACAAGCTCACACTGCTGACACACACAAACTCACACTGCTGACACATGAAAACTCTCGCAGCTGCCACACACAAACTCACACTGCAACCACACACAAACTCAGACTGCTGTCACACAAAAACTCACACTGCAGCCACAAACAAGCTTACAGTACTGACACACACAAGCTCACAATGCTGACACACACAAACTCGCACTGCTGTCACGCACAAACTCAGACTGCTGTCACACACAAACTCACACTGCTGTCACATACAAACTCACACTGCGGTCACACACAAGCTCACACTGCTGCCACACACAAACTCACACTGCGGCCACACACAAACTCACACTTCGGCCACACACAAACTCACACTGCTGCCACACAGAAACTCACACTGCTGCCACAAACAAGCTTACAGTACTGACACACACAAGCTCACACTGCTGACACACACAAACTCACATTGCTGCCACACACAAACTCACTTTGCTGCCACACACAAGCTCACACTGCTGCCACACACAAGCTCACACTGCTGACACACACAAACTCACACTGCGGCCAAACACAAACACACACTGCTGACACGCACAAACTCAATCTGCTGCCACACACAAGCTCACACTGGTGACACATACAAACTCACACTGGTGACACAGGCATGCTGACACTGATGATACACACCAGCTCACTCTATTGGATCACACAAGCTCACACTGGTGGCACACTCAAAGTCACATTGTTGCCACACTCAAACTCACACTGCTGTCACACACAAGCTCACACTGCTGACACACACAAGCTCACACTGCTGTCACACACAAGCTCACACTGCTGTCACACACAAACTCACACTGCTGTCACACACAAACTCACACTGCTGTCACACACAAACTCACACTGCTGTCACACACAAGCTCACACTGCTGCCACACACAAACCCACACTGCTGTCACACACAAGCTCACACTGCTGTCACACACAAACGCACATTGCTGTCACACACAAATTCACACTGGTCCCACAAACAAGCTCACAGTGCTGACACACACAAGCTCACACTGCAGCCACATACAAACTCACACTGCTGTCACACACAAACTCACACTGCTCACACACACAAACTCACACTGCTGACACACACAAACTCACACTGCTGACACACACAAACTCACACTGCTGTCACAGAGAAACTCACACTGCTGCCACACACAAATTCACACTGCTGTCACACATAAGCTCACACTGCTGACACACACAAATTCACACTGCTGACACACACAAACTCACACTGCGGTCAGACACAAACTTAGACTGCTGCCACATACAAACTCACACTGCTGTCACACACAAACCCACAGTGTTGACACACACAACTTCACACTGCTGTCACACACAAACTCAAACAGCTGACACACACAAACTCAAACTGCTGACACACACAAACTCACACTGCTGTCACACACAAACTCAGACTGCTGTCACACACAAACTCACAATGCTCCCACAAACAAGCTTACACTGCTGTCAGACACAAACTCAGACTGCTGCCACATAAAAACTCACACTGCTGTCACGCACAAAACCACACTGTTGACACACATTAACTCACACTGCTGTCATACACAAACTCATACTGCTCACACACACAAAATCACACTGCTGTCAGACACAAACTCAGACTGCTCACACACACAAACTCACACTGCTGTCACACACAAACGCACACTGTTGACACACACAAACTCACACTGCTGACACACACAAACTCACAACACACAAAATCACACTGCTGACACACACAAATTCACACTGCTCCCACAAACATGCATACACTGCTGTCAGACACAAACTCACACTGCTGCCACATAAAAACTCACACGGCTGTCACACACAAACTCACACTGCTGACACACACAAACTCACACTGCTGACACACACAAACTCACAACACACAAAATCACACTGCTGACACACACAAATTCACACTGCTCCCACAAACATGCATACACTGCTGTCAGACACAAACTCACACTGCTGCCACATAAAAACTCACACGGCTGACACACACAAACTCACACTGCTGACACACACAAACTCACACTGCTGAACACAAAAACTCACACTGCTGTCACACACAAACTCAGACTGCTGACCCACACAAACTCGCACTGCTGCCACACACAAACTCACACTGCTCACACACACAAACTCACACTGCTGTCAGACACAAACTCAGACTGCTGCTACATACAAGCTCACACTGCTGTCACACACAAACCCACACTGCTGACACACAAACTCACACTGCTGACACACACAAACTCACACTTTTATCACACAGAAACTTACTGCTGACACACACAAACTAACACTGCTGTAACACATAAGCTCACACTGCTGACACACACAAATTCACACTGCTGACACACACAAACTAACACTGCTGTAACACATAAGCTCACACTGCTGACACACACAAATTCACACTGCTGACACACACAAACCCACACTGCTGTCAGACACAAACTCAAACTGCTGCCACATAAAAACTCACACTGCTGTCACACACAAACACACTCTGTTGACACACACAAACTCACACTCCTGTCACACACAAATTCACACTGCTGTCACACACAAACTCACACTGCAATCACACACAAACTCACACTGCGGCCACACACAAACTCACACTGCTGACACATAAAATCTCACACTGCTGACACACACAAACTCACACTGCTGACACACACAAACTCACACTGCATCCACACACAAACTCAGACTGCTGTGACACACAAACTCACACTGCTGTCACACACAAACTCAGACTGCTGCCACATAAAAACGCACACTCCTGTCACACACAAACTCACACTGCTGTCACACACAAACTCACACTGCAATCACACACAAACTCACACTGCGGCCACACACAAACTCACACTGCTGACACATAAAATCTCACACTGCTGACACACACAAACTCACACTGCTGACACACACAAACTCACACTGCATCCACACACAAACTCAGACTGCTGTCACACACAAACTCACACTGCTGTCAGACACAAACTCAAACTGCTGCCACATAAAAACTCACACTGCTGTCACACACAAACGCACTCTGTTGACACACACAAACTCACACTCCTGTCACACACAAATTCACACTGCTGTCACACACAAACTCACACTGCAATCACACACAAACTCACACTGCGGCCACACACAAACTCACACTGCTGACACATAAAATCTCACACTGCTGACACACACAAACTCACACTGCTGACACACACAAACTCACACTGCATCCACACACAAACTCAGACTGCTGTGACACACAAACTCACACTGCTGTCACACACAAACTCACACTGCAATCACACACAAACTCACACTGCGGCCACACACAAACTCACACTGCTGACACATAAAAACTCACACTGCTGACACACACAAACTCAGACTGCTGTCACACACAAACTCACACTGCTGTCACACACAAACTCACACTGCATCCACACACAAACTCACACTGCTGCCACACACAAACTCACACTGCTCCCACAAACAAGCTTACACTGCTGACACACACAAGCTCACACTGCTGTCACACACCAGCTCAAACTGCAGCCACACACAAGCCCAAACTGCTGACACACACAAGTTCACACTGCTGACACATAAAAGCTCACACTGCTGACACACACAAACTCACACTGCTGACACACACAAACTCACACTGCATCCACACACAAACTCAGACTGCTGTCACACACAAACTCACACTGCTGTCGCACACAAACTCACACTGCAATCACACACAAACTCACACTGCGACCACACACAAACTCACACTGCTGACACATAAAAACTCACACTGCTGACACACACAAACTCAGACTGCTGTCACACACAAACTCAGACTGCTGTCACACACAAACTCAAACTGCTCCCACAAACAAGCTTACACTGCTGACACACACAAGCTCACACTGCTGACACACACAAACTCGCACTGCTGTCACACAAACTCACACTGCTGTCACAAACAAACTCACACTGCGGTCACACACAAATTCACACTGCTGCCACACACAAACTCACACTGCGGCCACACACAAGCTCAAACTGCTGACACACACATACTCACACTGCTGCCACACACAAACTCAAACTGTTGTCACACACAAACTCACACTGCTGACACACACAAACTCACACTGTAGTCACACCCAAACTCACACTGCTGCCACACACAAATTGACACTGCTGCTGCACACAAACTCACACTGCTGCCACACACAAACTCACACTTCTGTCACACATAAACTCACACTGCTGACACACAAATTTTGACACTGCTGACACACACAAACTCACACTGCTCTCAGACACAAACTCAGACTGCTGCCACACACAAATTCACACTGCTGTCACACACAAACTCACACTGCAATCACACACAAACTCACACTGCGGCCACACACAAACTCACACTGCTGACACATAAAATCTCACACTGCTGACACACACAAATTCACTCTGCTGACACACACAAACTCACACTGCATCCACACACAAACTCAGACTGCTGTCACACACAAACTCACACTGTTGTCACACACAAACTCACACTGCAATCACACACAAACTCACACTGCGGCCACACACAAACTCACACTGCTGACACATAAAAACTCACACTGCTGACACACACAAACTCAGACTGCTGTCACACACAAACTCACACTGCTGTCACACACAAACTCACAGTGTTGACACACACAAACTCACACTACTGCCACACACAAGCACTCAATGCTGTCACGCAGAAACTCGCATTGCTGACACACACAAACTCACACAGATGCCACGCAAACAAGTTCACACTGCTGACACACACAAACTCACACTGCAGCCACACACAAACTCACACTGCGGCCACACACAAGCTCAAACTGCTGACACACACATACTCACACTGCTGCCACACACAAACTCAAACTGTTGTCACACACAAACTCACACTGCTGACACACACAAACTCACACTGTAGTCACACCCAAACTCACACTGCTGCCACACACAAATTGACACTGCTGCTGCACACAAACTCACACTGCTGCCACACACAAACTCACACTTCTGTCACACATAAGCTCACACTGCTGACACACAAATTTTGACACTGCTGACACACACAAACTCACACTGCTGTCAGACACAAACTCAGACTGCTGCCACACACAAATTCACACTGCTGTCACACACAAACTCACACTGCAATCACACACAAACTCACACTGCGGCCACACACAAACTCACACTGCTGACACATAAAATCTCACACTGCTGACACACACAAATTCACTCTGCTGACACACACAAACTCACACTGCATCCACACACAAACTCAGACTGCTGTCACACACAAACTCACACTGTTGTCACACACAAACTCACACTGCAATCACACACAAACTCACACTGCGGCCACACACAAACTCACACTGCTGACACATAAAAACTCACACTGCTGACACACACAAACTCAGACTGCTGTCACACACAAACTCACACTGCTGTCACACACAAACTCACAGTGTTGACACACACAAACTCACACTACTGCCACACACAAGCACTCAATGCTGTCACGCAGAAACTCGCATTGCTGACACACACAAACTCACACAGATGCCACGCAAACAAGTTCACACTGCTGACACACACAAACTCACACTGCAGCCACACACAAACTCACACTGCTGCCACAAACAAGCTTACAGTACTGACACACACAAGCTCACACTGCTGCCACACGCAAACTCACACCGCTGTGACACACAAACTCGCACTGCGGCCACACACAAACTCACACTGCTGTCACATACAAACTCACACTGCGGTCACACACAAATTCACACTGCAGCCACATACAAACTCACACTGCTGTCACACACAAACTCACACTGCTCACACACACAAACTCACACTGCTGACACACACAAACTCACACTGCTGACACACACAAACTCACACTGCTGTCACAGAGAAACTCACACTGCTGCCACACACAAATTCACACTGCTGTCACACATAAGCTCACACTGCTGACACACACAAATTCACACTGCTGACACACACAAACTCACACTGCGGTCAGACACAAACTTAGACTGCTGCCACATACAAACTCACACTGCTGTCACACACAAACCCACAGTGTTGACACACACAAACTCACACTGCTGTCACACACAAACGCAAACAGCTGACACACACAAACTCAAACTGCTGACACTCACAAACTCACACTGCTGTCAGACACAAACCCATACTGTTAACACACACAAACTCACACTGGTGACACACACAAACCCACACTGCTGACTCACACAAACTCACACTGCTGTCACACACAAACTCACACGGCGGCCACACACAAAATCACACTGCTGACACACACAATCTCACACTGCTGTCACACAAACTCACACTGCTCCCACAAACAAGCTTACATAGCTGTCAGACACAAACTCAGACTGTTGCCACATACAAAATCACACTGCTGTCACACACAAACCCGCACTGTTGACACACATAAACCAACACTGTTGACACACACAAACTCACACTGCTGACACACACAAACTCACACTGCTGACACACACAAACTCACACTGCTGTCACACACAAACTCAGACTGCTGTCACACACAAACTCACAATGCTCCCACAAACAAGCTTACACTGCTGTCAGACACAAACTCAGACTGCTGCCACATAAAAACTCACACTGCTGTCACGCACAAAACCACACTGTTGACACACATTAACTCACACTGCTGTCATACACAAACTCACACTGCTCACACACACAAAATCACACTGCTGTCAGACACAAACTCAGACTGCTCACACACACAAACTCACACTGCTGTCACACACAAACGCACACTGTTGACACACACAAACTCACACTGCTGACACACACAAACTCACAACACACAAAATCACACTGCTGACACACACAAATTCACACTGCTCCCACAAACATGCATACACTGCTGTCAGACACAAACTCACACTGCTGCCACATAAAAACTCACACGGCTGTCACACACAAACCCACACTGTTGACACACACAAACTCACACTGCTGACACACACAAACTCACACTGCTGAACACAAAAACTCACACTGCTGTCACACACAAACTCAGACTGCTGACCCACACAAACTCGCACTGCTGCCACACACAAACTCACACTGCTCACACACACAAACTCACACTGCTGTCAGACACAAACTCAGACTGCTGCTACATACAAGCTCACACTGCTGTCACACACAAACCCACACTGCTGACACACAAACTCACACTGCTGACACACACAAACTCACACTTTTATCACACAGAAACTTACTGCTGACACACACAAACTAACACTGCTGTAACACATAAGCTCACACTGCTGACACACACAAATTCACACTGCTGACACACACAAACTCAGACTGCTGTCACACACAAACTCACACTGCAGCCACATACAAACTCACACTGCTGACACACACAAACTCACACTGAAGCCACATACAAACTCACACTGCTCACACACACAAACTCAAACTGCTGTCACACACAAACTCAGACTGCTGCCACACACAAACCCACACTGTTGATACACACAAACCCACACTGCTGACACACACAAACTCACACTGCTGTCACACAGAAACTCACACTGCTGCCACACACAAACTCACACTGCTGTCACACATAAGCTCACACTGCTGACACACGCAAATTCACAATGCTGACACACACAATCTCACACTGCTGTCAGACAAAAATTAGACTGCTGCCGCATACAAACTCACATTGCTGTCACGCACAAACCCACAGTGTTGACACACACAAACTCACACTAGTGCCACACACAAGCTCTCAATGCTGTCACACAGAAACTCGCATTGCTGACATACACAAACTCGCACAGATGCCACGCACACAAGTTCACACTGCTGACACACACAAACTCACAGTGCGGCCACACACAAACTCACAGTGCTGACACACATAAACTCACACTGCTGACACACACAAACTCACAGTGCTGCCACACACAAACTCACAGTGCTGCAACACACAAACTCACATTGCTGCCTCACACACAAACTCACAATGCTGCAACACACAAACTCACACCGCGGCCACACACAAACTCACACTGCTGCCACAAACAAGCTTACAGTATTGACACACAAAAGCTCACACTGCTGCTGCACACAAGCTCAAATTGCTGCTACACAGAAGCTGACAATGCTATCACAAACAAGCTCATGCAACTGACACACACAGGCTCAGAGTACTCAAACACACAGGCTCTCACTGCCGACACACACAAAATCACACTGCTGTCACACACAAGCTCACACTGCTGACACACACAAACTCACACTGCTGACACATGAAAACTCTCGCAGCTGCCACACACAAACTCACACTGCAACCACACACAAACTCAGACTGCTGTCACACACAAATTCAGACTGCTGTCACACACAAACACACACTGCTTTCACACACAAACTCACAGTGCAGCCACAAACAAACTCACACAGCGGCCACACACAAGCTCACACTGCTGACACACACAAAGTCACTCTGCCGTCACACACAAAATCAGACTGCTGTCACACGCAAACTCACACTGCTGTCACACACAATCTCAAACTGCGGCCACACACAAACTCACACTGCTGCCACAAACAAGCTTACAGTACTGACACACACAAGCACACACTGCTGACACACGCAAACTCACACTGCTGTCATACACAAACTCACACTGCGGCCACACACAAACTCACACTGCGGCCACACACAAACTCACACTGCAGCCACAAACAAGCTTACAGTACTGACACACACAAGCTCACAATGCTGACACACACAAACTCGCACTGCTGTCACGCACGAACTCAGACTGCTGTCACACACAAACTCACACTGCTGTCACATACAAACTCACACTGCGGTCACACAAATTCACACTGCTGCCACACACAAACTCACACTGCAGCCACACACAAACTCACACTTCGGCCACACACAAACTCACACTGCTGCCACACAGAAACTCACACTGCTGCCACAAACAAGCTTACAGTACTGACACACACAAGCTCACACTGCTGACACACACAAACTCACATTGCTGCCACACACAATCTCACTTTGCTGCCACACACAAGCTCTCACTGCTGCCACACACAAGCTCACACTGCTGACACACACAAACTCACACTGCGGCCAAACACAAACTCACACTGCTGACACGCGCAAACTCAATCTGCTGCCACACACAAGCTCACACTGGTGACACATACAAACTCACACTGGTGACACAGGCATGCTGACACTGATGACACACACCAGCTCACTCTATTGGATCACACAAGCTCACACTGGTGGCACACTCAAAGTCACATTGTTGCCACACTCAAACTCACACTGCTGTCACACACAAGCTCACACTGCTGACACACACAAGCTCACACTGCTGTCACACACAAGCTCACACTGCTGTCACACACAAACTCACACTGCTGTCACACACAAGCTCACACTGCTGACACACACAAACTCACACTGCTGTCACACACAAGCTCACACTGCTGCCACACACAAACCCACACTGCTGTCACACACAAGCTCACACTGCTGTCACACACAAACGCACATTGCTGTCACACACAAGCTCACACTGCTGACACACACAAGCTCACACTGCTGACACACACAAGCTCACACTGCTGCCACACACAAACCCACACTGCTGTCACACACAAGCTCACACTGCTGACACACACAGGCTCACATGCTGACACACACAAACCCACACTGCTGACACACACAAACTCACACTGCTGACACACACAAGCTCACACTGCTGACACACACAAATTCACACTGCTGCCACACACAAACTCACACTGCTGCCACACTCAAGCTGACACTGCTGCCACACACAAGCTCCCACTGCTGTCACACTTAAACTCACACTGCTGACACACACATGCTCACACTACTTCCACATTCAAGCTCACACCTCTGACACACAAAGGCTCACACTTTTGGAACCCACAAGCTCACACTGCTTTCACACACAAGTGCACATTGCTGACACACACCAGCTCACACTGCATCCACACACAAGCTCACTTAGCTGCCACACAAGCTCACAATGCTTACACAGTCAAGCTCACATTGCTGACACAGGCATGCTGACACTGATGACACACACCAGCTCAGACTATTGGATCACAGAAGCTCACACTGGTGGCACACTCAAAGTCACATTGTTGCCACACTCAAGCTCACACTGCTGTCACACACAAGCTCACACTGCTGACACACACAAGCTCACACTGCTGACACACACAAACCCACACAGCTGTCACACACAAACTCACACTGCTGACACAAACAAAGTCACACTGCTGACACACACAAACTCACACTGCTGACACACACAAACCCACACTGCTGACACACACAAACTCACACTGCTGACACACACAAGCTCACACTGCTGACACACACAAACTCACACTGCTGACACACACAAGCTCACATTGCTGGCACATACAAACCCACACTGCTGACACACACAAGCTCACACTGCTGACACACACAAGCTCACTCTGCTGACACACACAAACTCACACTGCTGACACACACAAGCTCACATTGCTGACACACACAAACTCACACTGCTGACACACACAAGCTCACATTGCTGACACACACAAGCCCACACTGCTGTCACACAGAAGCTCACACTGCTGTCACACACAAACCCACACTGCTGACACACACAAGCTCACACTGCTGTCACACACAAACCCACACTGTTGACTCACACAAGCTCACATTGCTGACACACACAAACCCACACTGCTGACTCACACAAGCTCACACTGCTGACACACACAAGCTCACACTGCTGACACACACAAGCTCACACTGCTGCCCTCGTACTAACTCTCACTGCTATCACCACACAAGCTCACACTGCTGCACCATGGATGTAGATTATTGTGGTCGTAAATTTGACCAATGTCGGCATTCTGTAGTGTCGGTGGGTCCTTGGAGCACAAATCCTCTGTCCTCCCTCAGGATTAAATCATTTGTCATCCCACTCATGGTACTCCACCAGTGTCCTTGCTGGTGCTTAGGTGACGGGCCGCTCAGACTGCTGTCAGATGGCGGTGCGGCATTCCACAGCCCCTTTCATGAGTTCAACCTCCAACCACTTCCATGGTCTCCCCCAGTGATTGTCAGCCTCCTTCCACACACAATGCTGAAGCCACAGGCACAAGAGCAATTGGACAGACAAAGGGAACCGGGGCAAAAAGCGAATGAGGTGTGATTATTGACTCCCTACGCAATACACGTTTTCACTTATAACTTTAGTTTGGAGTTTTTATTCTGTGTTGAAATTAATTTTGTATTTTCGCCCAGTCGAAACCTTTATGGCCGGTGACACAAGTGAGGGATTGTTGTGGAATGATGAATTGGAGTTGAAGCAGCTTCGATCGCTCTCAATAAGTTCTTTACAAGTAGCCCAGCCAGAAAATGACTGCCTAGACCACCTGCTTCCCCTTGTTCTTCTCCTCTTCCTCCACCATTCCCATCTCCACCTCCATCCCTCATTGGACTATGGCAGTATAGTGATTATGTTGTGGTGCAGTGCTAGAACCTCTACCTCTGGACTGTAAGCTCTGGGTTCAAATCTCACTTGGGGACTTCATGGCCAAGAGAGGTACTTTTATAATGTGGCTAAACAGGCTGATTATTGACCTGTTCACACTTCCAACATGCCTGACGATAGGTGGTAAGATCGGGAGGCATCACTGGTCATCCATGCTGCTTGAAGGCAATGGCAAACCACTGCAGTGCTTTGCCTAGGATAATCATGGACCAATCCAATGGAGGTCCATGGCCACCAGTCCCCCTCCTGGGGCATGGAACGAGGAGGAGGGGTGCTTATATTATTGCATGAGTAATCCAAAGTTTTGGGCTAATGATCCATGATAAACTCAAATTCCCAATGGCAGCCAAGGGATTTAAATTCAATTAAGTAAATAAATCTAGAATAAAAAGTTAGTATTAAAAACGGTGGCCATGGAACTATTAGATTTCCATAAAAACCTATTTAGCTCAATAAGGAAAATCTTCCATCCTTATCCAGTGGGGTAAACATGTGACTCCAGACCAACAGCAATGTGATTAACTCTCATCTGCCCTCTGAAATGGCTTTGCAAGCCAGCCGGTTGCATTGATGCTGGTTCACCAGCACCTTCACAGCGGCAACTAAGGATGAGTAATATAAATGTGGCCAGTGACGCACACATCCCTCGAACGACACATTTTCAAGACTGCTCCTGCCCTTCAGCTTGTCGCACGGCAGCTGATGGCAAGGCTGTGCAGCAGGGCCCCAGACCAGCATGGATCTTGACACCCGCTCTGCCGGGCACTGCAGGGCTCCTCCAGAGTAGTCCAGGCATTGGCAGCATTGTGCCAGTAAGCCAATGGTCTGCTCTATCACATTTCCTGTAGGAGCATGGCTATCGCTGCATACACACTGGCCACGTGTACATGAGCTGTGCACCAGAGTCACCAGACACGACAGCAGTAGCTACCCTTGTCGCCCATTAACCGGCCTTTGGTTTGCCTTTGGTGGCTCATGCACAGCTGCTTGACAGCGGACTGCCGCAGAGTGAAGGCATCATGGCTTTTGCCTGGATGTTGGACATTGACCTATTGGACATTGTACATGGTCAGCTGGGCATCAGGGGAGGGGAATCCACTTTGGCTCTGGTGACTGCACACTGATGTGCATGCCATCAATGGCACCCTGCATCATGGGGAATCCTGCAAGCCTAGTGAAGCCATGATCTCACTTCGCCCCCTTGTCTCTGGCAGGACAGAATTACAAGTAGTTAGTTCTTTTTTAATAGGGAGCGTCAGTGAACTCCCTAATGCATCGTAAAAGTATAATAAAATTTAAAGAACTTACTCTTACTACCCATGTAAAAATGTCAATGTTTCCATCACCTATTCTGTCTCCACTTAGATCATGGCCACAGTTCTACACCTTTGAATAGGTGCCCAACAAATTCATGTAAATATATATTACTGTTAATAAGGAAGCTTTTGTTTCCAAATGACTTTCTCTGTATCAGAGAACATAAGGCAATTTTATTTCAGATATATGCAAAATCCATGATTCTACTTTTTCCTCTCTGCTTCTTGTACAGGGTGATAAAACCAAGATTATGGCATGGCGCAGCTTTAAATAAGTTTTAATGTGAACTCTTGCATCTGTACCACAAACTCTGAGCATTTGTCTCTGGTGTAAGCCACACAAAATAACTAATAAAACCTGGCTCAGTCTGAAATTCTCAACAATATTTCGCATCCCAGACATCTAAATGTCAAATTATCATGATTTAGGTCTAGTCGATGAATGCCTGTTGGGGTGACAACATTATTCTTATGTATTATATGAAAACAAATGAAAATAAGCTTGGAGTGAATAGCTGAATAAGACATGAGCTAGCAGCGAGCTAATATTAAACTGAATACAATGGAGACATCAGGGAATACTTTAACACAAGGTGTCCCATTGGTTATTGATGACTTTATATTGTGCCAGTTGCAACCCCATAAGGAGGATAGGTGGAATCTTGCAAATATTCAGAATGGTTTCTTTACATTTTTATTGGGATGTGTTTCGATGCCCTGTGTTCCCTAAGAGCCACTTCTGTACATGTACGAAGT
The DNA here is from genome assembly GCF_017639515.1 of Carcharodon carcharias. Classification (NCBI taxonomy): domain Eukaryota; kingdom Metazoa; phylum Chordata; class Chondrichthyes; order Lamniformes; family Lamnidae; genus Carcharodon; species Carcharodon carcharias. The sequence continues at coordinate 12,427,525 of NC_054476.1, read as the reverse complement.
CTCAGTTTGCCTCTGTGAAAGAATGGTGTGGGTTAAGCACCATGTCAGAGCTTGTGTACAAACCAATGCACACTAAGAGAAAGTGCTGTGTCACTGGAGCTGATGCCCTTCGGCTGAGCAGGTAAAACAGTTACATTTTTCAGGGGTACATTAAAGATACTGATGAGCAGGAAGTTGCGCTGGTGTTGGGGCTGCCAACTCCTCTCTCAGTCAATACCACTTAAAATAGGTTAATTGTTCATTTATCTTATTGTTTGGGGAACCTGGTTATGTGCAAAAACACATGCTCTGTTTGTCTACAGGGCAGTGACTGGAGTAGCCATTGGTGCAGCACATGCAGTGCCCACCCAACAGGGAGGTGTCAGACCTTGCCTCAACTACATGTCTGAACTGAGCTGCCACTGCCTGTTGTATCCCCAAGAGCAGTTGGCCCCACAAGTTTATATTCCATCATCTGCCTCGCTGGCATTGGGAGCAGAACGGAACATGCTAAACTCTTACCTCAATATTGTGAACAACAATCTTTGAGAATTCTTCAGTTTACATCATGAATGTAAACATCAGTTACCATATTGACTCTTTTACTCCACTTTTAGTGGTCTGATGTAATCTGTCCCATTCCTATCACACTCCTCCTCCTGGTGCCATTTGGCAACCATGGACTTCCATTGGATTGGTCCATGATTACGCTTGGCAAAGCACTGCAATGATTTGCCATTGTCTTCTACAGTATGGCTGACTAGGAAGCTCTCCCATTCCTACCTTTTGCCATCAGGTATATTGGATGGATTTACAGGCTGATAATCAACCAGTTTGGTCACATTATGAACACACCTTCCATGCCCATCAAGTCCTGAAATGAGTCTTGAACCTGGAGCTTCTAGCCCAGAGGTAGGAACACTACCACTGTACCCCAAGTCTTCCCTACCAAGCATGCTACAAGGTTGAATAAGAACATTAAGAGCATTCGCCATGTCCTTTCCGGAATCAGTGTTAATATTATGAAGTGAGAGGAGCTTAGTTGATGTCAAACTGTTTACAAAAAACTGACTGAACAATACCATGGATAAAAATATTGTCCTTTCATCTCTGCACCTGAGTTTGCATTCAATGGCTGAAGGGCTAAAAGTCACCTTCTTACATGCAATAAACTCGGGTTGTTCTAACCCAGTTTCCAAGACTGCCCATGTTTATACACCATTTTCTACTAATTAGACAAGTTCGCTCAGCAAAGCTCTTTTTGCAGGGAATGCGGGAAATAGAAATGTCATTGCCAGTGCAGTAGGAGGTGTTCTTCTGAGCTTTGTGTTTAATTGGCAATTGCATGCCTTGCATCTGGAGAGGTCCATTACTTTCCACAGTGAGTCATCACAGAAACCTGCTTGCCTGGTGTGGGTGGAGCAGCATATGAGAGCACTGGGGCATGATTTCAATGCAACCTGTCCAGCTGGGCCTGGGAACATTGACGTTCCTGCCCCGGCCCTGCCAGAGCCTCAAGCCTCTGACGTTGTCCGCTCTGCCGCTGACTGAGACGGGAAACGTGCTCGGCGCAAAGAGCTAGTGTCGCGATGAGTAAGTTTGAAGCAGAGGTCTTATGATGCTACGAGGACCCCAGCGGGGTTTTAAAACGGTCCCGCCAGAGGTCAACCCACTGGGTAAAACTTGGCAGCGCTGGCTTCACAAACTGCCTGGCGTGACTGGAAGCTGCATTAAAAAGGGCCCACTCACTTTCAGGGCCTAGGCACCACTCTGAGTAGTGAAGCCCCAAGCTACTCCTAAGCTTCCAGCTTCCTCCCTGCTGGTATCTTCCCCCTCACCTGCCCTCATTCAGCACTCAGATAAAAGCAAAATACTGCGAACGCTGGAAACCTAGATCAAAAACGAAAACACCTGGTAAAACTCAGCAGGTCTGGCAGCTTCGGCGGAGAGGGGTACAGTTGATGTTTTGAGTCCGTATGATTCTTCAACAGAACTAAAACATATAGAAATGAGGTGAAATATAAGCTGGTTGAGGAGGGGTGGGACAGGTAGAGCTGGATAGGGGGCTAGTGATAGGTGGAGGCCAAGAAGAGATTGTCAAAGATGTCATAGACAAAAGGACAAAGGGGTGTTGATGGTGGTGATGTTATCTAAAGGATGTGCTAATGGTGACATTAAGAGTAGAAAGCAGGACTAGGGACATCTGCCATTTGCTCATCCTGCTTTCTATCCTTAATGTCACCGTTAGCACATCCATTAGCTAATATCACCACCGTCAACACCCCTTTGTCCTTTTCTCTATGACATCTTTGACAATCTCTTCTTGACCTCCACCTATCACTGGCCCCCTATCCAGCTCTACCTGTCCCACCCCATCTACCAGCTTATACTTCATCTCATTTCTATATGTCTTAGTTCTGATGAAGAGTCATATGGACTCAAAACGTCAACTGTATCCCTCTCCGCCGATGCTGCCAGACCTGCTGAGTTTTTCCAGGTATTTTTGTTTTTGTTCTCATCCAGTGCTCATTGGTTATTGTCGGTGTTTGCTTTTAATTCATTTCATAGATCACAGGGTTGTTACGGTGCAGAAGGAGGCCATTTGGCCCATCATGTCTGCACCGGCTCTCCGAATGGGCAACTCACCTAGAGTCATTCTTCCACCTTCCCCCCTCCTCCAAACCAGCCCCTCCCCCGCCCCGCCCGTAACCCTGCACATTCTCCCTTTTCAGACAACAGTCTAAATCTCTTTTTGAATGCTGCAAATGAACCTGCCTCCACCACACTCTCAGGCAGTGCATTCCAAACTCTAACCACTCGCTGAATAAAAAAAAGATCCTCCTCATATCACTTTTGCTTCTTTTACTAACTATTTTTAATCTGTGCCTCCCATTCTCAATTCTTTCATGAGTGGGAACAGTTTATTCCTATCTACCCTGTCCAGACCCCTTATGATTTTGCACACCTCCATCAAACCTCCTTCAACCTTCTTTGCTCTAAGGAAAACAATCCTAACTTCTCCAATCTATCTTCATAACTTAAGTTCCTCATCCCTGGAACCATTCTCGTGAATCTATTCTACACCCTCCCTAATGCCATCACATGCTTCTTAAAGTGCGGCACCCAGAACTGGATGCAATACTCAAGCTGAAGCCGAACTAGTTACTTATACAAATTCAACATAACCTCCTCCTTCTTGCACTCTGTGCCCCCATTAACAAAGCCCAGAATACTGTATGTCTTATTAGCTACACTCTCAACCTGTCCTGCCACCTTCAATGATTTATGCACATATACATCTGGGTACTACTGGCCCTACATCCCCTTTATTTTTATATTGTCTCTCCATGTTCTTCCTACCAAAATGTATCACCTCACATTTCTCTGCATTGAACTTTATCATCCACTCCACCAACTTGTCTATCTCCCTTTGAAATCCTACACTACCCTGCACACAATTCACAACGCTTCCAAGTTTTGTATCATCCGCAAACTTTGAAACTGTGCCCTATACAGCAAGATCTAGCTCATTAATATATATATCAGGAAAAGCAAGGCCCCCAACACTGACCCATGGGGAACTCCACTACAAACCTTCCTCCTGCATGAAAAACATCCATTAACCAATACCCTCTGTTTCCATTCACTCAGCCAATTCTACATCTATGTTGCTACAGTCCCTTTTATTCCCTGAACTATAATTTTATTCACAAGTCTCTGTTGTGCAGCACTGTATCAAATGGCTTTTGGAAGTCCATGTGCACCACAGCAACAGCAGTGCCCCCATCAACCCTCTCTGTTACATCTTCAAAAGAACTCCAGCAAGTTAGTTAAACATGATTTTCCCTTTGGAAATCCATGCTGGCTTTCTTTAATTAACCCATATTTGTCCATGTGATGGAAGAAGGGGAGCAGCAGCACTGAAGAAAAGCAACAGCTGGCCTGCTGACTGACAGCAGGTCAGAGAGGCTGGTTAGAGGACCTTACCCACTCCACAGGGTCTGCAGACCGAGACTTGCTTTCTTTGAAATCTCTGGGGAGCTATGCAGGTAAGGACTCCTTCTCTCCAGGCAGATTTTTACTGTCCTATGCCACCTCTTAAAGAAGGATCTGCCGCTTACTGGACCAGGCAGCCACACTTTGGCAGTGATTCCCATAGTCAGCGCCACCCTTAGCAATTTTATTGTCACAAGCTCATTCCTGGATGCTACAGAGGACACCGGCCCAGTCTGCAGTTAGTGCATTACATTACCTTGGCAAAGGATGCCAACAGCTAGTTTGAGAGAGCTCTGGGTTGTGTTACAGTGGGACAGCTTCTCTCATCTCCAGCTCATACTGTTGTCAGGGCTTCAGCAGACGAGCTTGCAACTGGTTTGCGAATCACTGCCCATGGGCTAATGTGGGGTTAAAATCGGGGGCTAGCTTTGCGTTCTGCTGGATGGGATGGATAACCTGTCTGAACCTCATTAAGTGACTTAGCAAAGAGAAAGAACCAGTCTGCCCTGGGTATTGGTTAGGATGGGAAGCCATTCGCAATGCAGCACTCTAGGAAGGTTGGGTCCAATTTCGGAATCAAACTTCACTGTTTTTTGTTGAGCAAACAAAGAGCCCCCAAGCTCCTTGTGCTTCTTGTTATGAAGGTGTAGCCTCAGCTTGTGAGTGGTTATGTTGAAAAACTGGAAACTGTTTATGCACATGCATTATATATATTTATCTTAACATTTCATATAAACTTTTGAGGCTTCATGCCAAATTGTCATCACTCCTTAGCTTTGCAGCTTCTGAAAATCCTGACATCCTTGCCTGTGAATCATTCTTAATGGAGGAGGTAGTAAATAAAGCTGTTTGCCTCTCTGGCTCGGATCAGTCTAAGCTGTGTAATGGTACAGATGGTGAAAGGCTTACCCTATGTTTAAATTATGGATGGTAACTCCCACAAGCAAAACTTGAAATCAAGTGTCTTTAGAGGTTTTGGAACGAAAATGTTCTTCAAAAAGAACTGTTCACAGTCCAAATCCTGCCAATGGTTTTCATTTTTATCCACCTAGAAAGCACCAGGAAAAGGCTTCAGAATGTCCCATTCTCCCGATCAACAACCTCAACTGGCTTGAGAAAGAGATAAATAAAACAAAACAGGTTTTTGTGACACCTTTCAAAGCTGCAATGGGCCCAACCCAAATCATCGACTTTCCAGGTAGAGGAGATATTGAATAATTTCCCTGATTACCTGCAATTTCAACAAAATATAACATGGAATGCCTTATTCTGTATCTAAATGGCAACCCCTCCACAAACCCACAACCTCAGGCCACCTTGAAAGGTAAAGATAGCAGCTGCAATGAGCATCATCATCTCCAAGTTCCCCTCCAAGTCACATGCCATCCTGACCTGGAAATATATCATCATTCTGTCATCATCGCTGGATCAAAATCCTGGGACTCCATACCCGACAGCATCATCGACGCTCCTTCACCACATTGACAGCAAGAATTCAAGAGAAAGGACCACCACCATCTTCTCAAGGGTGGCTAGAGATGGACAATGAATTGTCAAAATGGAGCTGAACACTATGTAATCATTAGCAAACAGCCCCATATTTGACCTTTTAATGGAAAGAAGGATATTGATGAACCAACCGCAGATAGTTGGGCCTAAGACACGACCCTGAGGAACTCCTGGAGATGAACTGCTCGGCCTACAACAACCACAACCACATCTTCCTTTGTGTTAGGTATGACCCCAGCCAGTGGAGAGCTTTTCAACTGGCACCCATTGATTTCAGTTTCACTAGGGTGTTTGATAAGCTATCACATTATAGGCTTGACAGCACAGTTCATAGAACATACAAAATAGGAGCAGAAATAGGCCATTTGGCTCCACCATTCAATAATGTCAAGGCTGATCTGTTGGTGGTTCAAATTCCACATTACCATTTACCCCGATAACCTTTGATTCCCTTGCCCAACAAGAATCTATCTACCTCCGTCTTAAAAATACTCAATGGCCCCACCTCCATCGCCTTCTAAGGCAGAGAGTTCCGAAATTGCACAACCCTGTGAGAGAAAAATTTTCTCCTCATCTTTCTCCTAAAAGGGCGACCCCTAATTTTAAAACAACGCCCCCTAGTTTTGGACTCACCCGCAAAAGGAAACATTCTTTCCTCATCCACCTTGTCAATACTGTTCAGGACCTTATCTAATTCAACCAAGCCATCCCTCACTCTTCTAAACTCCAGCCTGTCTAACTTTTTCTCATAAGACAACCTGCTCATTCCAGGTATCAATCTAGAAATTATCCTCTGAACCACCTCCAGTGCATTTACATCTTTCCTCAAACCAGGTGACCAAAACTGCACACAGTATTCGAGATGTGGTCTCACCAATGCCCTGTATAACAGAGGATTGTGATATAATTAAAGAAATTAGCATAGAAAGGGAGGAGGTTCTAAATGGTCTGGCAGGCTTAAAAGTAGATAAATCTCCAGGCTCAGATGAAATGTATCCCAGGCTGTTGAATGAAGCAAGGGACGAGATAGCAGGGGAGCTGGCAATAATTTTCAATACCTCTCTGGCCACAGGAGAGGTGCCAGAGGACTGGAGCACAGCCAACGTGGTACTTTTATTCAAGAAGGGAGGAAGGGATAAACCCGGGAGCTACAGGCCAGTCAGTCTAACCTCAGTGGTGGGGAAACTATTGGAAGCAATTCTGAGGGATAGAATTAATCTACACTTGGAGAGGAAGGGATTAATCAAGGACAGTCAGCATGGTTTTGTTAAGCGGAGGTCATGTCTGACCAATTTGATTAAATTTTTTGAAGAGGTGACCAGGTGTGTAGATGAGGGTCAATGACATTTGACGTAGTCTACTTGGACTTCAGCAAGGCTTTTGATAAGGTGCCACATGGGAGACTGATAATGAAGGTAAGAGCCCATGGGATCCAAAGCAATTTGGCAAATTGGATCCAGAATTGGCTGAGTGGCAGGAAGCAGAGGGTTGAGGGGTGTTTTTGTGACTGGATGCCTGTGTCCAGTGGGGTTCCACAGGGATTGATATTAGATCCCTCGCTGTCTGGCGTATATATAAATGATTTAGGCTTGAAAGTAGGAGGGTTGATCAGTAGGTTTGCGGATAACACGAAAATTGGTGAGTTGCTAAATAGTGAAGAGGATAGCCTTAGATTACAGGAGGATATAAATGGGCTGGTCAGATAGGCTGATCAGAGGTAAATGGAATTTAACCCAGATAAATGTAAGGTGATGCACGTGGGCAGGACAAATAAGGCACGGGAATACATGATGAATGGTAGGACCCTGAGATGTACCGAGGATCAGGGGGACCTTGGTGTGCATGTCCACTGGTCCCTTAAGGTAGCGGGACAGGTAGATAAGATGGTTAAGAAGGCATATGGGATACTCGCCTTTATTAGCCGAGGCATAGAATATGTTGGAACTGTATAAAACGCTGGTTAGGCCACAGCTAGAGTATTGTGTGCAGTTCTGGAATCCACATTATAGGGAGGATGTGATTGCACTAGAGAGAGTGCAGAGGAGATTTACCAGGATGTTGCCTGGGCTGGAGAGTTTTAGTTATGAGGAGAGATTGGATAGATTGGGGTTATTTTCCCTGGTGCAGAGGAGATTGAGGGGGGACATGATTGAGGTGTATAAGATTATGAGGGGCATAGATAGGGTAGACAGGAAGGAACTTTTCCCCTTGGTGGAGGGATAAATAACTAAGGTGCATAGATTTAAGGTAAGGGGCAGGAGATTTAGAGGGGATGTGAGGAAGAATTTTTTCACACAGAGGGTGGTGGGAGTCTGGAACTCACTGCCTAAAAAGGTGGTAGAGGCAGAAACCCTCATAACATTGAAGAAGTATTTGGATGTGCACTTGCGAAGCCTTGGCATACAAGGCTATGGACCTAGTGCTGGAAAATGGGATTAGAATAGTTAGGTACTTGTTTGACTCGATGGGCCGAAGGGCCTTTTTCTGTGTTGTAGACCTCTATGGCTCTATGAAGCATAATATCATCACTTTTATGTTAAATTCCTCACATAATAAAGGATAGAATTACATTAACCTTCTTAATGATTTGCTGTACTTGAATACTAACTTTTTGTGACTGATGCACTAGAACATCTAGATCCCTTTACACCTCGGAATCCTGCAGCCATTCTCCATTTGAGTAATACTCTGCTTTTTTTATTCTTCCTGCCAAAGTGAACAACTTCACATTTTCCCACATTATACTCCATCTGCCAGATTTTTGCCCACTCACTCAAACTATCTATATCCATCTGCAGCTTCCTTATGTCCTCTTCACAACATACTTTCCTACCTATCTTTGTGTCATTTGCAAATTTAGCTACCATGCCTTCACTCCCCTCATCTAAGTCACTGATATAAATTGTAAAAAGTTGAGGTCCCAGCACAGGCCCTTGCAGGATCCCACTCATCACATTCTGCCAATCAGAAAAATACCCCATTTATGCATACTCTCTGTTTTCTGTCAGCCAGCCAATCCTCTATCCATGCTAATATGTTACCCTCTACACCATGAGATTTTATTTTCTCCAATTACCTTTGATGTGGCAACTTATCAAATGCCTTCTGGAAATCCAAGTACAGTACGTCTACAGACTCCCCCTTATCCACAGTGCATGTTACTCTTTCAAAGAAATCCAATAAACTGGTTAAACATGATTACCCTTGCACAAAACCATGCTGACACTTCCTGATTACTTGAGTTTCTCTAAGTGCCGAGCTATAGCCTCCTTAATGATCAATTCTAACAACTTCCCCATGACAGACTTCAAACTAACTGGCCTATCGTTTCCTATTTTCTGCCTTCCGACTTCTTGAATAGAGGGGTTATATTTACCACTTTCCAGTCTGATGGGACCTTTCCAGAATCTAGGGAATTTTGGAAAATTAACATCAACACATCTACTACCCCATTAGCCACCTCTTTTAAGACCCTAGGGTGAAGTCCGTCAGGACCTGAAGACTTGTCAGCTCCATCAGATTACTGAGGACCACTTTCCTAGTGATTGTAATTTCACCAAGTTTCCCTCTCCCTTCCACCTCCTGATTTACAGCTGGAATGTTTTTTGTATCCTTTATAGTGAAGGCAGAAGCAAAATATTTGTTTATTTCATCCACCATTTCTTTTTTATCTATTAACTCCCCATTCTCACCCTCTAGAGGACCAACACTCATTTTACTTACTCTTTTCCTTTTTAAATACCTGTAGAAACTCTTGCTGTCAGTGTTTGCATTTCTAGCTAGCTTCCTCTCATATTCTAATTTCTTTCTCCTGATTAATCTTTAGTCATTCTCTGCTGGTCTTTATATTCTGACCAAACATCTGACCTGCCACTCATTTTTGTGCATTTATATGCTTTTTCCTTAAGTTTTATGCTTTCCTTAACTTTTTTAGTTAACCATGGATGGTGGGTCCTCCCTTTAGAATTTTTCTTTATACTAGGAATATACTTATTCTGAGTATTCTGAAATACCCCCTTAAATGTCTGCCTCTGCTTCTCTATTGGTCTATCTCCTAGCCTAGTATCCAAGTTCACTTCAGCTAGCTCAGCTTTCATGTACACATAGTTACCTTTATTTAGGTTTAAAATACTAGTCTTAGACCCACTCTTCTCCCTTTCAAACTGGGTGTAAAATTCAATCATATTGTGGTCGCTGCTACCTAGGGGTGCCTTCACTCCGGGGTCATTGATTAATCCTGTCACGTTGCACAATACCAAGTCTAATATAACCTGCTGTCCGGTTGGTTGCAGAATGTGCTGCCCAAAGAAACTATCTCAAAAGCGTTCTATGAACTCCTCATACTCCTGCCGATCTGATTTTTCCAGTTTATACGTAGATTAAAATCGCCCATGATTATTGGTGTCCCCTTATCACAAGCATCCAATATTTCTTCTTGTATACTTTGTCCTACATTGTGGTTACTGTTAGGGGGCCTGTGGACCATTCCCACTAATGAGTTCTTTCCCCTACTATTTCTCATTCACACCCAAACCGAATCTACACCCTGATCACCTGAACAAGGATCATCTCTAACTATTGCACCAATGCCATCCTTAATCAACAGTGCTACCCCTCCACCTTTACCCAGCTTCCTATTCTTCTTGAATGTCATTTACCCCTCAATTATCTTCTCTCTGTAATGGCTATCAGGTCATTTTTATTTACTTCACTGTGCGAGATCAATTCATTTACTTTGTTATGATTGATATGTGCATTCAGATACAGAGCCTTTAGTTTTGTCTTTTTGTTATCTTTGTAACATCTAGTCTTCACCATTAGTGTACTCTTAGATTTTATCTCTGCCCCTTCCTGCTATTCTATGACCCTCATTACCCATATTAATATTATGATCTCTTGCCTTGAATATATCTTTTGATTTGCCACATCTACCCAAGCTTGATCCTTCACCCCCTCAAGTCTAAGTCATGAATATATATCAAGAAGAGCAGTGGTCCTAATACCAACCCAGGTGAAACCCAGTATACCTTCCTCTAGTCTGAAAAACAACCATTAATTGCTACTCTCTGTTTCCTACCACTTGGCAACCTTGTGTCCATGATGCCACTGTCTCTTTTATTCCATTGGCTTTATTGGCCACTGGAAGCCAAACTGCAGACATTGGAGGGGGAGAAATGCTTGGACACTTTGTTCCAGAAGACGGTCACGCCTCTTAGAGTAGAGTCATCTGTTTTGGTCAGTAGTGAGAGGCAGTGTGTGACTGTGAGTGAAGCAGATAATGGGACTGAGAAGACAGTAGTGGAGGAGCCTCAGGCTTTGCATTTGTCAAATAGGTTTGTGGCGCTTACAACCTGTGTGGACGAAAGTGATGTCTGCAAGATGGATGAGCAGGGCTGGCCATGGCACCATGTACAGGAAGCCACTCAAGCTGTGGGGAGCAAACAGGAATGCAGTGTTAGTAGGGGATGGTATAGTGAGGGGGGATTGACACAGTTATCTGCAACAATGAGTGAGAGTCCAGATGTCTGTGTTGCCTGCCCAGTGCCAGGGAGCATCCAGTTGTTGTGGTCCATGTAGGTACCAATGGCATAGGTGGACAAGGAAAGAGGTTCTGCATAGTCAGTATGAGAAGCTAGGTGCCAAATTAAGAAGCAGAACCTCAAAGGTAATAATCTCTGGATTATTACCTGAGCCACGTGCAAATTGGCATAGGGTGCCAAGACTCTGTTGGGTGTGCAGGGCACAATTTCAAACTTTACAGATGGCACAAAATCTGTGAGCATTGTGAACTGTGAGGAGGGCAGAGATAGATTTCAAGAAGGTTTAGACAGTCTGGTGGAATGGGTGGGCATGTGGCAGATGAAATTTAATGCAGAGAAGAACAAAGTGATGCATCTTTCTGGGAAGAATGAGGAAAGGCAACATAAAATAAAGGATGTATTTCTAAAAGGGGTGCAGGAAAGACAGGGTTGTATTACGCACAAATCATTGAGGGTGGCAGGACAGGGTTGAGAAAGTAGTTAATAAGACATAGGGACCCTAAGTGTTATAAATATAAGCAAAAGAGTACAAAAGCAAGGAAATGGTGATGAACCTTTATACAACACTGGTTTGGCTTCATCTGGAGCATTTTGTCCAATTCTGAGCACATCTTAGGAAGGGTGTGAAGAAATTAGAGAGGGCCCAGAAAAGATTTGCAAGAATGATTCCAGGCATGAGGAACTTCAGTTAGGTGGATAGATTGGAGAAGCTGAAGCTGTTCTTAGAGAACAGAAGGTAGAGGGTATATTCAATGGAGGCATTCAAAATCATGAGAGGCCTGGGAAGACTAGACAAAGAGAAATTGTTCCCATTGGAGGAAGGGTTGGGAACCAGAGGACACCGACTTAAAGTGAATGCAAAATGAAGCAGCTGTAAAATGAGGAAAATCTTTTTTATTAAATGCAGTGAGCAGTTAGGAAGTGAAATGTACTGAGGCAGATTCAATCGTGGCTTTCAAAAGCGAACTGGCTAGGCAGCTGAAGGGAAAAAAATTGCAAGGCTACAGGGAAAGGGAAGGGGAGTGGGACTAGCTTAGCGGCTCTTGCAGAGTACAGGCACAGAGGTGACATTTCAGGTTGACAACCTTTCATCAGAACTGGAAGAAGTTGAGGATTTAAGTTTACATGCGCGTTTAGAACCGGGGGGAGGGAGGGGGCGAAGTTTGGGGCAGGGACTATCTGTGATATGGTAGAAACCAGAAGCGATTAAATGACAAAAGATAATGGAGCAATAGAAAAAACAAAAAAAGTGGTAGGTGTAAATGGTACAGCAGGACGCTGTCTGAGAAAATGGGACCAATGCTTATGATCTGAAGTTATTGAAAGGTCATCAGTCAGAAACATTAATTCTTTTCCTCTCTCCACAGATGCTGCCAGACCTGCTGACTGTTACTGGCATTTTCTGTTCCCATTCTTCCTTGCTTTCAAATATTAGTCTGAAGCTTCCAATTCTCAGTTAATTTTACTTATCATGATTAGGTTCCAAAACTTTGCTAAAATGTTTGATTATATTAATTGAGGTGAAAACAATTACTTCTAAAACTTCAGTTCTGACAAGACGTGTTTTTGGTTCCATTTGTTTTCACGTGATAAATTTCTGAAAATTTAGAGAAAGTTAATTGTAACCTGCTGAGTAACTGCATTGCTCAAGGTTTTACTAAATGTTGTTCTTTGATTGCATTTGTGAAAGTTAGACAATGTACTTTTGATTATTTTTCCATGTACCCATGCAATGCTCTTCGAAGTATTAGACGTGGACTTATTTGTGAGATTAATTAGTAATATTAATGCCAACTAAAAACATTGACCAGCGATTAAAAAGTGATGTACTTGAAATGTTCGTTTAGTTTCTAGCCAGTGTAATGGTAATTATGAAATTGTATTTTCAGTTGAGTGTTTGCTCGTTTGCCCAACTTTAACTTTGAGAACGTTTAACATAACACGAAAGCCTCAACCCAGATAGTGATGTGATTTCTGATTTTCAGAAGCTTTGTGAAGCTCTCTTCCTCTCTGCCAATTTGAAATAGCAAGAATATCATCTCAATGAGGCTTGAACTTCACTCAGAAGTTGTAAATTAGTTTGTCAGCTGACAGAAGCCTTGGCAAGGCTTTATTGAAAATGAGTTTTCCAGTATTTATTTGTATTCTGCATTCTTCATAAAACCTTAAAAAATGTTATTGTTAAGAAGCATTACCGGATTCTAAGCATGAGATAGCCTCAACTAAATGGTGAGGAGTAATAAGTTTTCTTTTTTTACATTATTCAACTGACATTCCGTACATAAGCAGCTGCAAAATACTCGCACAAAGACGCCTTCTGAGGAATAAAGCCAAAACACGTCAAGGTTATCTTTAGTTCAATATAACCTTACTTAAACGAAATACCCATTTACAATGAAGAAAAGCTAAAGGAGAGATATTTGAACACAGTGGTGAGAGGTGAAGGTGATAGGAATATATAAAGTAGATTATGACACATAGCTTGGTTAAGCAAAGGAAATAAGGCAAACTTTCAGAAAATGCTGGGTCAGCTAAACAGAAAAATAAATCAAGTTTTCTTCAGCTTTCCAGATTGAGAAGATTATATTTAGGAAGGAAGGATCCCAGCCTTAGATCTTGTCCAAACTTTTTAAATTACTTTTCCATCTTTCTATGTTGTGCATGGATTCAGATGTGCAACATCAGGCTGAGGATTATGACAGCACTGGGAAAGCAACCCCTAAACAAGACCCAGACATTTCACAGGGCAATTTTTTTGAAGGCTGAGATTTAAGAGAGTTCCACAGTTTGAGAGAATTGTATATCTGACACTAAATCCAACGGGTACTGTACGCAAGGCACTGTCACCATCCTGTTTCTTAAACAACATGGGTCTTGGTGAATATTTCTGCAGAAACATTAATGGGGGCCTAAATTCCTAACACCATCAGTTTAAATGAAAAATGAGATGATTAAATAATAGTGGGGTATATATAGAAAATTGATCAAGTATTTAAATTTAGCAGTGCAACAGGGATCCTGATCTCTAGAAAAATGGGCCAATGAACATTAGTTTTTTTTTAAGAAAAGCAGATTTTTGCTTCTTATGGTCATTAATGAGGATCCAGTGCTACAGCTGCATGTTAAAATCAAAATGTGAGCATTTAACTTTTATTTTATTCATTCATGGAATGTGGGAGTCATTACTCAATATTAAACTTAACTGAGGGAAGATTTGGAAGAATGAGCATAGGTGAAAATAGGACCACGAGCATTTAGTGGTGCATCCTGTTTAGGAGACCTTATTATATGATGACAGTGCTTTATTGCTTGTAGTATCATCAGCCAGAGATGGAATATAGTATGGTACAGATTCTGAGGAGAGAGAGCACAAAGACAAACAAAAGGACAGAAATGCTAATTAAGTTACTCAGCAAGCAAGTGCTTATTTTGTCGTTTGAGGGCAACAAGCCTGCATTGTTTGGTTTAGACATTTCCAATGTGAATCATAAGGACTAAAGGTGAGATATTTATTGTTTAAGCTGTGTGGAGCCTTGTCACCCAGAAAATATTGTTGGTTGATACTTTATTTGATGCTCATTCCAGAATTTAGGAGCAGCACTTTGAAGAGACAAGAAATATTTTCTCATTAGTTATTTGTAATATTGGCTTCAAACTGCACAAAAATTCAGAATTTATATGAAAATGACAAAGCTTATTTCATTTAAATTAAGTTTCTAAATCTTTTAGGGCAAGCTTCGACAACATACTGCAACATGCTGGAATATATTAATTCAGTGAATCATCACTTTGAATTATTTCTTATGCATTTCTCACTCTGTTCATCACATTTTCTTTGATGAGGCCCTAGTATAGTTAGGTTTCAAACTCATAGTTTCAAACTTCAAAATATAACACCAAGAAATAATTTCCTCTGTTCAGTTTGCCTTTTTAAGTCTTGGGCTTATTAGGTTTAAATTCGGATATTGATTTGGTTTTACTTGCTGCGTATATGGAAAGGCAAGTTTTATGGGCACCAGTTACAGGTATAAGCGCATTTTAACTTAACACATAAAAACTACAGATCTGTGCTTCAAGTGTTTCAATAGCTTGATCATGTTTTTGATGACATCTTATTATTTGATGATAACATTATTGAAACTTGCGTGCCACATATCGTGCACTTACAATAATGTTGCATTTTGCAGGAAAGTGCTCGATTCAGTATCCATACATCCTGTAGTTGTCAGTGTTTCTATCATGCTTTCAAAGGTGAATTCCAGTGCATTTGTGACAATGTTTTTGCCAAAGTGTTACAATTGTCTTAAAACATTCATCCATTGCAGCATCTATCCTAATAAATGTTCTTTATATTTTAACAGTATATTAAGACAAAGACAAGTGGCACAAGCCGCATTGCAATATAAAGATGAACATACCAAATTTTCTGATTTGACAAGGGATGTCAATTATAGATAAAAGCAAAATACTGAGGATGCTGGGAATCTGAAAGCAAGGCAGAAAATGGCTGGAAAAACTCAGCAGGTTTGACAGCACCTGTGGAGAGGAAACAGAGTTAACGTTTCGAGCCCTTATGACCCTTCTTTAGCGTGAAGAGGAGCCATACTATCCGTCCTGCTGAGCTTTTCCAGCATTTTCTGTTTTTCTTTCATGTCAATTATAGATATTAGTTCTGATGAGAACGTGAAGAAATTGGTAGAACTTACAAAAAAAGGTTTCATTCCTTGATTTCCTAATCAGTTGTAAGCTGTCATCTGCCTTCCCTATAACTCCCTGCTTGCCATTTGCACAACTTACTGTGCCTCCTAACTTAAATGTTGCCTGTAAACTTGGATATACAACTCTCTATTCCTCCATCCAAATCATTGATAAATATGATGAAAAGTTGAGTCCCCAGCACAAGTCCCTGGGGAATATCACTTGTCAGACCTCACCAAACTAAGATTAAAACTGATGAAATTGAAAGCAAATTATTGATCTGGTTAGGAGACTGGTTTGACAGTAGGGGACAAATTGGGGGTATGGATACATACTCAAAATAGAAGGAAGTTACCAGTGGTGTCCCACAATGATCACTACTAGGGTCTCAACTGTTCACTATATTTATTAAAGACATGGTTAAACCAATGGTAAGACATATATCCAAATTTTCCAATGACACAAAGATTGGTGGTGTAGTAAGTAATGTAGACAGCAGCATAATATTACAAAGTGACAATGATAAATTAAGTGAGTGGGTGAATCTGCAGCAGATGGATTTCAACACAGGCAAGTGGACCAAAAAAAGGATAGGTCTGTGTTAGGATTTTAATAGTGAAAAGCTGGGAACAGTGGAGATCCAAAGAGATTTAGAGGTCCATTTATATAGATCACCAAAACGTAATAGTCATGTTTAAAAAAAAATCAAGAAGGCTCATGAAATGATCACCTTTATAATTAAAGGGCTAAAATATAAAGGGGAAAAGGTATTTCCACAGCTGTACTAGATCACATCTGGAGAACTAAGTACAATTCTGAGCATTGCAACATGGAAAGGGTAGGTTTGCCTTGGAAGAAGTGCAGCATGGATTCACCAGGATGTTACCAGGGCTCCAAGGCCTAGATTATAAGCAGAGATGACATAAACAAGACTTGTATTCCCTGAAATAAAGAAGGTCAAAGGGCAATTTGATTGAGGTTTTTAGAATTTCAAAAGGAATTGATAGGGTAGACAGAGGAATACATTCTGCTGGCGGGGAGTCTGGGAAAAGGACAATAACCTTAAAATTGAGCCATGCCATTCAGGAGCGATGTTAGGAGACACTTCTTCACTCAAAGGTAGAAGTGTGGAACTCTCGCAAAAAACATTAGGTGCTAGCTCAATTAATAATTTTAAACCTGAGATGGATAGATCTGTGCTAGACAAGGGTATGAAATGATATGGACCCAAGGTAGGTAGATGGAGTTAAAGTATACATCAGCCACGATCTCATTAAATGTTGGCAGAACAGGTTCAAGGGGTTGAAAGTTCTGTTCCTGTTTCTATTTTAATCAGAGAATCTTCCCTTTATCCCTACTCTACGACCCATACCTCCAATAGGTTAGCTCCGATTCCACATGTTTTCACTTATACTAATATCTTGTGCTAAACGTTAACAAATGCATTCTGAATGCCCTGTGAGGGAGGTGGTGACATAGTAGTATTGTCACTAGTACTCCAGAAGACCCAGAATAATTCTCTGGGGACCCAGATTCGAATCCTGCCACAGCAGAAGGTGAAATTTGCATTCAATACAAATTGGGACTTATAAATCTGATAATGACCATGAAACCATTGCCAATTGTTGTAAAAACTCATCTGGTTCAATAATGTCCTTTAGGGAAGGAGATCTGTTGCTCTTCCTTGGTCTGGCCTACATGTGACTCCAGACCCACCGCAATGTGGTTGACTTTTAAATGCCCTCTGAACAGGGCAATTAGGATGGGCAATAAATGCTGGCCTAGTAAGCCTCGCCCATATCCCATGAATGAATATTTTAAAAAATGAATAGCAGCTACAGGGCAGTCAGACTAACATCAGTGGTTGGGAAGCTTTTAGAGACAATAATCAGGGACAAAATGGTGTTTAGAAAGTTGGGGCTAAGAAACTAAAGCGTGGATTGGTTAAAGGCAGATCATGTTTTATATCTGTCATTGAGTTCTTTGACGAAGTAACAGAGAGGGTTGATGATGATAAATGTGGCTTGAGTTTTGTAAATGGACTTCCAAAAGGTGTTTCACAAAGTACCATATAATGGTCTTGTTAGCAAATCAAAGACATGGTTATCTTTCAGACTGGAGGGAAGTATACAATGGTGTTCCGCAGGAGTCTTTATTAGGACCACTGCTTTTTGATATATATTAATGACCTAGGGTTGGGTATATAGGGTATAATTTCAATGCTGTACAAATGACATAAAACTTAGAAATGTAATAGATAATGAGGAAGATAGTAAAAAATTTCAGGAGGGCATAGACAGACTGGTCAAATAGCAAGACACATGATAGATTCGATTTAATGCAGAGAAATTTGATGATGTATTTTGGTAGGAAGGACGAGGAGAAGTAATAGAAACTAAATGGCACAGTGATAAAGGGTGTGCAGGAATGGGGAGACCTGGGCTTGTATGTACACAAGCCTTTGAAGGTGACAGGACAAGTTGAGAAGGCTGTGAAAAAAGCAGATGGCATCCTTGGCTTTATTAGTAGAGGTATAGAGTACAAAAACAAAGAAGTTTTTCTAAATCTCTATAAAAAAAACTGGTTAGGCCTTAGCTGGAGAGTTGTGTTCAAGTCTGGGAACATACTTTAGGAAGGATGCCTAAGCCTTAAAGGGGGTACAGAAGTGATTTATTAGAACGGTATTAGGGATGAGGGAGTTCAGTTTATTTCAAAAGATTGGAGAATTTAAGTTTGATCCCCTTAGAGTGGAGAGGGTTAAGAAGGCATTTTGTAGGGGTGTTCAAAATCATGAACGATTTCGATGGAGTAACTAAAGTGAAACTATTTGCAGTGATGGGCACAGCAGTAACCAGAAAACACAGTGTTAAGGTGATTGGCAAAAGAACCAGAGGCAACATGGGGAAACATTTTGTCACACAGCCAGTTGTTGTGATTTGGAATGTACTTCCTGAAAGGCTGTTGGGAACAAGTGATAACTTACAAAATTGAATTGGATAAACACTTGAAAGGAAATAAATTGCAGAGCTATGGGGAAAAAACAAAGTGATTGGAACCAAAGAGTCAGCACAGTTACGGTGGAACAAATGGCCTCCTTGATTTTTTTTTGAAGTGACCCACAACTGATATTAAACTGAAAGGTCTGTAGTTACTTGCTTTCTCCTTCCCATCCTCCTTAAATAGCAAAGTGACATAGGCAATTTTCCATTCTAAGCATACAATTCCTGAATCTAGAGAGCTTTGGAAAGCTATAATATTTATAATTCCAGGTTATAAAAGTATTGAGTTTATTCCATGGCACAGCGAGAACCTCATCACGGTGCTTCAGAGTCTCCAGTTCAAATCTGTTGAATATTCCACACAGCTGGAGTTTCTATCGGCCTGATATGAAGATTATATGCATTATGTCTTATTTCAGAGACATTAGGTGAAATTCAGTA
Organism: Carcharodon carcharias; assembly: GCF_017639515.1. Taxonomy (NCBI): domain Eukaryota; kingdom Metazoa; phylum Chordata; class Chondrichthyes; order Lamniformes; family Lamnidae; genus Carcharodon; species Carcharodon carcharias. The sequence continues at coordinate 12,408,363 of NC_054476.1, read as the reverse complement.
GCAGCCATTGGATATGGATCTTCCATTTGAAATAACAATAACTTGTATTTGAGTCCCGAGGTGTTTCATAGGTGCACCAAGAAATAATATTTGACACAAAGCCATAAAAAGAGATTTTAAGTGACCAGAAACTTGGTCAAAGCAGTAGGCTTTAAGGGTCATCAAAAAGGAGAAGTAAGCAATAGAGGTAAGGCAGAGAGGTTTAGGAAGGGAATTCCAGAGCTTTGTCACAGAATTGTTACAACACAGGAGAAGACCATTTGACCCATTGTGTCTGCACTAGCTCTCCATAAGAGCAATTTATCTAGTGCCACTGCCCCAACTTCACCCCATAGCCCTGCACATTCTTCATTTTCACATAACAATCTAATCCCCTCTTGAATGCCTCAATTGAACCTGCTTCCACCGCATTCAGGCAGTGCATTCTAGATCCTAACCGTGCAGTATGAAAATGTCTTTCCTCATGTCGCGTGATTTTGAATACTTCTATCGACTTTCCCCTCAATCTTCTCCAAGGAGAACAGTCCCAATTTCTCCAATCTATCCATATAACTGAAGTTCCTCATCCCTGGAACCATTCTCATAAATGTTCTCTTCACTCTCTCTAATGCCTTCAAATCTTTCCTAAAGTGTGGCACCCAGAGCTGGACACAACACTCCAGCTGAGACCAAACCAGTATTCCATACAAGTTCAACACAACTTCCATGATTTGTGCACATAACCCCACTTCCCCCCCCTTCCCTATGCCCCTGCACCCTCTTTAGAATTTTAGCCTTTATTTTATGTTGTCTCCCTGTGTTCCTCCCACCAAAATGAATCCCCTAACACTTCTAAAATCAGGCATGTGCAAGATGACAGAATTGAGGAGCGCAGCGAGCTCAAAGGCTTGTGGAGGTGACTGAAATTGGGAGAAGCGAGACCATGGAGGGATTCAAAAGCAAGAATCAGAATGTTAAAATGGTGTTGCTGGACTGGGAGCCAAGGTAGGTCAGCGAGCTGGGGTCATGGTAGTATCATCAAATAAATCCTGTTGGAATTAAATCAAATAAAACTGTGCCATTTAATAGCAATAGAAGGCTTGATGAGATTCCCATTTCCCAACCAGTTTGAATCAGCCAACTCTCTTGTTTTACAATATTACCTGTAATTAATTTAGAAAAACGGGTGAAGTTTCACATTAATCCTTCCATGTGCCATTAATGAATTAAAATGGCTGGTCAATAACTCTGAAATACTGGTGGCCTGGATCAATTGTTGGATTAATAAGGCCTGCAACACATCTTGCTTTCAATTATCCACCACAGGGAATGCAATCTTGGCATCAAACAGACTCCATAGAGGCCCCAGTCACTTTTATCCAAAAAGGGATTGTCACCAGTTAGTCAGCATGCTCCTTTCCTGGCTCGGATTGTTGAGCGTGTGGTTTGCAAAGCCTTTTAGACCAAGGATGCTGCCAGGTTTAATTAATGCTCTGTGCGGTTGATACCAGGCAGAAGTGTCACACCGGTCTGTGTTAAGGAATGGAAGAGCCTCCCATATTTGTGCATTGGATTGTTATTGTGAGAACCCCCATCTCCACCTATTTCGCGCCCCCCCCCCCCCCACCTCCCACTTACTGTACATGGCATGGTGAACTGGATTCAGTTGTGATACAACCTCTGATGGAATAGGGCTGCTCATTCTCCCAGTTGAGATTCATCCACACGTAATTGTTAGTTGGACAAGGTCAGGTGGGTGATGCCTGGAGTCTATCGGAGTGTATCCAATACTGGGGGGGGGGGTGGGGGGGTGGGCGTGGGAGGTGGTGGGGTAGTGGCTCAGATAAAATGACCATCCACGTGGTCAGATGGATATACAAGAACCTGTGGCACTATTTGAAAAGGGGGTGGAGTGGAGTGGAGTGGGTGGGGAATGAAGATATCCTGGCCAACTTTTAACTTCAACCTACACCAGCCAACAGAAAGCAGATTATCTGGCCCCACTTCATGCTGTTTGATATTTGTGGGATCTTGCTGTGCAGAAACAGACCATGGGTCATGAGGGCTAGAAACGTCAACTCTTTTCTTCTCCGCCGATGCTGCCAGACCTGCTGAGTTTTTCCAGGTAATTCTGTTTTTGTTTTGGATTTCCAGCATCCGCAGTTTTTTTTTTGTTTTTATTATTATTTTGGACTCAGTAAAGTTTGCCTAGTAGCAGTAAAATAAACCTGCGCCGACGCGCAGTCACTGGGTACCCTCCAACCAGTGAAAGGTGGATTAAGGAGCTGGAGGCTCGGTCACTGGTCAACATGTGTATTCAAACTAAACTGGTGCGGGGTGCGGGGTGGGGGTAGGATTGCGAGGTTTTAATTTAAAATTGTGGCACAAAACTTCACCAAGGCGTGGTGAGTTATAGCTCTTATCTCCCACCCAGCAACGGAGCTTCGCAACATTATCCCTTTGTGCCTGTGGCAACCTGTCAGCTTAAATAGAAACAGAAAATGCTGGGGGGTGGGAAACAAGAGTTAACGGTTTCAGTCTGCATGACCCTTCTGCAGAGCTCTGAAGTAGGATTATACGGACTGGAAACGTTAACTCTGTTTCTCTCTCTCTCTCTCCACCGACGCTGCCAGATCTGCTGAGTTTTCCCAGTATTTTCTGGGGGTGGGGGTGGGGGGGTGGTTTTAAGGTGTTTCAGATTTCCAGCATCCGGGCTTTTGCCATAGCGTCCCTTTCAGTTTAGTTTTTTTCCCTCGGGGAAAAAAAAAACCCCAAATATTTACATATTCAAGATCGGCGGTGCCGTGAATGTTTTTTTTATGGTGTCAACGTTGGGTGTGACTGAAGTATATCCATTGCATGGCCAAGAATTCCCTCATCTTTGGCACCATCACGTCTCCGGTGTGTCCCCCTCGCTTTGGCTGTCGTCTTCCCCGCTTAAAGGGGAAAGAGCAGCGGAATGCAAAGTCAAAAATCTGAGCAACTTTCTGGAAAGTTCCAGGGAGCCGGATTAGCATCGCATTCGGTCTCTTGAATGAAACCGGGGATCCCTCTGTTAGTTTGTCGGCCATTTAAACACTTGTTGAAATCCAGAGGAAAAAAAAACTGTCGGCTCATTTTGCACAGCATTTTGGAAATGGGGAAAAGGGGCGTAAAAGGGATCCTCCCAAGTCCGAATTTCGGACAGATAGCCGAAGAGACATTGGCTGCAAGTTAGGCTGCCATATCATTGAAGAATGCGATGATATCTTAGGGCTCCAAAGCAATTTTGAATCAGTGCATTTAACCAGACATTGCAAAATGTAAAGGCGATCTGATCTGTTGAATATTAATATCTATGAAACTTTCTTTTCCACTAGTTTGGTTCCCAGTAAGGTAAGAAATCCAGTTTCTCTGGCTTCGTACTTCACTGTGTTTTCACTTCAGGCGATGACCTCCGCTTTCTGTGCTCTGGATACAGCGCCCGGGCCAATTGTTTAAACACATCCAGGTAGATTAATTCCAACCAACTCCAGCTCAGGACACTCCTGCTTAGAGACTGCCAATGATGCTATAAGGGTATGGGTGCGTGTAAGAGGCTGTGTATCCCGGTACCAGAAAGGTTGCACGTAAGAGAATTCACCCTACATCAGTTTCCAAAGCACCTGTAACAAGATGAAGAAAGCCTCTCCTTCCCTATAATAGTTCAGAGCAAAATTTCTTGCACATTCAACCTGTCTCAGGATGAAAACTCTTTGGGTGGCTCGAATATATTTATCGTGATAATTAATTGACGTACTATGGTGGAGCTATGGGTGATATTTACTGCGTTTGAGTTGGGACGACCGACCAGGGTGGAGTTGGGGCAGTGGTGGGGGTGGGGGGGTGGGGTGTGATGAAATGCAGAATTAAGGTAAAAGTAGTCACTGTATCGAGCCATCAACATTGCATTGAATGAATTGGAAATGGTACAATAGGTTCCCTTGTCCGCTCACATGCTATTCTAATTGGTCTGCCTGGCTTAATAATCTTTCAGGTCTCTGCAATAATCTTTCAGGTCTGCCTGGCTTAGTGGTGCACATCTTGCACCTTATCCATAAACGAACGTATTTGAATTCCAAAGCGAGATTCCGTACATGAAATCGACAGTTTTGCACCTTTGCGACTACATCCCCCGCTATGTGTTGCCGATAGCTATATGAATCCGCATTTATGTTGGTGTACGTTTTGTAGGCATGTCACAGCCCTCTGTTCCTTGAGAGTGCATTCAATCATGCAACAAGTGCACCCGTTATCCTGCTGCTCAAATAAAAGTGCAAAGTGCCGGGTTACAAAGAACTCGTCAGCTTCAAAGTATTGTGCCAACTATGTAGTCGTTTCAAGGCTGAATCTAACTAAAGAACGCAATGAGGTTTGTATCCCACCCCCCACCAAACACCCCCCCCCCCCCCCCGCCCCCGAGCCAGGTTGCCTGTGGAATAAGTCATGGTATGGACCATTTTGTAAAAAAAAACCCCTCCAAGCCATCCACAGACCGATACGTCTATATGGCTTATTACTCATATTTAAATGCACGTCATCCTGTATGTAGGGATTCTGTCACTTTGGGTTATTATATGGTTCTTGAGCTTGGCTCTTGCAGCTACCACCGAAGACTAGGTGCATAGCTGAGACGCCACAGGTTTGTTAGGCAGCAGCAAACCTGCATCTTCCTGCCGTAAGTTAGAACCAGCTCTACTTTTTGAGGCATCTCGGTGACTGAGGGGCACTGCCGGGCTGGAGAAAATCGTCCGATCAAGATACGAAATAGTGGATTTTATCTCTAGATCTTTACGAGTTCGGGTACCAAGGTAACGCCACCCCTGGGCAAGGTCCTGGTCACTAATTGTATTGTCGATGATAAACTTTTCTCGGTAGGATAAGGTATAGATGTTTTCTCTTTGCAAAAGGAGCGAGGAGCGTTACGTCTGGGGGTGGGGTGACGATCTATTGCGGGTTGCAAGCGAGTGCTGCTAACTCCAGCGCTCCGCTAACCAAATCCAACTGAATGAGAGGGAGAGAAACCTCCGAGATAGGCAATAATTTACTAGAAGTGTGAGAAAGAGAGAGAGACTGAAACACTATAGTGCTACCTTACCTGTCCTATGCAAATCCCTTGGATGTTGAGCTGAAACCTCATGTGTGTAGGAAGTTAAGTTTAAACTCTGAAAGTTTTTTTTAAAAATGATGCGCAACTGGACCCATGTTATTATCCTCATTGTGAGTGCGCTGAGTGTTCCAAGCAACTCAGTCATATAGTATCTGAGATTTCCTTATCCCCAAGAACAATTATTTCCTTAATTCATTAGAATCACGTAAGTCCCGAAACGTCTTCTGTGAGCGAATGTGCTGCGTAAATGTGCAAGTTAAAATCACCTCTGTGTACGTGTCTCTTCTAGTCACTAAGGTGTTGGGAGTTTAAACTGCGGATATTGCAAAGGGTTATTACATTCATAAGTCACTGCAAGTGGTGGGCGATTCACTGAGTAAGCAGAAGTTCACATGATGACTTCAAACAAGACACATTACCTTCCAGCATCTATTGGAGAGGCTGAATTTTAAGACATCCTCGTTTCCGAGAAAGCCATGGTGAGTGAACTATCCGAAGCGGGCTAGGGAGCAATTGCGATCGCTGTCACCTTTAATCATGCGATATTATCTGTCGAGGATAAACGATGCGTGTGGAAGAATTAGGGCAGCAGTCGGGGAGATTGCATCACCCCCCCCCAAAAAAAAACACCACCCCCCCCCCTCCCGCTCCACACACCCCCACCCCCTCACCACCCCTCGCACCCTACCTCCCCAAGTTAAATAAAAATAATTTCTTTTTGAGTGGGTGCACCAACCAAGTTCAATTGGTGAGATTTGGTGTGGGGGGGGGGGGGAGGGAAGGGGGGGTCAAAGATTGTTGCCATTGAGGGGGGGATTGAATTGGTGCACGGGTCTGGGAGGCTTGCGTTGCTGAGGGGTGCAATTGACGAGAAATGTGCACGTCCCCACATAGAGGGGGCGAGCGACATGTGACCAGATCGTCTTGGGACAATTGTATGCCAAAGCAACATTCACGTGACATCGCGTGGGTAAGTAATAAAAGGGAAGAAATGTGAACCGACAGGTAATCAAAACAGAAATATTCTGGTGGGGGGAGGGAGGAAGAGAACATTCAACTCCTCAAGGGTCCTTGACGCGGTGCTGAGAGGTGTATATATAGATAGAGACAGATATAATGTAAATCAGCACCAAGGACAGCGAGTAGTGCCTCAAACACTGAGGATATCTCCATCCGAAGGCACCGTGTCACACCAAGTGGTTATTTGCCATCGGGGTAGGGGGTTGGGAGGAGGAGGAGGAGGGGGAGGGGGTGGTGGGTGGATAGAAGGGAGAGGTTGAGGTTGAAAAGCTTGGAAAGCTGATTCCGTTACTAGGAGAGAGCCGGGCACAGCTCAGTCAACAAGATCCGATCGCTGCCGCTTGGACGTCTGCCGCCACTCACAGACATGGTGAAGTTCAGCCCTGTGCACTGGGAGATGTCAGATCCTGGCAGCACGTTCTATTAAAAGGCAAGATCGCCGCCCTGTAACTTTCTGAAATGGAAGGGTTCATAAGGATGACTTGAGTTGATGCCGTTAGCACCTAGAAGGGTAAGTGAACCGCGTGTGCTAGGCTGGGCTAAATTCCATTGTGAATTTGAGCTAGGATCCATATCATTACATCTCTGCACAAGACAGCAATTGTTTCCCCATTGAGTTGACGGCTTTATCTGAATTGGCACAGGTCGGGGGGGGGGGTGGGGGGAGGTGAGGGGGTTTGTTTGTGTGTGTGTGTGTGTGTGTGTGTGCACCCTGATCGAGACCCCCCCCCCTACAAATGACTGAGCCTCTCGTCCCCACCCTCTCTCCCCACCCCCCCCCCCAATTCCTTGTCAGCTTTATGATCAGAGTTTCTCAGGCATAAGATTGCCCCCTCCCTCGCCCTCACCCTCCCCGACCGTGTGCATGCGTCTGGCTTAAAACAGAGAAAACTGGCCGTCCGGTGACTTGTGGTGAATAGTGACCGCAGTCAGGACCAGGAGAGAGGTAGGGATTCTATCTGGAGTCCAAGTCTGGTCTCCTGTGGGGGTGTGTGGGTGTGTGTGTATGTGGGGGGGGGGGGGGGGTGGGGGTGGGGGGCAGTGGGTGGTGAGTTAGTTTAATGTGGAGAGGCTGAAGCTTAACGCGCACCTTCCAGGACAGACGACGGAAACTCGCATCGGCAGACGGCGCTGTTGGAGAGCAAACCAAATGAAACGGTGGGGTGGTGGGGAACAAACAAAAAACCCTTGCAGCTTCCAGACAGCGATAAATACAAGCGAGAGAGTTCCAGTCCAACATTAGGGTTCCCGTCTGGGGAAAGCAGCCGGCGCTTGCCGCAAGCACACAACAGCCGTGTGAAATGCCGCCGGCTCTGCAGGGGTGGTGGGGGTTACAAACTCAATCTCAGTTGCAGGCTGTTAGAATGCAGCCTGCGGGACCTTGTAGGGGATGGGGTGGCAAACAGTCATTATCATTATCACCTCCACCCGGAAAAGAAGAGACTTGTTTAGAATGTTTCAGACTTGGAGCTCGATTTTACATCACTGTGCGACAGAGTTCCAGGAGCGCTCGTCTTAACATCTCGGGCGATAGGGAGATATTTTAATAGGCTCGATAGTGATTCGTCACTCCCCCCGCCCCCCCGCCCCCCTTCCCACCACCCCACCGTAGAGGAAATTCTTGGGAAATTGACCTCCGATCCCCCTGCCCGGTGTTTTCTGTCCCGGGAGCTGACCCTCGCCGTTAATATTGATCCCCAGCCCATGTTTCTGGGCAAAGGCGTGTGAATGTGTCTTGCACAGTTAGTTAGTGCAGTGCAAAGGGCGCTGCTTAAATTCCAGCCAATCTCCCTGTGACCTCCCCCCACCCTCCCCACTCCTGTCTGAATGGCCCCTTGCATTGTATTCCGGAATGCAGTGTGTGTATGTGTGTGTGTGTATGTGTGTGTGTGTGTATGTGTGTGTGTGAATGTATGTATGTGTGTGTGTATGTGTGTGTGTATGTGTGTATGTGTGTGTGTGTGTTTGTATGTATGTGTGTATGTGTGCGTGTATGTGTGTGTGTGTTTGTATGTATGTGTGTGTATGTGTGTGTGTGTGTATGTGTGTGTGTATGTGTGTGTGTGTTTGTATGTATGTGTGTGTATGTGTGTGTGTGTATGTGTGTGTGTATGGGGGGGGGGGGGGGTGGTGCGGGGGTGGGTGTTTAGCGGAGGAACTCAAACTACTCCTGATGCGAACGCACGCACCGCTGTGAGGAGAGTCGGGGATCCCTCGGTCCTGCTCCATTGGTTCTGTGGATAGTCAGGAACACCCAAGCCGCAGTTTTGGGTGGGGTGGTGGGTGGGATTCTCCCAGGTGGGAGAGCGGGGTCTCCACATGAGATCAAAGTCCTAACCTACAAGATTTAAATATAAACAGAAACCCGTTTATTTAAACCCAACCAGCCACCCTCCACCCCGAACTGAAAATCAAACGTGATCTACATCTCCCCCCACCCACCACCACCACCCACCCCCCCACCCCCCAACCCCCTCCCATGTCACCATGGCCAGGCAGAGATTTACCATTTCATTCAATGCGGGCTGATAGTATTTTTGCCTTCGCCCGTTGTCATGTTTCCAGTGAAACCGCTAAGAGGATATTTGATTGGGTGGGAAGTTGCCATGGCAATTTGACGTGCACTCTCGCAACAAAACTTGGTCGCTGTGGCACGATCGGTGCATTTTGATTCGTTCGCAACCACATGTTCTTTCAGCAGCTCCCACCCAAACGTGTTGCTGCTATCACCACGTCATTGAGATCCTTATTATCATCATCATCATCATCATTACATTCAGATCCATTGGTGCCTGTGTGTAAAAATGGGGGGAGGGGGTGGAGAATTTATAGCTCCCAGTCAAAAACTTATTCCAGTTTCCGAAGATTTGCTGTGTAAAAGATTTTTAAAAAAAAAAATAAATAAAATGCAGCTTTTATCACCTGGACTTTTGAAAGCAGCAACTCGCTCCAGGGCTGTGAAAAAAATTGTCCAGTGGGACTGGAGAGAGAAAGTGCACTTCAGATCTTCAGAGCTGGCCCAGCGCCAGTGATACATCATCGTTCATGATCAGTCCCGAGGGGTGGGAGGGGGGCGGTGTGGGGGGACGGGGGGGGTGGACAATGTGGAAGGAAGGACCGTGAACGTAACATCAAAAAAAAATTATCAGGTGACCTCACGCGTTAGCCCATGTATTCCCTGACGGTTACCGACCCTGTGTGGCTTTCAATGTTCTGCGGGACAGGTAGAACAAGACTGGGGGGGCGGGGGGGTAGTGGGGGAAGGTAATTAAGACCAGTCAGCGGATAAGTGTTGTGCTAGTAACCATATCCCCTCTTCCCTTCCCCTTTGGAAGAACTGGAGGGGACAGGGGAGATCAGTTGGAAAGCGGGGAGCAAGTAGCTGTTGAGTTCATCGGCGGGGCCGCTGGTGGGAGTCAGTCCCGAACTAATGGTCTGTGGATTCTCACTGAGATTTCTCTCTGATCCGAAGTGGTTATCACTCGGCTAAGAATCGCAACTGGGGTATTCTAATATAAGGTTTTGATTCAACCTCCCCTCTTGAGCAGTTCAGTCGGGAGTTCCAAGGGTGTTACTACACGGATCACCTCCAGAGAAAAGTTGCATAAACCATGAATAATAAATAGAAATGCTGCACGCATGCATCAGAAAATTGCACGTTGAGACTGAACAAGTGGAGTTGAAAAAAAAGACTAGAGAGGAGTGTGGGTTTCACGGTGCCAGCAAATGTTCGCAGAAATTTATCGCAGAAATTTATCTAAGGTATTTTTATTTAAAAAAAACTTAAACTTCAACTGTCTGGGCAATAACTGGACAGAAATGTTTGGCGTTCACCTGCCGAGAAGTAGACGCAGAAGCGGTCAGGCCAGAGCCCAGGTGACTAGCATCGGGCTAATGTAACGTCCACCCGCTGATACGCCAGCACCATTCGATGTTGTCTTGTGCGGACTTTCTACTCGAATGCCTTCGGTCCGACTGCAACTTCCCTCGGCTCCATAATGAATGTGGTGATTACAAACAGCGCCTCGAGTGACGTCTCCCCTCTGTTTTGAAGTGCGCCGGTGATCCACTCGGAATTCAACTCCACCATGGACCCCCAGCAAAGGTTTCCCCACACCTCGGTTAAAGATAAAAACCCCTACAAGATCCTCAGTGAAGGCGTGAATTAAAACCTCAACCGGCGCCTATTTCGGTTCAGTCCATTTGAATTCCGGGGTGGGGTACGATTTACCCCGAAACTTGTTTCAATACTAAATCAGTTTCATCTGACGTGCGATGTTAATGACAGCATCGGCAAGCCTGTTATCCTTAAGGACCACCTTTAGTGATCAGCACCCGCACAAGTGGTATAACTTTCGAGAATTCGGATTCCACCAGTTACTTCCCTCTCTAGTCACTGTCAGCTCAGAACATAAACACCAGGCTGCAGGCGGCACCCTGAGGTGCCCATTCGGTGGGGGTGGGGGGTGATAAAAGATCCCTGGCAACACTTGGGAGACAAACAAAGAGGAGTTCCCCCACCCCCCCCAACCCCCCTCCGAGTGTCCTGGACAATAGTTGTCTTTCAAGCCCACATCAGTAAAGCAGGCGACCTGCTCATTATCACTCCTAAGAGCTTGCTACATGCAAATTGGCTGCTCAGTTGATCCCACATCACAGCAGTGAGTACATCCCAAGGCGACTTCATTGCGCTGCAGAGCCCTTTGGCGGGGGGCGGGGGGGGGGGGGGGGGGGGAGGTGAGGGGGGTGTCCTGAGGCCGTGAAAGACGCTATACAAATGCAGGCGTTTCCGTTCTATCAGGTTTACTGGGTGATATGTTGTGGGTTTTCTTTTTAATATCAGAATGAGCCGTGATGCTGGGGATATTTCCTGCTGCTGTTGTATGGCGTGTGGGGAGGGGGGAAGGTGGGGGAGGGGGGTATAGGTTGTAGCTGTTGTGAACACCCGTAAACTGAGAGTGGGGGTGACTCTAAGTGACTGGGGGGAAATGACGACTTGGCTGAAGTGAGCAGGGGCAGGTCGGCAACCTCAGTGCAGAACGAATCGCGGCTCCATTCAGATGGTTTGGGGGAGCTGGGGGTGTGTGGGGTGTGGAGGGGGGGGGGGGGGGGTCCGCATAGATTCCACCGAAATTCTGTTGGTTTCGGGGTTAACGAGACGACCTCACTTGCATTTTGCAAAAATGCACTTGGTCACAAACACTCAAATCCAATCAGAGGGAAGCGAAGAGGGAGGGGATTGTGGGGGGGGGGGGGTGGGTGGTGTGTGTGTGTGTGTGTGTAGTGGGAGATCAGGATCAAGAGGGGAATTGCAGAATTAAATGCACAGCCAGTAATTTAATTTTCCGTGAGTTGGTCAGAGAGAGAGAGAGAGAGAGAAATAAGTGATAAATGCCGAAGTGGGGAAAGCGATCCCTTCTAACCAGAGCAGCAAAGGTGCCCCAGGTATTTTCGCTGTACCTTGCGGAGTGGTATTAATTTATGAATTAGGAATGAGCTGTTTATGCGCATAGTGCTGCGGGCTGTTTAAATCATTAATAAACTCTGCAGCCGCACATTCAGTGACGGGCGCTGTATATATGGAGCATAAAGAGCCATCCCCGTTCTCCAATATTTGAAGCTGCTTTTTTTTTGGTGGGGGGGTGGGGGGGGGGAGGCGGTTAAAAAAAAACCAAGAATCACGTGAGCGGAGCCGAGCGCGTCACCCGCTCCTATTTAGCATATCCAGGGATTCCCAGCCCTGTTTGAAGTGAGGGCGCAGAGCAAGGCTGCGCCCTCAGAGAGCTGCGCTCTATTAGAATGAATAGTCCGTGCACGAACCGCGCGACCTGGCCTCTGGAGTATCCAATGCAGTTGCTGGATGAGTATGGTATTACTCCACGTCCACCCACTATGTAGTTTCCGCCATCAATAATTTACCATCTGCAGCAGAGAGAGAGAGAGAGAGAGAGAGGAGTCGTTCCAGTTGTGAGGGGGACGGTGGGAGCGACTACCAGCAAGTTCCAAATGAAAGTCTGTTGATGCTTCTTGCGGACGCTGACACGAAACGGTGGGTTGTTGCAAACACACACCCTCACACGCGCGCGCACACACTCTCTCACACACACTCTCACACTCTCACACACACACCCTCACACACACACACACACCTTCACACACACACACCCTCACACACACCCTTACACACACTGACACACACACACACCCTCACACACACACAGACACCCTCACACACGCGCACACCCTCACACACACACACACACTGACACACACACACCCTCACACACGCACACACCCTCACACACATACATTCACACTCACACACATCCTCACACACACACACTCACACATACCCCCCCCCCCCCACACACACACACACACACTCTCTCTCTCACACACACTCTCTGTTCTAAACATTTCTATATATACGTTTTGTCGATTTGCACCGAAAGTGACAGCGGATCCTAAAGTTACGTCTTCAGCAAATCTAGTTCACTGGACTTTGTAATACGGGCGAGTGTAAGTCTATCACCCGGTCCCCTTAATAAGAGAGGCGGCGATTAACTGGATTGAATTCTAGGTGGCCGCGGGGGGTGGGGTGGGGGTCACTACACTCGATGTAGTTCAAGCGCATTTCGCCAAAATCCAATTCTGGAGGCAAGGAAACATCTCAATATTGGTTGAGCTCAAAAGTCCCTCACAATTGGCTAAATCCAGCTCGTCTTGGTGGTTGGGGGGGCGGGGGTGCTGGAGGCGGGGGCTGGGGGGGACTGTGAAAGGGCAAATTCGGGCGACAGCCGAGAATCTAGTCCAAGCCGCGAGCCATTTTAACCAGGAGTAGCTTTGGCCGGGGGGAGGGGGGGGGGCTGGGGGGGTGGTGGGTGATGTTTAAAGTTAACTTAATTGTAAAATCGGAGATGGGTGACATAAGATTGTAAAGTTGTCCACCTCGCCCAGGGAATTTCAGGTGCCCATTTAAACTGTGGCGTTAGAATTTATATCGATGGGGCTTTTCCTCCTCTCTAATGTGAAAAGGAGCTGGTTTTGGACATTATACCGAGGAGGTGGGGTGTGTGTGTGTGTGTGTGTGTGTGTGTGTGGGGTGGGGGGGTGGGGGGACTCCTGTCACTGACGGGGGATGTGGGGACCCCAGTCATCCCTCGTCAAGTGGCCCCAACATTTTCTGCAGGAATAGCCTCTGTCGAGAGTTGGTGGTAACAGACACACAGACACAGAGACACACAGAGAGACACAGAGAGACAGAGAGAGAGAGAGAGAGACGAGAACTAAAGCCTTGCAACAAATAACTTGGAAATCTCATAAAGATTTAATAGGAAAGCTGAGCCAGCGCGGAGCGGGGAGAATGAGATCCTCCACAAGCTCCCTCTCCCTGACCAGACCTGTCTCCTGCCCTACTTTAAGCAAAATGTGAACTGGGAGCTCCAGCGACTGACCGCTAAAAGGATCATTGTTTCTTTTCTCTATTATAGAGCGAGAATCTTCCACCTCAAAGCTATTGTAACTTCAGGTCAGTATTAACTGCTGATTATTTATTTATAGGGGAGAGAAATCCAGCCCCCACCCCCACCCCCCACCACCCCCCCACCCCCGCCATGCGCTCGGCTGCTCTAAATTGCAAGTCTGTGGGTTTTAAGTTTAACGTGAGGAGGGGGAGAGTCCAGAAAATGCATGATGCAGATCCACCCTGAAACTTTCACTCTCTCACTCTCTCTCTCTCTCTCTCTCCCCCCGCCTCACCCATCCCCCTCGAATTTTCCGCGTTTCTTAATTGAGTTCGCTTCTAAGAAGGGGGCACGGAGGTGTCAGCCGGCTTGTGGCGGATGGTGACGGCGCCTTGTGAAGCTGAGAGAGGGAAGGGGGGGTGGTGGGAGGCTTTGCAGTTTCTGAAAGTTTTTTCACTCAAAAAAAACCCTCCAGTTTATTTTTGCATACAAGAATGCGGGGGCAGCCTTCTGCGAGGGTCCCAGCGATTTTTTAAAAAACCCGTGACGTTCCCCTGCTCGGGCTGTGTTATCTAAATAAGCGCTCTGGCACGACTAATTAATCCAAAGAATGTAAAAATTCATATTATCATCTCGACACTCGCACGCTGGAGAAGCGGCGGGGCAAAGTGCAGCTGCGTGCAATAGTGACACCCAGTGGGCGCTGACAGCATTACAATGTGTTTGGTGGGGAGTTTTGTGTGTGTGTGTAGAGGGGTTGCTGGATTTTTTTTTAATCAATAGTTTATATGTAACGAAGAAACGATGGAGACCAGGGAAAATCAAAAGCTTTGTCTTTAAGAGATTAAGAAAATAAAATCTCTATCCAGCCCAAGTTGGGAAGGCGATCACTTCACGACCTGGTCTTTATTTATTTTTTAAGTTTCTGGACGTTGGTCTTTATTTTCTTTTAAGTTGGTGTGAATCACTTTGGCTTTGTCGAAAGGGGCCAGGGTTAAAAGGGGGAAATCGCAACTCACCCGAGAGTTCATTTCCAGCCGCTGGTGAGAAAAGCCGGACACTCAGGTTAAATAACACAGAGAGGGAAAGAGAGAGAGAGACAGAAGGGGGGAGACAAGGGGAGAGACAGAAGAGGAGAGACAAGGGGAGAGAGAGAGAGAGAGAGAGAAGGGGAGAGAGAAGGGGAGAGACAAGGGGAGAGAGAGAGAGACAAGGGGAGAGACAATGGGAGAGAGAAGGGGAGGGACAAGGGGAGAGAGAAGGGGAGAGTCAAGGAGAGAGAGAGAGAAGGGGAGAGAGAAGGGGAGAGACAAGGAGAGAGAGAAGGGGAGAGAGAGAGAGAGAAGGGGAGAGACAAGGGGAGAGAGAAGGGGGGAGAGATTGGGGGAGAGACAGGTGATCCACAAGCTTCCTGGCCGGATCTGTTTCCTGGAGCAAGGACAGACACAGGGGTGAATGGACTGGCGTTGGTCACCAGCTCAAGAGGTGTTGGTCGGGGGTGTGGGGGTGGGGGGGGGAGAGGAGGAAAGGACTGAAACAACATTCCTGTCATTCACCTGCCCTTCCACAGCCACGTTCGGTTTCCCTCCCTCCCATGACAGGCAGTTTCTCAGGGGTGGGGGAGGAAGGGGTGGTGGGGGGGGTGGGGGGGTGTGATTTCTGCATGTTCCTGACCAGTTTTTTTCGGTCGCAGTGACGCAATTGCAGCTCCAGTGCCTGTGAATGAAGAGCGTTCACCGTCTGAAGTGTAAATCCACCGACAGCTCCTTTATCGGCTTTTCTGGGGAAAGGGGACAATGTGCCGTCGGTAAACTGGAGTGGGAGTTGAAAGCTCATAATGGGCGGGAGGGAGTTACACTTCCCTTTTGCAACCACCCCCCCCCCGGGCCCGGGTTGTCCAGCAGCTTTCTCATCGCAGGGTTCCCGCTGCTCCAGGTCTCCTTGTGTCCGCTTAGCCAGACATCACGGTCGGTTTGTCCATTGATAACGGGGCAGGAGATGAAGGGCAGATGGTGAGTGGGGAGGGGAAGGGGGGGGGATGGGGAGGTGCCTTTTGGGGGACAAGTTGACTCTAAAATGCCTGTCGATGAAGCAGGTAGTGGCGGACTGGGTAAGTCGGTGACTGGAGCCTGACTGACTGACCAGCCCATCCTGGTTTGGTCCAGGGAAGTTGGGAGGATAGACCTGGAGCCAAGGAACTGGGACTCGCCCCACTCAGCTTTAGATACCCCCTGCCAGCCACTATCCGGGCAGGTAGGGTCTTCCTGGGATGTAACAGGCCGGTGAAACCCTCGCACGCTCACTGCTTGGAACTGCATTTACCTACCCCCTTTCAACATGGAAAGCAAGGCGCTTCCCGGTAGCTAATGAGATAGGCTGACGCCCAAATTGGGGAGATATTCCGAGAGATGCCTGGAAGGTTCAGGAAAGATTAAAGGAATTCAAGGAAAGAGCGAGCGAGAGGTGGGGGGGGGGGTGGGGAGGGAGGGAGTTGACGAGTTGAATTCCAGGGTTGGGCAGCTGAGGGTACAGCATTTACTGATGGGCCGAAGGGCTTGGGGGTGTAGTGCGCAAGGTGGAGTTCTCGGAAGGTTTGGAGGAGGGTTGGAGAGATGGGGAGGGCGACGCCCTGGAGCGATTTGAGGACAAGGATGAGGATTGGGAGGATGAGGGGCCAGTGGAGCTCAATGAATGCACCTGCTGATAGGTGAGTGGCCAGACAAGGAGCGAGGCTAAAGGCAGCAGAGTTTCCGATCCGTTGTCTTTTCTGGAAGGGTGAACCAGCCAGGACAACGCCGGAAAGGTCAACTGTGTCCGCATCCAAGGCACGAATGAGGGGGTTTCAGGTTTTTAAAAATAAATGGCCTGAGAGATGGACAGAGGTGGGTTTATTGTGGAGGGTGGAAGTAGCCGGTCTCGCTGGTGGAGAGAAGACACGGCCGGAGTCAGATAGCTGGGGTTACGAGCGAACAGCTTTAATCACCTGAGAGAGTGAGCAGAGAAGTGACAGTATTTGTGGTCTGGGGGCTTCTGCCGGTGGATGGGGGGGGGGGGTTGGGAGTGGGTCAAAGGTGAAGGCTTCGGCCTTTCCAAATGTTTGACCGCGGGGAATCGCAGTTCATTCAGGAGGCTGGTTCCCAG
The DNA here is from genome assembly GCF_017639515.1 of Carcharodon carcharias. Classification (NCBI taxonomy): domain Eukaryota; kingdom Metazoa; phylum Chordata; class Chondrichthyes; order Lamniformes; family Lamnidae; genus Carcharodon; species Carcharodon carcharias. The sequence goes on along the minus strand of NC_054476.1, from coordinate 12,391,632 downwards.
CTGTTCCCAACTTCTGCCTCGGCTCTTTTTTGGGTTTAACTAAATGGAGAATATCCCTATTGAGAGTGTCTGTGAATTAGCCAGAGGAAACTCCCTGCTGATGCAGAATCCTGTCGGGACTAATAAACACCATCATGGATTTCTATCTTGTCAAACAGCCAGCTGATCTTTTTAAAAAAATTTGAGATGTTTGGAAGTAGGCAAGAAAATTAATTGGAAACAGTCACCATGCCGCAATTAGAAAACTATTCTTTAATTGCCAGACTTTCTCTCTCTCTCTCTCTCTCTCTCTCTGCTGTAATACACGCATCACGTTTGAGTGTCTGTTAACTGCATCTTTAATGAGCGACATTTCTGGTCACATTTTTCATCGATTCATTATCACGAGGTAATGAATCGCAACTGTTTTACAGCTGTGGATAGAAGTTATCGTGTGGTTTTTGTTTCAAAGTTTGGAATTAATGGAACTTATGTTTATGACACTAATTCGCTCCAGCACTTTGATTGGTTGGCCAGAATCCAGCAACAGATGCTTCGAATGTAACGTACATCAAATTAAATCGAATTGCAGCTTCCTTTTCGTTAATATGATCGGATATTTTTCACTGCAATATTTATTGTGCTATCTTGCTGCGCTTTACTAATTATAATCGTGTTGATTACAATATTTTTGAAGTCTTTTAACTGTTGCGCTGATGACTGTAGAATTCCCTTTTAACAGCCAGCGGAGGAACAGTAGCGGGCAGCTCTGTTTACAATTAACTGCTTAGCTTTTCCACCACCCCCTCCACGTCAAACGCTTGTAGTATTTGTAGGAATATATAGGAACTGAAAGAGACTCCCAGTCTTGGGTCTTTAGTTAATGGGACCCCGCCCTTCACCTGTGCACTCAGGATGAGTTTGTAAGAGCTGCAGGTGGGTGTACTGCACCCAACCTCTTTCACCAACCACCCCCACCTCCCGTCCCTCCCGCCACTTGACACGGTATCGTCACCAGATCCCCAACCAATGCAAACTGTAAACTGAGTGATCAGTGGTTTGTGAAATGCTGTTGCCTGTGTCAGCTTACGGGAACGGGGTCAGTAGCGCTCACCCGACAGGGACTTCGCCTGGACCACGAAGCGTTTCACAAGCTCCAGAGAAAAAAGAAGACACACATTTTTATGCCTTAGCATTTCCCGCGCGCGCTCCATCATAAACCGACCTCTCGCCCCGTCCTGTCCTCAAGTAAGTTCAATTGATGCCAAAGTCACGTTGAGTCGAGACAGCTTAGAAATGTGGCTCAAATGTTGCAAGTATTGACCTCTGAATTTGTGCAAGATGTTTGTGAAAGTTGAGGGTACCTGAAGGTTTTAGGTAGAGAGACCGCCCTGAAATGGCTTCTGCCCTCCTTACAGGTGTCAGTCCAGTGACATCTGGCCGATGGCAATTTTAATCGGATCAAAATGGTCTGTTTTACGGCCAAATGCGTGTGTGTAATATCACCTCTCTTTTCCATTTTAATTGCCAAGTGTCCAAACGTATCGACACTGCCCCCTTCGCTGCTGTTGTGGGGGAATCTGGAGAATGATTCAGACGGAGCGTACAAGGGATCCAACGTTGTTTTAACACAATCAGCTGACACCCCGATGAGGGGTGATCTCACCGAACATACTGGAGTGACCTCGGTTGGGCGGGGCGGGGGGGGGGAGGAATTTTTTTTAAAAATGCCTCCCTCCCTGGCCAAAACCAAAATGAATGTTCTCTTTTGGAATGTTCCTATTTTGGAAGTTGCGAGTGAATCGTGGTTGCGGTTGTTTGCGGGACCTAAACAGCCCAGGACACTGGCACCGGTCAGCGACTCCAACCCCCCCCCCCCCCCCCCCCCCCCCAGTGTCCGAAACCCAGCGTGATTTGCAAACATGGACCCATCAGTCCATCAATGTGGTAAATCGGGATTATATCTAGGAGAAAACCCGGGCCTTTTGTTTAAGAACAAACAAAAAAGAGAAGCCAATATTCTCCGGGGTTGGGTAAGGTCCCATGTGAGGTTCGTGCTCATTTGAAAGGTTCCTTTCATAAATTTCTTGGTCACAACAATATGTTGGTATTATATATGAGGGACATGCTTGTAGCTTTTATACAGTACAGTACAGCGAGCCTAGGATCCAATTACGCTTTAAGTAACCACAATAAGGGCTGAGATCTCGTCACTTGACACATTTACTGTTCCATTACAGGATGCAAGTCAATAGTTTGAAATTTATGGAGGTCTCTGTGGTGTTCTAGCCTTTGGAGTTAACAATGTTCTTGGTGTTTTCTCTCCCTCCCCCCTTCTTTCTCTCCCCTCCACAGTCCCACCAGGTGAGGAGAGTAATGACCATCCTGTTCCTTACTATGGTTATCTCATCCTTCGGTTGCCTGAACGCTGTCCCAATGAAAGAAGCTGGAGATCGGGGTGACAGCGCCTCGCTCTACCCGGGGTTCCGGCCCAGCGGGACACTGGAGGGGCTGGACGGCGGAGGGAGGGGAGATGCCGGGTCTCCCCGGGGACTGGGGGCGTTGGCCCACACCGTCGAGCATGTGCTGGAAGAGTTCCTGCAAGCAGATCCCGAGGCTCGGCCGGGTGACCGCGGAGGAGGCGGTGGTGGTGGTGGTGGAGGTGGTGGACGGGACAAGGAGGCGGATTTGTACTCGTCCAGGGTCATGCTGAGCGGTCAAGTGCCTTTGGAACCCCCTTTGCTCTTTCTGATGGAGGAGTACAGGAACTACTTGGAGGCGGCCAATATGTCGGCGAGGGTCAGGCGTCACTCCGACCCGTCCAGAAGGGGAGAGCTCAGCGTCTGTGACAGTATTAGCCAGTGGGTGACCGCTGACAAGAAAAAGACCGCCGTAGACATGTCCGGCCAGACGGTCAGCGTCCTGGAGAAGATCCTCGTCCAGAATGGCCAACTCAAGCAGTACTTTTACGAGACCAGATGCAACCCCAAGGGTTTCACTAACGAAGGCTGCAGGGGGATAGACAAGAAACACTGGAACTCCCAGTGTAAAACCAGCCAATCTTACGTACGAGCGCTAACCATGGATGGTAGGAAAAAGATTGGGTGGAGATTTATAAGAATAGACACTTCGTGTGTATGTACACTGACCTTTAAGAGGGGAAGATAGTGAATGAGTGTATATAGATTTTATTGAGATGTTATCTATTTGTATATATTACACACAGGGTAAATTATTCTGTCGGAGCGATACAGAAAATTTTATGGACTGCATGTAAAAATGAAGTTTATACAGTGAAAAAAGTGGTTTTATGTCTTATTTATTGAACATATCCATGACTCGAGAAGGGATAAACAAAAAAAAATTACTTGCGCACAACTTCAAATAGAAACACTAAAGTCTGTGTCACATTCCTCAAATGATCGTGGTTTTGTTCATTGACGTTGCCAAGGAATGAAAACGACAGTAAAAATAATTATTGCATGCTGCTTCCGTTGTTCAATAAGAATCTGTCCATTGGAAAATCCAACCAAACATTCCGTTTACATTAGACAGTAAGTGGTTATAATCCTCAGTAGTATTATATTTGTTGACTGCTTTACCTTCTTTACCGGTGGCATTGGAATTAAAAAGTTAAAGGTGCTGACGTTAATCTTTACTAGTTTTTATTTTATTCCCTTGGGGATAGAATTGTCTCAGTTTCGTTTCATTACGGAATCAAACACGCATGGTGTTGAAGCAACTAGGATTGGACCAACGAACGAAGCTGTGCGTTTACCCACCCCCCATCATTCATAAGGCATCTACACAAGGAGAGCATTACAGACTGAAAGTAAATCGACTGAACTTCACCGGGAGGACATGGGCATATGTTGCCTTGGTGTGAAATGCGTTTTAGGATTACCGGTGTGGGAGGGCTTTCAAAGCATGAACTCATTCTGGAGTTTGCAGATGCCAAGGAGATCAATCACATATGGCGCCGGGGGAGGCTAATGGGTAATCCTGGGATTTAGGGTGGCGAGAGAGGAATGTTTGTGTTGGGGGGTGGGGTGGGGTGGGGGGGGGGGGGGTAAAATGCCCTTATATTTTACCTTGCACTCAAATGCAGACTTCCTGTCAGCGGTCTAAGTTCAGTTTTTCAGTTATCAGTGGACTCCCTCCTGGTGGTTTTCTGAAAGACAGAGTCCAAAGTACATTTAATGCACAGCTTCCAACATTCATTTCTAAATGCACACTTATTTTCTTAGTCAATTTTACTGTTATGTTTTCTATCAAATGGAATAAATGACAATCTGCAACCTAAAACAGCACAGACTCCCCAGTGAACCTGGCTGGATATTACACCAATGTCACCTGGCTATCTCTTCAGCCTTGGGTTACCAGGTCTCTTAAGGCAAGACAAGCCAAAAGTCGTGTAAATCAAAATAAACCTCTTTGACTTGGTAAGGCTAACAACAAGGATAGTAATGTGTAATATAACATCTGACAGTAATGATCAGCCTCAGGGTCGTTTACACAGTATGACTCCCAATCCTAGTATCTTTTTCTCACTATCATTCTACATGGCGAGATGGTACCTCATAGAACTGCACCACCTCATGGAAATGAGAGTTGTTTTATTGACTTGTTTCCTTCTTGTTTTTGATGAGCAATGCCATTTTATGATGGCCTTAAATCTTTTGTATCCCAAAGTCCGAAATGGTGACTGATTGGGCACTGGTTACGAACACCGAGTATTTATCAGTGCTTGTGGCGCAAGCATCAACCTTAATGACAGTGATGATTTAAAAAGCAAGTCAAAGGAAGTTACATTTTCTGTACCTTTTTTTTAAAGAAAATATATGCTTGTTTCATTAAATGGTTAAGACAATTTAGATACTTCCATACTTTCAGACAATAACAAAATTTGGTGTTCACAATAGCAACAGCAAAAATAATTGATGAGTGACAAATTCCTAACTGGAATCGCTCTTCCATCAGCTGGCACTGCAGCAATGCTATGTTCTGACAGTGTATGTCACAGGATTTGAAACAGGGCAAGAAAAAATTCCAACATTATATTTGAAAATAAATATCATTCAGATACGCACCTGCATCTGGAATAATCTGCTTTCTTTCTCCACGTGTTTAAAATACAATGATGGCACACTAGGTTGGTGCACCTAATAGGCTGCGCCAAAACAATGGTGAGTTTCTAGCATTCCCAGTTGCTGTGCTCCGCCATCCAGGTAAAGGGTTAAGCAGACAGGATGCTAGTGGAGGCTAGATACAATCATTTCTAGGGAAGGCGGACAAACCATTGATCTGAGTCAACATAACTCTTGAACACTGCCAAATGGCCAATTAGAGAATTACATTATGATCAGTGTGGAAGTAGATTATCTGCCCACCTCATTCTTGAAGAAAGACTTTGGCACTTGGGGGAGGTGAGGGAAGTGAGATGCACAAAAATATCAGCAAAATACAACCAAATACATAGTTTTTTTAGAATCATAAGGAAAACATCACTCTTAAGTCGAATAAATTGGGTCACTCGCTTATCATAACTGAATACCTTGATAGCAGCCACATTAAAAACGTTAATAGCAATACCCTTTTCACTGAAAAGTTTGTTTTGTTTTTCAAAAATGTACTGTAATCTCTTTGTTTAACTAAATCATCCCACATCAAAAACACATGTTTAAACAGTCACTGGTAATGTCACATGAAAGCCATAATTCCTGTATTCAAATACATATGACTGGCAACAGTCAAACTAGTGTGTCACCACCTAATCTTTTTCAAAGTAAATGTTCAAAATTAATCTCTTTAATACTCAGTAAGCATCTTATTCTAACCCAATGATCTCCTTGTTGCAATGTAATATATATGTATGTATATATATTTATTTATATATGTATATATAACATATATTGCAATAGAGTGGATAGAGATTGTTACAGTTAAAATATTTCAAATTAACTATTATGATATCTTATATTCAGACACAAATCTTGTAAAAATATTGAAAGGATTTTGCTTCGAGAAGCCTGATATGAAAATAACTTGGAACTGAACTTTAACTTGGAGCTCCTGGCTTATTCTATTTCTACTTAAAGGCCAGTGGAATAACAATCTGAGAATTAAGTTGTTCCAAAATGCCATATTCTATTAATAACTATTGTAAACATAGCTACATTCAAATAAATTAAAACTGGCCATTGTTAATGAGAATAATATAAATATTGCTTCAAACTCCAACAGGAAAACTATAAATAGATGATAAAAATGCTCAACTTTTAATATTTCCTGTAATCAAGGAAAGTTTCAATGTATAACAGCAATAATGTTTCGTAGAACATACTACACAATGATAAGTGATTTTGTGTTTAAACACCGAAGTATATTGAGGTTTGACTGACCCTATGGGTGACCCACTTTTCTGCACATCAATCAAATTTAAAGTTTTAAATTTAGACCTGAGCCTAAAAGTTCTGTCAAACTCCAATCTCCTTTGGGTATTCACGCTAGCATGCTAAAATAAATTCTTAAAATTACAGTGGTGCATCTACCAAAGTGTCAAGAGTGGCTTTGTTACTTCAATAATCATAAATAAATAATACAAACACTAATACAACTAAATTATTCTGACTTTCCAACTGTTCAATTCCTTTCTCAATATTAATATATTTTGTTATCATTTTAAGTTTGCTTTCACTTTATTTTTATTTGATTTCTTGGCTGTATGAGTTTATTTTAGCATGCCAGCGTGAATGCCCAAAGGACACTGGAGTTCGACAGAACTTTTAGGCTAAGATCTAAATTTAAAACTTTAAACTTGATTAATGTGTAGAAAAGTGGGTCACCTCTAGGGTCAGTTAAACCTCAATATACTTCAGTGTTTAAATACAAAATCACTTACCATTGTGTGGTAAGTTCTACGAAACATTACCACTATTATAAATTGAAGCTTTCCTTGATTACAGGGGATGTTAAAAGTTGAATATTTTTATCATTTATTTATTTCAATGTACCCCAAGGATTAATTATTTGTTTCGTTCAACAGTAATGTCTACACTAGGTACATTTCTAATATACACAAGATGAGCTCTATTCTAATAAATTCCATGAATGGAAGGCCAATAATATTGCATTATAACTCATGTTGCAGAATATCATTTCAATTTGCATCATGGTATACAGTCACAAATACCTGCTGTTGAAGAAATTACTGCTCAATTGACCAAACACATTGGTAAGTACTTTTGTATAATGGAGAAAAAATACATATGATACTATCCAAAACCTGTAATTTTGAGTTGCTATCTTGCAACACATTCACATCTATATAATAGCAATACTGAACATCTAACATACTTTGCACCAGAAGCTGCAGATTATTTGGAAAAAGTACACAATTATGTAATTGGACCTATCAATATGATTCTAGTGCTACATATGAACTAATATTTTTAATTATAAACATGAATGGCACATGGTACATGGATCAACTGCTGTTATATGAAGCCAGGTTTGATCAGTGAACTGTGCTGAGTTAGGACTGCAATACAACCACAACACCTAATCTCAGCACCTTAGGTCGAAAGTGGGAAGATCAAACAGGGCTTGATTTCTTGATTGCTATCCGTAATTCCTGCCTGAAAGTGAACATTGGGATGAGAACAGTATCAGGTTCACCTGTGACGTTCATTTAGTACAACATCAGCATCATGTTGTGCAAGACTTGATCTCTATTTTACCATTAATTGATAGAGTTTATACTTGACACCTTAGGATATTCAAATAAGTTTCAATAGCCAATAGGGTACAATCTAGATTAAACTGCTGAACCATCAAAAGTATTGTCACTACCACATTGTGCTATCTGCCCAGTAACTGCAGTATGTTGTGAATTAAAATAATTTAAAATACCCAGGATTGCTTCTTTTTTAAAAAGTGCTCTAATTCCTTCTGAAAAATATAAATGTAAAAATACTTTTCAACACTTGCGCCTGTATAGCCATTTACTATTTCTCACATACTGATATAATGGGAAGAAGCTTCCACCATTACATTTCTTACTGTGAAGGAAATTCAGCAATTTTAAATTATATTTTGATCCGTTAATGTTTTTCTAAAACTTCACTAGGGATGTTCAGTAATGTCCAGGTTGAATTGAAACAGAACTTTTAATATTCAGTTTCTTGTTTAAGCTTTAGTATTGTCACATTCCCCGGGGGAAACCATTAACCAAAATAACCATGTTTACTGAATGACCCCAAATGAAGAAATTATCAACAAGATTCCACTTGTTGAAACTTTCCCTTTAACATGATTCAGAATACAAACTACAATTGAATTAACAAGCAAATGGTACTCCAAAAAAAGGTAAATTGCACTTTAACTAGTTGACACAACAAAGCTGTGTCTTATGTAACCACAAGCATTCATGTCACCAACACCTCTCCCCCCCGCTAGCAGGGTTGATCAGGACTCCCATGCAACAACAGCTTTCACCTTTGAGTTTCACAGTTACAATTATCATCAGTAAGACACACTTTTACAGATTCTCTCTTCTTTAGGTCATAACAGTCCTGATGATATAGCTTTCTAGAGTTCCTTTTCAACTGATCAACCAATAACAGTCCATGGTTTGGGCACTTCTGGGAAAACACCCACCAGCGTCTCTGAGGTATTCCCACAGCTTTCCAGGTTTTAGACATTTTCAGCCAGCTCATACAGTACCTCCAAGAGCTGCTCTCTCCTTTTCTGCAAAACAGAGAAACTGACATCTTCCTGAGAGAGATTTGCTTCTTGCCCTCACAAGAATTTTCCATGTTCCTCTTTCTGCCTCTGTCTGCTTTCTCTTTGTGTATGCACCTGTGCACTGGTCACCTTCAGCCTCCAGCTCCTCTGCTTGTAGCTCTCCGTTATGTCTGCAGCTTTCTTTTGAGTCTGCCAGCTACATGACTACTTACTTAACTTTCTACCTGTTGGCACTACTTCCAGGTCAAGTGTTGCAAAGTCAGATGGACTAGTATTTCTTATTATCCAATATAATTACAATTAATTCCTTTACAATTGATGCAAACTCTTAAAAGTCCTTTTCAAGCATTCTTTAAAAACATTTACAGATTCCATAGAACTTTGAAGAAGTTACAAATTTTCCTTACTGTACTGCTTCTCTATCAAAGGTTGCAACAGTCTTAAGAACTTGCACACTGATTATTCAATCATGGTGCAGTCTGTTTAAATTTCAAACCTTTAGAGCCAAAGACACCAGCCCCAATAATGCAAACAGAATTCAGAAAGAAATAAAACATCAAGGCTGTACTGGACTAAAATAAAAGCCAACTGAAGGGCAAACTTAATGGCCACATTTTGGGGTCGACAACAGAAAAAAAGATGCTTGCCACTCACTACATTGACAACTGCACTCAGAGCATAAAAACAAAAAAACTGCAGATGCTGGAAATCCAAAACAAAAACAGAATTACCTGGAAAAACTCAGCAGGTCTGGCAGCATCGCAGAGCATTCACTGGTTTTTGAACATTGGCTTGCATATAATTCCTGTTAAAGGGTGTTTGATTCAGAGAGACACCCTCTTCTGGGTGCACATATGAGCAGGGCAAGAAATGGAGTGGCTCTTCAACTAATCAGTTTCCAGATTTCCCACACTTAGCTGCACCTATGTGGCGCCCGGAAGTTGCTGTCCAATTTACTCCATGGGTAGAGTGAGCGTGTTAGCATCGCTGTTATTCCCAACGTAAAATCCCAGCCTCTGAAATGGATACATTAGCACAAAAGTACTTTCAAATGACACAAATACTTCCAGGACAAACTGGAAATAGTAGTTCTGATTTCAATTATCAGCAACGCACCAACATTCAGGACCCACACGTCACATTTATACTAATTCCTGGGGGGATTTTTTATTCTTTCATGGAATGCAGGCAACGCTGGTAAGGCCAGCATTTGTTGCCAATCCCCAATTGTCCTTGATCTGAGTGTCTTGCTAGGCCATTTCAGAGGCCAGTTCAAAGTTGACCACATCGCTGAGAGTCTGACCTACAAGACTCATGTAAGTCAGACCAGGTAAGGACAGCAGATTTCCTTGACTGAAGGGACATTAGTGAACCAGATGGGTTTTTTTACAGCAATGAACAACAGGTTCTTGGTCATCATTACTGAGACTAGTTTCATATTCCAGATTTCATTAATAGAATTTAAATTCAATCAGCTTCCATGTTGGGATTTGAAGTCAAAGCCCCCAGACTGTTAGCCTTGCTCTCTGGATTACTAGTCTAGTGACATCACCGCTATACCACCATCTCCCATTCTGAAGATCAAATCAAAATTTAACGACCAATCTCCATGGTAGAAAAATATCCATCCGATTGAACAGAACAAATTGTACAGTTTAGCTATTTATTCTCAGACGTGACCCCATGTCAAGTGTTTTGCGTAATTGTGTCTATATGCTATCGTAAAATAGAAGTAGTAACATGGCAATTTTCTCAGCACCATTGGAATACAACTGATTTATTTGCTATATTGCAATATATTCTCGAAAGAATACTGCAGCCAATTTGTAGCCTGTAGTTATTATTAAGACTGTCCCGAGAATTTGGCTCATAAACTAGACTGATATTTGCTATATTTGTGAATTAACACTCTATGGAAAGTTTGATTGTACAACTAGGAAGGGAAATGTGGCTGTAATTGAGTAATCTTTTGAAGAGTACATTTGCACAAGAAAATTATAATTGCGTGCCACCTGGTGGAGAGAATTGCAGCTACAATCTGTATCTTTACCATCCAGACAACATGGTTTAGTGCGCCTGCGAGGCTGATGGTAATGTATACAGGGCACAACATATGCAAAATAAAATGCTCTCAAACGTGACATTTGTCTAAGGATAAAAGTTCATTACTGCTATTTTATATAAGTAGTCCAAGGAATGAAAACTACATCGAAAGCAAAACACTGCCGATCAGGAAGTTAGAAGCAGAAACAGAAATTGCTGGAAACACTCAGCAAGTCAGGCATTTTTTTGTGGAGACAGAGTTAACTTTTTTGCCGATGACATTTCTGTTTTTATTCCGAGGGATAAAGAGATTCATTTGCCATTCTAGCTGCCAGGGGAGCTAGAAAGAGCATTCAGCAAATAGTGTCAAAATCAAATGAACCTGCACAGTTCATCATGAATCATAGATTACAGTGACCCAGAGTGTAGTACAGCGGGGCGGGGGGGGGTGCTAAGAACCAAGAAAGTTCAAGTTACAGGCTCTCACTTTAACACGTATGTACTTGGTCAGTCGACACTCAGCAGGTGTTTGTAGGACAATTCAAAAAGGGTGAGGGAGCTTGGTGGGAGCATTTTAATGGTAGAAATCAGGCAGAAACGCTGAATTATTCTGCTTGGAAAAAAGTCGTGCACCACTTACACACCTCTACTGGATTGAAATTGGCAACAGCATTCACACATAAACATATAGCAAATGGAATACTTCAGATCAAGTTAACTAAACCTCCTCATATGATTGCCTTTTTTTTTTCTATATTTAAAATCTTTTCAGTAACAGCTTCTTGGAGGTCTTCTTCTTACACAGAGTCCTGGGGACTTGAGTTCAGCCTGCCAGACACTGTTCTCCAGACATTATGCTCCAGGTATTGCACTTTCCTTACAGGCGAAAGGTAGTCTTAGATATGGGCAAACAAGGACAGTGACTCTATACTTCTCTACACTGCTCTATACTTCTGACCTGGAGCCTGAACTGACAAGAACTGTATAATTTGAGAAGTTTCCTAGCCAAACGATAAACTCTAGGTGACCTCAGACTTAAAGCAATTAGACTTTCAAGCCGTAAGAAGACAGGTCAGGGTAAGCGCAGCTCTCCCTAAGCAGCAGAAGGATATGTGTGAATTATATGGTATGATACCTGTGTCATTATAAAACAGTCATCACCATCATGCACCATGTGTGCTCTGCCTGAAGACATGTCCTCATAGTCTTTCCAGCGCACTCTGTCCTGTGCCAGTCTTTTCATTTTTCAGTAACTTCCTTCAATTGTCAAGCCATCCAGTATTGATATTCTCTTCCTTCCTCTTCCCCTTCTCCCTTGAAATCTTCCCTCCATAACATCTCTTACTGGTCCATTTCCTCTTAAGATGTGCCCTGCCCAGACTCTCAGTCTTTTCCTAATTGGGCTCAGCAAATTTCTTCGTTCTTTCATTCTCCTCTAAACTTCATCATTCGTTACCTTTCCCTTCCAGCTGATCATTTCCCTGCCCCTCCAAACCCACATTTCAAAACTATTTAGCAAGTTGGTCTCCTCCTTCCCTAAAGGTCCGAGTCTCACATCCATACAAAACAACACTCCAAATCAAGCCCTTCACAAGTCATTTCCTCAGTTGTATATTCAGCTTCCTGGTTAGCAAGCATCTCTTCTTACTGAACATGGCCATTCTTATTGCTATCCTTATTTCTTATTTCTTTGCTGCATCTTCCATCTGCAGATCGTCAGCTCCCTAAATTTTTGTACTGTTCTAGTTCTTTTCCTTCTATGAACATTTCTTGGTGATTTCGAGATATGCAACACTTTGGTTTTGCCAATGTTTGCTTTGGCATGTCTGCTGTTACTAATCTATCCACTGGTCCTTGTAATCCTACTTCTGTGCTTGCTACAAGTATTTTGTCACCTGCAAATCTAAGTGATGTTATAATAGGCACCACCCCCTCCATCCCCCAATCTTAGCTCCAGATTCTACAAAAAAAAGTATATCATTCAATGATAAAAAGTAAAAGCATGCTCGATATGCTAATACAGAGTAGAACCAATCTTCTTCCTTCCAGATAGATGAAAGTTAAGATCAGCATGTTTGAAATGTGCTCCACCTAATCTGAATTTACCCATACTTTCACACACTGGCCATTACTAAATGCCTGAGGCACCCCTGATTTTTCAACATCCTTTGAAATGGGAGAGGGAGGCAAACGTCTGCCATGTTGTGGCTGCTGACCTCCATTTCCCACCTTTATTGTGTGGAATGGGAAGGTATTTTTTAGCCGTGTACTGGAGCACAGCAAGTGGGGCAAGTGACTACGAACGGGTGGGTTCCCTTGGTCCTGCGACTGCCATTGGGGGTGGGGGTGGGGGGGGGGGGGGGGGGGGCGGTGGCAAGGCCCAAGATGCAAGCACTCACCCACTCACACCACCCAACCACTCCTCCCCACCCCCACCACCCTCTAAAGGATGTCCTACAGTTAACAAGTGACATAAAGTGTGTAGGGGAGCTAGTGTCATGAAGCCCCCGTGCACAAAACTGTGATAGATTCACTTAGTAGTTTTATGGACAGAAACATCACTGACCACATTGTTGTCCAGGGTGTGTTTTGTAACCAGCTGTTCTCCTTTTCTCGGCCTATAGCCAGTGAAATAAATTTTATACAACAGATGTTCTTTACAATGCATTGATTGAGCTTTTTTTTTATTGGTGTGAGGGAGCAGATTCTGCAACATTAATGCCAGTTATGTAGGTGTAGAATTCATATCAAATGGCAGGATAAATTCGAATACCTCCTGTGCAAGCACAGAGTGTGCTTAAAAATTTCCTGTAGTTTTAGAGATCCCAAATAGCCAAGAGTCTACATATTTATAAATGAAAAGTGTACAGAATTATATTCAATATTTCAAAGTGTCCTCAGCAAAATAAATAGCTACGTGTGGTTAAAACAAACTCGAATCAATGTATAAGAATAATGGAGACAGGCCTGGAAAGACTTAGGTGGACTAAAATAAGCATGAAACCTTTGGTCCAACACTCTTCTAACCCTGTTTAATATTATGGGGAGAATTTGCCCTCCATTCGGGGGTGTGGGGGGGGGGGGTGTTGTGGGGAGTGGGGTGTGAGGGAGCGGGCCACCCAGCGTGACGTGCGCCTGGAATCGCTGAGTGCTCCCTGTGCGGGTGGGGGTGGGTTCCCTGAGTTGGGGGCCTGTGCTCTTTCTCGCATGCGCATGAAAGGGCGCAGAAATCTCCCTGAGGCTCAGCGCTGCCTCAGGGAGATTAGTTTAAATTCCCAAAATTTTAACAAAGAAAAGAAAAAAATTTAAGACATGTCCCCTTGTGTGACAGTGTCACAGGAGCTGGGACATGTCAATGAATTTCAATAAAAATTTTTGTCAGGGTTTAAAAATCATTCATGAAACCTCTTCCCGCCCGTGGATGAGGTTCCATGAAAAATGCAAAGGCCGCCTGGGCTCTTTGCTTGCCTCCCTCCGACCTTAAGGTTGGACGGGCAGCTCAGTTTATTGATTTAATTGATATTTAAATGGCCTTAATAGGCCTTTGACAGTTCGGTGGGCGTGCAGCTGACTCGCCTGCGCACCTGCCGAACTGTAAATCTCAATGACGCACGGTGATGTCAGGACACATGCCTAATGTCTCCGCGCGTCATTTCATGCCTCAGCGAGTAGGCCCCACCCCTGCTCGCCAAGCCAAAGATTCAGGCTTATGTATATTAAAAACAAAATGCATAACACACTTAAATCCTAACATGGGAAATGCCTTTTTAAATTGCAAACTGCAGAGCATCTCAGTCATCTATTACGCTTGTTACAATGAAACTTGCATATTGCATCTAAACTTGCAGCAGCAAAAACATGACTAAGTTCAGGAACTGTAGATGGTCAGGATACTGGGGAAGTTCAGGATACCGGAGGAGTTCCTCTTGTAGGAGAATCTAGAACTAGGGGTCACTGTTTAAAAATAAGGGGAATTGTTTTCTCTCGAGTGTCACAAGTCTTTGGAACTCTCTTCTTCCAGAGTAGGTGGAAGCAGAGTTCTTGAATATTTTAAGGCAGAGGTAGATAGATTCTTGATAAGCAAGGAGGTGAAAGGTTATCGTGGGTAGGCAGGAATGTGGAGTTGAGGTTACAATCGGATCAGCCATGATTTTATTGAATGATGGAGCAGACTCAAGGGGCTGAGTAGCCTACTCCAGCCCCTAGTTTGTATGTTCTTTGTATGTGTGTTTGTATGTAAGTATAGGATATTGTGGGTATTCAGGGTGTTGTAGATGTTCAGGATATTGTAGATGTTCAGGATGCTGTAGATGTTCAGGATATTGTAGATGTTCAGGATGCTGTAGATGTTCAGGATTCTGTAGATGTTCAGGCTACTGTAGATGTTCAGGATGCTGTAGATGTTCAGGATTCTGTAGATGTTCAGGATATTGTAGATGTTCAGGATGCTGTAGATGTTCAGGATGCTGTAGATGTTCAGGATGCTGTAAATGTTCAGGATATTGTAGATGTTCAGGATGCTGTAGATATTCAGGATATTGTAGATGTTCAGGATACTGTAGATGTTCAGGATATTGTAGATGTTCAGGATGCTGTAGATGTTCAGGATGCTATAGATGTTCAGGATACTGTAGATATTCAGGATGCTGCAGATGTTCAGGATGCTGTAGATGTTCAGGATGCTGCAGATGTTCAGGATGCTGTAGATGTTCAGGATATTATAGATGTTCAGGATATTATAGATGTTCAGGATTCTGTAGATGTTCAGGATTCTGTAGATGTTCAGGATATTGTAGATGTTCAGGATGCTGTAGATGTTCAGGATGCTGTAGATGTTCAGGATGCTGTAAATGTTCAGGATATTGTAGATGTTCAGGATGCTGTAGATATTCAGGATATTGTAGATGTTCAGGATACTGTAGATGTTCAGGATATTGTAGATGTTCAGGATGCTGTAGATGTTCAGGATGCTATAGATGTTCAGGATACTGTAGATGTTCAGGATGCTGCAGATGTTCAGGATGCTGTAGATGTTCAGGATGCTGCAGATGTTCAGGATGCTGTAGATGTTCAGGATATTATAGATGTTCAGGATTCTGTAGATGTTCAGGATATTGTAGATGTTCAGGATATTGTAGATGTTCAGGATATTATAGAAGTTCAGGATACTGTAGATGATCAGGATATTGTAGATGTTCAGGATGCTGTAGAAATTCAGGATACTGTAGATGTTCAGGATATTGTAGATATTCAGGATGCTGTAGATGTTCAGGATACTGTAGATGTTAAGGATGCTGTAGATGTTCAGGATATTGTAGATGTTCAGGATGCTGTAGATGTTCAGGATACTGTAGATGTTCAGGATGCTGTAGATGTTCAGGATATTGTAGAAGTTCAGGATGTTGTAGATGTTCAGGATGCTGTAGATGTTCAGGATATTGTAGATGTTCAGGATATTGTAGAAGTTCAGGATGTTGTAGATGTTCAGGATATTGTAGTTCTTCCAGTCCAAAAGTGACCCTAGGGTGGATTTTAACATGCAGAGGCAGCAGGAGGCCACAGCCATTTTAACTACTGGCTTTATTTAAATATTATCTATACTTTAGTACGGCTCTCTATGTGTATATTAGACAGTCGTTTAGTGGTACAGAACCTGAATATTGCTGAAAAAGCAGACATATTGTCGAAGCTTTCCAACGTGCTCTCATCAGGACAGCTCACAAGGAAATACAAATCGTTGCTCCCTTTAATGTTGGCATTTCCTCGCATAGCTTTCCTGATGAATGCAAGAGCGAAAGCTTAGACAGCATGTCTCTTTTTTCAGCAATATATATATATATTCACTATATTTAATTATAAATAATATTTAAATGGCAAAAATGCTCATTAGTTTGGGAAGCAAAGGAATGAAATGAGTTGGAGCAGAGTCACCCATTCCTCTATCTGTCAGACCATTCCTCTATCTGTCAGACCATTCCAAGTGCTCATAGTTGCTTCTGTGAAGAAATCCTCCCTGAAAACGGTCTAAAGTTTCTCTTCATTAGCTTGAGCTAATATTCCTTTGTCTAATTCAGGCAATTAATTTTGAAGTAATTTTTCACCTTTGCATATCATTAATTATCTCACTTACTTTTAAAAAAGATCACATCTGTAAGACCCTCCCCAGTCTAAAGGTTCTTGTTTTGGATAAAATACAGCACACAACATCTTGGATGCAATTTCACCAAAGATGATATACTTTTATGAATCCACTAAGCAATAGGACATACTCAGGATAGTAATGGCTGCTTAGCTTCCCTGCGAGTCCGAGTCCATCTCGGTGGTCAATCCAATAACGCATCCTCCATGCGCGTCTTCTGAGCAGCTGATCAAATTGCTCCACCGCTGCAGACCAGATGGTTCTGTGGACTCTTTCTTTATACATTCCTTCGCTATGGCCTTGTGCCATATCAGGTAAAACCTGCTTTTAGCGCATTTAATTGGTTTTCAATTATATCATTGTACGTCTCCCTGCCTTCTCCAGACGCACCCTGGTTAAGCTCCTTTTGAAGGTCACACTCGAGGTACCATAGCCAGCTTGACTCCGTGTTGTTACCTCCAACACCATTATCAATCTCCAGAGCTGGGAGAAGGTGGCACATGTACTGCCCCTTAACGAAGCCCAGTCTGCTTATCTTCCCTGGTAGGAGCCCTCCTACAGTTTAAGTCATTTTACAGGACTTGCTGATTCTAGCAAGGCTTTCACTTGACTAAATTAACCATCATGCTTTGTGTTTTGAGCCCACAGTGCAGTTCAGTACAGTTCTTTAGATATATCTTCGGTCTGGGTTCTTCTTATACCTCGATGTTCCATGTTACCACCATGAGACAGACTCCACACACACAGGGTTATAGCACAACCGGTCCACATTAATGAATTTAAAAGAAATAAAGAGACATTTACACAGTTGAAAAGTGATTGTACATTAAAAAGGTTAAATAATACATTGGCTTACATATCTTCGAGGTATCCTTTCAAGCTCACCCTCTCCAGGGAATCTACGGATGTGTAACAAATACTTGCCTGGCCAGCAACGCGCACATCCCATGAAAAAATTTTTTAAAACTACATCCATTTCTGCTCACCAAGACACACGGGCAATATTCAAGCACTGGAGGCAGTGCAGGGAACAGCATGAGGCTGAGGCCTGGTATCTTGGGTCTACATTGTGCGGATAGACCTGGGGAGAAACTCATTGGTGCTACACTGCCAGACTTACGTCAATTTGCCAGGCCAGGTATCACTGAGGGATGTTGTGCAGGTCAAATAGGCAGCAACCTGTGGTGCCCTGGAGAATTGACCTAAGTCTACATAGAGTCACTAGAAGGAACGCAATCAAATTTCTCCCCTCGGGCTTTTCAACTTGCCAAGGAAGCATCTGAGAGATGAACACATGGTGGCAGTGTGTTACAGATCACTCAGGGTTGCTGTGGAAACGTATATTTTTAAATGCATGTCGTAGTCTGGAGTTATGGATAGTGATGGTAGAGGTTTCCATCTAATGGCTGACCAGGAATCTCTCCCACTCTTACTGCCTGCCATTGGTGTGTAATGGATGGAGTTGCGGGTTGATACTCAACCTGTTTGGCCAAGTTATGGAACGCACCTTCCATGGCCATCAAGTCCTGGGATGGGATTTGAACCTGGAGTTTCTCACGCAGAGGCAGGGACACTACCCACTGTGCCTGGTGAACATATAGAGATATAGAAAATAGTCAATGGTATGGTAAGGGCAAATCTGGAATAGTGCTTTTAAATTAAATTATGAATTTTGGATAAGGGAGAACAAGTTCAATCATAGGATTATCTAACGATTCCAGTGGAGAACCAGGCCCATTAAGTTCTGTGCAAGAGCAATTTAGCTGGTCCTAATCCCCCACCCTTTCCCCATAGGCCTGAACAATTTTTCCCTTCAAGTACGCATTCAACTCCCTTTTGAAAGCCATGATTGAACCATCCTTTCAGGCTGTGCATTCCGAATCCTAACTACTCACTGCATAAAAAGTTTTTGCTCATGTTCCCTTTGCTTCTTTTGTCAATTACCCAAAACCTGTGCCCTCTGAATTTCCATCCTTCCACCAATTGGAACAGTTCCTCACTCTCTGTCCAAACCCTCATGATTTTGAACACCTCTGTCAAATTTCCTCTCAATTGTCTCTGTTCTAGGGGGAACAACTCCAGCTTCTTCAATCTATCTGTGTGGTTGAAGTCCCTCATCCTTGGAACGATTCTAACAAACCTTTGCTGCACCCCCCCCCCACCCCCCGCCACCGCCCCCCCCCCCCCCCCCCCCCCCCCCTCTCTTTGCATCCTTTCTAAAGTGCAGGGTTCAGAGTTGGACACAGTGCTCCAGTTGAGGCTGAATCTATGTTTTGTTAAGGCTCATCTTAACTTCCTTGCTTTTATTCATGGTACCTCTATTTACAAAACACAGGATTTCTTATATAAAAACAGAAAACGCTGGAAATGCTCAGCAGGTCTGGCAGCATGTCTGGAGAGAGAAAGAGTCCAATATGGCTCTTCTTCAGATCTGTCAAACTGGGGTTTTCAAAAAGCATTGAATAAGATGTCACAGAACAGCTTCTTATGCAAAATTAGGATTCATGGGAGTGGGGTAATATATTAGCATGGATTGAGGATTGGGGGTTAATCAGAAAACTGAGATTAGGAATAAGCGGGATATTTTTGGAGTTGGCAGGCTGTAACTAGCAGGGTAACGCAAGGACCAGTACTCAGGTGCACACGACACATTAATGACTTAGGTGAGTGTAACTTGTTCAAGTTTGCTGATGTTACAAAGCTAGGTGAGAAAGTAAGTGGTGAGGGGTGGTGGGGTGGGATAAAGGCTGCCAAGGGATATAGATAGGTTGGGTGAGTGGGTGAGAATGTGTCAGATGGAATTCAATTTGGAAATGTGTAAAGTTATCCACTTTGGTGGGAAAAATTAAAAAGCAAGAGACTGGGCAATGGTTGCTTTCAGAGGGACCTGTGAAAGAGCCAGGAAAGTGAATGCCGGTACAGCAAGCAATTGGGGTGGCAAATGGTATGTTAGCTTTTATTACAAAGGAATTGGAGTATAAGAGTATAGGAGTCTTACCATAATTATACAAGACATGGTGAGGCCCACCCAGTGTACTGTATGCAGTTTTGGGCATACATCCCCAAGGCGGGGTGGGGGGGTGTTCCTGGGATAAGGAGATTGTCCCATGAGTAGAGACTGAGTAGAATAGGTTGTACGTTGGTTAGTGTCGCTTCAGAATGGTGACTGAGATGTTGGTATGTTCACACACCTGGTTTATTTGATACAACTGAACTATGTACAGCTATCCATGACTAGGTGTTTCACCGCTGAAGCCATGAACATTCGCTCTCTCCTCTCTTAGTCATGTCTTCTCTTACATCATCGTTATGGGGGATGTTATTTACAGAGTCCCACACATTAACCCTTACGAACCCTAATACTACAGACCGCACCTAATTTCACTGGAGTTCAGAAGATGGAAAGATGATCTAATTGACCATATAAAATTCTTAAGGGTCTTGACAAGGTAAATGCTGAGAAAATATTCTTAAGTCTTCAATCGACACCAATTTTTCGGGGCCCATGCAATCTTCAGGTTGGACACATTTGTATTAACCCCATCCACGGGTGGGATGAGAGGCGTCAGTGGGGTCGCGAGTGTGCACAGTTAAGTGTTTATTTTTGAAACTTGCCTGTGTGATCTGCAGTGCTTCAGAATGCATTCCAGCTGCTTTTTCTGGACTCTTAACCTTCAGGTCAGCACTCTGCAGTGAGGAATCTTTTCTGGGCCTTCAGGTTTCAGGAAGCCTTCCCTTAGCCTGGGAATGAGAGCTGAACTCTCCACTGGAGGCACCTCCTCTGAGGAGGAAAGGAGGGCTAGAAGGGGGAGGAGGCCAGGAGTGCACATTCAGCCTCCACGGGAGCCACCTTTGGGAGGACAGGCGCAAGCACAAGGGGTGCAGGGCCAAGAGGTAGTCCAAGGCAGAATGGGCTGCAGAAGGTGCCACTATCCTGCTGCCAGGGTTTACAGGCAGTGAAGCAGCTACCTCAATATGTCCAAGGTGCAGTGCCGAAGGAGGCTCCGACTCTCAAGGGAGACAGTCAACTATATCTGTCAGATGATTGGGCCTGAGATCTCCCCTAACTGTGTGGGTGGACACCCCATGCCAGTGGCTCTAAAGGTCACAGCTGCCCTCAACTTCTATGCCTCTGGCTCCTTCCAGGGCTCGGTGGGTGATCTTTGTGGTGTCTCCTAATCAGCTGTCCACACTTGTGTCAAGCAGGTTACAGGCATGTTCAGACGTGCATTGACCTTCATCCATTAACATTGAGACCAGGCAAATCAGACACAGTGAGCCAGAGGCTTCGTGACCATTGCTGTCTTCCCCCATGTCCAGGGTGCTATAGACTGTACACATGTGGCCATCAAGGCGCCAGCAGGTGAGCTCGGAGCCTTCATCAACAGGAAGGGCTTCCACTCCATGAACGTGCAGATAGTGTGTGATCACAGGATGCTGATTCTACAAGTCTGTGCAAGGTATCCAGGCAGCTCCCATGACACCTACATCCTCAGACACTCCCAGGTGCCGGGGCTCTTCAGTGCTCCAGCCCGGCTGGATGGATGGCTGCTGGGTGACAAGGGCTATCTCCTCAGAAAGTGGCTCATGACGTCTCTCCGCCATCCAAGAACAGAAGCTGAGCAGCGGTACAATAGGAGCCAGGGCACCACAAGGTCTGTGGTGGAGAGAGCCATTGGTCTTCTCAAGATGCGCTTCCGATGCCTGGACCGTTCAGGGGGCGCACTCCAGTACCCCCCAGATCGTGTCTTGGTGAAAGTGGTTGCATGCTGCGCTCTCCACAATCTTGTGCTGGAAAGGGGGGGACGCAGTGGATGATGAAGACGTCAACACATTGTCTGTGGCTGCACATGATGAGTCCAGCAGTGAGTCCGAGGATGAGCACACACAGGGAAAGGCTGAGGGGGTAGACACTGACCTGGGCATACTCCAGGGAGGCAGGGATACCTGGGAAGCTTTAATCCAATGAACCTTCAGCTAGAACACCACAGATGATCCACTAGAGCAAGCCTGGGCTGTCGGCTCGACACTCGACACCTAAGTGCAAAATCTGCCAGGTTAGCAACAGTAACTAAGGGCCTTGTTAATAAAGCTGAATGTCCAAAAAAGCACTCATTACAGTTTTGGAAACCATACACATGCTGAAGGAAAGAGGCTCCCTCAGCCATGGTGACATATCTGAATTTAAATGTGTCAAACAAAGCAGCTTATTACAAAAAAAAAGAGTGTTACAAGTCAAATAAAATCATCAGGGCCTCATCTCGGGCCAACAAAATGCACCAGTGAAAAACCCCTAGTGTGCCCAAGGTGCCTTATGCTTTCGTTTCTGGGTGCTACGTCTTGGTGCTGCCCCCTCACTGGGACTGGTATCTGAACCAGCTGCTCACTCTGCTGTCCTGTCCGCCTCGATGACCTTGGTGGTTGTCCTCTGGCCTGTGGAGCCTGTGCTGACCCCGCCTGGGAGGGAGCTGCCAGTTCCACAGTTGGTATCTCCCCGGTCATCGCCGCCTCACCGGATGCAGTGGTCACTGGCAGAGGGGCGGAGGAGCTGCTGCCCTCACCCGGAATGCCGTGAGAGGTGCCCGCAGAGATGACAGGCAGCTGCCAATGTGAGGTCGCTTCGGACCTCCCAGCTCACCGTGGATGGATGGGCACCGAGCTGGGAAACTTGGTGCCCGGACCATCTCCCAAACGGGCACTGACCAGCTGAGGTCAATGCCGATGTGAGGGCTTGCTGGTCCGAGCGCATCCCCAGGAAGCTCTGGCAGGTCTCCTAGAGTAGCCTCTCCATGAGTCTGGCCACTGTCTCCATGGAGGATGCATGGTGCTCGGACATGAGGCTCATTGCTTTGGCGATCGTCTGCGTGGACTCCTCCACCATGGAGACCAAGCCAAGCAGAGCCTCATGTATCTCCCCCAGATGCTCCCGCACACCTGGCCGCATTTCCTGCATTTGCTGCGTCGCGGACAACTCCAGAGGCACATCATCAGGCACCCACTGAGCATGTGCCTGGTCCCCTGCAGTCCTCCGACTGCTGGCACCATGGGCACTCTCTGTCTCTGCCAGCTCCCCCAGCGAGTGTGAAGTGCCCTCACTGCTGTGCCCCGGGACACTAGCCAATATTCGAATTCCCACCGAGGTGCTGGTATCTGCGCTGGTACCTGCCTCGCAGAGATGGTGTGACACTGGTGAGACTTCAGGACCCTCAGGTGTGAGAGGGGGTCTCTGCTCCTCCTCCTCCCGGCCCTGCTTCGGTGATGCTGAAAGGAAGAACACGGACATTGGATCACTTAGTGTGGAGACAATGACAAAGTCCATCTCTGTCCCGCGGATCATTATGCGCTCATCCTTCCATAACCAATGGTCAAGCCACATTGCAAAATTAAATCAATTAACATTCAGTAGTGCCATGGCTGTTGGGAGAACAATGCTGACCTCACTGTTGGGCATAAATACCTGGGCGTGGCACCCCAGCCTCACCAACACCAGTTGGATCTGGGTGCATGGCGCCTCTCCAGATCTAGGGCCTCCTGCTCAAAATGGCTTAGAATGGCAATCTGACCCTGGCCACCGCCAGTCCTCACCTGCTCTGCTGCATTATGTGTGTTCTTCTCCTGAAAAGGAGAGACGAGCATTGATTAGTGCAACTTGTACCTGGACTCTCTTTGCGGACGGCCCACCCCAACCAGAGTGGGACATTGCAGGGCTCCAGTGTCTTCTCACCCCGCTGCTGTCGAATGATCACACAAAGATACTAGGCCTGTCCCCCCACCACCCCCCAACGATTGGCCATACGTTGGCTACATCACATTAGGCACCACACGGTCTAAACTTCCATAGCAAAGAGGCGCAAGCAGGTGGAGCGCAGAGGACAGCAGATGGTTCATTGCCACGCCACCTTGAAGCTCCCCTCCCACCATCTCATCACCCTGACTTTAACATGTCCTGGAGTTCCAGCGCTGCGCCTAGGTGCAGCTCCTCCAGGTTGCCCCACACCAGTCGTGTGGGACTCAGTGTACCACTTGTGGCGGGGGCAAAACCCATCTCTGCGCCACCCTCTCAGGGTGACCTTGACATGGGCAATATCTGCTGGCCCATCCAGCGAAGGACACATGCCGTCAATGATTCAATGCAGTCACTACACTAGGACCTGGGGGGTGGGGGGGGGGGGCAGCAGGGGGTTAAGCCGACCTGCTGGGTTAAATGCCCAATGCCAACGTGGTACTCACCCTGCCAGAGCATAACAAGTTGTTGAAGCTTGCGACACTGGATCCAGGTGCACCGCACCACATCGCGGGAGCTCACCACCTCCACCACCTCCTCCCAGGCAAGTTTCGTCATGTGGGGGGGCTTCCTCCCCCTGTCCTGGGGGACCAGCACCTCCCGGCGTGCTGCTACCACCCTGAGGAGGGCAGCTAGGCAGTCATCTGAAAAACGAGAGGGACACTGGCCCCCCCCCCATCCTACCCTCCGGTCCGGCCTTTCCCCCCGCCCTACCCTCCGGACTGGCCTGTCCCCCCGCCCTACCCTCCGGCCTGGCCTTTCCCCCACCCTACCCTCCGGCCTGGCCTTTCCCCCCGCCCTAACCTCCGGCCTGGGCCTGCTGGTCAGAAGGCCTCTGCTGTAGCCTTGCATTTGCCATTGTGAGCAGCCTAGAAAAGGCTGCCAGGCCTTCATTCAAACAGGCCACTGGGCCGCCATTGGACCTGGTGGTCTGTCCACACCCGCCAACTCCCGCCCACTCCCGCTATCCTCGGTGGGCCTTAGTTGACCTGCCCGTGTAAAATGCGGCGCAGATCAGATTGCGGGCGGTGATTGGGTACGTGCCTGCAAGCACCCACTCCCGCTCCTCCTACCCTCCCCCCCACCCCACCCACACACCACCCCCCCTCCCCCCCACCGCCATCCCCCCACCTCCACCAACCAGAAAATTCAGGCCTATAACTTTGGCAGTATCTCCCTCCTTGATAAAGACAGATACAAAGTACTCATTTAATACTTCAGTAATGCCCTCTGCCTCCTTGTCTAGGCCTCCTTTTTGGTCCCTAATCAGTCCCACCATTCCCCTTACTCTCCTTTATATGCCTATAGAAAACCTTTAGATTTCCTTTTATGTTGGCTACCAGTCTAAGCTCATGCTCTCTTTTTATATCCCATATTTCCCTTTTCACTTCCCTTCTGAATGTTCTATATTGGGCCTGGTTTGTATAATCGACATTGACATCTCACATAGGGACCTGATCTCAGCCTCATTTTACTCTCTCTCTCTCTCTCTCTTTTGTCACCAGGAAGAGTGGATTTCCGCTGCCTTCCCTTTCCTCCTTGTGGGAATGTACCTAGACTGGAGCTGAACTATCTCCTCTTTTAAGATTGCTCCTTGTCCTTTTCCATGGATAATCTAAACCTTGGGCCGGATTTTACAGCCCCCCCTCACCAGCAGATTTGAAGGCGAGGGTGTTATTAAAATAAAGCTGGTGGCCTTCCCAGCACCTGCCCACCCCCCACTCCCTCCCCCGACCTGTCTCCCATGTTAGGTTGGTGTCAGAATGTCTGCCCATCCTTAGGCCTACTAAGGCCCTTAAATAGCCATTTACGGGCCACTTGAAGGCCTTATTCCACCTCTGCTGCTATTTTACTTGTGGCAGGTGGAGGGAAGGTGGGCAGCCCGGCAGCTTTCACTGCATGGGCTACTATCGGGCAAGAAGGGCAAGTACCCCCTCTAGGAGGTTGCCCGTCAGAGGCAACCTCCCCCAAGATCAGACCGTCCCTTTAACCTGCCCCCACTTGGCCTCTCTAACACAGCCTGCACACCATCGCCACCAACCCCCCAACACCGTGCCCTCCCCCCCCACCATGCCCCCCCCACCCCCCCCAACCCCATCACTAGGGCCGCGCAGCCTGGCCCGTCCAAAATACCGGACTTCCCTCTGATTCCGAGTTCCATGACATTTCTTCCTCGGGCACCTGCCTGTAGTCCCAGCAGTGGCCACTGCTGGATCCTGGCGCTGCTGGGACCACAACTGCCAGCCAATCTGATTGGGCAGAATGTCCAAACTGAAACAAGTCAGGCTGCCCCCAAATCATAAAACAAAAACAAAAACAGAATTACCTGGAAAAACTCAGCAGGTCTGGCAGCATCGGCGGAGAAGAAAAGAGTTGACGTTTCGAGTCCTCATGACCCTTCGACAGAACTTGAGTTCGAGTCCAAGAAAGAGTTGAAATATAAGCTGGTTTAAGGTGTGTGTGTGGGGGGCGGAGAGAGATAGAGAGAGAGAGAGGTGGAGTGGGGGTGTGGTTGTAGGGACAAACAAGCAGTGATAGAAGCAGATCATCAAAAGATGTCAACGACAATAGTACAAAAGAACACATAGGTGTTAAAGTTAAAGTTGGTGATATTATCTAAACGAATGTGCTAATTAAGAATGGATGGTAGGGCACTCAAGGTATAGCTCTAGTGGGGGTGGGGAGAGCATAAAAGATATTAAAAAAATTTAAAAATTTTTTTTTTTTTAAAATAATGGAAATAGATGGGAAAAGGAAAATCTTTATAATTTATTGGAAAAAAAACAAAAAAAAAAGGAAGGGGGAGACAGAAAGGGGGTGGGGATGGGGGAGGGAGCTCACGACCTAAAGTTGTTGAATTCAATATTCAGTCCGGAAGGCTGTAAAGTGCCTAGTCGGAAGATGAGGTGTTGTTCCTCCAGTTTGCGTTGGGCTTCACTGGAACAATGCAGCAAGCCAAGGACAGACATGTGGGCAAGAGAGCAGGGTGGAGTGTTGAAATGGCAAGCGACAGGGAGGTTTGGGTCATTTTTGCGGACAGACCGCAGGTGTTCTGCAAAGCGGTCGCCCAGTTTACGTTTGGTCTCTCCAATGTAGAGGAGACCACATCGGGAGCAACGAATGCAGTAGACTAAGTTGGGGGAAATGCAAGTGAAATGCTGCTTCACTTGAAAGGAGTGTTTGGGTCCTTGGACGGTGAGGAGAGAGGAAGTGAAGGGGCAGGTATTGCATCTTTTGCGTGGGCATGGGGTGGTGCCATAGGAGGGGGTTGAGGAGTAGGGGGTGATGGAGGAGTGGAGCAGGGTGTCCCGGAGGGAGTGATCCCTACGGAATGCCGATAGGGGGGGGTGAAGGGAAGATGTGTTTGGTGGTGGCATCATGCTGGAGTTGGCGGAAATGGTGGAGGATGATCCTTTGAATGCGGAGGCTGGTGGGGTGATAAGTGAGGACAAGGGGGACCCTATCATGCTTCTGGGAAGGAGGAGAAGGCGTGAGGGCGGATGTACGGGAGATGGGCTGGACACGGTTGAGGGCCCTGTCAACGGCCGTGGGTGGAAAACCTCAGTTAAGGAAGAAGGAGAACATGTCAGAGGAACTGTTTTTGAAGGTAGCATCATCGGAACAGATGCGACGGAGGCGAAGGAACTGAGAGAATGGGATGGAGTCCTTACAGGAAGCGGGGTGTGAGGAGCTGTAGTCGAGATAGCTGTGGGAGTCGGTGGGTTTGTAATGGATATTGGTGGACAGTCTATCACCAGAGATTGAGACAGAGAGGTCAAGGAAGGGAAGGGAAGTGTCAGAGATGGACCATGTGTAAATGATGGAGGGGTGGAGATTAGAAGCAAAATTAATAAATTTTTCCAAGTCCCGACGAGAGCACGAAGCGGCACCAAAGTAATCATCGATGTACCGGAGAAAGAGTTGTGGAAGGGGGCCGGAGTAGGACTGGAACAAGGAATGTTCCACATACCCCATAAAGAGACAGGCATAGCTGGGGCCCATTTATTTATATTTTCCCCCAAATCGTTATTGCTGGGGAGCAGCCGGCTTCTGAGTTGGCAGGCTCCAATTGACTTTCCCCTGGGAGCGGGTGAGAATACCTGTCCTTCTAAAATCCAACCCCAAGCTAATAAGTAACTTTAGGGGTGATATCAGGAAGGTCTTCTTCCTGTGGACAGATAACACTTGGAATGGACTTCCTGATAAAGCAATGGGGTTGAAAATCTTGCATTTCAGAAATAATTGGATACTGCAGTAGGGGGACAGCAGAACACTCCTGGATGGATGAATCAAAATGAGCTAAATAGTCCTCCTTGTTACAATCATCACTTTACCCATTAAAAGCCATTAATTTTTCCTGGGTTCATGAGAATGGCTTCAAGCATGAGGAACTTCAGTTACGAAGATAGACTGGAGAAGTTAGAGCTGTTTTCCTTGGGGAGGAGGAGGCCGAGAGGAGATTTGATAAGATATTCAATATCATTTGGGGTCTGAACAGAATACAGAGGGAGAAACTTCCCATTCATGAAGGGGTTGTGAAGGAGGGGGAACAGATTTAGGGTTTTGGCAAAACAAGCAAAAGCAGCAGGAGAAAAGACTTTTTCACACAGCGGGTGGTTAAGGACTGGAATGCGCTGCCTGATAGTGCAGTGGAGGCCGGTTCAATTGAAGCATTCGAAAGGAAATTAGACTCTGAAAAGGAAGAATGTGCAGGGTTACGGGGAGAAGGCAGGAAAATGGCAGTAAATGAAATGAAATGTTCACTCAGAGAGCTGGTGAAAACACAATGGACCAAATGGTTTTGTTCTGCACTGTAATAATTCTGTGATTCTGTAATCTCTGCATGAGGGCAGCATGTTGCTCAATTCTTTCTTTGAAAATGCTTGGAGGAAATGACCATCCAGAATGTTCCCAGTCCATTCGCATCTTCAATGGATCCATTTTTCCACCCTGATTTTTTGCTGTTGAAGTACTGAAAGAATTTCTTACCTGTGTGCTTTGTCTCTAGTGGCACTGTCTCCATTGGTAGATTGACTTCATAACACATAGTCAACAAACTTATGCGTTGTTGATGTTCCAGTAGCAACAAGCTTCCTTTTCTCCTGTTACCTGTTGCCATTTTTGAAACATTCCTTGAGAAATGGAAAATTATTTAGTGAGGATGATACAATCATGTGTGGCATAAAAAAATCATCTGCTTCCTTCTCACAGCCAATGACTAAATCATTGCTTCTTGATTCAATAGAGAAATTTTTAAAAATCAACAAAATTAGACTTAAAGATTTTAATTGTATCTTTGGGATTGTAATAGTCACGGAATTCCATGATTGAAGAATCGGTCAAACAATGTCACAGTTTTGGAGAAGAAAAAATCCAAATACTGTAAGTTAGTGAGAATATTCCACAGTATCGAAACTTCATAAACCTCTTACATCTTTAACAGTCAGCACATAGAAAAGTCCGAGGCTTCAATAGCAAACAGCACTGTGACTGATATACACTTCCTTGTCAAAAAAGATAGGGTAAATTGGCTCACCCTAATCCTAGTTCAATCACCCAATAATATCCAGCAATCCCACCATCACAGCACTCAATTTCTTAAACTGATAGACAGAATTGCATGCAATATATCACTATTTTTAAAATTATCTTGTTCCTGATGTCAAAAGCCAAAGTGATCGTCAGTGGAGTAGTGGTATTGTCACTGGACGGGTAATTCAGAGACCCAGGGCAATGCTCCGAGGACCCGGGTTTGAATTTCCACCACGGTAGGTAGTGGAATTTGAATACAATAATAATCTGGATTTAAAAGTCTAATGATGACCGTTGAAAAGAAACATTGGCCAGGATTTCCCGGTTGGCGAGCAGGAGACAGGGACCGCTCGCCTACGCGTAAAATGACACGGGATGATGTCGGGCGGAACTCCCGGCGTCACCCCCACCTCATTTCAATTTTCAGGTCAGCGGGGGCTCAGCCGAATCAGCTGTGCACCCACCGACCCGTCAATGGCCAGTTGAGGTTGTTGACAAAGTACTTAACGTAATTAATGGACCTGCCCGTCCAACCTTAAGGTCGGTGGGCAGGCCGTGAGCCCTGGTGGGCTTCAGAAAAAGCATCAAACCTCATCCACGGGCGGGATGAGGTTTCATGTAGTTTTTTAAAAAGTTAATAAAAGTGTAACTAAAAGTGATAGACATGTCCCAGCTCACATGACAGTGTCACATGAGGAGACATGTCAGGGAAATTTATTTTTTCTATTTTTAACATCTTTTAATGTGCAGCCAATCTCACTGAGGCAGCACTTAGCCTCAGGGGGATGAACGCGCTCTTTCATGCACATGTGCAAAACAGCCCACTCTCGATTTTAGGGGTGACTCCCCTCCCCGCTTGCACAGGGAGCGCATAGCGCTTCCTGGAGGACGTCACACTGGGCGGGCTTTAATTGGCCCACCCACGTAAAATGGCAGCGCGCCCCTGAACAGGGGCGCCAATCGGAGGTGCGTCTCCACGCACGCGCTCCCAAACTTTCCCCCCAACGGAGGGAAAATTCTGCCCATTGTCGGAAAAAACCCACCTCGTTCGCTAATGTCCTTTGGGGAAGGAAATCTGACATCCTTACCTGGTCTGGCCTACGTGTAACTCCAGACCCCCAGTAATGTGGTTGACTCTTAAATGCCCTCTGGAATGACCTAGCAAGACATACGGTTCAAGGGCAATAAGGGGTGGACAATTAATGCTGGCCTGGCCATGAATGAATTTAAAAAAAATGCCGCACTATCAAGATTAACAAAAATCAAATCACAATCACTTGAAGTTAATTATGGATGTATCTGTCAATGTTTGTGCCAAATATGATACAGTCATTTTGGAACAGTGTCAAATAACTGCCTTTTAAGTTTTCTGCTTTTGAGTTAGAAGCTTTTTGGCACAAAATGTCTTTTGCTGCAGAGTTCCAGGGGCCTGCCTGTAGCCTAAAGTAGTTTATATTGTAAATAAATACTGATTCCCTTTTTATATATGTTTTAAATATTAACATCTGCATTATAACGAACAATAATGCCAAAAATATAATTGATACAATACTACCTCAACAAATGAATCTGGAGATTGGGTGATTCAGTGAGCTAGAGAAAGGGTTTTAACCCCTGGAGCTTTTAGGAACACTGGGATTGATACCCTGACAAACACATTCATCAAGAGCATCAGGTTAATTCTTATTTCCCTTCAACGAGTCCTCTGGAGCTTACTACCCCATCTATGCCCAGGAAGTAATGGCTCTCTGAACTACTGTACATCAACCAGTTAGAATTAGATTAGATTAGTATTAACCCTATCTGTCTCCCATCAGGATCTGTACAAACTGTCCAGTGAATGAATTGATCTTTTCTTGCCAATTATCAAAGAAAACATAGGATGATAAAATTATGAACTGGTTTATTAAACTTTGCATCACAGTTAAACAGCATTTAAAAATTGAGTAACAAATATTTAGTCATTAGGATCAAGCAACAAAGCGGGAGAAGGAAACCAAAAAGAAGAACCAAAAAGGAGACTGATCCTGTCCTACAGACATGATGTTGGCGGTGGTGGTCCCTGAATGCGAGGATGATGTCTACACAGGGTCACGAGTTTCAGGCATGGGGTGTTCATGTGACTGAACAGGCTGATTTTCAACCCACAGATCTTTAGGCACAAAGGGCAGGATGCCCCAAGAGGTAGCGGGATCCGGAGTGCAGGATTTGTTTCCTTTTCTGCCTCTGCTCTGCCTCTGTTAAGGATTCAGTCAATCAAAGGGTTAAAAATTTAACTCCCGTAGGACACAGCTAAAATCCTTTGAGAAAATCACACACATGAATTTCGCACACACAGGAATTTCTCACACACATGAATTTGACACACACATGCGGGCACAAAGGCCTGGAGAAGGGGCTTTTCCAGAGGTGATAATGCTGCAGCTGCATTTCAGAAAAACATACTTTGATTCTCAAAAAACACTCAAACAAAGAGGTCTAACAGTAAGGCAGACAATTGTCAGGTTATTCTAAAGGCAACAGATTTTCTTTAAATTAGAGATTTATGTAAACAAACCTGTGCGACCATCAATGATTCGAGACCTTAGATAAGTTTCCTCATAACTGAGACAAATGCAGAAATTATGCTTCATGCTTCTTATTGTGACTATAAACAAATTTGTCGTTTGTCTGAATTTCCTGCATGTATTTCCAAGTGGATTTGAATCTTTCATCTCAATCAATTTATACTTTGTGTTTATATTTAGATGAAATAGTTTTTGTATTTATACCCTGTAATATTCAAGACAATATTATAATGCAATCCAAGGTTTAAACTTATAATAAAGAATTATTAAGTAACCATTTTAAAAGGTTGTAGTCTCACTCTGTAAACCTCAAGGACCCTAATTCTTCTAAGATTCTCCAATGGTGAATTCTAAGTTCTGAGAGAGATAGGCTCTTCAGATGGTTAATTCCTCCTGTAATATATCTGTGAAATATATTTTATTTGGATGTATCTTTTTTTCATCTAAGTACTCCTGGGGGAGAGGATATTTTATCTTAAGATTAAGTCTGTAAGCTAACATGGTTGACTTAACTCTCATGATGATTTAAAATTTCTTTCAGTTGAAGATTGAAGCTAACAATAAATTTGACTGAATAAATTTAGCTTGCCGGGGGGGTTAAAGGCAGCAGAACCCTAGCACCTCACCATTAAGACATTGTGACTCCAAGTGTGGTGCAGCTTGATGGACAAGTTGTCACCATTTTGAACAACTGGTAGCAAGCTCCTCCCACTCATTAATGGCAATGGTGCTTCGCTTTGAGAAGAATATCTTTGAAGCATTTTCTTTGTTCTTCTGGAATGTTGGCCATTTGAGAGTTGAGAAAACAGGACCTGGAAGGAGAGGCACTTCTTGGGCTTCCAGACACAGTGACCGTCCAGCAAAGCTGATTTTGGAGGGGTTTTGCCTGACTGCTTGTGGGAATAATGGAATTAAGAAGGGCAATAATGTTCGTTCGATGGTTGGCCCATTCAATCTGAAGGATGCAGGGGAGGCATTGCTGATAAAATTTCTCTAGCGCTCTTATGTGTTGCTGATGCAGAGTCCAGGTCTCACTGCAGTAGAGGAGTGTGATGACAATAACTGTTCTGTACAGTAGGACTTCTATTGACTTGTGGAGGTCTTTGTTGTCAAACACTCACTGCTCTAGTTTGTAGAGGCTGAGCTGGTGCATCTGATCTGCTTTTGGTCTCCTCATCAAACACGGCCTTTTGACAGCTATCGTTGCCAAGGTGTGGGAAGTGCTCAATATAATCCAAAGCCTCAGCCAGCAGTCCTGATGGTATTCTAGCAGAGGTTTTCAAAGCTAGTGGGCTTTTACTCACATCAAGACTCCATACACCCATCCTACCGATATGGGAGGGAAAAATAGTCACCCTGACTTCAGAAATGTAATAATTATAACTATCTTCAAGAAGTGGGGTACGATGCACCTATAAGGGTAAGGAAGAAGGCTGTGGGAAGATTGGCCAGAATACTAACCAATGTTAATTTTTGTGCAAGAATCATTTCAAAATGGAAGCCAGGATAGAAAGGATGTAGTCTTAGTGGATTTGATAATTGGGTGGGATAGAGGTTTTCACTGCAGTTGTAATTGTGTGCACAGAAGGAATGTGTTGCCTACCCAGTGCCAGACAGATATTTCTAAGTAGCTGGAAAGGAACCTGAAAAGAGATGTGGATGAACCAATTGTCGTGTGTCACACTGGAACAAATAACATAGAAGAGAACAGGAAGGTGGTCTTGCTAAGGGAGGGTCAGGAACTCAGGGCGAAATAAAAAAATGTAGAACCGCAGGATGGAAATCTTTGAGTTAGTTTATGAGCTACATCCTAATTGCGACTGAAAGAGTGGTATGGGAAAGAGGGTTTCCATTTCATGCAACAGGAAGGATCTGTACCACTGGGACTAGGCTGGGACCAAGGCCCTAGCAAAAAGGTTAAATATACCTGCAGAAAGTACTTTAAACTGGTGAAGCGGGGAGGATTCAAGTGGAAGCAATAGTAACTTAATAGTAAAAACGGAAGTAAATGGAGAAATGAAAGCAAAGGTCAGGGCACAAAAAAGAATTAAAGATAAGATAAATACTTAGGGAACAGAAGTGGCTTTAGGAAGTAATAATAAAATACTTGTTAAAAATAAAGCAGAAGTAATAAAAGTAAAAGCATATTAAATGGACTTTGCAGCAATGTCCAGGGCATCTGAAACAAGGGGATTTTGATACAGTAATTAGGAGTGAAGAAACAGATGTAATTTGTCAAAGAAATAACAGACAGGACAAGACATTTAAATTTTGCAGGCTGTGATGACTTTAGAAAGATAGAGAAGGGGGAAGGGGTGGCAGGGTATCTGTTTTAATCTAAAAGCAGCAAGTTATAACTAATAAGGAGATAAAGATATAATCCAGATGGATGGAGATAAAGGATAGGAAGGGACCAGCCAGACTGTTAGGAATATAATAAAGAGTATCGGATAATGTGGGGAATTCTGTAAAATGAGTGAACACACAAAATTCTGACCCTGGTAAGTTTGAACTATCTCCAACTAAACTGGCAAGGAAAGGGAGTGAAGCAGTAGAAGGGGCTGGAATTTATTCTCCATGTGCAGGACCCCTTTCTGAACCAATATATAAAAAGCCCCCAAATGGAGGAAGCACCACTATGCTGATGTATTGTTATATATATTGTCATTGTTTGTTAATGTCATTGTTAAGATTAAGAGAAACAGGTGATGGGTATTAATTGTCTTTAAGCACATATAAATAGGAGATAGCTGGGGCACTGGGTTGAGTGTGAGACGAGCTATGAGACTGAACAAGTTAATGACCTCCCTCACCACGTGGACTATATTTTATTACATTCCCCCCAGACCTCCCCCCGCGCCCCACCCAACTCCCTCACCACCACCCAAAACAAAAATACTGTGGTTGCTGGAGATCTGAAATTAAAAACAGAAAGTGCTAGAAAAACTCAGCACATCAGACAGGATCTGTGGAGAGAAAAACAGAGTTAACATTTCCAGTCTAATGTGACGCTTATTCAGAACTGAGGAGAGGTAGAAATATGATGGGTTTTATGCTGTTGACAAAGGGGGAAAGGTCAGGTGGAACAAGAGGGCAGGTCAGAGATGGGTTGGAGGGTGGGGGAAATCAAATGCCAAAGATATCATGGAACAAAAGGCAAAGGGGGTGGTAATAGTTATAGTAAAGGAACAAAACATGGGTCTGGAGTAGGTGTTAATAGCAGAATAAAGGACAGCTCAGTCTGAAAGCAAAAACAAGATCCAGGCTGACACTTGGCAAAACCAATCAAAATGGAAGGCAGAGTCCATAGTCTGAAGTTGTTGAATTCAGTGTTGAGTCCAGAAGGCTGTAAAGTGCCTAATCAGAAGATGAGGTGCTGTTCCTCAAGCTTGTGTTGGGCTTCACTGGAACATTGTAGCAAGTCAAGGACAGAAATGTGAGTATGGGAGCAGAATGGTGTGTTGAAATGGCAAATGCCCAGAAGGCCGGGTGCTTGCAGAGATGTTTTGTTACCTCATCCGTTCTACCACTGATTTAAAGTCAACTAGTCTGCAGTTCCATAGAATAGGTTGGGAATTACATGTGCTGTCTGCCAGTCCTCTGGCACTGTTCCTGTTTCTACTGAATTTTACAGCGCTGTAGGAATTTCTCTCAAAAATGCTCACACTCTAATACATAGACTTTGAGCTCAAATCTTAAAGTGTACAGCTTGATTGGCTTCAATATGCTGCCAAATCATTATCTTATTGAAACATATAAAACCCTAAGGGGACTTAATAGGGTGGATACCAGGAAGATGTTTCCTCTTGTGGGGTAGACTAGAACTAGGGGACACAGTTTGAAAATGAGAGGCATCCCTTTTAAGACAGAGACGAGGAGAATTTCTTTCTCTCAGAGGGTCGTTAATCTGTGGAATTCTCTTCCCCAGAAAGCAGTGGAAAGCAGGGGCATTGAATTTATTCAAGGCCAGAGTTAGACAGATTTTTGACAGATAACGGACTCAAGGGTTATGGGGTCAGTGGAGCTGAGACTACAGTCAGATCAGCCATGATCTTACTGAATGGCAGAGCAGATTCAAAGGGCCGAATGGCCTACACCTGTTCCTAAGTTCTATGTTTCTCTATCCTGAGGCAGTTAATACATGGGGTCGAACATTGTGCTGGTTGGGCAGGCGTGCACTTGACCCGAATGAGCGTAAAATGAAGCGTGATGACGTGGGGCGAGCATCCAGACATCATCGTCCATTCACGTGATATTTCGGGCGCATGTGGAAGTCGGCAGCAGTGTGCCCGCCAACAATTAACGGGCCTTTTAAGACCATTAAAGTAAAAGTTAAATGAAACTTTTCATTGCCCATCCGACCTTACGTCCAACCAGTCCAAGCGGCCTTTGGATTTTTTAGGAAACCTCATCCACGGGCGGGATGAGATTTCCAACAGCTAATAAAAATAAAACAAAACTTTGTAATTTCACCCGCAACATGTCCCGGTTCATGTGACAGAGTCACGTGAGGGGACATGCTTTCAACACTGCTTAAGTTTTTAACTTTTAATTTTAAAAATCTTCAGCTCCCCGAGGCAGCTCTGTGCCTCCGGGAGCCTTTACTGCGCGCACCAGCGTGCGTCCGCAAACTTCAGCGCTCACACTCCTCCCGCACCACCCCACCCCCCCCAATCCCGGCAGCGCTGCCGCGCCATGAATTGTCCAGCCGGCATGTAATCCCGGTCCCAGCCCAATCGTGGGCAGAGGTCAGCCTCCCGAGCCCCTGCCCCGTGCCTGCCCAACCACCGGGATATCCTGGCCGTTGGACCTATTGCCCAAAGGCTCGACTGATGTTAATGCTGCACGTGGGGTTTCTCCCACCTGCAGGACCCCTACCCACCCTGCATCCATATCCCCCTTTACCCTTTTCCTCGTGTAGGCAGAAAGACTCCTCTTAAAGTGACCCAAAGTTGTGCTGCCACAAGGGTCGGGTTGCACGTGGAGAGACTGCCCACAAGCAGAGAATAGGTCAGACCGCTCACTCTGAAGCTTAATCCACATTGACACCATTGAGCATCACCGCGCAAGGAACCGTGGAGTTGCCAGAAAGTAGGCGAGGCCGGGCAACAAACTGCTGTACCAGATATCACTGATGCAGATGCTGGACCTTTGCAGTGAACATTGCAATGAAATCCCTGACTGCCAGGATTCCAGCTGACTTTCATGGAAACACTGCAGCAAGCCAACAATATTATTTATTTCACAAGGGGGAATCACAGAGCGGAAGTAGTAATTGTAATAAGCTTTAAGTTCAAATGGGAAGCACAAAATGGCAAATCACACTAGCAACAGTTACACACCACGCAAGGGATGGAAGTAAATGTACTTCGTTCATTTAAATATTACGTGGAACACTAAAAGTTGTCAGAACCAAACAGCAGAACCGCTTTTTCTCTATAGACACAACAAGCTCGGCACACTGGACGGGGACAGCAACTATCAGGAGAGGAGTGTTCATAATTTTCCTAACCTCGGTAATGCGTGAACGCTACCAGGAGAAGATGGCGTTGGAATTGGGGTGTGGGAAGGGTGAGGGTTGGAGACCAGCAACAGAACCTTCACTGCGGGCCTGAGGGCCTTGCTCCTGACTGCTAGCATTATGGCTCCTGGCTGTTGGGGGCCATAGCAGCTGTGTGATCCCAAATCTTGAAGATCATCAGGTCAAATATACTAAAAATGTCTGCAACACCAGTGTGACTTGTTTCATCTTGGGGCCACCTGTGGGACCACCAGGTCCTCCCATCTACTGAGTATCTGGCACAAGCCAAGCACAAGGAGATTTTATTGGATGTCACGTTGTCTGTGTGTCCAAAGGCTAAAATCACAGAAAACCGCAACAGCTGAAAGGGAACGACCCCCATCTCCCAGCTCAATAACATTGTCAGACCCAGGCCTATACTGATTCCAAACACAGGCCCAACACCACAGAGTTAGGAAAGCCCTGGAAATCTAAGAGCAATGAAGACACCTGACACCCTGGATCTCCATCCCTATTTCCTCTTCTTGTGAACTGAATTTCAAGAAAGATACTGCCGTTGACATCGGTGAAGCGGCACCCCACAAACTCTCTCTCTCTTTCTACACTTTCCAATCTCTTAAATACCACCTATTCTTACATCCTGCTGGGCTCCTGGCACATTGATAGCACAGTGTTCAAATTATGTCTCGCGATCACCACTCTTTCAATTATCTCACAGCCAATCATTTCAGGCTGGCCTCTTGGAAAGGCGTCAATGGCTTAAATTGCTCTGAGCCACATACAGTGAGGGTCTGTATACAGAAGTTAAAATCAGTATTGTTTTGCAAGCTGAAGGGCAGTACACAATTATTGAAAATACCCAGAGCAGTAACAATGTCATAGAGCTTCATGGCGTACCACACTTGAATATAAATTGGGAATTTATTTCTCCCATTTAATTTCCATGAAGAAATTGTGTCCTGCACCACAGGTTTCTACGTTTGCTTCCTAATTCTAACAATACCATACATCCTGATTAACTCTTTGATCAAATTAAACATGCCTTCTCCAGTTATTCTCATTAGAGAACTGGCTCTGGATTAGCTGCTGTTACCGCATAAGGGCATCCAGCACCTGTTCGGTAATAAAAATAAAAAATTCTGGAAATGCTCAGCAGGTCTGGCAGGAGCGGTGGAGAGAGAAATAGATTTAATGGGTCAGATTTTCAAAGGGCCACAGGGATGGGACACACCCAGGCGAGATTTAAACATTGCTGTCCCACAGGTTGTCTCAAGATCCCGACGCCTCCAGCAGTTTTGTATTTTCAAAGGACTGACAAGGGGAAGGGAGTGGGAAAAAGTGCTGAAGAGGTTAGCAACACTCAAGTAACACTCAGTTAATACTTCAATAGCACAGAAACAATCATTTGGTGTACATAATCAAGGCAAGCCCAGTGAGAGGGTAAAAGAGTGGCAGCAGCACTGAGAGTGAGACCAGGCTGAGACCAGTGACGTGATAAAAGAGCGGCAGCAGCATCGACGAGACTGAGAGCACAGAGAGACCAGCGAGAGGATAAAAGAGCAACAGCAGCACTGGGAGTGAGAGCACAGAGAGACCAGCGAGAGGATAAAAGAGCAACAGCAGCACTGGGAGTGAGAGCACAGAGAGACCAACGAGAGGATAAAAGAGCAACAGCAGCACTGGGAGTGAGAGCACAGAGAGACCAGCGAGAGGATAAAAGAGCAACAGCAGCACTGGGAGTGAGAGCACAGAGAGACCAGCGAGAGGATAAAAGAGCAACAGCAGCACTGGGAGTGAGAGCACGGTGAGACCAGTGGGGGGATAAAAGAGGGGCAGCAGCAGCACCGAGAGTGAGGGTACAGTGAGACCAGCGGGAGGATAAAGGAGCATTAGCAGCACCAAGAGTGAGAATGCAGCAAGACCAGAGAGAGGATAAAGGAGCATCAGCAGCACCGAGAGTGGGAGCACAGAGAGAGCAGTGAGAGGATAAATGAGGGCTAGCCACACCCAGAGTAAGAGTACAGTGGGACTAGCGAGAGGATGAAAGGGCGGCTGCAGCACCGAGAGTGAGAGCACAGTGAGAGCTCAGAGGGGATAAAAGACCGACAGCATCAACGAGACTGAGAGCACAGTGAGACCGATGAGAAGACAAAAGAGCAGCAGAAGCAGCACCGAGAGCGAGAGCAGAGTGAGACCAGCGGGAGGATAAAAAAGCGGCAGCACCAACAAGAGTGAAAACACAGTGAGACCGATGAGAAAATGAAAGAGCAGCAGCACCGAAAGTGAGAGCAGAGTGAGACCAGCGGGAGGATAAACAACTGGCAGCAGCAGAACTGAGAACAAAAACACTGAGAAACCAGTGGAGGGAAATCAAGAAGTGACTTCAAAGTGGCATCACGTTCAGCAGAGGGAGATCACAGAGAAAGGTCACTGGCCAGTTCTGTGTAATGGTAAGCCTTAATTCAATTTAAATTCATGGAATATATTTTCTAATCTAAGGGTTTTAGATAATAAGATAATAATGCACCATCAGCACAGAAGAAGCAGCACATTGTTGAGTAGTTGGTGTGTGTTTACTCATTCAAGTAGTAGCTTTAATAGTCTCATAAACAGAGGATTGTCAGAGCAGCTCGGCCCTGTGGAATGCACATCTTGCTTCATGTGAGAACTCAAAGAGGCTTCTCATACCCTGGGTAACCACATGTGCAAGAGTTGTCATCCACAGCAGCCACACGAGCTTTCCATTTCAGCAGGACCATCACTGCAGCGCACCCATGAGGTTGAGAGCTTCATGGATGACATGTTTTTAGGTGTGTTCGCCCTGCAGCTGAAGGGTTTGCAGCCAGTGATGGAATGAGTGACCACCAGGAAGTCAAGAAGGACCAGGGAAGTATTGCATCTCACTCTCCAATTAGTATTTAGTCCTGGGTGTTGGCGATAGTGACAAGTCCTCTGAGGAGTGCGAATAAAGCTAAGTCCACGGCTAGCTCAGTTGTACATGGGGGCAGAAGGAAAAGTAGAAAATCAATAGTGCTCAGGAACTTCATAGTAAGGAGAACAGGCAGGTGTTTCTGCGGGTGCAGATGTGAATCCAGGATGGTATGTTGCCTCACTGGTGCCAGAGTCCAGGATGTCACTGAACACTGCAAAGAATACACACTGGGCCTGTATTCTCTAGCGTTTCGAAGATTGAGAGGTGATCTCATTGAAACATACAAAATTCTTACAGGGCTCAACAGGGTAGATCCAGGAAGGATGTTTCCCCTGGCTAAGGGGATTCTAGAACCAGGGCACACAGTCTCAGAGTAAGATGGCTGTGATGAGGAGGAATTCCTTCAGTCAAGAGGATGGTAAATCTTTGGAATTTTCTGCCCCCAGAGGGCTGTGAGGGCTCAGTTATTGAGTATGTTCAAAGTAGAGATTGATAGATTCCTAGATAGTGAAGACATCAAGAGAAATAGGGATAGTGTGGGAAAATGGCATTGAAGTAAAAGATCAACCGTGATCTAATTGAATGGTGGACCAGTCTCAAGAGGCCACATGGCCTACCCCTGCTCCTATTTCCTATGTTTCCTAAAGCACTTTGAAGAGGGAGGGTGAGCAGCCAGATATCATGGTCCACCTCAGCACCAATGACATATGTAGAAAGAGGAATGTGTCCTGCAGGCTAGGTAACTAGGAAGGAAACTCGCAAGCAGGACCTCAAAGGTAGTAGTACTCTGCAGATTATTCCCTGTACCACATTCTAGTGAGTATAAAAATAGGAGCATAGAGCAGATGAATGCCTGGATTGTGAGATGGTACAGATGGGGCTGCTTTAGATTCCTGAACACTGGGACTACTTCAGGAGTAGATGGGACCTGTACAGGCCAGATGGGTTGCACTTGAACAGAGCTGGGACCAAGTTCTTGAAAGATGACTTGCTAATGCTATTGGGAAGGGTCTAAACTAGCTTAGCAGAGCTTTGGGAAACTGGAGGTATTATGAGAGAGGAAAATTAAGGTGCAGAGAGAATTGGGAGAGACTTACAGCACTAGAATAAAGAAATAGTAAGGGATCAGGTGAGGTCAGAGTAAGAGGGAATGTAATAAGGTCCAAATTGGGTTTACTGAGCATATATGTGTGTCCACAGAGTGTGCTGAATGAGGTTGATCAGCTGCAGGTATAGATAGCCATGTGGAAAAATGATGTTGTGGAGATAATGGAGACTTGGCTCAAAGAAAGGGAAGATTCAGAGAAGATAAAAAAAAGGGAAGAAAGGGGGACAGTGGCAATATTGATTAAGAAAAACATTACAGTGTTGGGGAGAGTGGATGCCTCAGAAGGGTCAAGTACAGAATCCATTGGTTAGAGCTAAGAAACAACAAATGTACCATTACATTGTTGGGTGTATTCTATAGGCCACCAACCAGTGGGAGAGATATAGAAGAAGAAATTACAAGGAAATTACAGAGAAATGCAAGAATGATGGAGCAGTCATAATCGGGATTTTAATTATTTTATTGTAGGCTGGGACAGTAACAGTGCAAGGGCAGAGTGGGGCAAGAGTTTCTAAAGTGTGTTCAGGAGATTTTGCTACATCAGTGTGTTTCAAGTCCCTTAAGAGAGAGGAGGCACTGCTGAAAGTGTTTCTTAGGAATGAGGTGGGCCAAGTGCATCAATCATCAGTAGGGGAACATGTAGGGAACATTGATCATAATATCATAAGCTTTAGACTGGCTGAGGAAAAGGACAGAGAATAGTCAAAAGTAAGAATAATTAATTGGGGGAGGGCCAACTTCAATGGTATGAGAATTGATCTGGCCCAGATATATTGGAATCAAACGTTGACAGGCAGGCAAAACTGTAACTAAACAATGGGCCACCTTTAAAGGGGAGATAATTTAAGTGGGTATATTCCCAGGAGGGAAATTGTAGGGCAAACAAATCCAGAGCTCATTAGATGACAAAAGAGGTAGAGAATAAGATGAAGC
The DNA here is from genome assembly GCF_017639515.1 of Carcharodon carcharias. NCBI lineage: Eukaryota > Metazoa > Chordata > Chondrichthyes > Lamniformes > Lamnidae > Carcharodon > Carcharodon carcharias. The sequence goes on along the minus strand of NC_054476.1, from coordinate 12,349,349 downwards.
AGAAAAAGTATGCATATGTCAGGTGTCAGGTGGATAATACAAGTGAGAATCAGGCCGAAGGGTTCAGAGGGGAATTGAAAAAATAAATAAGAGAAGCAAAGAGAGAGCATAAGGAAAGACCAGCAGCTATCATAAAGGGGAATCTGAAAGTCTTTAATAAGCATATAAATAGTAAAAGGGTGGTAAGAGGAAGAAGGGGTCAATTAGGGACCAAAAGGGAGTTTGTGCATGGAGGCAGGGACAGAGGTACTAAGTGACTTTGCATCTGTATTTAGCAAGGAAGAAGATGCTGCTCAGGTCATGGCGAAAGAGGGGGTGGTTGAAACACTTGATGGGTTAGAAGTCGATAAAGAGAAAATATTAGGAAGGCTGATTGTACTTAAAGTTGATAATTTACCAGGACTGGATGAGATGTATCCAAGGGTACAGAGGGAAGTTAGGGTGGAAATTGTGGAGGCACTGGCCATAATCTTCCAATCTTCCTTAGATACAGGAGTGGTGCCTGAGGACTGGAGAATTGCAGATATTATACCTTCATTCAAAAAAGGATGTAAGGATAAGCTAACGACAGGCCAGTCAGTTTAAGGGGATGGCAGGGAAACTTCTAGAAATGATAATTCAGAACAAAAAATTAACAGCCACGGGGGCAAATGCGGATTAATTAAGGAAAATCAGCACAGATTTGTTAAGGCAAACTGTGTTTAATTCACTAAGATGGTTGAGTGGGTATTTACGGTTGATGTGGTGCACATGGACTTCAAAAGGCATTTGATAAAGTACCCCACAACGGACTTGTGAGCACAGTTAGAGCTATGGACTAAAAGGGTCAGCACCAAGCTGTATACAAAATTAGCTGAGGAAACAGTAGTTGTGAACAATTCTTTGTTTCAGACTGAAGGATGGTATATATTGGGGATTGTCAGGGTTGGTGTTTGGACCCCTGCTTTTCTTGATATAATGGTCTAGGCTTTAGAATAGGGACACAATTTCAACATTTGCAGATGACACAAAACTTGGAAGAATTCTGAACTGTGAGGAGGATAGTGTTAAACTTCAAAAGGACAGAGAGGCCTGAATTTTCCCGTTGGTGATTTGGGGGCGGGGCCCACTCGCTGATGGGAAAGTGACGCAGGATGATGTTGGGAGGAACCCCCAACGTCATCCCGGTCCCTTTAAATTTTAAGGAAGGCGGGAGGACAGCAAAATCAGCTGTCCGCCCACCGACCTGTCAATAGCCAATTGAGGCCATCGACAGGGTCATTAAGATAATTAAATGACCTGCCCGTCCAACCTTAAGGCTGGCGGACAGACCAGGAACCCCAGCGGGCTTCTGATAATACATGAAACCTCATCCACTGGCGGGATGAGGTTTCATGTTCATTTTTAAAAACTTTAATAAAGTTTATGTGATATTTATTAACCTGTCCCCTCTCATGTGACATTGTCACATGAGGGGGACACATTAATAATTTTTTTATCTTTCTATTTTTCATGATTTTTAAGTTGTCACTAACCTCCCTGAGACAGCATTTAGTCTCAGGGAGCAGTGCGCTCTTTTGCTCGCATGTGCTTACACGAAAGAGTGCACTTTGACAGATGGGGAATCCCTCTACCACCCACCCCCCCACTCCCCCTCCCCCGCACAGCATAGCGCTTCCTGTCGGGCAGTTCACTGGCTGGGCTTTAATTGGCCCGCCCACTCAAAATGGCGGCGGGCCCCATTTCGGTGGCGGAGTTTGGCTGCCCACCCGCCGCCGAGCCGGTGGGGCCTGCCCGCCAACCGAGGGCAAAATTCTGCCCAGAGAGTTTGGTGGAATAGGCAAACAAGTGGCAGATGAAACTTAATGCAGAGGAGTGTGAAGTGATTCATTTTGGTCGGAAGAACACATATAAATTGGGTGCAGGAGCAAAGGGACATGAGGGTTTATGTGCACAAATCATCGAAGATGGCAGGGCAGGTTGAAGGCATGGTTAATAAAGCATACAGGATCCTGGGCTTTATAAATAGGGGCATAGAGTACAGAAGCAAGGAAGTTATGATAAGCCTGTATAAAACACTGGTTCGGCCTCAACTGGAGTATTGTATCCATTTCTGAGCACCACACTTCGGGAAGAATGTGAAAGCATTCGAGAGGGTGCAGAAAATATTCACAAGAATGGTTCCAGGGATGAGGGACTGAGTTATGTAGATAGATTGGAGAAGTTGGGTTTGTTGTTCTTGAAGAAGAGAAGATTAAGACAAGAGTTGATAGAGGCATTCAAAATCCTGGGAGGTCTGCACAGAGTAGGTAGAGATAGACTGTTCCCATTGGTGGAAGAATCGAGAACCAGAGGGCACTGATTAAAGGTGATTGGAAAAAGAAGCAATAATGACATGAGGAAAAATGTTTTACACAGCATGCACTGCCTAAGAGTATGGTGAAGGCAGATTTAATGATCACTTTCAAAAAGGAATTGGATCATTATCTGGAGAGGAAAAATTTGCAGGGCCATGGGAAAAAAGCAGGGGAGTGAGACTAGGTGAGTGGCTCATGCAGAGGGCTGACACAGGCACAACATGCCAAATGGTTTCCTCCTGTGCTGTAACCACTCTATGATACCATGGTTAATATAATTAATTTATCTTTTCATCGTAAAGTATATTAAAGGACCTGGGAAAATTAACGCAATATTCTGCCAAAGAGTGACAGAAAGAAATGCGTCAGGAACACAAGGGCCTTCTTCAGCGATTAATACCATGCTACAGGACCTACTTCCTTCTGTGAAATTCCTAGATTGTCTCTTTTCCATAAACATTTAACATTTGAGCTCACATCAGATTTGGTAAAACTTCACAACATTAAGCATTGAAGCATTAGTTATTTTAATGCAAGTCTGTTTTGCCATCATCAACTTTTGTTCCACTTCCGGAAGAGCTTCAAGCGCAATCATCACAGGATCATGATATATTTTGTAAATGCAGTAAAGCTGTACGTGCAAATTATGTTGCTACAGCCTTTAAGTTTTGACAGCCTTCTGTGGGTTGATTATTCCGTGTATGAGTAATGCAGGGGTCTAGGGAATCAGGTGGGGGAGGCTTGTTGCTTTTAGGCACGAAACAGAACAGATGTGTAATTTTGCAAAGAAAATACTTAAGACAGAGGGCATGGTGCTGCAGCAGGATAGAATTAACAACAAATTTAACACTTTCCCTGGCAGATTTTAATAAAGGGACAATTTCGTTATGGAGAATGTAACATTTTAAGAACCCAAGGACATGGTTTATTGACCATGCATAAAGACATGAATATGATGGTATTAATGTCAAGCTCGTGAGTTGTTTTTCAAAATCTTGAAACGTTTTCCTAATATTCTCCACCATGGTCATCCACCACTTTAGTGTGATAATATGGTTTAATATGATTTACACTGAACCTTTTGAAAGCTGTAGTTGCAATTTTAATTTTTACCCTTCATTCTTGACCTGCATTTTGAAGAGAGTTCTACTCAACACGCCTGATTCCAGTTTGATTCTGTGATGTTTAGTTTCAAGGTGTAAATGCACATTTACATGGTCAGCCTCTTACTCAGGTAGTATCCATTTCAAGCTCTAAGCTTGACCAACATTTAAACCCATCCACGGGTGGACTGTTCATTGGTTCTCTGCCACATTCCATCATTGACTAGTCATCTTCTGGCAACAGGATAAGGGAAGGGGATAGGGTGATGGTGGGAATAAAGAAAATTCCTTGTTTACTTATCTTTTTCAGTAAAATAAACCACATTAGTCTTAAAAGAGGAACATTGACGTATGGAGAGTCCTGCAATTCAGATCATAAGGTCTCCTTTGCTGAAGAATAGCTACTGCAGCTATTACATAATGCTGTGCTGGTGTGAGGCATACTTGTAAATATCTTAGCAAATTATATGGATGTAAGAATATTTTTTAAGGACAGCATGGAGATAGGAGAATTGGAACCTAATAAAAACTGAGCTTTCCCTGATAATGAGTCTCCAGGTTTAGCTGGACTGTTTTGAACATGCGTTTCCTTACTTGGAGTGAGAGGACATCAGACAAACCATTTACCTGAGCCACACTGATTCCCTCCAGTAGCACATTAAAGATTCATATAGGCAGAATTCTGATAGCAGGTCATTCAACTGTTCTGTTGGTGCTTCCTGCTAAGGATTTCTAAGGGAAACAAGGTCAGAACAAGAAAGGGGGCTGGCATACAGATAATTTATTTTCTTGGGTATGTTGTTAAAATGTAATTACTTCAGATAGTTTAGAATGACTGCAATCAATCTTCACTGACATTGGCAAAATTTAAAATGATTGTTCCTGTTGCTGTGGAATGTCACCAACAATGATCTAAAATATCTTATGGTAATCAGACTAAAGAAAATCCCAAGAAAACTTTGAAGTCAAATAGGTTTTAAGTCAGGTTCTTCATATATGACTCTAGATAATGATTGGTAACAGGCTACTCTGATCTGAAATTTTATGGTTATATTCGGAGTCAGGAAGTGACTGAGGACTACACACATCTGCTAAAAGGTTTCTCAAGGCAGATGCTTGTGGTATCCCAGGGCACAGAGAAGGTTTTAAATGGCTATTTTGCATCAGTCTTCATTCTTGCAGACTGTGCTGTTACAACTAATGCCCCATGTCATTCCTGTGAAAGTGGTTACAGATTTGACTTTGAAGAGAATAGGAGGTCTTAAATCAATTACGCTGCTAGTCCAGGTGGCATTTACCTGAGGCTGCTCAAGAAATGGAAGTGCTACGTAAGCCCTTTGTTTGACATAATCAACATTTCACTGGGGCCAGGAATTATTCCTGATGACCAGAAGGAGGCTAATATTGCACTGATAAAAAGGACAACTCAGAATTGAGAAATTGGAAACTCATTAGCTTGATGTCAGTTTTAGGAAAGCGAATAGACAGGATGCTTTATCAGTCCAGCCTGCCAAGGAAGGGGTTATTACTGGTACACAGAATGGCTTTTCGAAAAGAAGGAAATCCCTTACCAAACTGGTTGACTCTCTTACAAGACTAATAAGAACATAAGAACTAGGAGCAGGCAATTCAGCCCCTCGAGCCTGCCCCGCCATTCAATACGATCATGGTTGATCTCATTTCAGCCTCAACCCCAATTTCCCGCCCTCTCCCCATAACATTTCAGCCCGTTACTAATTTAAAATCTGTCTACCTCCTCCTTAAATTTATTCAGCATCCCAGCATCCACTGCACTCTGAGGTAGTGAATTCCACAGATTCACGACCCTTTGAGAAAAGTAATTCCTCCTTGTCACTGATCTAAATCTACCACCCCTTAGCTTAAAACTATTGTCTCTCGTTCTAGAATCCCCCACAAAGGGAAACATCTGCTCCACGTCTACTTTGTCTATCCCCTTTAGCATCTTACATTCTTCAATTAGATCTCCTCTCATCCTTCTAAACTCTAGCGAGTATAGACCTAAACTGCTCAATCTCTCCTCATAAGACAAACCCCCATCTCTGGAATCAATCTAGTGAACCTCCTCTGAACTGTCTCCAATGCAACTACATCCTTCCTCAAGTAAGGGAACCAAGACTGTGCACAGTACTCCAGGTGCGGTCTCACCAATGCTCCCTTGTACAGTTGCAACAACACTTCCCCATTTTTATACTCTATTCCTTTAGCAATAAATGCCAAAATTCAATTTGCCTTCCTTGTTACCTGCTATAGCTGCATACTAGCTTTCAGCGATTCATGCACGAGGACACCCAGATCCCTCTGCACTGAAGCATCCTGAATTTTCTCTCCATTTAAATAATGTCGCCTTTTTATTCTTCCGACCAAAATGGATAACCTCACGCTTATCCACGAGTGATGGTAGCCTGATTGACGTGGCCTAGACTTTTGCCGATGCCCAGAAGGAAGGGGGCTGAAAAAAAGCAGTTTCCCCTGCACCTGAATTTCCAGTGTTGGGTCTCAGGCCTCATTATCAGTGAACCAGTGAGCTGAGGATACTGAATAGATAGTGCTCATCAGTGAAGCGAATGGAAAATCCACTGATGCAATAATCACCAATATGCTTGCTTCATCTACTACAATGAGCATGTATCATTAAGAGCAAAATGTCACAGAGATGTCACAGTAGCTCTTGAGGTAAGTTCCCGGGCAAGAAAGTGTGAAATTGAATTAACAGTGAACAAAGTAGGGAAATAAATTGGTGAAAATTTATTTGACCTGGTCCCAGGAGTTTATTTCCAGTGTTGCAGAATAAGACAATAGTACAGTGAAGGATGGGCATAGATGGTAATTCTTGCAATACAGAAGACAATATTAGGGATGATACTTACTGTACTTTGAATAGCTTGATGGCATGTGGACAAAAGGATCATTTAAAGGGCAAGATAACCATCTCAGCAGAATGTGTCTCCTCTAAGCTCCTGTTGCAAAAATTGTCCAGGCTACATATAAACTGCTGCATCACTGCATTTGTGTCATTGCTGATGTCCTGCTCTTCCCTGGCAGTAAACCCTTTCCTCTCCCTGAGTAAACCCTTTCCTCTCCCTGGCAATAGGCCCTTTCCTCTGCCTGACAGTAAACCCTTTCCTCTCCCTGAGTAAACCCTTTCCTCTCCCTGGCAATAGGCCCTTTCCTCTCCCTGACAGTAAACCCTTTCCTCTCCCTGAGTAAACCCTTTCCTCTCCCTGGCATTAGGCCCCTTCCATTCCAAAGCTATGTAACTTGTAGAAGGCAGCAATTATCTAATAGAAAATAGTCCTTTCTCTCCAAGGAGTCAGCTTTGTAGGCTTCCTTTAGCTTCAATAACACAGTCACAGTACACAGCCTTAAAGCAAAAGCATCTAGATTGTTGTTTAGTAGATAAACACTGATCTGATGATCAATCAGCTTGGTTGCTGACAAGCTACAGGAGCAGTCTTTCTGTCCACATGGATTATGGCATTATACTGATGGTCCCAGGATGCCTTGTAGATGCCATCAAAATCCTCCTCTATTTTTGTAGACAAACATTATAGTGAAATCACAGTGATTTGTCATGTTGTTGCTACTTTTCAGTAAGAACAGTGTCTGAACTGCCTCGCAGTGCACCATTTTACAGATTTATTTACTTTCCTGCTCTTTATGGCAACCTACAAAGAGTTACAGGCATAGATATTGAAAATAGCAGTACAGGTGGGTTATTATATTGCATGACTACCTAACTCTGGGACTTGTAGATATGGTTCTGAAGTCAATGGCCGGTATGAGCAGTGTACTATTAACCTCAGAACCGCATCTACATTTGTCAGTTTAACCAAGTTTCCTCATCATTTATTCTTTATTCTTCAATATTCACCTCAGGAAGTTATTGCCTTTTGGTTCTTGTTCATGTTAGCAAAATTGGATCTGCTGAGTGGGTTGTCTACAGTCATCTATAGTTCAGATCCCTGCTGGGATCCCAAAGGAAGAGCCCAATCTCTATTCAATGCAAAAACAAGTTCTACCCTGGAAACTGTTCCATTTATCAGCCAGGCACCATGTAGCACTGGTAGTGTATATGGCCACCTGCTGAGAGCCCTTCTCCTCTTCCTCCTCCTCCAAACTTTTCCAGATGTTTGTCCTCCGCTCTGTACCACCACTGCTCACTCTTGCTGTCGTGCTGCAGACCACATTATGCACGATGGAGAACAAGTGATCTGAGCTGAACCCTTAAAGTTAGAACCAAGGCCTTCACCATGTCCCACTCCACCCCCTGTGGACTCCAGCAGCTTTCAATAATGTTAAAAACCACTAAAGACTTCCACTGACTCAACAGCACTCAACAGAAATCAATCAGCAACTAAGCTGAAAATTGTTGATGGGAGGCTATGCGTGCTGCTGAAGGAATGTTAATTTGTGCAAGGTTCAGAGTGAGCGTTGGCTGGAGTGTTGAGTTTTAACGCTGGCTGTTAGCATCAAAGCAGCGTTACACACGGACTGACATCACATTGTGTCTCCTCTACACACTATCAGCGCATTTTCCTTGTGTCTGGCTAGACTAATACCCTTACCAAAATGGCTTCTAGTGCAGCCAACACCGGACAAGAGTCAGCTTTTGACCCAAAAGTTAACCGTGGCACCGAACATACAGGGGTTACAAACCACATATTGTGGCCCCTGTGTTGTTCACAGAGTTATAGGCGGTGGGAGAATATTTTGGAGTGGCTAAATGGAAGATGCAATGTGAGTTTGTGCTTATGCTCATACTAAGTTACAGGTCTCATGCTGGTTGGGAAGGGGCTATAGCGCTGAGGCCAACTCTTCTACAGGGCACAAAATGAAGAAATAGAAGGGAGAAGTCATTGTTAAGTTGTTTTTTTCACATTTGAGGAATTACTTTCAGAGTTAAATTGATGTAGGGCAAGGAGAAAAATTCTCAGCTGCCCTCCGAACCATAGATACTGCCTTGGGATGTGTTCTGGGAGAAGGGTATGAGAAAATTAAAGGAATGAGAGAAAATTATTTTAGTAAGAGTCACTGGGCAGAATGGTCCCAGCTTTGCACTAAGTGCGGTAGCAGGCAGGTGAAATGATGTTTCACCCACGGGCCGCAATGGCTGCTTTTCCCACCATATCTTCCCAAGCCCGCTGCATTAGTAACACATTCCTGGGAACCACGCCGTTTCCATGGCGGGCAGGGTCTCAGCCACCTGCCACGCCATCACCACCCTGCTTCATCATGCCGGGCACCATATTTAAAGCAAAAACAGAATTACCTGGAAAACTCAACAGGTCTGGCAGCTTCTCCGCCGATGCTGCCAGACCTGCTGAGTTTTTCCAGGTAATCCTGTTTGTGTTTTGGATTTCCAGCATCCGCAGTTTTTTTGTTTTTATAACCATATTTAAAGTCCTGCTGCATGGACACATCTCAGTCCAGACAAATGCAGGGAAGATGTCCACAAAAGCGAAATGGGCTGCAGCCCCAGGTTTAATGACACATCATTGGAATGCCTTTTGGATGCCATGGAGGACCGCTGCAGTGTCCTCTACCCCCACTGTGGCCACAGAACAGGCAGTGGCATCACCAATCCAGCATGCCAGGCAGTGGGAGCAGAGGTCAGCGCCAATGCCCTACTAAAGAGAACAGCCACCCAGCGCGACTACAGGGTGAACAGTCTCAACCATTCTGCCAGCGTAACCCACTCTTCTCATCACTCTCAACTCACACACTCACAAACCCATCACACATCCACAGGGATCTCACACCTCAAGGGACAACACCGCTAACTCTCACACACACCCTCACATCTCAGTCAGGTTCATATCCTCGCGAGCTAGTGTCCTCATCCTGTCCATGGCTCCGCTCACCACACAAACAATCCACGCAGTGTCATGTATCCTGCTCACACTCTCTCCACCTGTTTTCATGCAGGTGAAGCCTGCTCACATCAGCAGGAAGAGGTCCCAGACTAGGGATAGACTGGCCCATATTAGGCCCGTCATTCACTTTAAGAGTGCGCCATAGTGCTGACTGGTGAGGACATGGATTGTGCCTGTGGCAATGGTGGGGTCGACGGTGAAAACCCACCTGAGAATCCTGCGCCACATCACCCCTCTCTCAATGCAACTGTGAGTGCTCCCTCTCCTGCTTTTGACTCTGATGCCATGCACTGTTGCCTCTACTTTGGTTCTCAGGGAGCTCTGCCAAACGACCGACACCCTCAGCCAAAGAGTCCCTCAGCTCCATCCATGTCCTCACCTCCAGCCAAGAGGACACCTCCTCCAGTGAAAAGCTGGAAATAAGCAGCCTGGAAGACCTGTCACAGCGCTTACCCACACCCTCCACCAGCGCAGAGACACACAGCTCGGTGGTACTGAGATCTAGAGCAGACTCGGGTTCACAATCTGGTGGTCACCACATGGACATGTGTCCGCAGCAGGAGGAGGCAGCTTCAGCCGAGCTCCCCGGCACTCAGAGTCCTGCTGGGGAAGAGGCATCTGATGCCGAGTCAGACGATGAGCCGCTGGATTTGGCCTCCCAACTCATCCTGGAGAGTCAGCAGAAGGCAGGGGAACATCACGCAGAGCTGTTGGAAGTCCTCAACAGAGAGACATGCGAGTCGGGAGAGTGCGTCCACCTGCTCTCTGATGAAGCGGTGCCCCCGTGTGCGTGTATGGAGGTCTCCATGGGGAGGATGGCAGGTGCCATGGAGACCCTGGTCCAGCAGAACGCGGAGATGTGGGAAGACCTGAACTCCACTGCGGGAGCCATGGTTGAGTCCCTGCAGTGGCAACGCGAGAGGGAAACAGGGCACCTCGACACCCCCCCAGCTGCTCCTTCCCCTCAAGGAGTCAGGGCCGGGCCCCTGGGCACCCGAAGGTAGGAGGAGCGGCAGCTGGACACCCCTGGGTCATCCACTCAGGAACCTCAGAGTCTGCCCTCTCCCTCTGAGTCCCCTTTGCCTGTGACCCCCCTCAACCTCGATCTCTGCCACCACAGAGGGAGCAGCTGGTCCACAAGTGACCCTGGAGAGAGAGAGAGGTGTGTGTGTGGCAGGGCCTTTTGGCGCGTTGTGCAAGCACTCCCCCACATGCACACGGATCCTTCATGTATCATATTCACCTCAATGTCCTGAGCATTTTCAATGCTGCTGGGGTTCACTTTCAGTTGTCCATCTGAGCTGACCTGCACCTCCACCCATACAATGATCACACTCCCATACAGCACCTGATCTCGCCCACCACAACTGTCGTTTCACTTTCGATTTGAACAGCATGGTCTGGATTCACTTTTTCATCAGTTCCCCCATCTTTTCCCCTCCCCCAGTCACCCATTTCCTTTCCCCATCAACCCCCCACCCCAGGGCATCACCATCCACCTCCCCTCCGTGAATACCAGCTACAACCCTTTTCCTTCGGGGATGTCCAGGTGAACGTGCACGTTCCCTTCCATCCTGAAAATCCCACGCCCATCCACATTCACCTCCCCGACCTCCTCCTTCCCACACCCTGGGTCTGTGTCTGCTTCCAAGTCCCTCACAGTCCCTCACTGTCTCTTGTATCGCTACCATCGAACACTCACCCTCCCACTCCACCGCCCTTGCTCTGTCCTCGGTTATTCTCACAGTTCCTTCATACCACGCTCACCCTCAGTTCTCTCCTCAGGAGGCAGACATGGACTTATCAGACCCCTCCTTTGCACGTTCACTGCACACACCCCCGCCCCTGGACCCCTGCGCCCAATGGAACCCCTTCCCCCCCGGAACCTCTTCCCCCACTTCGCACTCCTTCCCCACACTGCCCCCAGAATTCCATCCCTCCCTGGAACCCCTTCCCTCCGGAACTCCTTCCCCCCTCCATACACCTTCCTCCCAACTTAGTCATCCCACCCCCCCACCCCCAACAGTCTAGCCCCCACTTAGTCCCTCCCCCTTCCTGCTCCTTCCTCCAAACGTACTTCTTGCATCATTCTTAGTCCTTCCCCCCTCCTGACTCCTTCCTCCAGCCTTACCTCTTCCTCCAGCCTCACCTCTTCCTCCAGCCTTACTCCTGCCCCCTTCCTGACTCCCTCAGACACCTTTACCTTCCTCCAGCTTTACTCCTTCCTTCTTCCCAACTCCTTCCTCCACCCTTACTCCCTCCCCCCTCTGCACTCCTACCTCCCCCTGGACTCCCTCCCCTCTCTGCACTCCTTCCTCTCTCCGCACTCCTTCCCTTACACATTCCACCTCCCTTCCACCTACCTGCTTAGTTGATGTCTTCTACCCCATTACCCCCTCCTCCCCTGTAGTCCCTCTCCCACTCCCTACCTCCCCCTGGCACCTTCATTCCTCCCCTCCCAACCTCACCCCCCGATACCTCCTCCTCTCTCAGCTAATCCCAGACCACTCCCTCAACCATCATCTGTTGTGAGCATCAATGGTGAATTTCCAACTTCTGTGAGCTGCTTTGCAGCAGAGCCATGTCCATGAGAATCCACCCATCATGCTATGGACCTTCCTTCGGTGTCTGTTGGACTCCAGCATCTTTTGCTCCTCGGATGTCCACAATGTGAGCAAGGACCTCGTGGGTAAGTCCCAACTTCTGAACGTCACACTTGTCAAGATGTGTTCTATACAGGTGTGTTTTCCCGCCTACGTGGGCAGACGATCCAGATTGGTGGGGAGGATGAGTCCGGTGGGCTGGCATTATAATGATATGCTGATGTATTATGATGAGGTTCCCGAAGTCCGACAGCTTGTGTGTGGCTTGCTATTGATGGACAGAGAGGACGATTGCAAACTGGTTTCACAACGCCGTGAAATCAATTTTTGGCCTTCTCACCATATTGTCCGCTCACTCCACCAAACACGCCCGATGCTCTGGACCAAGTGCTGGTAAATGGGATTAGGCAGGTAGGTCAGGTGTTTCTCACGTGTCGGGTGTCAGTGCAGGCTCGATGGGCCGAAGGGCCTCTTCTGCACTGTGATTCTGTGATTCTGCGGTGCCAGCTGGCACAGACTATTCCGCCCATTGTATCAGTTACACAATAAATCTATATTATAGTCTTCGTACTGACCTGTTTTAGTTTCTTGCGCTCCCTAATGCATTTTGCACTTTGCCTTTTTGTGTATTTTTTCAGTATCTGATTTTTCTGGAATCAGCTCATTTCAGACACGGCATGTTGGCTGCTGGTGCGGGGAGGATGATACTTCTTGAGATTAAATTGTGCTTAAGGTCAAGATGTTTGATGGTCAGGAAACTCTCCTGGGTTTTTCTGCCTTTAAAAGATGGCAGATGTTTTCAATCGCAGAAATAATAAACAAATCCATCCATATTTAAAGACTAGCTTTGAACTTTAATCTAATGGAAATATATTTATTTATTTTTCACCAGTGTGGCCTGAACTGTGAAATGCCACAAGCACCTGCCATTGCTACACACAGACTGAATACATGATATACCAACAGACCAAACATAATTAGGATAATAGCGATGGAAGCGCATTTGTTACAATTCAATCCATCAGGCTGGAGAGCTATTTGATGAGTTTGGGTGAAAGAGGTAATCAGGAACACTTTGCCATAGTTATTATGTGCACATAAAACAGCTGTTAACCTATTAAAGTACAAAATCATCGAAGATACATGACTCTTAAGTACTTTAATTAATGAGAAGTTAATAACACCATCTTTGAACAAATTAATCAATTTGAAAATATTAGCTACAACATGACTTGAAATTGGTATGAACGAGAGTTTAGATACAGACATGTCAAGAATTGAGGTGTGAGTCCATCTTGTGGACCGACAATTTTTCTGAAGGATGGAGGCTCATGGTTCCATGCATCAGAGGTACCTCCTCAAATCCTCTGTGAATTGTTGCTCCTTCTCCATGTAGCTCCTCTTTTGTAAACTTTCAGATCTGCCGTTTCTTTTCATATGGAACACACATTACTTAAGGGCATCTCATTTATATAAAACAGGCTGTATGCTCCCAGAGTCAGTCCGACTTTGTCCTTCAAAACATCTTAAAAGACAACTGCAGGCGGTGAAACTGCGTCATCACACAGGGAAGAACATCTTCACATCAGCTCATGTGTGAACTTGCCTGGAAAATTAAACCAAAATCAATTTATCTTTGTGAAAATTAGCAGAGAAACATTCACACTGTAACATTTACAGAGAAAATTGTCCCCTGGTCGCCATCATGAGAGAGCTTCAGCACAGACTGTTCCCAGAACTTATGCCCACAGAATGCTCCATGAAAAAGACAACCTTCTAAACCTGCGGCTTCTTCCAAGTAGAAGGACAAGGGCAGCAGATGTGTGGGAACACTACCACCCACATCTTCCCCTCCAAGTCACTCGTCATCCTGACTTGGAAATATATCGTCGTTCCTTCAACTTCACTGGGTCAACATCCTGGAACTCCCTCCCTAACAGCACTGTGTGTGCACCTACACCACAGGGACTGCAGCGGTTCAAGAAGGCAGCTCACCAGCACCTTCTCAAGGGCAATTAGGGATGGGCAATAAATGCTGGTGGTGCTCAGACCCCATGAATGAATTTTTTTAAAAAATCTCCTTTTCAATCCGAATATTTTTTTTATTCCTTCACAGGATGCGGGCCTCATTGCAGGCGGTGTGTTCCCTTGCGCCTCCTGCCCTTGTCATTTTAGATGGTAGAGGTTGCTGGTTTGGAAGATGCTGTCTAAAGAGCCTTGGTGAGTTCCTATAGTGCATCTTGTAGATGTACACACTGCTGCTACTGTACACTCATCCAGGCAAGTGGGGAGTATTCCATCACACTCCTGACCTGTGCCTTGTAGATGGTGGACAGGCTATGGGGAGTCAGGGAATGAGCTACTTGCCACAGGATTCCTAGCCTCTGACCTGCTCTTGTATCCACAGTATTTATATGTTTAGTCCACTTCAGTTTCTGGTCAATGGTAACTCCCAGGATGTTGAAAGTGGGGGATTCAGCGATGGTAATGCCATCAAATGTCAAGGGCCAATGGTTATATTCTCTCTTGTTGGAGCTGGTCATTGCCTGGCACTTGTGTGGCGCAAATGTTAGATGCCACTTGTCAGCCCAAACCTGATATTGCCCAGGCCTTGCTGCATTTGGACATGGACTGCTTCAGTATCTGAGGAGTTGCGAATGGTGCTGAACATTGTGCAATCATCAGCGAACATCCCCACTTCTGACCTTATGATGAAAGGAAGGTCATTGATGAAGCAGCTGAAGATGGTTGGGTTTAGGACACTACCCTGAGGAACTCCTGCAGTGATGTCCTGGGACTGAGATGACTGACCTCCAACAACCTCAACCATCTTCCTTTGTGCTAGGTTGACTCCAACCAGCAGAGAGTTTTCCTCCTGATTCCTCCAGTTTTGCAAGGGCTCCTTGATGCCACACTCAGTCAAATGCTGACTTGATGTCAAGGGCAGTCACTCTCACCTCACCCCTGGAGTTCAGCTCTTTTGTCCATGTTTCAACCAAGGCTGCAATGGGGTCAGGAGCAGAGTGACCCTGGCAGAACCCAAGCTGAGTGTCAATGAGCAGGTTATTGCTAAGCAAGTGCTGTTTGATAGCACTGTTGATGAACCCTTCCATCACCTTACTGATGATTGAGAGTAGACTGATTGGCTGGGTTGGATTTGTCCTGCTTTTTGTGAACAGGACATACCTGGGCAATTTTTCACATTGCCGTTTAGTTGCTAGTGTTGTAGCTGTACTGGAACAGCTTGGCTAGGGATGCGGCAAGTTCTGGAGCACAGGTCTTCAGTATTGTTACTGGAATATTGTCAGGGCCCATATCCTTTGTAGTATCCAGTGCTTTCAGTCATTTCTTGATCTCACCTGGAGTGAACTGCATTGGCTGAAGATTGGCATCTGTGATGCTGCGGACCTCCCAAGGAGACCGAGATGGGGCATCCATTTGGCACTTCTGGCTGAAGATTGTTGCAAATTCTTCACCCTTATCTTTTGCACTGGTATACTAGGCTCCCTCATCATTGAGGATGGGGATATCTATGGAGTCTCCTCCTCCAGTGAGTTTAATTGTCCACCATTCATGAGTAGTTGTGACAGGACTGCAGAGCTTAGATCTGATCCATTGGTTATGGAATCACTTAGCTCGTTTAATTGTCCACCACCGTTCATGACTGGTTGTGATAGTTCTGCAGAGCTTAGATCTGATCAATTGGTTGTGGAATCACTTAGCTCTGCCTATCACTTGCTGCTGGTGCAGCTTCTGGCATGTCGTCCAGATTGTTACTGGAGCTGCACTTATCCAGACAATTGGAGAGTTGAAAATGTGTTATTGATCTTTTTGCTTTTCCAGTGTGCCTCCAAGTCTCATCTTTTCTGTCCAGCGTGACTCTAATTTTCTCCTCCTGCTCAAGTGAAGCTACATGGATAAAAATGCTATGTTGGGCGCAGACTCAATTAGCCGAGTATCCCACTCATCTTTGATGTGCTCTCCAACGTTACTCTGTGAAGTAACATCTATCTCATTCATTTTGTCACTGAGTGATTCAGTTGTGGTGATAAAGGCAGGCTATCATAGCCTCCCTCACTCTCGCAAACTCAAACAGTAGCCAGGACAAGGAGAGTTTGAGGAATGTGATTTGTGGACAGGGTGTTTTTCCCCATCTATCTCTTTGTGTGACCCTGAACACAATATATCACCTAAGATTCCAGCCTTCCTATTTGGCGTGCTTCCCCACTTCCCAGGGAAATCACATGGAGATTGCAAATTTTGCACTCAAAAAACAGGTAGATAGGGACCAATTTTCTCCTATTTCTTTAAACACCCCCAGTGATAAATGTAACTCCTTCTCCACATCCTTTCTGTGAAAAAATATTCAAAGTGTCCCCAAATGGGACAAAATGCGCTGAATAATTCTAGTAGCTAAAACAAGTTGTCCTCTTCATTATCTCGGCCATTTTACAGAAAGTTTACATAGATGTCAAGGCTAATGAAGATATCCTCAAGAACAGTGGAAGGTGTGACTAACCTATGCAAGTCGTCTTCACTATGGGAACTAAAACATTCATCGGGAGCCAATAGAAAACACTGAAAAATGTATCAAATTGCGGGTTAATTTTATGAATGTGTGGTACTGGTAGCAAGGCACACATGCCAGACAAATGTGATGGCCACAACATAGTCTTATACCTCTCCACTTGTGGACAGTGTGCCTGAAATTTGCCGATGTGCTTGGCTGGTAGTTGCAAGTTTACCTGCTAGTATCAAACATTCATAAACTCAGCACTGCGGCATCCTAGTCAGAATGGAGTGGAAGGCAGTTGAGGGAGAGGGCGTTGGCGGTTGTACTGGAGAAGACAAGTCGGAAATTGCTGCAATGGCAGATCTTGAGATGCTCGAGACATATCTGGAGATGGACTGCCAGAACGTTCACTCAGCAAGTATGCTCAGGTTTATGGCCAGTGGATTTGATGCAGTGTCGATGACTGTTTTACCAGGGGTTATATGAGACTGGCTAAGATGTAATGAGGAGGAGCACATCAAAGGAGATGAGGTGGTTCCTAAGGAAATTAACTGTTGATGTAATTCTGGCTAGGGACTGAAGCTGGTGAACCTAGGAGTTACGAGCACATGGGTGAGAGAGGGGAGTCATTCTTTTCCAGGGACGGTAAGATAATGGTGGAGCAGCAGGAGCAGGCAGAAGGATGCATTTGCGATAATATTACAAAGTGATGATCAGAGATAGTGATGTTAGTGGTACAGACCTCAAGGACGGATGTGAAGCCAAGGTCAAGATGATAGTCAGTGTGAGGGGTGAGGCAAGGGATGGCAGGAAAGAAATGGCAATCAGTAGCATTGAGATAGATGATTTGAGGCAGAGGGTTCAATACACACGAGTGCTAAACCTTTATCATAAAAATGAGACTAGAAAACACCATAGAAACATAAAAGGAAGGTAGTGCAACATTGCTGACAGGGGCAAAAGTTCTTTTCTGCAAGCCAGATTTCAGTTAAATTAGGATGCTACTAAGCTCCTCTAGGATGAAATTGTCCATGAGACACCTTCCTTCATGACTGGTTGTGACAGGGCCTTTTACAAGGCAGTGCAAAGGGAGTGGGTGGCTGGAGAGTCACTAGCAGCTTTCACAGGGGAAGTCAATGGATATCCACTAAAGGTGTGGTGAGGTGGCGGAAAGGGAATGGGAAGGAGGTATGAATGATTAAGTCAAGGGGAGTGAGGTAGATAGGGAACACATTGTAAAAGAAGAATGGAGTAATTACGGCGACTGTCGGGGCAAAGCCAGAGATGGTAATGGCACTGGATGCACAAAGAATACGCAGGTTAACTCAGAGGGAGGCAGTTAGCCAATGCAGGAGGAATGAGAGTCTAAGATGATGAAAAGGGAGGAATTTGTCAAAGTAGTCAGAGCAAGTAGGGATAGAGAGCAAGGTGAGCCATGAGTAGCCAGAGTGAAGGTAAGGACTGAGGAGGGGAGAGGGGGGAAGGAGAAAAAGTTTGGATCTGCGGCAGCAATGACTTATGTGCAGTGGAGACATTAAATGATTAAGATATTAACTGGAAGTTAGAAATATTAGCCTTGAATGGGATTAGCATATCCTTAGCATTTGGCTTTGTGCTGCCAGTAATTTAAGCTTACTTATCGAAAAGACCGAGGGGGAGAAACTGGATAAGGTCCAAAAATGGGCGTGGAGATTACACCACACGTGTGTGTTCATTCCGATGCAGGCAGTGTGCAAACTTTGCGTGGCCTACTCACTTACACAACTGCATTGTGCAGCCAGCTCTAATCGAGTAAGTGGCTGCACATCTGAGCAAGGGATGCAAAATACTAAGCAGCTAGTGTGAATTCAAGCTTGCCTACGTTAATAAAGCAAGCCAGGATCTCTTAAAGGGCAGGTCCAGCAGCTTCTGAGATTGGAAAACATACATGAGTGGCACAATAAGCCAGAGAGCATACTCCAAGGATCTCTGATGTAACACCAGGGGCCTCAGTGCAGGAGGTGGACAGGAGGAAATATTAATGTCCTGTCAAATACATTGTTAACGTTTGTTAATATCAATTACATTGTTAAAGTTAAGAGAAACTGATGATGGATATTAATTGACTTTGGACAAATATAAATAGAGGGTAGCTGTGATACTGGGTTGAGTGGGAAGAGGGACTGTGAGACTGAACTAGCCTCAATAAAGAAAAGCTCTGTGTCTTGGTTTCAGCTTCACCAACTGGCTAGGGTCCTATTAACAGGAAAGAGGCCCTCCACTCACATGAAAAACCCCAGACAAACTCAGAGAAGGCATTGGGATATTTGTGCAGGTCAACGCCAACACACTAACTGCACATTCAGGGAGTAATTTAATTTATTTGTTTATGGGATGTGGGCGTCACTGGCTAGGCCAACAGTTATTGCCTATCCTAATTGTCCCCATTGCTGTGGACCTGGAGTCAAATGTAGGCCAGACCAGGTAAGGGCTGTAGATTTCCTTCCCTAAAGGGCATGAGTGAACCAGCTGGGTTTTTATGACAATTGGCAATGATTTCATGGTTATCATTAAGCTTTAACTTTTTTTTAAAACTGATTTTAAATTTCACTATCTGGCGTGCTGGGATTCAAACCCAGGTCCCCAGAGCATTAACCTGGGTCTCTGGAGTGTGAATCCAGTGACAATACTACTATGCCACTGTTACCCCTGTGAAACACTTTAAGGTTGCAGTATATCTCTGTATTTAGATGTGGTACCCGCAGAACAATGTTTCTGTACCACAGGGTGCTGTGATCCTGGTGATGCCACATACATGCTCCACCTGCTTTTAACTGCATGTTATGTACTCCCCTCTCCTGGCCCAAAGCATGTCAGTGACCTCGCTTAAACAGCAGTGAACCGTGAACTGGAAGAGGTTAGAGATGTTGCCTGCTCCAGTTTGGAAGGATCCCAACATGAAGCAGTTCATGGTCGTGGCTACCTTCACAGTTACTGGCATCACCGCCCTTGTCCTGCTCTGAGGTTGCAGGTCTGCTTGTAGTAATTGACAGATTTACAGCGGGCAGAGTTCAACAAACACCTCCTCCATAAAACACAGACATTGCACACTGCGTTCTTCACTGAGGTTGAGGTAAGAGAAAGACACCCTCAAGACCCTGGATAAGTAAGGCCTACTGCTGAAAGCGCTTCTCCCTCTCTCTGTAAGCAGCTTGTCATACTCTGTGTCGATTCCACTCCATCTCCCTATCATATTGCAGGCTAAGGGGGATTGAAATTACTTCACTTGTAAAGTTTTTGGATTCGGGCCCACAGATACCTAAGATAGGCAGTCGATTATTGGTGTGTAATTTTAAGGTAGTTTATTAAGAAGCAACAGTTTAGAAATGATATATTACCTAATTAGACAGAAAAAAAGTATATGTCCCGGAACAGCTGAGAGCAGTTTACTGATCCAGGAGGACAATCGGATGGTTAGCAGAGTGTTGTTGATCTCAGGAGGTTGTGATTACAGCATTCTTCTCTCTAATCGAAGGAAACTTTTTCTCAATCTTCCTCCTCCTCCACCTGAAGAAGGCAGGTGCCCAACGAGCACCAGCACCTCACCAGCACCTCAGCAGCACCTCACCACCACCTCACCAGCACCTCACCAGCACCTCACCACCACCTCACCACCACCTCAGCCCCACCTCACCACCACCTCACCAGCACCTCAGCCGCACCTCACCACCACCTCACCACCACCTCACCAGCACCTCACCAGCACCTCAGCCCCACCTCACCACCACCTCACCAGCACCTCACCAGCACCTCAGCCCCACCTCACCAGCACCTCAGCCCCACCTCACCAGCACCTCACCACCACCTCACCAGCACCTCACCACCACCTCACCACCACCTCACCAGCACTTCACCACCACCTCACCACCACCTCACCAGCACCTCACCACCACCTCACCAGCACCTCACCAGCACCTCAGCCCCACCTCACCAGCACCTCACCAGCACCTCACCAGCACCTCACCAGCACCTCAGCCCCACCTCACCAGCACCTCAGTCCCTTACCACCAGTATAACACCAATATATACATCCTTTTTGGAGGACTGGTAGCTTTCCCAGTGTCAATCATCGATCTAACTATTCTGACCAATGGATACAGGACAGGTACTCAAAACATCAGGGTGGTTACCCCTGTTCATCATCCTGCTCAAGGTCAGTTTTTAGTTTACATCACGCTGCGGGTCACATCCTGGTCTTTTCTAAACACTTGCATAGATAAGGACATCATTCCATCAGCTTAGGAATGTCAACATCCTCGTTCCAAAGAGAGAATTAATGCTGTTTAGAAAACCCTATAAAGGTTCTATGTTATGCAGAAAATACCTGTTTATTCCAGACCCCAATTTCCTGCACACCCATGATTAGGAAAAGTTATTCATTGCATATTAATTGTGTTCAATTATATGCAGGTGGAGGGCATTAATTGGGGTTTCACTTGAGCACATAAAAAGAGACTCTCAAATTGTGTGTGGTTGAGTTCGGAGATATATGCTTGTAATATTTCACTCTGTCAATAAATGTAAGACTGATTAAAGCTTGGCTCCGGTACCATGCTTCATCAATTGGCTTTCTGGAAGATAACAACAGTGGTCTGACCAGAACTCTTGATGTTAGAACAAAGACTTTCACCACCTGCCTCTCCACCCCCTGTAGACATATTTTTGTGCTCTGAATGTCTTGCCATGTAGGAAAGGTACATTCAGAGAGTGGAAAACATACAGGAGGGAAAGGAGTAAGAAAATACGTCTTTAAAAAGTTGTACACATTAATAGAGATATGAAGACAAAGATAGAAACTATCTTGAGGGACAAAAGGATTGATTGAACTCTCAGTGGGAGTTGTGCAAGCAATGGCCTAGGTGGACAGAAAACTATCTGATCCTTCCCAGCATGAGGCCTGGGAAACTCTAATTGTCGGACTTCATTTATTTAAGCTCCATTAGTCAACCACCAACAGGAATAGGAATTAGGGCAACAGGAAGCTATTGCCTGGAACCCGAAGGAACTGTCCCTATTGTCAATCAGGAAGTTGAGAGGAAGGTTAGAAGGACATTGTGGTCAGGGACAAGGAAGGCAAGGTTCAGATATTCCTTGTGAAGCCCAGAAAGCATTCCTGCTCTTCCTGCCTCACAGGGAACTGAAAGAAAAGAAACTTCTGAATTTCTTTAGGCCGCAGCTCCTCTTGCCATCAGGTTGGCCTGGTGGGGAAATCACAGCAGCTTCCCCACACAGGCACCAGGTTAAAGTTGCAGTCGGGCCTGAGGGACATCATGGGAGCCTGATCCACACCTTTGAGCTGCTCAAAACAGAAGGTTAAAATTGCAATCTGCGGGACAATAATGGGATCTGTGTGGGGTAACTCACTGTGGTCTTGTTAACTGCTCACCTAGTTTCCACTGTGCTATGTGTTCTTGTCTTCTCATTCCCAGATGTTGACAATAATCATACTTTAAGCGTGGAAAGATCAGCACTCTTTATCTTTAACTTGCCGTGCTGCCTTGTACAATAGAAGGACTGGTTTGAACTGGTTCTGTTACATATCACATCAGTCTCTAGTGCAGCTGTGAAATGTGGCCCCCTGAAAATATAACTATTAGTTCCTAGCTAATCAGTTCCTAGCTCTTTAGAGATAGTTACAGGTAATACAACAATATATAACATACTGCATAAGCAGGGCGAAAATCAGTCTCTAGACAGAAACTGAGAATGAGAAAAATAGAAAATGTGACACAAAGCAGAAAGAATTAAAGTGTATAGAAACTGCAAGAAGGCGACTTTTTATTTTTATCATAGGACCAGATGGGACAGCTGCCATCTATGTTTTGGATTAAGAATATACAATAATTAAATTTAGTGATACATTTTATCGCATAAAAATCTGCACCATCCTTCATCCACTCAAAACTGGATTGCAATTGTTCAATTTCACCCTCCTGGAACCTTTAGAATTGATAGACAAAAAACTGCATTCCCTCAATCTGGTTTGTATTAAAATTCAAGTAGCAGAAGTAAAAGGAAACATGCCAAGTCACTGAATCACGCAGGGCAGAATTTTCTGCCTGTCAGGCAGACAGGCCCAACCCAATCTCCGGTGGGCAGGGAGCCAATCCCCGCCAGCGAAGCAGGCCCTGCCGCCATTTTACGTGGGCGGGCCAATTAAGGCCCCCCCCCCAGCGTGACATCCTCCGGGAAGCGCTATGCGCTCCCTGTGCGGGCGAGGGGAAACCCCTAAAATCGAGAGTGCGCTCATTCGCAAGTGCGCACGGAAGAGCGCACGTCTCCCTGAGGCTAAGTGCAGCCTCAGGGAGATCGCTTTGACTTTTAAAACAATTAAAAATTGAGAAAAGAAAAATCCCTTACATGTCCCCTCATGTGACAACGACACATGAGTTGGGACGTGTTCATAATTTACAGAATAACTTTATTACAATTTTTAAAACCCTGCATGAAGCCTCATCCCACCGCTGGGTGAGGTTTCATGTTTTCTCTATTTGACACCGGGGCTCTTGATCTGCCCACCAGCCTTAAGGTTGGACGGGCAGGTCCTTTAATTGGTTAAATGATCCTGCCAATGGCCTCAATTGGCCGTCGACAGGTCAGCGGGCCCGTGGCTGATTTTTCTGTGCCCTCGCCTTCCTGAAAATTTAAATGTGGCGGGATGACATCGGGAGTTCCGCCCGACATCATCTCGTGTAATTTTACATGTCGGCAAGCGGGACCCGCCCCCTGCTCTCTGACGGCAAAATTCTGCCCCCAGTGTCTCTTGACATTTGGATTTTAAATGTGGAGCCACTGAATATTATCGTCTAAAAGGATGGTCTTCATTAGGTAGTGGGAGGCAAATGGTTAATTTTGTTTCATTTATTAATATGTTGATCTAAAATTAATAGAACGCTGCATCAGGGAGAGCGCACAAACCTCCAACAATTCATCTACCTGACCTGCCCAGCACAGGCAGGTTCTGCAAATCGTACCTTGGTCTTATTAGCCATATGTTACCGCCGGAATGGGAGGAGTGTGTAGTTTGACTAGTCCCACCACTCCACAGGTTGCACCATTAGTTTAAAATTTCACCCTACCTCCAATTTAAGTAGTATTGGCTTATAATTATTAACGCTTACAAAGATCATGCACTTATAACCCTCAAATTCTGGTCTGCCAAAACCAGTTTGTACAAAATATGTAGGTCTAACATTGGTTTTGTGGATCAGTATAGATCAGTTGCACTGAGTGATTTATGTAGGATTCCTACGATGATACCCTGCAGAGTTGCTCACTGCTGGTGTGCATTTTATTCAGCTGATTAACTTGCTCCTCGCCTTCTTTTCTCAATCTTTTGTCTTAACTATAAAGGCAAATTCACCTTCTTCTTAGGCAGTCTCTCAGGATGGAGGATGACTTGTTTGAAC
Source organism: Carcharodon carcharias (assembly GCF_017639515.1). NCBI lineage: Eukaryota > Metazoa > Chordata > Chondrichthyes > Lamniformes > Lamnidae > Carcharodon > Carcharodon carcharias. The sequence continues at coordinate 12,325,452 of NC_054476.1, read as the reverse complement.
TCTTGGTCGATAGGTTCTGAGATGTGTGACGAACACTTTAATCACAGAAAATGCTTCATCTTCAGGGACGAAGAACATCCTGGAAGAATTTGTGCTTTAAAAGATGCTGTTCCTTAAAGGGTTAATGCAAGAACTCTGCTTTTTTTTGGAAAAGACATTCAATTACAAGAAAGATGCTGGAAACCTCTTCACCTTGTGGACTGTGTACAAAAAGGGTCACGTGGTAGTTTATGGCTCTAGAAAAAAAAATATGCCTGGAACTGTGTTTAAAAGTTAGCTTTAGCGTTGCTTTGGGAAGAAAAAGGACCAACAGCTTGAGAAGGAAGACAGCAGCCTTTTTGCAGTCCGGAACAAACCCACAGCCAGAATTGAATACGAGCTGTTTCTAAGTTTTTTTTATGTGCTGTGAGTACCTGCAAGTATTCCTCAAGTTCACCTGGAAAGCAGTGCAAGAGACATTGATTGTTGCATAGATCAGTGCTGAGAGACCAACCGTATAACCCAGACGTCATTTCAAAGACCCCATCATCTTCCCTTTTCCCTTGAACCATTGACTTTTAACTTTTGGCAGAATTCCTCTATTTTGTTTGGTGTATATACACATATAAATATATATGTGTGTGTGTGTGTGTGTGTGTGTGTATTGGGGGGGTGTGGTCGTGAGAGAGACTTAGGGTATCTCGAAAGGGTAATTAGTATATTTTCATCTTTCATACTGTATGTTAATTAGCTTTGCCTTACTATTAGACTAGACTGGTCTTATAGGGCTGAATTTTGAACACCGTTGGGGGGTTGAGCAGAGGTGGGCGGGAACGAACACAAACCCAATCGGTGCCCCCGATTGAGTGCGTGCCGCCATTTTACGTGGGCGGGCCAATTAAGGCTGCATGCTCGTGAAAGAGCGCAGAAATCTTGGAGGCACAGAGGTGCCTCAGGGAGAGTTGTTCAAGTTTAAAACTTCCAAGTAAAGTATTTGAAAACTTTTAAAACATGTCCCCTCATGAGTTGGGGCAAATCAGTGATTTTTTAAAAAAAATTTTATTGAATTTTCAAACACTTCATGGAACCTCATCCTGCCCGTGGATGAGGTTCCATGAAAAATGCGAAGGCCGCCTGGGCTCTTCGTCTGCCCCTGTTGGACGGGCAGCTCATTTCATTGTTTAAATTAGTTTTTAAACAGGCCTTAATAGGCCTTTGACAGGTCGGTGAGTGCGTAGCCCAGTCAGCTGCTCGCCCGCCGAACCAAAGATCGTAATGATGCGCAGTGACATCAGGACGCCTGCTGGACATCACCCCGCTTGCTGACCAGAGAATTCAGCCCATAATAAACTAATTAGCTTGTTGTTTGTTGAGAGAAGCCTGGTTAAGGTCTCTTTTATTCTAGGTAACAATAGTGAAGGTAAACGGTGGGCCATTTTAGTGAGCGAATGAAACTTTTAAGCTAATGGTGAGGCCTGTGGAGCAGTGGGCCTAGATAAACTGTGCGCTCTCCCCATCTCGGTTGTAAGGGGTGGTTGATAAGTCCAGTGTGCAATCTGTAGACTCTGCCATGTGCTTGGGAGGGTTGGGTAGATGAGTTGCTGGGTGGTTTCTGTGCTCTCTCTGATGCAGCATTCTACTAATTTTAGATCGCGCACAACAAATGGAATTCAATAAAGAGTTTTAACAGAATTATTTTGACTATTCGACCCAACAATCAATAGCAATGCAGTGGAGACCTAATTCAAAGGCGGGTCTTGACATTGTAATCTTAATGGGATGCTGAAAAAATAGGTAAAAATAAATGGAATATTTAACTCAAAAGCATATCAAAGCAAGAGCAGGCAAATTTAAGGAGGGGGAAATGAGAAATAAAACAACCGAGAACAATATCTTGCATCATTTCTGATGTGAATAATGTGTGTCAGAATTTGCTTGCTATTTTTAGTGAGAAGGGGGCACTAATGGTAGTGGGAAACCTTTAAGTTGAATAGATTCTTGAGACAGGACTTGCCAGATTTCTGTTCCATTTTGGCCCCAACTGAATATCTGATGAAAGTAGACATTGATACTTTTCTTTTACAGTATTCTCAGGCAAGTGATATGGTAATGGCAGGACAATGCCATGGAACAAAAAATGTGGCATTATCAATCCCCTTGTGTTCGGTTTAATTACAATTACAAAAAGAGGCATTGTGTCTTTGGTCAGGATCAGCCGATACTGAGCAAAGTGCTCAACGTAAAGGAACCCTGATCTGAGAGAAGTACTGCTGATATCTCATTGAGCGCATCTGTTGCATGCTTCTTGCAGGGTGACCGAGTTGGTACTATAGATAGAGTAGCTCAGCAGGCACTTGTTAGGTAGAACACATTGGGCAAAGTTTCTAGCTCAGCAAGCGAGCAGGCACCTGACCCGCTAGAGCATAAAATGACGTGCGTTGACATCAGGCAAGCGTCCCCATGTCACATGCAGTCGTGCAACATTTCGTTCGGCGAGCGCGCGCTGGAGTCAGCACTGCACCCGCCAACAATTAAAAGGCCCATTGAGGCCATTTAATTATCAATTAACTTGAATTTTTGCTGGCATAAAGGCCAAGCGGCTTTTGCACTTTTTAGGAAACCTCATCCACGGGTGGGATGAGGTTTTTTAAAGCAAATAAAATAAACATTTTAAATTTTAGTTAATAACATGTCCCTGCTCATGTGACAGAGTCACATCAGGGGGCATGTTTAATTACATTTTTAATTTCTTTATTTTCTCTTCATCTCCCTGAGGCAGCTCTGTGTCTCAGGGAGATGATGAAGCACTCACTCGCGTGCATGTGCGCAGGTTACACTCACCTCGCATTAGCCCCAGTTATGCCTGTCTCTTTATGGGGTATGTGGAAGATTGCTTGTTCCAGTTCTACTCAGGCCGTCTCCCACAATTTTTTTATCGGTACACCGATGACTGTTTCAGCACCGCTTCATGCTCTGGTCTGGACCTGGAAAAATTTATCAATCTTGCTTCCAATTCCTACCCTCCATCACTTTCACATGGTCCATCTCTGACACTTCCCTTCCCTTCTTTGACCTCTTTGTCTCAATTTCTGGTGATAGGCTGTCCACCAATATTCAATAGAAGCCCACCGACTCCCACAGCTACCTCAACTACAGCTCCTCACACCCTGCTTGCTGTAAGGACTCCAACATCCCATTCTCTCAGTTCCTTCACCTCTGTCGCATCTGTTCTGATGATGCCACTTTCCAAAATGGTGCTTCTGACATGTCTTCCTTAGCTGAGGTTTCCCACCCACTGTGGTTGACAGGGCCCACAACTGTGTCCGACCCATCTCCCACACCTCTGCCCTCGCACCTTCCTCTCCCTCCCAGAACCATGATATGTCCCCCTTGTCCTCACTTTTCATCACACCAGCCTCCAGGTTCAAAGGACCATCCTCCACAATTTCCACCAACTCCAGCTTGATGCCACCACCAAATACATCTTCCCTTCATCCCCGCTGTTGGCATTCCATAGGGACCATTCCCTCTGGAACACCCTGGTGCACTCCTCCATCACCCCCAACAACTCATCCCATTCCCATGGCACCTTCCCATGTAATCGCAGACGGTGCAACACCTGCCCCTTTACCTCTTCCCTCCTCACCATCCAAGGGCCCAAACACTGCTTTCAGGTGAAGCTCCCAATGCGGTCTCCTCTACATTGGAGAGACCAAACACAGACTGGGTGACCTCTTTACGGAGTACCTTTGGTCTGTCCGCAAGCATGACCCAGACCTCCCTGTCGTTTGCCATTTCAACACTCCACCCTGCTCTCTTACCCACATGTCCATCCTTGGCCTGCTGCATTGTTCCAGTGAAGCTCAACGCAAACTGGAGGAACAGCACCTCATCTTCCGACTAGGCACTTTACAGCCTTCCGGACTTAACATTGAGTTCAACAACTTCAGATCATGAACTCTCTCCTCCATCCTCACCCCTTTTTTATCCCCTTTTTCCAATATTCATTTTCATTTTTTCATTTTTATTTTTTCATTTTTTCATTTTAATTTTTATTTATTTTAATTTGTATTCATTTTTTAATCCCCACCTTCTATCCTATTTTCAATCATTTTTCCCATCACCATCCCCTCCCCCCACTCCACCCACACTAGGGCCATCTGCCATTTGTTCTTGTTGTTCTTTCCAGAGTGCTTACCCTTGTCCTGCTATCATCACATTCTACTTTCTGACCTTAATGCCACCATCAGCAACTCCTTTAGTCAGTATCACTATCATTAACACTCCTTTGTCTTTTTGTTTATGACATCTCTGGCAATCTCTCCTTTGCCTCCACCTATCACTGACCTTCTATCCAGCTTCACCCGCTCCACCCCCCTTAAACAGTATAAATTTCATCACACTTTTACTTCTTTTTAGCTCTGAAGAAGAGTCATATTGGCTAGAAACATTAACTGTTTTTTTTTTCTCTCTACAGATGCTGTCAGACCTGCTGAGTTTTTCCAGCATTTGCTGTTTTTGTTGGTGAGGTGAGTAAGCTGGGTGAGGTGGGTAGTTGGGTGAAATGGGCGAGTGGATAATGGTGTCATTGCAGGAGGGTTGGAGGGGTGGTTGGGTGGTTAGGGGTGGCTGTCGGGACCGGTTGGAGGTAGTCAGTTGGTCTGGAGAGGTAGTCGTGTGGTCATGGGGTGGTTTCAAGTCAGCTTTGGGGGGTGATTGAGAGGGTCAGTTGGTTTGCACAATTGACTTACGCTGGTTAAGCACTGAGTTAGACCAGGTATTAAACTGTGTAATGGTTCCAGGGTAAGCAAGCAGTAAATCCCATATATATATATATATATATATAGCCCAGTCTCTATGCTGAGCTCAGTATCAGAGACATTCACGGAGGGTCCAGGGTAGAGGAAACCAGCCCATTGGAAGTTTAAACTTCCCAGGCAATTTCAGCACATGTGTGAGCTCCCGATGTGCATCTCCCAACTTATCTGCCACCTCCAATGATTTGGAGATTGGAAGTTTGGGCTATAGCTTGACAATAGTCAGTCTACAAGTGTTCATTGCGGTGTTTTCCTCGCTGTTTATTTTCACCATTAAGTTAAATTACTTGTTATTTAAGGAGCTAGTTTGTGACCATACTTTAGTAGCATTTTTAATACGCGTTCAAAATATGTACAATCTAGTGTTGATAACTAATACCTTCATTATATGTAAATCTGGCCCCAGGAATGCAAGTAACTCTTACAATGCCAAGAAACCAATTCAAAAAATGTAACACAATGGTATCTTACAGTGTACTGAGCAATGTTCCATAATTCGATGTGTTTCTTTTCTTTCCAATTGTACTTATATTTAAGCCATTCTTTAGGATTCCAGGTTTAATTAAGACAATGTTGTTCCTAAAACATGAGGGGCTGAATGATTGGCAAAGCAAGCGGGGGCGGGGCCCGCTCGCCGAGGCGTAAAATGACATCGGGTGTGCGTCCTGACATCACCGCGTGTCGTTTAGATTTTCCAGTTTGGTGAGGGTGGGGGAGCAGCCGAAGAGCCCAGGCGGCCTTTACATTTTTCATGGAACCTCATCCACGGGCGGGATGAGGTTTCGCGAATGATTTAAAATTTCCAGAAAAATTTTTATTAAAATTAATGCGCGTCTCCCAGCTCATGTGACGGTTTCACATGAGGGGACGTGTCATAAAAACCTTTACATTTCATTAGACTGCTTAAACTTAAGACTAATCTCCCTGAGGCACCTCTGTACCTCAGGGAGATTTCTGCGCTCTCTCATGCGCATGCGTGAAAAAGCGCACTCCCGATTCAGGCAGCCACCCCGCCTACACAGGGTGCGCGTCACATTGCACGGGCCTTAATTGGCCTGCCCACATAAAATGGCGGCGCGGAGCCGAAAATTCTACTCTAGGAGTAATGCAAGATCAGACCAGACTGGACTGAACAGTCTCCTGATTTTTTCCCTCCTTCTGTGGGGCAGTACCTAGATTCTGAAAGAAAAATGGTTGTAGTAAAGGCTTGAGCTGTATTGGAGCAATTAGGAATTATGGGAAGTCGTTGCTGTGTTCAGTAGGGTTAACAAAAGAAAGTAAAAGTGAATGAAAATCTTCCGGTCGGCTAGCGGGGACCGGGTCTCACTCACCGACGTGTAAAATGATGTGGGGTGTGAACTCCCGACATCACCCCGCGTCATTTCCATTTTCAGATCGGCGGGGGCGCAGCCGAATCATCTGCTCGCCCGCCGACCTGTCAATGGGCTATTGAGGCCGTTAATGGACCTGCCCGTCCAATCTTAAGGTTGGCGGGGAGGCCGGGAACCCTGCCGGGCTTCGGAAAAAGCATGAAACCTCAATCCATGGGCGGGATGAGGTTTCATGAGGCAGCACTTAGCCCCAGGGAGATCTGTGCGCTCTTCAGCGTGCACGTGCGATAGAGCGCACTCCAGGCTGAGGAAACCCCCTCCCCTGCCCGCACAGCTGCCTGGTGGATGTCACGCTGGGCGGGCTTTTATTGGCCCGCCCTTGTAAAATGGCGGCGCGCCCCCAATCGGGGGCACCAATCAGAGGCGCGCCTGCCCACACACTGTCCCGCACTTGGGGGGGGGCAGGGGGAATTTTTACCAATGTATTTCTGGTATGAATTGCCATTCATTTATACCAAATATTGTCATGAGGATTTTATCAAACTCTTAAAAATGGATTGGTGAACATCTGTAAAGCGTGAAAGAAAAAGCTGCAGTTTATGTATCACAACCACTTTAAAGGTCAAGCAGATTAAGAAATGAAGTTCCACAATGTTCCACAGCTGCAGAATTAGATCACAGTGAATATTGACTCCAAGTCAAGATGGTACTCAAAAGCTTAATGAAGATAAAGGCTCTGAGGTGCCACCACATCAGTCACAGAAGTGAATATTACAGAAGGGTTTTGTTAAGTAATCTGGCTCTGCCAGTGATTGGCAGGTTTATCACAGTGACGCTATTACCGAGTGTACAAAAAGGTGTCAGCCCTGCTTGTAGTCCTATTGCCTTCTGAGTCAGAAGGTTGTGAGCCCAAGTCCCACATTAGAACTTGAGTGCAAAGATCAAAGCTGATATTCCACTGTAGTACTGATGGAGTGCTGCACTGTTAGTAGCACTGCCTTTTGAATGAGATAGTAAACAGGCCGCCTGCCCTCTCAGTTGGACATAAAAGATTCCATGGCACCATTGGCGGTATCCCTGGCTCCTGTCAATGTTTATGCAGAGTATCTGGTCATTATCACACTGATGTTTGTGGGAGCTTGTTACACGCAAATTGGCAGCCATGTTTCCCGTGGTACAACAGTGACTATACTTGAAAAGCTCTTCATTGGGTGTAAAGCACTTCGGGACATCCTGTGGTCATGAAAGGTGCTATGTAAATGCATGTTTTTTTTTGTTTCTTTAAGGGCTGCAAAGCTCATAGAAGCTGCTACCCCAGGCTAGAGATGGACCACACAGAGAGAGAAAGCTACCATAGCATGGCAGAGCCTCAGCAGGCTGTGACAAAACTGGGTCACCTGATTCACAAAGGCAGTCAAAGGGCAACAATGTACAATTAATGGCAGTACCGTGCACCACAGCATCCCACTTTAATGCCGCAGAGTGTTTCCGAACACCCAGAAGGGATATGACAGAAGCCAGACATTATGTTTGCTTTTGGACAAGTGAAATTTCCCTCCCTGCACGCTGAAAGGATCTCAGGCTGTAGAATACACGAAAATTCATGTGAGCAGCTGGCAGCAGTATTTAAAATCACTTGGGGCAGCATTTTCCCGTCGGCGAGCTGGGGGGTGGTGGGGGGGAGGGGGTGCGTGTCCCACTCACCGACGTGTAAAATGACCCACGGTGACATGGGGGCGGGGGTCCCAACATCACCCCACGTTGTTCAGATATTCAGTTCAGCGGGCACACAGCTGAGTCGGCTGTTAAAAAGTGATTAAAGTCATTAACGGAGCTGCCCGTCCAACCTTAAGGTTGGCAGGGGGGGCGGGTGGTGGTAGTGGTGGGGGTGGGGGGGGTGGTGGTGGAGGTGGGGGGGTGGTGGTGGCAGGCAAAGAGCCCAATCGGCCTTCGCATTTATCACGTAACATCATCCACGGACGGGGTGAGGTTTCATGAAGGGTTTATTATTCAAGTAAAAGATTTTGAAATAAATAATGGACATGTCCCAGCTCATGTGACTGTGTCACATGAGGGGACATGTCTTTAAATATTTTTTTCCATTGGCTCGCCCATGTAAAATGGCGGCGCGGACCCGATTGGGGGCTCCGATTGGGTTCACGTCCACCCCCAGCTGCCCCCGCACAAGGCCCCTCCCCGACAGGAGGACATTTTTGGCCACTGTGTTGTGGTTGTTTCACTATGGGCCTGGGAAACATAGACCAGAAGCTTCTCAAGTTCACTGAATTTTACTCAATTCTGAAGTTGTGGCGATGGATGCTTCAATGTGTTTTGCTGCTTATCTGTATCCAATGTGATTTTCTAGAGAAGTAGTAGCTGGTAGAGACCGTGGTACCACAAATTGTCATAGTTTGTAGAGTGTACAGAGTGGATAAGTTGTACGACTTCCTATAGTACATTCTATACTTAATTACTGTATGTTCTGTTTTGTTACCACAACCACTCATCTCTTTATTCTATATATTAACAAATTCCCTTTAAGAGTTAAACATAGCAATTTTGCTTTACCCATATACATTTTTTTTGATAAACTAACACTGTTCCTTTGCTTTACATACAAAGAAACAGATCACTGTGCTTTAATAATGGGAGAAGTAAGCAGAAAATGATGAGGTCAACAGTCCCTTAGTTACGTCACTTTGCTGAAGGCCTTGACACCTAACATTTTTTACATTTCTCCCCAAATAGTGAGAGTTCCTGTAAGCTTTTTTTTTTCAGTGAGCATTTGCTATTGCAGATGTTTAGGCATAAGATATCACAGCTGCCAGAGTTATTTAAAATCCCTGTCTTGAGGTTGTTTCACCGTAGGCCTGAGAACCATGATTTCTCATTTACACTCCTTTTGCCCGAATCAAAATATGGAACAATGCCTCTCTTTTTTTTCTGACAGTGCCTCTGCTGTTATGGAGTGAATGGATATGTCTGGCATCCAATTGAAAGTATGAGCTAAGTGAAGTACAAGGTACAGTAGCATCTTGGTTCAACTCTTGGGGCAGAATTTTACAGCAGCGGGGACTTTACCAGCCCGCTGAAGTCCATGGGGTTCAGAATGTCTCGCCGCATTTTTCAGCGCCATCCCCATCAAAATAGGGCCGTAAAATTCTGCCCACGACGTCAAAACCATGATACAAGCCTTAGCAGCGCCATATGTTTAGTTGGTTATTAGGAGTTCGAAAAACAGTAGCGTTTCTGTCGAAGGGTCATGAGGACTCGAAACGTCGACTCTTTTCTTCTCCGTCGATGCTGCCAGGCCTGCTGAGTTTTTCCAGGTAATTCTGTTCTTGGTTTGTTTCCCAAGGAAGAACAGATTGACATACAAAATATATTTCACTAAATCGACAGAATGCATTCACTTCTGTCCACCTCCACTTTTGAAAAAGGTATCGCATTAGGAATTTCTTAAATTCTGTTGGTTAGGCACATGTCAGCTTGAATTTAATTTTGACAAGTCTATCATCCACCACCAAAACTTATGCTTATGGTGGTGGAGGTGTCTCAGAGATCACTCGGGGAGTTTGAGTTGCTGGGCAACATGCACTTTTGAAATGCATGTTGTAGTCTGCAGATATGGATAGCGATGGTGAAAGCTCCAATATCCTTTCCATCACAGGACGTGGCTGACTGGGAATCTCTCCTGCTCATGCTTATACATCAAAGTAAAAAACTGAACTTGATTAAATTTATTTTTGTGCGTGTTTATTCAGAGAATGCTGATGGTCAAATGCTCTTTAAACCAATTCATTTTTTTTGCCCTTCACCCCCTCTTAATATTTTCTATCCCTAACCCTTGTTCCAAGGTGACCCTAGTGCATCGAACTTCATTAACTGTTGGATGTGTCTGACCTGTAGCCCGTGACCCTTCATATACAGCATCCAAAATGAACTATGTTATGCAGCTTTGTTTTGAATGTAATAAGTACTCCAGGAGAAGGCTCGGTAATGTCTTTCTTCAAATCTTAGACCAGAGAACTGCAATACTGTAAGGTAAGACTAAAAATCATATTTCATAACAAAAATTAATTTTCCTTTGTCTGAGCTCCTGATCTAAAAGTTAAATAATTATTTTTAATTGCATGTATAATCATGTTAGAACATTTTTATAGTTTGTTATTGTCAGGAACACAATAAAGGCATCTCCTTAAAGTGGTCAATGAGCTAAGAATTTGTCAGTGGGCAGAATTTTCACCCCATCGGGGGTGGGGAGAAGGAGGGGGAAGTTGAAGTGCAGGCGCGCAGAGGTGCACCTCCAATTGGCGTCCCCTATTGGGGCCACACTGCCATTTTACATGGAAGCGCTATGTGCTCCCTGTGTGGACGAGGGAGGATCCCTAAATCCAAGAGCACGAAAGAGCGCACTCATCTCCCTGAGGTAAAGCGCTGCCTCAGGGAAATTGGCTCTACTGTAAAAAATATTTTAAAAATCCCTGACATGTCCCGTCATGTGACACTTTTAAAAACACTTTGATTAAATTTTTAAAAACCTACATGAAACCTCATGCCGCCCGTGGATGAGGTTTCATGCTTTTTCTAATGCCCGCCAGGGCTCCTTAAGGTTGGACAGGCAGGTCCATTAATTACTTAAATGACTCTGTCAATGGCCTCATTTGGCCATTGACAGGTCAGCGGGCACACAGCTGATTTCGCTGTCCGCCCACCTTCCTGAAGATTTAAATGGACCAGGATGATGTCGGCGGTTCCTCCCGACGTAATCCGGCATCATTTTCCCCTCGGCGAGTGGGCCCTGCCCCCAAATCGCTGAGGGGAAAATCCTGCAGGAGATTTCAAATCAGTCTGAGATTTCATTGCAGGCCCATTGTTCGAGTTCCTTCTTTTCAAAATGAAAGGGTTGAAACTTGTGGTTTTGTTTAGCAGCTGCGATGGCTTCTGCAGTCGGCCAGTGTTACAGCTGATGGTAAATGCTGAGTTGTTCAAACCCCAAAGGGAAACTTGAAACAACTGCCACAACTTGTTTTGCAGTTTGTATAAATTTTGAGATGCATGCCTTGAATTCAGTAGTAATAAGACCACCAAGTCTTATAGGTTTTTACAAAATTAGATTAAACATTTATTAATAAGAGAAATGATTTTAATCACGCACATAGATCTACAAATTACCACCATGATAACTTCTAAATCCCCAAATTAATCTGATTCCCAGTTACACTTCCGTTAAGGCAGCAGTAAGACACATAAGACAAAGTTTTTACCTTGGTGGGCAGGTGTGCATCGGGCCTGCTTGAGTGTAAAATGACACACGTTGACATCGGGTGAGCATCCCAACGTCAATGTGTAGTCCCATAGTATTTCATTCAGAGAGCGCATGACACAATTAAAAGGCCTGTTAAGGCCATTAAAAAGATAATTGAACAAAATGTTTTGCTGCCCGTCCAACCCTATGGTTGGTGGGCAGGCAAAGAGGCCAAGTGGCCTTTACACTTTTTAGCAAACCTCATCCACAGGCGGATGAGGTTTCCAATAGCAAATAAAAATAAAATTAAAATTTTAAAATTTAATTAATAACATGTGATGAAGTCACATGAGGGGACATGTTTTATTACATTTTTTATATCTTTATTATTATTTTTTAAACTCTCCATCTCCCTGAGGCAGCCCCACTCACACTCCCCCCTCCTGCCTGCACAGGCAGCGCTGAGCACTGCCACTCGCGTTTCATGCTGGGCGGTCCTTAATTGACCCACCAGCGTGAAATTGCCTTCCGGCCTTGATCGTGGGCAGCGACCGGCTTCCCACCTGCCCCCGCCCACCCCGCCCGACAAGGGCTGAACTCTGCCCAAAGATTTTAAAAGATCCAGGCAAAAAAATGCTACCCTGAACTAGTCAAACTCGAAGTCTTATTGAACTCAAAGTCAGTTTTCTTAACTTCAGTTCTTTGAAAACAGCAGTTTGAGGCATAGATGCTGAAGGCTTTTCACACTTGTAAGATCTTAAAATGCGTCCCTTACAAACAGCCATCTCTCCTTTATACATATTTTCCACTTTGAATGCAGGTTCCTATTGTTTCACTATGGCCAGAACTTTCAGGTTGGCCTGTGGGGGCAGGCGCCACTCACCGACATATAAAGTGATGCACGGTGACATCGGGCGTGTGTCCCAAATTCTCCGCTTGTCATTCAGATCTTCAGTTCGGCGGGCACACAGCGGAGTGGGCTGTGCGCCCACCAAACTGTCAAAGGCCTATTAAGGCCATTTTAAAACTAATTAAAGTACTTAACTGAGCTGCCCATCCAACCTTAAGGTTGGCACGGGGGTGGCAGATGAAGAGCCCAGGCAGCTTTCACATTTATCATGAAACCTCATCCACGGGCGGGATGAGATTTCATGAAGGTTTTTAAAGTTTAATAAAATTCATTGACGTGTGCCTGCTCATGTGACACTGTCACATGAGGGGACATGTCTTAAAAAGTTTTTTTCTTTATTAAAATTTTTCAAAACCAAACTCCTGCGCTCTTTCGTGTGCACCAGCCCCCGACTCAGCCTCCCCCCCACCTCCCCCACACAGGGAACACTCAGCACTTCGAGGTGTGCATCACGCTGTGCCAGCCTTAATTGGCCCGCCCACCTAAAATGGCAGCACATGGCCAATCACGGGCAGCAATCAGCTGTGTGCCCGCCCCCTCACCTGCTCCTTCCCAACACCCCCCTGGCAGGGAGAAAATTCTCCCCTAAGTCTTTTGAAATTTACCTTTCTACTAACAAAAAAAAACTATCATAGTACTAATTCTGCCAGTAATCTTTGCGAAAAATAAATAAACACACTATTTCTTGCTGCTTCTGCTGGCTATGCACACATTACAGCCCTTCCTTTTAATTCAAGCCACTTGAATTGCGCGCCTGCCGAACTGTCAAAGGCCTATTAAGGCCATTAAGAAAGCAATTAAAATAGTTAAGGATACTGCACGTCCAATCTTAAGGTTGGCCGGCCAGACAAAGGGCCCAGGCGGCTTCACATTTTCCATGAAACCTCATCCACGGATGGGATGAGGGTTCATGAAAGGTTTATTAACTAAATAAAAACTTTTCAAATCTTTGATAAATATGTCCCAGCTCATGTGACGCATGAGGGGACATTTGTAAATAACTTTCATCTGTCTTTAGTGCAAACTTTCTTTCAGAACTTAAATCTCCCTGAGGCAGCTCCGTGCCTCAGGGAGATTGCTGTGCTTTTTTGCGCGCATGCATGAAAGAGCCCAGGTCCCGCCTCAGGGAATCCCTCCCCCACCACCCGCCCCCCCCCCCGCACCCCCCCCAGCCTGCACAGGGAGTGCTCAGCGCTTCCTGGCGCGTGTCACACTGGATGGGCCTTAATTGGCCCGCCCACTTAAAATGGCTATGCAGCCCTGATCAGGGGCGCCAATTGTCCATCCCCACACAACCGCCCTGATGGGGGGAAATTTCTGTGCCATGTTTACCTAATTAATATTTCAAATGTAACTTCTCTTCTTACATCAGAGCATCCAGCTGACTAGCTGCCTCTAATTCAATTAAGTCTCTCTCACACACACACACACACACACACACACACACACACACACACACACACACACACACACACACAGACACACACAAAGACACATCCCACTATTACTCTATTTTGCAATAAATTCCAATAACATTATGGAAATTATTATATCTTCATGACATCCCACTCTGTATTGAAGAATGAACCATCTTAACTTTAAAAGAGAAATTCATTCTTATTGACCCATCTTATACTATCTCCTATACTTAACTATATACTTACACTATTATATTCCAGATGCATGCATTAACATAACTATATACATATATATATATAAATATATATATATATATATATATACACACACATATATCTATATATATATTATATATATATAAATCCTTTGCACCAACAGAACTCATTCCAGTTCAGAGTCCAGGTTCTTAAATGTCCAAGTTTCCCTTTAATCTTCAAAGTCTTGATAAAGCATCTGCAATCAAATTTCCTCATCCAGCATGTATAATTTGTAGATTAAATGGTTGCAGTAATAAACTCCATCTGAATAGCCTTGCACTTCTGAATCGGAATTTGTCCAGAAACTTTAAAGGATTGTGATCTGTTTACATAATTGTTTGATGAATTGTTTGCCACATAAATTTCAAAACGCTGCAACGCTAACACCAAACCCAAAGTTTCCTCTTCAATCGTTGAATATCTTCTCTGCTGTACATTCAACTTTGGTGAAAAATATCCCATCAGTTTTTCAATTCCAGTGTCATCTTCTTGTAACAGTGGCCCCAATGCCTACATCACTGGTGTCAACAGCCAGCTTAAATTGCTTGGCATAATTGGGTACTGCCAAAACTGTTGTCGTAGTTAATACAGTTTTCAAACTATCGAATGCCTTCTGACACTCCAGTGTCCATTGCAACTTCTTGTTCATTTTAATAGCTCAGTCAGTGGAGCAACCACATGGCTAAAATTAGGTAAAAATTTCCAATAAAACCCACTCATGCCCAGAAATCTCAACACTTCTTGTTTTGTTGTAGGCGCTGGGAAATTTACTACAGCCTTGATTTCACATCTCTCAGAGCCACCTTACCATGTCCAATGGTATGGTCTGGATATTTAACTTGTGCTTTTGCAAATTCACTCTTAGCCAAGTTCATCACCAAATTAGCTTCTTGTAATTGAATAAATAATTTTTCTAGATGGTGTAAATGCTCCTCCCATTTCTGACTTAAAACTGTCAAGTCATCAATATAAACAGCACAATTACTCAGTCCTGCAATTACTTTGTTTGTCAGTCTTTGAAAGGTGGCAGGTGCATTCCTCATACCAAATGGAATAAATTTAAACTGACAGAGTCCATCTGGTATCACAAAAGCCAATATCTACTTTGCCCTCTACGTTAACTGTACTTGCAAATATCCTTTTGGCAAGTCAATCTTGGTGATAATTTTGATTGTCCCACTTTCTCAATGCAATCTTGCAACCTTGGGATAGGATATGAACCTGCTTTTATTGCTGCATTCACCATTCTATAGTCCGCACACAGCTTTTGTATTCCATCTGGTTTCAGTACTAGTACAATAGACGAACTCCAGTTACAGCAACTAGACTTAATGATATCATTTGAAGCATAAATTCAATTTCTTTCTGTACTTGCGATAATTTTGCCAGATTTGATATATAAGGATGTTGCCTTAGCGAAGATGAAACTTCTACACATACATCATATATAGCTAAATTTGTCCTTCCCAACTTATTTCCACAAATAGATTTGTGTGACTGCAATAGCTTTTCCAAATCACTTTGATACTTGTCTGGAAAGTAACTCAATATTACATTTAAATTTTCAAGTACCCCCTCACTATCCAATTTTATTAGAGGAAAATCAATTTCAGAATCCTGCATTTCTACTTCTTTCTCATAACCTACTACCACTAGCACCTCTTTTTGGTCCTCTTCCCTGTCAAAGTACTTTTTAAGCATACTTACATGACACACCCTCTGCTTCTTTTTTTCTATATAGAGTATTTATTAAATAATTTACTTCACTAAGTTTCTCTTCAACTCTGTAAGGCCCACTAAATCTTGCATTTAATGAGCCACCCAGTATTGGTAATGAACTAGCACTTCCTCTCCAGCAACAAAATTCTGAGCTGTAGATTTCATGTCTGCTTTCACTTTCATCACTTGCTGTGATATCTTTAAATGTTCCCTGTCCAAATCACATGTTGTCCAACCTCTCTCTGAAGTTTGAGACGTAATCCAGGAGAGTAGTTTCTGAATTTTGACCCACCAATTTCGCATAAATCAATTTCAGTTCTCCCCTTACCTCATGACCATAGACTAGTTCAAAAGGACTGAAACCAGTTGCTGCATTAGGCGTATCCCTAATAGCAAATAACAAGAATGAAATTCCTCCATCCCAATCCAGTGGATAATCCTGACTGTATGCTTTCATCATAGTTTTTAGAGTTTGATGTCATCTTTCCAAAGCCCCTTGTGACTCAGGATGATAAGCCATTGACTTAAATTGTTTTATCCCCAAACTGTTGATTACTTTTTTAAACAGCTGTACATGAAACTTGAACCCTGATCTGATTTTATTTCGTTAGGTAAACCTATCTTGTAAAAAATGTAGTTAATTCTTCTACAATTCTCTTTGTTGTAATGTTTCTCAAAGGTATTGCTTTAGGAAATCTGAAAGTTACATCCATTATTGCCAATAAGGACTGATTTCCACTTTTAGTTTTAGGAAGGGGTCCTACACAATCAATCATGACCCTAGTAAAAGGTTATTCAAATGCTGGAATTGGAATCAAAGGTGCCGGCTTAATCACCGCTTGTGGTTTCCCTATCACCTGACATGTGTGACATGTTCTACATAATTTGACTACATCCCTTTGTAGTCAAATTCAGGCCAATAAAAATGTTTTTGTACCTTCGCCTGTGTCTTTCTAATTCTTAAATATCCCCCCAATGGAATTTCATGAGCTATCCTCAGAATCTCATTTCTATATCCATGTGGTATTTCAATCTGATGTACCTCCCTCCAGCATTCATTTGGTGAAACATGATAATGTCTCCATTTTCTCATTAAAATATTGTCCTTAAGGTAATATATTCTGGAATGCATTTTGCCTTTGTTTCTGAGTAAGATGTCCTTTTTCTGCAACTCCACCAACTGCCTTGAGTTAAACAATTCAGCTGAATTCTGCTCTGTTCTTTCCTCCCAAACAATGATAACAGACACAGTGGCAGCTAATTGGACTTCTACACCTTCTCCCTGCCTTTGAACTTCCTGTTCTTCTTGTTTCAACCTATAAGCCTGTGACCTTGTTATCACATAATCTGGAAACAATCCAGGATGCTCTCTCTGCAACATGTCTGTTGAAAACTCTTCTACAGGCTACTCAACTACCATAGGCATCACCAACATTTGTAATCCAGCTATATCATTACCCAAGATAAATTGAACGCCTGCAAGGGCAATTTTTCCATCACTCCAACAGTCACTTTGCCTGTTTTCAAATATCACTGATTCTTCCAGTTTTATCTGTACATAAACCACTGGTTTTTCCTGTGCCTGAACCTCAAACCCCACAGTACCTTTATTTCTGAAATTTTCTGCACCCCTATAATTCCAATAAATTTTCCCTGCAATTCCCAGCACACTGACTTCGTGTGTCCAACTTTATTACAATGAAAACACCTCCATTTTGAATGTCACTTCTACCCTCAGCACCTTCCTTTTTATTCTGAGAAAAAAAACCTTCCTGCAAATTTCCACCTACGCCTTCTCTTCCCTGACTACCCACCTTCCTTTCACCCTCCCACTCTCTATCCTTTTCAGATTTGAAAGGGTGAGGGAAAACAGATTTGGTTCAATGAACAAACTCACAATCATCAGCTATCTTTGATGTTTGCTGGGCTGTTTGAACCCTCAGTTCCTCCACATGAGTTCTCATTACCAAAGGAATTGAATCTTTAAATTCTTCCAAAAGAATTACTTCTCTAAGAGCGGCATATGTTTCTCTCTTTAATGCCTGTATCTACCGGTCAAAATTACTTTGTTTTACTCTTTCAAACAATATAAGCTTGCCCAGGCTGTTTTCTCATATTCCTAAACTTCTGCCTGTATGCCTAAGGAACCAACTCATATGCACTCGAAGTAGCCTTTCTTTTACCACATCTTACTTCACTGATACCTCTTCTGACAATAAAACATAAACCTCATGTGCTCTCCCTACCAACCTGGATCGTAACAACAATGTCCAGTTTTCCTGTGGCCATTTCATCTGTTTAGCTATCTTCTCAAATGAAATAAAGAATGCTCCAACATCTTTTTCCTCAAACTTTGGAAGAGCTTGTACAAATTCAAACAGCTCCCCACTTGGTTTCAAGTTAAAGGTTTTATCGTCATCAGAGCTTTCCTCAGAATCTGAAGTCTCTTTGTTAAAATCCAGCTTTTTAACTGATATTCTCTATCTCTTTCCTTAGTTCTCTTAACTTTTCCCTCTGGAGATCAAGTTTTCACATTTCCATTTCTGTTTGAAATAATCCATATTTTTCCTTTTCTTTTTCTGCTGCCTCTAGTCCCAGTTTTCCCATTTCCAATTCCTTTTCCTTCTCGTTTGCCTACAACTCAAGTTTTCTCAGTTCCTTTGCTTGTTCAAATTCAAGCCTCTTCATTTCTAATTGAAGTCTCACTACCTCCAGCTGTGACTCACTGGTGTCAGGTATCACTTCCAGCTTTAAATGCAGTGCTATAACTTCAATTATATCTGCTTTCTTAGCCACTGCAGGTAACCCCAATTGTAACTTTTCCACCAATTCCAGTAACTTAACTTTAGTTCCCGTTTGTAAACCAGCCAAAGTTATAATTTCAACTCCCAGACAAGCCTAAGCAACTGCCAAAGCCATATTGCAGTCTCACTGCTTCAAAAAAACCTCACACCCAACTCCTGAGTTCAAAGTGTTTCTCACACTCATAACCTTAAGATTCACCAACTCCAAACCAGAATTCCAAACATATCCCACAAAGAGCCTCCAATTATGTTCTGGCACAGCTGATGGTAATTGCTGAGTTGTTCAGATCCCAAAGGGAAACTTGAAATAACTGCCACAACTTATTTTGCAATTTGTATAAATTTCGAGATGCATGCCTTGAATTCAGTAGTAATAAGACCATCAAGTCTTATAGGTTTTAACAAAATTAAATTAAACATTTATTAATAGGAGAAATGATTTTAAATACAGACATAGATCTACAAATTACTAATATGATAACTTCTAAATCCCTTGATCAATATAATTCCCAGTTACACTTTCATTAAGGAAATGGTAAGACACATAGATTTTAAAAGATCCAGGCAAAGAAACATGATACCCTGAACAAATTGAATTCAGTCCTTTGAAAACAGTAGGTTGAGGCATAGATGCTGAAGGTTTGTCACACTTCTGAGATCTTAAAAATGCCTACCCTTTCATATAGCCTTCGCTCCTTTATACATATTTTCCCCTTTGGATGCAAATTCCCATTGTTTCACTATGTATTTGGACTTTGCCTGATATTAAAAAATCTCTCATAGCACTAAGTTTTACCAATAACCTTTGGGAAAATAAACACATTGTTTCTTACTTCACCTGGCTAAGTGACACTTTCACTCCTTTTGAAACCAGTCTAGCCTGGTTTATTTAAAAATGCAAATGTTCTTTCACCTTACATTCTAAACTTAGCCATGTTGGCCATGTTTACATCAAGACCTTCAGACCAGCTGCTTTTAATCCAATTAAGCCTCACACACAGACACACAGATAGATCCCACTCTTACTCTATTTTAAAATCAATTCCAATAACATCATGAGAATTATTATATCTTCTTGACATCAGTCAGCATTCACTTTTTTCAGGTTTAATCAAAAAGTTTATGGAAGAGAGAGCATGTTTCCCATTCCTCACTAATTCTGTGGTTACAGCACTTGTAGATGGCCTGGGTTCCTTCGGCAGTACAACAGTTGATTTTTTTAATGCCTTTCTCTTTGTCCTCCCTTGGCCAAGAGCCTCTCCAAAGTTGTTTCTCAGAGTTCTCCCTGGGGTTCTGCACAAAAAATGGCTGCTCTCAAACAGACTTTATATAGTTCCAAAACCTAAAATGGCTGCTGTGTTAATTCTGATGAAGCATTGTTTCACCAATCAAAGAAGTTAGTTATCTTGAGGTCCTTTAAAGAGCCTTTCTGCCTCTTCCCTCAGAAGTAAAGGGTTTTACACACCTGGAGGAGTTTTTGCATTTTTACTGACTCTCCACAGCCAGCTCTAAAGATATGAGTCTGACAAGGTTTGCATAAACACCAGAATATGCCATGTTGTCTGTCCATACTTCCATTTTCAAAAAGGCTTTTAAACTCAATGTAAAGATTTGAAAACAGAAATGTGCCTTTAAAACAGATGTCCTTAAAGTCTGTCGTATAATTACACGTCCGTGACAGTTACAAACAAAGGAACCTAGAACGGTGTGGTAGGAGTTAGCTCAATGCTCATGGGAACATAGGAGCAGGAATAAGCCAATCAGTCCTTTGAGCCTGTTCGGCAATTATATTAGATCATGGCAAACCTGTACCCCAGCTCCACGCCTGTCCTGTTTCCTAACAGTTTACATCAAGTTTGTCTCAGCTACTGAGAGAAATTCCAGACGGGACAGCTGTATTTAAATTATCAAAACTCAAACTGGATTGATGATCTCAAATGCATGTTTCTTGTTATGAAATCCTCATATTACTCTTAGCCTGTAATAAACAGACTTTGGTTGCATTCTGTGTCCCTCTGAAATTCAGACTTAACATGGCCAAATCTCATCCACAATAGTGAAATATTGCAGCTGCTGTTCTGCACGCTAACAGCTCTCAGCCACATCCAAACAAAGGGATACAGACTTTACAATCATGAGTATTTCCTGGTACTTACATCAATTTCTCTACTGATAATACACATATCCATTATACTTGCCCATCAGACTTGGTTTAAAATTTTAAAATACTGTAATCATCAGAGAATGCCTACAGTTGAGGACAGTTCTAGTATAATCGGCTATCTTCAGATGATATATCTGACATTGGTCAGGCTTACTTCAATGCAATTTGTGCTAACCTTTTCTTGGATACTTTGGGCATCTCGTAAACAGTTTCTTATTAGGAACTGGACACGCTGCAGTTCCTAGTGAATTACAGTGATCTAAAATTTTATTTTAATTCCATTACATCTGTCAAGCCTTCTGGTTTGTTAGACCAATTTATGCAGCTTGCTATTTTATCCTCTAACCTTCTTTTCCACAGGCAGCCAACTTAATCTCCTAATTAGAACCACATTTTGTTTTCTTCCAAGAAGTCATAACCATAAGGGATTAGTCCATGCAATGGCCATGCAATGAATGAAGATGTATTTTACAGTTGTACTGAAAGCTTATTGACTGGGAAATTCCTTGGGGCTGCTCTTCATGCACCAGTGTTATTTCGCCAGCTGTGAGGTGGAAAGCATCTTTATGTCTTTGATGCTGTTTATGGCAGAAACAGAGTTCCACCATGCTTCTGGAAAAACAGGGTAGAATTTTCTGCCTGTCGGATGGGTGGGCTTGACCCAATCTCCAATTAAGGCTCACCCAGCGTGAGGTCCGGCGGGAAGTGCTATGCACTCCCTGTGCGGCCAGGGAGGGGGGTGGGGGGGGGGGAGATTCCCCAAAAGTGAGAGTGCACTCCTTCACGCATGCGCACAGAAGAGCGCACATCTCCCTGAGGCTAAGTGCAGTCTCAGGGAGATCGCCTGGACTTTGAAAAATATTAAAAATAGAAGGAAAAAAAATCCCTTACATGTCCCCCTCACATGAGTTGGGACATGTTCATAATTTACAGAATAACTTTATTAAAATTTTTAAAACCCTGCATGAAACCTCATCCTGCCGGTGGACAAGGTTTCATGTTTTCTCTATTGGCCGCCGGAGCTCTTCACCTTAAGGTTGGACAGGCAGGTCCTTCAATTGGTTAAATGATCTTGTCAATGGCTTCAATTGGCCATTGACAGGTCAGCGGGCCCGCAGCTGATTTTGCTGTGCCCCCACCTTCCTGAAAATTTAAATGGGGCGGAATGACGTCGGGGGTTCCGCCCCCTGCTCGCCGACGGCAAAATTCTGCCCATAAGGTTAGCAGAATGGGAGCAGCTCCAAAGCACTTCCCAGCCATTGCATTTACAGTCTGTCCAGCAATCCTGATGTTTCCATCACCTCAAAAACCAGCATGATAACCCACCCCACCTTTCCTGGCTTGCATCCTCCATTTCATGCTCTTTCTGGTAAGATCAAAGTGTAATCTAGGTCATGGGTTTGACCACATGCCATCAGTACCACTGTTGATGCAGGCATAGGAACACAAGAACAGCAGGAGTCCATCTAATCCCTTGAGCCTGTTCCGCCATTCAATGAGATCGTGGGGGAAGATGGTGGTGTTTTGGTAATTTCACTGGACTGGTAACCCTGTGACACAGGTGAATTGCTCTGGAGATACAGTTCCAAATCCCACCACGGCAGCTGGTGGAACTTAAATTTAATCCATTAAAAAAAATCTGGAATTGAAAACTAGGCTCAGTAATGGTGACCATAGAACTATCATTAATAGTTGTAAAAACCCATCTGGTTCACTAATGTCCTTTAGGGAAGGAAATCTGCCTTCCTTACCCAGTCTGGCCTACATTTGACTCTAGACCCACAGTTGAATCTTAACGAGTAAGTCACTCAGTTCAAAGACAGTTAGGGATGGGCAACAAGTGGTGGCCTTGCCAGAAGCGCCCACATCCCATGAAAGAATAAATAATTTAAAACATGGCTGATCTAATATACCCATCTTTGCCCCATATCCCTTAATATCTTTGGTTAGAAAAAGTCCATCAATTTCAGATTCAAAATTCACCATTGATCTAGCCTCAATTGCCATTTGCAGAAGACAGTTCAAAACTTCTACCATCCCTTATGTTTGGAGGTGTTTCCTAATTTCACTCCTGAAAGCCCTTGCCATAGTCTTTGGACCAGACTTCCCCAACGTACAGCCCATGGGCTGCATTGAGCTGGTGAAGCCCCTTTATGCAGCTCCCAGAGTCAGTTTTCAAAATTCTGGTCAAACATGTGAGTTTCAATGGAAGATTCTGCAGGGAGCCGCTCCTCCAATCACAGGTTGTTTCTCTCCTGCGTTTGCTGCTGATAGACTCACCAGTGAGCCTATCAGCAGCAAATGAGGGAGAGAAACAGTCTCTGATTGGACGAGCAGTGAACACGGGCACTGGTGAGTGTGCTGAGGACTGTCAGGCTGAGGGAGGCTGAACAACAGTGTGGCTGGAGACCAGGGAGCAAAACAAATGTGGGGTTGGAGACTAGGGAGCCAAGCAACAGTAGGGCTGGACTCTGGGGAGCCAAGCAACAGCAGGGCTGGACTCTGGGGAGTCAAGCAACAGCAGGGCTGGACTCTGGTGGGGAGCCAAGCAACAGTAGGGCTGGACTCTGGGGAGCCAAGCAACGGGAGGGCTGGACTCTGGTGGGGAGCCAAGCAACAGTAGGGCTGGACTCTGGGGAGCCAAGCAATGGCAGGGCTGGACTCTGGGGAGCCAAGCAATGGCAGGGCTGGAGACAGAAAGGCAGGTATGTCGGGCCGGGGAGTGTGAAGTCTCATCGGCCCCAGGAGGACAAAAGTTGCATCATGCCCAGGGAGGACGAAGTCCCCTTGAGTGAGAAAGATATGCAAATATGGCCCCACCGAAGCGAAAAGGTTGGACTTGCCTGCTTTACACCATGCTCCCTAGATTCTCAAACCAGCAAAACTAGTTTCTCACTATCTACCCTACCTTTCCTATTGAAATCTTCATTCAATCACTCTTAACTTCTAAATTTCATGGAATACAACCTTAGTTTGTTTAATCTTTCCTCGTAATTTAAGTCTTGGGGTCCAGGTATTATTCTAGTAAAGCTGCACTGCCCTCACCACAAGGCCAATATATCCTTGCTAAAATCTGGTGCACATACCCGTTCACAGTTCTCCGAGTGTGGTCGAACCAGGATTTGTATAGCTATAGGACAATTTCTACCCTCTTGCAGATATGAAGGCCAACATTCCATTAACCTTTTCAATTATTTTCTGAACCTGTTCATGACATTTTAATGATCTATGTACCTATAGCCCCAAGTCTCTTTGGACCTGCACTGTTTCTTGCTTTTCACCATTTAGAAAACATCCTGTTCTATCCTCTCTCGGTGCAAAGTGCATGATCTCACACTTGGCTATGATCAGATCCATTTGCCGCTGCTTTGCCATTCACTTAATCTATAAATATCTTTGTAATTTTATGTTTCCATGCACACTGCTTACAATGCCACCTATCTGTTGTATCATAATAAGTTCTCAAATATTGTCAATAGTTAAGGCCCCAACACAGATCCTTCTGGGGCGCCACCAGTCCCATCGTGCAATTAGAGTGCCCACCAATTATCCCTACTCTCTGTCTCCTGCCGCTCAACCAATGTCCTGATCTTCAACATTGGTTAACATTCTCTTATAAGGTACTTTATTGTTTGTCAAATAAATAGAGTCCACTGACATTCCCCTCTCCACTACTTTAGTCTCCTCTTCAAAATTCAATCACATTCATCAGGCATTTACATATCCACGCTGGCTTTCTATGGACACTAAGCATTTCAAGGTGTTGAGTCACCCTATCCTGAATTAGGGACTCTCATAGCTTTTCAACATCAAATGTTAGGCTAACTGGTCTATAATCCCCTTGTTTCCCTTTCTCAACTTTCTTAAATAGTAGAGTGGCATGACCAATTTGCCAATCTAAAGTAACAGTTCCCAAATCAAGAAACATTTGGAAGATTATAGTTAAGCCATCCGCAATGTCCTCACCTACTTCCTTTAAAATCCTGGGATGGAAGCCATCTGATCCTGGGGATTTCTCCCTCTTTTGTGACATTATTTACTTCATTACTGTTATTTTGCTTTTCTTAATTTTGGTGAGTCCCTGTTCCTGATTCAGTATTAATTTTTTTGGGTAGTCTGGCATGCTGACCTCTTCATCTACTCTAAATACTGGCACAAAGTAATTATTCAACATGTCCACCATTTCCTTATTTTCATTGACAATATCACCATTATCAGTTCTAAGGGGCCCACATTGTTTCTGACCACTGTTACAATCTCCAAGAGACTAATAACTTTTTTTTTAAAAAAAAGATTAATTTCCCAGCCACCAGTGGAAATTACCATGGACAAGATTTTGTGTTTTAAGACTTTTACTGTAACAAACGAAAATCAACCAAGCTCAAACATTACTGAACAGGCATCCAAAGAAGAGTCATATAAAGTTGCCAGATAAAGTAGCAAGCCTGAGGATTGGGAGTAGTTTAGAATTCAGCAAAGGAGGACCAAGAGATTATTTAAGAGGGGAAAAATAACGTATGAGAGTAAACTTGAAAGGAACATAAAAGAGGACTGTAAAAGCTTCTATAAGTATGTAAAAAGAGAAAGATTAGTGAAGACAAATGTTGATCCCTTACAGTCCAAAACAGGAGAATTTATAATACAGCACAAGGAAATGACAGGGCAATTAAGCAACTACTTTAGTTCTGTCTTCACAGAGGAAGACACAAAAAACTTCCCAGAAATGCTAGGGAACCAAGTGTTTAGTGAGAAGGAGGAATTGAAGGAAATTAATATTACTAAAAAAAAAAAGTGCTGGAGAAATTAATGGGACTGAAAGCCAATTAATCCCCAGGGTCTGATAATCTACATTCCAGGATACTAAAGGAGGTGGCCATGGAAATAGAGGATGCGTTGGTTGTCATCTTCTTAAATTCTGTAGGTTCTGGAACAGTCCCAGCAGATTGGAGGGTAGCAAATGTAACCCTATTATTTAAAAAAGGTGGGAGGGAAAAAACAGAGAATTCCAGACCAGCTAACCTAATATCAGTGGTAGGGAAAATGCTAGAATCTATTATAACGGATGTGATAACGGAACGCTTAGAAAATATCAACAGGATTAGGCAAAGTCAACATGGATTTATGAAAGGGAAATCATGTTTGACAAACTTACTGGAGTTTTTTGAAGATGTAACTAGCAGAATAGACAAGGGATGTGATTGCTTTGGATTTTCAGAAAGCTTTTGATAAAGTCCCACATAAGAGGTTAGTGTGTAAAATTAAAGCACGTGGGATTGGGGGTAATATATTGGCATGGACTGAGAAATGGTTAACAGACAGGAAACAGAGAGTAGGAATAAATGGGTCTTTTTTGGAATGGCAGGCAGTGACTAGTGGGGTACCCAGGAATCAGTGTTTGGGCTCCAGCTATTCACAATATATATCACTAATTTGGTGAAGGAACCAAATGTAATATTTCCAAGTTTGCTGATGATATGAAACTAGGTGGGAATGTGAGTAGTGAAGAGGATGTTAATAGGCTTCGAGGTGATTTAGATATGTTGAGTGAGTCGGCAAATACATGGCAGATGCAGCATAATGTGGATAAGTGTGAAGTTATCCACTTTGGTAGGGAAAACAGAATAGCAGAGCATTATTTAAATAGTGATAGATTGGGAAATGTTGATGTACAAAGGGACCCGGGTGTCCTTGTACACCAGTCACTGAAAGCAAGCATGCAGGTGCAGCAAGCAGTTAAGAAGGCAAATAGTATGTTGGCCTTCATTGCGAGAGGACTTGAGTACAAGAGCAAAGATATCTTACTGCAGCTGTACAGGGCCTTGGTGAGACCACACCTGGAGTATTGTGTGCAGTTTTGGTGTCCTTATCTAAGAAAGAATATACTTGCCATAGAGGGAGTGCAGCGAATGTTCACCAGAGTGGCTCCAATTGTGCTGACTGGCCTGTATTCGCTGGAGTTTAGAAGAATGAGAGGGGATCTCATTAAACCGTATAAAATTCTGACAGCACTGGACAGACTTGATGCAGGGATGATGTTTCCTCTGGCTGTGGGGTCTAGAACAAGGGGTCACAGTCTCAGGATATGGGGTAGGTCATTTAGGACTGAGATGAGGAGAAACTTCTTCACTTAGAGGGCAGTGCACCTGTGGAATAGTCTACCACAGAAGCTGTGAAGGCCAAGTCACTGAATATATTTAAGAAGTAAGTACATAGTTTTCTGGACTCTAAGGCATCAAGGGGTATGAGGAGAGAGCAGGATTATGGCGTTGAGATAGAAGATCAACCAAGATCATATTGAATGGTGGACCAGGCTCGAAGGGCCAAATGGCCTACTCCTGCTCCTATTTTCTCTGTTTCTGACTAATACACCAGAGGAAAGATATTTTCATATTAACTAATTAAGGCAACTAAATAATGCCCTGTGGAATAGGTTTCCTTTACGCCACACTCCTGGCAGATATGTAGCAATACAAGGTTAAGTCCCAAATTAATCCCAGTTTTCCAGCAGGTTCTCTTTCAAATCTTCTAGTGTTCTTCGAAAATCATTCCACTCAGTCTGAGTATTCCAGAACTAATTTCCAGCAGCAAATCTGCCTCTGCCACTCCTTGGCTGGAATCATCCAGCAACCCCCCCCTCCACCCCACCACCCCCCCCCCCACCCCCCCCCCACCCCCCCACCACCCCACTCCTCCCTCCAGGGTGGGTTCCCCTGCAGCAGGGCCAGCAAGCCATTGAAACCTCCATTCACATTGGTGGGACCGGAAGATCCTGTCGATGTGAGGTCCTGAAAATTCCGACCCCTGTTCCTTAAATCTCCAAAAGTCCTGTCAGTCCTCCAGAACTGTTTTTCAATACTTTGAGGCATCATCTACAATCTCACGTTTTCAACGTACGGGGAGAAAGTATTGAAAAATGCTGACTAGTTCGAGTCTCACATCGCTGTGATGCTATCTGTCATTGAAGCCAAGCAGTCACTCTCATTAATCACAAGAGAGATCAGGGCAAGAAGACTCTGAATGCACTAAGAGCTGCTCAAAGTAAAGGATAGTGGACTGCTAGGCGGTGCATCAATGACTACTGATTACAAGTTGGTCAGAAAATCCAGATGTCCTTCAACACAGGGAATGTTAAGGATATGTATGCAGGAATCAGAAAGCAACAGGTCCATCAGCAAAGAAGACCACTCCATATAAAACAAAGGCAGAGAAGGTCATCACTGATCACAACAGACAGTTGGAGAAATAGGTGGACCACTACCTTGAGTTACAGTCCCTGGTAAACACTGTCACTGAGGAAGATCTAGACACCATAGGAAGCCTGGTTGTCATGGGAGGACTGGATATTGAACCCACAGTGGAGGAGCTTAGCAAATCATTGACTCACTTGCTATGGGCAAAGCTCCAAGTGCTGATGCTATACCAGCAGAAATTAGCAACCACAGGAAACTGGCACTCCTGCAGAATCTGTCTCTGTCTCTGTTGGAGGGAGAGTCAGTGCCCTGGGATATGCAATGATGCTGCACAAGAACAAGGGCGACCGCAGTGATTCGAACATCTATCAAGACATCTCCCTGCTGAGAATAGCAGGGAAAGTATTTGCCCTTGAAACTGCAGATCCTGGCTGAACACGCTTACCCCAAATCCTGGTTTCAGTACAGGAAGATCTACAATTGATTTGATCTTCTCAGTGCGGCAGCAGCAAGAGAAATATTGTGAACACAGGAGACCCCTATGTATTGCCTTTATCAATCTCACCATGGCATTCAACCATGTGTGTAGAGGTGGTCTATTTAAGATGCTGGAGAAAACTGGCTGCCTGTTGAAGCAATGTGATCTCCTATTTTCATGACAAGATGATGGGTAAGGTCAGCTATGACGGGGCAACATTGGAATCTTTTGAGATCTACAGTGGGGTCAAACATGGTTGCATTCTGGCGCCCACACTCTTTGGGATATTCTTCTCTTTGCTGTTGTCATATGCCTTCAGTTCACCTACAGAGGGTGTCTACTTATATACCAGAATTGACCACCACCATTATCTGTTTTGCCACCCTTTGCTGTTCTTTGTATTGTTCCCATTCCCCAGGATCACTGCTGCTCTTTGCATTTTTAAATGCTTTTTCTTTTAGCTTTATGTCGTCTCTTGCCCATTTAATTGTCCATGGTTGTTTTCTTTTGACAAGTAGAGCTCTTGTCCCTTACACCCTTAGACAAACAAACTGGTTCTTAAATTCTTTCTTTGTACACATCACACTGATCTCCTGTTATTTTACCAATTGACAGATTTTCCCAGTTCCCCTTGTGTTTTTATCAGTAGTTATAATATTGACATAGCATCCAGTTTCCCAACTGTTAATTCTTCTTACCTTGACCATTGCCCTGTCAATTCTTGTGTAGATCAGCGAGGAAAAGCATAGTAGTAACAAGCTGAATCAGAGAAAAGGATTAGAGTAAAATCCCAAAATACAACAGTAATCATTGATCACAGAATTACCTGGAAAAACTCAGCAAGTGTGGCAGCATCGGCGGAGAAGAAAAGAGTTGACGTTTCAAGTTCTCATGACCCTTCGACAGTTCTGTCGAAGGGTCATGAGGACTCGAAACGTCAACTCTTTTCTTCTCCGCCGATGCTGCCAGACCTGCTGAGTTTTTCCAGGTAATTCTGTTATTGTTTTGGATTTCCAGCATCCGCAGTTTTTTTGTTTTTATATTAGTAATCATTGATCCTTCATCATGACTGTATGCTTAGTTCCTAATCTCATATAGCACCCTAGGATATTTACCCTCTCTTTCTCCTGTGATTTATTGAGATTGAGTTTTTTAGGCATATCTAGGGCTTTGTTGCATTTCATATCAAAGTAGTAAAGTTTAATTGCAGAACCTAATTTGAGAGGTGCTATTCTACAACTGTCTTTTCTAGTCAGTATTTCTTAAAAATATTTATTTGTTTTGCTAACTGTTTTTCCTCAACTGCAATCCAGTTTGCATCCTTAATTTGTCTTTGATATTCTTGCAGATATAATATGGAAGAACAGCTTACACTTGGCTTCTATATCAGTGATCATTCATAGTCCACTTTATTCTTCTCAATATTTCTCTTTACATTTTTTAAAGTTCCTATATTCTTCCCCGGTGTTTTTCTTACCATCCTGCTCACATGCTTTTCAGTATTTTTCCTATGCCTACCGAATCTTGTATTGTCGTTTTCAATTTACTTAGGTCATTATTGTTCAGTCGGAGTGTATTATTATGTTCTCTATGCTTGGTGTGTCATTTTAAGTTGCTCCAATTGTCCTAAATTGTACTTTCCTCAAGTATTATCCTAGCCCTATTCAATTTGCTTAAGCTCTTTCATCATTCCCTTGAAGTTGGCCCTTACAAGGTTGTAAACCTGAGTATAGGGTTGCAGTATTGGCTTATTCCAGATCATGTTAAATTTAATTATGTTATGGTTCCTGTCAGCAAGTGTGTCATAACTTCCATCACCAGTGTGTGATTTGGTTCACTGGCTGTTACCAAATCAAGATATATGTTGTCTCTCACAGAATTCATAATGTACTGAGTCAGAAAACAGTCAGGCAGATCACTTAGGCATTCCCCAGTTTGTATTATGTCAGTTGAAGTTCCCCATTAGTTTGGTTTTTCTGTTCACACAGCCATTCTTTATCTCCTCATGGTGTAACATGCCTTATTTTGTATTTTAATTTAGTGGTTTAAGGAAAAGGCCTATAGATATGTATTTGAGTGCTATACCTCTGACCAGATTAGCTCATTAAAAAGCTTATCCTGTAATAGTGAGCCTACTTCCCTTTCCTCCAAGGTGTCCTTGACAAACTGGGCTGAATTTTGCTGTCAGCGAGTGGGGGGTGGGGTCCGTTCGCCAACGTGTAAAATGACGCGGGATGATGTCGGGCGGAACCCCCAATGTCACCCCGCCCCATTTAAATTTTCAGGAAGGTGGGGGCGCAGCAAAATCAGCTGCTGGCCCGCTGACCTGTCAATGGCCACTTGAGGCCATTGACAGGATCATTGAACCAATTAAAGGACCTGCCCGTCCAACCTTAGTGTTAGCAGGCAGGCCAGGAGCCCTGGCGGGGAATAGAAAAAACATGAAACCTCATCCACCGGCGGGATAAGGTTTCATGTCGGGATTTAAAAATTTTAATAAAGTTTTAGTGAAATTTATGGACATGTCCCATCTCATGTGACATTGTCACCAGAGGGGGACATGTTAAGAATTTTTTTTCTATTTTTAACATTTTTCAAAGTGGAAGTGATCTCCCTGAGGCAGCACTTAGCCTGAGGGAGATGTGCGCTCTTTCATGGACATGCGCACTCTCGCTTTTAGGGAAGTTCCCCCCCACCCCGCCCACACAGAAAGCGCATAGCGCTTCCCGCCGGACGTCACACTGGGCGGGCCTTAATGGGCCGGCCCATGTAAAATGGCAGTTGGGCCTGCTTCTCTGGCGGGGATCAGCTCCCCAGCCGCCGGAGATTGAGTCAGGCCCACCCACCTGACAGGCAAAAAATTCTGCCCAATGAGTTTCCCCACCTCTGTTTTAGTTCTTTATGCCAAGTTTCAGCAATTAAAACTAGTGGATGTTTTATTTGTTGCATCAGTATTATGTAGGTACCATCTTAATTCCCATCTGCCACCACAGCCTTGAGTTCACTGCTTCTATAGGCACCTTACCCCATTAAGCCCACATTCTAAATTGTTTCTCTTTTCGTCTTTCTGTGAATTATATCATTACTTTCCCTCCTTTTTGATCTGTTTTGTCTTTCACTCTCCCATTTTAAGAAATTACATTCTCTCCTACTGCCCTACTTACCCTTTCTGCAAAGACAATGGTGGGAATTCAGGAGGTTTTGGATGGTTCCAGCTGTCTGAGCGGAATAGTTACCCAGGAAATGTTTGAAGGATTAAAACCACTTCTAACTCCTGGGTAACTACAGTACTGACCCCATGACCCCACTGTACCACCCACCCCCACCAACCACCCACCCCGCTCGCCACTACTAGCTCCCGCCACCCGACTACCCTCCTGAACTCTTGACTACCCCCCACCCCCAACTAACCTGACTAGCCCCCACTGAGCATCCTCCTGACTTGCCGATTACCCCAACTTCGCAACTACCCTCCCAATCCACCCAACTCATCCTACCCAACCCCTACTGACCACTCAACCCCACCCTTACCCATCTTACTCCTGACTGACCACCTGACCCCCCCCCACTGACCTATCCTAATGCCCCCCCCCACCCCCCCCCACCCCCCCCCCCCACCACTGACCACCCAACAACCCCCGAACCATCCTACTCCTCCCAATCAACCACCAGACCCTCAAGTCATGGGTGAAGTGAAGCTCGCCAAATGCGCACCATTTATATACAACAACCATTCTAATTAGCCGCTGGCGGGGTGCTTAATTTGGAGGGGGAAATGATTCCAGTTAGTTGGCCCTTTAATGAGCATTCATGAGATGCTATTGAACCAAATATGGTTCCCGACATTGCTTAGTGGGAAACTCAGCCTGCCTTTAAAAACTGCCTTAAAGGTCTGGAGACCAAAATTCCAAACTAATTTTCCACAGGCGGGAAGTATGATTTTTTTTTCATTCACGCCAAGTTAAGTGGCCCCACCCACCACGATTCCTATTGCTGGCGGGAGTGGAAGGTTCTGCTCCTTATCTATGATTGTGCCTTTGCAATGATAATTTCATTTTTCTAAAAATATAATTAATTAAACTTCCAGAGTTCTCTGCATATTTTCCCCAAACCCGTATAAATTTAACAACAAGCGTCTGCCAATTTCTAAGAAGCATTGTAGAAAGCCAGTACTCTTTCAGTGTGGAGTTGTACAAGGAACAGGACCAGCGTTACAGCTGAAAGGAATTATTGTTTAATGAAGTAGCATTTATGTACAGCGGGATTGTGGGCATGATATCAAGTCAGGCAGATCCCTTGGCTTGCAAACTAGTGGGGGAAGTTTTAAGGCTACCTGAGTTGGGTGTTACATCCCTTTTTTTATCTATTCATGGGATGTGGGCATCGCCGGCTAGGCCAGCGTTTATTCCCCATCCCTAATTGCCCTTGAGAAGGTGGCGGCAAGCCCCCTTCTTGAACCGCTGCAGCTCACGTGGCGTAGGTGCACCTGCAGTGTTGTTAAGGAGGGAGTTCCAGTTCCATTTTAACATGTAAATCATGGTCCTAGGACTTACATAGGATCAAACTGCTATTTGAAGACAGTGCCAGTCAGAACAGGAGTATTGCTCCTCCAGACTTCATGAAAACATTATGAGTTGCGGTTGGACCAAGCCCATCCCTTCTCGAAAGGTCTGGATAGAGTGCCCCATATTACACCAACCTAGAGCTTTGTGAACTACACCAGAGCATCTATTCTCTATCCATAGCCCACTGCCATTAAGGCTTGACCCTCAAAAAGGACCAATCCTCCCGTCCAATCTTTCAAGCTGCCTTCAACTACGTTCTACTAGGGAATTCAGGAAACCTATCCATCATTAGCACCTACCCCAATGTGTGCCCACTAGTTATATGACCTCACTGAACCTGTGGCTCTAAAAAAAAATTATCTACCCACCTGAGATAAAAAGTCCCACTAGGCAAAATGTTAAAAAAAATTATGATAGTCAACAGCATGAAACATAATTATTAAATATCATTATACCATTTATCACACTGAATGAAACATGTTTCTAAAACTGTTAAACGCATCTTGCATAAAATAGCTACCTGAACAATGCCCATGAAACTGTCAATTGCCACTGGGTGGCATCATTGTATCGTATGTGAAATTTATATTTTGCGTGTGGGATTAATTGGAATTTATGCTGTAATGCTTTAGAAAATAAATTGTGTTTATGTGTTTCTTTTTTGCATAGCAGTCTCTATGTTTAAAAGTAAGTTGATATGTGAATAGCTTTGCAATGTTTCTGATAACAGCAACTCTAAATATCCGTCTATCTGAATCTATAAAATGACTGATTGAAAACAACTGAAAAGATGAACATTTAGTAAGTAGGACAGTGTGGCACTTCTTTCCAGCAATTAGTTAAGAGATAATTAGACAAAACAACATTAGTGAAAATGGATACCTATGAGTGTACTGTTTCACTGAGTCGAGCTAATCTGCAGAAACTGAAGAAATCAATGTTTCAACCTATTTTCAGTCTGGCAACACCATATGCACAAAACATAATTGATGGTTGAAGGCAAATGGAGAAAAGTATTCAAAATCAGCTTTGGGTACACTTTTGATATTTAGCATTGAACTTTAGAGAAGGTTGGAGAGTTTGAAATTGAGGCTGCAGTTTCTATTTCTCAACTGATTCAACTTTTCAAACCCAACATCCAGGCCAAAGTCCTGTTATGACACAGCAGTTTGGTAAAGGCTGAGTTATTTAAAATCCCAGAGGTAAACTTTAAACAACTGTCATAACCTATGTTTTCAATTGGCATGTTTCGGTTTACAGTTCTAAGTTCAGGACTAAAACCACCAGTTCTCGAGCAGTTTTTACATGAGAAATTTATTAATTTACAACAAATTAAAACACATATACACATGGCTACAAATTACTACCATCATAACTTATAACAAAAGACCCTGGGAAGTACCAAGGATCAGAGGGTCTTGGTGTATATGTCCACCGGGCATAAAGTAGCGGGCAGGTAGATAAGGTGGTTAAGAAGGCACATGGGATACTTGCCTTTATTAGCCAAGGCATAGAATATAAGAGCAGGGAGGTTATGCTGGAACTGAATAAAACGCTGGTTAGGCCACAGTTAGAGTGTTGCGTGCAGTTCTGGAATCCACATTATAGGAAGGATGTGACTGCACTAGAGAGAGTGCAGAGGAGATTTACCTGGATGTTGCCTGGGCTGGAGAGTTTTAGTTAAGAGGAGAGGTTGGATAGACTGGGGTTATTTTCCTTGGAGCAGAGGAGATTGA
Source organism: Carcharodon carcharias (assembly GCF_017639515.1). Taxonomy (NCBI): domain Eukaryota; kingdom Metazoa; phylum Chordata; class Chondrichthyes; order Lamniformes; family Lamnidae; genus Carcharodon; species Carcharodon carcharias. The sequence continues at coordinate 12,290,835 of NC_054476.1, read as the reverse complement.
GGGGGGACATGACTGAGGTGTATAAAATTATGAGGGACATAGGTAGGGTAGACAGGAAGGAACTTTTCTCCTTGGTGGAGGGATTAATAACCAGGGGGCATAGATTTAAGGTAAGGGGCAGGAAGTTTAGAGGGGATGTGAGGAAGAATTTTTTCACCCAGAGGGTGGTGGGAATCTGGAAATCGCTGCCTGAAAGGGTGTTAGAGGCAGAAACCCTCATAACATTTGAGAAGTATTTGGATGTGCACTTACAATGCGATGGCATACAAGGCTATGGGCCTAGTGCTGGAAAATGGGATTAGAATAGTTAGGTACTTGTTTGACCGGTGCAGACTCGATGGGCTGAAGGGCCTTTTTCTGTGCTATAGGCCTCTATGACTCTATGACTCTAATCCCCACTAAGGCAACAATAACCAATAGGCTTAAACAGACACCAGGCAAAGCATTTTTTACCTTACCAATTCAAAATGAGGTTCCTTTCAACTTGGTTCTTTTGCAGTGGTAAGCTTACAGGCTTAGATCTTACATGCCTCTGACCTGCACACACAAAACTCCTTTCTGTTATACCCAGCCTTCCCCTTTGAATGTAAATTCTCATTGTATCACCAGGCCCTTTGAACCCCTTTCATAGTACTAATTTTATTAGTAATATAAACATTGCTTGGTGTTTCCTAACTAGGTGCAAGATTTCACCCCAGTCTCTGAATGGTTTATTCAACAAAATGCAAATGCACACTTTACCTTACTGTTTGCATCTCAAAACTACTATACATCAAAGAACCCAGACTAGCTGGCTTTAACCCAATTAACACACACACACAGATTTAAAAATTTTTAAAATAATAATTTCCAATATCTCTTCATGACAGTCCAAAGACAAATATGAACACTTATCTCTACTATAACATTGCATTCAGGTATTTTTAACTGATCTCAACAATGTGCCAACTTATATTGTACTGTGCAATATTACTGAGGGGAGGAGAGTTTGAGATTGAAAAATGAATACACTAAATCAAGACCTTCAGATTAAAAGTATAAACTCAAGTTCCAAATCTCAAGATAAGGGAAGAAAACATATCATCAAATTGGGAAAAAGAGTCCGTCCTCCACAGATGCTCGTCTGTTGAGTATTTCCAGCATTTTCTGTTTTAGTTTCAGATTTCCAGCGCCTGTAATAACTTTGTTTATACTGTACTAAAACCTAGAAGTGGCATTCTGACTCTGAAATTAACCATTTGGAGTCAGTGCTAACAGGTATTAACAATGATAGTGACCAGAGTCTGAGATTATCAATTGCTAAGATTTCTTTTTAAGAATAATTCCTTAACTAGCTGATGTAACAGCTTTGAACAGTCAGTCTACAAATAGCATATGCTTATGTCTATAAGCACGTTCAGAGCCAACATGATCCTAGCCTTATGAGCAGTGTAATTAAGTCAATCTCCTTCTTTTCTTGATACACAGGCATTGACTTCTGGAATGTGGAGTCAATTAGCCTCTTTATGGCAGGGTTATCTGTTTCACGTGTATCTGAATCTGTACCTGTATCTGTCAGTAACTGTATCTGAGCTGGTTTTCCTTATGATATTCTTGATATTAAACTACGCTTAATTAAGTGGCACTCTTAGCTTTGCCTGTAACATTTGGGTGTTGCTACAATTAAGTTACTACTCTCTGATACACTTTCTGATACTGAAAGGTGTATTGTACTGGTAAGGATACCTTTTCACTTGCTAGGTAGTAAATGTATTTTTCTGATTAACACAGAAAGACTAGGAAGAACTGTTACTTGTACCAGAGACAAAATAGAACTTTGCTTTTGAGGGTATCAGAAGGACTTGCCCTTCTTGAGTCAATATTCCCCAGTAAGTCAATGAAGACCAGTAGGATGCCCAAAGCTCCGCTTCAAGGATGCTTACAAGTGTGACATGAGGACCCTAAACATTGATTTTCGCACGTGGGAGATACTAGCCAACAACAGAGAGGAATGGCAACATTTCTTGTGGGCCAGCTTGTGCCACAATGACAATCAGTAGCCACAGCAGCTTGACAGAAGGTGCTAACACTGAACACAACAATCCACAATGTCTGATAACCACCTCAATTGCAGCATTTCTGGCAGAACCTGTCTCTCATGGATTGGTCCCTTCTGCCATCAGCAAAAATCCACCATATGGAGCTACCCCAACCCCAGCAGAGTTGCTGCGTGTCCATCACCTTAATTTGAAGGAAGGATGCTGGCTATTGATCTCTGGATGAGTCAGCCACGTTTTTACTTCCCCCTTACCTCACAACCCTACTTTTAACTAAGGGCTGATTCACTAACTGTTTCTTGCTTGGGCCTCAGCCAGGAATAATGACTTTATGACTGTATGTATTATTAACACATGTTAACTATCACTTCTCAACACAATAGCTAAACTTGAAATGGCCACCCTCAAGCAGATTACAAACTTTTACCCTTATGCTTCTTGAAGGCAAATCTATGGGCACTGCTATGACTGTAGTTGTAGAAAAACTGACTCTAAGCCAAAGAAACTGACATTAAGAGAAGTTATTAGAAACTTAGTCAACGAGACAGGTTTTTGAGCAGGATCTTAAAGGAAAAGATAGGAGGTTTAAGGTGGGAATTCTACAATTTAGGATCTAGACAGCAGAAAGCATGGTCACCAGGACAAAGGGGATGGGGGCTGCACAAGAGGACAAAGTTGGAAGAATGCAGAGTTCTCAGGGTTGTAGGTCTAGAGGAGATTACAGAGGTAGGGAGGGAAGACCATGAAGGGATTTGAACATGTGAGTAAAGAATACATGTATTCTTTATGTGGCAAGTCTAACTCTTATAAGCAACTTTAACACATTTGTACATCTGTTTGGATGCAATTCATTTGCCCCTTTTATAAATATTTTGATTTGAAGCCTATCACAATCCCATAGGAATCTAGCAGTGAATGTAGAGACAGAATTTTTCATTATTTTACATCACACCAGATATCACAAAATGTTGTCATGTATTGTTCATACCATATTCTGAATTTGTATCATTATAAAGACCATTTACTACTTATTATAGCATCCGTTCAATTCTTTGTAGCATTACGTGTGCTGAAAATCAGCGCAAATATAAGTTGATGCACAAAGTAAAAAACGTCAATGGATAGAAAGCAAAAAAGCCTCTTAGAAATAGTCTCCTAAAAATGAACAGAAAATGGGAAAAGGCATTTCTAAGAATGACCAGAGCCAGTTAATCTTCAAAGAATGCAGTTGGAAAGTTCAACCTTTCTGCATTATACTTATTTTGTATATTCCTTCTTTGTGCTGTCTAATAGGATACTGTCTTCTTCAAAAGCAAAGCACCCTTCATATTGAAAGCTAATTAACTAACTTGCAAGCACTGAGTTAGCAGTTCAACAGAACTGAGTGCATATTTTTCAACTCATTCATTGGGCAGAATTTTACAGCCCCATAATGGCAGGAGTGGGGCTGTAAAATATGACGAGCCGTTCAAAAGTCCATTGACTTCGGTGGGACTGTAAGATCCCGTCGGTGTAAAGTTCCACCCATTGTATTTGCGATTTAAGAGACATATAAAGACCAACTAAGAGTAATTGTACAATCATAAAATCCTCTTCTTAACTAACAAAATATGTAAAATAATAGAAAAGAGACTGCTAAAAGTACACCGCTATATTTTCAAACACAATGCTGTGCTAATGTGTATAGCTATGAACAAACATAAGCTATATTGAACTCTTTCTATAAGCCTACAATTGAGAGGTAGAAGTGTTTTGTGAACAATATGTTACTGAGCATGTGTTCTGTGCAGTTCCTCTGTTAATTGGGCAATTTTTCAGTCTCTTTATTATTACTGCAGCAAAATTTCCATTTCAGATTCTGCTCTAGAATAAAGGCTTTCTCTCAAAAGTAATTTTCGCTTCGAGTACCTGAATGAGGGTGCATACCAATTCTACAGTGTATTCCATATATTATTTTTAGGTGTAACTTTTACTCCAGTAAATTCCACTGTCTTTCCCTGTCATTAATTTAAAACAAACAGTATTATGGGAAAAGGACATTAAAAGACAGAAGAGATGCATAGCAGAGCGCAAAAGGAGGTTTTAAAACAATGCCCCCTGGTTCTGGACTCACCCTCAAGAAGAAAAATCCTTTTCCATGTCCACCTTGTCAGGATTGTTCAGGATCTTATATGCTTCAATCAAGTCACCCTTTACTTTTCTAAACTCCAATGGAAACAAGCCCAGCCTGTCCAGCCTACCGTCATAAGACAACCCTATCATACCATTTGAACCATCTCAAATGCATTAACATCCTTCGTTAAATAAGGAGACCAAAACTGCACACAATATTCGAGATATGGTCTCACCAATGCCCTGTATAACTGAAGCATAACATCCTTACTTTTATGTTCAATTCCTTGCATAATAAAGGATAACATTCCATTAGCCTTTTTAATTACTCGCTGTATTTGCATACTAACTTTTGTGACTCATGCACTAAAACACCTAGATCCCTCTATATTTCAAAATTCTGCAGCAGTTCTTCATTTAAGTAATATTCTGCCTTGTTATTCTTCCTGCCAAAGAGAACAACTTCACATTTACCCACATTATACTCCATCTGCCAAAGTTTTTTCCCACTCACTCAACCTATCAAATCTGACCGCAACCTTCATATGTCCTCTTGACAACATTCTTTCCTAACTATCTTTGTGTCATCTGCAAATTTAGGTGCTATGCCTTCACTCCCCTCATCGAAGTCATTGATATAAATTGCAAAATGTTGAGGTCCCAGCACAGACCCCTGCAGCTCTCCACTCGTCACATCTTGCCAATCAGGAAATGACCCATTTATGCAGACTCTGTTTTCTGCCAGCAAGCCAATCTCTACCAATGCTAGTATGTTATCCCCTACACCATGAATTTTTAATTTCTGTAATAACCTTTAAAGTAGCACCATATCAAATTTAACCCATTATTCTACATCTCCCCCTATGTAATCTCAAATTTTTAAATAAGAAACTTGAACTATTTCTTAAACTATTCGCATTCTATTTTTCAAACTTCTGTAACCCTCCTGCACTGTTACAGGCTTTCTCCAGCTCCTACCCTTCCCACCCTTCATAAAGGGCTTCAAGCTCCCACAACCTTCTCGGTCCTCTGGGACAATGTCGTAGACAGATTTGGTGGCTCATCCTTTCACTGGGAAACAAATAGATTGGCAGAGTGGGATAGCGGATTTCCACTGCTGTTGGTAACTGGGCTGCGATCCCTATGACAACTGAACTATAAGGGCCATGAAACCTTTTCAATGAAGGACTGATTCAAGAGACAAGATCTCAGGCCACGGCCAAATGCACTGTCATGAATAAGAAGAGGACAAACCAGCGTTCTCTCTGGGATCTTCTGCTCGCTCTTAGCTCAATGGAGAAAGGCCTGAAAAAAAGCTAAGAAACCTATAACATTCTAACAGGACTAGACAGGGTAGATGCAGGAAGGATGTTCCCGATGGTGGGGGAGTCCAGAACCAGGGGTCACAGTCTGAGGATAGAGGGTAGACCATTTAGGACTGAGATGAGGAGAAATTTCTTCACCCAGAGATTGGTGAGCCTGTGGAATTCATTACCACAGAAAGTAGTTGAGACCAAAACATTGTATGTTTTCAAGAAGGAACTAGATATAGCTCTCAGGGCGAAAGGGATCAAAGGATATGGGAAGAAAGCGGGAGCAGGCTATTGAGCTGGATGATCAGCCATGATCATAATGAATGGTGGAGCAGGCTCGAAGGGCCGAATGGCCTACTCCTGCTCCTAGTTTCTGTGTTTCTAAAATGAAGTCTCTTCAGCTCCAACAAAGAATTGCATAGCTGTATCATTCATGGCTGCATTGAGGACAAAAAAGGTTATCAATATCTGACATTTGAACAAATCGGGAAGACAAGGCGAATAGTGATGAAAATCTTGTAGACATTGCAGAATATGAAGAAAATACAACCTCCCCACTGCATTTTGTGTGCTACTTTCAGGTAGTGGTAACATTGCCATGCTTTCTCCAGCACAAGGTTGCTCCGCTGAAGGCAATGGGACGATAGTGTTAGCTGAAGTAGATAAGACAACGTCATTCCCAACAATGGAACGAATCTCCAGGAATGAGCATAGATGAAATTCTTGTACAGGAATCTTCAGCTTTAGAAACTCTGTAATTTTGGCTTCTGCTTCTCCACTGAAGGACAAATTTAGTGGAAAGATGATTTGATGAACCATAACATCATGATTTGCTAATGAGATTGAAGTGTCAGTGTCAACTTACTTTCACCCACACTAATAAGCTCCACCTTCATTTCAACTTGGAATCAAGCATTTTGTTCTCACTGGACATCTTATTATGGTCAGCCAGCAATATACAAAGCATCTCATTGGTTCAGTGGGACAAATATACAAATTCTGCTCTTCAAGAGCAAATTAAGCTACCTCCTCAAATAAGACAACAGAGACTTCATATGCTTTGGCAGTAGATTCAAAGAGCATACCAAACTCTAAGACCTCACCTTCCAAGGGATTATACATTGCCACTATAGTCTCTTTCTCATAACTTTCTTCAGGAAAGAGCCAGTCTAGGTCCAGAAGCTCCTCTTACAGGTGCCTTGTATTTCTGCGCCTTCCAGCCTATCTTCGAAAAGAACTAAGAGATCTGCAATCTCCTCCTGGGGTCCAGTGGATGATGCTTCAGTGATAAAGAATGATCCATTGCTTAAAGAATAAACCCCACCAGCTGCTGCTGAATCAAAATCCATCAGTTTGTCATCCAACCTTGGAAATTCTTCCCTGACTGTCCTGCTGTAGGACTTTGTCTGCTATTTTCAGAATGCCTGGTTGTACACATGCACTTCTGCTCAATAAAGATGCTCTTTGATTATGCAAGATTTGAGGGTCTCGGAAATCCCTTGCTCTTTGTGGCAAAGGGCGGCAGCTATATGACCTTTCATTCGAAGATCTGTACCATCTGGGCCTTGCAAGTTAATTCTCGATGGCTGGATGCCGACTGCTTCAAACCATTCTAAATGGTCAGCCGGTATTGCAACACTGGCTCCGGTATCAAACTTAAGCTCTGTTTTAAAGCCTTCAACTGCTAAAGCAGCTGCCCAAACCTTTTGTTCTTAATTCTTCACTTCTCCTAGGGAATCTGTATTCTCATTTCTTTCCTTATTTCCAATTTCCTGGATTGTCCATGTTCCATAGACATTCTCTTGCTGTCTTCCTTCAACCGTGCACTTAGATTTAGAGAACGAGCTGAGGCTTCGCTTTGCGCCCCCTTCTGGGCAATCTTGTCTTCTGTTCTGCTTTTTAGCTCTGAAATGTGGGGCACTTTAAAATGTGGGCTGCTGTAGGATTTCCCACTCTTTCCTTCGTTTTGGCAGGCTTTCAAGTGGGCATGGCTACCGCCTTTGAGAGCACCCAACTAACAGACCCATCCAAAGCCTCGCTTTTTCCATGGATTATGGCCTGATTTTGCTCCCAGTGTTCAGTCCGCCTAGCATGTGGAACCGTTTGTTCAAGTCCTGGACTGTCTTTTGTCTGCAAAATACCCGACAGCTTTTTGTTACAGACTCCGACAGCAATATGTTCATTTTTCGATGCACCATACCTGCAATAACTGGCTAACCTATACAGATCTGAAAGGAACAATTTGATGGATTCCCCTGGCCTTTGGGACCTCTGATTGAATTACACTCACTCAATTACGAGGTTCCGTTTTGGGCTGAAGTATGCATCGAAAGCTTTCAAGAGGGACTCACAATTGGCAGAGGCCTCTTCTACCCCTTGTCTCAAGGGGACATTGTCAGCAACGGGCCCAACTGCATACAAGAACATACTAACCTGGTTCTTCTGCTCTTTGGCATGCAAACCCAATGCTGCTCGATACCTCAGGAAGTGCCTTTTCCACAACTTCCAACGCTGGCCTCTCTGTGGACCATTGAGGTTTTCAAATGGCTGTGGAAGGGGTGGTGACTGCTCGACTGGTGCTGTCATGGACCAAGGAAATTCTCCTGATTCTTCCTTTGGAGAAGTCTTCTTCCAATTGTCACCACCTCTGCTACCATGGTTTGTGGTTTGGTTTCCACTTTGAATAGTATTTGGATCTCTCTTCGGGTAATTGGCCTGATCTGGATTGGAAAGGTTCCCTCTACCTATGAGTAACTAAGGTTTAACTCAGGTAGATTTCTTCAAAACTCCTTTATTTATACTATAATATATTCTAAGCTTTGAGGCAAGTACATATCTCTCTTGTACGGACTATTCCATTTTTCTTCTTAGTCTTTTGCACATGGCTGCTGATATCACTTTAAATCATGATATCCATCACTAACTCATTACCATAACTATTAACCCATTATTCTACAGTAGAGACACTCCCGTTTACCTAAGTATGAAAGTTTGAATGCAGATTGGCAACACCCCAAATGCTGGGGTCCCAGGTGAGCCCTTGTACAGCTGGAACTTACACAGATACAGAGTATGATACATTAGCACAGAATCTTGATGATCTTCCCTCCCTTTTTTTTCATTCATGGGATGTGGGCTTTGCTGACTGGGCCAACATTTATTGCCCATCCCTAGCTTGAGAAGGTGGTGGGTGAGCTGCCTTCTTGAACTGCTGCAGTCCATGTGGTGCAGGTACACCCACAGTGCTGTTAGGAAGGGAGTTCCAGGATTTTGACCCAGCGACAGTGAAGGAACGGCGATATATTTCCAAGTCAGGATGTTGAGTGACTTGGAGGGGAACTTCCAGGTGATGGTGTTCCCATCTACCTGCTGCCCTTGTCTTTCTAGATGGTAGTGGATGTGGGTTTGGAAGGGTTGTCGAAGGAGCCTTGATGAATTCCTACAGTGCATCTTGTCCTGGACAGTGTCAAGCTTCTTGAGTGTTGTGGGAGCTGCACCATCCAGGCAAGTGGGGAGTATTCCATCACACTCCTGACTTGTGCCTTTTAGATGGTGGAGAGGCTTTGGGGAGTCAGGAGGTGAGTTACTGGATTCCTAGTCTCTGACCTACTCTTGTAGCCACAGTATTTATATGCCTAGTCCAGTTCAGTTTATGATTAATGGTAACCCCCAGGATGTTGATAGTGGGGAATTCAGAGAAGGTAATGCCATGGAACATCAAGGGGCGATGGTTGGATTCTCTCTTGTTGGAGATGATCATTGCCTGACACTTGTGTGGTGCGAATGTTACTTGCCACTTGTCAGCCCAAGCCTGGATATTGTCCAGGTCTTGCTACATTTGGGCATGGACTACTTTAGTATCTGAGGAGTCGTGAATGGTGCTGAACATTGTGCAATTATCAGCGAACGTCCCCACTTTTGACCTTATGGTGGAAGGAAGGTCATCAAAGCTGAAGATGGTTGGGCCAAGGACACTACCTTGAGGAACACCTGCAGTGATGTCCTGGAACTGAGATTACTGACCTCCAACAATTGCAACCATCTCCCTTTATGCAGCAAAGACTGGTCTAACTGTTGGGCAGTATATTTGTAGGGTCATCTGGAGCAGAATAGGAAGAATTATTGGTCCCAGTGCTGTCCAATTAAGCTGGTTGGTTAATCAACAGTGTCTTGGAAGAATGCATGGAGTCTGATTCAAGTAGTAGGTAACAATTTGCTACAGAGAGGATGTAACTTGTTTCTAAATTTCCATCACTGGGCATGTCAACTTGCACGCATTTTGACTTTGAAAGATATAGTTTGCCTTCTTCTTAAGGGAGACAGTCACATGTGGTCATTCAATGACTGAAAAATATGTTTTTTGTTCCCTGCGAGACAGCCAGCAGAAATCATGAACTCCTTATGAAAAGCATGGCAAGAAACACAACTGTGACCAATTGAGCGCACCAGACTCTACCAGTTAGAGATGTGGAGCTTCAGCGACATTTGCTACCCTCTCTGTGACCCAATCATGGACCCCAAACACTGAATTTATGTTTGAATACTCTCGTATCCAGCTTCCTGGTAGCTGTTGGCCTGTTTTTGAGTGTTAACCTTCCAAGATTCACGTGATTCAATCGCTGTAACATTGTAAAGTGAGCAGCATAACCAGGGGCTGGAAATGTTGACATCTACATAAAAAACAAACCTGTTTCTGGTTAGCTACAAGAGGGAAGCAGTCTTTAACATAAATCAGGGCTACAGTGATCTTCTGGACAAGTTTTGAGCACCTAAGTGAGTGGGAGAGGAAATTTTCAGATTTTATTTTCCCTGATTTTCCTGGGCTTTTATGAAATTACTTGCAGTTGGGTGGGTGAGAGAGTGTCCACATTGTGCTGCTATCGATATCACACCGTATGGGACATGCTTAGTTGGACCCGAGGATCCTTTGATGTTTGTGGTTTTTATATGTCTAATAAAAAGGAATTTAAGTTATTTAATTCGCTTCGAAGAACTGGCTTTTGTTTTTAGCCTTTATTCGGGAATAGCTTCCAATTGCACATTTTTTTGAGGTGTCGGATTTTGGGGGGGCTGTGACAATTTTTCCCAGGCTGCTTGTCAGTATCTTCACGCTTGCATTAGGCGGAATTTTCCTAAGTGAGGGCTATTGAAGTCTACATTTCTAATGAAAACTTCCCACGCACAGCCTGTCACCCTGTAATTACACCCTTCCCCAGTGGAGATGCTGCAGCCCTATTAACAGCAGGAGGGGCTAATGACAGCATAGCAAGTTTACACAGACAGTTTCCATTATGAAATTTGCAACTAAAATACAGAAATGAGTACAGAATTTGTAGCTTTAAAATTACATCCAAACTATGCCACACACCCTAATCCTACTTGCTTTGAAGATACAGATAGATGTTCAGGACCTGCCAAAGTCAGGAACAGAGGTGGACGGGGCCTAAAAAATACCGGCATTGATTGGTGTGCCAGCTTCACAACCCTATCCTTGGTGCTGGTCATTTGGCCGTGATGAGTTTGGAGCCTGGCAGGGCTATCAGCTCCCCTCCCCCCACCCCTTGCAAGGGAGGCCGTCAATTAGGCTCATTAAGGATGCAGAAAGGGGGCCGATTGCTTGGGCTCCAGTTTCCCGACCCTACAGGAGGCCAGGTTAACTGCCTGGAGAAGGGTGTCCAGCGGCATGCTGAGGGTCCAGCATTCCAGGTGAGCCCAGAAGCCCTCCCTGCCTGCCTGCCTGGGTGGTGCAGTCAAAGGCTGCCCTGTGGAGAGACTCCCATTGCCAACCATCTCCAGTGCAGGCCTGGTTGCTCGTTCTGATTTTTATTTATTATTTTAAAAAGGTTGGTGAGAGGGTGTCTCAATGTTGAAGTGACCCCCTTCAGTTTCTTATTCTTTACTTCAGATGTTGGGGCCGCTCCTGGGGAAGGTGCGATCTGTACAAGCTGAATGGTCTACACTTGAATGGGACTGGGATGAATGTCCTTGCAGGGAGGTTTGCTAGTGTCGCTGGGGAAGGTTCAAATTAAATTGGCAGGGGGATGGGAACCTGAGGGCAGATTCAAATAGGGCAAACTCAGAGCAGGGAGCAGGAGGCAGAAAATTAATGAATGACTCTAAAAGACAGAAGAAGCAAAGGTTAAAAGGTTTACAGCACAAGTATTTGGCAATATTAAAAGGTATTTATTTAAATGCAAGCAGTATAGCAAACAAATCCGATGAACTGAGGGCACAGATAAACATAATGCAGCATGATATAATTGTAATAATGGAAACTTGGCTTAAAGAGGGGCAAAAATACCTGCTCAACATACGTGGATATAGGGTTTACAGACAGGATAGAGAGGGGGATAAAAAAGGTAGGGGTGTAGCGTTATTGGTTAAAGAATCAATTACAGCTGTGAGGAGGGACGATATACTAAACGAATCATCAAATGAGGCTATATGGGTTGAGCTCAGAAATAAAAAGGGGCAGCGACACTACTAGGAATGTACTATAGACCCCCCAAATAGTGAGAGGAAGATAGAAGAGCAAATATGTAGGCAAAGTTTTGAGCGCAAAAACAACAGGGCAATAATGATTGGGGACTTCAACGGCCCTAAAATCAACTGGGATACAAACAGTGTAATAGGCACAGAGGGCACAAAATTTTTGAACTGTATTGAAGAGAACATTTTTAGCCAGCATATAACGAGAGGCAGTGCAATTCTAGATTTAGTCTTAGGAAATGAAGCTGGGCAAGTGGATGAAGTAGCAGTGGGTGACTATTTTGAAGATAGCGACCATAATACAGTAAGATTTAGCATTATTATGGAGAAGGACAAAGATAGAACCGGAGTAAAAGTTCTAAATTGAGGTAAGACAAATTTTACAAAGCTGAGAGGTGATCTAGCAAAAGTGGGCTGGCTACAGCTACAATTATAGAATCATAAAGCTATACAGCACAGAAACAGGCCCTTCAGCTCATCGTGTCCTTGCCGGCCATCAAGCACCTATCTATTCTAATCCCATTTTCCAGCACTTGGCCCATAGCCCTGTTTGCCAAGTGCTCATCTAAATATTTCTTAAATGGTGTAAGGGAAATCAGTGACAGACCAGTGGGAGGCATTCAAAAGCGAGATTCTATGGGCACAGTGCAGACATGTCCGCACAAAGAAAAAGGGTAGCACTGCCAAATCTAGAGCCCCCTGGTTATCTAGGAGCATACCAGATAAGATAAAGCAGAAAAAGAAAGTTTATGATTGTTACAAAAAACTTAATGCTGTAGAAAGCCTAGAGGAGGATAGAAAGTACAGACATGAAGTAAAAAAGAAAATTACGAAAGCAAACAGAGGATGTGAAAAAATATCGGCAGGTAAAATCACAGAACATCCAAAGATATTTTACCAGTGCATTAAGAGCAAGAGGAATTACCAAGGAAAGGGCAGAGCCACTCAGAGGCGTACATGGTAACTTGTGCACTGCTGCCAAAGATGTGGGCAGGATTCTCAATGACTACTGTGGATGCACCTACACCACGTGGACTGCAGCGATTCAAGGAGGCAGCTCACCACCACCTTCTCAAGGGCAACTAGGGATAGGCAATAAGTGCTGATCCAGCCAGTGAAGCTCACGTCTCATGAATGAATGAATGAAAAAAAAGAAATCCTCAATTCATTTCAAAGGTACCTGGATCTGCAAAGTGCTGCAATCTGCAAAACTTCAGACCAGGTGCTGGAAGGTGGGATTAGAATGGGCAGCTAGTTTTTTATTTCTTCTTTTTCAGCCAGCACGGACATGATGGGCTGAATGGCCTCTTTCTGTGCCATAACTTTTCTGTGATTCTATGGCTCTAATGTCTGCTGCACCTCCCAAGCAGGGAGGCCTCTGATTGACCCCCCTGGCCTCAATAGCCTACCTACCTCCTTAATTAGACAGGGAACCAATTAAAGGGGCACTTCCATGGAAATCCCAGGTCAGTGACCCACCCAGGGTGTTTTGGGACCTGGAAACAGTGCCGTTTTTGCCTCCCAAAGCCAAAATTCATCTTGACTCCTCGTTTGCAATGCTACAGGAGATCAATAAGCAACATATTGCAAGTATTATGCTACAGCATCACTGGAAGGAGGATGGAGATTATATTCTGCCCTTTTTTTTATAGATAATTCTCATGATGAATGTGGCTATGTGAATTTATGACGATTAAAGTAGGCGCCAACAATTCCATAATGATGCAAGTCTTTAAAAAATATATTGTGGCAACGGTGTTAAACATTCCATCAAAAATTGGTAGAATGTGTGATTTAAAAATGAGGGGCTGGAATTATGCTTGTGCAGCCTTTTTTATTATAATTTCCCCAAAAAAAAGCTGCATCACCCAGAACCACAAAGATAGCATTGGAATTTCAAAGCCAAGAAGCCCTCTCTCCTTGGCCTTGATGGGTCTTGGAGAGGAGGGGGGGCGTGGCCAAGCTTCAGCGTTCCAGGGCTGGGTGTAACGTGTCCTCCCGGCCTGCGGGTAGCGCTGTGGACGAAATGGGGGGGTGTGCGGAGCCAAGCTTCAGCGTTCGAGGGCTGGGTGTAACGTGTCCTCCCGGCCTGCGGGTAGCGCTGTGGACGAATTGGGGGCGGGGGCGTAGCCAAGCTTCAGCGTTCGAGGGCTGGGTGGTGTAATGTGTCCTCCTGGCCGGCGGGTAGCGCTGTGGACGAATGGGTGGGTGGGGGCGGGGCGTGGAGCTGGGTTGACGTCACTTCCGGAGTGGATCCTTTATTTTTTTTCCCCCCCCCCTGCTGGAAGGCTCTGGAATGGCGCTGGTGATGGAGCCGATCCGCCTGGATAGAGGTAGGTGTCCTCCCGCCTCCCGGGCCCAGGGTCTGGGTCTGGGGGATGGGATGAGAGTTTAACCCTCGCTGTAAGTGTAAAGGTGGGTGGACCAGGGGCAGGTGGGTGGATTGTCTGCACTGAGCAGGGCCCCTGACCAGAGAGGGTCTGGGCTTAGCCCCTTGTTACCTGCAGCTGAGTAACGTCCCAAGGTGCTTCACACAAAGAATCTTCTACAGGTGGAGCTCACCAGAGGGGAAACTCTCTCTTTCCCTTTCATCAGAGGGAGCTGGCATCACCCCTCCCCCACCCCCCCCCACCTCATCCAGGGGTGGGGGTGCAAAAGGGGTCAGGTCAGCCTGCACTGGTGGGCTTGGACATTCTCATCTGAAGTAAAAACAGAAAGTGCTGGAGAAAAGCAAAACCTCAGCAGGTCTGGTGGCATCTGTGAGGAGAGAGAGTGAGAGAGAGAGAGAGAGAGGGGGTGGGAACAGAGTTAAAGCAAAAACAGAAACAGAAATACCTGGAAAAACTCAGCAGGTCTGGTAGCATCTGTGAGGAGAGAGAGAGAGAGAGAGAGGGGGTGGGAACAGAGTTAAAGCAAAAACAGAAACAGAAATACCTGGAAAACTCTGCAGGTCTGGTAGCATTGGCGGAGAGAGAGAGGGGGGTGGGAACAGAGTTAAAGCAAAAACAGAATTACCTGGAAAAACTCAGCAGCTCTGGCAGCATCGGCGGAGAAGAGCACAGTTGATGTTTCAAGTCCTCAGAGGATCTCCAGTGCCCGCAGTCCTTTACTTTTATTATGAGAAGTTCCTGGTTCTGTAGAGGAGTCACGCTGGAGTGGAAGCGTTGACTGTTTCTCTCTCTCTCTTCCCAGATGAGTCATATTAGACTCAAAGCGTTAACTTTGTTTCTCCCTCTAGATGCTGCCTGACCTGCTGAGTTTTTCCAGCACTTCCTGTTTTTATTTTGAAAATCATCTTGTTTTTAAAGCCCCCGTTGCCCTTGCCCCTCCCTATCAGAGGACTCGAAACGTCGACTGTGCTCTACTCCGCCGATGCTGCCAGACCTGCTGAGTTTTCCCAGGTATTTCTGTTTCTGTTTTTGTTTTGGATTTCCAGCATCCGCAGTTTTTTTGCTTTGAACAGAGTTAGAGCTTCCACTCCAGTGTGACTCCTCTTCGGAACCCGGACATTCTCGTAGTAAAAGTAAAATAGTGCGGGCACTGGAGGTCTGAAATACAAACAGAAAAGGGTGGGGGGGGAGGGCTATGTGGGCTTTGAAAACAGGATGATTTTCGCAATTAAAAAAAGAAAGTGCTGGAAAAACTCAGCAGGTCTGGGAGCATCTGTGGAGAGAGAGAGAGAAACAGTCAACACTTCCACTCCAATGTGACTCCTCTTAGGAACCCGGAACTTCTCATAATAAAAGTAAAGTACTGCGGGCACTGGAGATCTGAAATATAAACAGAAAATGCTGGAAAAAAAAGTTTGGCACGTCTGGCAGCATCTGCAGAGTGAGAAGCAGTGTTAATGTTTCGAGTCCAACATGAACGGTTCTGCAGAAGAGTCATATTAGATTCAAAGCGTTAACTTTGTTTCTCTAGATGCTGCCTGACCTGTTGAGTTTTTCCAGCGCTTTCTGTTTTTATTTTGAAAATCATCTTGTTTTCAAAGCCCCCATTGCCCTTGCCTCTCCCTATCTATCTCCTCCAGCCCCAAAACCCTCTGAGATATCTGCACTCCGGCCACTTGAGCATCCCTGATTTTAATTGCTTCACAGTTATTGCCTTCGGATGCCAAGCCCCCTCAGCCTTGCCACTTCCCATCCATGATAAAAAGGAGGAATAGGCCATTCCTTATTTAACACACTCCTTGAAACCTTTCTCCTTGAACCAACCTTTTGGCCAGTTCCCCTCACATCCTTTTGTGGCTCATGGTCGCATTTTATTTGATGTCCCTGTAAAGCATCTGGGGATGCTTTATAGTCTTAAAGGTTTATTTGTTGTTGAGTACCTGTCCAGGGAGGGATCTAGGTCAAAACAAAATTATTCTTGCAATTATATACGGCACATTTTTAAATTTCCACTGGAATAGCTAATTGGGCTGCCTTTCTGAAACATAAAATCATAAAAGGTTTGCAACACAGAAGGAGACCATTCAGCCCCATGTGACTTCAACAAAGAGCTACCCAGCCTCATCCCACCTTCCTGTACCAGTTCCATAACCCTACAGGTCACAACTCTTCAAGTAGACTTTCAAGTACCTTTTAAATATAGCGAGAGTTTTTGCCTCTAACACCCTTTCAGGCAGTGAGTTCCACCCTCTAGGTGAAGAAATGTTTCCTCATCTCCCTCTAATCTTTCTACCAATTACTTTAAATCTATGTCCCCTGGTTTTTGACCGCTCTGTTAAGGTAAGTAGGTCATCCCTATTTGGTTTACCTAGGGCCCTCAATTTTCAATTAAGTCACAGCTTCCTCTGTTCCAAAGAAAACAACCCCAGCCTATCCAATCATCTTACATAGCTAACATTTTCCATAAGACCATAAGATGTAGGAGCAGAAGTAGGTCATTCAGCCCATCGAGTCTGCTCTGCCATTCAATGAGATCCGTGGCTGATCTGATAATTCTCAACTCCACTTTCCCATCTTGTCCCCATTACCCTTAATTCCGTTACTGATCAAAAATCTGTCTATCTCAGCCTTGAATATACTTAACCACCCAGCCTCTACAGCCTTCTACGGTAAAGAGTTCCACAAATTGACTACCCTGTGAGAGAAGAAGTTCCTCCTCTTTTAAATGGGCACCCCCTTACTCTGAAATTATGCCCTCTGGTCCTAGACTCTCCCACAAGGAGAAACAACCTCTCAGCATCTATCCTGTCAAGCCCCCTAAGAATCTTATGTCTCATTAAGGTCACCTCTCATTCTTCTAAACTCCAATGAGTACAGGCCCGACCTACTCAACCTCTCCTCATCAGACAATCCCTCCATACCAGGATCAACTTAGTGAACCTTGTCTGGACTGCCTCCAATGCCAGTATATCTTTCCTTAGATAAGGGGACCAAAATCGTTCACAGTATTCTAGGTGTGGTCTAACTAGTGTCTTGTATAGTTTTAGCAAGACTTCCCTATTTTTATACTCCATTCCAGTCCTGGCAATAATCTCGTAAATCTCCTCTGCACCCTCTCCAGTGCAGTCGCGTCTTTCCTGTAATGTGTACAGAGCCTTACACAGTACTCGAACTATGGTCCATCTGGTGTTGTATATACAGCATAGCCTCCCTGCTCTAATATTCTATACCTTGGCTAAGAAAAATCCTTCATTATGCATTCCAAAGCAAACTATGAAAGATTAAAACAGAACCAGCAGCTTTGTGAACCTAATCAACACTCATCGCTGTTTTGGAATACGCTTTTGATAAGTGTAGTACCTCTGACACTGCAGCATTCCCACTATCCTGTGTGCTGCTTTTTTTTTAATAAAGGTTGTTGCATTTTTTGGGGGCGAAATTAAGGCACTAAATTGTTGCTAAACAACAAACTTGATGGTCAAATCGCGTTCATTTTAATATAAAGTTAGGAAAACACTGGCCAATATATATTCATTATTTTTTTTTGTGTTGGAGTGTGGGAGGGTTTACATGCATCAGCCTAGCTGCTCAGTCCCCAGTGTGAATTTTAAACCTGACCCAGGGACAGCAGATAAAAACAAAAAAACTGCGGATGCTGGAAATCCAAAACAAAAACAGAATTACCTGGAAAAACTCAGCAGGTCTGGCAGCATCGGCGGAGAAGAAAAGAGTTGACGTTTCGAGTCCTCATGACCCTTCGACAGAACTTGAGTTCGAGTCCAAGAAAGAGTTGAAATATAAGCTGGTTTAAGGTGTGTGTGTGTGGGGGGCGGAGAGATAGATAGAGAGAGAGAGAGGTGGAGGCGGTGGGGGGGGAGTGTGGTTGTAGGGACAAACAAGCAGTGATAGAAGCAGATCATCAAAAGATGTCAACGACAATAGTACAATAGAACACATAGGTGTTAAAGTCACCAACTTTAACTTTAACACCTATGTGTTCTATTGTACTATTGTCGTTGACATCTTTTGATGATCTGCTTCTATCACTGCTTGTTTGTCCCTACAACCACACCCCCCCCCCCCCCCCCCCCCCCCCCCCCCCCTCCACCTCTCTATCTCTCCGCCCCCCACACACACACCTTAAACCAGCTTATATTTCAACTCTTTCTTGGACTCGAACTCAAGTTCTGTCGAAGGGTCATGAGGACTCGAAACGTCAAGCCTTTTCTTCTCCGGCGATGCTGCCAGACCTGCTGAGTTTTTCCAGGTAATTCTGTTATTGTTCCAGGGACAGCAGCATGTTTAACGAGGGAAGCGGATTTATTAAAGAGAAATATTAAATGTCTTTATGGTGGTGGTGTGAGAAAGAGATGTTTTGCTCTGGCTTCTGACATACTGTGCAGACCTCTGGAAGGGAAGAATCACTTCATGTCACAGAATTTTAAAAGGAAAGCATACGAGGCAAGCTTCTGGTTGACACTTCTGCTGCAGAACTGGGTCTGCTAATGTCATAGAAATAAAAGATAACTGTGGTTTGAATATGTCATGTAATGAGAATGTGGTTTTCAGCTGAGAGAACAGAGTAACTGATGAGTTGATACCTGAGCAGGGTATATGTAATGTAGTTATAGATTGGTACATTGGAAAATGACAGCACTGAGCTTTTGTTGGTAAAGTAAAATACCACATGGAAACGGCAGCTGAGCTGGTGAGAGTGTGTGCACGCAAAGACCTGAAAACAAAAGGGAGAACTTGATTAGAACACCCCTCATGTAGTGCAATGATTACTTTGCAAGGGACAGAGAATGATGATGAGAACAAAGCACTGGAATGAGAGAAAGAACCGAAATGGAATAAAGACAGATTTTAGGAAAAATTTTAATAGAAGGAAAAGATTAATATTGCAGCAGAGGGAGTGGGTAATGAACAGTTAATAACTTGTCACCTGACAGACCTCTACCTTCATGACTGTTTTCAGTGTGAAACTAAAGGTACAATTGGGTCCTGTCCTTGTCTGTAATTTTGCAAAGCTGTGTTCCTTACTGTTTAACTGAGCTTATCCCCTTTCTAACCCAGTTTTGTTCAAGAATCTAAATCTGTATTGTGTCAGTTAACACTGTGTGGAAGCACTAACTCTGGCTAATTCCGCCTGATGCTTGTATAAGCCTACAGTTTTGACCTCGGGGTGCTGCCAAGAAATAGGTTTGTGTATAGCTGGAATACTTAGCAAGCTGATCTTGTGCTTGTGAATATTGCTGCTCGGCCACAGCACTTAGATAAGGAATTATAGGGGATAAGGTTGCAGCTTTGGGAACATTGGAGATGGATAACACTGGCACAGAAAGGGAAGTGATCGGTGGACATGTTCTGACTTGGTTGGGCATGGAACCAGGAGAGTAAAGGACCATGGGGGATCTCACACGCATTTGCGGTTGAAGTATTTGATTGTATTGCAAGTTACTGGAGAGATAAAGGCTGAGGAGGATGCATTTCATGTTGCAGTCCCACAGGGTGTTGCCAATTACATTGTCCTGTCCTAGGACAAAGACCAGGTGAAAGGAGCGAAGCAAGGAGTGCTGGAAGAGATGAACAAAAAGTTCTGTGGTGGTGGTATCCTTGAGGTTAAAGCTGGGTCAGTGTTTCAAGTCAGAAGCTGAAGATAGGACTTTGAGTGGAGTAATTATTGAAAAAAAATGAAAAATGCTGGAAAAACTCAGTGGGTCTGACAGCATCTGTGGAGAGAGAAACAGAGTTAACATTTTGAGTCTGTATGACTCTTGTCCAGAGCTTTCGTCTTAGTGAGCAATTATTGAAGTTGGCCTGAGAGGTTGCAGTACTTTGAACTGTTGAGTGGTAAGGGCCTCAATAAGGAAGGCTTATGGAGCAGGTAGTGGATTTAATGGATGGAATTATCTGATGTGGAACGTAAGGAATTTAGTGTTTATGTTTAGGATCGGGGCAGTAAGACTAAGGCGGCAGGGGGAACAGCCTGAGCATACGCCCTCAGTTTAGAGAGAACTAGCCCATGTGAGTGCCTTGTATCAAATAATCTGAGCATTTTTATCATGAGTCAGAAGAGAGGGTAGAAAAGATCTATCAGATATTCTGTCTTCCAGATCAGTCATTAAACTGTGGTTCTGTCTAGCCCCTCAAGTGGACACAAAATATCCCAGGATACTGTTCAGACAAGAACAGGGGAGTTCTGTGTCCTGGGTAACATTCATACATTAACCCACGTTACTAAGTCAAATTATCTGGCTATTTATGTCATTGCTGTTTGTGAGACATTGTTGTGCACACATTAGCTGATATCTCTCTCTCTCTCGTTTCACTGCCTATGCTTCACAAAGTACTTAATTGGCTGAGAGATGCCTTGGGACAGTAGGGTTGTTAAAGCTGCTATATAAATTCAATTATTTATTTCTGTGAAGCAGAAAATTTGTGATTATTTGGGACCAGTTTACAGTTGCAAGTGAATAAGGAAGTAATGTCACTGGTGTGTTGCCTGTGCTATTTCTAAATGAGATAAATGAGTGGACTGCCACTCTTAACTCTTAAGGACATTAATTGAATTGGCATTAGCAAAAGAACTAAAAATAAACCCAGCGGTGGGGTGGCCAGCTTATTCCAAATTATTTAATAAATATTGCTGTAACAGAGAAACCAATAAGCATGATCCTGCAACTTAAAACATACAATACTTCTGTTTCCATAATGGTGTACAGCAGTCGGACTGTTTTTCAGAGGCTTTGAAGATATGTGACAATGACGGCATAAGAGCCAAGGGCTGATATTCCAGTGAAGGGAAAATACTGTGCTTGCATTCCGAAAAGTCCAGCTACCCACTGAACTGACAACAATAACATTGTCGGTGTCAATCTGGTAGTTCAGACATCACCTTACAATCTAAAACCTTGTGTACAAGGACTTTTTCCAGAATCTGTCACCCAGCCATATAATGGTGTGCTGCCATTGTAATTCATTGTGAAGTCAGACTTTTCCCAAAAATTGGACCGATACCGTCAGTAGAAAAAGCCTTACTGCGGTAATCAAAGTTCAGTTTCTTGAAGCACGTTCTGCCATTGCTTTGGACATGGTTATGATGGCAATAAAATTAGGATGGACTTTTATGCCAAACTTGAAGTCAAAAGGCACATTTTTAAATTTGTTGCTGTATAACTTTTAACTTGCAACTTTATTCTGGAAACAGGACTAACAGTAGGAATTTTGAACAGTTATTTGATGTTATAACATCAAACTTTAAATTGCATGAAGACTGGGAAAGTTTTTTGTAGATATTTTCGACATTTATTCTATATCTAGAGATTTGAGGAATCGTTGCCTGAAATTGCACAGTGGACTGCTAGCAAATACTTCTGTCTGAAATTCCTCTGTTATTTTAGAAAAAGTGTAAATACATGAAATTGCTAGAATCTATTATTAGGGAGCTTACAGCAGGCTACTTAAAAATCATAATTTGATCAGCAGAGTCAACATAGTTTTATGAAAGGGAAATAATGTTTTACTAATTTAATAGATTTTTTTGAGAAAGTAACAAGCAAAGTGGATAAAGGGGAACCTGTAGATGTGGTGTACTTGGATTTCCAAAAGACATTTGATAAGGTGCCACATAAAAGCTTGCTGCACAAGATTTGATTACATGGCGTAAGGGTAACATATTAGCATGGATAAAGGGTTGGTTAGTTAACAGGAAGAAGAGAGGAGGGATAAATGGGTCATTTCAGGTTGGCAAGCTGTAACTAGTGGAGTGCCACATGGATCAGTGCTGGGCCTCAACTATTTACAATCAATATAAATGACTTGGATGAAGGGACCAGTAGTATAGTAGCTAAATTTGCTGATGAAAAAATGATAATTAGGAAAGTAAGTTCCCAAGAGGAGGTTAAAAAGTCTACAAAAGGATATAGATGAGTTGAGTGAGTGGGCAAACATTTGGCAGATAGAGTATAATGTGGGAAAATATGAATTTGTCCACTTTGGCAGGAAGAATAGAAAAGCAGTATACTATTTAAATGGAGAGAGACAGCAGAACTCGGTGGTATAGAAAGATCTGGGTACCTGGTACATGAATCACAAAATGCAGGCACAGCAAGCTATCAGGAAGGCAAATGGAATGTTGGCGTTTATTGCAAGGGGAATGGAATATAAAAGTAGGAAAGTTTTACCTCAGCTGTTGAGGGCCTTGGTGAGATCACATCTGGAGTACTGTGCACAGTTTTGGCTACCTTATTTGAAAAAGGATATAATTGTATTAGAAGTAGTACAGAGAAGGTTCACTCAACTCATTCCTGGGATGAAGGGCTTACTTTATGAAGAAAGGTTGGTCTGGTTAGGCCTGTACCCATTGGAGTTTAGAAGAATGAGAGGTGATCTTATTGAAACATACAAGATCCTGAGGTGATTTTATAGGGTGTACCAGGATGATGTTTCCACGTGTGAGGGAGACTACAACTAGGGGACACAGTTTAAGAATAAAGGAATCCCCTTTAAGACTGAGATGAGGAGAAATTTTTCTCTGAGGATTGTTAGTCTATGGAATTCTCTTCCCCAGAGAGCAGTGGAGACTGGGTCATTGAATACATTTGAGGGCTGAGTTGGATAAATTCTTGATAGATAAAAGATCAAGGTTATGGGGGATGGAGCGGAAAGTAAAGTTGAGGCCACAATCAGACCAGCTATGATCTTAACAAATGACTGAGCAGACTCCTATGCCCTCTGTTCCTATTTTCCTAATTGCAAAGAATTAGTTTTGACTCTGCATCTGACTATACTTGAATCTGTGCTTGACTTTCCAGATGTTTCCCGAGCTATTGAACTACTGGAGAAGTTGCAAAGGAGTGGAGAGGTGCCACCCCAGAAGCTGCAGGCTTTGCAAAGAGTACTTCAGAGTGAATTCTGTGTTGCTGTGCGAGAAGTATGTGCCTGTACATTTCTCCCCTCTGTATCATGCATGATAAAGTAAGAAAGCAGTTTAAATACAATTGCGCTCAGTAACACCTACCTGCATTATTACAGGCAAACATTTTGGAAAAATCATCTACGTGCTAGGTCATTGAATTTATTTATTGCAGCCTTAGACAGACTTCTGATAGATAAGGGAGTCGAGGGTTATGGGGGCTGATAGGAAAATGGAGTTGAGACCACAGCCAGATCAGCTATGATCTTATTGAATGGCGGAGCAGGCTCAAAGGGCCAAATGACCTACTCTTGCTCTTAAGTCCTGTGTTCCTATGTTCTGGTTTTAAGTTGATAATTACTCACTGAGGCTTATTCAGTAACACCTTAAATTACAATGTCTTTATATGGTAAAATACCTTGAATGAGAACGATCCACCATCAATGATCCACTTTTCACCCCCATAAACAAGTGACTTGCGAGACATAGCTCATTGAATGCCTTATTTTACTTGCTGGGCTTTTCCTGTTAAATCCAAATCTTTAATTACACACATTTTATTTAATTTTTGACTTTAAAATTTGTGTTTGCTTCCAGCTGGTTTTGCGCAATTTTGTTCTGCTGAAATAATCGAAGGCTCATTTATGAATGAATGCTGTAAGCCTGGAAGTTTGTCAGTTCTCAGCAGTAACATCCATTATATTGCCCACAGGTTTATGAACATGTATATGAAACTGTGGATATTAATAGTAGTCCAGAGGTGAGAGCCAATGCTACTGCTAAGGTAAGAAAATATATTGTAAATAGATTAATGGATCATACTCACTCATATCTATTGACCTAAATTCTTCAGAATTACTTAATTGGAAATTGGTTCAAGTAATGAGACGTGAAACAAGAAATGGCTGACGTGGCAAGTTTAAGCTGTAAAAAGACCACAGCTTCTACAATGAATAAAATTTTACTGCATGAACTTCACTTTCTCCACTTCCCTATATCCCTCTGTAGCATTTTGCCTGTCACAATGGATCTTATTTTTATTTTGTACATATTTAGAGCAGAGAAACTTATGTATGACCATTTTCTTCTATAGAGCCCTGCTTGCTTAGATTTACAGAATTATTGTAGAGTGAGTTCCCACTTTACATCCTAAGTTGTCTTACCCATTTGCTTTTAAGACAGTGTCTATTGAATAGCCAGATTGGCACGTTCAGTATACAAACATTTCTTCCATTATGCCTTACTATCATTACCAGGATTTATCTTTGATACTAGGGTTAGGTGGTATAGTGGTGATGTCACTGGACTAGTAATCCAGAGGCCCAGGCCAATATTCTGAGGATATGGATTCAAATCCCACTATGGCAGCTGATAAATTTGAATTTGATTAATAAATCTGGAATTGAAAGCTGGTCTCAGTAATGCTAACCTTAAAACTGTCATTGATTGTCATAAAAACCCATTTGGTTCACTAATGCCCTTTAGGGAAGGAAATCTGCCCTCCTTGCCTGGACAACATCTGACTCCAGACCCACAGCAATGTGGTTGAATCTTAACTACCTTCTGAAATGGCCTATATAATTTGCTATATTTTTAGGCCTCTTGATTCTACACCCTATTGTGATAAAGAAGATGATTAATTAAGCATGTTGGTGTTCAGATAAAAGGCAATTTGTTTTATTTCACACCAAACCCTTAATTGTTTGTCTCTGCCTTTGTAGGGAACGAGCCCAAAATAATACTGAATTGGTATTTTTTTTTTTTAAATCACTATTTCAAAAATGTTTGCAGAAAATGAGCTTGGCACTTTACCATGCAGCATGTTGGGGCAACAAAGAGGTTGGATTTAGGTTCATACCTGCAATGCATTTCTTGTTCACCTCTATGTCTGAACTGTCCTGCTATGGCAAGGTGCCAGGTGGAAAAAATGTATTTTCCATAAGGAAAGCAAGTAGGGGTTCAATTCATTCACCTACAAACAATTGGTTTCAAAGAGCTGAGAAACCTAATTACCTGATTCCAACATTGGGAATGTTGTGTGGTGTGGGGAAATACAGTAAAAAGGAGTCGGTTGCCTTATGTATTTTCCTCAAGAAATTGGAAAGTTTTTGTTTCACGCTCGAGGGTATCACATTACCTATGCAAGTGATTCAGACATTATTGAGTACACCCTGAAGTGGATTCTGTTTCTTCAGATATTTTCCTGGGAAGATTCTGTACCTTCTGTTCTTGTTTTTTTGCTCCTGACACGATACCTTTCAGCAAAGATAGTGACTGTTTGCTGGAGCTGCTAGGAGGTGCCAGGGTCCATCGAGGCTTCGATTTCTTCCAATTTTCTGTGTCCACCCACTACATGATCCACTTGGCAATTCACAACTTTATTGGGAACTAGAACGGTTCTTGTGCCTTTATTGATACCTGCTCCATGGTGCTATTGTTCTTTCCCACTAGCCCCCCAGATGACTTTGTTGTTGGTGCCATATTAAAACAAAATAGAAGGATTGACACATGATACAATTGGATGCTGTGATTCAAGCGGCAGTACAGCCTTGCTGGCTATGCCTTTTTCTGTATAACACTTCTGGACGTTATGGTTCAGATTGTGGCGCTCAGCCGAACTGAAGTTCCAACAAGTTTATATTTTATCGCTGACAGAAAATTGAACAATTCTTAGCTTGGAGAATAGGGAACAGATTTTTTTTGATGAGCTGCACAAGTCTTGGAAAATGCTTGTAAAATGCTGCTTTTTACAGTTTTTGTTGACCCCTTCCTCGACACAAACTGAAATTTGGAAATGTGAACTCACTAGTGAATATTGGAAAATAAATTTGAGTTAAAGCAAAGCTTTTTTTTTTTGCCATGTAATTTGCAGTTACTTTTAACATTTCCTAGAGTAACATAGACTGGGGAGTGTGTTCTCTGACCATGTTGGATTTCATTGTTCAAAATGCATGTTTAAATTGCATTTAGTTGGTATATATCAATTTCTCTGTTTTTGTGCTTACAAATGCTTGCATGGAAGATAAACATATGTGACTTTTATATCTATGTAGTTAAATATGTTGCATCTATCATGTGTCCGTAATGCATGGGAACTGAGTGGCACACTTGCAACTGATTGGTCAAATGACTGTTAATTATGCTGATTTGGTTGAATATAGTCAAGTAAGAAAAAATAATTACTAGTAAGCAAATGTGAAAAATTATTAATCAAATCATTGAACAACATTTTCTCTGATATCTTTTGGTGTCATGTCTCCTCAGCCAACTAAATTTATATGGGTAAGAATACAACTCATAACACATAAACATAAATAATTGGGAAAAAGCAAATAAAGTTGTACATAAAATTACTTGGGTCCTGTTGGTAATCCATCCAATAAGGTTTTGCTGCTAGAAGTCTGTCCTTTAGTAGGCATGGACTTTGTATTACAAAAACAAAAACAGAATTACCTGGAAAAGCTCAGCAGTTCTGGCAGCATCAGCGGAGAAGAAAAGAGTTGACGTTTCAAGTCCTCATGACCCCTCGACAGAACTTGAGTTCGAGTCCAAGAAAGAGTTGAAATATAAGCTGGTTTAAGGTGTGTGTGTGGGGTGGCGGAGAGATAGAGAGAGAGGTGGAGGGGGGGGTGGTGTGGTTGTAGGGACAAACAAGCAGTGATAGAAGCAGATCATCAAAAGATGTCAACGACAATAGTACAATAGAACACATAGGTGTTAAAGTTAAAGTGATATTATCTAAACGAATGTGCTAATTAAGAATGGATGGTAGGGCACTCAAGGTATAGCTCTAGTGGGGGTGTTTTTTTTTAAAATAATGGAAATAGGTGGGAAAAGGAAAATCTTTATAATTTATTGGGGAAAAAAAGGAAGGGGGAAACAGAAAGGGGGTGGGGATGGGGGAGGGAGCTCACGACCTAAAGTTGTTGAATTCAATATTCAGTCCGGAAGGCTGTAAAGTGCCTGGTCGGAAGATGAGGTGTTGTTCCTCCAGTTTGCGTTGGGCTTCACTGGAACAATGCAGCAAGCCAAGGACAGACATGTGGGCAAGAGAGCAGGGTGGAGTGTTAAAATGGCAAGCGACAGGGAGGTTTGGGTCATTCTTGCGGACAGACCGCAGGTGTTCTGCAAAGTGATCGCCCAGTTTACGTTTGGTCTCTCCAATGTAGAGGAGACCACATTGGGAGCGACGAATGCAGTAGACTAAGTTGGGGGAAATGCAAGTGAAATGCTGCTTCACTTGAAAGGAGTGTTTGGGTCCTTGGACGGTGAGTAGAGAGGAAGTGAAGGGGCAGGTGTTGCAACTTTTTCGTGAGCATGGGGTGCTGCCATAGGAGGGGGTTGAGGAGTAGGGGGTGATGGAGGAGTGGACCAGGGTGTCCTGGAGGGAGCAATCCCTACGGAATGCCGATAGGGGGGGGTGAAGGGAAAATGTGTTTGGTGGTGGCATCATGCTGGAGTTGGCGGAAATGGCGGAGGATGATCCTTTGAATGCGGAGGCTGGTGGGGTGATAAGTGAGGACAAGGGGGACCCTATCATGTTTCTGGGAGGGAGGAGAAGGCGTGAGGGCGGATGCGCGGGAGATGGGCCGCACACGGTTGAGGGCCCTGTCAACGACCGTGGGTGGAAAACCTCAGTTAAGGAAGAAGGAGGACATGTCAGAGGAACTGTTTTTGAAGGTAGCATCATCGGAACAGATGCGACGGAGGCGAAGGAACTGAGAGAATGGGATGGAGTCCTTACAGGAAGCGGGGTGTGAGGAGCTGTAGTCGAGATAGCTGTGGGAGTCGGTGGGTTTGTAATGGATATTGGTGGACAGTCTATCACCAGAGATTGAGACAGAGAGGTCAAGGAAGGGAAGGGAAGTGTCAGAGATGGACCACGTGAAAATGATGGAGGGCTGGAGATTGGAAGCAAAATTAATAAATTTTTCCAAGTCCCGACGAGAGCATGAAGCGGCACCGAAGTAATCATCGATGTACCGGAGAAAGAGTTGTGGAAGGGGGCCGGAGTAGGACTGGAACAAGGAATGTTCCACATACCCCATAAAGAGACAGGCATAGCTGGGGCCCATGCGGGTACCCATAGCCACACCTTTTATTTGGAGGAAGTGAGAGGAGTCGAAGGAGAAATTGTTCAGCGTGAGAACAAGTTCAGCCAGACGGAGGAGAGTAGTGGTGGATGGGGATTGTTTGGGCCTCTGTTCGAGGAAGAAGCTAAGGGCCGTCAGACCATCCTGGTGGGGGATGGAGGTGTAGAGGGATTGGCGTCCATGGTGAAGAGGAAGCGGTTGGGGCCAGGGAACTGGAAATTGTTGATGTGACGTAAGGTGTCAGAGGAATCACGGATGTAGGTGGGAAGGGACTGGACAAGGGGAGAGAGAAGGGAGTCAAGATAACGAGAAATGAGTTCTGTGGGGCAGGAGCAAGCTGAGACGATCGGTCTACCGGGGCAGTTTTGTTTGTGGATTTTGGGTAGGAGATAGAAGCGGGCCGTCCGAGGTTGGGCGACTATCAGGTTGGAAGCTGTGGGAGGGAGATCCCCAGAGGAGATGAGGTCAGTGACAGTCCTGGAAACAATGGCTTGATGTTCAGTGGTGGGGTCATGGTCCAGGGAGAGGTAGAAGGAAGTGTCTGCGAGTTGACGCTCAGCCTCCGCGAGGTAGAGGTCAGTGCGCCAGACAACAACAGCACCACCCTTGTCAGCGGGTTTGATGACAATGTCAGGGTTGGACCTGAGAGAATGGAGTGCAGTAAGTTCAGAGAGAGACAGGTTAGAATGGGTGAGAGGAGCAGAGAAATTGAGACGACTAATGTCGCGCCGACAGTTCTTAATGAAAAGATCAAGAGAAGGTAAGAATCCAGCGGGAGGGGTCCAGGTGGAGGGAGAATATTGGAGATGGGTAAAAGGATCCGTTGAACTGGGAGAGGACTCCTGCCCAAAGAAGTGAGCCCGGTTCCTCCGTCTTCGTCTCCGGGCTCACTTTGCCTGTCTCTTTATGGGGTATGTGGAACATTCCTTGTTCCAGTCCTACTCCGGCCCCCTTCCACAACTCTTTCTCCGGTACATCGATGATTACTTCGGTGCCGCTTCATGCTCTCGTCGGGACTTGGAAAAATTTATTAATTTTGCTTCCAATCTCCAGCCCTCCATCATTTTCACGTGGTCCATCTCTGACACTTCCCTTCCCTTCCTTGACCTCTCTGTCTCAATCTCTGGTGATACTGTCCACCAATATCCATTACAAACCCACCGACTCCCACAGCTATCTCGACTACAGCTCCTCACACCCCGCTTCCTGTAAGGACTCCATCCCATTCTCTCAGTTCCTTCGCCTCCGTCGCATCTGTTCCGATGATGCTACCTTCAAAAACAGTTCCTCTGACATGTCCTCCTTCCTTAACCGAGGTTTTCCACCCACGGTCGTTGACAGGGCCCTCAACCGTGTGCGGCCCATCTCCCGCGCATCCGCCCTCACGCCTTCTCCTCCCTCCCAGAAACATGATAGGGTCCCCCTTGTCCTCACTTATCACCCCACCAGCCTCCGCATTCAAAGGATCATCCTCCGCCATTTCCGCCAACTCCAGCATGATGCCACCACCAAACACATCTTCCCTTCACCCCCCCTATCGGCATTCCGTAGGGATCGCTCCCTCCAGGACACCCTGGTCCACTCCTCCATCACCCCCTACTCCTCAACCCCCTCCTATGGCAGCACCCCATGCTCACGAAAAAGTTGCAACACCTGCCCCTTCACTTCCTCTCTACTCACCGTCCAAGGACCCAAACACTCCTTTCAAGTGAAGCAGCATTTCACTTGCATTTCCCCCAACTTAGTCTACTGCATTCGTCGCTCCCAATGTGGTCTCCTCTACATTGGAGAGACCAAACGTAAACTGGGCGACCACTTTGCAGAACACCTGCGGTCTGTCCGCAAGAATGACCCAAACCTCCCTGTCGCTTGCCATTTTAACACTCCACCCTGCTCTCTTGCCCACATGTCTGTCCTTGGCTTGCTGCATTGTTCCAGTGAAGCCCAACGCAAACTGGAGGAACAGCACCTCATCTTCCGACTAGGCACTTTACAGCCTTCCGGACTGAATATTGAATTCAACAACTTTAGGTCGTGAGCTCCCTCCCCCATCCCCACCCCCTTTCTGTTTCCCCCTTCCCTTTTTTTTCCAATAAATTATAAAGATTTTCCTTTTCCCACCTATTTCCATTATTTAAAAAAAAAACACCCCCACTAGAGCTATACCTTGAGTGCCCTACCATCCATTCTTAATTAGCACATTCGTTTAGATAATATCACCAACTTTAACTTTAATACCTATGTGTTCTATTGTACTATTGTCGTTGACATCTTTTGATGATCTGCTTCTATCACTGCTTGTTTGTCCCTACAACCACACCACCCCCCCACCCACCTCTCTGTCTCTCTATCTCTCCGCCCCCCCACACACACACCTTAAACCAGCTTATATTTCAACTCTTTCTTGGACTCGAACTCAAGTTCTGTCGAAGGGTCACGAGGACTCAACGTCAACTCTTTTCTTCTCCGCCGATGCTGCCAGACCTGCTGAGTTCTTCCAGGTTATTCTGTTTTTGTTTTTGTTTTGGATTTCCAGCATCCGCAGTTTTTTTTTTGTTTTTATATGGACTTTGTATTGTTCAGCTGGGCCTTGCCTTTTGGATATTCCTACATGTGTAACCTTACACTCTGTGCTCAGTCTTGTGTAGTTGATGCATCTTATTTACATGGGCTTTTACTGCTGAGTTTGACCCTGGTGCAGTCAAAGCTGATCTGTTCTTTGTGCAGGCTGCAACTGTTATCTGTGCTACTGCAGCTTATGTGTTCTCTTGACATCCTGTCAGCTCCTGTACTTTCTGTTGGTGTTAACAAGCCCAGGATCCCTCTCTTCCATGCCATGCTGCCAGACTTAGAACCACCACCAGTGCTTCAGGCACTAGTTCATCTCTGTTTCTCTTGACCTTTTTTTAATGTGCCCAAACTCCAACATCATCATGTCTCCTCCACAAGTGCTACCAGCAGGAAAGCAGCAATGAATCCAACCTGGTCCTCTGCCTCCCCTGCACCATGCTTGCAAACCCTAACACCCCTGCTCCATGCCTGAGTTTCCAAAACCCCTCATTCTCTCACTTGCATGTCTTCACCTGCTGGACAATTTTTCCTTGCCTGAACCCATTGCTTACTTCCATATTATCTACAACCTTACTATCTATGCTGTACTTTGAGAAAATGGCCATAGAAATTGAGAAAATAGGTAAAGAATCATACGGACACTTGGGAGGTGGCACAGTGAAGGAGAATTTTGCATGACAGTAAAAACATTGAAAAAAAAATGGGCGCTTCAATGAAAGAAAGTTCTGATTGGTATACAGAGACTAAAGAGTATTACAAAGAGCAGGATGTTGATATTGGCATGGTGGTATCCATTGCTAATTTCCAGGTACTTTGATTTCACTAAGAATCAATCACACAAGTGTGGAACTGGAGTAATTTATGTTGCAGACCAAGTACATTTGGTGATGAGATATTTAGTGACATTTCACAGAATTGTTATGGTTCAGAAGGAGGCCATTCGGCCCATCGTGTCTGCACCAGTTCTCAGATAAGCATTATGACACAGTGCCATTCCCCTGCCTTTTTCCTGTAACCCTGCAGATTGTTTCTCTTTAAGAGGGCACTAGATGATTATTTAAATGCCTCAATTAAACATGCCTTCACCACACTTCCAGGCAGTGCATTCCAGACTCATACCACTCGCTGCATGAAAATGTTTTCTCTCGCATCACATTTGCTTCTTTTGCAAATCACTTTAAACCTGTGCCCTCTCATTCTCGATCTTTTCACGAATGGGAATAGTTTCTCCCTATCTACTCTGTCCAGCCCCCTCATGATTTTGAACACCTCTATTAAATCTCCTTTCACTCTTCTCCTGTTCAAGCAGAACAGTCCTAACATCTCCAATCTACCTTCATAACTGAAGTTTCTCATTCCTGGAACCATTTTTGTAAACCTCTTCACTCTCTCCAATGTGTTCACATCTTCCCTAAAGTGTGGTGCCCAAAACTGTACACACTACTCCAGCTGACGTGAAAGCAAAAAATTGCGGATGCTGGAAATCCAAAACAAAAATAAAAATACCTGGAAAAACTCAGCAAAGAGTCATTCGGACTCTCCGCAGATGCTGTCAGACCTGCTGAGTTTTTCCAGGCATTTTTATTTTTGTTTTTGTTTTGTAACTGAGGTGACACTTGTACAGTGTCCTATACAAGTTCAGCATAACCTCCTTGCTCTTGTACTCTATGGCCCTGTTATTAAAACCTAGGATACTGTGTGCTTTATTAACTGCTTTCTTCACCTTTAATGACTCCTGCACATATACACATAGGCCCCTCTGCTCCTGCACACCCTTTAGAATTGTACTCTTTATATTGCCTCTCCATGTTCTTCCTACCAAAATGTATCGCCTCACACTCCTCTGCATTGAACTTCATCTGCCACCTATCTACACACTCCACCAACTTGTCTATGCCCTTTGGAAGTGCTACACTGTCCTCCTCACAGTTTACAATGCTTTCAAGTTTTGTATCATCCGCAAACTTTGAAATTGTCCCCTAACACCAAGATCTGAATCATTAATATATATCAGAAAAAGCAAGGGTCCCAACACTGACCACTGGGGAACTCCACTACAAACCTTCCTCCAGCCAGAAAAATATCCATAAACCATTACTCGTTGTTTCCTATTGCTCAGCCAAGTTTGTATCCACATTGCTACTGTCTCTTTTATTCCATGAACCATAACTTTTCTCTCAAGTCTGTTGTGCAGCACTATATTAAATGCCTTTTGGAAGCCTATGTACATTGCGTCAACAGCATTGACCCTCATCAACCCTCTCTGTTACCTCTTTAAAAAACTCAAAGTTAGCTAAACATGATTTTTCCCTTAAGAAATCCATGATGGCTCTAATCGACCCATGTTTTTCCATGTAACTGTTAAT
Organism: Carcharodon carcharias; assembly: GCF_017639515.1. NCBI lineage: Eukaryota > Metazoa > Chordata > Chondrichthyes > Lamniformes > Lamnidae > Carcharodon > Carcharodon carcharias. Next base: position 12,257,548 of record NC_054476.1, on the reverse strand, counting down.
TCTATCCCAAATAGTTGTTCCTAGAAGCTTCCCCACCACCACCCAGGGGAGGTGATGGTATTGTCGCTAGATTAGTAATCTAGAGGACCAGGGTAATGCTCTGGGGACCTGGGTGCAAATCCCACCACAGCAGATGGTGGAATTTGAATTCAATAGGAATCTGGAATTCAAAGTCCAGTTGATTGGATCATTAATCTGGTTCACTAATGCCCTTTAGGGTTCGGGAACCTTTGGGGGAAGGAAACCTTCCTTGCTGCAGGTAAATGCCACCCATACCTGCTCCAGGTAAATACCCTCGTAAATAGCCTAGTAAGCCACTCAGTTGTATCAAAATCTCAAAAAAGGAATAAAACCAGCAGGACCGCCCGGCATCGACCTAGGCACCGGAAACGTCAACGGCAATCTCAGACCCTGCAAAGTCCTCCTTACTAACATCTGGGGGCAGTCTCTCAGATTAGTCAAGCAAGTTATCCTCACGGAATCATATCTTACAGATAATGTGCCAGACGCCACCATCACCTTCCCTGGGTATGTCCCGGCACACTGGTATACAGTCAGATGGGAGTTGCCCTGGGAGTGATCTACATTGATGCCAGACCCCATGAAGTCTCATGGCATCAGGTCAAACATGCGCAAGGAAACTTTCTGCTGATTTCCACATTCTGCCCTCCCTCAGGTCCTCCATGTTGAATGCCACTTGGAGGGAGCACTGAGGGTAGCAAGGGTGCACAATGTACCCTGGGTGGGGGACTTCAATATCCGTCACCGAGTGGTTTGGTGGCACCACTACTGACCTAGTTGGCCGAGCCCTAAAGGGCATAGCTGCTAGACTGGGTCTGCGGCAGGTGGTGAGGAACCAACAAGAGGAAAAGACATACTTGACCTCAACACTGGCATCTGCCCAGCTATGTGGAAAATTGCCCATGTATGTCCTGTACACAAAAAGCAGAACAAATCCAACCCGGCTAATTACTGCCCCATCAGTCTACTCTTGATCATCAATAAAGTAATGGAAGGGGTCATCAACAGTGCTGTCAAGCAGCACTTGCTTAGTAATAACCTGCTCACTGACACCCGATTTGGGTTCTGCCATGGTCACTCAGCTCCTAACCTCACTACAGCCTTGGTTCAAACGTGAACAAAAGAGCTGAACTCCCGAGGTGAGCTGAGATGACTACCCTTAACATCAAGGCAGCATTTGACAGTGTGGCATGAAGGGGCCCTAGCAAAACTGGAGTCAATGGGAATCAGGGGAAAAGCTCTCTACTGGTTGGAGTCATACCTAGCACAAAGGAAGTGGTTGTGGTTGTTGGAGGTCAGTCATCTCAGTTCCAGGACATCACTGCAGGAGTTCCTCAGGGTAGTGTCCTCGGCCCAACCATCTTCAGCTGCTTCATCAATGGCCTTCCTTCCAACATAGGGACATAAGTGGGGATGTTCACTGATGATTGCACAATCTTCACCATTCGCGATTCCTCAGATACTGAAGCAGTTCATGTTCAAATGCAGCAAGACTTAGACAATATCCAGGTTTGGGCTGACAAGTGGCAAGTAGTATTTGTTCCACACAGTTGTCAGGCAATGACCATCTCCAACAAGAGAGAATCCAACCATCGCCCCTTGATGTTCAATGACATTACCATCACTGAATCCCCCACTATCAAAACCCCCACCTGCGAGTTACCATTGACCAGAAACTGAACTGGACTAGCCATATAAATACTGTGGCTACAAGATCAGGTCAGAGGCTCGGAATCCTGCGACGAGTCATTCACCTCCTGACTCCCCAATATCTACAAGGCACAAATCAGGAGTGTGATGGGATACTCTCCACTTGCCTGGATGAGTGCAGCTCCCACAACACTCACAGCTTGACATTGTCCAGGACAAGATGCATTGTAGGAATTCACCAAGGCTCCTTCGACAACACCTTCCAAACCCATGACCACTACCATCTAGAAGGACAAGGGGCAGCAGGTAGATGGGAACACCACCACCTAGAAGTTTCCCTCCAAGTTACTCACCATCCTGCCTTGGAAATATATCACTGTTCCTTCACTGTCACTGGGTAAAAATCCTGGAATTCCCTTCCTAACAGCACTGGGGGTGTGCCTACACCACATGGGACTGCAACGGTTCAGGAAGGCAGCTCATCAATACCTGATGGGCAATAAATGCTGGCCCAGCCAGCAAAGCCCACCTCCTGTGAATGAATTTAAAAAAATCCTCACCAACCCGCCTGCTGCAGATGCATCTGTCTATGACAATTAAAAGAAAAGGCTTATGAAGTTGTCATAAGTAGTAAACCCTAGGATTGGGAGATTTTTAGAACACAGCAAAGGAAGACCAAGAAACCGGTAAAGAAAGGGAGAATAGAGTATGAATGCAATCTAGCAAAAAACAAAAATGGACTGTAAAAGCTTCTATCGGTGTGTAAAAAAAGAAGCTTTTGGCTAAGACAAATGTGGGCCCATTACAGGCAGAGTCAAGAGAATTTATAATGGGGAATAGAGAAATGGCAGAGAAGCTATATAATTACTTTGTGTCTGTTTTCACTGAGGAAGATACAGGAAATCTCCCAGATTTAGAGATCCAAGGGACTGGGGAGAACAAGAAGCTGAAGAAAATTAGTATAAGAAAGAAGGTTTTATTGGAGAAATTAATGAGACTAAAAGTTGATAAGTCCCTGGCACTTGATATTCTGCATCCCAGAGTGTCGGAAGAGGTTGCTACAGAGATAGTGGATGCATTGGTGATAATTTTCCAAAATTCTATAGATTCTGGAATGGTTCCTGAAGATTGGAAGGTAGTAAATGTCACCCCACTATTTAAGAAGGGAGGGAGAGAGAAAACAGGGAATTACCTGTTAGCCTTACATCAGTAGTAGGGAAAATGCTAGAATCCATTATAAAGGGTGTGATAAATGGATACTTGGATACTCATGATCTGATTGGACATAGCATGGATTTGTGAATGGGAAATCATGTTTGATGAATTTGTTGGAGTTTTTTGAGGATGTTACTAACAAAATTGATAAAGGAGAGTCGATGGATGTAAAATTGATGCTGGGGAGCTCCGGAGGAGGCCAAGGTGGATCATCCACTCGGCACTTCTGGCTGAAGATCGTAGCAAATGCTTCAGCCTTACGTTTTGCACTGATGTGCTGGGCTCCTCCCATCATTGAGGATGGGGATATTTGTGGAGCCTCCTCCTCCAATGAGTTGTTTAGTTGTCCACCACCATTCACAACTGGACATGGCAGGATTGCAGAGCTTAGATTTGATCCATTGGTTGTGGGATCACGTAGCTTTGAGTATCACTTGCTGCTTATGCTGTTTGGCACGCAAGTAGTTCTGTGTTGCTGCCTTATCAGCTTTACACCTCATTGTTAGGTATGCCTGGTGCTGCTCCTGGCATGCCCTCCTGCACTCTTCATTCAACCCGGGTTGATCCCCTGGCTTGATGGCAATGCCAGACCAAAGGGTTTTCGGAAGGCTTTTGATAAAATCCCCCACAGGAGGTTGATTAGCAAAATAAAAGCACATGGGATAAGAGGCAATGTACTGGCATGGATTAAGGATCGGCAGAAAACAGTGGGAATAAACAGGTCATTCTCGCATTGGCAGGCTGTGACTAGTGAGGTACTGCAAGGATCAGCACTTGGGCCCCAGCTGTTCACAATATATATCAATGATTTGGATGTGGGGACCAAATGCAATATTTCCAAATTCGAGGATGATACAAAGCTAGGCGGGAATGTGTGTTGTGAGGAAGATACAAAGTGGCTACAGGAGTATTTGGGCAGACTTAGTGAATGGGCATGAATATAGCAGAAGGAATATAATGTGGAAAAATGTGAGATTATCCACTTTGGTAGAAGGAGCAGATGTGCAGATTATTTCCTATATGATAAGAGATTAGAAAGTGCAGATGTGCAAATGGACCCGAGTGTCCTTGTCCATAGGTCACTGAAAGCTAACATGGAAGTACAGCAGGCGATTAGGAAGGCCAGTGGAATGTTAGCCTTTATTAGAAGGGAATATTAGTACAGGATGACTGAAGTCTTGCTTCAGTTGTATAGAAACTTGGTCAGACTGCACCTGGAGTAATGTGTGCAGTTTTGGCCCCCTTACCTCAGAAAGGATATAATTGCCATTGAGGGAGTGCAACGAAGGTTCACCATACTTGTTCCAGAGATTGTGGGTCTGTCTTATGAAAAGCGATTAGGGAAACTGGGCCTGTATTCTCTAGAGTTTCAAAGAATGAGAGGTGATCTCATTGAAACCCACAAAATACTTAAAGGAATAGACAGGGTAGATTCAGGTAAGATATTTCCCCTCGTTTGGGAGTCTAAAACCAGGGGACACAATTTCAAAATAAGGGGGAAGCCACTTAGGACGGAGGTAAGAAGAAATTTCTTTACTCAGAGGATTGTGAACCTTTGGAATTCTCTACCCCAGAGGTCCATGGAAGCTTAGTCATTGTGTATATTTAAGGTAGAGATTGATAGATTTCTAATTAACAATAAAGATGAAGGGTTATGGGGATAGTGGGGGTAAAAGGCATTGAAGTGTTTGATCAGCCATGATCGTATTGGATGACGGAGCAGACTCGACGGGCTGAATGGCCTTCTCTTGTTCCCATGTTACTGTAGTATCCATAGGAGTGACTACTGCACCGTCGTTGTGGAGACAAAGTCCTGCCTTCACATTGAGAATACCCTCCATCATGTTGTGCGGCACTACCACTGTGCTAAATGGGATAGATTTCAAACAGACCTAGCAACTCGAGACTAGGCATTCATGAGGCGCTGTGGGCCATCAGCAGCAGTAGCAGAATTGGACTTGAACACAATCTGTAACCATTACCATCAAGACAGGGGATCAACCCTGGTTCAGTGAAGACCGCAAGACGGCAAGCTTGTACACAAAAAGCAGGAAAAATCCAACCCGGCCAATTACCATGCCATCTGTCTACTCTCGATCATTAGTATAGTAATGGAAGGGGTCATCAATAGTGCTATCAAGTGGCACTTGCTTAATAATAAACTGCTCGCTCACATACAGTTTGGGTTCCGCCAGGGCCGCTCAGCTCCTGATCTCATTACAGCCTTGATTGAAACATGGACAAAAAAGCTGAACTCCCAAGGTGAGGTGAGAGTGACTGCCCTTGACATCAAGACTGCATTTGGCCAAGTGTGGCATCAAGGTGCCCTAGCAAAATTGGAGCCAATGGGAATAGGCAAAAATTCACCACTGGTTGGAGTCATACCTAGCACAAAGGAAGATGGTTGTGGTTGTTGGAGGTCCGTCATCTCAGCTCCAAGACATCACTGCAGGAGTTCCTCAGGATAGTGTCCAAGGCCCAACCATCTTCAGCTGCTTCATCAATGACCTTCCTTCCATCATAAGGTCAGAAGTGGGGATATTCACTGATGATTGCACAATGTTCACCATTCGCACCTCCTCAGATACTGAAGTAGCCCAAGTCCAAATGCAGAAAGACCTAGATAATATCCAGGCTTGGGCTGACAAGTGACGAGTAAGATTCACGCCACTCAAATGCTAGGCAATGACCATCTCCAACAAGAGAGAATCTAACCATTGCCCTTTACGTTTAACGGCATTACCATCACTGAATCCCTCACTATCAACATGCTGGGGGTTGCCGTTGACCAGAAACTGAACTGGACTAGCCATGTAAAGACTGTGACTAGCACTCTGGGTGTACCTACACCACGTGGACTGCAGCAATTCAAGAAGGCAGCTCACCATCATCTTCTCAAGTGCAACTAGGGATAGGCAATAAATGCTGGCCCAGCCAGCGAAGCCCACATCCCGTGAATGAATTTTTTAAAAAAACACTGGTCTGTAATTGCTGGGCATTTCCTTACACCTTTTTTGAGCAAGCGTCTAATGTTTGCAATTCTCTAGTCCGCTGGCATCTCCCCTGAGTCTAGGGAAGACTGAAATATTATGGCCAGTAATCCTGCAATTTCCATTCTTGCTTCCTTCAATGTCCTTGGATGCATCTCATCTGATCCCGGTGCCTTGTCAACTTTTAAGTACCAACGGTTTTCTGTTACCACTTCCTTGTCAATTTTGAACCCTTCCAGTGATAGAGTTTCCTCTGTCACCATGGCCTGGGTAGCATCTGCTTCCTTGGTAAAGACTGATGCAAAGTATTTGTTTAACACCTCAGCCATGTCCTCTGCCTCCATGCGTAAATCTCCTTTTTGATCCCTAATCAGCCCATTCCTCTTTATCCCATGCTTTTACTATTTATGTGCCTGGATAAGACTTTGCAATTCCCCCTTAGGTTGGCTGCCAGTCTTTTCTCATAACCTGTCTTTGCTTCTCTTACTTGCTGCTTCACCTCTCCTCTGAACCTTCTATATTCAGCTTGGTTCTCAATTGTATTGTCTATCTGACACCTGTCATAGTACACTTTTTCTTCTTTATCTTAATTTCTGTCTCCTTCTAATCCAGGGAAACCCTGGATTTGTTTGCCCCACCTTTCCCTTTCGAGGGAATACATCTTGACTGTGCCCGAACCATTTCTTCTTTGAATGTAGCCCATTTGTCAGCCACAGTTTTACCCACCAACCTTTGATTCCAATCTATCCGACCTAGCTCCGTTCTTACCCCATTGAAGTTGGCTCTCTCCCAGATAATTAATTCGTACTCTGGATTGCCCATTATCCTTTTTCTATTGTCATCCTAAACCTTATGATACAATGATCACTCTCTCCTAAATGTTCCCCACTGACACTTGATCTATTTGGCCCACCTCAGTTCCAAGAGCCAGGTCTAGCTCTGCCTCTTGTTGGACTTGACACACCGCTGTAGAAAATTCTCCTGAACACCCTCTAGGAACTCTGGCCCCTCTCTGCCCTTTATACTACCACTATCCCAGTCTATATTCAGGTAATTAAAGACCCCCATTATAACTATAATGTTTGCACGTCTCTAATTTCCCTACAGATTTGTTCCTCTACATCCTTCCCACTCATTGGTGGCCTGTAGACTACCCTGAGCAATGTAATTGCACCCTTTTTATTCCTTAGCTCTAGCCAAATTGATTCTGCCCTTGAACCCTCTGGGACACCCTCTTTCTCCAGCTCTCCCTAACCAATAAAGTCACCCCTCCTCCTTTTCTCCCTTTCCTATCTTTCCTGAACACCTTGTACCCAAGAATGTTTAACACCCAGTCCTGCCCTTCCTTGAGCTAGACCTCTTATTGCCGCAACATCATAATTCCGCATGACAATCTGTGTCTGTACATCACCAATCTTATTTACTATACTCTATATATTCAAATACACGCAGTATAACTCTGATTTAGACTTCATGACCTTCTCCCTTACTCTGACTCTGCCTGTTAACTTACTATTCTCTATTCTAGTGCTATCTGTCTCCCAGTGTTTTGTGCACCTTGGCATTAGTCTGATATTTTCCCCTGGTTCCCACATCACTGGCGAGTTAGTTTAACAGCACTATCAAAATGCCCTGCAAGGAACTCAGTCCTGGCTCTGTTCAGTTGTACCCCATCCAGCTTATACAGGTGCCATCTCGCTCATGATGTTTCCGCCCGGTTTTGAACTGGGGACCTTTCACGTGATAGGTGAACGTGACAACCACTACACTATAAAAACATTCTGAAAACCATCATTGAGAAATATATCACACGAAAGTGTTCTGCATACAAGCCAATGTTTGACTGCAGAAGTCTTGGGCACTGTTGAAAAGGCAGGGAAAAAAAGCATTCAGATTGAATACCAGATTTGATATTTGGATTGACTGCTTTGATAGGAAAACAAAGATTTTTTTAAACTAGTCTCATGGCATTACCTATCAAGAATAAAGATTAAATGCAGTTTTCAGATGGAGAGTTACAGTATGGGGATAATTGAATTAGATTAAGAAAGAGCAGAAGGAAGGGTGGGAGGGGAGGTGGTGTGGAGAGTGGGGAAGGGGTTAGAGGTGACGGACGATTCTCATCGGCATATCTCTGTCCTCCCTTTTTCTGTGTCTCTCCCTTGTTGGGAGGGGGCCCCGTTGCAAACTGGGGTACTTCTACCCTGTATACCCATTGCCTCTGTAATATTTGGGATAAGTGCATTATATACGATTTATTTTGTGTTTCGGCTTGGGTTTTTACGGAACTTGACGTGTTTGTAAGTGAGTAATGTGTCTCATCAGGCAACAGTGGCAGCATTTGCTGCAAGTGAAGGTCACTCGCATCCAAGAGTTGTGGAGCTACCCAAGACAGATGAAGGACTAGGATTCAATATCATGGGTGGAAAGGAGCAAAACTCTCCTATATACATATCCCGCATCATTCCAGCTGGCATTGCTGATCGTCACGGAGGTCTGAAACGTGGAGACCAGCTCCTATCTGTCAATGGAGTGGTAGGTATCTTGTATATTTTCTTGCAGAAACTTACTTTATAATAACATCTTTTACACTTTCAGGACATCCTAAGATATTTTTCAGACAATTAACCGCCATTGAAGTGCAGTCACTTTTTGTTGGTAAAAGTACATTTAAATCTGCACGTAGAGGGCTACTCTAATGTTTTAAATGTGTAAAGGGAGTCATTGGTATTGCACTTATACCATGCAGAAGGCTCCATGTTAGATTCCCAGTCAATACAGCAGCAACCATTTAGACTTCTACCATTGAGCCTTGCATTTCTGAGGGAAGGGAGTGAAAAATCCACAAGCGTTAATTATACTTCTGATTATAAGTAGTTTATAATCTATGTAAGTTTTTTTTTTGATTTGGCCAATCTTTGAAGTTGATTTCAATAGATGTTTGTCCAGTGCCATTGAATTTCCGTAGAAATTGAAATTCTATTCTTAATCCTAGTTTTGGTTACTTTTTTTTTATTTTTGGAAGAGGTTAAGCCCCGAAGAACTATATGGGTTTCATTAATAAGGCATGTGCAACAGTGATAGCATTTCTTTAGAAAATTGTTCAGAATAACACAAATTCAAATTGAGCTTATAAAACCATGTTATCATAGTGGTGAATTCCTGCCCACAGCTGCTGTTTCCATATGCATCAATTGTCAGCTAAACACTTGTCATATTTGATGTTGAAGTCTTTCATGTCTTTTTCAATGGCCTTAGCAAGTGGGAAAGATGGCAAAGAGGGGATACTGAAATAGAAAATGTTGGTCAGGAACGGGAGGCTGTGACTGCAAGTGAGGCAGCAATGGGGACACAAATTAGAAGTGGAGGAGCCTCAGCCTTTGCAATTGCCCTACAGCCTGTATGGTTGACAGTGGGGGCTGCAGGTTGGATGAGCAAACTGACCATGGCACAGGAAGCCATTCAAGTGGTGGAATGCAGTGGTAGTTGGGGACAGTACAGTCAGGGGGATAGACACAGCTCTCTGCAGCCAAGAGCGAGAGTCCAAACGGCTGTGCTTTCTGCCCCATGCCAAGGTTCAGGAGATCTGCTTGGGGTCAGAGAAGAACTTGCAGTGGGAGGGGGGGGGGATCCAGATCCAGTGGTTGTGGTCCACGTTGATACCAATGACATAGATAGGTCCAGGAAAAATGTTCTCCTTGGGGATTATGAGCAGATAGAAGCCAAATTAAAAAGCAGAACCTCAAAGGTAATGATCTCTGGATTATTACCTGAGCCACAAGCAGATTGGCTGGTAGGATAGCTAAGATTAGAGAGATGAATGCATGACTCAAAAACTGTTGTGGGAGAAACAGGTTTCGATTCATGGGGACCAGTGCTGGGGAAAGTGGGAGCTGTACCGTTGGCCTTCACCTGAACATACTGGGATCAGTGTTCTGTTGAGTCGTATAACTAGGGTGGTAGAGAGGGCTGGAAACTAAATAGTGGGGGGAAGGGATCATGCAAGAGGAGGTGTAGTAAAGCAGTGGGAAACAACAAGGTAATAGAGCAGTGGTGCATGAACAAGGACATCCAAGTCCATTTGAAGTTCAACATTTCCCTGTCTGCCACCATTTAGGAAATGCTCTATCATTTTGTTTTTCCTACCAAAGTGGATAACTTCACATGAATTGTTAACACAGATAAAAACAAATATGTATGACCTGATAGCCATTACAGAGACGTATTTGGAAGGCGGCCAAGGCTGGGATCTAAATACTGAAGGATATTTGACATTTCAAAATGGTAGGAAATTAGGAAAAGGTGGTGGGATAGCTCTACTAATTAAGGATGTCATTAGTACAGTAATGAGAGATGATCTTGTCTCAAAGTAGCAAAATGTTGAATCAGTTTGGGCTTATAGATCCTCTAACCGTTGTTAGATGGTAGGACAGGGTATACAGGAAGAAATAAATGGGGCATGTAAGAAAGGTACCACAATAATCATGGGTAACTTTAATCTACACACAGATTGGGCAAATCAGATTGGCAAAGGTAGTGTGGAGCATGAGTTCATAAGAGTGTACTCAGGACAATTTCTTAGAGCAGCATATTCTAGAGCTAACCAGGGAGCAGTCTCTTCTAGACCTGGTAATGTGCAGTGAAGCAGGATTAATCAATAACCCAATAGTAAAGGAGCCTCTAGCCGATAGCAATCATAGCATGTTAGAATTTCTTGTTCTGTTTGAAGGGGAGAAGTGTGAGTCTAAGACTCATGTTTTAAACATGAATAAAGGTAATTTATAAGGGCATGAAAGTGATTTGGGAAACTAGGTTAAAAGGTAGGACAGTAGTGATGTAGTGGCAGACTTTTAAGGAGATACTTAACTCTCAGCAGATCCCAGCATGTTCAACTCTAATGAGAAAGGAAGACTCTGAGAAGGATGCACCATCCATAGCTGAGTAAGGAAATTAAGGATTGTATCAAATTGAAAGAAACACTGTGCAAATGTGCAAAGATTAGTGATAGGTCAGGAGATTGGTCAAATTTTAAGAACCAGCAAAGAATGACTTAAAAAAAAAAAGGGAAAAAGAAGAGTATGGGAAGGCTAGATAGTAATATAAAAATGGATTGTAAGAGCGTCGACCCTCTAAAGCGAGCCTGGGAATTGATCGTGTAAAGCAAGGAAATGGCAGCTATCCAACACGTATTTTGTATCTGTCTTCACTTGCGAAGACTTAGAAAACTTGAAAATCAAGAGGTGAATGGGTGGGAGGATCTTAAAATCACCATCACCAGGGAAAAGATGTTGGGAAAACTATTAGAGCTAAAGGCTGACAATTCCCCAGGACCAGATGGCGTGCATCCTAGGGCCTTAAAGGAAGTGGCTGCATGGATTGTGGATGCATTGATTATAGCCCTCCAAAACTCCATCGATTTCAGAAGGATCCCAGTGGATTGGAAATAGCAAATATAATACCTTGATTCAAGAAAGAAGGGAGACAGAAAACAGGAAACAACAGGCCAGTTAACCTGACATCTGTCATAGGGAAATTGCTAGAATCCAACACTAAGGAGGTTAAAGCAAGATACTTAGGAAATCATAATTTGATCAGAGTCAACATAGGCTTGTGAAAGAGAAATCGTGCTTAACTAATTTATTTGAGTTTTTTGAGGAAGTAACAAGCAAGTGGATAAAGGGGAACCTGTAGATGTGGTGTACTTGGATTTCCAGAAGACATTTGATAAGGTGCCACATAAAAGATTACTGCGCAAGATAAGATTACATGGTGTAGAGCTAACATATTAACATGGATAAAGGATTGGCTAGCTAACAGAAAGAAGAGAGTAGGGATAAATGGGTATTTTTCAGGTTAGCAAGCTGTTAGAAGTGGAGTGCCACAGGGATCAGTGCTGGGGCCTCAACTATTTGCAATCTATATCAGTGATTTGGATAAAGGGACTAATGTCTGAAAGCTAAATTCGCCAATGACACCAAGAGAGGTAGGAAAGTAAGTTGTCAAGAAGGGATAGTCTACAAAGGGTTATAGGTGGGTTGAGTGAATGGGAAAATTTGACAGTTGGAGTATAATGTGGGAAAATGTGAGCTTATCCACTTTGGCAGGAAGAATGGAAAAGCAATATACTATTTAAATGGAGAGAGGCTCTTGTATAGAGGGATCTGGGTGTCCTGGTACATGAAACACAGTAAGTTAGTGTACAGGCACAAGTGATTATGAAGGCAAATGGAATGTTGACATTTATTGCAAGGGGAATGGAATATAAAAGTGGAAAAGTTTTACTGCAGCTGTACATTAGTGAGACCACATCTGGAATACTATGTGCAGTTTTGGCCTCCTTATTTGAAAAACGATATAATTGTGTTAGAAGCAATGCAGAGAAGGTTCACTCGAGGGTTAAGGGGGTTATCTTACAAAGAAAGTTTGAACAGGTTGGGCCTGTATCCATTGTAGTTTAGAAGAATGAGCGATGATATTGAAGTGTATAAGATCCTGAGGAGATTTGATCGGGTAGATACGGGGAGGATGTTTCCACTTGTGGGGGAGACTAGATCTAGGGGATACAGGTTAACAATAAGACTGAGATGAGGAGAAATTTTTTTCTGAGGATTTTTGCTATGTGGAATTCTCTTGCCCAGAGTGCAGCGGAGGCAGGGTCATTGAATTTATTCAAGGGCTAAGTTGGATAGATTCTTGATAGAAAAGGGAGCCAAAGGTTATGGGGAGCAGGCGGCAAAGTGGAGTTGAGACCACAACCAGATCAGCATATTGAATGGCGAAGCAGGCACAAAGCGCTGAATGGCCTACTCTTTTTGTTCCTTAGTTGTTACTCGTTTCTTTCCTTGCCCATTTTCCTAATTCTGTTAAAATGCTTGCTTTAATTTTCAGAAATGACGGATTACCATGCCTGAAATTTTGATATGACTTCTGTATTTGTACCATTTTTTTCAAATTAATTGTCCAGATTATTGCTGAACTTATTTATTGAATAACAAGTCAACATAAAGGGAATAAATCCAGTTTGTATTACTCTAGCACAGTCCCGGAACAATGCTTCTTCAGGGGAGGTGGTGGCACTGTGGTATTGTCACTGGACTGGTAATCCAGAGACCCAGGGTATTGCTCTGGGGTCCAGATGGTGGAATTTGAATTCAATAAATACCTGGAATTAAAAGTCTAATGATGACCATGAGACCATTGTCGATTGTTGTAAAAGCCCATCTGGTTCACTAATGCCCTTTAGGGTAAGGAAATCTGCTGTCTTTACCTGGTCTGGCCTACATGTGACTCCAAACCCACAGCAATGTGGTTGACTCTTAAAAATGCTCTCTGAACAAGGGCAATAATTGCTGGCCTAGCCAGCGATGCCCACATCCCACAAACGAATTTTTAAAAATGACATCACTGCTTTACTGAATTTGTTTAAAAACTGCAATTATCAGTGTGATTCCCCAAAGCATTTCACAGCCAATGCATTAATTTTGAGTATGAATGGTTTTATTAGGCAGATGTGACAGCCAATTTGCATGCAGTAAGGTGTCTCCAAATTGCAATGAGCAAAGTTTTATGGTGGTGGGTGGTGGACGCTAGGGTTTAAGAGTGGCTCAGGACAATGTGAAACCTCTTGGTTCCTCTTCAAACATCACCATCAGATTTTCCAAGTCCACTTGGACATGTGGATGCCACCCTGTTTTAATGTATCACCCAAAAAAACACCACTTCCAGCATGCAACACTTTCTCAGCACTGTATTGAAGTGTCAATTTAGATTATGTTCTTTGAGCTGGAGTGAAAACTGAGCCCACAATCGTCTGACAAGATGCAGATATTACCAGCTGAACAAGCCTGGCATTTATTGCATTTGTGGAAAGATATTGATATTTTCATATACGACAAAAGAGTATGCAGTGTAATAATGAACAAGTTTTTTTTTCCCTTATATGCAGAGTGTTGAAGGAGAACACCATGAAAAAGCAGTTGAGCTCCTTAAAGCTGCCCATGGAACTGTTAAATTAGTCGTTAGATACACACCAAAAGTTCTGGAAGAAATGGAATCGCGATTTGAGAAAATGAGGTCAGCAAAACGCAGACAGCAAATCAACTATTAATCATTTTGATACTTCATTACTTTATTTTACATGACAGCTGGGATTTCCTAATGTGTTCTTCTTGCTATTGATGTGACATGATCAGGCAGTGTCATACTCAAATTAGTTAGTCACACTGACAGTACACCACAATAATGCATTCTTGCTTATTGTTAATCCACTGTTAGATTTACAGTGAAGTCAGTTTAAATATGTTTCAACTATTCATATTTTTAAATCAAATAATTATTTCTTTTCTTAATTTGTAAGTGCTGAAAAATATCACGAGGCACTTCTGTGTTGATGTGCTATCGATGGCAGGAATGGGACATTTCCTCTAAATAGTGCGTTATAGTGAAATTGAGGCAAACTCTACCCCTGCGGTCCAACTGCAACAGTGAAAAAGAGAGGCTTGGAAAACAAGCATCTCCTCCAAAGTGGGTGGACGGTACAGGTATAGTAAAAGAAGGAAGAACAGCACCCAAGTTATGGTCCTCCACTTAATTGCTACTGAATTGGAGCCTGACTACCAATTGAAATATCTACGGAGAAAGGGAGTTGCTGATTTTGTCCATGTTCAGATGATAGACGCAGAAAATCATCAGAGCAAAGCAGTAACTTAGGAAATTCAGGGATAGAGTTGCTTGAACTGTTCCAGTATTACTTTGCAGTCCTTGTGATTTCCCTTATTATGTTCAGCACTTGCCAATTAAGCCATCAGCAAAACAGGGATGGGGGCTGGGTGGAATATATAAAAGGATGTAGAGTTCCTAACTTTTTCAAATTATTGGATATTGCTTGAAAGGCACATTCATGGTGAGACTTGCTCTTCAAAATAGCTAAGAGTTGTCCATTTTCTACACAACTTTATCAAATGAATAATCTGTTGTGCTATTTATCCCAGAAGTGATCACATTCCTTTCAGTAATTGAACTGTTCTTACTCAGGTTTCTATTCCAGTAAAATTTGATAACAGAATAAATTAGTTAGTCTATACCAAGTAATTTGAGATGTGACAGCACCTTAGTGTTGCTTGTTGCTAATTGCCCTGTATTTATCTGTTCAACCCACTTCCAAGTGAAAGGAAGACATATCAACTTGACTTTACTTCAGGCCTGATTTACACCCCTTTTTATATTTTTTAACACTATTCGAAGCTCAGAAGTCATAGTATGCCCAGCCATGCCACTTTGGCCTATCCAGACTGTTGTCCAGTGCATGAAATTTATGGGCAGATTTAAGGAGGAATTCAAAATTCACTCTTGGCTCACATTTGTATAAAATTAATTGTGGGTTCAGTTTAAGTGTCAGCCTCCAACAACATTTTTAAATCTCATAATAACTCAATCAGAGATTACCAAATTTTATTAGACTCAAAATTGAATACTTTTTAATGAGGCTTCTGTTAATTGACTTCTTGCTTCAGCTTTTCTACCACTTATGAAGCCAATAATTTTTACAGAACAGTTTTTTGTATTAGTACATCTTAATTTTTGTACCAGCTTTTATATAAAAGGCAGCTCGGTAGCTCTGAAGTTGAACAGGCAAAAGCCGTATTGGTTTCTTCAATCATTGGTTGTCCTTATAAGACTAAAAAAAAGCAACCACACGAACCTTTGAAAATCTTCAAACATGTTGCAATCTTTTGGTCATAAATGTCTCATGGTGATAGGAACTGAAGCAAATCTCTGAATTATTTTGCTTGTAGATTGTTTAAACAAGTGGATATTTAAAAGAAGCCTTTTTCTAGCACTACTACCTATTGACTTACCTTGTACTACACTAAATAACAACACTTTGTGTTTGTTCACTTACAAAAATTTTGTATTTCCACTTTTTTCTGAATGACTGGGGCTACTCCTGATTAATTAGAGTATTATACAACTGATTGTAAGAGAACCTTGTATTTTTTTTTCAAATTTGCGTGTCAGAAATGTATGCTTTTCAACCTGTAGCTGTTGTCAGTTTATGCTGTGCTGTGTAATGATATGCGGTTGTATTTGTGTTTAAATAGAAATCAGATCGAACATTGGTGTTCGCAGTTGTTCATTTTGCTCAAATGTTTATCTAGTTTGGCTGAATTGAATATTGTTTCTGAGCATTGCAATCCTTTTAAACTGAAGAATCTACATATCAAGTGTGGTGATATGGGAAACAATTTTGACATCTTTACCGAATTTTAATGATTCAGGTTCTGACGTGAACCTGAAAATGCACGTTTTTTTTTTTTCTTGCCTCTTTTCAAAGGAAAAACCACGGATTTGTTTAAATCCGAAATGGTTTTTTTTAGATACCTTTAGTCTGTTTATTGTACAATATTTGTATTAAATTCTGTTCCAACCATGTTTTATTGTTGAAATCTTAAGATGTTTGTTAAAATTTATTTTTGTTTCCTGGTTCCAACATGGTGTGAAGACTTAATTCACTTCGTGCACTGATGTTGAACCTTGATTTTAAATACATTCTTTTGAACATTTGAGGACTCTTCCAAAATGTCTAACGCCAGATGTTGAGAATCAAATATGACGCATCAGCCTTTGTTACCACTTGCATCAAGTTACTGGAGTCTGATCAAATCTGAGCAACTTTAATTGTATTGCAGCAATGCCTATCTGCTACTGTCTCCTAGCAAGGAAAACTTATTGCAACAAATATTATCAAAATTATAAAAACCATGCCATTTGGATAATTACGTGATCAGTAATGTCAGTTCAATAAATTCTTTGCTTTTAGAATCAACTGATCATTAGCACTGAAGGGAAAAAAATTATGTCTATTTGTGGGTAAAATAATACTGCAGGACCCAAAGAGAAGCTTATAGTGGTTAAAACTCAAACATAATTGTGAATGGTATCTAATTTTGTTTGTATCTGTGTATAATGACTTTCTAAAAGATAAATCTACTGTGCGCTGGGGATCTTGTTTGTAACCAGTTAAAATTATATGCTTGGCTCTCTTAATCTGCTCTTTGTCTACTTTGATTTGTGAATGTTGAAATTTGTACTTAAAATAAAATTATATATGTAATAGTATGCTTCATCAAACAGTATACTCTGTTCTAAGTGTCTTCAGTTGAATGATTATAAGTGCGCTTTCCCATTGAATCGTTTGCTCTTGCTCACTTAAGTTGCACAATTTATGAACAAATTTTAGCTTAAAGCGTGAGTTTTTAAAAGTGGCTAGCAAATTACTAAGAAGAGGAGAATTGTTTGTAGTGAAAACAATTTACCTTTAGTGTGGAAAAATGAGTGAGAACACGTTGTGAATACTGTCTTCAGTCCTGGCCATCAAACCATAACGGTGATGATTAACAGTAATGAACTGACCTCTAGTGTCAGATTTTGGTTAAGAAAAATTGCAGAAACTTGGACTTTTTGACTCTGAAAGGAGCAATTTAAGAATTGAGATATATAAAGCAGTATGAAAAAGATAAATCTCAAATTGTCTTGAAACTAAATTGAGACTAGGACAAAGGGGGTACTAGTAAAAGGCCAATTTAGGATTGTTGTCAGTAAGATCTTCCAAGAAACTTTCACTCCTACCCTACCCAATTTTTAGCAAGATTTCTGTTAATGCCACTGAAACCGATCAACCTGTGACATGATGACTTAATTCCCCCAGTTTATTTCTCTCACTCAGCATCTCAACTCATGCACTTTGTCTTTTTTCCTATCCCTATTGAAAACTACTCTTACCATTTTTGTCCAAGCTCTCACCTCATTCCTTTATCTTAGTCTTTTTCTTGTGAATAACAACTTGTTTTGCATATACTCCAAGTGAGCCTTCTCCCAATAATATCTTCCCATCCTGTCCCCCCTTCTCCCTCACATATGCTCGCCCCTTCTGAATTTCCTCCTCTGCCCTTCATTGCATTTTTCCCCCATAGGTTTACGTGTATGTTTCTACCTTCTCACCTTGTTCTTTCTGATTTGATCCTTTTCCCTGCTCTTCCTTCCTAGTTTAACAGACCCTTCACTTCCCTATTTCTGTTTAGCCAGTTCATTAGTTCCCTTCCTGTTCCTATGTGTTATGACATCTTCTCCAGAATTGATGCCGTAACATGCATAAAATTGAAGCACTCTTCTTGAGGCCATCCCTTTAACTATGCTTTGAGCTTTCTAATGTTGCTTTTGTTTTATATCCTAGTACATGGCTGGAAGGGCAGAGGTTGCCACCCATGGAAGTCTTGTTCCATCATCCTCCTTTCTAGACTCATTCGTCTGAATGTCAAGCCTTTCCTGTATCATTCATTCTCATGTGAATCATGATGACTGACTGACCTTCCTCCTGTTCCATAATCTTAAGTCTTTCCAAAATGGCCTCAAATCTGGTACCTGAGACACAATAAAGATCAGGGGTTCTTGGTCTAGGCTGCCATTTCAACTAATGAGCCCCTATTCCTAATTGAAGTAATAATTGCCACCACCAACCCCCCCCGCCCCCAAACTATTTCATGTTTTTTGTGGCTATTAACCGTCGTGTGATCCAGTTCAGAGTCTTTATCCTCTCCACAGGAAAATAGAGCTTCAAACTTGTTTGAAACTATCATTCCCTCCAGATGTTCTTGCTGTATCCTGCCATATGTTTGTCTTTGCCCACTCTTTCACCTGCAGTTCTGGTCGCCCAACTACAGGAAGGATAGCAGTAAGATTGAAAGAGTGCAGAGAAGATTTACTAGGATGTTGCCGGGTCTTCAGGAGTTGAGTTACAGGGAAAGAGTAAACAGGTTAGGACTTTATTCCTTGGAGTGTAGAAGGATGAGGGGAGATTTGATAGAAGTTTACAAAATTGAGGGGTATAGACAGAGTAAATGTGAGTAGGCTCTTTCTACTTAGATTAGGAGAGATAAACATGAGAGGACATGGCTTTAGGGTGAAAGGGGAAAGGTTTAGGGGGAACTACTTCACTCACAGAGTGGTGGGAGTGGAACGAGCTGCCATCTGACGTGGTAAATTTGGGCTCACTCCTAAGCTTTAAGAATAAATCAGATACATGGATGGGAGAGGTCTGGAGGATTATGGACTGGGTGCAGGTCAATGGGACTAGCGGAATAATATTTCGGCACAGACTAGAAGGGCCGAATGGCCTGTTTTTCTGTACTGTAGTGTTCCATGGATTTAATACTGTCTATTTCTCAGCTGATTGACTGCTCTCTGAAGCACTTGCTCCAGAAATTCCTCATCTTCAGCGATTTGTTGGGGCTGTCTCCAATTTGACCTCAACATTGACCTGCTTTCGTGTAAAGCGGAAAGAAACTTCCCACACAGAGCGGACAACAAAATTGTGCTTTTGGTGCATTCCAGTAGTCTAATGTGTATTCCACTAAAAAAAGCACAAAATAATTAAGCGTAAAAGCCCATAATATATACAATGAAATCCTGATATTCACAGCCGTTGACAAAAAATATATTTGGATCAGGATTTTTTTGTAAGCCTCAGATGAATATTGGCAGCCATAAAATTGATTTTCTGCAGCTTATTTAATCATTAACTCAAACATTAAATCTAAATCATCCATAAAACACTGAACAAAATGTACTAAGAAAAATAACTCGATTTTTACACAGGGTTTTTTCAATTGAATTTAATTGGGTTAAGTTGTTAAATGTAACATTTTTGCTGGTATCAGAATTTTGCATTGACTGTCACGCGCATTGGCCCCAATATGTGCGGGGAGGCAGTGAAGCAGTCGGTGAGGCTGGGAATGTGGAGGTCCTGCCAGTTTTAATGGTAGGACCGCGTAATATTTTTTCTCCTATTTCTCGGCCAGCTGTCAGCCGCAAATTGACAAGTTGGCCAGCTGCCAGGTGGAGAAACCAGGCCTCTGCTGAGTGATGGACCGTGTGAAGGGAAAGATTGCAGGACAGAGTGGAACTGGCAAAAGGGACCTCCTGAAGGCGCTGCACCACCTGCGTCTCAGAATGGGGTAGATGTCACGCTGCGACTTTACAAAGCCCTGGTTAGACTTCGCCTGTATTACTGTGGGTACCACGCCTTGGGAATGATATATTGATCGTGATGGGAGTGCAGCATAGATTTATGAGAATGATACCTGCAGTCCAAAGGTATGAACAAAGAAACCGGTGTCGGCCATTTATCCCCTTCAGCCATTCAATAGAATCTTGACTGATCTGTGACCTAACTCCCATGTATGTACCTGCCTAACAAACATCTATCAATCTCAGTTTTAAAATTAGCAATTGACCTGGCAACTATTGCTGTTTACGGAAGCAAGTGCCAAATTTCTAGTGCCCTTTGCATGAAGTGTTTCCTAACTTCACTCCTGAAAGATCTGACTCTATTTAGGGTCTTACCTCCACCACCACCCCCCCACCCACCCCCAATCCTACAACTAGTAGGAACCTCTTCCAATTAAATGTTGGGAAGACCGATTACATTTACTTCTGACCCTGTTCCCTAGCCACCAATACCCATCAGATTGGAAAATAGAGAATGTAACCCCGTCAATTCAAGAAAGGAGGGAGACAGAAAACAGGAAACGCAGGCTGGTTAGTTTAGCATCTGCCATAGGGAAAATGCTGGAATCTATTATTAAGGAGGCTACAGAAACAGAGGGTGGAACTTTACACTGGCGGGATCTTATAGTTCCTCTGAAGTCAATGAACTTCTAAGATGGCTCGCCCTATATTACCGCCTCACACCCCCCCCTCCCCCAACTGTGACAGGGCTGTAAAATTCCACCCATAGAAACGTAGAAAATAGAAGCAGAAACAGGTCATTTGGACCTTCGAGGCTGCTCTGCCGTGCAATATGATCATGGCTGATCCTCTATCTCAACGCCATATTCCTGCCCTCTCCCCATACCCCTTGATGCCTTTAGAGTCCAGAAATCTATCTGTTTCCTTATTAAATATATTCAGTGACTTGGCCTCCACAGCCTCTGTGGTAGAGAATTCCACAGGTTCACCACTCTCTGAGTGAAGAAGTTTCTCCTCATCTCAGTCCTAAATGGCCTACCCTGTATTTTGAGTTTGTGACCCCTTGTTCTAGACCCCCCCAACCAGAGGAAACATCATCCCTGCATCCAGTCTGTCCAGCCCTGTCAGAATTTTATACTTTTCAATGACACCCCTCTGATTCTTCTAAACTCCCGTGAATAAGGCCTAATCGATCCAATCTCTCCTCATACAACAATCCTGCCATCCCAGGAACCAGTCTGGTGAACCTTCGCTGCACTCCCTCTATGGCAAGTAGATCCTTTCTTAGGTAAAGAGATGAAAACTGCTCACAATACTCCAGGTGTGGTCTCACCAAGGCCCTGTACAGCTGCAGTAAGACATCCTTGCTCCTGTACTCAAGACCTCTCGCAATGAAGGCCAGCATACCACTTGCCTTCTTAACTGCTTCCTGCACCTGCATGCTTGCTTTCAGTGATTGGTGTACAAGGACATCCAGGTCTCTTTGTACATCAACAAAGCAGGGTACTTAGAAAATCTCAATGAAATCAGGCAGCATCAGTATGGTTTTGTGAAAGGGAAATCATGTTTGACATTTATTGAAGTTCTTTGAGGAAGTAGCAAGCAAGGTGGATAAATGGGAACTTGTAGATCTGCTGTACTTAGATTTCCAGAAGGCATTTGACAAGATGCCACGTCAAATGTTACTGCACAAAATAAGAGCTCATGGTGTAGGGGGTAACATATTAGCATAGATAGAGGATTGGCTAGCTAACAGGAAACAGAGAGTAGGCACAAATGGGTCAATTTCAGGATGGCAGAATGTAACAAGTGGAGTGCCACAGAGATCTGTGCTGGAGCCTCAACTATTTACAATCTATATCAATAATTTGGGCGAAGGGAGCAGTTGCTAAATTTGCTGATAACACTCAGATAGATGGGGAGGCAATGGTGGCGTTCCAGAGACCCGGGGTAACACTCTGGGGACCCAGGCTCAAATCCCACCAATGGCAGATGAATTCAATAAAAATCTGGAATTAAAAATCTGATGATGACCTTGAAGCCATTGCCGATTGTTGTTAAAAACCCATCTGGTTCACTAATGTCCATTAGAGAAGGAAGTCAGCCATCCTTACCTGGTCTGGCCTGCATGCGTCTCCAGACCCACAGCAATGTGGCTGACTCTTAATGCCCTCTGAACAAGGATCAGGGATGGGCAATAAATGCTGGCCTAGCCAGCGACGCCCACACCCACATCCCATGAACGCATTTTTAAACAAGATAGGTAGGAAAGTAAGTTGTGAAGAGGACATAAGGAGTCTGCAAAGGGATATGGACAGGTTAAGAGAATGGGCAAAACTGGCAAATGAAGTACAATGTGGGAAAATGTGAACGTGTCCACTTTGGCAGGAAGAATATGAAAGGAGCATATTATCTAAATGGAGAGAGATTAAAGAACTCTGAGATACAGAGGGATCTGGGTGTCCTGGTAAATGAATCACAAAACGATGGTTTGCAGGTACAGCAAAGGAAGGCAAATGGAATGTTAGTGTTTATTGCAAAGGGGAATGGAATATAAAAGTAGGGATGTTTTGCTACAGTTGTACAGTTGCTACAATTGGTGAGATCACGTGGAGAGTACCGTGTACAGTTTTGGTCTCCTTCTTTAAGAAAGGGATAATTACATTAGAAGCAGTCCAGAGAAGGTTCACTCAGCTGATTCCTGCGATGGGGTTGTCATCTTGTGAGGAAAGGTTAGAGAGGCTGGGCCTGTATCGATTGGAGTCTAGCAGAATGAGAGGTGATCCTATTGAAATATATAAGATCCTGAGATGACTTGACAGAGTGGATGCCGGAAAGGTGTTTCCCCCTGTGGGAGAGACTAGAACCGGGGGACATAATTTAAGACGGAGATGAGGAGAATTCTTTTCTCTCAAAGGGTCGTGAGTCTGTGGAACTTTCCCCAGATAACGGTAGAGGCAGGATCAATTAATATTTTTAAGGTAGATTCTTGACTAACAAGGGATTTGAAGGGTATAGGAGTGGACAAAAAAGTGGTGTTGAGGCCACAACTCAGCCATGATCTTATTGAATTGTGGAGCAGGCTCAAAGGGCCAAATGCCTATTCCTGCTCCGAATTCATAACTTTGTATGCTTGCCTGGCAACTGTCCGAGGCTGAACCACATTGTCCGCAACTTTGGAGTCCCATTTGACCCTGAGCAGAGTTTCTAGCAAGCGACTGTTCCCCCCCACCCCATTCTCTCCATCGCTAAGATTGCCAACTCCATTTCCATAAACCCACTTGCCTCCACCCCACCTCAGAGGCTGAAACGTTCATGCAAGATTTTGTTACCTCCAGCCTCGACTGGTCCAACATTTCCCTGACTGGCCTTCCATTTTCACTCTCCATAAATTCCCGTTGATGCATCAGTCCTTAAACCTTGTTAGCTTCTATTGGCTCCCAGACCAATAATGCTTCAATTTTAAGATTCTCCACTTTGTGTCCAAATCCCTCTGTGGACTTGCCCCTCCCTACCTCTGCAATCTAAGCTCTGGAATTCCCTCTTTGAAACTCTCCAACTCTCCACTTCTCTCTCCTACTTTAAGACACTCAAAACCTGAGCTTGACGAAATTTTTGGCCAACTACTTTAACAATTTTCCAGGTAATTCTGTTTTTGTTTAACATTTCCCTACGTAGCTCAGATGCCACTCCAGTGAAACACTTGGGATATTTTACTCTGTTAAAGGTGCTCCACAAATGCAAGTTGTTACTTTTGTTGCCTCTAGTTGACTCTTCAATAGCCTTCCTTATTCCACACTATTATCTTTTGTGTAAAATAAAACCTATTGTGAAGCAACCTTCTTATTCCTAATGCCTTTACTTTATCTACTAGTGGAAATGAAAAATCTGCCTTGGTAAAATTTGACAATCCCCCACATCTGAGTTAGGTCACTGGAAACATTTTTACTCTTTTTCTCCAATGAAAATTAGTCTAATTTCGTTATCTTTTCCTCATACCTTGAAATCTTGATACCTGGAACCACCTTGGATGTCACTGTACCCTCTGAAAGGTCAAAGTCTTCCTATGACGGACCGACCAGGACTGTGCATAAAATCAGGTATCAATCCCCTGCAACCTGCTTGTTTTTCATACCTGTCTGCTGAAATCTGCAGCTACTGCCACTGCACCCCCCACACCCCCCATGCCCCACCCCCCACCGCCCCACCTCGCCAAACACAGCACTTCTCTTCCTTTCAGACAGTCCCTCGGGATCAGTGATGCCTTGCCTCTACTCTCCACTCCACTTCGATGGGTTCTGAGATAGCTCGGAGGTCCAATGCATGGTCTGCAGACTCGGCCTGACGCCAGGACAGGTGGTGTTTGAAGGGTTGGGTGGGTGGGCTGTTGGGAAGTTTATGCGCTCCCTCCGACACATCTGCACGTCCCTGACAAAGTCTCTTGATGGGTTGGTTGCCTTTCTCGAAGGAGCATTCTCCATTTTGGTCAGTCGCCAACCAGGGTATATTTGATCTCTTCGGGGATACTTCGAAGCCATCACCAAACTGTCCTCCCGGAGTCTCCTGCAGTGACCAGGTTCCGAGGACAGCAATTGCTTCGGGAGTCTGGTATCAGGGATACAAACTGCCACTCAATGTGACCTCACCCCAACTCTAAGCCCTCCGTTCAGAAGTTTGCAACTACATTATGAAAGCCCATGTTCTCAATAGCCTGACATTTTTAAAGCCTTTTGTACACTTCCTTTTCATGGTTCAAAAGCACCGGAAAAACTTAAAGAGCTTCAAGCCAGTTCACAGCAATGATCAGGAACATGGGTTTCCGGTCCACCGACTTCCTTCATACTTCCTCCTGCTGCCGCTCCTTGCTCCCAGCATCCTTTTACGTGGACCGTTCCTGCCTTTTCCAAAGCCTCTGAATCACCTCAGGAACCCCCATCACCGTTACTGCCGTCAGGTGAGAAGTGGTAGCAGAACAGATCCCTCCTCTTTCCATCTCTCGATTGACCACAACAGGTGTTTTTTTTTAAAAAAAATATTTGCTCACCAATTCAGTCCGTGTTTAACTGTTTAAGTGCTGTGAGTGTAAAAGTCACACACAGACAGGTTTTCTTGTAAGTTTTAAAAGAAAAGGAAAATAATGTTTATTGTACTTAATACCCTTTCTATATATAAAAAAAATGACCTTCCTTCACAAACTAGCCAGTTACCAACCATGGTCATAACTAGGTCCATTGTTTAAAGTGATTAGATTAAAATGGTCAGTATGGCCCTCTTCTCAGCTGGGGTCCATTGTCCAAAGTGATCGAGTTTAACAATACGGTCCTCATCCACCTGAATAGAATAGGTCTGACTGTCTTTGAGTAGTTCAGGAGATGACAATTCACACTCATTTAAGCTATTGTCCTTGATAAGCTACGTCCGGACAGCCTGGCCCCATACTGATTGATTTGTATATTGCAAGATGTAGTTATGTGAATGTTCAACCCCTTATTTTGAAACAGTGGCCCCTCCCACAAGGGGAAACATCAACTCCACATCCACCCGGTCAAGACCACTGAGGGTCATATATGTTTCAATCAAATCACCTCTTACTCTTACTCCAGCAGATATAAGGCTAGCTTGCCCAATTTTTATTCATAAGACAACCCTCCCATTCCAAGTCAAAACAAAAACAGAAACAGAAATACCTGGAAAAACTCAGCAGGTCTGGCAGCAGCGGCGGAGAAGAGCACAGTTGACGTTTCGAGTCTTCATGACCCTTTAACAGAACATTTTTGTTTTTATCTCCCATTCCAAGTATTAATCTCATAAATCTTCTCTGAACTGCTTCCAATTTATATCCTTCCTTAAATAAGGAGACCAATACTGAATACAGTACCCCAGATGTGGTCTCACCAATGCCCTGTATAACTGAAACATAACCTCCCTACTTTTTTATTCATTTCCCCTTGCAATAGACAATAACATTTGATTAGCTTTCCTAATTACTTGCTGAATGTTCACTTATAGAACACCACAGGATTTGAACCAGTGTCCCCAAAGGTATTAGTCTGGATCACTAATCTAGTGACAATACCACTGAGCCAACACTTCCTCCTTTGGCCATGTTATTTGTGTCCATTTGCCATTGCGTTTTTACACGGTCTCTCTAGGTAAAGCTTTAATCTATTTCCTATTTTCAGCAACCAGTCTTTTATCACATTTTTCAATCATAAATTGCTGAATTTCTGCAGTGTTCTCAATTTTAAACATTTGGTTTGCAGCTTCCTGCACCTCTAGACTCAGGCCACCAGGTGTCACTTGGAACTGCTTGTCCATTTATGAAGAACTGTTACCGCTGCACAAAAGCAAAATGACCTTTCATCAGAACTGAAGAAATGTAGGAGTTTTTAGGCCAGTGGAAGGGAGGGGTGGGGGGCAGGAGGGGCAAAGGAGAAGGTCTGTGATAGGGTGGAGGGCAGAGAACAAAAAACTTCCATGATGCAACCACCAAGGAGAGTGGTAATGGATACAGTAAAGAAACAAAGGTCGTGGCCAAATGAGGCTTCAATGTCTACATAAAAACCACCTGAATGCAACATGAAGGGATGAAGAAAGAAACCAGATGAAGATTGGCTCAGCAAAACAAACAAAAACGGGAGCAAAAAAAGACACATGGAACAAGATGGAGGCTGAGATTATGGTGTCAAAATGCAGAACATGATGTTGAGTCCAGAAGGAGTTGGAAGACAACGTGCTGTTCCTCGAGCTGCTTTGAGTTTCCCTGGGACACTGCGGCAGGCCAAGGATCAGAAAGGTTAGAGTAGGAGCAAGGTGGAGAATTAAAATGACAAGCAAAACTCTCCACACTTGCTGCCAGACTTGCCGAGTATTTCCGGCATTTTCTGTTGCTAATTCAGCTAGGTTGTCTTTTTATTCACAGTTTTGGTGTTTTAAAATTTGCCCGTGTTATTTCGGTCTTGAATGTCTTAATTCTTTTCAAATCTCTCCAAGGCCTTGCCCCTCCTTCACTCTGTAACCTCCTCCAATCCCATAAGCCCCTGAGGCACTTGTGCTCCTCCAATATGTGGCCTGTTGTATCTCCCCAGTTATAATTGCTCCACCATTGGTTGCTGTGCCTTCAGTTGTCTGGGCTCCAAGCTCCGGAATTCCTTCCCTACACCTTTCCAACTCTACCTCACTTTCCTTCTTTAGCACGCTCTTTAAACCTGACCTCTTTGACCAAGCCTTGGGTCATCTGACCCAATATCTTCTTATGTGTCTTGGTGCTATAGACTTTGTTTTATAATGCCCTGCTGCAGCGCCATGGGACATTTCATCATTTTAAAAGCGCTTTATTTAAATATAAGACATAGGAGCAGAAATTAGGCCGTTCGGTCCATCGAGTCTGCTCCACCATTCAATCATGGCTGGTAAGTTTCTCAACCCCATTCTCCCGCCTTCTCCCTGTAACCTTTGACCCCCTTACCAATCAAGAACCTATAATCAAGAAATATAAGTTGTTGTTGTAATTGGGGGATTGGGTGGGTAAGTGTGCAATTAATGTAGTATTCCAGACCATAGTTGGGGAGGATACAGCTCTTTGCACAGGAGACAGAGATTTTAGTGAAAAAGCAACAGGATCGCAGCAGAGTAGGTAATAAGATCAGCCATAGGCAATGGAACAGGATGAGCTGCAAGGCTACAGGGATAAACAACAGGTTAGGTGAAAGAGTGGATGTGGTGAGCCAAAGAGTACAGCAAGGCAGCTGCAACAACAGGAGGGACAGGACAGGACGGGTTCAAATGCAGAGCACTTCAGGCAGTGCGGCACTCCCTTAGCACGGCACTGGAATGTTTGCCTAGGTTTTTTTCTCTGCTTAAATCTGTAGAGCAGGACTTGAGGCCATGGCTGTCTGACTCAGGGGTAAGAGTGTTACCAGCTGCCACACTTGTGACATTTGGGCTGCTAAACTTAAGGTATGGATTTATTGATTTATTGTAGTTGTGCAATTTAGCCATGACGCATTTTACAGGCCTCCAGAGGTTAGATCAATATGTAGCACCGTCGCAGGACAGTTTGCTTCCCCATGTTGCCTAGATTTGTTGAAAGTATTTTTGCTTTTGTTTTTGTTCTGTCGCTCGCCACCCACCCCATCCCCACTGACCCTCCCACCATCAGCTGTTTCCACCTGTTGGACGCAGCAGTCAATCTCTCTAACGTTCTCCAGCCCTACGACCTCCAAGATCACTCTGTTCATTCAATTCTGGCCTTTTGCGCTTTCCTGATTTTAAGTGCTCCACCATTTGCCGTGACTTCAGCTGCCGAGGCCCTAAGCTCCCTAAACCTCGCCTTCCTCACTCTCTCTTCCTTTAAGACGCTTCTTAAAACCAACCTCTTCGACCCAAGCCTTTGGTCACTTATCCTAATACCTCCTCATGTGGCTTGGTGTTAAATTTTAATTTGGTAATGTCCCTGTGAAATACCTTGGGATATCTTACATTAAAGGTGCTATAAAAATGCAAATTGCTGTTGTAGTCATTGCACTATCCCCAAAAAAGTCAACTCAAAAACCAATAGCCACCCGCAGTAAACTTCAATTGATCTGAACACAATCAAGATCTTGAATCTTCTAATCTTGTAACTCGTCCTCTATAATAAATCGGGTGGAGCTGTTATTTTGCTTTTTCTTTCTATTTTACATTCACAAAGCATGAATGGTGAACAATTTGTGAACTTAACTGGATGTGCTGAGTTTTCCAAGAGTTCTCCCACATTAATCACCTTTATCTTGATGAGGAAGATTGCTCTTTCAAGAGGGGGAGGGGGAGAGAAACAGTTGCATGCGACTTGGTGACTAGCAAGAACAAAGGGAGGCTTAGAAAATATGCCAATGTTATTAAACTCTCCTCCGCTGAAGATAGGTTACTGTGATAGTAAAAGGGTACATTTCGATTTACGGTATTTGTTCCAGGTTGCACAGGCTCCTTTGAGGTCATCCACCCTTTCATTTTCCCCTGCTTACCTAGCTTGTGAAGATAGTGTGAAAGGCCCAGTCCTGAGTTTGTCAAAAAGCTTCCCTTAGCTAGCTGATAGGAATCAAAAGAACACCCTGATGGAGACTTCCCAACTGATTCTTTTTTTTCTTCTCTGCCTCCATTGGCTAATGTTGCTGTCTAAGGTGGCAAATTCATTAGGCTCCAACTCGCCTCGTTACAGTGAAGGTTTGCCACTCACCAATTTGCTTTAATACAAGCAACAAAAGCGCTGGGAACCCTCAACAGGCTTGGCGAAGAGAGCAACACTGTGGGTGTACCCACCCCGCAGGGACTGCAGCAGTTCAAGGAGGCATTTCACCACCAGGGCAAGCAATATAATGCTGGCCTAGCCAGCAATGCCCACACCCTGTCAATGAATAATAAAAAAAAATTTGAGTCCAGTGGAAAACTTAAGTGGGGCCTGCCTCTGCCCCAGATAGCGTCACTGGCCTAGTGGGATCGCACACAACTGGAATTAAGGCTACATCTGTGAACAAGGGGGGGACGGTGGTGTAGTGGTAATGTGACTGGGTTAGGAACCCAAAAACCTCCTGGCTAATACTCTGGGGACATGGGTGACTCTTCTTCAGAAGAGGAGTCATATTGGACTCAAAAACATCTTCCCTGTTCCTCTCTTGACAGATGCTGCCCTGACCCTGCTGGGCTTTCCCTGCACTTCCTGTTTTTATTTCAGATTTCCAGCATCTGCAGTATTTTGCTTGTCATCTCCTATTTGCTTAATGAGGTTGTTTGATGTCATTAGAAAGATACCTTCATTCAAGAAGTGGCTTTCTTGTCCCTGAGCCATGTCGACGCAGTGTGCGTAAATAATTTACAGTTATCCACGTAGTCAGAGTTTATTCTGGGCAAACCACTCTCCTGTGACACTCGCATTTGTGTGGATGTCGTAAAGGGAGCTTAGGCCAAAGTTTTATTTTGATTGTGGATTCCTTTATATTTT
Source organism: Carcharodon carcharias (assembly GCF_017639515.1). Lineage (NCBI taxonomy): Eukaryota > Metazoa > Chordata > Chondrichthyes > Lamniformes > Lamnidae > Carcharodon > Carcharodon carcharias. The sequence goes on along the minus strand of NC_054476.1, from coordinate 12,227,668 downwards.
GCAACTTCTCATGAATTTTAAGCAATTCTTCATCTGCCGGCTGTGTCCTTCAGTTTAATTTTGCAGGTGTTGTTTATTCTTTGATGAGACATGGGGTGTAGCTGGTAAGGTCCAGCATTTGTTGCTTAATTGCCCTTGAAACCAAGTGGGCTTATTAGGCCAATTTGGAGTCACATTGGGACCAGATAAGAATCTCCTTCCCCTCTGAAAGGGGTTTCTGAACAGCAATTTACTGAGACTAGCTTTCAATCCCAGGTTTGCTCAGTGAGTTTAAATTCCACCAGCTGCTACAATGGGATTTGAACCCAGGTCCCCAGAGTATTAGCCTAACCCAGTCACATTACCACTACACCACCACCTCCCCATGTTTGGGGTTGTAGCCTTAATTCCAGTTGTGTGTGATCCCGCTAGGCCAAAGTGACACTATTTGGGGCACTGAGGCAGGCTCCACTTAAGTTTTCCAATCCTCTGCTGCCTGTATCCATGTCACAGAAGGTACCTCCCAGGATCGCAAAGTGGCTGCCAACCAACATGGATACTAACATTTTGAATAATTACCATCCAGCAGGCACATCAGATGATATCGCACAAACATAGCAACAAGGAAAAAGGGGGAAATAAAATTCGAGAAACTGCAAATACCTGAGGAGGTGAGAATTGAACCAAAAACATCACAGCAGTGTTGAGAGTGGAAACGTTAAGTAAGAATTGTAAAGTACATTTCGGCCAATAAGGCCCTCATTAGCATCAACACAGAGGCACTTTTTATTTTTAAAAGACCAATTAAATGCTTAAAAGTTTTTTGACAAAAATACTTGAAATGTTCTATTATAAATTTTAAAAATGGATATGTATAAAAAATGTGCTACAACAGATTATTGCCTTTGTACTTTGTCTAGTCTATTAGCACATGTTTGCAAGTTTAATTTGTAGCACTGTGGGTCTACCTACCCCACAAGGACTGCAGCAGTTCAAGAAGGAAGCTCACCACCACCTTCTCAAGGACAATTAGGGATGGGTAATAAAAATGTTGTTCTAGCCAGCGACGCCCACGTCTCGTGAAAGAATAAATAAAGAATCTAAATTTGGACACCTCTAGTTCAGATGCAATTGATTCTTAGGCAAAATAATAGTTTTAGAGGGACAGTGAGGTAACCTGCAATACACCTTTAAGAGAATGTGAGCTGATTGACCACGTGACTGTATTACCCAATTGCTGTGTAGTGCGGGCTACAATGTTAATCAGTAGTTTAGAATAGGGTCTGGTTGGAGAAGCACACATATGTTAGTGCTCTGTTACTTGTGTAAATAAACAGCATGTGTTTCATTATACATTGGTCTCTGCATCTGCAGTATCTTGTTTACCAACTCAGTCACCGGTAGATGGGTGTGCAACTGTGTTCGATGAGCAAAGCGACCTGACAGAAGCAATATAACAACTGGCAACGAGGAAAAACATGACCAGTCAACAACACCAAAGAAAGCCACGGATATTCAACAGAAGTGAATCAGCTGTACCCTTCAAGGCGATTGAAGTACAGCCTTCACCTTAGTCGTTGAAGTTATCTCCCTCCAGTGTGCCACAGTTTGGCCATATGCAACCGTTTGGTCAGACCACCAATGATTGGTCACATTATATTGAAAGCCTCGTGTTCTTCTTTTTGGCCAATGACATATCAGGGGAGGAGAAGAGGCGAGCGATCCTCTTCTCGACATGTGGCAGTAAAACATACGGCCTAATTCTTGGTCTAATGGCACCCAACGCCCCAACGGACAATGGAAAATTTACTTCAAGGATTGCCCCATGTTACGGTTTACCTCGATGATGTCCTAGTAACAGGACTAACTGATGAAGAACACCTGGCTAACCTGGAAGAGGTATTGAAGCATTTCCCACAAGCCGGAGTATGTTTGAAAAGAGAAAAATGTATCTTCCAAGCAAAAGAAGTTGTTTACCTGGGTCACGGGGTCAACTCTCAGGGCCTTCACCAGTAGAAGACAAGGTGAGAGCTATTCGTGAAACGCCAACCCCGAAAAATGCCACAGAACTCAAGTCCTTCTTGGGGATGATTAATTATTATGGCCATTTTCTCCCAAATTTGTCAACAATACTGGCTTCATTGTATGGTTTACTCAAGAAAAACCACAGGACCTGGAAAGCTCCACAACAACAGCCTTGTATGACAATAAAGCAATTGCTATGTTCATTGGCCCTGTTGGTACATTTTGACCCAAAGCAAGAAGTGATTTTTGACCTGTGATGCCCATTGACTATGTCTCAAGAACACTCAGCATTGCAGAACGAAGATACTCACAAATAGAGAAAGAAAGCTTACCCATCGTATTTGGCATTAAGAAGTTCCCCCAATACATCCATGGTCACCACTTCACCATTATATCCAATCACAAGCCGCTACTAGGCTTGTTCGGGGAAGATAAGGCAATACCCCCAGTTGCCTCGGCACGCATCCAAAGGTAGGCACTGATCCTAGCTGCTTACGAATCTATTTTTAATCTATCAGCCAGGAAGCCAGATTGCAACTGCTGACGCACTGAGCTGATTACCTTTAAAAGACCACAATGTGAACAACCCCATTACTCAAAACCTGTCTTATTAAACTTTCTGGATCTGTCACCAGTACATGCCAAACAAATCCACAAGTGGACAGACCGCGATCCTGTTTTGTCTCATGTAAGGGAATAAGTCTTACATGGATGGTCCAATGAGCCAAAGTCTGATGAAATGAAGCCCTGTTTTAGTAGGGTATACGAGCTTGCCTGCCAAGAAAGTACCTTGCTGTGGGGAGCAAGAGTCATTGTGCCTCCGAGAGGAAGAAAGCCATTATTGACCAAATTGCATAGTGCTCACCCCAGCATCTCTGGAATGAAAATGTTGGCGTGTTGCTACTTAGGGTGGCCTGGGATGGATACAGAAATCGACAACTTAATAAGGAGCTGCCTACAGTGCCAACAGGTACAAAAATTGCCCCCTTCTGCTCCATTGCATCCTTGGGAATGGTCAGGAAGGCAATTGGTCCACCTCCAGCTTGATTACATGGGGCCTTTTTTGGGCAAAATGTTCTTCTTGATCATAGATGCTCACTCAAAGTGGATGGATGTATTCGAGGTGAGGTCACCCACATCTGCTGCCACCATAGACAGATTGTGTCAGGGTTTTGCGATACACAGTTTACCAGAGATAATAGTGTCTGACAATAGAACAGCATTCACCAGCAGGGAATTCCAAAGATTTACAAGTCTCAATGTTAAGACCTCGCCATACCACCCTGCATCTAATAGTTTGACCAAGAGGGCAGCCCAGACCTTCAAATCCAGAATGAAAAAACTGGATGGAGTCTCTGTTGCAGCTCAATTGTCATGTTTCCTATTCAGCTGTGGGACTACACCACACACAACCATCGGTATTGCCCCCGGAGAGTTATTGATAAAGAAACATCTCAGGACAAGTTTGAGTCTCATAAGGCTGAATTTATTGGCGGGGGTGGGGGGGGAGGTAGAGTAAAACCAGGAGGCCCAGAGAAAGGACACGTTTACCACAGCTGTGAAAGAAACTTCACTGTTGGAGGCACAGTTTTTGCAAAGAACTTTGGAGATGGGCCCAAATGGCTATCAGGTGAAGTCAGTGCAGTGACAGGATCCCTTTCCTAGCGCATATCAGTCAAAAGTCGGATAATTAGGAGACATGTAGATCACCTCAGGAAAAGGGAAACAGATCTACAAGAAAGGTGCGCCAAGCATTCCTGTCGGAGTCTACACCACAGGTGGAAGGAAGTCCACTTGGTTGGGAAACGCCTGTGGAATCGGTTGAGCCTGAGAGAGTCGAAGAGACAAACTTACAGGTTCCTACTGGAGAGCCTAGTTAACAGGTGACTCCTGGGAGGGAGGCCTCGGATAAACCATCCGAAGCTGTAGAACCACAACGTTCGACATGTTTGAAGAAGCCTCCAGAGAGACTGAATTTGTAAATAATTTCTTTATGTTAATAATTGATACATTGTAAAGATTGTAAATTGTACTTTCAAGTAAAGGGAGAGGGATATGATAATCTGAGGTGCAATACACCTTTAAGAGAATGTGAGCAGATTGACCATGTGACTGTATTGCCCAATTGCTGTATAGCGTGGGCTACAATGTTAATCAATAGATTAGGATGGGGTCTGGTTTGAGAAGCACACACGTGTTAGTGCTCTGTCACTTGTGTAAATAAACAGCATGGGCTTCATCTTATATTGGTCTCTGCATCTACAGTATATTGTTTACCAATTTAGATAGGCGTGCAACCATGTACGCTGAGCAAAGCGACCCGACAGAAAGAACATGACGGGCAGAATGATCTGTGGTCAGAATCCTAAACCTGAAAGAATATGCGCAGTTATTGGACACCACAACCCACTCACACCTCTTCTGTGAGGAGATTGGTGGACAAACACATTGCACATTTTTATGACCCCTCCTACTGTGCAGAGTATACCCAGTTATAGTCTCCTTCAAATACTTTACCCTGCTTGATTTTTTTTAATGTCTAACTTCTGAGTGACTTTTGATGTAATCAAGGCAACCAGGGATGAGCAACTTATACCTGTTTTACCATTGTCACTCACACCTCAAATCATGTTTCTTTAAAAAACTCAATAGTTTCACATTTATTTCTGGCTCCTTTGTCACTCACTCTGGCCTGTGATGCAAGTACCTGCCTGGAAAATATTCAAGCTTCTCTGGCTCTCAAAATCCTTCCAGGCTCAGTGATAGGCTAATTAGCAGGTCCTGTCTCTGGATTCAGGATCTCAGATCATCTACAAGGCAAAATGGCCACCTCAGCATAGGATGTGGGTATCACTGGCTAGGCCAGCATTTATTGCCCATCCCTAATTGCCCTTGTTCAGAGGGCATTTAAGAGTCAACCCGGTCTGAAATCACATGTAGTCCAGGCCAGGTAAGGACAGCAGATTTCCTTCCCTAAAGGGCATTAGTGAAGCAGATGGGTTTTTATGACAATCGGTAATGGTTTCATGGTCATCATCAGACCTTTAAGTCCAGATTTTTATTGAATTCAAATTTCACCATCTGCCATGGTGGGATTCAAACCCAGGTCCCCAGGGCACGACAATGGGACTCAGGAAAAATAAGTCTAGTGACAGTACCGCTACACCATCACCTCCCCTATCAAAGATTTGATATTAATGCTCACTTCCTTTAAAAAAAAGAAAGTCCAAGGATCATGCCTCGAGGAGTGAGATAGCTCACTTTCCCAAATCAATGATGGTAAGTGTGTTAGTTTGTATAATGTTTTAGGTAATGCTACTTGGAATAATCGTCCGAATTTCCAGCCATAGTTTATCACGCCTGAGATTTGTCATTTAGCTTGTTTCTCACTCTCCCTCCCTTTCATAATTTCATCAACGGGTTTTGCCAACAGTGTCAGAGACTCAAACAAGACTTGCAAAGGAAGAAAATTGCGTTCACGCTATCTCACTTGATGGTTCCAAATGCATACGATCTGGTGATACAGAGAGATGAAATGTGAATCACCTCTGGGAATGTTCAAGAACTAGAAAGTTTGCCCTTCCTCTTCTTTCCTCAATATTTTTTTCCTCCAGCATTTTGGATTTGGAGCTGCACAATGATATTGTGCACACATGCCAATGGTCAGCATTTCATAATCATCTCCTTAGGTAGACCCTCGGCGTCAAGGATGACCTGCTTCCGCTCCAGTTCAATGGGTTCTAAGATGGTTGATAAGTCCAATGTGCAATCTGCAGACTCTGCCACAACACGGGGCAGGTGGCACTGAAAGGGTTGAGTAGATGAGGTATTTGGAGGTTTGTGCGCTCCCTCCGATGCCTCGAGTCCGCCTCTGCACTTTCCCGACGAAGTCTCTCAATGTGCCTTCCCGAGTGAACCTTCTCCATTTTGGTTGGTCACAGGCCAGGGTCTCCCATGAGTCAGTGAGGATGTTTGATCTCTTCAGGGATGCCTTGAGGACATCCCTAAAGTGCTTCCGTTGTCCTCCTGCTCCGACCGAGTTTCGAGTGGAGCAGTTGCTTCAGAAATTTGGTGTCAGGGATACGAACAACGTGACCCACCCAGAGGAGCTGGTTTTCACTGATTAACATCTGGATGCTGGGCACGTTGGTTTGAGAGAGGGCAATTCTGTTGGACCGCCTTGCCATGGGATTTGGAAGACCTTGTGAAGATACCGCTAGGGGTATCCTTCTCCAGTGCTTCGAGCTGCCTGCTGTAGGTTGTCCAAGTCTCCGAAGCACATAGGAGCACGGGGATCACTGCTGCCCATAAACCATGACCTTGGTGGTGTGTGCCAGCGTTTTCTGACAGACATCTCCTCTCATACCTAATTGAAGTGATCCTGCACAATGGATAGGAACACCTGTCACAGCAGGAGTTCCAGTTTGCAGCTGGAGGCAACGACCATCATTTATTGGCAGAAATACTTGGCAGGGGGCGGGTGGGGGTGGGGAGGGGGGGCAGTACTGAGGGATGAAAGAGGCAGCGGAATAATAGCAATGAAGGGGAGAGGGCAGAAGAACATCCGGAAACACTATTGTGAGCAAAGTAGTGCGGATGCTGGAAATCCAAAATCAGAATGGAAAGTGCTGGGAATACTCAGCTGGTTCTGGCAGCATCTGTGGAGAGAGAAGCAGACTTAGCGATGGGGGGCGGGGGGGGGTGCCGCGATGGTGGGGGAGCTTGAGACGAGACAGGGTGCCACCTTAAGCTGAAGGGCTGCCTTAAGATAGGAAACAATAGTGTTTGTTTGAATGGAGGGGCAGATGGAGAATCAATGTGACAGCTTGAACTAGTTGGAAGGAAGAAGACTGTCAGGTTTAAATCAGAGGAGAGAAGGGAGAGTAGTGCCGGTGTGGACAGGAGGTAGCATGGCACTACTTGTTTTTTTTCCCTGCTCAGTGTGCGCCAGGGACACAAAGGAGGAGAGAGTGTCCAAGAAACAATGGCGGGTTAGATGGGGTACTGAGTAACTGGGTGTGGAATGAACGCAGTGGAAAAGGAGAGGTTAGATGTGGGCGAATGATTGGTCAGGTAACTTCTGAGCAGGCGATGGTCTCGTTTTTCTGTCGAGAATCCAAATGTCACGTTTTCCTAATTAAAGGTCTATCGGTTGTGAAATATAGAATTCTTACAATAATCAGAATGTGTTACTTTTGATCTAAAAATTCACCTTGGGGGGAGTTTCCTCCCCATCGGGCAGGCCGCCGGTCCAGAGTGAGTGCCCGCGATCGGCTGCTCGCCGCCATTTTACATGGGCGAGGCCAATTAAGGCCCGCCCAGCATGACATGCGCTTGGTAGCGCTCACCTGTGTGGGCGGGAGGGAGGAGGAGAGTGGGGGCCTGCGCTGTTTTGGGCATGCGCGTGAAAGAGCACAGAAATCTCCCTGAGGCACCGAGCTGCCCGAGGGCGATTAAGTTGAGGTTCAAAGTTGGAAAAAATAGAAAAAGTAAAATTATTCAGGCACGTCCCCTCATGTGACAGTGTGACAGTGTCACATGAGCTGGGATATGTTGGTGAATTCTCATTAAAATTTTTTATTTAATTAATAAAACCTTCAGGAAACATCACCCCGCCTGTGGATGAGGTTCCATGAGAAATGTGAAGGCCGCCTGGTCTCTTCGTCTGCCCCCCCACCTCCGACCTTAAGGTTGGACGAGCAGCTTTCTCAATTGGGTCAATTGTTTTACTAATGGCCTTAACAGGTCTTTGACAGTTTGGCAGGCACGCAGCCGACTCCGGCGTGCGCCCTCCGAACAAAAGATCGGAATGAAGCGCGGTGATGTCAGGACACACGCTCGACTTCACCACCTGTCGTTTTATGCGCCGGCGCACAGGGCCCACCTCCATTCACCAAACAGAAGATTCCGCCCCATATTTCTACCTGCAATTATTTCATTTCCCCGTTCAGGCTTTCGCGTACTTCTGTCTGTGTGCGTGTGTGTGTGTGTGTGTGTGTGTGTGTGTGTGTGTGTGTGTGTGTGTGTGTGTGTGTGTGTGTGTGTGTGTGTTTCTTTATCTCCCAACACAAGAGTAGAAATGCTAGGTTTTCTAATGAAGTTGCAAAACCCGGGTGACTGTTTGTTTTCGCACGTACTTTAAGCTTATCCTGTGGGCTGTATTTGAATTGTAATTTTTCCCTGGTAGTGTCAGCTTTATGGAAGCTGTTTGCCAGCTTTTGCTAGTTTTCTAGATCCACAGTGCTAAGCAGAGGTTAAAAAAAAACACATGGTGCTGCTTAACCCCCTGGCTGCCAGAAACATAGCTTTAAGAAACAACACGGTAAACGCGGTACAAAAACAGAATTACCTGGAAAAGCTCAGCAGGTCTGGCAGCATCGGCGGAGAAGAAAAGAGTTGGCGTTTCGAGTCCTCATGACCCGAAGAGAAGAAAAGAGTCATGAGGACTCGAAACGTCAACTCTTTTCTTCTCCGCCGATGCTGCCAGACCTGCTGAGTTTTTCCAGGTAATTCTGTTTTTGTTTTGGATTTCCAGCATCCGCAGTTTTTTGTTTTTATCCCAGTAAATGCGGTGTCAAGTGGAAGTTAGGCTGAGATAGTACAGAATGCCCCTCATGAAAGAATAATTCTTAGGATACTGCCCCAGTCCCTCTAATACAGCTTCATTCAAGATTTGTTCCAATGCTACTACTATGAGTAAAGTCGCCACTGTGAATTCAGGATCAGGCCGCGTTTGCTTCATTTAATTGTGATAAAAATTTAATCACTTGTTTTTTTTTCCACTGAGGTCAACTCAGAATCTTTTATCTTGAGCTTCCCTTGTCAATGTTGATCTTTGCGCAACATATTTACAAAACTTATCTCCAAATTGTGTTATTGGTCTTGCTGCTTTTCAAAAGTAGAGACGTAAATCTGTCCTCGTTATTCTCAGTGAGGAGGTAAAAATAAGTTTGCTATTAGGACGTTAAGATTTAAGCAGTGCCTGACTGGAGCTTTGTTTTTAACTAGTTGTTATCTTTGAATTATAGGCTGATATATGTTAGTGTATAAAACAACTGTGTATTAAGTGGGTGGAGATACTACTCACCATTACAATCTTTGTTTTTTACAGTGTTTTCCCCTGAACCAACACCTTCCCCTTCCCCTCGCAACAGTTCTTTTCCTCTTCTCAGTCCAGGGACGCTGGCCTTAATCACAGTGCCTCATCACTGCTTCCCCAGGTCACCTCACTCTGCGCAGTCCCAGGGTTCAAACCTAGGATATTTTTTTTTTATTTCAACTGTTTCAGCAGCAAGCTAGGTAATCAACCCTGATTAACTTTAATTAGCTTGATACTTCACACATAAATAGATTTTTAACCCTTTTGAAAAGGAATACAAAGTGTATTTTCCACGGAGACAGAAATGACCTCAGCTGTCACTCTTTCATCAATCCACTTCACCCAAGGCACTCCAGTGCCCCCAGACTCAGCTCAGTTAAACTGTATCCCATTGGACTTCGCACACTTTCACAGCGAATTGCATCTATTCAACCCTCCAGCTCATGTTTGCAATCCTCTCCCTCTCCCTCAACTATACAGTTTACCACTCTGCTTTCCCCTCTAAACTAGTTAAGCTGGCACTCTTGCTTACCCCATCCACGATCCATGCTTACATTCTTGCCCCCACCACCCCCCCCACCCCCCCACCCCCGCCAGTTCATTCACCTTCCTCCCACACCGAAAAACCACTTCCAGCTTCTAATCTCACCTGCCCTCCTCCCTCCACAAGCACCCACTCCCACTACCCATGCTTTGGTTTTTGATCGTCCTCCTTTCCCACCATTGCCATTACCTCTCCTCTTCAAATTTCCCCCATCCTTCTTCCCTTCCCTGTTACCCACTTGTTGCTTGGTCAATGTCCAGCCCCTCCCTTCATTTATTTCCCACTCCCCACCTGTTTCCCTCTTTCCACACATGTTGCTCCTTCCTTTGGGATGCATTCTCCACCTTCTCTTCCCCATGCATTCCCTCTCTCTCACTGCCATGCAAACTGCCCTTTCCCTTACTTAGATATTCATCAGCCATGCATTCCTTCCCATTGGTTTGCATTCTGCCCTATTCCCTGGCAATGTGTGCTGTTTTCTCCCAGCTTCAAGCATTCTGTCCATGTATATTTCCTGCCTTTTCATTCTGTCTCCTTCTCTGACCTCTTCATGCACCTGCCCCTTTCCCTTTCCCTTGGTTTCCCCTCCATTTTCAGTCTCTTTCGCATTTCCCCATCGCTCTCCCATTCATTATCGTCCCTGCTTCCCTTCCCTTTTGAATATATTTACTCACCCCACCCGTTCTATTTTTTTAGATTTCAAACGTTTATTTTCATATCAAAAACAAAAGTGACTATGTATGCCAAGAGACCTAACAAAGTGGCACTATGCATGGTTGATTTACCTGAACACAGTCCTTGGCACCTTCACTCCATTTCACAGGCATCCTGGAAAGTGGAAGAAAGAAATGGATTCAGGGTGGGGGAGAAGGAGATTGACTGGGGGCATGAGCCAGTCAGTTCATTCAAAATCCAAGTGCTTTATCTTAGAGATATATCGTGAGAAGGAAATGCTTGTGGAATGTATTGAGCAAACCAGAAAATCGCTCTCATTGTGTCGTTCCTTCTTAACATAAGAACATTAGAAATGGAAGCAGGAATAGGCCATTCGACCCTTCGATCCTACTCCGCCATTCAGTGAGATCATGGCTGTTCTTCTACTTCAACACCATTTCCCTGTACTATCCTTGTATCCTCATATCATGTTTTTAAAATGTAGGAATCTTATCGATTCCAGTCTCTGTTCTTCTTTAGCTGTTTTCTATTCTGGTTCAATTGTCGCTCCAGTGGGCAAATAGATCTTCCTCTTGGTCTTTGCTTCCCTGAGTTGGTTCTTTTCATCTGTTCCCCAACTTCTTGCTGCTTGGGTTCCTGGCCAGCCATTGTCAAGCCTTGGCTATCACTCACCTACACTTCCAAAGAAAAGGCTGAACTCAAGCAAAGCTTGCCCTAGATTCGCCCATGCCCAGTGGCTACCACACCAGATATAACCTATTCCTCAGCTTTGTGTCTCCCATTACTGATCATTATCAGTACCATGTGTATGCCAGGGAGTAACACACATTCTCACAAGAGTTCACACCTGCAGTGTACAAAGTTGGCAGTTGAGGCCAACGAGGGGGAGTATATGCAGAGGAGGAGTAAGAGCCAGCCTGGCATGGTATCAGCAACATTTAGGAGAATGGGTCAAGGTGTAAGAGGAGGCCTGTTTGCACTTATAGGTATGTATACTGGACCTGGTATTAGGGAATGAACCCGGCCAGGTGGTCGAAGTTTCAGTAGGGGAGCATTTCGGGAAAAGTGATCATAATTCAGTAAGTTTCAAGGTACTGGTGGATAAGGATAACAGGAGTCCTCGGCTAATTATAACAATATTAGGCAGGAACTGAGGAATCTAGACTGGAGATGGGTGATTGAGGGCAAATCAACAACTGACATGTGGGGGGCTTTCAAACGTCAGTTGATAAGAATTCAGGACTGTCATGTTCCTGCTAGGATGAAGGATAAGCCTGGCAAGGTCCAGGAACCTTGGATAACGAAGGATGTTGTGAGATTAGTCAAAAAGAAAAGGGAAGCATTCATAAGGGCTAGAAGGCTGGGAAGAGATGAAGCCCGTGGAGAATATAAAGAAAGTAGGAAGAAACTTAAGCAAGGAGTCAGGAGGGCTAAAAAGGGTCATGAAAAGTCACTGGCAACCAGGATTAAGGAAAATCCCAAGGCCTTTTATACATATGTAAAAAGCAAGAGGGTAGCCAGGGAAAGGGTAGGCCCACTCAGGGACAGAGGTGGGAATCTGTGTGTGGAGCCAGAAGAAATGGGAGAGATACTAAATGAATACTTCTCATCGGTATTCACCAAAGAGAGGGACTTAGCGGTCGATTTGTCTAGGGAAGAGTGTGTAGATAGCCTGGATCATGTTGAGATCAAAAAAGAGGAGGTGTTAGGCATCTTGAAGAATATTAAGGTGGATAGGTCCCCAGGGCCAGATGGGATCTACCCCAGAGTACTGAGGGAGGCAAGGGAGGAGATTGCTGGGGCCTTGACAGAAATCTTTGTATCCTCACTGGCTACGGGTGAGGTCCCAGAGGACTGGAGAATGGCCAATGTTGTTCCATTGTTTAAGAAGGGTAGCAGGGATAATCCAGGAAATTACAGGCCGGTGAGCCTTACGTCAGTGGTCGGGAAATTATTGGAGAAGATTCTTTGTGACAGGATTTACTACCATTTGGAAGCAAATGAGTTTATTAGTGAGAAGCAGCATGGTTTTGTGAAGGGGAGGTCGTGTTTCACTAACTTGATCGAGCTTTTCGAGGAAGTAACAAAGATGATCGATGATGGAAGGGCAGTGGATGTTATATACATGGATTTCAGTAAGGCCTTTGACAAGGTCCCTCATGGCAGACTGGTACAGAAGGTAATGTTGCAAGGGATCAGAGGTGAGCTGGCAAGATGGATACAGAATTGGCTTGGTCATAGAAGGCAGAGGGTAGCAGTGGAAGGGTGCTTTTCTGAATGGAGAGCTGTGACTAGTGGAGTTCTGCAGGGATCAGTGCTGGGACCCTTGCTGTTTGTAGTATACATAAATGATTTGGAGGAAAATGTAACTGGGCTAATTAGTAAGTTTGCAGACGACACTAAGGTTGGAGGAGTTGCAGATAGTGAAGAGGATTGTCAAAGGATACAATGGGATATGGATCGGCTGAAGACTTGGGTGGAGAAGTGGCAGATGGGGTTTAATCCGGACAAATGTGAGGTAATGCATTTTGGAAGGTCTAGTACAGGCAGGAGTTATACAGTAAATGGCAGAACCCTTAAGTGCATTGACGGCCAGAGGGATCTGGGTGTACAAGTCCACAGGTCACTGAAAGTGGCAACGCAGGTGAATAAGGTAGTCAGGAAGACATATGGCATGCTTGCCTTCATCGGCAGGGGTATTGAGTAAAAAAGCTGGGAAGTCATGCTGCAGCTGGATAGAACCTTGGTTAGGCCACACTTGGAATATTGTGTGCAATTCTGGTCGCCACATTACCAGAAGGATATGGAGGCATTGGAGAGGGTGCAGAGGAGGTTTACCAGGGTGCTGCCTGGTCTGGAGGTTATTAGCTATGAGGAGAGGTTGGAGAAAATCGGATTGTTCACACTAGAGCAACAGAGATTGAAGGGCGACTTGATAGAAGTTTACAAAATTATGAGTGGCATGGACAGAGTAGATAGTCAGAAGCTTTTTCCCAGGGTGGAAGAGTCAATTACTAGGGGACATAGATTTAAGGTGAGAGGAGAAAACCATAGAAGAGATGTGCGGGGCAAGTTTTTTACGCAGAGGGTAGTGAGTGTCTGGAATTCGCTGCCAGAGGCGGTGGTGGAAGCAGGTACAATAGTGGTGTTTAAGAGGCAGCTTGACAAATACATGAATAGGATGGGAATTGAGGGATATGGACCCTGGAAGTGCAAAATGTTTTAGTTGACAGGCAATATGATGGGGGCAGGCTTGGAGGGCCGAAGGGCCTGTACCTGTGCTGTACTTTTCTTTGTTCTTTGTTCTTTGTCATTTATCTGCTTTGGATAAGGGGATTGTTATAATCTGCCCTACATGTGATGCCAACTCCACACTATGCGGTTGACTGTAAAAGTGCTCCAAGGTGTCCCAGGTTTCATAGTATAGATAGCTAGGAATAGGCAATAACTGGAGGTTTTGCCAGCATCACCCACATCCCAAGAGCAAAGGTCAATTTCAAACACTGACTATTGCCCTAAATAACTGACATATCACACAAAACATAGATGGCTGATACTTTTGAGTCTGTAATCTGGCCCTCATAGTCGAGGCAATGTAATCCTATCTTGCCTTTGTTTCTTATTTGCTGGTATGAAATTTTTTGGCCTGGAGAACTGAAAAGAGCTTTATTTAACACTGTTAGTGAATAAAGGCTAAACCTAAACACTAAACTTTGTTAGTATCACAACTTGAGATATACGCAAGTTAATTGGAGCATAGTCTTAAATTTTATAGTTGGCCATGAAGGCTGTCTGTCATGCAGCTGGCTGAGCCATGAAAGTAAAAGCTTGGATATTTCTTGATCTTTTGTAGTGCAGACTGCAGTCGTGATTACAATCGACAAATCTAGCATGAGAACTGAACAAAGTAGTGCAAACCGGCCTCGAACTGGATGGGCCTGATCAGGCATGAAAGGGCTATTGGAAGGGCGCTGGGTGAGTAGGGCAGTGCAGTACAGGATTGTGGCTGGTGGGTTTATAGCAGATTTCCAATATTGTTACGAAAGTGCCCACCATGAGCATGGATAGTGGCCCCTAGAGCCAAACTTGAGCCCCAGGCACCGATCAGAAGTTAGGCTTCAGAATGAAAAACTTGTTAGGGGGATTTACCACAGGAGTCAGGCAGCCTTAGCCATGTTGAAATTTTTGCAAATTTTTTACACGTTAGGTAAAAATCATATGTGTTGACTGTGTAATTAGCAGGCCAAAGAAACAAAATGAGAGCCCACAACGGTTCAAAAATAAATTGCTGTAATTGGCTCAGCTTTTTAAGTGGTATTTTTCCTTAGAATATCAATAAAAGGCATTTTACTTACACCCTGCAAGTTGATCAAAATTGTTCCCCAACTTACCACACTTATGTAAATATAATATGATAAGCTACCATTCTTGCATTTGTCCCGTGCAAGACAAAAAGTTTTGGCAACATGTCTCTCTTTTGTGCAATATTCAAATAAATAATATTGGAAAATGAGAATAAATAAATCTTGGTGTTGTAATATGGGTTCCTTAGATGTCTTAATGATGAGTTCTTGAGACTTGTATATTTAAACATGAACCCTTTATTGTTAACCTTTAACTGGTTACAGATCCCAGGTTACTGTCATGCATGGAGCTGTTACCTCCATGCAGACTGGTTCCAGAGTGTCATTTCTAGACTGTTCTCTCAATCTATTACCATGTGACTCTATGCATCTTACTGTGGGTGGTTTCCTTTAAACTTTGTCCTTAGTTTTACAGCTGACCTGACTTAGGGGCTGTGCTTGTTTTATCCCTTATTTTGTTAATTTAGTTTAATTGTTTTAACTCCAAAAGAGTTACTGTGGATGGTGCTATTCTCCAGTCTCACATTGGTCCTTGATCTGCTGAACACCTTTACATTACAATGGCACATCATACGTCATCCCCCTTTCTTCTCCAAAGAAAACTTGCCTTTCCAACGGAGAATAGCTATTTGTAATACAATATTTACTTGCTATCTCTGCTCTCCTATCCCAAGTCTCTGACTTTATAAATTCAGACAGACTTGAGGTTTGACAGTTCTTCCACATCTCGGTCTGTCAGGTTTGGAGGAATAGTAGTAGTACTCTGTGTTTCTGGTATTTGATTATCTCCATTTGATTCGCTTTTTGCACTCCTTCAAGTTGTGTTTCTCTTTATTAATAATCCATCTGCTCTTTTAAGACACTGTGGCTTTGTCCCATTCCTTCCGAGGGGAATGTGGTACTCCGTTCACTCCTCGAGTGGACTCGAATTTTCTTTTTCCTTGATGTCCGCTGGATGTGGATGTTTCGCCAATGGAACCTTCATTTCCACTTGTTTGACAATCTCAGCCAAACTCTTGTTTGCTGTTTTATTTTCAGACCTTTTTCCAAGCCTATGAATCTTTTCATTCAGCTCATCTTTCTCTTCTCCCAGTGCCTCGCGCTTCAGTGTCGGATTTACATTTTCCAATCTCGTTTCTGTTTTTTCTTTTTCTTGCCTGCAACAGAACTGTGTCCTTGACTTTCATTGTGGTTTCGCTGTTGGCCAGATCCGTCTCCTGCGAAGTTGTATCCTGTTTCGGTTCTATAATTGTACAATTCATGGCTTCACTTTCCGCTCGCAGTTTGGAACTTTCTACAGCTTTTCCTTTCAATGCTTCCTCTTTCTCACTCAACTTTTTCTTCAGCTCTTCAGTCTGTTTCTTGTGGCTTTCAGATTCCTCCCGGAATATTGAACATTGCTGAGTCTTCTCTGCTGGCTGGTTTAATTCATTTTGCTTCTCTTCAAAATGTTCCAGAGGAATAACATTTGACCTGAGGGATTCCTGTAACATGCCATTCAACAAGTTTTCCTTTGCTTTGCGAAGCTCACATGTTTCATCTTGAGTTTTCCTGTATTTTGGCATTGTCTCCTTGAGTTTCCTCTGCTGTGCTTCCATTCTGCTCTTTAAGACAGTCTTCATTTCTTCATGCTGCTGAATGGTTATGCATTCCTTTTGCATTTGATCTTGAAAGACAATCAACTGTTCTGTCAACTGCTTATTTTCTTGTTGACCTCTTGTCAACCCACTTTGGGCTTTAGTGCATCGTTTTGTTGCTACTGATAATTCCAACCCAGCTTTTTCTGAAATAATATTCAACCCTGGTTTCCATGACTGCATATTGATTCTTCAAGGAGTCCTTCAGGGTTGCAACTTCTTTGTGTGCCTCATCTGCCTGCTGTTTTGCCTGGTTGTATATCTGGTTGAGTTTTTCCAACTCCTGTTTTGATTTGCCAACTATGGAATTGAGGGTCGTTATCTCCTGATACCTTTGTATTGTCTCTGAAATGTATTTGTTCTGATCTCAAACAGCTTGGTTCATTGAAGACTTCAGTTTACCATTGTTTTTGAAGGTATATACTCAGCTTGAACTTTGCACCTCAAATCTTCCAGTTCAGCTCTGAACATTTTCCTACAGAACAGCTTCATTTACTTTTTGCACATTTTGCTTCTTTTAAGTTACCTCAGATAGCTTTCCTTCAGTCACAGGCATCTGCTCGCTCCACACTGCCATCTGCCTCGCTCTGCGGTCTTTTGGCTCCCTGTGTCTGGGGTTTTCTTTCAACCTCTCTCTAGTGTCTCTTGTCACCTTAGGCACTTTGTTGGGGGTGTGCTAGACCTTTTTCTAGGGTCTGTATTCTCCATTACTTGGAGTTTAAAATATCTGTCAAAGCCTTTTAATATCTCACCAGATGATGCTGAGTATTGATCTATACATTGGATTTGGAGTACTTCACCAGCAAATCAACCAAAGTTGAATAAACACTTATAAACTTGTACTTTGCCTAATTCCTTATTTAATCCTGTACTTCTGGACACTAAAAATTGTCTTTTCCAAGACTCCCACTCTTTGGTCTGGTTTAGCCCTTTTAGCACAAATGTGTCTGACTCTTCTAATTTTCCATCCTTGTCTGTTTTTTCCTTTTGCACTTACCGCTTTAAATGTCAGTGCCCCTTTAAGACTGTCAGTGAGGTAACCATTTGCCCACTTGGGCTGTCTGCAGCTGTCGGCTTTCTGTGCTGTGAGTTTCTCATGCTTTTTCGGGTTTTGGCGGCCTCTCCAGTGATAATGGCTGCTTTTGTTTTTGAGCTTTTAAAATTTTCAAAGTATTGCTTTTCTCTGCAACTCTTTCCTGTTTTTCTGCAAGTCCTCTTCTTTGGAGTTTCTGCAGGCTCATGGTCCAATCGGAGACTGTTTTTTTTTAACTTAAAGTGACAGCACTTTTCTCCTCTGTACTGCCTGCCCTTTGTTTTTTCTTTCAGGTAACTTCCCTTTTTCAGCAGTTATTTTCTTTACTCTGCAGTTTTTCTTCTTAAACTTTTGACTCTGCCAGCCAATTTTTATTTAACTTATTTGTTTTTAACTTCAGTGCAGAATGGCCTGCAACCTGCTGAGCCCTGGGACTGCCAATTATTTTATATTGTAAGTACAGCACCTTTTTTTTAATAATTTTTTCTCACTGTTGCATGATCAGGTTCCTTAACTCTGTATCACTCGGTGGGTCTTGCAATTTTTGCATTTTTGCTCACCTGTCTCTGTGATCTGACCAGGTTTTTTTTTTCTTTTATTCTGCATCATTCGGGGGAGCCTTGCACTAAATTTCCACTCACTCTGATGGATTCCTCAACTTCTAAGTCTGTAGCAAGGCTTCTGTAATTGTTTCTTCAAGTTTTCTTCTTAGGCATGTCTCTCTAGTTTGGCTTCAGCTGCTTTTAGTGCTTCACACCTTCGAATACTGTTCAGGGTTCATCATTTAGCTGCCACCTTTCATATCACTAAAGATCATCATGTCAGATTATGGTACTATCTCTGATGTGATATATTGTAGAAGCAACCACCGCTGCCAAATGTGTGGTACAATACTGATCGTGCTGATATCCCACCACTGCCACCATGTTGTACTATGCTGATCATGCTGATATCCCACCACTGCCACCATGTTGTACTATGCTGATAGTGCTGATATCCCACCACTGCCACCATGTTGTGCTATGCTGATAGTGCTGATATCTCACCACTGCCACCATGTTGTGCTATGCTGATAGTGCTGATATCCCACCACTGCCACCATGTTGTAACCTGAGTTCTTTAGATTTCTCAATGATGAGATCTTGAAACTTGTATGTTTAAATATGAACTGCTTATTGTTAACCTTTAACTATTTACGGATCCCAAATTACTGGTGCTTTTACCTCCATGCAGGCTGGTTCCAGAGTGTTCTTTCTAGACTGTTCTCTCAGCCTATTACCATGTGATTCCACACACCATACCGTGGGTGGTGCTATTCTCCAGTCCCACCTTAACCTTTGCTCTGCCAAGTACCTTTACATTGCAATGGCATGCAGACACATCTTACAACACTTAGCATGTCAATTGGGGAAAATAATTGTATAGAATCATAAAACCTTCCAGCACAGAGGAAGCAATTAGGCCCATCATGCCTGTGGTGCCTCTTAAAAGGAGCAGTCATTCTTATTTCCATACCCTCACCTTTTTTTACAGAATCCCAGAAATTTACATCACAGGAAGAGGCCATGAGGTCTATATGTTTAGATAGAGGGTTCTACCTTTTGTCCTGGTGATATATAAATGCTCATTCTTTCTTTATTTCCTGTTTATTATATTAGTGGTGGAACTTTATGATGGGAAGTTCCACACAACGTACCTGCTCCCCAAGCGTCAGTTTAAATACAGACAGCAAAGAGCCAACAGGCTAAGGATAGATGCTGATATCCATCCTGACATAAGGCATCCCTCTTTAATGAAGCTCAGCTTATGGGGCAACTGAAGAAAATATACTTGCTTTTTAATATAACTTGTACCAAGTGATATGGAAGACTGAAGAATTGGTGCTACCACGAATTTTAGCTGGGGCAAGCAAAGAATTAAGTAATTCACAATGCAACCTAAGAGCTGAAGATCAAGTTTCTTTTAAATATCATTTAATATTCCAAATGTATTTTTGAAATGATGGCTAATTTCTATTTGTGTCCATGTGGAGCCTACCCATAACTGGAGACCATTTTCAGAAGCAACATATCATTTCTTCTTTATTTTAAGCTGTTATAAGTATTGCTTAGCTGCAAATTCAATGCAATCTAATTACTGAGAACAGTCATAATGTGATATCAGCTATTAACAGTTATTGGATGAAAAATGATCACCATTATTAATGAAGGGCTATGAATTTTATTTTAAGTCACTGGAAGCTAGAATTATATAATTTTGCAGCTTTAATCTTGATATGCAAACAAATAAAAAAAATCTGAAACCAATCTATAATCTAATCAAAAGGAGCAAGTGTCCCTTTATCTTTTAAAATTAGGATTGATCACATTTGCTTCAAAATATTATTTACCATTTTTTATGAAGTTGTGCTGTACAAAAGAAATGTTTAAAGTTAACAAGGATGTTGCTGAAAAGAGAGACCTGTTGCCAAAGCTTTTCATCTTGCAACCTTGGCCAATCAGAGTCAACCTGCCAATCAGTCAGCACCCTTTTCTCCTGTAGTGTAAATTGTTGTGCGCATTTGAAATTTGGCATTCTTGCATTTGCGCTGCTAACTGCAAGACATAAAGCTTCAGTTACATGTCTCCATTTTCAGCAATATTCAAATGAGAATGTTGGTGTTTTCCAAAGTGGACATGTTTATAACTGTACAACAGATTAATTTACATGAGGTTAAAAAGGAACAAGTGCAAGTCACTTCTGGTTTTCATGACTGAAAAGTACAAGTCTTACTTGTACATTTGAAGGGATAATAATACTATTCGGGCTATTATCCTAATTATTTGCATTTGCAAATAGACTTAATTGTAGGATACACCGCTGACTGTGACTATATTATTTTCTTCATCAGTTTCCTTTTCTCTTCTCTTGAAATCTTTGATTGTCTTCTGGGATGTTGTTCCACTTGGGCCAGGCTTCCTTTAGTATCTGCCCAAGCAAGTCAATATACATGATGAGTGAGTGTCGGTACTGGGCGTTAGCATTCTGTTTGACTCCAGGGCACACGAAAATGAAGTCCAATCCTGTTCTCATCTGTTGTTGGCACTTGCAGTCAGGGTTGCTATAGCGATCAGAAAATGGAACACAGGCCTACTTTCCCCTTCCTAACCTAGAGAAAGACTTGTATTTATATAGCACTTTTCGCCACAACTGGACATCTCAAAATGCTTCACAGCCAGTCAATTACTTTTCGAAGTGTAGTCATTATGGCGATGTAGGAAACAGCCAATTGGAACTCAGTGAAGCAACAAGCAACAAGGTGATAATGGCCAGATATTCTGTTTTTGTGATGTTGCTTGAGGGATAAATATATTGGCCAGGGCACCAGGGATACATTTCTTTTAATTTATTTGTTCATGGGGTGTGGGCTTCGCTGGCTGGGCCAGCATTTATTGCCCATCCCTAATTGCCCTTGAGAAGGTGGTGGTGAGCTGCCTTCTTGAACCGCTGCAGCGCATGGCCAGGATTTCCCATTCAGCGAGGGGAGGGCGGGGCCCGCTCGCCAACGTGTAAAATGACACGGGGTGACGTCGGGCAGAACTCCCAACGTCACCCCAGCATCATTTCAATTTTCAGGTCGGCAGGGGGCTCCTCCAACCTGACAATGGCCAATTGAGGCCACTGACAAAGTAATTAGTGTAATTGGTGGACCTGCCTGGCCAACCTTAAAGCTGGCGTGCAGGCCAGGAGCCCTGGCGGGCATTGGAAAAAGCATGAAACCTCATCCATGGGCGGTCTGAGGTTTCATGTATGTTTATAAATTTTTAATATAAGTGAAACTGAAAGTGATGGACATGTCCCAACTCATGTGACCGTGTCACGTGAGGGGACATGTCAGGGAAATTTTTTTTTCTGTTTTTAATATTTTTTAATGTGAAGCCGATCTCCCTGAGGCAGCACTTAGCCTCAGGTGGATGAGTGCACTCTTCTGTATACATGCGTGACAGAGCGCACTCTCGGCTCAGGGAATCCCCTCCCCCCCCCGCACAGGGAGCGCATAGCACTTCCTTGCAGATGTCACGCTGGGTGGGCCTTAATTGGCCCGCCCGTGTAAAATGGCGTCGTGGATGCACCACCACGTGCCTGTTCCTTAACTGGGTTAAATTCTGCCTCATGTTTTGTAGGAGCACCCATAGTGCCAATATGGGGGAGGGTGGGGGAGTGGAGTTCCATGATTTTGACCCAGCAACAGTGAAGGAATGGTAACATAGTTCCAAGTCAGGATGGTGTGTGGCTTGGAGGGGAACCTGCAGGTGATGGTGTTCTCATGCAGCTGCTGCCATGCCTTTCTAGGTGGTAGAGATCACAGGTTTGCAAGGTGCTGTCTAAGGAGCCTTGGTGAGTTGCTCCAGTGCGTCTTGTAGATGGTACACACTGTGTACCACTGTGCATCGGTGGTGGAGGGAGTGAATGTTGAAGGTGGTAAATAGACTACCAGTCAAGCAGGCTGCTTTGTCCTGGATAGTGTCAAGCTTCTTGAGTGTTGTTGGAGCTGCACTCATCCAGGCAAACGGAGAATATTCCATTACACTCCTGACTTGTGCTTTGTAGATGGCGGACAAACTTTGGGGAGTCAGGAGGTGAGTTGCTCTCCATGGAATTCCCAGCCTCCGACCTACTCTTGTAGCCACAGTATTTATATGGCTCATCCAGTTTATTTTCTGGTTAATGGTAATCCCCAGGATGTTAATAGTGGGAGGTTCAGTGGTTTTAATGCCATTGAATGACAAGCAAGGTCATTAAAATCTCTCTTTCTGGAGATAGTCATTGCCTGGCACTTTTGTGGTGTGAATGTTACTTGGCATTTATCAGCCAAAGCCTGAATATTGTTCAGGTCTTGCTGCATATGGGCACAGACTGCTTCAGGACCTGAGGAGTCATGAATGTTGCTGAACACTGTGCAATCATCAGCAAGCATCCCCACTTCTGACTTTATGATGGAGAGGAGGTCATTGATGAAGCAGCTGAAGATGGTTGGCCCCAGGACACTACCCTGAGGAACTCTGACAGTGACGTCCTGAGACTGAGATGATTGACTTGCAACAACCACAACCATCTTCCTTTGCGCTAGCTATGATTCTCCTGCTCTTCTTTGAAATAGTGCCATGGGATCTTTTTTTGTCAACCAGGGAAGGCAGAATGGGGCCTTGGTTTATGGTCTCATCCAAAAGATGGCACATCCAAGGGTGCAATTGCCCTCAATACTACACTGGAGAATTAGCTTTGATTTTTATGCTCAGGCCGTGGAGTGGGATTTGAACCCAGAACTTTACGAGTCAGAGGTAAATGTGCTGCCAACTGAGCCACAGGACAATTACAGTGACCCTACAACTACCCAGACTGAGATCAGCCAGCTGATCAGGGACATGGGCTGGGGTTTTCCGGTCCCACCCAGGGGAGACCCATCGCGGATGGGACAGAAAATTTGGCATTCCAGCAAAACATCCATTGATTTTCAGCAGGAATACCTGTTCCCACCACAGGCGGGAGCAGAAAACACTGGCCTTGGACTGAGCCTGTCATTGGTTTTCTCATTCCTGCCTTCCAGATTCCAGTTCTGGTGAAATTTTAGCCCAAAATGTTAAACATCTTTTCAGAAAAGATAGAAAGAACAGCTGTGTACTTAATAGTTTTTTCTGTGTTTTTTCAAACCTGCAACTATTTTTAAAGTGAGTTCTACCATTATGAAACATAATTAGCTATATTTCACTATAATTTCCTTCCAGAAATGTTTTCTTCCCCCAAATTGCTTTCTTTAGCGCCCTGATTCTTTCCGGGTTGTGTCTCTCCATGGACTCTTTGATGTCTTTAATCAAGTGATCATTGGCAGTTCTGCTGAAGGGTCATGAGGACTCGAAATGTCAACTCTTTTCTCCTCCGCCGATGCTGCCAGACCTGCTGAGTTTTTCCAGGTAATTCTGTTTTTGTGTTGATCATTTTTCATGTTGGCCTAGACTTAATTGATGTAACCACCTTTATAAAACAAATGATCACACTTTAAACAATCATTGTGGTTGGGTGTGGTGTAAATGAAACTTTCACCACAGCGTTAGTCACCTGGGTTCCACAGTTCAGTTTGTGACTGATTAAGGATATTGCAATATTGGAAACACCATAAGATATGAGTTGCATAGTCTTACTGAATCATTTTGCCCAATTAACGTGTTTAAATAACTTCAACTTGCCCTTCAACCAAAAAGAGCATCCTAACATATAGAACCTGATTCAGGTCTCAGTTAGTGTGATTACACATTTTGTAATAGGAGTCACTAGACGGAAATTAGGAATAGAAACCTTGGTTGTTGTTTTCCCCTCTCCTCTTCCCCACATCACCTAAATCAGTGAAGATACGAAACTGGACTCTTTCAGTCTTATTGTTACACCAAAATAGAACCTTAACCTATGAGGTGACCAAGAGAGTAATCCCTCTGAAATTCTTCTCAAAATTGAACTATCCCAGTACCTCAGTCTGTAGTTGAGCAAATATCACAAGAAGGTTTCATGTACTCGCTTGGTAGCACAGAGCTTTGAGACATGTTGTTGAAGCTTTTTATTTCGCACTTAACAGGACAGACATAAGAATGCAAAATTTCAAAAGGAACAACAACTTATATTGCGAGAGAAAAGGGGTGCTGATTGGTTGGCAAGTTTGCTCTGATTGGTTGAGACATTGCCATGGCGAACGTACCAAGGAACTATTGTCCCCCGTGCTTTCGGTTGTTCAAAAAAGGTGTAATGTCTGGACATATCCCTTTTGCCTGCAGAGGACCGGTCCCTGCATATGAATATATGTAACTTCTGGCAAGTGTAAGTGAGCTACATTGCAAGCCCCACTGATAATCTTAAATTGGCTGCTTGTGTAATGCTTAGCACATTTGGGATTGTTCAGTAATTGGGACATACAGCCTACATACCTGGCATCGCACTGGCATTGAAATTCATATACCACATTACTCATTTGTGTGCTATGTGCCTCTCATGCAATGTACAATTCATGTCAAACAGTCTTGAGGGGTTTTACACAGTTTCCAGCCTCTCGTTCTACTATGGCGGCAGGGCCTTAAACTGTGGCCTTTCCCCAGCAAGTCTTTGCGGCAGCTGCCCCAAGCTTTAGTGCATCCCTCAGCCCTTGGTCTAGAATCTTGGAATGTGCCAGTCTCCAACACTGAGTCATTGAGTACGCTTTGCACTGGGGAGGTGGTGCTATAATGGTATTGCCACTGGATTGGTAATCCAGGGACCCAGTGTAATCCTCTGGGGACCTGGGTTTGAATCCCACCAGGGCAGATGGTGGAATTTGAATTCAATAAATATCTGGAATTAAAAGTCTAATGATGACCATGAAACAATTGTCATGAAAACCCATTTGGCTCA
Source organism: Carcharodon carcharias (assembly GCF_017639515.1). Lineage (NCBI taxonomy): Eukaryota > Metazoa > Chordata > Chondrichthyes > Lamniformes > Lamnidae > Carcharodon > Carcharodon carcharias. The sequence goes on along the minus strand of NC_054476.1, from coordinate 12,202,899 downwards.
CTAATGCCCTTTGGGGAAGGAAATTTGCTGTCCTTACCTGGTCTATATGTGATTCCAGACCCACAGCAATGTGGTTGACTCTTAAAAACGCCCTTTGAACAAGGACAATAAATGCTGGTCTAGCCAACAATGCACACACATCCCATGAATGAATTGAAAAAAAAGGCCATCAAGTTTTGGGCAGACCGAATAGCGCTTTTCATAAAGTTGATAGTCCTCCAGCAGCAGTTGATGATTATCCCAGTGTGGGTCCCTGGGAAGAGTCTGTAGAGTACTGAGTTCTGTGTTACAAAACTGTGCAGGATGAACCTCAACAAAAAAAAATACTCCTTAAAGTTCTATCCATCATTGTATCCCCAATCAGTCAACTCTTCGTAAAATAATCCAGAAGTTTTAGTTCTTCACACAAGCCATACAGATCCAGATATTGTAACATGGATAATAAAGCAGAGTGAATGTATTTGCATTTTGTAGCTTTGTGGAACCTTGGTCCCAAGCTTGGATAAATAGAACTCACACTTCAATAAAGCAATCACCCTTAAAAAACAAATGAACACCTAAAGCAATTTATGGTGGTTAAATAGATGATAAACTTACAGTACAGTGTTTATCTCTTGGGTTCCACAATCCTTAGCATGTCTGCTTTGAGAATATTAGCTTCAAATTGCAACAGTGCATGTGATTTTAGTGATTTTTTTTGCACCATTCTACTGACATAAAGCACCTAAATAAATGTAATTACTATTTTCAATACTGCTACGAGGTAAAATAATCAGATTTTTATTAAGATGTTTTAAATTGCAGCAGAACTTTAATATGTAGAAAGGCATGTATGGCCTCTCATAAAGTTTCAAAACCCCTGAATGATCAGCTATTTTATTCACCATCGAATCTGCTGGCAGGCTTTTACAAATTGAAATCTTTCAGGTTTACCCTCAATGGAATCTTTGTAAATTATGTAAAGGATACTGTGAACATGGCTTGAATATAGAAATTCAGAGCAGATCCAAGCTAAGGCCATTTTTATATTTGTGCTGTTTTGATTCTGTTTCCAGATACTCATCTGGGAGCAAATAGCTGGGCCGATGAGATTGCCAACGGGATAAAGAAGCTGAGTTTAGCTGTGTAATTACCATGAGCAAGCTGACAGATTCTGGTTTTTAAACTAAAACAGCAGCATAAATTAAAGGCTTAACAAGGCACCCCAATTGATTCACTCACTCCAAAGCCAAATCTGTATTAGATTTGTGGATATTTGCATGTAGTAAATTGAGCCTCTTTGCAACCCAGCAAGGAAAAGTAAGATGGGATCAGAGGAGAGTACAAGCAAGACTGGAAATCATGGGGTTTATAACATTTGTGACAATGGCTCAGCCTTAACTTATTTTATGCTTACCTGTAACAAAGAATACTGTGTAGGGACAACTGCTTCAATGTATTGATGTCTTTTTATGTCTTTTCAGTTGTATGCTGATCTCTGGGCTCTACTTAGCTATTAAACTTGAAATTAGGGGGCCATTTACAGGACTGGACGCCTTTAGCCCATTGGAAGTTCCATGTTTCCCAAAGACCAGGCTTGGGGAACTCTCTGGTGCTTTTTCCGTGGCATGGCCTTGGCCATTCAGAGTCAATTTGCCAACCAATCAGCACCTTATTCTCCTATACAATAAATTGTTGTGAGCTTTTGAAATTTGGCATTCTTGCATTTGTCCTGATGAGTGCAAGATAAAAAGCTTCAGCAATATGTATCCCTTTTCAGCAAGATTAAACATCAGGCTGTTTACACTAAGCAATACAGCTGAAATTTGCACATCTGCCATAAGCTGTGTTCCTGCAGTATAAAATCACCCATAGTTTATTTCATTATTGCTAACGTTACGGACACATCATCATCATCATCAGCTTCGACCTGCATGAACGTTTCATTATAATTTAACAATTGAAATTCAGCATCTTGGGATGGTACCAGATAAAAGAATTTCTGGTATTAGCTCATTGGAAGCCCAAAATATTTTTATTTTGTCAGTTGGATGTTTGAAAACCATGTCTATCAGCCTCTGATCCAGGCTGCTACAAAATCTTCACATGAAATGTTCTGTGTGCCCAATGCAAAATGTACACAGTCCCCTGGTAAGAACATATCCGACTTATCCAAAGGGCTTAGATAGACATTGGGCCCTAAGTGTGTGGAGAGGTACTGCAGGGGTTTAATCAGCTAAAACTAGGCAGTCAACAAGCACAGAGCACTGGCAGACTTCCTGTTGCCTATCTGCTTAGAGACCATCAATCCACTGACCTGCAAGGTTAGCAGGAGTATATTGGGAAGCGTACCATCTCTCAATTAAACTCTTCCCCTCTAGGTTTCCTTGGTTAATCAACCTGGCTGGTCAATTGCATACAGTGCTTTGGAGTACCGTGGGTCCACCAGGCTAAAATATCAAATGACCAAGTCTATCACAGAAGGCTGACTATTATGAACTTCCGTCATCTGCATGCTCTCTTGGAGACATTTGACTCCAAAGAGAGCTCATTTACCTTCCCCTCTCCTAGAGAGCTGAAAAGTATTAGCTTGAACCTTTTCTACAACAACAACTTGCATTTATATTGAGCTTTTAATGTAGAAAAGCATCTCAAGGTGCTTCACATAGGCGTACTCAAAAGAAAACACATGTCAGACTGAAGCAGGAGATGTTAAGAGGAGTGACCAAAATCTTAGACAAACTGTTAGGATTCAAGGAAGATCTTAAGGCAGGAGAAGGAGGCGGAGACATGGAGGGATTTAAGAAGGGAGTTCCAGAGCTTGAAGCCTAGGCAACTGAAGACATGGTCATCATTGATGGAAAGGGGATATACAAGGCGACAGGATCAGAGAGGTCGTGGGAGGCCAGGGAGGCTGGTGGAGGTTACTTAAGAGACGTTACTTAAGAGGAAGAGACTTAAGGATGAAAATTTTCAATCTGAAGTACTTGGGAACTGGGAACCAACGTAGGTCAGTGAAGAAAGGGAGGCTGGGCATGTAAAACTTGGTGTGGGATAGGATACAGGCAGCAGAATCTTATTTGATCTAAAATTTGTGATGGCTGGCAGGCTGGCCAGGATAAAAATGGAATTGTCAAACCTGGTGCTGATAAAGGTATTGATGAGGGTTTCAGCAGCAAGTGAGCTGAGGCAAGGGCTAGATTAAACGATGTTCCTTTAGGTGGACAACTCTTTACGAGTGACATGTTGAGTAGTTGAACTTACTTTAAGTGTGCGAGTGACAACCTTTGATCTGGAATCAGTACAGAAAGGACAGTAATTTTTTGAAAAGATCTGTGGAACCTGTAATTGCTTTTAAGAATGTTTGAAAAAGACTTTCAAGAGTTTGCATCAATTGTAAGGGGTTCGATTATAATTTTCGTGGACAGTGAAATATTGGTCCATGTGACCTGACAACCCTTGATCTAGAAGCAGTATCAACAGGAAGAAAATTAAGAAAGAAGCTGTGTGGCTGGAAGACACAAGGGTGTGCTTTAAGCAGAGGAGCCGGAGAATCAAGATGATCAGTGCACAGATGAAGAAACAAACAGAAGGCAGAAAAAGGAAACAGAGATTTCTTGTGAGGAGAAGAAAATCACCTTCAGGAAGGGGTTAGTTTTTCATTTTGGCAGAAAAGGAAACCAGCGCTCCTGGAGGTACTTTGTGAGCTGCCTAAAAAGGTCTAAAACCTAGGCAGCTGTGTGAATAGCTTAGAGGTGCTAAAGAGCTAGCTGTTTTCCCAGAAGTGGCCAAACTGTGAATTGGGGTGTTCATGGTTGGTCAATTGAAAAGGAACTTTTGAAAGCTAAACCACCAGGACTGTCATGACCCAAGGGAAAGAGTGTTTGTAGAAGTGTCTCTTGCTGATGATAATTGTACCAGTGAACCTCAAAGATGAAAACTATTGTCGGATGGGACTCCTGATCTCCTGCATGAATAAAGAACAGCATATTGTGGAATGGTATGCAACATCATGCCACATTTGTGTGGAAAGTGATGCAAATGCTTGTGGTTGCGTATGATGTATCTTTGTTGCATCAACTATGTAAAGTGAACTTTGCCTTTTTATTTGAAGTAGAATTTACCTGTATTCATGTTTGATTCATGTTGATTCGGGTTCATTTTAAAGTAAAAGTTGCAAAAGGTGAAATCTTGTTGGTGATTTTTTTCTTTGGTGGTCATTTGGTAAATTTGGTTAGTTTAGTTTAAGGTTCCCCACAGGGATCGTAACAATACGTACCGTACTTCATGAAGTAGCGGATCTGCAATTTGGAGGTACAGATCTTCAGCTGTATCTGCTTTCATCTAATCATGCTCAACACTGAAGAATATGTTCTCATACCTACCTCTAATCCCTTCCAGCATCTGTCACTTAAGGTTCTCTCGACACTTACACGACAACGCCCACCCTTAGTGTAGTATAAGGACATGGCATCTGCCATGATCTTCCAGTCATCTAATGCTGAGAACTTGGCCTTCTCACCACCAACTGTTTAGCCCAAGTCTTTGTGAGGGACCAAGCCATAGATATTGCACAAATGTAACCAATTCTAAAATCTCTTATCATGGTCAGTGTAATAACTTATGAGCTAATGCATATAGCTAAAACATATATATTACTTTTCTAGGATTAGATTAAATTTGGTGGAATGGCTTTTGCCATTTTTTGAAACAAGTTATGGTGAATGTTATGCTTGAGAATAGGACATTATAGACAGAGCCTTTGTCTGGGCGAGGAGTGCAATACAACATGAGTGAAGGGAGTGTAATTTGGTCTGTTGGAATTCCTTGAAGAAAAGTTACATGAGAAGCACATCAGGTATTTTTCTGTAGGGTCTCCCTTCTTGGACAAATGCATAACCTCAATACAAAAAAAATGAAACTTCCTGATGTCGGTACTTCTATTTTGCTCCTAAACATTATTTTTTTTTTATTATTCATTCACAGGATGTGGGCTTTGCTGGCTGGGCCAGCATTTATTGCCTAAGCCTAGTTGCCTTTGAGAAGGTGGCGGTGAGCTGCTTTTTTGAATCTTGAAATGTTTGCAAATTGTAAATCCAACAAAAGCAAATTACAATGTGGATGTGGTGTAGTACTAAATGTAAGGAACCGATACTTTTTTGTACCTTTCACCTTTATCCATATCTGCATTACCGTTGTGCCAAAGCGAATAATTGGAAAATCCACTGGTAGCGAAAAGAAAGGTCGGATTCTGCAAAAGTTGGACTTGCAGGTTAATTGTGCGGCACTGCTGGGGAGCAGTCAATCAGGGAGGAGGCTGGCTGTCAATCAGGGAGGAGGCTGGCTGTCAATCAGGGGGCTAGCTGTCAATCAGGGAGGGGCCTGGCTGTCAATCAGGGTGGGGGCTGGCTGTCAGTCAGGAGGCTGGCTGTCAATCAGGGAGGGGCCTGGCTGTCAATCAGGGAGGAGCCTGGCTGTCAGACAGGGGGCTGGCTGTCAATCAGGGTGGGGCCTGGCTGTCAATCAGGGTGGGGGCTGGCTGTCAGTCAGGAGGCTGGCTGTCAATCAGGGAGGGGCCTGTCTGTCAATCAGGGTGGGGCCTGGCTGTCAATCAGGGTGGGGGCTGACTGTCAGTCAGGAGGCTGGCTGTCAATCAGGCGGCTGGCTGTCAATCAGGGAGGGAGTTAGCTGTCAATTGGGGGCTAGCTGTCAATCAGGGAGGGAGTTGGCTGTCAATCGGGGGCTAGCTATCAATCAGGGAGGGAGTTGGCTGTCAATCGGGAGCTAGCTGTCAATCAGGGTTGGGGCTGGCTGTCAATCAGGGGGCTGGCTGTCAAATGAGTGGGGGCTGGCTGTCAAATGGGTGAGAGCTGGCTGTCAATCAGGAAGCTGACTGTCAAATGAGTGGGGGCTGGCTGTCAATCAGGGAGGGGCCTGGCTGTCAATCAGGGAGGGGCCTGGCTGTCAATCAGGGAGGGGGGGCTGGATGTCAATCAGGGAGGGGGGGGGTGGCTGTCAATCAGTGTCTGGCTGTCAATCAGGCGCTGGCCCCGCCCCCGGGGCTCGCGCGGTATCCAATGGTGACGGGGCCTATCCCCTCCCACCCTGGCCGGGCCCAGCTGTTTGAGTGAGGGAAGAAGCAGCAGCAGCAGCAGCAGCAGCAACAACAGCGGCGGAGCCGGAGTCGTAGCCGCAGCCGGGGCGACTGTGTGCCGGAGCGGTGGGAATAAAACTAACCGTGGGGGGGGGAACGGGAGAAGGAGAGATTTATCCCGCTCGGGTCCAGGCCGTTTGACTTCCATCTCTGACCCCCCCCCCCCCCCCCCCCGTCTCTCTCCTCATGTGCCGGGGGTGCTTGGCGCGGTGGCCGGTGTCGGGACGGCGCTGGCCGCCTCCTTCTGCCCCCTTCCTCCTCCTCCTCCTCCTCCTCCTCCTGCTGCTGCTGCTGGGATCGAGCGGCGGCCGCTCCGAGAATGTGGCCGCCCCGTGCCCGGCCGTCTGCCGCTGTGAGGGTGACGGCGGGGCCGCGCTCAGGGTCGACTGCTCCGGCCGAGGATTGACCACCGTCCCGCAAGGCCTCAGCATCTTCACCTTCTTCCTGTGAGTATGAAATATACATCACCACATTGTGCATATATATACGTATGTATGTAATTATATAACATATATATCAAATTAAAATACATCAAATAAACCTGAAGGGTTCACCCACACATCTGGCGCGGAGTTGCATTTGGATTGACCCTAATTCATCCTTTTGCAAAGCCAGGCAAGGAGAAGGGAGGGTGGAGGAGGAGGAGGGGGGGGGGGGTGGTGAGAGAGTGGAAATATATATAAATAATGCAATAAATAAATATATATATATATATAAAGTGATCGCATTGGTGACTTTTATAGTAATGATTGCAGTGAATGTTAATGCAGGAACGAATTTCCTCAGCTGGTTCTTTCAGGTTGGATTCGAGGCAAGAAAGTGCCCTCTTGGGACAGCTGGAGAGAGAGAGAGAGAGAGAGAAAATATAAAGTGTTTACTGCTCCGCTGGAACTTCGCAAAAATCTATTTCTTATGTATACTGCACAGCCTAACATGTTTTGAGGTGATTTACATCTGCACAGCCTAACATGTTTTGAGGTGATTTACATCTGCACAGCCTAACATGTTTTGAGGTGATTTACACAACACGCTTTGAGGTGACTTACATCTGCGGTGTGCAACTTTTGTTTAGGTGCGTTGGCATATGTTTTGTGGCTTTATTTTTTTAAAAAAAGATAATCACCTGGGTTCATTCAATTTGTCTGCTTCAGGTCGTTTTAAGTCGGAAAGTGGCTCTGCAGCCGAGGTGCAGTCCAATCTCTCAGTTTTGCATTGCAGATTAGGCTATTATTGATCGGTCCCCATCCGACTGCATACTTGTGGTTTAAAGTGACCCAAATGCAGGCTTCAGAACGTACACTGATTTCCGCCGTGCTTTCTGTGAATACATTTCTTAAAATTAAATGTATGGTTAAATAAAGCCTCAGATTCTGGCTGACCAACAATCTCTCAGCTAAGGTCATTGCTTGAAGAATAATTTCTGTATTCTTCTGCTTCAGTCATGATTTAGTTTTGGCATTGAGTAATATTTTGGACCACACAGGGATTAGCATGCAAACTATTACTGGTTTTGTAGGAATTGGTAGTTTTTCAATATGAATACCACTAGAAAAGGGGCTAGCTTCCATTAGAGCGCTAAATTATAAGTATTAAATTTCTGAAGTTTGATGGAGCTGATTGTCCTGTACTGCAAATTACACCAGTAGTCAGATGCTGGTGAACTCTGTGAATGTAATAAAAATCTAAAATGCTGGAAATACTCAGCAGGCTGGGTAACATCTGCACAGCGATAAACAGAGTGTTAACATTTCAGATTGAAGATCTTGCGTCAGAACTGCTTCTGGTGAAAGATAACCAAACTGAAATGTTAGCCCTGTTTCTCTCTCCACAGATGCTGCCTGACCTGCTGAGTATTTCCAGCATTTTCTGTTTTTGTTTCAAATTTCCAGTCTCCAGCATTTTGCCTTGGTATTAGTTCTGTGTATGCTTTATGTGCCCACATGTTTAACTCAGCCCTCTCCCTTAAACCAACCAAACATGCAAGTGGTTAATGTACTTCTAACTCCAGGTCACAATGTTGTCCGATATTGCCCGACTTGGTGCAGTAGAGTATAAATTGGGCACTTATACATATAAAAACAGAACAACATAATTTAAATTGCCTTTTAATTCTGTTAGAATATTTATGAAATAGTCAGTAACCTTTGTGCCCCTTTGCTGTTAGAAAAAAACCTTTCAGTTACGTAATGAAAAAATCAAACTGTTCTGCCTATCACTTCTCTATTATTTGTTGTGAAGATTTTTGTTTTTGCAGTACAGATCAATTTCAGAAGCCGGTTGTTATTCACACCCACGATACCATTTCCCTAGTTTCCTGCCAGTCAGAAGGTTAGGACGCTGAAGCAAAATGAGAGGTCAGCGACTTGAGAATACAACACAATATAGTAGTACAAAATGCACATTCCTAAAAATGGCCTCTGCTATGGAAGACTGAACGTTTCAATAAGTTGTGTCAAAGAAATTTGAGTTAATGGGCCAGTTTGTACACCATTTTCACCAGAAGTATAAATGTAAAGCATTTCTTTCAAAAGCTGCTAGATTTTAAAAGACAAAAATATGTTGTAATCAAGATGGTATGCACCCTAAATTAATGTTATTCAACTTATTTTTCTGCTTTGTCATGGTTCATTGCAGAATGAGAGTTTTCTTTACATAAATGGATTTAGAGATGTGGGATTGTTTGAGTTCTGCAGTTCTGGTTGAAATTGGTAAAAAGAACGTTGAAAATCGAGTATAAGCTGAAGCTATCCTGAGGTGAATAGACATTGTTAGGTAAAAACAAAATACTGCGGTTGCTGGAAATCTGAAACAAAAAAACTTTTCACCTCATTTCTCTATTTCCTTAGTTCTGATGAAGAGTCATACGGACTCGAAACATCAACTGTATTCCTCTCCACTGTCAGACCTGCTGAGTTTTTCCAGACATTGTTAGGTGATGCTTTCAAAGACAGATAGACTGTAAAGTTTTCTATAAAAACAGTCAACAATGGAAATATCTCTTTTAGCCCATCACTTGGCTTTCTTTGGCTTGCTAGAGTGGTTTGATACCTATGAACAATTGAAAATTACTGAGACCATCAGTAGACAGCAGTTAGAGTAGCTTGCACATCATCCTACTTCACCATTACGCTGGGTTAAAGTCACTGTTGCAGTAAATTTCTGATTAAAACTAGATTTTGTGTTGATGGTGCACATTTTGATTTCCTATGACTAGGGAGAAAGACCCTTGTAATTATGATATTTGTAAACATCGAGTGCTTATAGATGGAAAGGACAATGTTAACCCTCTGTAACTATGCCCTTAGAAATACCTTGCCATAAATATTTGACCACAAAGTAATTTGCAAATGGTGAGGTTGCACTGATCGTGGGTAAAACAAATATGTAGTATTTTTTAAGCCACGAAATATTTTAGTGTTATCTTTTCGAGAATAACTGCCTGGAGCCTTGTATGTTCAAGGGTTATTTCTTCTTAATCTGAGCCTGCTGCGATAATTGGCTACCTATATGCTTAACCTGCACCATGTGATGCATGTTGGAATGTTAGTTTTATGAAATGCAGATATTGCTGATAAATTTGTAGCTTAAAAGGAGCATATTTAGTGTATTTGAAAGCAGTCACACAGTAACGTAGAAATCCTTCAGCACGCAATCTTTTTAAAGTTTTTTTTGTATTATATGTCATGAGTAATGAACTATGCTTTAGCAGATACTTTGATAAAACACCATATGATAAATGGGTTGCTTTCAAAATTTAAAGAAGCAGGATAATTCACAATATTTTGAACATTTGTGCAGTGCTAGCACCTGCATTTGTGAATCTGATTTATCCTATATTTCTAAACTGTTCCAACCAAATCGCATCAAAGCTCAGAAAGTGATAATAGTGACAGCAGAAGATTTGCTGTCAAGTACATAGTTTGTAAGTCATTTTGTAGCTTGATAATTCCACAAGTTTTTTTCCTTACAAAGAAGATAACCATATATCAACCTCTCCTCTATAAAGTTAATATATTACTTTTGTGTGGATAACTTGTAAGAAAAGGGAGGCAGGCAAAATATGGCTAATACTATTCAGTATTGATTTGCACCTGGTAGCCATAAATTGGGGTAGTTTGTGGCTTACCTATATTGACCTACTTGAATAGTTACACATTGTTAATAAAACAAGATTTGTTTTTCTGTCATTTTGAACAGATAAGGTGCCCAAGGTACTAACATGTGAGCTAGGCATTCAATGTGCTTACTTGATTGAGACTTCAGAAATGTGCAGCTTTTGTTCCTGGGTATTTACCAAGTATTTGGTAAGAACTCGGATGTATTTTTTTTGCAACTGGGACAACACATAACTTTTAGTAAAAGGGTGCTCCAACCAATGCTTGGCCATACTCTGAACTATCACAACACGCAAGGAGGAAAGTAAACCTCTCACCAAGTGCTGTGCTGTATAAAATTGAATGAATTTATATCTTGAGCATGTAATACAATTTAGTGCTTTTTTTAAAAAAATTGCACTCTGGCTAGAGGGGTCATGAGCAAGGTCAGCATTTATTGCCCATATTTAATTGCCCTAGAGAAGGTGGTGGTGAGCCACGGTTTTGATTTGGCAACATGCATGTATGTGATTGTACTCCTAAAGTAAGAAGGTTCCAGGATTTTGACCTAGTCACAATGAAGGAATAGCAACATATATCCAATTTGGGATGATATACAACTTAACCAGCGCTTGTAGGTAGTGGTTTACCAGCCAAGTTTCGAAATGTTACTAAGATCTTGTACATAATTTTGCTTAACTTCCATTTAAATGAGTGTTGGATTGTTACTGTAGCCACTTGAGCTGATAATTAAAAAATGCAAGTTTGTGCTAATCTGAATATTTTTTTCAACCAATTTTCTACCTCTTCTGAAGTTGCAGCATGTTGCTGCAGCATAGTACAGTGCCATGCTGGTGTCCTCTGGTAACTAGTTCAAGTGGCTATTCACCTTGCCTGATCCTTGAAGCAGAGTGTTGGCATCCACTATGGGGAAAGGTGGTTCAAAGCTCAACACTTTTTTTTTGTCTGATGTTCACACACAAACAGCATTCCCTGGATACTGACCAGGACTGGAGAGTGTGGCCAACTACTGTTTCCCCCTTTCTAACCCAGGGATACTGAAGGTCAGTTTTAATGCCTCTGCTATCATTTTGGTCACAGGTACTAGCCATCACAGAACAGACCGGGGATTAAACTGGGACCTTTTTTGTTTATGTGATCTTAATACAATAAAACACACAACAAATTTGTCAAGAAATGTGATTGCTTTGAGTAAGATTTTTCTGCATACTGGGCATGAGTATTTAGCCATAGAATGCTGTTTTCAGACGTTAATTACATTTGTACATAGCTTTAAACTGGCTAGTTTTGCACTATACTTAAGTATTCAAGATTTTTTGAAATAAAAATTTTAAAGTGTGAGCCTTGTGCTCAGTCTGATGTATTATGCCACTGTTAATTGTTATCTTGCCGAAAATGGTTAGCTAGCAGCGTGGCTTGACTGACAGAAAAGCAAATGAATATCTTTAATGTATGATTTGGTGAATTGTTAACCAAAACCTTTTTTGTCACTAAGTTAAATTATTGAACAGCTATTCAGGCAATAAAATTAAAAAAAAAATCAGGTAGCTTCGAACAGTAACCATGATGTGGAACAGTGGTGAACTATGCTTATAACCATTTTTTAAATTTATGCTGGTAAAGGTGCTGCATAGTAGAAATACTATGTATTGTATTTAGATTATTTAAATTGGTAAATGCACTTTGCAGGTTGCAAATTCTTAACTCTCTCTTTCCCAGGAATGAGGGAGCTCTGTACCTCATTTTCTTTCCCCTCCTCCAGCGAAAGCCCAGAGCTTGATGTCTCCAGTGACCAGGCCTTGATTAATCTTTCCCTTTATTGCACAGGTTTCCTGACCTGGTAGTGTCTGCATGGATTTCGCAACCTTAAAAAAAATTGTTCACAGCTATTATTTCGGAACAGCTGCCAGAAACAAAGTTGTAAATTTTTAAAACTGAAATTTCTATAAGGAGCTACAGAATAACTCATTGTACTGTTTTTACTGAGTAAGTGGGAAATTATTTTGTTATGTATTTCAGTTATATGTAAAATCCAGTCCACATTTTTTCCTCAGTGCTGAAGTTGGGGTAACGCTTGTGAGTAAAGTGAGCCAGCAATGCAGTTGCACATTGGTATCTATGGGCTTGTGTTTCTGTGTGAGAATGAGATTCTAGCTGGCATTTCCAAATTTATAGTCACTACATTTTTTTATGTAGAAAACTCACATATCTGAAATGCACTTCTGAAAGGGTGATGGAGCTAGATTCAATAGTAACTTTCAAGAGGGATTTGGATAAATATTGAAGGGGATGAATTTTCAGGGATATGGAGAAAGAGCTGGGGAATAGGACTGGTTGGATGGTTCTTTCTTAGAGCTAGAGCAGGCCAAATGGCCACCATCTCTTCTGCATGTGTTTGTGTGAACTCGTAACATGGGTCAGCTATAAGTGAGGGGTGGTAGGAATAATGAGTAATATTATTCTGCACAATTTTATTTTACGATAACAAATCCATGTTGGGAGACTGAGAATAATGTATAATTCAGTCTAATTGCAATGGAAATTATTTTAATTCTATTTGTTCTGCATTAATTTCTAATATAAACTTGCATTCCACAATTCCAAAATTTGATTAATTACATTTCTGACATACAGTATACTAACTCTCCATTTGGTTTAACACTTTGATTTTGTTCAGAACTATTTCTTGTGAAGCAGGTAAAGCCATAGAACTTCAAGGTCAAAAATGAAGCTTGATCAAGATGAGTTCCTGTAAAGGTGGAGAATTGTCACTGAAACAATTCCATGTAGACATTGTGGCTGCATCCTGTCTATAGGTCTTATTAAGTGATTCATTCTACCTTACTGGAAAATAATTCATCATAAAGCAAAGGTTGTGTTTATAAAATTATATACAAAATCGGTATATAAGTGACCAAAGAAGGGACGATTTCGCTTTGGCGTTTAACCCACCTGATGAGTTGCATGGGTTAGTTAGCTCTTGTGCTTAATAATGCCAACAGTATGAGTTCAATCCTTGAACCAACTGAGGTAGTTCTAGGGGCCTGCGTCATCTTCTTGCCACTTCATGGTATTGTGGCATCATGGAAAGATTGCTGGAGTTAAGAAATGTGTGGAAAGCCATGATTAGCAACCTTCAGACAACTGAAGGCGCTGCATGAAGAGAGAGGGACCGACGAGTTGAGTTGTATTCTGGCCCAGGCATTTGTGGTGAGAAATAAAAAGGGAAAGATGGCCTTCGTGGAGGTGATGTGGTTTTTCATTGGGAGGAAAGAAAAATTGGCAAGAACATGCATCTGGAAATCGCGTGACTTGACTATTGGCCATTTATGAGGCACTGGGACCCTGGAAGCAGATTGCCTTCCAGCCATCTCAGCCAGGAAATGTCTCAAGGATTTAAATGCGAGTGAAAAATGTCAATTTTTAAAGCTTTTCAATTAATGTGTAGTAGTGAATTTTTAATCTGCAAATGTATCTTTTTAGAGAAAATAACTTTTATAGTTTAAAGTAATTTTTAAATGTAAACTTGCAAGAAGTGACAAAAGTGCAGTGTAGAGAAATATGTTTTCTGGCAAGCTGCACAGTATCCATTTTGAAATGAGTTGTTAGCTTCCACTTGGTTGCATATGAATAGTTGCACGGGGCATTGACCTGGTCCCTCTGCAGGGAAGCTGATGTGGGCTTTATGGCAAGAACCTTGCTGGTAACAAAGAAAGCATATGGAATATTTCACTTTCCCTTCTTAGGGTGGTACAGCTTGGTGACTTGTGCTGCATATAACCATCAGTTTCAGGACATGAGGTCAGCATTGACCCATCTTTTCACATATTTTTGAAGAGCCTATGTATTTGAGAATTTAATGTTTAGGAACTACGAATTAAAGCTAAACATTTTAAAATGCACAGTAAATTTTGCATTGCAATAAGATAAAATCATACTTTTGCATTTAAATTAATACTGTGCATGATTCGTAATGAAGCAGTCTTGATGTACACACTCTAAACTGCTAAGTATGTTTATATACATATCAGATTTTATTTTTTCAATATATCTATTTTTGTTTTAACACCTTGATCTGGAATTGTAAACATTAACAGAACAGTTAATATTTGACAGAATTGTTCTATATGGAAGCTTAGAGCAAGCCTATTTGTTTCAAGGGCAATTTTCCAGCCTGTGGTACAGAGTGCTCCACAGAAGTCGTGGACGTCAAGAGTTCCTGAATTCTTTTCTTGTAAATCATTTGCTTGCAGAATGTGAAAATGGTTCTGTTTCTGTGCCCTACAAATCCTTCCACCTCTCTTTCCAAGTAACAGTCATCCTGTCAGGAATAAATAGTCTGAAAGCCGAGAGAAGTTGTTACTCTGTCTGTTCCTTGTTTGCCCCCTTTTCCACCTCATTAAGTTGACTTTAAATCTTGATGTGGCTAATGACATGCAGGGTTGATTATTCTCTCTGGCTAGTGAGATATTTCCTTCCAGTAATTGAGTTCTGTGCCCTTTCACCCAGGAAACGCCTGGATGTTTAATTTGTTTTTCAGGGAGTGTTAGTCAGTAAGTAATTAAACCACACAGTGACTTAAGCTTCCTTTTTAGATAACTTATACCTGTCTGTGTGCAAAAGCCAGGGCAGTCCTCCTCATCTTAATAGCTTTGTTATTCTGAGCAGTTCATCGTGTTCTTAGAAATGTAATTATTTCAGTAGACTAAAATTACTGCCCTTTTTTAAAAAAAATTGAAAGTACATTATCCCTATTTTTGAACCTTCTGATTTTATTAAATGGTTTAATCTAATTGGTTGTAGAATGTAATTTGCCATTTACCAGGAAACTTGTTGACATTTTTTTTCCCTTTCGGCACTCTATAGTCACAATCATATTTCACTTAAAATGTTTAATTTTTTACCAGAATGCAATATGATCAATATCTGAAGTATGTAAATTTTATATAGCGTGGGTTTAAAAAAAATGATTTGGAGCCAGCATGAAAAGGTTTGGTTCGTATCATTTGTAAGAATTGCGCATGCAATCTATAATTTTTAAACTGGACATAGTTTCTGGCACTTTGTTTAATATAAAACTGTAGTTTTAGCACCACTGGTTATTTTAATTATATAACTCGTAGTCACTTTTGAGATACTTGTCTCTTGTTTTTCCGCCCACATTAGCTGTCACTTTCATCTAATTTATTTTCTCAACTGGGGAACTGCATTCAACTACAATTTAATAATCTGGCAAATATCCTAGTAGTGGGGAAGGGCAGTTGATTGTTTTTCTGTTCCTTCCCCTGCTAAGTTGGAAATATTCATTTTTTATGAGATTCTCCATCTTGTAGCTGAGAACTGATTATATCTCACTGATATGGATTTGAGTAACATGTAGCCTTGGCATTCAAACCTGTGACTCTCAGGGAGCCATTGCTTTAAAAACTAAGTACAGAGCTCTAATTGGTTCCAGTATCTGCTCTTTTTTTTACTGATGAATGATTTACCACTCGTTATCTGTTGGCTCTTAGAGGTTAGAGGTGAATTGAGTTTGCCGATCCAAATCCAGTCCCAAATGAGCAACAGCTCACAGGGTAAAACAGACATGAATCACACAAACCCAACTTCTCTTCTCCAAGAGGTCAGAATAACTCTTTCGGTGCTGTATGGGGAAACTTGCCTTGTATCTGACCTGAGAGAGTAGTCATGCTTTGGCAATCTTTGGTGCAAATCAAAAATAAATGTCAAGTTATCTCATCTTATAACAAATATGCATACATTAAGAAGAACTTGTGTAGTCATTGTAGTTATTTTTTTGCTTCAATTTTCATAATGGCTTAAACTTTCTGACCTATTGCTAATGCTTAATGATATTGACCTTTGCACATTCAGAGCTCATTAATTTAACAATTAGTTGTGAGTAAAGATTTTCAGTTTTCACACAATAAATGAAACAAAACTAAATTCCCCAGATATGTCAATTTGTAATCTGTAAAATTAGCTTTTGAATACATAACATGTTTGAGTGAGACATTAAAATCTGTGGTTTGTCAATGGCATGCAAAGGAAACAAGATCTGATATTTCGTTTCACAGGTATTCTGGGTAATGTTGATACTGATAGGTGTAAAAAGTATATTCATTTATTGAAACTAAAGGTTGTCAAATAAACCAGACCAACCCCTCCTTTCTTTTAGTACCTTTTTCTTTCTGTTTTGTTATTGCTAGCAATGTGGGCAGAACTGCTTATTTCTCTTTTAGTAGGTGTTAATTAGTTTACAGCCATCGTATAGAAGCTAGGGGCAAAAAAAGTGTGTTAGAATGAGACTGTGCATTGTCCTACCATTAGGTAATGAAAACAGCCTGAATGGCGTCTTCCTGATTTATTGCACCACATTGCCCAGTTCAAGGCTACAGTGCATAGCATGTTTACTGCATTGAATCATGAGAATCTGGCTGCTGTGTCCATTATTATATTTAAGTTGTCTTCTCACAAACTATTTTAATCGTCAATACTATAAAGTTTCACAGTGCCCACAAGTTATTGACCATATTTATTTTGATGGAAATAACTCCTTGGTAGCTATTATAAAGGAAGTAAAAATCCTCCTTGCCAATAATTTAACTATTGGTTTAGCTTTACTTCTTTGCTGCCTCCTCCCCATGTAATTATAGTCCTTGAAGTAGCCCTGAGGTTCTACTGCTCTAACTAATTGCAGTATATCAAATTACAAACTCCATTAGCAAATGGTAACGAGTGATTGTAAACTTTTTGCCCCCCTCTCTTCTCTCTTGAATCTTGTACTGAAAGTGCTTCGAAAATATTCTATTGCTTGCGTAGTACTTCTGAAGCACGCAATGTTATATAACTTTGGGGAAGTTGAGCTGCTTTTTGCCAATAGAATAGTAAAACATCTATTGTCCAGTATGTCTGGTTGTTAAGTCTATTGTGTGCAACAGTAATAAAAGCTGCGATGTAGCCAGTGCTGAGCAGACGAGAGGATCGCTTATTTTTGGGAATTCCTTAGCAAGCGCCAAAACAGTTGGTTAAGATAAAAAGCAGACGGAAACTGATATCATGCACACAGACCTCTTGTTGTATTAAATGCCAGTCTCCTTAAGCCTCTTGCTAAACTTATTTGGGAGTATTTGAAAGTCTCTTAAAGATGTTACTGTAATAGGATTTGTTGCTTCTGAAAAGAGCATTACAAATTAATGGAATAAAGTGTGCAGGGGGTGTCTATGTATGTATAGCTGAATTTGCTAAAAGGACTCCGAAATGGTAGTGAACGCAATGGAGGGAAATGTACAGAAGCCTCACAGAAAGGCATGCACGATTAGATCTAGAGTTGGAGTAATTCCTATACAAAAAAGGTTATGTTGAGGTTGATTGTTATGTTGGCTTCTTTTGAAGGAGCCTGGGAGTTTTATGGTCTGCATTCTCCATCTTACTGTCATGCTGCTGCATGGAAACAGGTCCAGCACTGCTTGCCACAGAATAAACACATTTACAATAGAAAGGGGCCAGATTACTCTTTGACGGATTGAAAATTACTCCTCAGAATGAGCGCATTGTTAGGCATTTGTTCCTGTTTAGCACCCTCCCCCAAAACCACCCCCAGTGAACCATGAAAAGAAGCAATCACATTAATCTGTCACTCAGTCTCTCATCATGAAGAAAGAAAAAACGGAACAGTCAGGTTCTTGCCAAAATGGTCTAGGATCTGTCAAGACAAAAGTTGGAGTTTAAATTACAGATTTGTCTTTATTTCGTAGGCTTTTTTCCTGTCTTGGGCCCCTTGTGTTACCTCCTCATTCCACCTGCTTACGTTGTGAAGAGTCCAATTTTTTTCAGGATAATTAAATAAAGAGAGACCCCAGCTGAATATAGTGTAAAATAAACAATCTGTCCCTTGCTGAAACTGCAAGTTTACTTGAGTTGTTTTTCTTTAAGGATCTTAACCTGCATAATCAAGCGCGACTGTCTTGGGATTCAACTTTCTTTTTCCTTTTTTAAAAAAAATTACAAGCGTGTAATGCCTCCAGATAAAAAACCCACAGGGGTGCATTGTGTAAGTCTTAATTAACAGCTTTGAAAGGCTAAACAAAAGAAGGAAGAAAATGCTACAGAGTTATTGTTATTCCACCCTGTTGGTTCTGCTAGTTGACCATCCATTGGTGCATTTTGTAAATTTAAACTGAATGACACTTTTGTTCTGGGCTAACAGAGGTGAAAGAAGCCAATTATTGCATTTATTTCTATGGGCAGCTGCAAGCATGGGAGATTAAACTGAAGGTAAATAGAAATTTCCAACCATTTTAGGTTTAGCCGGGAATGTGAGTGAATCATTAAGATGTTTTCCTTGTAAAGCTTTGTGCAGCTCGGTGTTAAGGGACCAGTGGAAGGCTATTTGATGTATAGAAACTAGTGAAAACTGAAGTGACTGTTAATGTCTTGATTATTATACAACTGATGAGAAAATGATTCCAGTTTAAGGGTAAACAAAGAGCTGTTATACTGCTATTACTATGTCTGTTTATCATTAAGGAGCTGAGTACTTAAGCTATTAATTTCATGCTGGATCATTCATATGAAATTTTTACAAAAACATTGTCTTTGCTTCTTTGTACTGGCAGATTTTTTTGTCCAAGATTTTCTTGATGGCTATCCAAACTGATTTGTGCTGAATTAGATAACTTCAGTAAGGCTGCTGCAATTGACCTACGTGGCCCAGAGATCGGGAGGGGCAAATCCTTTGCTGGAAATGAATGTCAAGTGAGGGAAGGATCATGAATATCTCTGATGGCTTTTGCAGTCGAGTACTCTTTACTGTATTTGGAGCACTCGTCAGAGTTTACAAATGAATACTGCCTACTTGGATGAAGTACTAGAGGGTGGCAGGTGCCTGTGGAACCATTCCACACCATTTCTCGAGAGGAAGGAAGGATTTTGATTTCAAATGCTATCTTTAGAATCTTCCAGTTTTGTACTAGTAAATTTTATGTGGGAGGAGAGAGAATTCTTAAAACACGGTTTAGGGTCTGAAAAATTCTGAAATTTGACTTCAGCATCTTCCAGTGGCACTTATACACTGGATAATACCGCAATGGAAAGGTTCTTTTGAGAGAGTTTTCAAAAATATGCCTCTACAAATTTTCATTTTTACATTTTAATTAATAATAAAACACGGGACAATTTATCTTTTTGAGGAGGAGAGTGCACTCAGTATAGAGAGAGAAGTTTGGTACATGAGTATTGTGAGAAAGTTGGTCAGAGAGCTAATGGATTCAATCTTTGCATAATGTGGCCTTTTTAGTGGTGACAGCTGACATCCTGTCTCTTAGCAGCTTCCTAACAGTTTCAGCTCTGTCTTCATCTGCTGTAGGAAGCTTTTTGGCCAAACGTTCAGTAATCAAACCTGAAGTGTACCAGTTTTCCTTTGACAAATTCAGACCCAAAGAATTCCTGGCAGCCCGAAGCCGTACAATATCTTCTTCCAGCCTTGCATGTGAATAACTTTTTTTTTTGAAAATTTAACAAACCCTATATAGTATTAAACATGCAGAATTGATCATATGCAGTTAAATGGCCTTGAGGTGGATCCCAGTAAGTTGCAAGTTACTTTAACCTTGTATAGATTACTGACAAGGCCACGTTTAGAATGTTGTGTGCTATTTTGAACACATTAACTCTTCTTTGATCTTTTTCAAATTAATACGGTCAATAAGGCAGATTCTCTGCCTTAGGATTTTAAGTCATGAGAAATTCCAGCGGGCATCTTAGAGCTGTAACCCCACAAGTGGTCCAAGCCTTTGGGAGGGCGAGGGAAAAATCGGCAAGTAAAATAAGTGCTCCAGAAAGATAACTATCACATTGGAAACAAGATTGGAGATTCTAGGAATATGGATGGACTGAAATGATCAAATCTGCAAGGCATTAAACTTGTAGCTAAAATGGTGAAGGCAGGTAGCAACCAGGGTTTTAGACTGATTTTAAACAATCCATGGAAATCGTGGATCTTTTAGCCTTTTGTCCTTTTGCATTTTTCATAATTTTTGTATAAGAAATTACATAAAATAAAGGTTATGCTTAAAAAGAATGAATGTGAATGGAATAGGTACATAAATGAATTTCACTCTCCCAGTGATGAATCCATAATGCATAGAAGACAGTATTTTTGCTATTTACTTGAAAGAATGTCCAGTGTGGCAAGTGCAAATGTCACGCTTGGGAGCTTTTTATACTTGAAAGTATTCAGAAATATTTTAATGGGAAGGGAACACAAACAGCAACGTCCTGTACAATAGAGTGATAATATGCAGACTGCCTGATGGCACCTTGAAAAAGCAGCTGATAGATACACTACCCTGGAATTGAAATAGAGTTTACCCACTCTTATAATGATGCATGTTTAGGTTGGATTCTGCCAATCTGACATCAATGAACTGCTCAGTGTTCATGCTAGTAAACCTGGTGCCCTTTTCCCAGTGCAAATTCACAGACCAGTTTTTCATGATTCTGCAATACTGCCACCAGAGTAAGAGTCAAATTTGGCTCTCAGGACCCAGCTCTCAGCCATTAGTTTCCTGGGGTCCAACCTAAGCAGGTGCCAGCATTGAGTACCACTGATAGGTCATTTGAAAATAAATTGCTTAAAAGCATGTAGTAATTAAAATATTTAATGTGTTTTTTGGGGACACAAGTTGAGAGGGAGTACGAGAAAAAAAAAGGACTCCAGTCAGCCAAAATTAGGATTGCTGTTAGCAGCTGGGTTGACGGAGACCAAGTGATTACTGGGCTACTCTTGCATGAGTAGGGGCACATCATTATGAAGGTATACTTAAAACAGCAAGTCACTGGACAATGCTATTTATTGTATGCTTTGGGAATTGTGAAACTGGCAACCATATATAAAGCCTGTTATGAACTAAAATTATTTCCTTAATTCTGGATTTGGGATAGCAGAAGAATAAATGAGTGATGAGAGAATGGGGCCTTCAAGAACCAGAAGAGGAAAACGTGCTTGAGGGACCATGTTGCAACACTTCAAAAATAGCTTTTTGGCTGTAAAAGTGCTTGGAAATATCCTGAGGGCATGAAAGGCACTATATAAGTGCAAGTTCTGATGAAGAGTCATATGGACTCGAAATGTTAATTGTATTCCTCTCCACAGATGCTGTCAGACCTGCTGAGCTTTTCTAGCTATTTTTATTTTTGTTTCAGATTTCCAGCATCCGCAGTATTTTGCTTTTGTATAAGTGCAAGTCTGTGTATCTTTAAAATGGAAGATGATTTGGTGAATGCGGGTTCTACTGTTGCAAGAGGCTGAGCAAGAGCTTTTGGCAATGTGACAGACGTAGCTCAACTGTCGAAGGAATAGGGGTTTTTACAAACTGGAAAATTGAGTCATTGGGGTAGTGACAGAGAAACTAACAAGAATTTATTCTCTTTAGTCTCTTTGCTTATTCTTAACATTGCTAGCAAATTGGCTGGAAAATTCATTTGGATATAGCCAGTGTGAAAGAGGATTTTTTAAAAAAAACTAAAATTCAAATAAAGTTCTGTACGTGCCATTAATGAAAATGAGCGTGTGATTGTGATATTCGAAAATGATTTAGATCAAATGAACAGATTATTTATAGCATTCATCACATTAGGTGAATAGCGTTATGATGTTTGATATTCTTGCAGATAATCTCTCAAAATCTTGCTGCCTCCATGCAATTGCATAACATACCCAACCAGATGGTGAAATTTTATGTTGTATTTTCAAACTGATAACTACTGAAGTTCATTAGTTATTGTATATTAATAGCCTTGATTTTATAGTGACTTTTTAAAAAAAATTGTTATGCAGCTTCTGATTAATACTGGAGTACCCTAAGCTCAGTAGTGGCTTCTCACTGGAACTGAAAACCTCCAGATACCTCGCAACAACTGCAGTTTTAATCAGTCTTTATGGGGCATACAGAGTTGCTTCCTATGTAACTGAAGTGGCTATAACTCCGAATTCTGCAAAGCTACCCATTTGTTTCTTAGTTATACTGAATGATGGAGAGATTTTGAAAGTTGGAATAGTTGTTCTTTTCCCCCATTTAACATGCAGCTCCCAAAACAAACCACAGAATTGGCTCATAATGTGAAACATATGATTTTCAACTTTCGGGAAAATAAACATTTAGAATTTTGTATTGCCCTTAAACTAATTGACATAAAGTAATTCTAATCAGTTGTTTTACAGTTGTATTTTTTTGTAGGAAAACTAACAAATTCCCTCCCAGGTTTCTGAAAGATAAGACTTGAGACTTAATTAGTATGAATATTTCTCAGCCTTTATTTGTATATGGTGCCTGATATGGGTTTTTTTTTTAAGGACCATATAGAAATGGTCATTTTTAAGTTAAATACGCTGACAGCACTTCAACTGTTAGCCTGATACCAAGACTGCAAACTCATTTGACTCTAGATGGGACCCGCGTAGTTATGCATGATTGCCCTCATTTGGCTTATCTACACTTGGTTGTCCAGCAGGGGCTGCTATTGAAATCCTGGTTGTCCCCTACTCTAAACCCAGTTGATTGAGATGGCTATCTCAGCACAGGTTGAGGACATTTTATTGCCTGGCTCAGTGCCACACCTTCATTCATTCACCGAGTCTGAGGAAGTGGGTGAGAGTGGTGTTTGGTGAGGGTGGGGGAAGGGTGTGTTAGTACTGTAAATAATTAAGTACATCGTTCAAGTAGTTATATTCATTCCTGCTTTTGGTTTGCTATAAAGTGACTTTGCCAGTGCTTATTAAGATGTTTGTGGCCTAGACAGTTCTGACCTCCAGCTGGAGGAGTTGGAAGCATAATTGTGGGTGGCCTACGATGGGAGAATTTTTTTCTTCCAGAATAAATATCCAATGGTACAGTCATGCTTATTAGTCTGAAGCTATAACCTTCTAAGGATATACGGATACTAAATTCATTGCCTATTCCGTCCACTGAGACAATATATATGTGTGCATGGAGGTTTTAAGTTCCACCCTATTAAAAATGGAGCCACAAAAGGCACCTTGCCAAATATAGCTCTTCATTTCCTCAATCCCATGTTCAAACTTTCCAAATTAAGCAGCAATCATTTTTTTTATTCATTCGATGTGGGCCACATTGCTGCGGGTCTGGAGTCACATGTAGGCCAGACCAGGTAAGGATAGCAGATTTCCTTCCCTAAAGGACGTTGCTGAACCAGATGGGTTTTTATGACAATTGACAGTGGTCTCATGGTCATCATTAGACTTTTAATTCGTTATTTATTGAATTCAAATTCCACCATCTGCCCCGGTGGGATTTGAACCCCAGTCCCCAGAACATTACCCTGGGTCCCTGGGTTACTAGTCCAGTGACAATACCACTATGCCACCACCTCCAGTGAGAAGCACTCAGTCACCTTTTGGGAGTATTTATTGCCCTTTTCCAGGGTAAGAAGACCTGAAGGGAGATAAGCTGTTCACATGACAACACACTGAACATTTTCAGACTGGACTCCAAGCAACTCTAAGACAGCCTAAATAAATAATTGTGAAATATCTAGAGGCAAAAAAGTATCTCCTATTGATTGCAGTCTTGGGCTTTGCTGCTGGAGCATTCCTTGGGTTCTTTTCTATCCATCAAGCCTGTAATGCACATTGAAGAACACCACAGTAACTGTGTGTGATGTGATTTCATTCCTGAGGGTATAAAACTTGACACCATTGAAATTTTCATTAAAATAGTTTAAAATTGCAAAATGTTACCAGTCAGTGCATGACAAAACAGGTATTTCAAGTTTAATTGTCTTTGGTTTTCTTGGAATGTTTTCAAATTACTATAATTTTGCACTGCAAATTTTATAATTCATAACTAGTTTGTATTAAGCTTCAGTGGAAATTGTACAGTAATGTTTTTCAAGAGAAAAAAAACTAATATACATATAATTGAAGGTTAAACCTTCTCTTATTAATGTGGCTTGACTTGCATCCAAATGCAGCGTGAAGTTAGTATATTTTCCTCCCAAGTTTGCAAACTCCATAATTAATCATTTCAACTTAAGTCAACATTTGAACAGCCTATAGTTTAAATCTGCTTTGGCCTAGTTTGACGATTTTTGGCCTCTATTGTGCACTGCGAAGATCAATTCCCTGAATTCAGTAGAGGTATGTCAGCAGTTTTCTGGGTTTCAGGTTCTGAACTTCAATGAATAGTAAGCATAATTTATCTGAAATGAAATGTGCTCCAACTTTTCGATAGTTTGCCTCACCAAATCCCTCCCTGACTTAGTGCCTGTTTTTCTTATGCCTACTAGTAAGCAGGTACTACTAGTTTTAAAAAAAAAAAATTACACATATGAAAGCAAGGTGGACGGTTCTGGAATTGTATTTGCTAGACTTTTAGCATACAATATATACAAGTATGTGGGGGTGTGTCTTAATTTTGTTGGCTGCCTCGTGAGTTTTTGCTTCTATCACATTATTTGAAACCAAAATTCCTCAGATTGGCCTTCTGTCTTCCCAAATTTGAAATGCTTATAAATGCCATGGGTGAGTTAATTGCATTCGGCTACTGGTTAACCTTCTATTTCCATCTTGGTTGATTTGCTCTTAGCCAGGTATCATATGACCCAAATCAAAATTGAATATAGTGAAAACAAAGTGCTGGAAAAACTCAGCAGATCTGGCAGCATCTGTGGAGAGAGAAAAACAGTTAACGTTTAGTTTCCGAAGAAGAGATATATTGAACTTGAAATGCTGGGTCGTAATTTCCGACTATTGTGGGAAAGTGCTGGCATGCAGAAATTAGAAGAAATAAATGCACACCGAGTTGGTCAGTTCCTTTCGCTGGAGCTGCTTGGGGCCTGCATCGAAAGAATCCTCGCAGGCCCCAGTGAAGTCTAGATCGTGTATTCAAGGAGGCCACGCCCCCTTTTTTACAGCGCTTGGCTACTTTAAAGCAGCTGAGGTTAAAGGGGCAGGGAAATTGACAGGCCGGGGAAAGGTAAGTGTCTAAAGTAAGTGAATAGGATTTGGGGTTGGGGGTGTCCTGAGGTCAGGGAGGGGGGGTCGGGGTCTGGGGTCGGTGGGGAGGGGGGAGGTCAGGGTCAGAGGCCGGTAGTTGGGGTGGGGGGGAGGTGGGGTTGTCGGAAGTCGGGAGGGTATGGGGGGAGTCCCATGGGGTCGGTCTGGGTGTTTACAATATTTACCCAGAAGTTAGAGGTTTTAATTCTTCTAACTTCTTCTGGGTAACTATTGGTATAACCCTGCTGGAACCATCAAGGTTTGCGATTTAAATCGCATTTTCGGATGGTTCCCAGCGCAGTGCAATTGTCCATTACTTGTTGACTCATCAGAGTGTAGATGTTATGCCAGGACAGGATCTTGGTCAGTTGTGATGCGTTCCAGTAGGCAAATAGGCTGCAGTATTTGCTGTGTAGGCTCGCACAACAAAAATGGCTACTTGGGTTAGATATCAGAGTATATCTAATAGGAATATCTCAGCATAAGTTAACCAATTCATGAAATGCAGTTTTATTCAATGAAGCTGTTGCAACTATTATAGTTTAATTAATTTGAGCAGCGTGTCTAGAGATAAAAGCATTTTCAAGTCATATAAGACATTTCATTATGCAGTTAACTTTTGAAGTGCAGCCATTGTTTTTAGGCAAATGCTGCAGCTGGTTTGAAAATTGCAGGGACCAGCAAACAGCAGAAATATCATTGACCATATAATCTGTTGCTGGTGCTACTGATCAAGGAGTGTTGGGCAGGAGTCTTTGGAAAAAGTGTCATGAGATCTTTTATGCCTACCTAAAGAAACTCACCAGACTACAGCTTAGTGTCTCAATAAAATTCTCCTCTATGATGCAACAGTCTCTCATTCAGTGGAGAATGTAATGATCTATAATGTTTATATATTAGAATATAGTACCAAGTAATGTTTTGATATTATATTCAAATATCGGATGAAATATAGGTCTAATACTGTTTTAGAATATGGCACCATGAAATAGTACACATTATCCAGTTACTGCAATGTACGAGAATACAGATGACTCATGAGGAACCAGGGAGGAAGCTTCATGCACAGTTTTTGATTTTCATTACAAAAATTGGTTGCCTACGAGTATGCATGAATAATGGCACTTTTTTTTGTGGAAAGGGATGTCCCTTGGAACTTCGGTGATGTTGTTCCTACCATAAGTGCCACTGGAGTTGAAATAATATTCTTATCGGCTGTAATGGGCCTAACGAGCCATACCATGCAGCTTCAGTTATAGTTAACCTTTTCTAAGATGTGGCATTTTCTTGCTTAGCTTCAGTTCTATATAAATAAAAGTAGTGAATATGTGGGATGCCTGGTACCTTTGGCTTTTAGTCAGACAACTGGTAATGTGGTGCATTAAATGCATTTCCGTGCCCTGATTACTTTTTAACTATCTCAAACAATTAATAAAGGTCAGTATAAAAGTTAAATTTTAACTTTGCCCTATTTGGAAACAGAGACCATGTAAGGGCGCTAAAACACACAAAAAAAAACTCTTTGTGAGGCAATATTGTCACTTTAACTGAGCCAAAAGATGCCCCACCCTGTACCTTGAAAGCAACAATGCAAAGTATTCAGAGTTGACAGATTTGAATATTAGTCATAATAGACTTCAACCTGCAACCATTGCAATGTTGAGCAAGCACCATATGTTAAAGTTACAACACAGTACTTGAAAATTTAAGTTTACTTTGGCCAGGCTTTGTAATATTTTATTTCAAATCTAAAGAACATTACACAATAAAGAAGATAGTGGCCTTCTCAGTAGGAAATGGGGAGCTGTTGGTGGCAGGGGAGATCCCCCACCTAGATTGAGGTAGAGTATCCTTCTTACGTATTTGGCATGTAAGCACTTGCCTATTCTGTTTCTAAAAGGATTTTCCTTGAATCACTTGAAGCTATTGCAAATGCTGTAAGCTGTGCATTGATAATGTGTTTATCGTACATTGTTGTCTTATACACGTTCTTTACTGTTGAATTGGTGTCCTTGCACTTTTAATTGTTATTTGTGTTTTTCTGAACAGAATCATCTTTGACTATTTTTTACTTCCAAAGATGTAGCAAAAAAATTTCAAAAGTGAGTTAGTGCAACACATCCTGGGCCGAAAGGCCTGTTGTTCTAATGTAAATATTTGGAAGTGTTTGGAAAATACAAAGGCAAGGGTTAAATTGTTTCAAGCTGTTCATTCATGGTTAATAAATTCATCTGAACGGCTCCATAAACTGATTTAGTACTGACTTTGTCATGACGTGCTAAGGGTTATAGTATGCATGTATGATCAGGACTTTTTTGGCTATACTCAATTTCAACGCAAATCTTGCTGGGAATTACCTGAGTATTCCACAATGTATTGAAATGTATATATTTTTGTTGTCCATTTGAATCTTATAGCTCTTATTAGGTTAAAATAGTCCGTTGTAGAATTCTAATTGTCTTGTGGAAATGATTTTTTTTACAATAAAGGAACTTATTATGTTTTTGAGCTGACATAGTTGGATTTAATGTAAAACCATTTTAAAAAAAAACTATAATAGGACACTATGTAACTGTACTGACTGTTCCATACTTCAAGGTAAGATTCCTCAGTAAGATGTTCTGTCGTGCTCTATTTTGAAAGTACATCTACACTGTGGGTATCAGACCTAACCAATCTGAAGTTTTACAGCAAAACAAATGTTATTTATTAAGCATCTCTCTCCCCCACAACACCCAGAAAATTTATTGTTTGGGGGAAAAAAAAGTTTGGTTTGAAATAGATACTGCTTTGGGTTATTGACTTTTATTAATTTTTGCCAACATGGTCTGTATAACCTTAACAGAGATCATGCACCTCCATTATATAACCAGTGTGCGCGCGTGCACGCCTTTGTAAATTTTGAATTTAATGGAGTTGGAGACTTGGCTGTTGGTGTGTTTCTTAAATCCAAGTAATATCATAACAGTTTCAGGAAGGGGTTCATCTAGCTCTCCTATGCAGTGTTCCATTGCTGTGTTGCTAATAGCCCATAATCTCATTTGTTGAACAAAATCTCTTTTGTTTCTCCTTGAAACTCAGTAATGTTTCTTGTTCCACCACCTGTGCCAATAATCTGTTCCACATACTTGCCATCCATTTAGTTAAAATAGTCCCTCCTCTCTTGCCTATTTCCCTCTTGTCCTTAATGTGGGCATAAATTCTGTAAATGGTTAAAAAGTTTGAAAACAATTTGTCTAAACTTTTCATAATTTTAAATAATTCTAAATCATGACATCTAGGTTACTTGCAAAACTTAAGGCTCTGTATCTGAATGTAGTATTCTAAGCAAAACAGATGAACTGATAGATCGTACTTATTTATCTCTACACTAAAAACCATTATAGAGACTCAGTTGCAGGATGGCATAGATTGGGACTTGAATATTGAAAGATATGTGACTTTTAGGAAGGATAGGAAGTTCAGAAAAGGTGGAGGGATGGCACTGGTAATTAAAGAGGACATTAGCACAGTTGAGAGGATTGACCCAAGTTCAGGAGACCAGGATATAGAAGCAGTTTGGGCAGAGGTGAGGAATGATAAAGGAAGAAGTCTCTTGTGGATGTGGTATGCAGGCCCCCTAGCAGTAATCACATGGGTAGGACAGGGTGTCAAAGAAGAAACAGTGGGAGCTTGTCAGAAAGGTAGGTCGATTATCATGGGGGATTTCAATCTCCATATAGACTGGAACAACCAGATGGGCAAAGGTAGCATAGGTGATGAATTCATAAAATGTTTTCAGGATAATTTCTTAGATCAGCATCTTGTAGAGCCAACCAGAGAACAGACTATACTGGACTTGGTATCATGCAATGAGATAGGATTAATTAATAGCATCATAGTGAAGGTGCCCTTAGATAGCAGAGATCACAAGATGATTGAATTTGACATTCAGCTTTTTGGAGTGAAGAGTGGGTCAAAGACTACTTTTATTTAAACTTAAATAAGGGCAATTATGAGGGCATGAAAGCGGAGCTAGCAAAAGTGAGCTGGTAATTTAAGTTAAGGGATAGGTCAATAGAGATGCAGTGGCAGACCTTCAAGGGGACACTTCAAAATACACAGAATACATACATTCCAATATGAGAAAAATTCCAAGAAAAGAGGATCCACCATCTGTGGTTGACTAAAAAATTTAGAGAGAGTATTAAACTTAAAGAAAAAGTCTACAATTGGGCAAAGGTGGGTGGCAGGTAAGAAGATTGAACAGAATATAAAAACAGCAAAGAATGACTATAAGATCAATAAGGAGGGGAAAATTGGAGTACAAGAGAAAACTAGCTAGAAATATAAAGACAGATAGTAAGAGTTCCTATAGATATCTGAAAATGAAAAGAGTTAGCACAATGAGTGGTCCTATAGAAAGTGAGTCTGGGGAGTTGTTAATGGAAAATAAGGAGCTGGCAGGTAAATTGAGTAGGTATTTGGCATCGGTCATTACTATAGAGGATGCAAGCAACTTCCCAGAGTTAGCTGTAAATCAAGAATTGGAAGGGAGGGAAGAACTCCAGAAAATTGC
This sequence comes from Carcharodon carcharias, assembly GCF_017639515.1. Classification (NCBI taxonomy): domain Eukaryota; kingdom Metazoa; phylum Chordata; class Chondrichthyes; order Lamniformes; family Lamnidae; genus Carcharodon; species Carcharodon carcharias. Next base: position 12,173,077 of record NC_054476.1, on the reverse strand, counting down.
GATCACCAGGGAAGTGTTGCCTAGCAAATTGTGGGTTGACAAGCCCCCAGGTCCTGATGGATTTCGTCCTAGGGTCTGACAAGAATTGGCTAATGAGATAGTTGTTGCATTGGTTCTAATTTTCCAAAACTCACTATATTTGGGGAAGGTTCCATTAGATTAGCTAATGTAACTCAAAGCAAGATACTATAGGCCAGTTAGCTTAACATCTGTCATAGGGAAAATATTAGAAGCTATTATTAAAGATGTTATAATAGGGCACTTAGTTAACTTCAAGGTAACCAGGCAGAGTCAACATGGTTTTGTGAAAGGGAAATTATGTTTAACCAATTTATTGGAGCTCTTTGAAGAAGTGACAGATGCTGTGGATAAAGGGAAACTGATGGGTGTACTGTACTTAGATTTTCAGGAGGCATTTGATAAGGTGCCTCATCAAAGGTTATTGTGGAAAATAAAAGCTCATGGTGGCAGGAGTAATGTATTGGCATGGATAGAAGATTGGCTAGCTAACAGGAAACAGCAAACATAAATGGCTCATTTTCTGGTTGGCAAGATGTAACGAGTGGTGTGCCACAGGGATCAGTGCTGGGACCTCAACTCTTTACAATTTATATAAATGATTTGGATGAAGGAGCCAAATGCTGATGTCGCAAAGAGGTAAAAAAGTAAGCTGTGAAGAGGACATGAGGCTACAAAAGGATATAGATAGGTTAGGTGAGTAGGAAAAGATTTGGCAAATGAAGTATAATGTGGGAAAATGTAAGGTTGTCCATTTTGGCAGGACAAATAATAAAAGACATGTTATCTAAATGGTGAAAGATTGCAGAGCTCTGAGATGCAGAGGGATCTGGGTGTCCTAGCGCATGAATTGCAAAAGGTTCATATGCAGGTGCAGCAAGTAATTAGCAAAGCTAATAGGATGTTATCATTTATTGGAAGGGGAATTGATTACAAGAGTAGGGTTATGCTTCAGTTATACAGGGCATTAATGAGACCATATCTGGAGCACTGTGTACAGTATTGGTCTCCTTATTTAAGGAAAGATGTAAGTGCATTAGAAGCAGTTCAGAGAAGATTTATTAGATTAATGCCTGGATTGGGTGGGTTGTCTTATGAAGAAAGGCTGGACAGGCTAGGCTTGTATCCACTAGAAGAGTAAGAGGCAATTTGATTGAAACATACAGGATCCTGAGGGGACTTGACATGGTGGATATGGAAAGGATGTTTCCTGTTGTGGGAGAATCTAGAACTTGGTCACTGTTTCAAAATAAGTGGTCATCCATTTAGGACAGAAGTGAGGAAAGTTTTTTCTCTCAGATGTTTGAGAGATTTTGGAATTCTCTTCCTCAAAAGATGGTTGAGGCAGAGTCCTAGAATATTTTAAGGCAGAGGTAGATAGATTCTTGATAAGCAATGGGGAGGTGAAAGGTTATTGTGGGTAGGCAAGAATGTGGAGTTGAAGTTAAAATTAGATCAGCCATGTTTTTATTGAATGGTGGTGCAGGCTCGAAGAGCTGAGTGGCCTACTTTGCTCCTAATTCATATGTTCGTATGATCATAAGGTGCCAGTATAATTTTTGACCTGTAAGACTCCTTGGTGCATGAAACTAAAGTTTACCACAAAGCAGATTGGACAGATGTTTTGCAGAATGGAGTTTATATAGGCATGAAGTCAATTTAAATGATGACTTTAACTCTGGTCACTTAAAGCAAAATGCTCTTGGTTAAATACTGCATCAAAAAATATGGTCATTTCTAAATGGTGCTTTTAGTTTATCCTACCTGTCCCAGTTATCTCCTTGTCTTTATATGGTAGTAAGATTAGATTTGGATTGCACTAACAAATTGGCAGCAGATCGATGAATTGACTTCTGTGCTATAAACTCCTACCTACATATAAAATTTATAAGGAGAAAAGCAGCCTTTGCTGAATATTGGCAAGTTCTAAAAGTGAATCATTTGTGGCTAACCTGAATAATTGTTAATTACAACATTGACTGTGGTTTTCTGATTAGTCAGGCTTCCAGAAACCAGGTCATTTTATCTGTGTAATCTCTCTGCTCTGAGAATGCTGCCTTTGTGGAAGCATAAAGCATCTGAAGTTTCATTTTTGTTAATCTAACTCCGTACTCATTCAGATTTGTCCATTTGAGTAGCTGTGCTAAACATGTGCTTTGGTTCCTGGTCCGTAATGAGTTACCTGAGCTCCACTAGGGTAGCAAAAGAGGTGCTCCAATTAGCTTCGGTACTCGGTTTGTGCGAGTGGGAGTAATTCAGCTAGGGATCCACTCCTGATCACTCTCTACTCACCCATCTGGTCATTGGGCATTGGGACGATTTTGGTCAGATGTGAAGCTACACAATTGAATAGTCTGATACTAACAATAATCATGTGAAATATGTTGTAAGATACCTGATAACATTGGGAATTACCCCCAGCAAATAATCAGTACCTTCAAGAAAAAGAGGATCTGGTTAAAATAAATGCTGAGGAAAAGTAGCTCAATTTTGTTGAAAATGTTAAAATTTTGTTGACATTTTTTTGCTGACATACGTGTTTATAATGTGTTAATGTACACTTTCCCCCCCAGGGATACAAGCATGAATAACATAACTGAGCTGCAACCTGACTCCTTCCAAAAACTCCCATACCTTGAGGAACTGTAAGTACAGTATATTGACGAATATTTATCACATAGGATGTATCTGATCAGACGTGATTTTGTTCAAGTTTGTTTTGAGACTGACCAATTACAACCTCCCCTTATGGACCATTACGACTACTGTTCAACACAGCAGAGCTAGGCATTTCACTAGTACCTATAGAATTGTCAACATTGTAAGTGTCATTTTAAACTAGAGGACAAGGGGCTGAATTGGCCTCTGAATGTCACTGATTTAATTCAAGGGCAAACAGTCCAAATAAACCAAGTCAGTGTGAAATATGTCTACACATATTTGATGTTTAACTGAGTGGAATATATTGCATTTTTTTTGTTCAAATTGACACACTCCCTTTTGCTTTTGAAATTAAGTTTTACGTGGCTAGAATTTATGTATTAAATATACAGCAACATTTATCCTTAGAGGGTAAGTAAAACTAGAAACTTGTGACCAGTGCTGTAAGTTAGGAATAAATTTGTTTTCTAGTTTGAAATTACAAAAATAACCTTTGTCGGAACTCCTAGCCCACCTCTAAATCTCGTCGCTCCAATCACTCTCCCCACTTTCCGTTACAACAATGTCAAAATCTTGCTAATCAGACATAGTTGCATTTTTCAAGCTGAAAGCCCAGCTAACCTCATTAAATAAACATTACACATATAAGCAAGCTCTGTGCAGTGAGCTGGTTATTTAAGACCTAAATGTGTTTTTGCCAACATTTGAAACTGTTATCATAATTATGTAAGTAAAGTATGCCTGATTTCTCAGCTTGCTGCAGTATGTCAAAAACATTATTCAGATATTAAAATGGAGCTAAATTGATAGCTCTTACGAACACTTTATTACTTTTCTTTGTGTCCTATTGTTTCTTTACTCACCAATGAAAAATTGGCGCAAAATCACAATGACTGAGAATTCATTATACAATAAACGGTCGACTGCCTCATACTTGAGTTTGCTCCCACGACGTCTGCTTGGCAAGCATTTTTCCCTGTGACATTGGCTCACTGATTTGAATGGTGCCCTGCGTCTAGATTTTGTATAGCAGCCTAGTTAATCATTGGTAGAAACAGAATGTATTAATATTAAAAGCTGCATTTATTTCACTAACTTGAAACACAATGTGCTTAATTTAGGTTCAGATGCTTTTGTGCTTCAGAGTCTGTTACTTTATTAGTTTGTTTTTTATTCCTTGAAGTTGGCATACAGTTATAGTCCATGGTTTCAATACTGGCTTCCTAACTAGGTCACAGAGGAAATTTGTGCCATTTTAAAACTGTTGTTTTAGTGTTGAGCAAATGAAAGCACTGTGCAGGTACACAGAGGGTGGCGCACTATCTTAAGTCACACAGGTATTTATAAATGGCTGGAAAAGAGCCAAAGTCTACTGATGAATACCAATGTAATGCTGACAGTGTACATGGGGTGGGCACATGGGGATCAGTAGATTGGATGTGAGACCACCTTGAAGAGAGAACTGCATAACATTGTCAACTGACTGCATAATCTCAGTTGGTAGAAACCTTTTGATAAAAAGGGTACTATTAAAAAGGGCATAATCTAACTATTTTGGCTCTTTTCCAGCCATTTATAAATACCTGTGTGACTTAAGATAGTGCGCCACCCTCTGTGTACCTGCACAGTGCTTTCATTTGCTCAACAAAAACTTGTATTTATATCAGTAACCCTTGCCAACCGGAAAAGCGTCAGGAACAGTTGTTCATGTGCACTTGGCCCATTTGGCAGCCACTGGCGTATGTGCAACTATTTTCTGTCGCCTCTTCGGTTGGCAGCAAGAGTTTGGATCTGCATCGAATTCACCATAGTACATGGAAAAAAAATAATTTGCCAGCAACAATTCATCTCAGTTCCCAATCTGTGATGAGACCTCAATCTCTGAGATTTTATGTGAGTGCCCCCTCCTTAAGCTAGATCCAGCATGTAAGTCTTTTATGCAGGGAGTTCCTGCACAGCTCAGCCATTTGGTCAATACTAGGATTCTTATCCTGGGGTCATTATTTCAAGTCCCACATTAGGTGATTAAATTTTTCTCATATTTTAGTCAAACTAGTATTTTATTGACCACTTACTTACCAATAAGTCCTAAAAGTAAATATTACAATCAATTCTCACATTGGAATTTGAAAATCTCATTTACTGATATTTCCTGATTATTTACTTAATTGTCAGAAGCATATTTTACAGAGGGAACGGTTTTTAAATGATATGTGGACTAGATACAAGAACCTGCAATTGGTTAAGGACTGCACAGATGGGTAACTTGAACTTTATTGTTAGCCTGTGTCAAGCCAACATGTTAGTTTTAATGCACACAGCTGGCACAGTGACACTGCAACTGCAACCCTAATGTTGTGGCATAAATAAACAGTCTAGCTATATAGCACCTTTAATGCAATAAAACATTCCAAGGTACTTTACAGGAAAATTATATTACAAAGTATGATACCAAGCCACATGAGATATTAGATCCGATGACCAAAAGCTTGCTCAAAGAGGTAGGTTTTCAGAATTGTCTTAAAGGAGGAAAGTGAGGTAGAGAGGTGGAGATGCGCAGGAAGGGAATTCCAAACTTAGAACCGAGGCAACTATAGGCCGGACTAACAGTGATGGAGTGATTGAAGTTGGGGATGCTCAAGAGATCAAAATTAGTTGAACGCAAATATCTTGAGGGTTGTGGAGCTGGAGGAGATTGTAGAGATAGGGTGGGGCAAAGCCATGGAAGGATTTGAAAACAAGGGTGAGAATTTTAAAATCAAGATGTTGCTTAACGGGAGCTAATTAGGTCAGCAAGCACAGAAGTGATAGGAGAATGGGATTTACTGTCAGTTAAGACACGGGCAGTAGAATTTTGAATGACCTCAAGTTTATGGATGATAGCATGTAGGAGACCAGCCAGAAGTGCGTTGTAATAGTCAAGTCTACAGGTAAGGGAGATATGACTGAGAATTTCAGCAGCAAATGAGATGAGATAGGGTTAAGTTGGAGATGTTACAGTGGTGAAAATAAGTGATCTTAGCAACGGCACGAACATGTCCAAATTAACTATATTCCTACAGATAATGAAGTTTATTTTCAATATATTACCCTTGTTACCTAGTGCTTCTTTAAGATGAACGTTAGTAGAAACTACTTGTAGACAGGTTCAGGCATTTATTAAACTCCTAAATTAGCATCATTCAGTTAAATGTTTTGTAATTTCCCCAATATCTACAACTTGAAATTTTAATTTGGCAAAATCAGCGAACTCTTTTTACATCAGGAACATTGTAACTTTGAAGTACACTGGCACTATGCAGCTCTTAGAATTGGTATTATTGATTGTCCAACTGGTCCCGTAGTTTCAGCTGCATATCCGCGTAACAGCTTGGATGAAAAATACTTCAGATATCTAATCGTTTCTTAAATTCAAGTGATAATTTTACAAAGCATCAAATCTGCAAATTTGAAATAAACTTTCTAATCAGTAGGTTTGTGTTTTTAACTATTAATATTTTTGCATTGATTTTTCTATAATAGTGTTTGTCATTTAGGCCAGTTTGCTTGGTTGGCCAGGCGCCTGATACACGCAGCAATCCATCATTTGTTTGGAGACTCTAAACCATAATCTATTGAGAAGTCATAATGCTAAACTTAAACAGTTAAAAATCCATTAAAGGAACTGGTTGGCAGATTAGTTATTAAATCCGTTCAAGTACTGCAAACCTGAGTGTTTCCAATATTAGGTTACCAAACCTGCTCTGGAGGATTGATTTGGTTCTAACTTGCACTCAGGTTTCTGACACTAGGGCATCTTGAACCCCCTTAAACACCACCTTGCCCCTCAAAAGGGGGATAACCAATACTAATGTGAAAATCAGGCTTTTGTTAGTTGGATAGGAGGACCCAGGAATTCCTGCTGCATGACATTGTGAGCAACAGTATAGTTTATCATGCAATGTGTTTTTGTATTGCCACTATCCTCCTGATCACAGAATAGTATAGAACTTCAATTGTAGCCTCTTACAATCTAAACCTCTAGTGGCAGGTACATTTTTGAAGGTGAACATCATTTCTAACACTCAAGTCTGTGCCCCCTTTTTTATTATTATTATTGTAGGCCTGCACTTTTTATGTATAGATTTTTCTTCCCTCTGCTAAAGGTGTTAGTGTAGTCATGTCTGAAGTGGAGCTGAGATTTTAACTGAAATCTTGAGGCTTTGTTTTTCTGGTTACTCCTACAATACTTCTATGATGTTGCTGCTGAAGTTGGAGCTGAGGTAGGGCAGTATGTATGCTGAAGGTAGACTCGAGCTGAGTTCAAGACTGTGTCAGGTCAAGATCTGGGCTTGGGAGGAAGAGGTAGTTAAGTTGTGGCTTTCAAATAAGTGAGCCTCGATGAAAATCAAGTAATGAATAAGATCAATCAAAGTGTTTCAATCTAACAGTTAAAAGAAAAGTTAGCAAGATAAACTGTTGAAAACAAAAGGGAGAAGATAAAAAGTATGGAAGTGAAGCAATCAGAGCTGGTCCACCAGGATCGACAGCAGTGATGGGAGCAGAACCGGGTTGTGCTCTTATCTGCAGCTGTTTTAGCATCAGGCTTTAGCTGGTTTTTATGCCCTGGGGGTAAAGTATTGTCGTACAATTTACCCAAACTCATTTATACACCTGAAGCTTAATGGGCTGTGCTGACCTGGGGAAAGTGTGTGGGATTATGGGAACTTGCTGCAAGTAATTAAACAATGGATGTTTATATATTCTTTTCAAATTATTTTGTGGTAGATTTTTTAAGGACTGCACCATAGTCTGCATGACAACATAGTTTCCTACAATGAGAATTGTATTTGGTATATTGTAATCAACTGAAAGATTTTGTACAATAAAATTAGAAAGAAAATATGTATTTTGTGTCATGCCCAATGCTTATGGGATTAATATTCAGTTTACAGAAACACAAATTAATATGTATCTGGTCACAATACTTTTGGATAGCAGCATTGTCTTATTGGTTATTTTTGGCTGTCTAAATTACTTAGTAAAATACAATAACCTAAAGAAAGAAAACTTGTGCTTATTTAGTACTTTTCATGACCTCAGGAAATCCTAAAGCACTTTATGGCCAATTAAGTACTTTTGAACTGTTGTAATGTAGGAAGTTTGAACACAAACAGCAATGAAATGAGATGACCAGGACAGCGGGATGACTTCCCTGCACTACTTTGAGTTATGCCATGTGATCATTCACATCCTCAAAATGTAAACCCTGTTTTTTTTGTCTCCTCTACAAACCATTTTCTTAAGCCCCTCTCCCCTGCCTCATTCACCCTCATCTCCAACAGCAAGCGTGAAGAGCTTATTGACTTATTTGTCATTAAGATTGAGACTTTTCATCCACCAGTCTCTGCTGCATCACTCCCTTCTCCAAGCCCCTAAGGCTAAACTTTCCTTAAGGTTTCCTTCTGCCCTAGCCCTGAATTTGCATCTTTCTCTAGTTTCTAGCCCATCACCCCTCATGCCCTCTTCTCATCTTATCCATGAGACCCACTTCCTATTCCCTCTACCCTGTTCATACCAGGCTCTCTTCTGTTAACACGCTCCTTAAAAGTGACAAGCTTTTGGTCATTGCCCTAATATCTCCTAATGTGGAAGCACATTGGGATGTTTTAACAAGTTAAAGGCACTATATAAGTGCAACTTGTACATAAGAGGGCAGACAAGGCCACAGTATAATGCCTGCTCTGGAGGGTGGCATCTCCAATAGTGCAGCACTCCCTCAGTATTACATTTTAATGTGCCAGCCTAGTTTATGATTAGAGATCTAACACCAACAGTCCTATTTTCATTCTTGTACCATGCTTCTGCAAATTACAATACACTTAATTTAATCAATGTACTATACGACTCTAATATCCTAAGGTTGTTACGGAACCTTTTAGTCTCTTATTCTTGAATGCAACTTTTTAACTATCTGAATGACCAACTCTAAGTAAATTGGTGTGGGAGGAAGTTGAGTATCTGACTTGCAGTCAGAATGTTGTCAGGCTTGTACTGATTTGATACTAGCTCATATTCTGGGGCACTGAGACAACTCACCATGCTTACACTAAATCAAGATATTTATTGTAGCGGAAGTTCATAAACCTGGGGTGTAGGGGAGCCAGATTGAATAGTTTGAACTGAATTCCAACAAAATTAGTGCAATTTTAAAAGTGGATCTGGAGATTCAATTTATTCAGCTCTCAATTTTTTTTATTCATTTGTGGGATGAGTGTGTTTCTGGCAAGATCAGCATTAATTTCCCATCCCTGGTTGTAACAAAAGTCCTGGTCAGAAAGGTGATGATTGGGTAATTACCCTGTGAATAATGGAAAGTGAATGGAATTGATTTTAACGTGCACAATTGTTATGTAATTATCCTCCACTCAGCTTTTTGCTGGAGAAATCAGTTTGTATCATACCGACAGATGTTGCTGCGGTTTCGGACATGATTTGTGTTTGCTTTAATAAGAAGAAAGTTTAAAGAAACTGAGTTCTGAAGAAGTCATGTTCCACTTGAAATGTTAACTCTGTCCACACATGCTGCCAGACATTCTAAGTATTTCCAGCACTGTTTTTATTTTGGATTTCCAGTATCTGCAGTATTTTATTTTTATCTTGTGTTTGCTGTAGTTTGTAGTAATTCTTAAAATAGATTCTATAGACTACTTGCTATGGTGTGCTTTTTAAATAGACTGTACTGAGTAAATAGACACTGTATGCTTTAAATGCATCTTGGTTGTAGGTCCTGCCCTGCCTCCAATACACTGACTCTCACACTTTTATAGGAATGGTGGTGTCAACACACTTTTAAAGGAATGGCATTTTTAAGGAAGTCAGTCATACACCCCTACAATGACCACATATAACTGACTTGAGTTAGTCGAGTGGAGTTGGCTGAGGTGGCGGCTGCAGCTAAGGGCGGTGTGCCCCTCAAGACGTCGAAGCAGTCGCTGACTAAAGTCACCAAGAAGTGGAGGAAATCTCACAAGTGGAGCTATTCCACTTATATGTACAGGATGCTGACGCAGGTCCACCCTTACACAAGGAAGGCTCAAGACCATGAGTGTTATGAATTCCTTCGTTGTTGACGTTTTTGAGCACATCACCTCCGAGGCTTCACACCTCTTTCACTACAACAAGCGCCACACCATCTCGGCCAGGGAGATCCAGAGTGCCATTAGCCTCATGCTGCCAGGGGGACTGGCCAAGCACACTGTCTCTGAAGGCACGAAAGCCGTCACCAAATACACCAACTCCGTTTAGGTCAATCATTCTAAAGATTACAGTATTTAAATGAAAAGAGCTTATATTATTTTCAGAAGAATTAAGTAAAAAAATATTTTAATAAAAATGGGACCAACTACCATTTTTACAAAATTTGAGGGTAAGCATTGAAAGCTATTAGATCTTTGTTTAGCCTTGACTTCTAACTTGTATTGCTTTCAGTGGGAGATGAGGTTAGGCCTCAATTATGTTGGAAATGAAGGACAGACATTAACTTGTTAAAAATAAAATACTTGCAAATTAGGAGTGTGGTCAATTTGTTTCCCTACGTCACTAAGACTGATATTCCGAAGAAGAAACTGATTTTTAAGCAAACCAGGCCACTAACTATTTTGCTAAATTAGCATACACATTTAATTTAGCATGGATTTAAGCATATGTAGAAATCTAACAAACATGAGTATGGAAGTCACTTGTTTTTGTTGTTCAAAAAAAAACATATGTTTTAGAAGGAATTTGTTGCAATTCAAATTGTGACACAGCTAAAATGTAATCAGATTTGCTCTTGCACTTGGTGCTTTTAAATAGCTTTCCATTTTTTTTTTATTCATTCATGAATGTGCTGGCTAGGCCATTTATTGCCCATCCCTGATTGCCCATGTTCAGAGGGCATTTTTTAAGAGTTAACCACATTGCTGTGGATCTGAAGTCACATGTAAGCCAGACCAAGTAAAAACAGCAGATTTCCTTCCCTAATTGACATTATTGAACCAGATGGGGTTTTACAACAATCAGCAATGGTTTCATGGTCATTCGTCACTTTTAATTCCAGGTTTTTATTTCATTCAAATTTCACCATCTGCCATGGTGGGATTCGAACCTGGGTCCCCTGAGCGTTACCCTGGGTCTCTGGAATACTAGTCCAGTGACGATGCCACTATGCCACCAGCTCCACAAATTCGTACTTCATTAACGGTTACAGTTTTATGTCTTAGTTCTGGCTGCAAGTCAATTTAGGCAATGTTACAAAATCATTAAAATAAAATTCTTGTACCAGTTGTGATCTTACAAATGAGAAGTTTTACAAAGTAGAGAGCAAAAGTGTGGCACCACTGAGTGATAGAATGCAGGGTTATGTCTGAGGCCCCCATGGTGGGGTTGGTTGGGTTGAGAGGTTTGCAGGGTGTGGCAGCTAGTTTTGACCTGATTTGGAAACTGTGGTTCCCCACATAATATAGATGGAAATCTGGCAAGCAAATGGACTTTGATTCTTAGGCAATTCTTAGCAACTATCTGAGGACTGACAGTGTCTCTACCTATCCTCTCAGTTTATTGGTGCCAAGATGAACTAGTTGGAAGAGTTTTATTGTCCATGTATATTCAGTGGTCTCTGAGCTCAACTTCCATGAGACCCACTTTCTGATCATTCAACCCTGTTCCCCTAAACTACTGATCAACCAGTTTTCCTTCCTGGCCCCCATGCTGTCCAATATTGTAAACAGGTGTTGTCCCTCTCTCCTTTCAGATCTGCTGTCATCATCCCTCTCCTCAAAAACCAACCCTTGACCCTTGGTCCTTGCAAACTATCATCCCAACTCCAAGCTCCCTTTCCTCTCTCATGTGTTGTCATTCCCAAATTTGTTCCTATCATTCCCTGAACTCCATGTTTTAATTCCCTCAATCAGGTTTCCACCCCACCACAGTACCATGAAGTCACAAGTGGCATCCTATGTGACTGTGACCAAGGTAAACTTTCCCTCCTCATCGTTCTCGACCTGTCAGCAGCCCTTGACACAGTTAACCACACCATCCTCCTCCGTTGCCTCTCCATTATCATCCAACTGGGTGGGAATGCCCTCATGTAGTTCTATTCATATCTATCTAATTGTAGCCACAGATTCACTTGGCTTCTCTTCCTCCTCCCACCTCATTTCTGGTGACCCCAAGAATCAATCCTTGACCTCCTCCCATGCTGTCCCTCAACAACATCATCCGAAGACACAGCATTAGTTTTCATGTACACAGATGACATCCTCTTGACTTCTGCTAAGTTATCAGGCTGCTTATCCAACATGAAGTACTGAATGAGTAGAACTTTCCTCCAGTTAAATATTGATAAAATTGAAGCTATTGTTTTCCGTCTCTGCTCCAAGCTCCATTCCCAATGACTGAGATTGTCTGTTTGCAACCTTGCTGTCACTTTTGATCCTAGTTGAACTTCTGATCTCATTGTGCTATCTCTAAGACCACCTTTTCCCACCTGTATAACATTGTTTGAATTCATCCCTGTCTCAACTCTGCTGCTGAAACCTTCACTCATGCCTTTGTTTCCTCTAGACATGACTTTTCCAATGCACTCCTGGCTGGTCTCTCACATTCTATTCACTGTATACTTAAGGTCATCAAAAATTCTGCTATCCTTGTTTTAACTCGCAGCAAGCCCCATTCCCCTATCGTCCCTGTGCTCACTGGTCTGCATTGGTTCCTGGTCAAACATCATCTTGATTTTAAAATTCTCATCCTTGTTTTCAGTTCCTTCCATGGCCTTGCCCCTCTTTATTTTTTTAATCTCCTCTAATCCCACAACCCTGAGATACAGTGAAATCACGATGAGTCAAGCTCAGATAACATGCAGTTCCAGTAATGTTCCTGTTAACCATTCTACCTGATAGAATAGCAAGTCCCATGGAATAATGCCTATAATGATAAGCGGAATTTCCACACTCTGGATTAGCTGAATTTGTCTAAGCTTGTCATATGACTGCACTGTCACTGTCAGACTGGATTTAGACTGCACTAGCGTAAAATCATGGGGCGCTGGACAAGCCTTCATTTGACATAGAGATCGCCCTGTGAAAGGATGTGCAAAACCTGCAAGTAGGACCAAATCTGTGAGAAAATTAAAAGTGTCAATCAGAGAGGAGGAGAAGTAGGCACAACTTGTGAAAAACCATGGTGCGGACATTGCGAAGGAGTAGGAGATTCCACCATCAAGTTTTTCCACCATTATGAAACACAAGGCGAGCATTGTGAAACAGACTGACAAGCTATCATTCTCTCTACCCAGTATGGCAGAGGATTGCCTATCCTGATATTTAGGAAGCTCTGCTACCACAGTTCAAGGCAACCCGAGCAGAGAACGTTCCCATCTCCAGTCCAACCCTGCAGGAAAAGGGAGTTGCCCTGGCAAAGAAGCTGGGCCATATGGATTCACCTGCAGTGACGGCTGGTTGAACCAATTCAGGACAAGGCATGACATCATCTTCTGTCCGGTAAGCAGTAGTGTGCAGTGGTTACAGCAGCAATGACAGATAATTGGTTCTAAAATGGTCTCACCAACAACCTTTGCCAGATTGTCCTTTTGTGTTTAAAGGTGAAACATGTAGTGGTGGAAAGTGGAGCAAGGAACGTGTCAATGCTATGGTCTATGCCAACATGGATGGCAGCATAAAGTTGCTGCTGCTGCTTATGATAGGAAAGTCCAAGAAGCCACTTTGCTTCACGATTGTTGACACACTAACAGCAGACTTAACCTCCATTACACTTGGCTGGTGACAGCTTAGTTTGTTTTATTCATTCACGGGATGTGGGCTTTGCTGGCTGGTCTAGCATTTATTACTCATCCCTAGTTGCCCTTGAGAAGGTGGTGGTGAGCTGCTGCCTTGAACCGCTGCAGTCCATGTGGTATAGGTACACCCACAGTGCTGTTAGGAAGGGAGTTCCAGGATTTTGACCCAGCAACAATGAAGGAACAGTGATATATTTCCAAGCCAGGATGGTGAATGACTTGGAGGGGAACTTCCAGATGGTGGCAGTCCCAAATCGTAGAAGTCCCATCTATCTTGCCCTTGCCGTTCTACATGGTTGTGATCGTGGGTTTGGAAAGTGCTTTCGAAGGAGCCTTGGTGAATTCCGACAGTGCAACTTGCAGATCGTACACACTGCTGCTACTGTGCATCGGTGGTGGAGGAAGCAAACTGTGTGGTTGTGGTGCTAATCAAGTGGGCTGTTTTGTCCTGGACTCTGTCAAGCTTCTTGAGTGTTGTGGAAGCCGCACTCATTCAGGCAAGTGGAGGGTATTCCATCACAGTGTGACTTGTGCCTTGTCGATGGTGGACAAGCTTTGGGGAGTCAGGAGGTGAGTTACTCATCACGCGATTCCTAGCCTCTGACTGTCTTTGTAGCCACAGTATTTATATGGCTAGTCCAGTTCAGTTTCTGGTCAATGGTAACCCCTAGGATGTTCATAGTAGGGGATCCAGTGATAGTAATGCCATTGAACATCAAGTTGCGATGGTTGGATTCTCTTTGTTGGAGATGGTCAATGCCTGACACTTATGTGGTGCAAATGTTACTTGCCACTTGTCAACCCAAGCCTAGATATTGTCCAGGCCTTGCTGCATTTGGACGTGGACTGCTTATGTTTATATAGCACCTTTTAACGTAATGAAACATCCCAAAGCACTTCGCAGGAGCATTATAAAACAAAGTATGATACTGAGCCATAAAGGAGATATTAGGTCAGATGACCAAAAACTTAGTCAAAGACCTAGGTCTTCAGAAGTTTAATAAAGGAGGAAAGTGAGGTACAGAGGCAGAGGGGTGTAAGGAGCAAATTCCAGAATCTGTGGCTCACAGCTGAAGGCACGACCACCAATGTTGGAGCAATTAAACAAAAACAAAAATTGCTGGAAAAGCTCAGGTCTGACAGCATCTGTGGAGAGAAAGACAGAGCTAATGTTTCAAGTCTGTATGACTCTCCTTCAGAAGACTCTTTATACGGACTCAAAACGTTAACTCTGTCTTTCTCTCCACAGATGCTGTCAGACTTGTTGAGTTTTTCCAGCAATTTTTGTTTTTGTTTCCAATTTCCAGCATCTGCAGTATTTGCTTTTATCTTGGAACAGTTAAACTTGGGGATGCACAAGAGGCCAGAATTACAGGAGCACAGATACAGTAAAACCCCAATGAGTTGAATCCAGGGGATCCACCCTAGCAGTATGAGGCTTACAAAACTGCCTGATGACCTCCAATATTTTTGAAGTGTGGATCAGGAAAGCGGACAAAATGTATTAATGAAAGAAAAGGCGGATTGTCATCATTACAGACAGTTGGCCCGTGCACTCCCAACTTCACTAACCTCAGGCATCAAGCCCTTCAAAACCAAGGCCACGTTCCAGTCAATGGATTGGGAGGAGTATTTAAGAACCTGAAAACCCTCAACCTGAGATCAGCTGCCGTGGGTAATCAAGGCCATCGATAAGAAGCAGGAGTACAATCCAACTGTGCCAGAGGCCCTATTCATGATGACAGAGACGTGGAATACGGTAACAGAGGCCATAATTGCCAACTGCTTCCACCATACCTGGTTCAAACAGGTTGCGACTGCACAAGACGTCTAGACCGAGGAGCAGGGCCAGGCCAACCAACCCAATGATGAGGCACTTTTTACTCGCGTGCAGGAGGCTGGCCTGGAAATTCCAGCAGAGACAATCATGAAAACTTAGCCGGAGGTAGACGTGACGTGCCATGCACTGCATGACAGAACTGACGCAGTGCAATCCTAGATACAGTACATTCTTCAACCAATTAGTCCAATGAGTACTCACCCACCTGTTTCCCTAGCCAATGCCGCAAAGGCTGTAGAAATGCTCTGGGATTTCACACTGCAGCACGAAAACACTGAAAACACATTTGACTGCATTGATGACATGGTGGGCTGTATAACACGCCTGAAGACAGCACAGTAAGCAAAGAAAGATTACGGAGATTTTCCTGGGCTAATTCCGGACATTTTTCAATGCAAGGCCATACCATTGTAAGATGTGAACAAATTGAATAAAGACTTTTGCATACATTTACTGCTTTACTGTGTTTTCATTTTGCATTTGAATTTGTTGTTTTTGACATGGACCATGTTTGTAGGCTTTACACAGAATCACACAATGCAGAAGAGGCCTTCGGCCCATCGAGTCTGCACCGACACGTGAGAAACACCTACCTACCTTTCTAATCCCATTTACCAGCACTTGGCCCATAGCCTTGAATGTTATGACGTGCCAAGTGCTCATCTAGGTACTTTTTAAAGGATGTGAGGCAACCTGCCTCTACCACCCTCCCAGGCAGTGCATTCCAGACCGTCACCACCCTCTGGGTGGTAAAGTTTTTCCTCACACCCCCCCCTAAACCTCCTGCCCCTCACCCTGAACTTATGTCCCCTTGTGAGTGACCCTTCAACTAAGGGGAACAGCTGCTCTCTGTCCATGCCCTTCATAATCTTGTACACCATGATCAGGTCCATCCCTCAGTCTTCTCTGCTCCAACAAAAACAACCCAAGTCTATCCAACCTTTCTTCATAACTTAAATGTTTCATCCCAGGCAACATCCTGGTGAATCTCCTCTGCACCCCCTCCAGTGCAATCACATCCTTCCTATAATGTGGCAACCAGAACTGCACACACTACTCCAGCTGTGGCCTCACCAAGGTTCTATACAACTCCAACTTGACCTCCCTACTTTTGTAATCTAAGCCTCGGTTGATAAAGACGTGTCCCAGATGCCTTTTTCACCACCCCACTAACATGCCCCTCTGCCTTCAGAGAACTGTGGACACTCACGCCAAGGTCCCTTTGTTCCTCAGAACTTCCTAGTGTCATGCCGTTCATTGAATACTTCCTTGGTCAAATTACTCCTTCCAAAGTGTCTCACCACTCACTTTTCAGGGTTAAATTCCATCTGCCACCTATCTGCCCATTTGACCATCCCGTCTATGTCTTCCTCTAGCCCAAGACACTCACTCTCACTATTAACCACCTGGCCAATTTTTGTGCCATCCGCAAACTTACTAATCCCATCCCCACATAGTCATCTATGTCGTTTATATAAATGACAAATAATAGGGGACCGAGCACAGATCTCTGTGGTATGCCACTGGACACTGGCTTCCAGTCACTAAAGCATCCTTCTGTCATCATCCCCTGTCTCCTACAAATAAGCCAATTTTGAATCCACCTTATCAAATTACCCTCTATCCCATGAGCATTTGCCTTCTTTATAAAGTCTCCCATGTGGGACCTTGCAAAGGCTTTGCTGAAATCCATATAAACTACATCAACTACACTATCCTCATCTACACACCTGGCCACCTCCTTAAAAAATTCAATCAAATTTGTTAGGCATGACCTCCCTCTGACAAAGCCATGCTGACTAGCCTTGATCAAACCTTGCCTCTCCAAGTGGAGATAGAATTTTCTCCAATAGTTTCCCTACCACTGATGTGAGACTTACTGGCCTGTAGTTCCCTGGCTTATCTCTACAACCCTTCTTAAATAGTGGAACCACATTAGCTGTTCTCCAGTCCTCTGGCACCTCCCCCATGGCCAGAGAGGTATTAAAAATTTGGGTCAGAGCCCCTGCGATCTCCTCCCTTGTCTCCCTCAGCAGTCTGGGACACACATCACGTGGACCTGGAGATTTGTCCACTTTTAAGCCTGCCAACTTCTCCAATACCTTGTCACTCCTTATATCAATTTGCTCAAGATATCGGATTGCATAGAGATGCATTCTTGTGGGAATGAGGTGCCATTAGCTATCACAAAGCTTCGCCTAACTCAAATTTGTGGGTGGATCTCCTGGGATTCAATTCATTGGGATTTTACTGTGCTCCTGTAATTCTGGCCTCTTGTGCACCCCCAATTTTAGTGGCTCCACCATTGGTGGCTATGCCTTTGGCTGCCTAAGCCACAAACTCGAGTTCTCTGTACCTCACTTTCCTCCTTTATTACACACCTGAAAACCTAGCTCTTTGACTAAGCTTTTGGTCATCTGACCTAATATCTCCTCTATGACTCGGTGTCACACTTTGTTTTATAATGCTCCTATGAAGTGCCTTGGGACATTTCATTACGTTAAAAGTTCTATATAATTGATTGAGGTGTACAAAATTATGAGGGGAATAGATAGAGTGGACAGGATAAAATTGTTTCCCTTGGTGGAGAATTCTAGAACCAGGGGACATAGATTCACGAAAAGTGGCAGAGGGTGTAGGGGGGACATCAGGAAGAACTTTTTTACGCAGAAGGTAGTGGGTGTCTGGAATTCACTGCCCAAGTTGGTGGTAGAGGCAGAAACTCTAAACTCTTTTAAAAAGTACCTGGATCTGCACCTTAAGTGCTGTAAGCTGCAGGGCTATGGGTCAGGTGCAGGAAGGTGGGATTAGAAAGGGCACCTGGGTGTCCTCAGGCTGGCATGGACAAAATAGGCTGAATGGCTTCCTTCTGTGCTGTAACTTTTCTGTGGTTCTATAAGCTGTCATTGGTCCAGTATAGTGAGGTTAAGCCTGCTGTTAGTAACACTACATTATATTTTCTATTTGGTGTTGGAGAAGTATTTGTATGTTATTTGATTAAAGTACCACAAAATGAAAATAGGTGTGTTTATACTGTATGGAGAAGGTTAACTGGTGCCTCGATGGTGCCTGCTTTGACACTTGATGGATTGTGTAATTGTTTCATGTTGGAAACTCTTTGCCAGCCTTGTTGGTTTACTTGCTAATGCTGCCAATAGTGAATTAATCAGTTAGTCTTGTCAAGATGCAAACCTTACTGGATCCCCACTAAAAAAGCATACAGCCCCTTAGGCCTTGATGACTGATGATGAATAGATTCTGGCTGAACTGCTCTGCAAGAACCTCCCACATTTGCTAGTTGTATCCTGTCTTTTGGAGGGCTGCCAGAATGTGGTAAAACGGATGTATAATGCTGTACAGTCCTGGGTTGGTTGGCTGCAATGTTCTGAATGAACAGGAGTTGCCTTGAGGTACCTAAGTATTCTTGCATCCCATCAGGGCAACTGTTTAATTTGGTTCTAAGTGTCTTAAGTTTGTGATTGTGGATTGTGATGTATGTATATATTTTCTAGTATGATTGGCATCTTGTAGAAAAGATTGAAATGTGTAAAGTACTGATCCTATACTTGATACATAGTTCAATCTGCATTAACAAGCAGTATATCTGCTTTGAACGATTGAGCAGTAAAAATTCATTGTAGCTTCAATCTTTTTAACTTGATAAGTAAGTGAGGCAGGTTTTTAGCTAAATTTAAGATTACCCTGTAGTGTTACTAAGTGATTTGATTTTAGAATTTAATCTGATTGAACCTAATGGTTACCCCTGCACCTGAAAAATGAACTCCAATCCAATTAAAATGCACAAATGCCAGTAATGGTATTACAGGTTGAGTGTCTTTTTTTTTATTCATTCATGGGATATGGGTGTCGTTGGCTAGGCCAGCATTTATTGTCCATCCCTAATTGTCCTTGTTCAGAGAGCATTTAAGAGTCAATCACTGCTGTGGTCTGGAGTCACATATAGGCCAGACCAGGTAAGGACGGCAGATTTCTTTCCCTAAAGGACATTAGTGAACCAGCTGGGTTTTTATGACAATTGTCAATGGTTTCATGGTCATCATTAGACTTTTAATTCCAAATGTTTTTTATTGATTTCAAATTCCACCATCTGCCATGGTGGGATTCAAGCCCTGGTCCCCAGAGCATTACTCTGGATTACTAGTCCAGATTACTCTGGATTGCTAGTCCAGCAGCAACACCACCTCCTCTCCCTCCCCTCCCACATAAATCCGAAAACCAAGCTCATCCAAAGATCACACTTTTTTTTGAACCTCAACGACCTTTAGTGTGGGAAGTCTAGTTGTTTGTTCGCAACGTTTCCCTTACGATTTTTGTGGTGAACATGTCAAACAGAAACTTATTTCAGGCACTCTGTATTTATTTTTCAGGGATGCTTCTTATTGTTCTTGCCATTTTATTTACTTTAGACTATACAAAAGCCTAAGCCTAGGCTAGCTAATGTAAGTTTATATGCGGTGTCCAAAAGCCGCAATGATCTGAAATCCGAAATGCAATCGACCCCAAGGGTTTTGGATAAAGAATACTCTACCTGTATTTTAATGTAGTAGGTGACTGCTTCCATGAACAAAAGGGTTTGCAAATAATGGAGATCTTTTCCTTAATTAAACAGTCTGATGCATGGTTTTACTCTGCTATGTGAATTGCAAAATCTATTAGATAGGGGGAAAAATATCTGCTAGACTGATGTTCTGTATTATGCATTCTTAAAATGCCTTCTTTTCCAATATCACTTTTCTAGAAGCAGCATGGATGTCATGGATAAAGATTCTTGCATTTCATAAGGGCATTTACTGGGCATTTGTTTGATTTGATTCTAAAAGCCCTAAGTTGTGATTGCAAATTGTGATATATTTATATATTTTGGAATACAGTGTTGAACTCCTGAAGGTTGACCTCAATTTCTATTGTAATAATGAGATTTAACTATAGCTTTTCTAGCTGCGTTATAAAAATGCTTGAACTATATTGTGGGTGAACCCACACCTGAAGGACTGCAGAGGTTCAAGAAGGTGGCTCACCACCATCTCCTCAAGGGCAATTAGGTATGGGCAATAAATGATGGCCATGCCAGCCACGCAAGCATTCCACGAATGAATATATATATTTTTTAAAAAGTACAACTCTTACTAATTAGAAAGTCTGCCAGTTAGTGCCAAATATTTGCAATTGTTACCACTTACTACAAGGCTCAAAGCATTGGCAATAATAAAAACGTGTATATAGTATAAAAGTTTCTAGTTTGGCGACCACAAATTTGAAATTGGAGGCAACTTTATCAAAGAGACCTTGTTAATTAAATTTGAACGTTTTCCTCTGATCATTTGTTTTTATTTTAGTGTCAACTTCAATAGTCTTGTATTCCAGTGGTTTCTTTACAGATTGCTAAAGTATTAACTCTTTATTTCACAGTGGTTCACCTCATGGAAAACAAACTAGCTGAACCTCTCCAAGTATTATATGAAGAACTTTCATGTCGTTGGCATATCTTATGTTTTCATAATTTGCTACAGGTCCAAAAAGGCACCAAGTTAATGGGTTAGGGAAGAACTGGAAACATGAAGGAGTAAGTTACAAATAAAAGCAGGGGAAAACAAGCTTACACAGATTGAATCAGCTTGCTGTTAGAAACTGTTATATTTCTGAACTTTGGCAAGACCGAAAGCAAATTCATCACCAATCATCAGCTGGTGAACTCCAGTAACCCTGTATTGATTTTGACTAGAGATGTTGGGACAAACATCTGTTTTTATTTGTCCAGTAAAGTTTTACTTGCATTCTGCTTTGTTAGAAATAGCCTGTTAGGGGTTAACACCCAAATGTCTGCTGATTTTTAAAAAGAAAACAAATTGGAAAGGCAGACCTCTATTTATATAGCACCTTTCATGACCTTGGAACATCCTAAAGCAGTTTACAACTAATTAGTTCAGTTCCAGACAAGGCAGTAGTCTTTATTTATTGATGAGGCTGAGATTAGTTCATATTTCAAGGTGTGATTTAGTTGAAACTATTGCATTCAATGACAATCATCTCATTTCATTGCCAGAGAGATTGACTAAATTCAGTTTGATGAATGGCTCTTTGGCCTTGTGTATTTGAGAGGGCCAGTCATCTATTGGTTTTCTTTCAGGGTGGATGTAGGGGTGGTCTCAAGCCACCTGGACAAGGGTCAAAGGGGTAGGCTATATCCTGGGGTAGTGGCTTTAATTGACAGCTGTTTGAGACCTTTTGGGGAGTAGACGGGGTCATTATTTGGATGTAGTTTTCTGACAACTTGTGGTCACACTTCTCATATTTCAGAATGGGGCCAGCCTACAATCAGTGTAAGTTTCTTTTTCAGTGTCAGCCACCACAGATTTTGCAGTCAGCAGCTGTTAAGGCTGTTTGTTTTAAAAGTTCTAGGGCTGGCTCAACAGAGGTAAACTAGATTTCAAACAGCCTGTTTTACAAAAAAAGCATACATTCATATGGATCCTTTAATATAGGAAAACACCCAAAGGGTTTATCTGTAAGAAGTAAGTTAATAATTTAAAATCTGTGCTTGGGCAGAAAGCAAGGAGCATTTTTAATACTTTTATTTGTTGATGAAGCTCCAGAAATATACATTTCCATTTATCCTGCTTGCTGTTCAATCATCAGATATATGTAAAAAAAAAACACATCTTGGTTTAAAAGCCTGAAGCTTTGATCTAATCACTACAGATTTCCATACTGCCCTTTAAAGAGCAGAGAATCATGTAACAATTCATGACACGTTCCAATTGTTGGCATACAGACAAGAGTTGTCCTGTGGATCTCTGTCATTTACCTACCTATTTGGCAGAAAAGGTGCATTCTGGATTGTAGGGTACTGGCGCTCCATTTGTGGGAGTGATCAATGACACTGAACTGGAGAAAGTGTCTCATTGCAAAAACTCAAATGTTAAATGTCTAATATTGCAGTCTTTCACCTGTGTTTGCTTCTCAGTGGGTTTGGAGGAATATTGACATCGCTCATTTTGTTAAGAGAAGTTTTTATCTGCAATATATTTATCTTTTGCAGTACAGTATTCAAGTTAAATGCAAATTATCCTTTTAGCATGCCACACTAACTACGTTCAGTTGATCAAAGGATAGAGTATTTTCTGTCATAAATTGATAGCTCCACAAATTAAGCATTTGAAATGTGAATGCGGCACCAAGGCACTATTGGCTTTCTGTAGTAATAACGCTGGGAATTAGTAATGCAAGGTCCACATGGGCACAATCTGCATATATTGTGTATGTTCTGATATAGCTGATCTGATCTCTGTAAGGAAGCAACACTGCCACATAGATTAAAGATTAAGGTTTGGTGAACCGCTCAATACAAAATTACCACTTAAAACAACTTTGAAACGCTTGTGGTTTGCTTTTTTTTTTAAAGAAACCTATTTCAAACCAGAATTTACAGCAGATGAACTTCCTTTAGTGACCATGAACAGTGAATTACATGTGTAGATGGGAACCTTGATTTCTTGAATGTAATCTGAATTTTTTGGATGATGGAAAGAAGGATTCTAAATGTTGTATTATTTAGTAATTGCAATTGTTGTACAATTTTTTTTTAACAGCTTTCTGAAAGACTTTTCAGTACTGGCATTAGCACATGTGTTTTCTAGGAACTGAGGCACTGTAGAGCAGAATATTTTGACCAGAAGCAATGTTCAAATCCAGTTTTGGGGGAAAATTCACTCTCTTGTTACTTAAGGGCTTTAAGCTGAGAATTTGTAACAGTTAAAACCCAATGCTCGACGCAAATAATTCTTAAATAATACAATCTCATTCAAAGTAATTAATGGAAAACTCATGATAGGAAATGAAAATAGCAAGTCAGTGCAGTAAGACACCTGTAATGTCATTTACTTTCAAAGGAACATTTTAAGCCTGTCTAAAGGGAGATTACAATTGCACCATAACTTCATACTGTCAATGGGCGCAAACAGTGCTTTATAAATTAAAAATGTAGGTTCATATTATAACTTGGCTCCTCCATTCAATTTATAGCCATATAAGGATAGAATGCATTGATAACTATAGGCTGTTATTGATCCATGTGGAACTTTACTTGACCAATTAAATATTAAGTTTCCTGTTAAAGAGCACAGGAAATTTCTGTCTTTTTAATTTCTGCATCGCATGGTGATGTATTTTTGCCAGTCTACAGTACATGAATGGTTTTTCTCGAACTGTTTCCAGCGCTTTAAGGCAAAGATGGAATGTGCTGATAATTTCATTATCATGTCTGCAACTGTGTAAAATGTTATTTTTATGCCACACCCAGGAACCGTCTCTAGCTTCATGGTTTTAAAGTAACTGCAGAGGCTGATAAACTGATTATAAGCATATAGATATCTTAATAGTCATCTAGCTATGTTCAGGCAGAAACCACAGACGCATGCTGGCTCCAGAAGTTCCATTCTTTGAAGCGTGACTGGGTAGCACATTGGCTAGCTCTTGATTTAGGAACACTATTTTTGTCTTCCTAGCGACTATCAGATGTAAAATCTCCTGCCAAAGCCATTTTGCCACCAAAGAATATGGTTTGTAACATTCTCAGCATTTATATTTGTAGAGGACAAATCAAAGCTGTCAATTTAAAAAAAAATCTAGCTATTTGCCTCTTGTTTGCCACTATGGTGAAATTAAACCATCTTGTAAATTTAGAGCAAAAACAAAAATACCTGGAAAAACTCAGCAGGTCTGGCAGCATCTGCGGAGAGGAGCACAGTTAACGTTTCGAGTCCGAATGACCCTTCAACAGAACTAACAATAAATTTGGAGTTCTGGTTAGATCATGGTAGGCCATCTTCTAGAATTTGAGATGTTGAGTTAACATGACAAGCACTAACCTTGCCCATCTTCCTTCAATTAGCTTAATTGGTACTTTTACTCATTTTGGAGTAATTGCTTAGTTGGGGTTAAGGGCGTTGTGAAAAGCAGTTAAACTTTCCTCTAAGGCTTTATTATTGTATATCTTTTTATTTATTACAATATCAATTGACCACAGTAATGGAATGAATTTGTTGGACATACATGATTTCAGAGTTCCATAATTTCAATTCATCAAATGCCAAATTAGTCAGATCTTTAAACAACAGTTTTCATTTCCATAGCATCTTTAATAGAGAAATGTGTTGTTAGGAAATAGAGATAGTTTAAGTAAGTTATATTTATATTGTGGGTATTAGGAATGAGTTTTAGCTTTAATGTTTAAGTTTCATTTGTACTTCTATATCTGTGTGTTACGAAAAGGTCAAATTGAGTTTTAGTTTCACTTTAAAAAGTGCCTGCATTTCTAAAGAGTTTTACAACTGTTGCAGCTGAGTTAAGCGAACAAGAGTAGAGAAACTAGGTTGTTGCCTAGCAACAGGTGTCCAGAGAGGCAGGTCCCCCCCACAGACACACACACACAAGAAATTAGAAACAGCAGTTTGATTTAGAAGCCGTTAGCATTCAGTTGGTTTTGAAGAGAGCTGCCAGAAAAGACTGGAGCTAAGGGGACAGAAAGCCGGCCCCAAGCTAAAGAAAAGACCCCAAAATCCAGAGGGTGGAACAGGAGAAAGTCCCAAGCAGACCTTCTAGTCAAAGGAAGGACAGGAACCTGGAAAAGGCCCTGTTAAGTGAAGGTAAGAGTGAGGGGCAGAGAGAAAGGCCCCGAGCTTCAGATTTAAAGAGTCAAAAGCTGCAGAAAGCAGACTTAAAGTGAGAACAGCTTGCAAGAGGCAGGAAGGTCCAAAGAGATGGCTGAAGATCTGTAACCCTTTGCTATGGTCATGTGAAGCAGTGGTGTACTGTTGACAGCTGAGTCAGTAAGAAAGAGTGCTTGGAAGACAGCTTGAATGCATGTGGTGACCAGGGGAGAGGAACTTCGGAATGAGAGTTTGAAACTCTGGAGGTGAGCCCTTGCAGAAGGCGTCGGAGAGAAAGCGTCAGTTTGAGAGAAGATTTCAAAGCGAGGTCTTGGAGAGTGAAGATTGGAAACCCTCGTGTGAAAGACTGAGTTCAGTGAGACTGATTGCCTCAAGGTGTAACAAGTACCTGGGGGAGTTGAGGACAAATCCATAGCATCTATGTGGGGTGGCATCTATCACTTGGTTTCAGAGTGTGGTGTGTCTGACCACAGTTTGCAATTGGTTTACATAGATTGTGTACTTACTGTGAACATTAGAGTATAAGATAGCTTTGTAACTTGTGTTATTCTTACAAATCTGTACATACCTTTAAAAGGCATAGTTGTGGGTGAAGGAGTATAGTAACATAGTCCATCTTTTCTCTTTAAATAAACATTTTATTCTTTTGTAAAAGCTCATTAGCTGACTCTGGTGACTCTGTTCAGTAGCCACTCTCCACATACCTAAACAAACAAATAAAAGCCAGGATCTATCAAGCTGGGTTCCACCCTGAGATCAGGCTTAACCAGTAGTAACCTTAGCTGGGGATTATAACAGTATGCTAAGTGGTTTCACAGAGAGGGAATCAGAAAAGAATGGATGCAGCTACAGAAAGAAATATGAGATGGGGGGGGGGCGGGGTGCGGGGTGACTAAAAGTTTGGACAAAGAGGTGGTTTTCAAGAATGTCCTTAAACCTTCATCCTCATTTCTCCTTTTATGGAGAGAGCTCCAAGGCATGTGATCCAGTAGATAAGAAACAAACCAAATCTAGGTCCCTCAAAAGGAGAATGCAACAAGTTTGTCACTTTTTCTCTATCAACAATATATTGTTCGGCATCATAAAGGATGGTCTTGGAGCATTTTGGGTATTTTTGAAAGAATCTAATGCACCCTGTTTGCCTCATTAGCTGCTGAGGTTCTCCCACTTGCAGTATTATAATTCTACACAGCCCGATGGGACTTGAATATACCAATTGGAAAGTAGAAGGGGCAGCAAGTAGAAGGGCTCCAGTTATGTTTTGCTATTATTGATGTTGCGTTTTAAACTTGAGCAGAGTATTTACCGCTCCTTTTAACTGGAATTCGCATCCTATACAATCAGCAGTGTGTTTTCACTTATCTGCTGTGTAAGTAAATAATAATGAGATCGAGGGATCATACAGAGAAACCTTACTAGTATACATCAACTTACTGGCAAGTATGACATGCTATTTTTAGATTGTCCTCTTTGCAAAGAGTGAATTTAGGAAGAACAAACTTATTCATAATTTGGATGCCCCAAAATGCTTCATAACAAATTAATTATTAAATTGTAGCCACTGAGGCAAACATTATGTACACAGCAAGTTCCATAACAAGCAATGAGACAAATGACCAGTTAACCTGTTTTGGAGGTGTTGATAGAGAGATAAATGTTAACCAGGGCTAGGAGAACTCCTTACTGTTCGGAAAATGTAGATGGGATCGTTCATATCCAGTTGAATGAATATAGTGACACCACATGTCCCAGCCAGAATTATGCTGATTGGTACCTTCCCTTGTCAGTCACATCTGAAGATTGCACTGCTGTAAGTGACAGGAATTGACTTTATCCATATAATTTTTAATTATCTAACTGTCTTCCAATCATGCCAATTTGATGGAGAAGAAATAATCCTGTTGTTTTTGGAAAGCCCCTTTGTAACCCTGCTCCACCTCCAAAACTTGGCTGACACAATGGTGTCGATACTCAAGTTGGATTATGAACCCATATTCTAAAGATAGGAAATTACTTGCTACCTGTCTCTCTCTTTCTCTCTCCATCTCTCTCTCTATCTATCATGGCTAACTGAATTCGGCAATTAGTAGTCTGAACCAGTTTTAGCTTCAGTTGGTGATGAGTATGATGCTTAGCTTTGCACTTGGATATCTGGTTCATTAAAGAGACTGGCACTTTGCAAGATCCTTCTTGCAGGCAACTGTCCATTATATGGGCTCTCACTTTTGGAAGCCCTTACCTAGAGCTTGGGATGTAAGCACGTGCTCATGTATTCAAGATTCACATGTCAAGAGGCAACTAATCGCTGTTGGAGCTCTGCACTTCAGTTGATTAAATCAATGTTCGAGTGATTTGCATGTGTCCATATGTTGGTCAGGAAAATGGTGGCCATTCACTCAGTGTTGTGCTGCTATCATGTAATTAGGGATAAGTTCCTGGAATTGACTGACCTAGCAAACTAACAATCATCTCTGAATGCCGTGAAATGCAGTCTACACCAAAGCAAAATTGCAACTGCCTTTTTCTGAGCAAACACACAGATAACTTAAAGAAAAGAACGTTCTACCCCAACAGCCTAACATGATAACATGACATACTTTGGGATGTCCTCGAACAGAAATGTAAATTGATTATTTTACCTTCAACATAACTCATTGTTGATATTAGATTGTAGAAATCAATTTATATTGGAGTTTACAACCCTCTTTTCAGAATTTCTAGCACTTGACTTCTATGGAGAGAACAGTAGACACTCTGGCTCTACCAAGCAGTCCAGAAATGGATCATCCATTGTTTAGTGTTTACCCTTCTAACTGACTTTGAAGACTAACGTAGCTTAACTGTAATTAACTCCAGGCTTGTTTGAATTGCATTTCCATCAGTTACATTTGCCAGTTTCTCAACTAGATGCCCTCATTTATCTACAGTTAAATGTTAGTTTTAGGAATTATTCTAAAACATATGAATTATGAGCTAGATATTTGGAACACAGTTGCTCATACAAACGTAAGAATTAGGAACAGGGGTGGGCCGCTCGGCCTTTTGAGCCTGCTCTGCCATTCAGTAAGATCATGGCTGATCTGACTGTAGCCTCCCACTTAACCCTGATAATCTTTCACTGCTTTGCTTATCAAGAATTTATCTACCTCTGCCTTGAAAACACTGAAAGACTCTGCTCCCACTGTCTTTTGAGGAAGGGAGTTCCAAAATCTCATTACCCTCTAAGAGAAAAACTTTCTTCTCATCTCTGTCTTAAATGGGCAGCCCCTTATTTTTAAACAGTGACCCCTAGTTCTAGATTCTCCCACAAGAGGAAGCATCCTCTCCACATCCATTCTGTCAAGACCCCTGAGGATCTTATATTTCAATCAAGTCACCTTACTCTCCTAAACTTCAGCAGATACAAGCCTAGCCTGTTCAATCTTTACTCAAAGCAACCCGCCCATTACTGGTATTAGTTTAGTAAACCGCCTCTGAACTACTTCTAATGCATTTATATCCTTCCTTAAATAAAGAGACCAATATTGTACACAGTATCCCAGATATGGTCTCTCCAGCGTTCTGGAGCATAATCTCCCTACTTTTGTAATCAACTCCCCTTGCAATAAATGATAACATTCTGTTAGCTTTCCTAATTACATGTACCTTCATGCTAGCCTTTTGTGATTCATGCACTTGGACACCCAGTTCCCTCTGCATCTCAGAGCTCTGCAATCTCTCACCATTTAGATAATATGCTTTTTTTAATTCAGCCTGCAAAAAAAAGGACCATTTCTCATTTTCCCATATTATACTCCATTTGCAAGATCTGTGCCCACTCACTTAATCTATCTATG
This sequence comes from Carcharodon carcharias, assembly GCF_017639515.1. Taxonomy (NCBI): domain Eukaryota; kingdom Metazoa; phylum Chordata; class Chondrichthyes; order Lamniformes; family Lamnidae; genus Carcharodon; species Carcharodon carcharias. The sequence continues at coordinate 12,144,217 of NC_054476.1, read as the reverse complement.
CCCCCTTGTAGCCTTATCTCTTCTTCACAACTTACTTCCCTACCTATCTTTGTATCATCAGCAAATTTAGCAACCATACCTTTTGTCCCTTCATTCAAGTCATTTATATAAATTGTAAAAAGTTGAGGCCCCAGCACTGATTCCTGTGGCACACCATTCATTACATCCCGCCAACGAAAAAGACCTATTTATGAATACCCCGTTTCCTGTTAGCCAATTTTTTATCCATTCATTTACCCCTCCCCCACACCATGAGTTTTTATTTTCCACAATAGCCTTTGATGTGGCAGCTTATCAAATGCCTTCTGGAAATCTAAATACTGTACATCCATCAGTTCCCCTTTATCCACAGCACATGCGACTCCTTCAAAGAACTCCAATAAATTGGTTAAATATGATTTCCCTTTCACAAAACCATGTTGACTTTGCCTGACTGCCTTGAATTTTTCTAAGTACCCTGTCGCAACATCCTTAGTAGCTTCTAACATTCTCCCTATGACAGAAATTAGGCTAACTGGTCTGTAGTTTCCTGCTTTTTGTCTCCTTCCCTTTTTGGATAAATGAATTACATTTGCTATTTTCCAATCTAATGGCACGTTCCCCAAATCCAGGGAATTTTGGAAAAATTAAAACCAACATATCAACTATCTCACTAGCCACTTCTTTTAAGACTCTAGGGTGAAGTCTGTCAGGACCTGGGGATTTGTCAGCCCATAGGTACAACAGTTTGCTAAGTACCACTTCGCTGGTGATTGCAATTTTCCTGAGTTCCTCCCTGTCTTTAATTTCCTGATTTATAGCTATTTCTGGGATGTTACTTGTGTCCTGTATAGTGAAGACTGATGCAAAATACCGATTCAATCCACCTGCCATCTCTTTATTTTCCATTATTACTTCCCCAGGCTCACTTTCTTTAGGACCAATGCTCACTTTGTTAATTCTTTTCTTATTTAAGTATTTATAGAATCTCTTATATATTTCTAGCTAACTTTCTCTCGTATTCTAATTTTTTGCTCCTTAAATCTGTTAGACTTTCTTCTTTTTCTGTCCAATTTTCTGACCTGCCATCCCTCTTTGCGCAGTTATATGCTTTAAGTTTGATATTGTCTTTAACTTTTTTAGTAACCATGGATGGTGGAATTTTTATTCCCTTGGAATTTTTCTTGTTAGAATGTACCTATTCTGTGTATTCTGAAATATCCCTTTAAATGTCGATCACTGCATCTCTATTGACCTATCCTTTAACCTCATCTGCCTGTTCATTTTAGCTCTGCTTTCATTCCCACATAATTGCCCTCTTTTAAGTTTTAAATACTAGCCTTCTGAGCTGTCGCTCTTGCTGCAGAGAACAGTCTCAATACCCCTCATTATGCTACCCCTGCTACCACTACATTCAGTTTTTCTTCAACCACTTGAATGGCTTCCTGTACAATGGTGCCATAGTCAGTTTGCTCATCCACCCTGCAGCCCCCACTCTCATCCAAACAAGCTGAGAGAAACTCAAACCTATTGGACATTGCAATGCCTGAGGCTGCTGCATGCCTGCCTTCTGGGTCCCCCAGTCACACCCTTCTGACCCTAACCATTGACCAAATTGGACAACCCTATCCTAAGTGGTGTGACCGCCTCCTGGCACAAAGGTAACTTTCCCCCTCCCTGATGCGTCAGTGTCTGCAGCTCAGCCTCCAGCTCAATGACTGAGCCAAAGCTCCTTGAGCCACAAACACTTAGTACAGATGTGTTTGTCCTGAATCACACTGGCATCCAGGAGCACCCCCATGCTGCAGCCTTGCCAGATCACCTTTCCTGCCATCCTTAATGTGTTCTAATTAATTACTTAATTATATTATTCATTTATTAATCTTCCTCATTTTTATATATTTTATTAACCTTACCACCAATTTGTGTTCTTTTTAAACCTTGGGGATAAAATACACCTTAACCACTTAGCAGATACTCACCAAACAGCTTCTACCATGTAGTTGAACACAAACCAATTCCTATAGGGTAGAAAAGTTAGAAAAAGCAAAGGAGCACCTGCTTCCCCTCCTAACCTAACTCTCAAATCACCCAACTCCCATCACTTTATTCAAAATTGCCCTCCGTGCTAAGTTGCACGGCTATGTTTGTTGGTGTATCCTGCTGAAACTATTGAGTTAGCTCACCCCAGCTACAGAAAAACTGGTTTAAGCTGCTTTCTTTTAATTTGCTAACTTCAGCTGCTCTTGCAGTGAAGCCTTGAAAACCCTGCTTAAGGCTGAGAAATTTAGAATTTAAAGAGTAAATTTCATTCAAATGCTAAATACAAAAAAATCAGATTTTTACAAAGATCAACACCCCCTTACTCACCCAAACTGCCAGCCATCAATGCTAGATCACACTGAAGTACTGCTTTGAACACGTGAACAATCCAACAAAGCACTTGCTGGCAAGTCAGCCTACCATTAATATCTTTTCATTGGTATTTTGAAAAACTCAAGGTACTGGTTAATTATTGCCAATTGAAGTATTATCAGACCAGAAGCTATTACTTTGGATTAGCTGCCCTCCATCTGTTTCTGGCTATTGGGTCAAGCTGATATAGTGGCACACATTCTCACAGGCTAACTGAAAGAAAAATCTCCATCAGTAGCCAACAAACAAATTATTTGACAGATAGTGACCAATAGGATAGGAAAAACATATTACTGTGCAGCTACTTGTAAAAGAACTCGTCTTCAGCTGATCCCAGCAGTTAGACTGAGGATCATTGCAGATGGCATGATCTTCAAGGAAGGCTGAAGTACTCATGGACAGGTAATCAAACACTGAGCCCAACTCCAGTATCCTACTTGAGAAGGACAGTTACATAGCACAACTCTGCATAAGATAGTCATTGAAACATATGTTTTCGGGTCTCCTGAAATCAGAAGTTCCTCTTAATCGGCACCTCAATCAGTTAAATTGAGCAAAGTTGAGCATTTGCATTAGTAAGTTCCTCCCAGTAGATATCCTAACCCTGATAACCATGAAACTTGAGTTCACAAAGATGTAATTAAAGAATTAGTTGCTTTGAGTTTTGAATTCAACTGTTTTGTGAACCAGTGTCCAAGTTTAATGCAGCAAGGTTCCCCCAGTGGCTAAGTGGTAAGTACACCATGTGGTGTGCTGTATTAGTCGATCTCATCCAGGGTAGTGATGAGTTTGGTGTGGCTGGTGATTCTGCCAGGAAGAGGTAAAATGAACTAGTATTTCAACTCCTGACCCTGTTTAGAACTCCTGCTAGATAGTGCAGTGTGTGAATGGGTGAGTACAGCAGAAGGAGAAATGGACGTAGATGCTTAATGCATTTCTGGTGCTATAGAAAGGTTTTCACCGTGGTTATAGTTCGGTATTACACAGTAAAATAAAAGCAATTGATTTTTGGTTCTCCTCTGAGTAATTGATGTAAGTGTGTCTTTTGTAATTCATGTAATTTTGTACTTCATGTAATTTTAAAACATATTGCACAACACTGCTTGTATGGTACCTTTAGAACTTAAGTAGTGATATATAATTAAGTCATTGAGCAAACTGATAAATGTCTGGGTTGGGTAGAGTGTATTTGTGCAAATTGAGGTCAATCTACCATAGCCATTGTACAAAATACAATATAACTGCCAACAAAGTGCATACAAGGCAGAATTTATTTATAGCATTGGTAAATAGTTCTGGGTTTTGCTTGGCACAAAAATTCAAATTTCCTGTGTTGCCTGGCAACACTACTAAATCCACTTTTAAGATCATTGAGATGGTGCTAACCCATCACCTAACCCATCACCTTTTAATTTTTGAAGCAAACCAAGGCAATCCTGCACATACTGGTACTTCGAGCCTGATGGGCACAAATTTTGATTGATTTTATACAGCCATTTCCATTGTAAAAAATAATGTGCCTACCAGTAGTATAGCCCTCTGAACTGATCTAAAATTATGTTTAGCACTTCTGAAGCGCACTAGAAGGATATCCATGTGACTTCACATTTATTGCCCCATGAGCGTTGTTTTGAGATCAACTTAAGTAGATTGCTCTAGTCCAACCTGAGATTTTGTGAATGAATCTTCCACACCCTTCCCTCTATTCAGTCCTCTGCGGAGTATAATTTGTGATCACTTTGGTTAAGAACTTTAATTTTGGAATTATTTTCTCTCCTAAGAGATTCAAATTGCCAAAAGACAATCTGCATTTAAATTAAACTTGTGTTGCTGCCAATACATCACTGGTTTTAAGCACACACATGGTTAAAGTTAGCCAGGACCAAGGACAGTAGAAAATTTCAGAAGACTATGATAAAACTTAAGGTGCTTGGCTCTCTTTCCCGGCAGAAGGATTATGGGCTGTTGAGGATATATTGGCATTCCCTTTTGCTAAATCTGAAAATTTGTTTTAACAATGTTAGTGCATCTTTTATGACAGTTTATGAAAACGTTCTTCTCCACCTGCTGTTTCGGTTCCTCTGCCCCCAAACTTTCTTCCAAGAGTTTACACAGGCACTTTCTTCTTCTTCCCAATGCCCCCACCTACCTACTTACCTGCCTACCCGTTCGTGCTGACACTCTTTTTTTCACCTTCTGCCCCATCCCACCCCTTTTCACAGTGGCAGTTTGTCTCTCATTCTACGAGTTCATACTGGCACTTTTTTCCACCTATTCCCATATCAGTTCACACAGCCAACCTTGGTAGTAGGTGCGTCTCTGCTTTTACCCAGCGCTGATGCTCCTGATCTGGGAGATCAAATTGTGTTGCATGCTGTAGGCAGGAAATCCTGATTTATGGAAACGATTGCAAAATTGGAAATTTTCACTGCAGCCTGTTGCACAGTTTGGTTGGAGTAGTAATTGCAGTAGGTACAACTGGTAACTGGGGGTTGGTCAGGATTGTGACATATTCCGCTGATTCAACAGCATACATGCCAATTTTCCTAACTTCCTGCAAAATTCGTATACCACTTAGACTCCTGATATTGAGCAGAATTTTGTGGTCTGAGCACACCTGGTCAAAACACTCTAGCCCAATTTGTATTTGAAATGAATCCCTATGTGGCCCAGAGCTGTAAGATAATAGTTCAACAGCCTGTAATTTCTGTAATAAAAACAGAAAATGCTGGAAAAAATCAGCAGGTCTGACAGTGTCTGTGGAGAGAGGAACAGAGTTAATGTTTCAAGTCTGTAAGACCCTTCTGTGATTTCTGTACTTTGTCTGATGTTAAATTGTTGACTACAATCTTTATCTTCAACATGCTGTTACCATCATAAACAACGCAGAGTTATAGGATAGTTCAAAACAGTCCAATGATGTAATTGGGGTTCAGAAATGCTGTTACAATCGTTTTCATTAAATTTTTTATACTTTTTGCAAATCTTTGCAGTTATCACAATTGCAGGATATCAAATACCTACAGACCCCCCAAGTAGGATATGTGGGCCATAAAACACTAAATGACATACAAATTAAAGTGCCCATCAAGCTTGATCCATATTTTAATTTCAAGGTGATGCATGTCCATTGTCTTTGCTTTGATAGGAACTATTTTGTATCTGAAACAGGTTACATGATCACTGTTTTACTTTTGCAGGCGGTTGGCTGGCAATGACCTGTCTTACATTCACCCAGAGGCTTTGTCGGATCTGTACCAACTAAAAGTTTTGTAAGTATTAGTCCATTCTTTCCAGCTCAGGGATCTTTCAAAATATACATACATGTGAACATACAAATTAGGAGCAGAAGTGGGCCACTCTCTACCCCAGAGGACTATGGAAGCTCAGTCATTAACTATATTTAAAGCAGTGATTGGCAGATTTCTAAATACAGTGACATAAAGGGATATGGGGATATTGTGGGAAAAACGCATTGAAGTGGATGATCAGCCATGATGTAATTGAGTGGCAGATCAGGCTTGATGGACTAAAGCCTACTTCTGCTCCTGCTTTCCCTTGTGTTTGCTTCACCATTCAATAAGATGATGCACTTTCCTGTCCATCCCCCTACACCTTTTGCTGCCTCGTCTATCAAGCGTCTAACTCGGCCTTAAAATATTCAATGATCCTGCCTCAGCTGCTCTTTGGGGAAGAGAATTCAACAAACCAACAATCCTTAGATTAAAAAATTCTCCTCAACGCTACTTTAAATGGGAGACCCCTTACTTTTAATACTGCCTGTCCAAAAATGACCATCGATGCATAAAAATAGGTTGGGATGTGCACCAAAAATGACCAAGTATAATGGTTTTAAAATGTTAATGTTCCTAAATTAAATCTCATTTTTCAGATGAGTGGTATTGACAGTGTAGTGGGGTACAGTAATGTGGTTCATTGCTAATACTCCTTATACTTGGATCATGCTTTTCCGCTGAGTGTATGATTTTGACCCACCTTCCACATTCCAATCCCTTGGGTGTGTAGAAGTGGCGTGTTCCCAAACTTCTATTGTATATTGTACTTTGGCTCCTAAAAGCTGCAAGCAAATGCGATGTGGATTGACTTGTTATTTAAACCAGTCTAATTAGCATAGTTTTCCTAACACATGCTGGATGAGGTGGAAAACTCATCAAGGGTATAAACCTGCATCGTATCATTTTGGCGTGCCACATGTTCACTCATGAATATTTGTTGCTGCTGTACCGAGAAAGGAGAAATTAGGAATTATAATATTCTAAGCTCTGGCAGATTTGTTTGCTTTTGCACACAGTCATTAAGTGATTCTTAATCATTTTCAACTACTAAATAGGCTGTTTAACATGAGCACTATTGACTACCTGAAATATCTTCCTAGTCAAGAGCCAAAAATGAAATTTTTAACTCTAAATAAATTCTGTAAATGCATCTCTTTCCAAGATTTCAAATTGGACAAAGTATATGTTCTCTGTAGTTGTGTTATGATTGTGTGGCAGGTTAAAGATAGCTCAAAGTTAATTATAATTTTCTAAACCATTTGAGGGGCTGATTATTATTAACCCCACGATTGGATTCACGCATTCGTCACTTTTTCGGTATTAGCAGTTTAAAGTGAGGTTTCTTTGAAAATTGATTTTCTTATCATTAAATTTAAGCATCTTGAATTATTTTCTAATCCCATGAGAAGTTTGTGTACCAAAAGATTGATTGAATCACTTCACTTACAAGTAATGTAAATATGTACCAGTTTGTACATATCAAGAGTTTTTTGGGAGTTAAGGTGGGGGAAGGAAGAGATATGACATTATTATAAAATACTTAAGCAACTTATTTAGTTCCCTCAAATTTAGATTTGCAGCACGCATGGAAAGAGGCTGAACCTGTCTGTTGCGGCCAGAAGATAAATTCTCTTTATTTTCTGTACTTCAATAATCACCAGGGTCAATGTTGAGATAATTCAATCCATGATGCAATTGTCTGTAGCTGTGTCCAATTATGTTACCTAATAAGCAGGAAAGAGTGCATGGTGCAGCTTGTGACAACCTGTTTCACCCATGTGGTTAAAAACGTTCATTTGTTTGTGCAAATACTTAAGGTGTGTTCGGCTGGCTGCCCAACAAGATTATACTTGCGTCTGCAGATGTTGTAACTTATTTTCTTTAGTCTGTTTGTGTTTTTCCTTGTTCGCAATTCAAACATAATGGCATAGTCTCTGAAAATCCTCTAAAGTTTAGTGCCGTTCAGAGCATGTTACATAAAAATAGATGAACAGAGCATGTTACATAAAAATAGATGAAGTTACAACTTGGAAACAGGCTGGGTACATCAGCATTTGCCATTATGAATCGCATTTACCTGCCCTGCTGTCATATCCTTTCTTTTATCATCATTTTCTGCATTTACTTATCCAATCTAATCTTAAATGTTATCATAGTTTCTGCCTCAGCTACTAACCCTGAAAGTGAATTCACAGCTTCACAAATCTTTTTTTAATTCATTCATGGGATGTTGGTATCGCTGGCTAAGCCAGGATTTATTGCCTATCCCTAACTGCCCTTGGTCAGAGAGCAGTTAAGAGTCAACCACATTGCTATGGGTCTGGAGTCGCATGTTGGCCAGACCAGGTAAGGATGGCAGATTTCCTTCCCTAAAGGACATTAGTGGACCAGATGTGTAAAAGAATTTCCTCTTACTCTCTTCTAAATGGCTTGCCTCTCAATCTCCTATCTAATAGTAATTGTCCCTCATTCTAGGCCCAAATACTGGAAAGAGTCTGCTCCTTCCTACCTATCCAGTTGTTTTACAATCTTAAATGGTACCCATGTTATTGTACTTAGCTGGATGAAGAAGACCTGAAAATGACAGAAAAAGCCAAAGGAAGACTTTGCCTTGCTATGTTGAGTAGATGTACTTTAATTTCAAACAAAACATAACTCAAAATAACAAGTAATTGTGTGTTTTTCTGCCTTCAGAAATGTGGAAAGAAATTTGAATTATATATTTGGTATTTTATCATCATGAAATTTCCATATATTTTTGGTCAAAAATGCTTTAAACTGAAGATGTTGCTGAAATACTTTTGACATCTTGTAGTTGAACCTTTTTTCTTTTGTCAATTTTAAATGTTATGATTTAGAAATAAAATGTATGTTATTATGCTGCTTCTTGGAATCCATGTCGGAATAGCCCAATTGTTTGGAGTTTTGATGCCAAGATGCTGATTTGCCAAATGTTAAGGAGAGAATAATAGATCACTGTGAGAATAAAGCAGTTAAGCTAAAAATTCCAAGTATGGTGACAATGACCTTTTGGTAAATTGGGGTATTGGTTTGCTACAGGACAGAATCAGCATATATAGGTGCAAAGTGATTGGCCACAGTGTTCTTGAATAATTCCAAGTTATACATCATCCTTACTGTACGTTGACAATGGCTTTAGCAAGCTGTGTTTTTGTGGAAAAAGGCTAAGCCCTGTAACAGTTCTTTATTTCAAATCCTTGCTTATAGAAGGGCAGTGCTTTAGTTTTTTAAAAAATGTCAGAATAATACGGCTGTTAAATATGTCTAAGTTTCAGAGGCAGGTTAAGATAATTTCTTTTTGTTGGGGTGTGGAATGAGGAGTAGGTGTGTTCGTAGAGTGAAACCTTTGAGGCCGGCTCTTTAGGGAGAAGCAGATTTCCATTTTGAATGATCCCTTCCTAGGACACATTGAAAAGTACTGTGGCGTGCATAAATTTGTTTGTTTTCTTCTAGGCTGTGCTCCAAGGGAGCTGCAGGCTATATAGGTCAAGGGGATATTGTGACTTTTGTGCAGAAAACAAGTTTTCCTAACATGCTTGTAATTTAGATATATTGTATTTTCCTTTTGAAGTTTTTACTCTTGTACTGTCAGAGTTGTAATGCATTGCAATTTCAGTTTCAGTAGGGCCAACAAAGAAAGATAATATTGTTAACAGTATAATAGATCATCTGTTGAAAAGCCAGAGCTTTTTTTTGATAGTCAAAATATTTTTGGATTCAGATTGCTTGATGAATATTGTTTCACAGAAATAAATATTAAATACCGTTTAGTAATCAGAACTGTATCAACACTTGTAAATACCTTTTAAAAACAATTTTTAAATTAAAGAGCATTAATTTTTATCTGCTGGAAAGTGAGTGTAGATGATAGGCAAGAGCAATATTGATTGGGCTTAGCAATGATATCCACTTTAGTCGAATAAACTGCCAACACTCAGTGTCTGGGGTTCCGTGGGAAGAATGGACACTTGGATGAGGGCCAGAGAGCTGCTGGAACTTGTGGAACTGGTGTCCCAGCATAGTTTGGGAAAAGAGAAGGGATGAATAGCTTTGATTGATTAACTTAATTTTGAATTGCATCACATGCCACTTGGTAGTTCTTAGCTTTTTGGGGGCAGAACCACAGTGGTATTGAATTTCTGTACTGATATACTATCAAATCTCAATAAGAATTCTTAAATGTCAGATGTGTGTCATAATTATATTTTGGATTGTGAAATATATTGGATTATTTGGAGAAAAAAACTCAGTGCCAGATGAGAATTATATTAGCTTTGCTCTATCAGTTTAATTTGGTTTGCTTTTCGTCTTTTGAAGTTTATATAAAGCAATGTTCATTCAAGTTAAAAGAATTTGGCATGAGGTATTTGTTGGGGTATTTCACACTTTCATCGTTTTTTAAGCTTTCACAATCAGTCAAAGGAACGTTTGTTGCCAAGCTATTAATTTTCTTTACATTGAATTTATTAAAGGCTTCTCTGCATAATTAGTATTTAAATACTTCTATTTTTTGTGCAGCATTAGTGAATTTATGTAGCCAGCATTTAGAAAATGTTGAGAGGATCAAGAATTTTGTGCTTTTTTGTTTTTACTCCAGATATTTTTATTCTGTTCAGTGCCCTATAGCCCTCCTGTTGATGATCCTCCACTCTCTTTGACCCAGCCACACCTTTTGTTGACCAATATTGACTGTGAATTGCTTCGGGCACTCCTGAGGTTCTTAAAGGTGTTACATGAGCCTGTGGATCAAATAGAAAACTCATTACTATATATTGGCTACTGCTTATAGCAAATGATGATCACCTTCAGTTTCAGAGAACTACTTGCATTTATGTAGCACCTTTAGTGTGGTAAAAATGTTCCAAGGTGTTTCACAGGAGCAATTTTGAAACAAAATTTAATACTGAGCCACATTCTTTTATTATTTTAATGGGATGTGGGCATTTGTGGCCCATCCCTAATTGGCCTTGAACTGAGAGGCTTGCCAGGCCATTTATTTAATTTAAATTCCACCAGTTTCCATGGTGGAATTTGAATCCAGGACCTCAGAGCATTAGCCTGGGCCTCTGGGCTACTAGTCCAGTGACATTACCACTATGTCACTGTCTCTCCCTAAAGGAGAGATGATCAAAAGCTTGTCAAAAGGGAGGTTTAAGGAGGGAATTCCAGAGTTTTGGGCCAAGATAACTGAAGACACTGGTGACATTAGTGGAACAAAGAATATCAGGGGTGGGCAATGGAGGAACACAGAGATTTCAGAAGATTGTAGAGCTGCAGAAGGTTACAGAGATTTGGAGGCACAGTAGAATTAAGCATGGTTAAGGTAAAAACTCCCCCCCGCCCCCCCCACACCATTGAATGGTAGATGGATAAGTGAACAGGAAGCAAAAATGGAACTTTACAGTGATTAGATTTTTTTTAACAACTTTTACCTGAGCGTTTGTTACTAATTCTTACAAAGACTTGGGTGTTTTGTCTCTCTTGGGGTTCAATTAGCTCTCATTTTAGCCAGATACATAGGTTCGGATTACTTTTCAGAATTTGGCCATGATCGATAAAACTTAAACATTTGTTCAATTCAAAAAAAAAGTTGCTAATCAAATACACACACACACAAAATCACCAAAATGCTTTTGTATTTGAACTGAGTGTCTTGGTCTTTCCCTCAGACCTCGACCATACAAAACAGGCTGAATTTTTGTTCTCAGGCCCTAAGCCCACCTCCCGGAGGAAATGCAGCTTGGAAACCCACAAGCCCTGATGCTGGGACAGGGCGATTTTTCAAGTGACTGTCTCTTGGAGTTTAGGCAGACCAAGCAATGGTGCATTATTTTACCATTTAATCATCTGCAACGCTACAAATAGTTGTTAATTTTATATTAATTTTGATTAGTGCATATGTGAAGATGAGTATACTGCATTGTCACCTGAGGAATACATACAGAGGGAAAGATACAAGGACACAATTTGTTACCAAGCTGAACTCCTTTGGTAGATCAGGATGTCGGTAGATTGGCTTCAGATCCATATCAAGTTTTATCAATGACCTTTTGTGAAAAAATAAATCCAATCCAGATTAATTTAAGGCTCAAAATTTTGGCAATGAGTTTTGAAAGTATTAAAATAGCATTATGATCCTTTTAAACTCTGATCTTATTTGCAACTGTCATAATGTGACCAGTTTTAAAAACAAAATTGTATGTTTGTTTTTCTGTTTATTCTTTGATGAAGGTTATGGGTTGATGTGTATATGAACTTTTTCAAAAGATTTTTACAGAAGTACCACATAATAGACTTGCTAGCTAAGTTGGAACCCTTTTGGGGTTAAAGGTACAATGGCAGTGTGTGTTTGAAGTTGACTGAGAGAGCAGAAAGTAGTGGTGAGCGGTTGTTTTTTTGGCCCAGACTGGAGTAAAGTACACGTTCGTAGCTGCTGGAATTCAATATTAAACTCTGCTCTTCTTGATACATATTACTGATCTGGACATGGGCATACAGGGCATAATTTCAAAATTTGCAGATGACATAAAACTCAGAAATTTAATCATCAGTGAGAAGGGCATAAACAGGCTGTTGAAATAGACAGACAAACGGTAATTGCAATTTACTGCAGACAGTGAGAGGCGATGCATTTTAGTAGCAAAGATGCAAAATAAACTAAGCGCTACAATTTTAAAGGAATAGAGAGACACCTGGAGGTTTATCTAGTGTTGTAAGTGACTGACAAGTTGAGAAGCCTGTTTTTTTTTAAAAAAAGGATTTAATCTTATAAATGGAGCAAAGTGTGCTCACTAGTTAGGCCCCATCTAAAGTATTGTGCTCAGTTCTGGGCATTGTACTTTAGGAAGGATGTCAAGTGCAGAGGAAACAAAAACAGAAATACCTGGAAAAACTCAGCAGGTCTGGCAGCATCGGTAGAGAAGAGCACAGTTGACATTTCGAGTCCTCATGACCCTTCAACAGAACTAAGTAAAAATATAAGATTTGCTAGAATGGTACCAGGAATGCGGGACTTTAACTTTGAGACTAGAGAAGCTTAGAGAGGCTAAGAGGTAATTCAGTAGAGGTGTTCAAAAACATGAGGGGTTTTGATGGAGTGAATAATGTTTTCACTGTCAGAGGGGTCAATAACCAGAAGACATGAGTTAAGATAATTGGCTAGAGAAACAGGTGAGATGAGAAATTTTTATTACATAGCACGTTATTTGTAATGTACTGCCTAAAAGAATGGTAGAAACAGATTCAACAATAGCTTTCAAAACAGAATTAAATAAATACTTAAAGGTGAGCTGGCACAGGCACAATAGACTGAATGACCTCCAAGATTCTACATTCCTGAAGTAGAATTGGAGAAATGTGTAGATCCGTAGCTTGTTATTATAAATTGTTATTTTTATTAAATGTGATTTTCTTGCAATTTTGGTCTTCGATGTCCTTCATCAGTATTCATTGCATTGTGTTAGGCTATTGTATTGCCAACTTTGAGCCAGATTATAATTTTCTTTAGTATAATAGCTGCAAGCAATCAGTGTATAATTGCTTATTGATGTATATCAGTAAGGAGGGTTTTGTTTTGAGATGTTTTGTGGTTGTTATATTTGGGTACATTGAAATCACTGTAAAGCTATGTTGAAAAATTCTGAGTTGTTGACCTTTTTCCTTTTCCAGAATGCTTCAGACCAACCAGTTGAAAACTGTACCAAGTGAAGCCCTAAAAGGACTGTCTACACTACAGTCACTGTAAGTATTACTTTGCAGCTTCATTTTAGCTATTTTCCTCACCAATTGAAACACTCTTGAAGTGATTCCAGAATAATTCTTTCATGTTGTTCAAAGAGCTATATAATTTGGCACTGACAATAGATTCTGTAATGACTTACAATGTATTTCTTTCAGATTGAGGGGTAGGTCATGTCCATTTTGTTTATTTTCTTGTGTTAATTTATGGAGGTTTAAATCAGTACAAAAGGCTGCTTTTATTTACTTTTATGTAGGCTTGATTCTTATAATTTTGTCCATTAAAATTCATGAATAGACACCAGAGTGCAGACTGTTATTCACAGGAATTAACCTACATACTTGCATGCTGCAGTACTGCTAACCTCGTACTTTTGGGGGTACAAGCCATTGCTACCCTAAGTAAATCTCTTGAATTGTGGATCACTTGTAAAGAAGCCAGATAATGTCATTAGCATGTGGTACACAAAAAACTTGCACTTTGACCTTTTTCTGATACTTGATAGGTACAAAAATAAAGGAAGGTATTGGAACATACTTTTTGTTAAGTAAACTTGCCAAATATTAGAGAAATAAGTATATCTGCAATGAAGAAAAATGCTGTGGGCAGCTTGTGTCATTTAAAAGGTTACAAAAATTGTTTATTACAGGTATTGTGTAAAAGTTGAACTGTGTTCATACCTACATGCACAACTTGACCAGCAGTGTAAATGCAGTAACTCCATTCAATACATGCAGTAATTGAATTGCTGGTCCAATTACGGCACCAGTGTCGAGGTGACTTTTAGTTCACCAAAATTTGACCAAATTGTATTTGACGCATAGATGTTTATTGCCACAGACATCTAAAAATGTAGAAAAGCCATGGATCATTTTGATTTGTGTTAAAAGAAGAGGCATGAGAGGACACTTGTATGGACATGGACCAGTTGAACTGATTGACAGTTTCTGTGCAGTACATTCTATGTACCGGCCCACAGCTAATGATAGTCCGTGGACTGAACGTCTCTTTACTGCTCAGTCCAGTTATAGTAAATGTAGTCGCGTACTAAGCCATGTTGTACATTTATGCAGTGAGCCATTGTGGTAACCCTAGGATATTTTCTTGATGTGAAAAGTCAGTTTTTAAACATAAATTGAGGATTTGATATTGCAGTGACTTGCGCGTTTTATTGTACATTAAAACAAATGCTAATTTGATTTTTCTATTGAACATATGAAATAGGAGCAGAAGTAGGCCATTTGGTCGCTTAAGCCTGCTCTGTCATTCAATAAATGATGGCTGATCTGTTTGTGTTTTGAATTCCATATTCCCATCTACCCCTGATAACCTTAGATTCTTGTTAGGCAAGGGAACCAATCTACCTCTACCTTAAAAATATTCAATAACCCCACTTCCACTGCCTTCTGAGGCAGAGAGTTCCAATGTCATACAACCCTCAAAAAAAATCATCTCATCTCTGTCCTAAAAGGTTGACACCCCCCCCCCCCCCCCAACTGCCTAATTTTAAAACACTGCCTCCTAATTCTGGACTCACTTACAAGAGGAAGCATCCTTTCCACGTCCACCTTGTCAATACCAGTCAGGATCTTTATACTCAAATCAAGTCACCTCTCACCCTTCTAAACTCCAGTGGAAACAAGCCCAGCCTGCCTAATCTTCTCTCATAAGACAACCCGTTCATTCCAGGTATCAATCTAGCAAACCTCCTCTGAACTGCCTCCTTTAAATAAGGAGACCAAAACTGCACACAGTATTCAAGATGTGGTCTCACCAATGCCCCATATAACTGAAGCATAACACCCTTACTTTTAAGTTCAATTCCTCTTGTAATAAAGGATAGCATTCCATTAGCCTTCCTCATTCCTTGCTGTACCTGCATACTAACTTCTTGCAACTTATGTACTAGAACACCCAGATCCCTCTGCACTTCAGAATTCTGCAGCCATTATCCATTTAAGTAATACTTTGCCTTTTTATTCTTCCTGCCAAAGTGAACATTTTCCCACATTATACTCCATCTGCCAGATTTTTGACCACGCAACCTATCTATATCTGTCTGCAACCTCCTTATGTCCTCTTCAGAACAGACTTTCCTACCTATCTTTGTGTCATCTGCAAATTTAGCTATCATACCTTCACTCCCCATATCGAGTCATTGATGTAAATTGTGAAAAGTTAAGGCCCCCCGCACAGATCCTTGCGTGTCATCCTGCCAATCAGAAAAAGACCCATTTATGCATACTCTTCATAAAACCATACTATCTCTTCCCGATCACTTTGAGTTTCTCTAAGTGCGCAGCTATAACCTTCTTAATGATCGACTCTTACACCTTCCCCACAACAGACGTCAAGCTAACTGGCCTGTAGTTTCCTGTTTTCTGCCTCCCCTCCCTCCTCCTCCAACAGAAGGATTATGTTTGCTACTTACTAGTCTAATGGAAGCTTTCCAGAATCTAGCGAATTTTGGCAAATTAACACCAACCATCTGCTACCTCATTAATCACCTCTTTTAAGTCCCTAAAATGAAGTCCATCAGGACTCTGAGATTAGTCATCCTACAGCTCCATCAGTTTGATGAGTAGCACTTTCCTAGTCCTTGTAATTTCACCAAGTTCCCCTCTCCCTTCCACCTCTTGATTTATAGCTATTACTGGAATGTTTTTTGTATCCTCTATAGTGAAGACAGAAGCAAGTATTTGTTCATTTCATCTGCCATTTCCTTATCTAATATTAACTACCCACTGTCAATCTCTAAAGGACCGACACTCATTTTGTTTAATCTTTTTAACCACCTGTAGAAACACTTGCTACAAGTTTTTACATTTCTAACTAGCTTCCTCTCATACTGTAACTTCTTTCTCCTGATTAACTTTTTTAGTCATGCTCTGCCGTTCTTTATATTCTGACCAGTCATCTGACCTGCCACTCACCTTTACACAGTTATATGCTTTTTCCTTAAGTTTGATTCTTTCCTTAATTTCTTTAGTTAACCACGGGTGGTGGGTCCTCCCCTTAGAATTTTTTTTATACTTATTGAGTATTTTGAAATATCCTCTTAAATGTGTGTCACTGCTTCTCAATTGACATATCCCCTAGCCTGGTATCTCAGTTCACTTCAACTAGTGCAGCTTTCATGCCCACATTGTTGCCTCTTTTAAATTTAAAATACTAGTCTTAGACACACACTTCTCCCCTTCAAACTGAATGTAAAATTCAATCATATTATGGCCGCTGCTACCTAGGGATGCCTTCACTCTGAGGTCATTAGTTAATTCTGTCACATTAGATAATACCAAGTCTAATATAACCTGTTCTCTGGTTGGTTCCAGACCGTGCTGCTTTAAGAAAATTTCTTGAAAGCATTCTGTGAATTCCTTGTCCAGGCTACTACTGTCAGTTGATTTTTCCAGTTTATATATAGATGGAAATCACCCATAGTTATTGCTGCCCCTTAATCACAAGCACCCAATATTTCTTCTTGTACACTTTGTCCTACATTGTGGTTACTGTTAGGGGCCTGTAGACCATTCCCACTAGCGATTCTTTTCCCCTACTATTCCTCATCTCCACGCAAGCCCATTCTACATCCTGCTTTCCTGAACCAAGGTCATTTCTAACTATTGTACCAATGCTATCCTTGATCAACATTGCTACCCTTCCACCTTTACCTAGTTTCCTATTCTTCTTGAATGTCATATACCCTTCAATATTCAGAACCCGATCCTTGTCATCCTGCAGCCACATCTCTGTAATGGCTACCAGATCATATCTATTTACTTCAATGTGCAGTGTCTATTCATTTACCTTGTTATGAATGCTATGCGCATTCAGTTACAGAGCCTTTAGCTTTGTCTTTGTTATCTTTGTAACATTTAGCCTTCACTAGTGGTGCATTTTTAGGTTTTATCTCTTTGTCCTGTCCTGCCATTCTATGACCATCATTTCCCATATTTGCTCTCCTGCCTTGAATCTACCTCTTGATTTGCTACATCTATCCAAGCTTGATCCCTCACCCCTCCCTTGTTTAGATTAAAGCCTTCTCTATTTCCCTAGTTTTGTGATTTACAAGAACACTCATCTCAACACAGCTCAGCTGTAGACTGTCCCAATGATTTGGCCCCACTTTTCACCAGCACTGATGCTAGTGCCCCATGAACTGGAACCCACTTCTCCCACACCAGTCTTTGAGCCACGCATTCATCTCTCTAATCTTACTTGTCCTAAGCCAATTTGCACATGGCTTAGGTAATAATGCAGAAGTTCTTACCTTTTATATTCTGCTTCTTAATTTGGTACATAGCTCTTCATGCTGACTATGTAGAACCTCTTTCCTTGTCCAGCCTATGTCATTGGTACCTACATGGACCACAATGACTGGATCTTCCCCTTCCCACTGCAAGTTCCTCTCCAGTCCTGAGCAGATAACCCAAATCACGGCACTGGGCAGGCAACACAGCCTCCTGAACTCCTGCTCTTTGCTGCAGAGAATAGTGTCAATCCCCCTCACTATACAGTCCCCTACATTCGCTACATTCCTGTTTCTCCCCCCGCTTGAACGGCTTCCTGTGCTATGGCCAGCCTGCTCATCTACCTTGCAGACCTCGCTTTAATCCACACAGGTTATGAGCACCTCAAACCTGTTTGACAATTGCAAAGTCTGAGGCATCTCCACTACTATCTGCTTGGTCCCATTACCTGTCTCATACATGGTCACATCATCCTGCCTCTAACCAACTGACCAATTCAGACAATCCTATTCTAAAAGGCGTGACCATCTTCTAGAACAAAGCATCCAGGTATTTTTCATTCTCCCTTGTGTTATGCAGTGTCTGCAGTTCAGCTTCCAGATCAATAATCCTGATCCAGAATTCCTCTAGCTGCTCTCACTTTCTGCAGATGTGCTTGTCATGGATCGCCTTGGCATCCAAAAGCTTACATTCCACAACTGCAACATAACACCTGTGCTGCCATTATTATTCATGCTATTTAGTTAACTTAATTTAATTACTCTTAATTAACCTAGAATAATTCCTATGTATACCACAGTTCTTTCCTCCTCCCCTCCCCCGTGCACTGAATTCCCTAATGCCTAGTGAGTCTAATGCACTACTCACTCGGTCTTTGCCTCCCTCCCGCATAGTGGCCTGCCTCTTTGCCTGCCCCTTACTGATTGAAGTTAAGAAATGTTCACTATATATTCCATTTATAAATTTAAATGAAGCAATTATTTATTTCAAGGTAGCTTATTTCAAAGTGATAGGTTTCCTTCCGGTTTAAAACAAATTTTTGAATGACGTTTTTCTGGAAAAATGTTTTGCACATGTTTGTGAATAGAATGATAATCAGAATAAAGTTTCTTATGTAATTTAAGCTACTAAACCAAAGAGACGGATTATGTATCTTTTTGTCCCTGAAGTCATTACATATATGTAGCATTTTAAAATATTACCATGTTCCTTCACAGCTTTGGGAGTTGAAAATTCTTTTTTGGTGACAGTCTGAATGTGTCACTAATTTCATTATGAGTGCACAAATTTAAATGTGCAACTTATTTTCTGCTAAAATTAATTTAGAAGCCTAGTGACTAATGTCTTACTACACACCAAGAATGGTATACATGGGTTCATTATATGTATTTCCTCAGGACTTAGACCCTGAGATTTATTCATTAAAAAATAATAAATTGTAAACAGTTAACTTCAGCCGAAATTATGTTTCATACAAATTTCTCATGACTTATTATTCTTGTAGCTTATGCCCCTATTTACAAAATTCAAAAAACTGCAAGGTTTTATAAGATTATGTTTTGGGGCTGTCTTTAATTTAGGGTAAAATGGAGGAATGAAGGGGGTCATGTGACCTATTTTCAATTGTGCTGCCAGCAAGCCTAGGAGGCTTGGTTGTTAAAAGGGCGGGAGGTTTGTGGGGAGGGTGGGCAGCAGGTTGTTTTACTGGGGACAAGATAAAAGCTATTCACACGTGTAAATAAAGACCAGAGCAGCTGTGCTGATGGTAAGTAGACGGTTTTAAAGGCAAAATACTGCGGGTGCTGGAAATCTGAAACACAAACAAAAAGTGCTGGAAGAACTCAGCAGGCCTGACAGCGTCGGTGGAGAGAAAGACAGAGTTAACGTTTCAAGCCCATATGGCTCTTCTTCAACTAAAGCATGTAGACTCGAAATGTTAACTCTGTCTTTCTCTCCACAGCTGCTGTCAGACCTGCTGAGTTTTTCCAGCACTTTCTGTTTTTGTTGTGGGTAGACTGTTAGTCTCCAAGTCCCAGGAAAGCTTTAGGAATGTCAGGCTGTGTAAACAGTTATATATTAAACTATTTAATTAATTCCAAGATAGAATGAAGTTGGGGATCTTGGGGTTCTGGAGGATAGTTAATTATCATTTCTTGGATACAAGGCCCATATGATTCACGTTGCCATGGGGATGGACTTCGAGATCGGAAGAGTCCATAGGATGCCATTGTAGGATCAGGTTACAGGTTTCCCTAAAAATATCACTTAGACAGGATCAGTCCGCAAGAATCAGAGAGAGAGAGGGGGGGCCAGCAAGTCTCTATGGTTCACCACGCAAAATGCGGGTGGGAGCTCATGCTTGATTGAAGAGAACAAGATTTGAGGGTTTAAACGAAGCTGGAAGATTTGCCTAACTTTGGTTAGAGGGATCTCCAGGGTAACCCACACCATGAAACTCCATTCAGAGATTAGGAGTTATCTGGCTGGAAAAGGAAAAGGGAGCTAAGAATCATTTTGGACTGGTTTCAGGAGAATGAAATGTCTATTAAAAGGACAGAATAAAGTATAACCATAGAGAGAGATTTAAATGTTAAATGGGGAAATCCTTTCTGTAGTTTAGAGTATAAGTTGCTAACTGAAATAGTGTTAAATCAATGTTGCTTTAAGTTTGTGTGTTATAGTGAAGGTCTAAAAACTTGAGATCTTGTCACGTGATCCTTTCAGCAATTCTCTGAAGGACTGAAATTTTTTTTAAAGTTATCAGTCTCTACGGGGATCACAACATTTGTGTTTCAAACCTTAGGAGCTATTTTTTTTGCCGATTCCCATTGCTAGGTGATAGGAAACCAAACCCTCATCCCAGTTTCAGCTCCAGCTTTGCATCCCATTCTAACCCCGCTCCAGCTCATGCTGTTGACTACTCTGCTGCTGTACTCTGTGTCCCTTTTACCGCCCTGACTTATAATCTCTCAATTTTTTCTTGGGTTAGTAGTGCCCCTCAAGCTGTGTATAACCAATTCTCTCTCTCCAGTGGAGAGAGATGCCTAAGGTCCTTGTTACTCACCTATGAGTGAGTAATATCACAGGAATCTGCAAATACATTTCAAACAACTTTTATTGAAATGGCAATTTTAAAATAAGAGAGCAGTTTTTTAATACCAAATTAATACCAATTTAAAACGAAATTGGTCAATTTGTACAATTTGGCATTACACCTTTGAGCTATTTGTACAAGAAAATAAAGGGTACAATTATTCTCCAAAGTATTGCATTCAAATATGCATCCATCACACTTGGCCTATTACCAATCCTCTGCAGAGTTCAAATAAATTAAACTGTGGTTTTAATTCTTATTACAAGATGTGTCAGCCTTAGATCAGTGTTAGCAGTTGACCCCGAGTTCTCTTTTTTTTATTCTTTTATGTGATGTGAGCTTTGCTGACAATGCCAACACTTGTTGTCCATCCTAACTGCCCTTGAGAAGATGGAGGTGAGCTGCATTCTTGAATTGCTGCAGTCCATCTGGTCCAGTTACATCCACCATTAGGGAGTTCCAGCATTTTGACCTAGTAACAGTCAAGGAACAGCATCCAAATCAGGATGGCGTGTGGCTTGGAGTGGAACTTGCATGTGGTGGTGTTCCCATCTGCCTGCTGCCCTTGTCCTTCTAGGCACCAGAGGTCACAGGTTTAGAAGATGCCATCAGAGGTGGATTGGCAAGTCACTGCAGTGCATCTTAAATATGGTGCGCACTGCAGGCTCAAAGGGCAGAATGGCTCCTAAGTCCTGTGTATGCCGATGGTGGAGAGAGTGAATGTTTAGGTGATGGATGTGGTGCCAATCAAGCGGCTGCTTTGTCCTGAATGGTGTCGAGTGTGAGTGCTGTTGGGGCTGCACTCATCTAGGCAAGTGGAGAGTATTCCATCACCCTCCTGACTTGTGCATTATTGATGGTGGACATGGTTTCGGAGTCGGGAGGCGAATTAGTAATCACAGAATTCCCCATTTCTGGCCTGTTCTTGTAGCCACAGTATTTATATGCCTGGTCTAGTTCAGTTTCTGGCGAATGTAACCCTCTGCTAGGAGGTTAATGGTGCAAGATTCAACAATAGTGATGCTGTTAGACATCAAGGGAATATGGTTAGATTCTGTCTTACTGGAGATGGTCATTGGCTGGCACTTGTGTGGCACGAATAAGTCCAAAGGTTACAATTCAAGTCCCACTCCAGAGACTTAATCGCATATTTGAGGCTGACACACAGTACTGTACGGGGAGTTTGCTACATCATCAGAGGCGCTGCCTTTTGGATGAGATATTTGCCCCCTCAAGTGGATGTAAAAAATCCCATGGCAGTCTTTTCCCTGATGTCCTGACCAACGTTTAGTCCTCAACCAACAGCACTAAATCAGATTATCTGATTATCTCACTGCTAAACATAACATAAGAAATAGGACCAAGATTAGACTATTTGGCCCCTCGAGCCTGCCTCACTTTTCAATAAGATTGTGGCTGATCTAATTGTGGCTTTAACTCCACATTCCTACCTGCCTCCCATAACTTTTGACTCCAAAAATCTGTCTTAGCTCAACCTTGAATACATTCAATGACCCAGCCTCCCCTGCTCCGTGGGTAGTGAATTCCAAACGTTACCGGCCCTTTGAGAAGAAATTCTTCCTTATCTCCACCTTAACTGGGTGACTCCCCATTTTGAAACTGCCCCCTGGTTCTACATTCCACCACAAGGGGATCTTTTCAGCACCTACCTTGTCAAGCCCCATCAGAATCTTGTATGCTTCAATAAGGTCACTTCTCACTCTTCTAAACTCCAGTGAGTGTAGGCCAACCTGCTTACCCTTTCCCGATATTGCCTTTTGTGGAACCTTGCTGTGTGCACATTGGTTGTTGCATTATCAAACATTGCTATAGGGCCTGCACTTCAAAAGTGCTTGTGAAGTTCTGTAGGCACTCTGAGGTACAAAAGGTGATATAGAAATGCACAACTGCTGAACCTACTGGTACAGTGCTGTTGAACACTCTTCAGTCTCGGCCCCCTTCTAAATTAGTCCATGAATCCAGGTGAAATGAGGGAGAGTATTTTTTAGATCTGTTACTGCATAGGTCATCAATAGAATTTTTTTTTATTCATTCATGGGATGTGGGCTTCGCTGGCTGGGCCAGCATTTATTGCCCACCCCTAGTTGCCCTTGGGAAGATGGTGGTGAGCTGCCTTCTTGAACTGCTGCAGTCCATGTAGTGTGGGTACACCCACGGTGCTATTAGGAAAGGAGTTCCAGGATTTTGACCCAGCAACAGTGAGAGAACAGCGAAAAAATTTCGGAGTCGGGATGGTGAGTGACTTGGAGGAACTTTTAGGTGGTGGTGTTCCCATCTATCTGCTGCCCTTGGCCTTCTAGATGGTAGTGGTTATCAGATTGGAAGGGGCTGTTGAAGGAGCCTTGGTGAATTCCTGCAGTGCCCCTTGTAGAATTTCTGTTTTGGTCTGACTGGACCTTCTTCCATAACACACACAATTTCTAATTTGCAGCTTGTACCAGGACTCTGGTGATGATTAAATTTTGAATCTGATCACAAGTGACAACCTGCTTTTAGCCACATAACCTAAGTGCATTATGCCAGCAATGTAGGGAGGGAAGGAGTTGAGCACTGCAAATAAGTTTGTTCTCAAACTTTGCCAGTTTTGAGTAATTATAGTCATCACTTGCCAACTGCCAATATGTTATGCAATCTGATTCAGCATTTGCAAAGCATGTAAGTTGTTTTAAAGAACAAAAAATACTTGTTTATTCCCAAAAGATTTTGTTGTATTGAGGTAGGCTTTTCTACAACAAATGGTATTCAACATCCAGATTTCAATTTTTATTGATGGGAAAAGCTGTAGCACTCACATAAGTGCACCTAGCGATAGTGGTGGAATTTAGAATGATCTGTTTTGAACTGATCAGCTGTTTTTTGATATTGCATGCTCATAACAGCAGGGTATGAAGTCATTATTTTTAATTATGTATAAGTTTGAGTGGTTAGTGTGTTTTAGGTGTGTCTGTAAATATGGTCAGCATGGTTGTGTCTGTTCCCTGATGTCAACTATCATTTCTGCATATGGGAACATATGGCCCTACTGGAAGCTGTTGAGCTGCAACTTTACTTGAAGTTGGGAATTTCTTCCAAAGATGGCAATTTTTTTTTGTCTCATTATGTTTCTGTTGACTACAGTTACAGAAGCAGTTTGAGTAGCCCCAGCAAAGAGATTGTTTAATTTCAGCCTTATCTTTGCCCATGTTTCTCCATATAATTTGAAAACAGCTAATGCAGTAACAGTTGAACAATTTCTCACCACTTCCTCATCCTTTCTATTTGGTCTTCTTCTCCCCTCTCTCCATCTGTGGCATGCAACAGACCTATGATTGTGAATTAAGCCACTTGTATGAAGTTGTCTGCATGTTTTCATATTATCCATTAGTGTTGTCAATATAACGCTTGTGTCCTATTGATAAACCAGTTGACAGCATAAATTATACAAAGTGCTATATTGGCAGGTAGAATCAATGGGGTTTGCAATAGTTTATAATCAACTTTTAGATTGAATTTGTTGTAAAGAAAGGCACAAGATAGCTGTTGCATAGATTAACTGTTTGGAGAAAAATGTTTTACTACAAAGATTGTTGGGCTAAAATATTGATTGATTGCACTCTAGAAACTTACACCGGCAAACAGTTCTTGTAATTACTACAGGAAATTGTCAGTAGCGAGGATTTTAATTGATCACAGCTGTCTAGTTCTAATTTCGGCATGTGAATAGGAAACATTTCCATTACATTACCATTTTTCATGACATGAAGGTAGTTTAACTTGTGCCTCCGCACACTCAAACGCGGAGATATGAGAGAGGCTGTAGTAGGCAGTCTCACACTTTTGGGGTCTGCAGTAATGCTGCTGCCAAGTGCAGGATGTGGGTGGTCCACTGGGCAGCCTGGGAACTTTCAAATAATGATATAGAAATATTTAGATGTTGTGAGAAGTATCCCTCCTGCCACAGACTTGCAACGTTAAAAGTAGCTGCTTGGAGACCTAAGCCTCGTGCATGCATTCAGCCACACGGTCCAATTTTTGGTCAAGTGCAGCAGGCATAGTAACTGCTGGCTGTACAACTCTATATTGATAGTGATGTGAAACTATGAATCTATGGTAAACAGTAGCCTTTTGTAATCTGTTCCTATTGGGGTAAGGGAGGAGTGGTAAAACTTAATTTATTTGCACTAAATTATCGCATGGTTTAATGCTTCCTTATGGAGACCTTAATAGTTAACATTCAGGTGTGGGGTGGCAGCAGTAAAATGATATGTTGGCTGGTTAATGTATTTTTTTGCGGTAGTTGTTAGCTAGTAGGAAATCACAGAATTTTAACGGCACAGAAGGAGACTGTTTGGCCCATTGTGTCTGTACCTGCTCTCCAAATGAGCATTATGACCTAGTGCCATTGCCCTGCCTTTTCCCCGCACCCCTGCACATTGTTCCTATTCCAATAATCATCTAATGCCCTCTTAACTGCATTGATTGAACCTGCCTCCACCACACTGCAGTGCACTCGGGGCCCGAACATGCATGTGAAAATGTTTTTTCTCACGTCACATTTGCTTCTTTTGCAAATCACTTTAAGTCTGTACCCTCTCATTCTTGATCCTTTTACGAGCGGGAACAGCTTCTCTCTATCTACTCTGTGTCCAGCCCCCTCATGATTTTGAACATCTCTACCAAATTTCCTCTAAGCCGCCTTCTCTCCAAGGAGAACAGTCCCAACCTCTCCAATCTATCTTTGTAACTGAAGTTTCTCATCTCTGGAACTATTCTTGTAAACCTTTTCTGCACTCTCTCCAATATGTTCATATCCTTCCTATAATGTGGCGGCCAGAACTGTACACAATACTCCATCTGTGGTCCAACGAGTGTCATATAAATTCAGCATAACCTCCTTGCTCTTATACTCTCTGCCCCTATTAATAAAGCTCAGGACACTATATGCTTTATTAACTGCCCTCTCCATCTGCCCTGCCACCTTCAATGATCTCTGCACGTATACACCCACGTCTTTCTGCTCCAACACCCCCTTCAAAATTTCACCCCTTATTTTATATTGTCTGTCCATGTTCTTCCCACAAAAATGCACCACCTCACATTTCTCTGCATTAAATTTCATCTGCCCATTCCATCAACTTGTCTGTCTTTTTGAAGTTCTACACTGTCGTACTCAGTTTACAAGCTTCGTATCATCCGCAAACTTTGAAGTTGTCCCCTGCCAACGCCAAGATCTAGATCATTAATATATATCAGAAAAGCAAGGGCCCCAATACCAACCCCTGGGGAACTCCACTATAAACCTTCTTCCAGCCCGAAAAATACCCATTAACCATTACTCTCTGCTTATTTTTCTGCCAATTTTTGTATCCACATTGCTACTGTCCTTTTATTCCACGAGCAATAACTTTTCTCAAGTCTGTTGTGTGGCACTGTATCAAATGCCTTTTGAAAGTCCATGTACACCACATCAGCAACATTACCCTCATCAACTTTTTCTGTTACCTCTTCAAAATACTCCAAGTTAGTTAAACACGATTTCCCCTTTAGAAATCCATGCTGGCTTTTCCTTATCAACCCATGTTTTTCCATGTGACTACTAATTCTATCCTGAATAATTCTTTCTAGAATCTTGCCCACCACTGAAGTTAGACTAACTGGCCTGTAATTGCTGGGCTTATCCTTCAATCTTTTTTGAACCAGCGTGCAACATTTGTAATTTTCCAGTCCTCTGGTACCGCCCATGAGTCTGGGGAAAACTGAAATTATGGCTAGTACCCTTGCAATCTCTACTGTCACTTCCTTCAATATCCTTGGATGCATCTCATCCGGTCCCGGTGCCTTATCAACTTTAGATACTGACAGGGTATTCAACACTTCCTCCATATCAATTTTGATCCCTTTTAGTGATAGAGTTTCCTTGTCTGTCATCAAGACCTGGGTAGCATCTACCTCCTTGGTAAAGACGGATGCAAAGTATTCATTTAATATCTCAGCCATGGCCCCTTCATCCATGTGTAAATTCCTTTTTAGGTCCTAATCGGCCCTACTCCTCCTTTTACCACCCTTTTACTATTTATATGCCTATAGAAGACTTTGGGATTCCCCTTTATGTTGGCTGCCAGTCTTTTCTCATAATCCCTTTTTGCTTCTCTAATATAATTTTTCACCTCCCCTCTGGGCCTTCTTTATTCCTCTTGGCTCTCGATTGTATTTTCTACCTGATGCCTGTCATAAGCGCACTTTTTTTCTTCCCTTTTTACTTCCTTTTTCATCCAGAGAGCCCTGGATTTGTTTGCTCTGCCTTTCCCTTTGGTTGGAATATACTTTGTGCCCGAACCAATTTTTTGAAGGTAGCCCATTTATCAGCTACTGTTTTTTTCCCGCCAATCTTTTGTTCCTGGAAAGATGCTAATAGTGCCATACCACAACAGGAATAGCACACCTTTGTCTAATAGCAATACAGTATCCATTTTTAAGATTTATAAGCCTTCCAATTGAATCATAATCCCTTCATTCAGTGTATGGAAGATAATTGGCTTGCTGTAGAAACCTCCTATCATCACTCCCCGACCTTTTGTAAGTCATCTGCAAAACATGACCAAAAGTGTACTTTGCAGATGGATCCCTGATGAAACTGTTTTTCAGTCAACAGTAATTGCAAGTGAAATTACATCTTGTGCAACTCCAGTGAAGTTTCACAGAATTATGTAGCCCACCATCACCATTAGCACCACCACCTTCTCAAGGGCATTTGGGGACGGGCATTAAATGCTAGCCTGGCCCACAGCCCTTGAATGAATAAAAACAAAAATGAAAAAAATAATTTTGGACTTCACTGGCAGATGGTTTGGACTGCTGAAGTCTTATGAATCAGGAAGCTGTTCATTTGGACCTCTTCCTTACCTGAGCAAATGCGCTGAATATTTAAATTAAACTTATTACCTGTTTTGAACTTAAGAAATCTTAAATTCTTAGTTTTCTTGGTTACCCTTGATTTTGGTTCTGTCAGTAAATATTTGTTATGTGTTGCATCACCCAGATAATAACAAACTTACTTAAAAAGATCGCGGTCTTCATTAAATTTAGAACAAAGGGGAAGTTTTCGATGGAGGTACCACAGGAAGGGTGGTATACCATCCTGGAACATAAACCCTGATTATAATCCAGTTTTGATGGCAGGTTAGCAACTTGAAATGTTAACTTTGTTTTTCTCTCCACAGATTCTGCCAAACCTGCTGAGTTTATCCAGCATTTTCTGTTTTTATGTCAGATTTACAACCTCAGTATTTGGCTTTTATATAATCCAGTTTAGTTGTGCAGCTCCAGGCTGCTGTTTGATTCTTAGAATCCACCTTTACCAAGCTTTTACTCATTCCTCTTAATATCTAATTCTTTGGCTTATGTCCATTTTCTTTCGTTATGGTCCTGTGAAGTGTCAAGATTCCAATTTCAGGGATGCATTAGTGTAGTAAGTACCATTGCCAGTTTGCTGCCCATGTAGAGAAATTTGGATTATAGTATAATTATAAGCAAAGCTGCGGCACCAAGGAATAGGGAAAAGTTTACTAAAATGATCAGAAACAGTGATTACAATTCAGTATTACAAACAGATGCCTAGAGGTGACTCATGTTGGCAAATGTTGTGAATTGTGAAAAAGTTAGGCTGGACCAAAAGTATCCATAAAACTAATAACAAAAAAAAGTGATGGGAAGCGAGGTTTGGATGGGTATTTTTTGGTTGGGTGCATATGATATATTTGCACTAAGCTTAGGTATGCTGACCATACCTTCAATTCCAACAACAGCAGCTTACCTTTGCAATGTTCTTTAAAGTCACCATATAAAGTGCTTCATAGAGGGGTAAGCAGTGTGAAAAGGTTGCTGAACCAAATGAGTCAGGTGATCAAAAACTTGGCCAAAGAGGTGGGTATTAAGAATGTCTTGAAAGTTGAGAAGGAAGGAGATGGGAGCAGTTGTTCCAGCTAATAGCATGCTGCTGACATGGGGAAAGGGAGATGCATAAGAGGTTGTAGTAAGGGCACTGAGTTTGAGTCAGTTGAGCTTGCTGTGGTACTTAGACGATGTTGCAAAGTAGGGAGGGAACGGCAAGCTCAAAGAGGCAATTAAGTGCATGGGTTAGAATTTTAAATTCATCGGTTGGTGAACTGAGCCATTGTAGGACATGAGAACAGGATCGATGAATTGAGTGAAAATTAGTGAGGGATAGGATATGGACAACGGAGTTTTGAATAAACTGAAGTTGTGATGGATTGAAGACCATCAGCAAATTGGAAAGTGAATCTGGAGGTGACAAATGCAAGCATAAGGGTTTCAGTGAGAGGTGTGCAACCCTGTGGAGGTGAAAGCCAGCATCCTTTGTAATGGAGAAGATATGGGGTCGCCAATATCTTGGTTTGTCACTCCTGGATCTGGTGTTGCCATTTATCTTGAATAGTTAGGGATAAAGAACATTGATAGGGCCACTGCACTGTGCAGTATTGAAATGATAGCCTAAACTTTCCACATTCACATCTGGACATTTCTCAGCTTCCACATGGTTATATTGACACTAGTCTTTACCACCCTGGTCCTAGCTTGATTTAGGATCCGCAAGTGTTTGTGTTCAACATTAGTGTCTGGAGGGAGTTGTTGTGAAAGAAACAAGTTCTCCCAGGTCATTGGGAATTCCATTGCAGTATTTTTGGGGCAAAAGGTTTTTGGGCTTCAGCCACTTGGATGATGGCACATTTAGGTAGGTACAGTGAGTGTCCAGGGTTAAACATCTGTTTCATAGCGTCAGCTGTGGCTCAATTGGTAATATCATTGCCTTTGAATCACAAGGTTCAAGTTTCAAGTCCCAATCCAGGACTTGAGCGCAATAATCAAGGCTGACACTTCAGTGCAGTAGTGAAGGAGTCCTCCATTGTCAGAAGTACCGACTTTTGGATGAGACATTAAACTGAGGCCCAATCTGCCCGCTCAGGTGGATGTAAATGATTCCACTACTTTGAAGAGTAGGGGAGCTACTCCTGGTGTCCTGGTCAATTTTTATCCCTCAATCAATATCACAAAAGAAAAGCCATTCTCACATTACTGTTTGTGGGTGCTAGTATGCATATTGGCTGTTGTGATTTCTCCATTCCATCAATTTTCTTAGATTGGTTCATGGACTGTGGCATCTCTGGTATTTATTGCCCATCCCTAATTGCCCTTATTCAGAGGGCATTTGAGAGTCAACCACATTGCTGTGGTCCTGGAGTCACCAGTAGGCCAGACCAGGTAAAGACAACAGATTTTCTTCCCTAAAGGGAATTAGTGAACCAGATGGGTTTTTACAAGAATCAGCAATGGTTGCATGGTCATCATTAGACTTATTTAATTCGAACCCTGGTCCCCAGAGCATAACCCTGAGCCTCTGGATTACCAGTCCAACGACAATAGCACTACGCTGCCACTTGCCCTATGACTACACTTCAAAAATAATTAATTTGCTGCAAATGCTTTGAGTCATCCAGAGTTTGTAAAAGGCGCTTTTTTCTAGAGGTATTGTGTCTCACTGGTGGCACAATCCCCAAAATGCAGTGTAGCAGTCTGTATCAAAGCTATTGTATTTCTTTGACAGGATTGATTGATTTCAGTGTAAATTTTGTACACATAGCTCAAATGTGACCATACTCGCATACCTTCCAAACCCATGACCGCTGCCATAGAAGGACAAGGGCAGCAGATAGTTGGGAACACTATCACCTGGAAGTTCACCTCCAAGCCGCTCACCGTTCTGACTTGGAACTATATCGATGTTGCTTCACTATCGCTGGGTCAAAATCCTGGAACCACTTCCTAACAGCATTGTGGGTATACCTACACCATGTGGACTGCAGTGGTTCATGAAGGCAGTTCACCACCACCACCTCAAGGCCAATTAGGGATAAATACTGGCCTAGCCAGCGTCAACCATGTTCTATGAATGAACAGAAAAAAATACTCTGCAATTGAGTAACACACAGCAAGACTAGTTGCTCAGAGTGTTTTGTGTTCAGCTTTCCATTTTGGGTTGAACACTTTCTGGGTATACAATTTCTAGAGTTCATCTTTTTATAGCTTCTTGATGTGCTCATTGAATGTCAGTGTTCAACCTAATGTAACCTCAGTGTGCACCACATACTCAGGCTCGATGTTTCTACAGTCCTGAATTGACCAGATGATGTTTCAGGTGGAAGATACAAACTAGTGCCTTGCAAGGTTAGCA
Organism: Carcharodon carcharias; assembly: GCF_017639515.1. Taxonomy (NCBI): domain Eukaryota; kingdom Metazoa; phylum Chordata; class Chondrichthyes; order Lamniformes; family Lamnidae; genus Carcharodon; species Carcharodon carcharias. Next base: position 12,113,175 of record NC_054476.1, on the reverse strand, counting down.
TTCAAATATGCTTATTCTCTGCATTTGCACTTGAAGTCAGTTAAGATGTGCTGAATGTTCTCGTCTTTCCGATTGAGTAGTGATGCAGCGATCATCTGCATAGGTGAATCGTCACCTCTGGAAGAATTCTGGCGGTCACTTGTGTGGGCATTGATCAGCAAGGGAGCTTGCAGTGAACCTTGGGGCAACTTTTTTTCTTTTTAATTCATTCGCAGGATGTGGGCTTCACTGACTGGGCCAGCATTTAATGCCCATTCCTAGTTGCCTTTGAGAAGGTGGTGAGCTGCTGCCTTGAACTGCTGCAGTCCTAGTGGTGTAGGTACACACACACACTGCTGTTAGGAAGGGAGCTCCAGGATTTTGACCCAGCGACAGTAAAGGAACGGCGATATATTTCCAAGTCAGGATGGTGAGTGACTTGGAGGGGAACTTCCAGTTGGTGGTGTTCCCATCTATCTGCTGCCCTTGTCCTTCTAGATGGTCGTGGGTTTGGAAGGTGCTGTCTATGGAGCCTTGGTGAATTCCTCCAGTGCAGTTTGTAGATGGTACACACTGCTGCTACTGTGCGTTGGTGATGGAGGGAGTGAATGTTTGTGGATGTGGTGCCAATCAAGCGGGCTGCTTTGTCCTGGATGGTGTCAAGCTTGTTGTTGGAGTTGCACTCATCTAGGCAAGTGGGGAGTATTTGATCACACTCCTGACTTGCGCCTTGTAGATGGCGGACAGGCTTTGGGGAGCCAGGAGGTCAGTTACACACCACAGGATTTCTAGCCTCTGACCTGCTCTTGTAACTATAGTATTTATATGGCTAGTCCAGTTGAGTTTTTGGTCAATGGTAAACCCCCAGGCTGATAGTGGGGAATTCAGCAATGGTAATGCTGTTGACTGACTGTCAAGGGGCAATGATTAGATTCTCTCTTGTTGGAGATGGTCATTGCCTGGCACTTGTATGGTGCGAATGTTCCCTGCCACTTGTCAGTCCAAGCCTGGGCATTGTCCAGGTCTTGCTGCATTTGGTCATGGACTACTTCAGCATCTGAGGAGTTGCGAATGGTGCTGAACATTGTGCAATTATTAGCAAAAGCCCCACTTTTAACCTGACGGAAGGAAGGTCATTGATGACGCAGCTGAAGATAGTTGGGCCAGGGGCACTACCCTGAGGAACTCCTGCAGTGATGTCCTGGAAGTGAGGTGACTGACCTCCAACAACCACAACCATCTTCCTTTGTGCTAGGTTTGACCCCAACCAGTGGAGAGTTTTCCCCCTGATTCCCATTGAGTCCAGTTTTGCTAGGGCTCCTTGATGCCACATTCGGTCAAATGCAACCTTGATGTCAATGGCAGTCACTCTCACCTCACCTCGAGAGTTCAGCTCTTTTTGTCCATGTTTGTACCAAGGCTGTAATGAGGTTAGGAGCTAAGTAGCCCTGGCGGAACCTAAACTGGGTGGCACTGAGCAGGTTATTGCTAAACAAGTGCTGTTTGATAGCACTGTTGATGACCCCTCCATTACTTCACTGATGATCAAGAGTAGACTGATGGGGCAGTAATTGGCTGGGTTGGATTTGTCCTGCTTTTTGCGTACAGGACATACCTGGTCAATTTTCCACATTGCTGGGTAGATGCCAGTGTTGTAGTTGTACTGGAACAACTTGGCGAGGGGTGCGGCAAGTTCAGAAGCACAAGTCTTCAGCATTGTTGCTTATTGCCAGAATATTGTCAGGGCCCATAGCCTTTGCAGTATCCAATGCCTTCAGCCGTTTCTTGGTATCACATGGAGTGAATTGAATTGGCTGAAGACTGGCATCCGTATTGCTAGGGACCTCCGGGGGAGGCCGAGTTGGATTATCCACTCGGTACTTCCGGCTGAAGATTGTAGCAAATGCTTCAATCTTATCTCTTTCACTGATGTGCTGGGCTCCCCCATCATTGAGGATGGGGATATTTGTGGCACCTCCTCTGGGGAGGCAGTGGTAAAATGGGTATTGTGATTGGACTAGTAATCCGGAGACCCAGGGTAATGCTCGGGACCCGTGTTCGAATGAAATCTGAATTCAATAAAAGTCTGCAATTAAAAGTCTAAGAATGACCATGAAACCATTGTCGATTGTTGTAAAAACCCATCTGATTCACTAATGTCCTTTAAGGAAGGAAATCTGCCAACTTTACCTGGTCTGGCTACATGTGACTCCAGACCCACAGCAATGTGGTTGATACTTAAATGTCCTCTGAAATGGCCTAGCAAATGCAGATGTATCAAAGCGCTATAAAATCTCAAATCAATTCCTTTGAGTACATCTCTGACCATCCATTTCACCAAAGGAACATTGATTCAGGAGCAGGGAGATCATCAGCTGGACCATTTGCTATACCTCAAAATATTTGCCTGTTTTGTTTGAAATGCTCAATGGTTCATATTGTCGTAAGTAGCCGATAAATCAACAAGCCCAGCCCTTGTAATTTTGTCGTCAGCCAGCTGCCCATCCCCTAATGGCACTGTTCTGTCTTTCCATTATCACCTGCTTAAATGGGATTGGAAGCACAGTTCAGAATCAAATAGAATTCTGAAATTAGAAATAGTCTAAAGCAGACTGAAACAGTGCCAAGGAGGGAGATGAGGGTAGAGAGATTGTAGCTTCTGTTTTCCTAATGTTTAGCTGTCCGTCCAAGACTGGATATCAAGCACGCTGTGATAGCACAGAGGCATTGGAGGATTGAAACACAGTGGTGGGGATTTAGAGCTGGATATTATGTGTAAGTTAGCCCCATGCCTGTGAAGGCAATCACTACAGGGTTATCCTGTAGCGAGGAGGAGGAGGGGACCACCTTGAGGTGGCCATACAAGTGTGAGAAGAGAAGCCATTGATTGACAGGCTCTGACTATGATCAGATAGGTAATACTAGATGAAGCAAGGGCAGTCTCATTAGTTGGGTAGTTAAAATTTGATGTTAAATGGTGTGCTCGGCATTAGAGGCTACAAAGAAGGTAAGGAGAGATGCAGTGTATCTTAGTTATAGTCACAGTGAATGTTCGTAACATTCATCAAGACTTCCTGTGCTTGGGGTGGAGCTGAAACCTTATTCAAACAAATAGGCATGGGACAGGGAGGAAACAGCACATTCAAGAACTTTAGAGAAGAAAAGGAGCATTAGACATGGAGGCAATAGTTTGCAAAGACTAAGTGCTTGAAGATGGGGTCTTTGAAGAAGGCAGTTTAAAAAGGTCAGGGCAGACATTACCTGAGCATTCCAACAGTGACCACTCTTCAAAAGTACTTAATTTGCTATAAAGTGCTTTAGGAGGTCCTGAGGTTGTGCAGGGTACTATGTAAATAGAAGTCCTTTTGAGTAATGCCAGGTAGATTTACATGGGGATTATGGACCGGGAAGGAAAAGTTTGACGCTAAATATCCCTGCACTGCGCTCCCCCCCTCCCCCCACCACCGCGGGTCACATCATCTTCATTGCTAGTAAATTCCAAGTCAACCAAGTCTAATTCTAAATATTGACAAGTCACCCTAGTCATTTTCAGTGGAAAATCTATCCATCAAAAAGGAACAAAATGCCACCACCCATCTGCTGAAAAATGAATGCAGAGTAATGAGCTTTATTATTCCTTTTCGAGGCTAACATGGACGACAAAAAGCAGAAGATAATTTTTGAATTAAGAAAAAGTTTTGCTGAACTTTTTTTCAGAAAGGACGAACTTGTATTTATATAATGCCTTTCACAACCTCAGTACATCAAAAGCACTTTACAGCCAATAAAGTACTTTCTGCAGTGGAGGAATTGTAATATGGAACAGTTGGCAACCAAATTGCAGAAAGCAAGGTGGCATAAACAGCAATGATATAACCAAATAATGGTTTTTAGTGATGATGGCTGAAGGCTAAATATTGGCAGGACACCAGGAGAAATTGTGCCATAGGATCTTTTGCATCCATGTGAGGCGGCAGGCATCTCATCCAAAAGACAGCATCTCCGACAAGGTCCCACAAATGGCAATGCAATAATAACCAGATTTTTAATTTGTTTTTATTGAGGGTCACATATGGACCAATACACCAGGGATAGTTCCCTTGCTGCTCTTCAAAATAATAGTATCTTTTATGCCCAGTTGTGAGCACAGACGAGGCCTCATCTGAAAAGCAGCACTTCCAACAGCGCAGTTCTCTCTCAGTACTGCATTGGAGTTCAACCAAGATTTTTGGGATCAAGTCTCTGGAATGCAACTTGAATTCGCATCCATTTGACTTGGAGGCAAGATTCTTTCCCACTGCTGGCATGTATGACTGAATACGTTGTCTGAAAGGGGGCTCTTTTTATGTTAGTAAAGTCTGGCTTAAAGATGCATGTTTTCTAGCTATCAAGTGAAGGTTACCCCCTCCCTGCACCCCATCTAATCAGTTTAGTTTCCTAATGTTGCGTGCCTGTGCTAAATGTTTGCAAGAGGCATGGCATAAGCATTTGTTCGTACTTCTCTGCCAGATCCATTCCAGGCAATGGAAACAATGCCTTTGATCTTCAGAGCAGGGGAAGGAATTCAGCCAACAAGGTAGACAGGTAACTTTCAGCCATCATTCAACAGAGCTGTGTTATCAAACAGTTCATTTGATTTCTATTGTTCAGATTTGTTTTTTGGCACGCTGTGATTTTGTTCATGAGGGTCTGGACTTTGTGTTGCGCAGGTTTTCCATTGTGCCTAGTAAAAGTTTTATTTTTTAATCAGCGGAAGTATAAATCTCTTTATCTGGGCTTTCTTTTGCAATCTTCAATTTTCATTGCTCTTCACCTGCTCTTCTTCCCAGAACAAACAGCAAATAAAAATCTTAAACATAAAACCAATTACGTAGGTATGAGAGGAGAACCGATTAAGGTTAATTGGGTAAATAGATTAAAAGATATGGAGGTAAATGAACACTGGGAAACATTTAAAGAAACGATTCAAAATGTTCGACAAAAATACATTACATTGAAGAACAAAATCTCATCAAGAAGGACCCATCCGTGGCTCACTCAGGAAGTTAAGGATAGTATCAGATTAAAAGAAGAAGCTGATACTGTTGTTTAAAAAAAAATAGTAACGAGCCTGAGGATTGGGAGTGTTTTAAGAAATAAGCAATCAGCCATGATCATATTGAATGGTGGATCAGGCTCGATTGGTCATGTGATCTACTCCTGCTCCTATTTCTTATGCCCTTGCTAGCTATAATTCCATAGAATCTGGTACCTCTTACCCCAAATGGCTATTATTTACTGTGAAAATCAGCAGGGTATGCGATATTGGGACTATCACAGCAGACCAAAATCCGGTCCAGTATGTTTATACACTTGGCACTTCCAGAAAAAAATAGGAATGGAGTTGCTGAGTTACCTCCTCTCTCCTCACACTCCGCCACCTCACTATTTTCTTGGCCCTACTTTTTAAATCATTCATGGGATGTGGGCGTCACTGGCAAGGCTAGCATTTATTTCCCATCCTTAATTGTGCTTGAGAAGGTGATGGCGAGTCATCTTCTTGAACCACTGCAGTCTGTGTGGTGAAGAAGCTCCCATAATGCTGAGTTCCAGGATTTTAATCCAGTGGTGATGAATCCTAGATCTGGTCTGCGCTGTGCAGTTACTCATGGAATAAGCATTCTGAGCAATTGTGGTAAGCCTTTGCGACGTAATGATATAAGCAAAATTGGCTTCAGTACATTTTTTTTTTGAGTCCACTATTGAAAGATTGGAAGATCTTGGAGTTGCTCTAAGAGATTGGTAAAGTCTTTTGTATTTTTTTGATGCCAGATTATCCAATTTAAAAAGCTTTTTTTTAAATAAATAAATAAACTGAACATGCAAACTACGGACAGTAATGGCATTTCACAGTTGGATGACAAGGATATCAATTGAAGATATGATCATTCAGAATCTTTACACAAAAGGTGGTTAGAATTTGTTCAATCAGATCCCATTGATTCTGTTAAAAGAAAATTAAACAGTTGCTTCAAAGAGAAAATTAAAGAGAATGGATGGTAAAAAACACCAGTGCAGACTTGAGAATTAGGTTGATCTGTTTATATATCTACACATTCAGTGCAGAATCTCAAATGGCCTTTAGATAAGAGTGTTATTTCAGTGTATCATTATAGTCACCTATCCCTGCTTCTTTAAAAAATTTGTGCACAGGATGTGGCTGTCACCGGCTAGGCCATTATATATTTCCCATCCCTAATTGCCCTTGAGAAGGTTTGTTTTCTGGATTAATAATGTGCTTTATAGGGGGTAGTATAAGATATTTAAAGAACAATTAAGTTTGTTCAGATGACTCAATGGCATTAAAACTTTGTGAATGACAGCCTTGTATAGAGTACTAAGATGTATATAGATCTGTAAATAAACAAGAATGTTTTTTTACGAATAGCAGCCTAGAATAACAGGCAAACCCTAAAAAAACTCCATCTAGAACCAGAACTCAAGATGAAACAAGTTCCTGTACTTTTGATTCTGGGATAACGAACAGCCTCCATTAAACCCCTTCACCACCGCTCATGACAGATGGGAGGAGGGTCCTGGGTTAAAAATGAAAATAAAGTCAATGCATTCCTAACCCACCATGCAGGTGCATGTTGCTGATTTTACGGGAGCGGGTTTCGTGGTGTCCGATGGTCCTGCCATGGAGAGGCGTAGCACTTCATTGATATCATGAAATTGGGATTCCATGTTGCAGTTGGAAGCTTGATCAATATTTTTTTTTTACAGAAGTGACCATTGAAAAGTTTTCATAAACTTTACTAATTTATTTGAAAGTGTAATGGTGTAACTGTTGAAACTCATCCTTATAAAGTACATGATGTTAACAACCGTGGAAATGAAGCTTAATTTTCCAAGTTTCTCTCATTAAACTGAATAAGATTTTCATGGAGACAGTTTCCCTTTCATGTTAATGACTTATGACAACACAAGCAAATGGATGATTGGATATTACAACAAGTGCAAGGAACAAGGCTGAGCGTGTTTTCTGATTTAATCCTTAGGCGCTTGGATGCAAACCACATCACATCTGTCCCTGAAGACAGCTTTGAGGGTCTGGTTCAATTGCGGCACCTTTGGCTCGATGATAACAGCCTAACTGAAGTTCCAATTCAACAGCTGAGCAAACTACCTTCGCTTCAAGCTCTAACTCTGGCATTGAACAAAATCACACACATACCCAACTTTGCCTTTGCAAATCTCTCCAGCCTGGTTGTACTGTAAGTGGGTTTCTCAAAAATGGAAGCTTTCTGAAAGTTACATTTATGTAATTATATAAGAAAGTGTTGTTTGATATAAATGCACCAATTTTCAAATAGCATATCAGTGGGCTGGTGGAAGAGTTAAATGTGCATTTTAAGCAGTAAAGGAAGTGGAACCTTTAAAGTATAAACAGTGCTTCATAACTTTTTTTAACCCAGTGTCTATTGAAAGAGTCCTGCATTTTTTGTGCAGAATCTCAATAATATTCCAGTTTGTTGGATAAAACTGGATGTTAAGTATCTCGTGCAGAATAGCCTGTAGTTTACCTTTTTGAGAATAAAATCAATAGCTGAGAAGTAGTTAAAGATTGTAACACAACCGGGGCTTCAGGTGACATCATAAACCATGCGCAGAACCTTCAAAAATTCACTTAAATTATATCCTTACAGTGCATCATAGCTTTGTAGTAATCCTCCTGCTTGATTTCTGTTAGTTTATGCAAACATTTTCTTTTGGATAATTTCAAGTGTCCAAGTTTTGGTGATGTTCAAGCTCATTATGCCATGGAGCAGCAGAATGTGAGTGTGTACATGCAGTTCCTAGTGTAGTAAGCTCCTGACCTTGGAGAATTTTTTTTGTTCAAATGAACACCTGAAATTTCTTCTTTAACCTTCCACTGGTCCCCTGAAGGTATAATCCTGTATTTGCTTACATCAAAGAGTTTTAATACCTTTTAGGTACTGCCATGTAGTGTTGCATAGCATGCAAGCTAGTGAACAAATATGTGCATGCCAAGTAGCCAGAAGTTTAGAAGCTATTTTTTCTCTTTAAAAAGCTGGTTCCTGCTTGCATAAATTTCCAACTGAAGGAGCTTGAAGTGAGGGGCTCCACTCAGACTCTGCTGATGCTATTCTGAAGCTACAAGTTTCTGATGACTAGCTTGGATTGTGTAAGCATTCTGGATGGAGATCCTCATTTCAAATACCCTCAACTGAAAATGCTGCACAGTGCAGTGGCCCTTTAAAAAGGAACAAGCATAACTTCTAAAACTGGTTACTTGGCACTGCACATATTTGTTCCCTGCTGTGCATGCCTATGTCACATGGCAGTAATTAAAAACTGTTAAAACTCTGATGCAAATGCAGAATTTTGCCCTTGGGGAACTGGTGGTAAGTTATTTCTTAATCACGTTTAAACACCTAAGTGAAGAAAAGTTGAGTGCTTTATGAAGTGAATCCCACCCCAATTGCACCAAATGCACATTTCTAACTCTCCTACCCATTTTAATGTTTTAACAAGACTGAAGTAATGGATTAAGTTTTGTAAAAAAAAAAGATTCACTTGTGTTAAAATTAGGTGAATTAGATTGGATTTTGGAAATGTATAAAATGGCGAAATAGAAAAGGCTAACTTAGAACCCAATTTTTAATCATGACTGCTGGTCAAGAGGCTGCGAGTATAAACTGGGTAAAGGAAAGTTCCCAAGTTTATGACTGGGAAGCACTTGGAGTGATCGATGCTTTTCCAGATATTCTAGTAGAGGGTAACTTTGGGAGTCACTAAAACCAGAGTTTGGTACTGTGATGGGGAAACTGGCTTTTTTTTTTGAAAGGGAGAGCAAAATGGTGTGGACAGCCTGTTTCACCTGCACTTATCTTTGGAGCACTGTACAGGCCAGTTTTCTATCTTTGTGATCTTGCATGTATGTGATCTCGCATGTGTGAACTTATCTATTGATATATGCATGCATTGTTACAACTACCTAGTTCTGTTGTGCAATTTTATATCACATGAATGGAAGAGTTTAAAAATGAGTTTGATCCTAGATTAGCCTTTAACCTGATGAATATTTGCAAAATACTTTACTGGGTTTTGATTGACGGCGATTGACAGATTTCTAAATGCCAGTGATGTAAAAGGATGTGGGGATAGTGTGGGAAAAAGACATTGAAGTGGATGATCAACCATGATCATATTGAATGGCAGAGCATGCTTGATGGGCTGAATGACCTACTCTTCTTCCTATGTTTTTATTTTTCTGTACATATGTACAACCAGCTGTGCTAAGCATTGGCATGGTTTGGTTACTCCATTAGAGTATTAACTGTTGGAGGGGATGTACTCCTGATGATCTTGTTTTCCTGTTCCTCTGGTTCAAGTGCGTAGTAAAAATCCTGTAGAACTGTTCAAAGAGCAGAATGTTCTGCTGGTGTCCTGGCCAGCAATCTTCCTAACATCGCAAAATAAAAGTGGTAACAGATCATATATTCAATTGCTGCTTATGAAATCTTGCTTTTTTCAAAATGGCTGCATTTTTCACCTACATCATAAGCCATTATAAATCAAAGTAACTATTGTACATGCGGACATTTGAGAAGTTTTTGGGATGTGATGAAGCATATTGTAAGATGGTGTTAATGCATAAAGAATAGCTGCAGTGTACAAATACTTTTTGCTTTCTGATACCTTTCTGCTTTCTTCCTCATTCATTTTTCTCTAGGCATCTTCACAATAATAAGATTGACACAATAGATATCCATTGCTTTGATGGGCTTGACAATCTGGAGACGCTGTAAGTACTTTTTTTTTTCTTTTGAACTCCTGACTTAACAATGAAGCATAAATCCTAATCATATTTCATTAACTGATAACTCAAGCTGCAGATGAATTGCCTGTATAAATCAATTATATTTGAATATACATATTTGAATATTTGCTGAAACCACTTGGTTTTTAATGATTTTTAGGTCTTACAGTAGTTTGTAGGAATTGGCAGGAATCACTTTCTGTGCAATTTTGGCAGTATTATCCAGTTTTTTCAAAACTAAAATTTTGAATTTTAATTTCATAGCATTCTACCTCTCCAGCGGAGATTTATTTTCACTTCAGTTGTATTTTTAAATATATTTGTACTTTGAACTCAATTTTCTGAGAAACAGTTTCACTTGTCTGGTTTTTAGCAGTTTTTTTTCATGTTCCCATTATGCTTATTCTCTGGTTTTCTGTTTTATAATTTTTATAAAACCTTTTGAAAGTGCCAGTCTGTTGGCTGCACTTGTACCCAATTTTAATTGTGTACAATGTTTGTGGGTTGACTATAATTGTGACAGACCATGAATTGTCCGTATACAGTAAATCTACTGTAACTGTCCCATGATGCATGAATCATTATCAGCAATTGAATTGAACTCTGATACTAAGTTCATCTTGGTGAAAATTTATGCGTTTTTATATTTTGCTTGTCATTGTTCACAAAACTTACAACGATAAGAATTGCCACATGATTTTTTTTTTAAGCTTTTTATGTATTTAATCATTAGGGACTTGAACTACAATAATCTGATGGAATTTCCTGAAGCCATCAAGTCCCTTCGGAATCTGAAAGAGCTGTGAGTTAAAAATGCTGTTTTTATTTGAGCGTTCGAAGCTAATCAAAACAGAATGGGAGCTCTTTGTTGGTTTTCTTGAAATTTGTTTCAGTCCTTGGGAAATTACTTTACTTGATGAATTAATAAGTTAAGTACAGGTTCTGGAGTCCTGATTACTGCACTTATTATGAAACTTCATTTAAAAACCTCTTCCTATCTTACTCAAGTGACCTTTGGGGAAACTTCTGAACGATGCTAAGGCTGAATGAACTGTGATGCACAGACGACAGCTTTAGTTCCAGTCTTTCAAATATTTTGTTACTGCCCAAAAGTTTCTCTGACAGAAACCTTGATTTCTTTAAGGTTGATAGGGTGGGAGAGAGAGACAGTTCATAATACTTAGTCAATTTATATGCACTTTCTTAAAAATAGAAGGTGTCTCAATTGTTACTTGTCTCACCTCAAGGTTGGATCAGTCTCCTTGATCGTCAGCCATGGCTCGGTGGTAGCACTTTTGCTTCTGGGTCAAAAAGCTGCAGGTTCAAGGCCCATTTCAGAGACTTGAACACATAATCTAGTTTGACACTGCAGTGCTGAGGGAGTACTGCGCTGTCAGAGATAACATCTTTCAGGTAAGACATTAAAACGAGGCTCAACCTGACCTCGGCTAGATGTAAAGGACCCTATCGCACTATTCGCGGAAGGATGGGATAGTCAAAAGTCATCCCTTAACCAACATCACTAAAATAAATTGATCTTTGCCTTCTTTTTGTTCATGGACCTTGCTATGCACAAGTTAGCTGCTGTTTTTCAAGTCCTTCATTGAGCAGAAAGTGCTTCCAGATGGCCATAGAAGGTGGTATATAAATGCAAGTTTGTTCTTTATTAACCTTCCCCTTCAGAAATGGTCCTTTCTTGAGGATTTTATTTCCATGTGCTGGAACTTGCTGTTTATCTCATTGTTGGTTGTTGTAATTAGGTTCTCTCACCTTCCCACCCCAGGTTAGTGTTCCCGCAGATAGTTTGGAAACCATTTTTACCATCATAAACTGATGTTGGCAGTAATGAACAAGGAACTTGCGATTCATTGCACAGCTTGATAGTGCTTTTTTAGAACATGGTAGTGTTTGCTAAGAAATGCTGTGTTTCCTTTTGCCTAATACGTGGTGATTGCCAGTATATTTGACCTTGTCTTACTGTACAAAATTATTGAAATATTTATAGCTATGCATTCAACTTCCAGCGGTTGTCTGCTCCTTTTCTTCTTGCAGTTCGTACATTATTTATAGAACTATTCATAACAAATATTCGGATTGAAATATTTTAAACTGCACTAATTATAATTGTACAGAATCCGAATACTTTCAAGCCCTGTTTATTCTTTTAACTTTTTGTTCCACGATTTTTATTCCATAGCTTTTTAAAATTGGCATCTTGAGTACATTAGCTGCTACTTTGAGTATAATGTTATATTAAATAAAAAAGAATGTTATAATATTTATAGTGTGACTAACTTTTAAATGTTAAATAAGAAATCCGTGTGATTGGCAAATCAAATGTCCTAACTTATTCTTGAAAGGAACTATGCCACTGCCTAACACAAGGTTTATGATCAGTGACATGTAAAAGTGTAAAAATATGATTGTAACATATTTTGAGGAAATCAAGGCTAGGAAACTGTACCAGAAGATTTTTCAAAAATCGAATTGAGCTGCAGATTAAAAACTAAGGTGATAATTACAATTACCATGATGCTGAAAATCCATACAAAAATATTTAGGATAGGAAGTAAGAGTGTGGCTGATTATATGGAGCTTTGGACAGAGAAAAAAAAAACATGGAATAAAATACATGAAGAAGTGTGCCTTAGGATAGACTTTGGGTCTAATTAGCGATTCCATCACATTGTGCCCAAAATTGCACCCGCTTTGTAATGTGGTTCATTTCCAACCCCCAGTTTCCACTCAAACTCGTGTATATCACTGAGTGTAAAATCTGACATGAACCAGGCACTTGAACAGCATTTTAAACATTATTTTTTTAAAAAATGCTTTAATGTCCCTTGATGTATTTAACGATGGTAACTTGTTAGAGCTTGATTAATAGGGCTGAAAATGGGTTGATCACAAAAAAATCTAAATCACAGTGTCAATCCACCACCTGTGAGTAATCCATTTTTTTAATGACTGAAAATTACTTTTAACCCCCCCCCACCCCCCGCAAACAATCTGCATCTGTGATGGACTGTTTGATGAGAGATTTTGCCATGATTTGTTATCACTGTATCATGCAACTAACAGGATGGTAGAAACCAAACTATAGTCATAGAATCACAGTGCAGAAGAGACCCATTGAGTCTGCACCGTCACGTGAGAAACACCTGATCTACCTACCTAATCCCATTTACCAGCACTTGGCCCATAACCTTGAATGTTATGACGTGCCAAGTGCTCATCCAGGTACTTTTTAAAGGATGTGAGGAAACCTGCCTCCACCACCCTCCCAGGCAGCGCATTCCAGACCATCAACACCCTCTGGGTAAAAAAGTTTTTCCTCAGATCCCCTCTAAACCTCCTGCCCCTCAACTTGAACTTATTCCCCCTTGTGACTGACCCTTCAACTAAGGGGAACAGCTGCTCCCTATCCACCCTGTCCATGCCCCTCATAATCTTGTACACCTCGATCAGGTCGCCCCTCAGTCTTGTCTGCTCCAACAAAAACAACCCAAGTCTATCCACCCTCTCTTCATAACTTAAATGTTTCATCCCAGGCAACATCCTGGTGAATCTCCCCTGCACCCCCTCCAGTGCAATCACATCTTTCCTATAATGTAGCAACCAGAACAGCACCCAGTGCTCCAGCTGTGGCCTCACTAAGGTTCTATACAACTCCAACAAGACCTCCCTACTTTTGTAATCTATGCCTCAATTGATAAAGGCAAGCGTCCCATGTGCCTTTTTCACCACCCCACTAACATGCCCCTCTGCCTTCAGAGATCTATGGACACAGACGCCAAGGTCCCTTTGTTCCTCAGATCTTCCTAGTGTCATGCCATTCATTGAATACTTCCTTGTCAAATTACTCCTTCAAAAGTGTATCAGGGTTAAATTCCATCTGGCACTTATCTGCCCATTTGACCATCCCGTCTATATCTTCCTATAGCCCAAGACACACAACCACACTGTTAAGCACCCGGCCAATCTTTGTGTCATCCGCAAACTTACTAATCCTACCCTCCACATTGTCATCTATGTCACTAATATAAATGACAAATAATAGGGGACCCAGCACAGATCCCTGTGGTTTGCCACTGGACACTGGCTTCCAGTCACTAAAGCATCCTTCTGTCATCATCCTCTGCCTCCTACAGCTAAGCCAATTTTGAATCCACCTTATCAAATTACCCTCTATCCCATTTGCCTTTGCCTTCTTTATAAGTCTCCCATGTGGGACCTTGTCAAAGGCTTTGCTGAAATCCATATAGACTACATCAACTACACTACCCTCATCTACACACCTGGTCACCTCCTCAAAAAATTCTAATCAAATTTGTTAGGCATGACCTCCCTCTGACAAAGCCATGCTGACTATCCCTTATCAAACCTTGCCTCTCCAAGTGGAGAAAGATACTCTCCTTCAGAAATTTTTCCAATAGTTTCCCTACTACTAATGTGAGACTCACTGGCCTGTAGTTCCCTGGCTTATCTCTGCAACCCTTCTTAAATAACAGAACCACATTAGCTGTTCTCCAGTCCTCTGGCACCTCCCCCGTGGCCAGAGAGGAATTAAAAATTTGGGTCAGAGCCCCTACGATCCCCTCCCTTGCCTCCCTCAGCAGTCTGGAACACAACTCTTCCAGACTTGGAGATTTGTCCACTTTTAAGTCTGCCAACACCTCCAATACCTTGTCACTCCCTATATCAATTTGCTTAAGAACCTCTTTGGATTTTCTTTGGATTTCCAACATCTGCAGTTTTTTGCTTTTATCTCTATATTATTATTATTGCTTAAGAACCTCGCAGTCTCTCTCCCTGAGTTCGATACCTTCATAATCATTCTTTTGGGTGAAGACGGACGTGAAGTATTCATTCAACACTCTAGCGATGTCCTCTGGCTCCACCCATAGATTGGTCCCTTACGGGCCCTACTCTTTTCCTGGTTATCCTCTTCCCATTGATATACTTATAGAATATCTTGGGATTTTCCCTACTTTTACCAGCCAGAGCTTTCTCATATCCCCTCTTTGCTCTCCTAATTGCTTTCTTAAACTCTACCCTGCACTTTCTGTACTCCACTAATGCCTTTGCTGATTTGCTTCCCTTGTACCTGCTAAAAGCGTCTCTTTTCCTTCTCATCGTAACCTGAATATCTCTGGTCATCCATGGCTCTCTGAGCTTGTTACACCTTCCTGTCACCCTTGAAGGAACATGTACTCTCCCCTTTTCCTTTTTGAACATCCCCCACCCCCCCTCAACTGTTCCTATGTAGATTTCCCCACAAGTAACTGTTCCCAGTCTACCTTGGCCAGATCCTGCCTTATTTTACTAAAATCCACCCTCCCCCAATCCAAAACATTTTTTTGCAACTTTATCCATAATAGACTTCAACTGTACCATGTTGTGGTCGCTGTCACTAAAATGCTTACCCACCACCACCTCAGCCGCTTGTCTGGCTTCATTCCCCAGAATTAGGTCCAGCAATGCACCGTCCCTTGTTGGACCCTCTATATATTCTAAAAAGTTCTCCTGTACATGCTTCAAGAAATCCACTCCATCCAAGCCCTTAACACTATATCTATCCCAATTAATGTTGGGAAAGTAAAATCACCTATTATAATAACCCTATTGTTATTGTTTTTACACACTTCCACAAATTATGCACATATTTGCTCCTCAATTTCCCTCTGACTATCTGGGGATCTATAATAAACACCTAATAATGTGGTTGCCCCTTTTTTATTCCTAAGCTCTACCCACAAAGCTTCATTCCATGCCCCCTCCAAGATATCATCTCTCCTAACTGCAATAAGGGACTCCTTAACTAATAATGCAATGCCTCCTCCTCTTTTACCCTCTCCCCTGTCTCGCCTGAAGATTCTATATCCCAGAATGTTGAGCTGCCAATCCTGCCCTTCCCTCAACCACGTCTCAGTGATGGCTACTGGATGGAATTCCTATGTTCTGATGTATTTCAGAACTGGCCTTAAACCTTAATATAGGTTTGTCTGAAATACCGTGACCTAAAACATCAAATCAAACAGTTAAAAACAGATTAGATTACTGGGTTAAACAAAATTGGCAGTTTTCTGGTTCATTTACCTGTTAAACAAAAGCTGGAGAACTTTGGTTGTCCAAATTTTGAAATGTAATCAGCTAGAAACTGGAGACTGTCAAATATTTGGCATAGTGTGTTGTTTTGACTTTAATGAGCTTAAAATTGATCTGTGTTTTGCTTCTTGGTGCAGTGGTTTCCACAGTAACAACATTGCAGTAATTCCAGATAAAGCTTTCAGTGGGAATCCTTTGCTTCGGACTATGTAAGTAGAACTGCCCCCAGTGAGCCATTTCCATTTTTGTTTTTGCTTCATGCTCATCTCCTGGTAGGTTAACCAACCAGTTTCTTATTTTTCAGACATCTGTATGATAACCCAATCTCTTCTGTGGGGATTTCTGCTTTTCAAAATCTGTCTGAACTCCAGTCTCTGTAAGTATTGGATTTGTTTTCGGATTTGTGCAAAATGATGATTATATAAATGTCAAATACGGACATGACTTATGAAGGGCTAGTGTCTTAATGGTGACTTGAATGGGGAGGAGCTTTCTTAAAAGGAAGAAAGGAGTATAGCATTTTAGACCAGGAATTCCAGAGGATATAACTTGGGCAGCTGTGACCAATGATGCAGCAAAGGAAAAGGGCGCAAAAGTAAATGAATGGAGAACTTGGGATGGAATATAAAGCTGTAGAACGTTCTGCAGGTAGGTTAGGCGAAGACCATTAAAGAGACTCTCGCACATTTTCTGTTTGAGGAATCCTTTTAAAGTCCAAGCATTAGTCTACTTAACAGTTGAAACAGCACAGCTCAGGCCAATCTTGTCCTCACCAACCATCCTCATAGTTAGGTGCTGTTGCATGGCAATTTGTAGTGGGGGCCTTGGATGATTTCTCCTGCCTCCTCTCCAAATCTCTCAATTCTCTGGCCACCTGTAAGATCTGCTAATTCAACACAGTTGAAGGATTAGGCTTGGGATATTTCTGGTCCTTGTGGGTCAACTGCTCACTCTGTAAACCTGCTCAGTGCAGCTCAAATATCATAAAGTATTGTTAACAATCAGCTTTATCGCATATCTTCATGCTGCTTTGATCCCATTTGCTTTTAAGTTAAAGCTGACCAACTATAAGGCAACACCGTCTATCCAAAGCGTCCAAAAAAATATGCAAGGCTTTGGAAAAGTAAACATTAGAGGATAATTATAACTTATGTTCTAATGTCAGAATTTAGATTATAAGCTTTGTATTTACCAAATTCAGATATTCTTTGGAAAATTGTAAGATGCCTAAAATATTTCCTTTTAGATAATAACAAAATGCTAGTGTAAGACCTTATCTATCTTGAATTTTTCACTGAACCAACTGACTGGTTCAGTGTAATGCATTGAAACTGCATCAGAAATAACAATTATTGTGCTGCTACCAGCATCATAAGCTCATCTACTAATAAATAAAAGAACAGTGCTATTTGCTAATGTGATTAAAAATGCCCTGCCCTTAGAATATTTCTAGAACAGGAAAAGCAGTAATACATCACCTGTACAATTTGTTCATTAAGCAACAGAGATACAAAATGGTGTCCAGTTTTAGGTGTCATATTTTATCAGAGATGTTGAGACCGTGCAGAAGTTTCAAAAGAAATATGCTAAAATGATCCCAAGGGATTGAAGGCTTTGGAAAATGAAAGACTAGAGAAATTGGGGCTCTGTTAAAATGTTTGTATAGTATATGTAGTGGATTCTTGTCAAATTGCGCATAACAACTGAACATGACATGAGCAGCGTATCTGCTAACTGAGAACAGAAATTAGACATTAGTAATAATGCCAGGACATAATCCATATTACATAACCGTAGACTTGACTGCCATTTAATCCAGCATTTTATTGAACTATCCCTCCATCTTAAGGTCAAAAGTGGGGATATTCTCTGGTAACTACATAGCGTTCAGTTACATCCCTAACAGCTCACATAATTAAGCAGTCTGTGTCCCAATGCAGCAAGACTTGGGCAGCTTTCAGCCTTGTTGATAAGTGGCAAGTAACATTCATATCACACACAAGTGCCAGGCCATGAAGATCTCCAAATAAGAGAGTCTAACTGCCTCCAATGATCAGTTTATTACCATTGTCAAATTCCCCCACTGTCAACATTTTGGTGTCACAATTGACCAGAAATTTGAATGAGCC